>NC_138513.1:11947354-13147354 GCF_964252035.2 Podarcis erhardii | reverse complement strand
GCTGGCCATATGACCTGGAAAAACTGTGTGCGGACAAACGTCAGCTCCCTCAGCCAGTAAAGCGAGATGATGGCTGCAATCTCAGAGTCATTCGCGACTGGACTTAACTGTCAGGGGTCTTTTACCTTTTTTTTTAGGGCATATAGTAAGCCAGTGATGGCAAACCTTTTAGAGACTGAGTGCCCAAACTGCAACCCAAAACCCAGTTAATTTATCGCAAAGTGCCAACACGGCAATTTAACCTGAATACTGAGGTTTTAGTTTAGAATAAACAACTCATACATTAACATCTTAATGTCTTAAAAGAAAAACACAATAACAGGGCTTTCAATGATACAAACCACTTTTTATTGAAAGTTAAAAGCTTGCATTTGGCATGCTTTTGAACAATTAATATGATTTTTGCTGTTGTACGCATGCTGATAGTTTGTCGAACCTTGGCTCACACTTCGTAAGTTTGAGAGCAACGCACGCAGTAGCACTCAGGTCATCTGTTAGTCTGTTTTCTGGTGTCAGATTTGATATAATTCAAAGATGAAAACAGCTGCTCACAAGCATAAGATGATCCAAACAAAGTAATCCCAAGTGCTTTCATTGACTTAAAATTATTTGGCAGACAATTCCACACTTTAAGGGTTTCATTTTCAGAACTAACTGTGCTGTCCTTTGTCATTCCTCCTATCTTCTCAAGTGTTGCACACAGGTCATAGAATTAATTTTTTTCCAGATAGAGGCTTCTTGAAATTCCAGTAGCTCCATTTCCAGATTTCCTAAATCTAACCTGTGTAAGCAGGAAAGATCAAGTTCGTCACAGTAGTCTTTATCTGGAGAAGTAAGAAAACACAGAGCTGTTTCCATCTTACGGAACTGTAAAAATCTGTTACTCTGGCAAACTCAGTGCTGGGGCGATGGTGCCCACAGAGAGGGCTCTGAGTACCCCCTCTGGCACACATGCCATAGGTTCGCCACCACTACAGTAAGCAGTTGGCCACCTGGTTATTTGAAGGGACACCTTCTCTTAGCTGAGATCTCTGAATAAGGCTGTTCTGCTTAAGATCCACTGGGCCAGGGCCATGTCCACTGCGGTGCTCAGCTTCTGGGATTTCAGCTCTTGTGAAAAGCCTGTCTATTCACCCAGGCATTGTTAACACTGAGCTGGGGTAGCAATTGACTGATCTGCTGCGGATTGTGATATATTTTATGGCCTTCTCCAATGTTTGTTTTCATTTGAATTGTACTGTGTTATTGCAAACTGCCCTAGTATTCCTGATGATGGGTGGTAAAAGAAATGCTTCAAATAAATAAATATTTTGATAGTCATCTATCAAATATCAGCTTTGTACTTCTTCATATTTTGGAGCAATCTTGCTCCCCACCAAAGACTTATGGTGATGGACCCTATAGTCTGGAACTGAGCTGCTAAGGGAACAGGATTCATTTCAGTGAGGCTGCTTAGCACCCATTGAATCCAATGGCATTCAAGTTGCAGTGGCCCATAAACTGTAACAAGTGTCAAACTATATGTGAATACATAGTGTGCAGCTACAACTCTTGCTTTTCTTAGGTACATCAATGTCAGGGGACTGATTGGTACTGGATTGTGATTTATGTCTACAAGCCCACTCCCAAATATTAGCCCCTTGAAGATCTATATCTGAGACAAAAGTATTCCCAAAAGTATTCCCATATGGGAAAGTTTCTTTAAAAACAACACCACAAGACTGCATACACATGACATTTTATTCTGAAATCAATTGAGTACAGTGGTACCTCAGGTTACAAATGCTTCAGGTTACAGACCCCACTAACTCAGAAATAGTACCTCGGGTTAAGAACTTTGCTTCAGGATGAGAACAGAAATCGTGTGCCGGTGGCGCAGCAGCAACAGGAGACCCCATTAGCTAAAGTGGTACCTCAGGTTAAGAACAGTTTCAGGTTAAGAATGGACCTCCAGAACGAATTAAGTACTTAACCTGAGATACCACTGTACTTGTTTTCTTCTACAGAGTCCACACACTGTCTAGATCTAGTGCATATATTTTTTTTGCCCCTGAAAAGTGCTTCTTGAGAAACTGGTTTTATTCCGAAAACAAAAGCTTGCTGCCTATTGGTTCTGCATTAAGGTAAGGGAAAGGGAAAGAACCCCTGGTCGATTAGGTCCCATCAAATTCAACTATGGGGTGTGGGGTTCATCTCCGCCTTCAGGCTGAGGGAGCCGGAGTTTGTATGTTCTGTAATTTTGATTATTTTCGTTTGTTTGTCTGTACTTTTGAGTTTACATCAGTAAAAACTTTAAAAAAAAATTAGGCAAATTTATGGAAGAAAAAGCTTTCATTGGCCACTAAACTTGATTGCTGTGTTCTACCTCTACTGCTTCTGAATAGCAATTGATGGGAATTGCAAAAGGGGAGTGTTATGTACTGAAGTTCTCACCCTGGGCCAGCAGGGGGATACTGTGCATAATTATGCAAATAAGGGATTGAAAGTGATGTTCAGTGATTGGATAGTTTTAGAAAATTGTTACAGTTACGTTGTACTGGAGCTCTATATAAGCAGGCTGACTGAACCCTTCAGTTCAGTTCTGTTCTGGCCTGTGAATAAACAAGAGCTGTTTGAAGAATCGCTGTGTCGTCTGATATGTTCACCCACAACTTAACAGGGAGTGTGGTCTTGTGTTCAGGTCCTGCTTGTGGGTTTCTCACAGGCATCTGGTTGGCCAATGGGAGAACAGGATGCTGGACTAGATGGGTCACTGGCCTGATCTAGCAGGCTCTTCTTATATTCTTACATACTTCGACCCTAAATCACACTATTAAGCAGGAGGAGGTAAAATAGTTCGGACTTCATGGAGGAAAGGTAATCATTTTAAATAGAGGGAAAATGCCCTTACCAAAACCAAACAAAAGACAAATTAACTGTAAAGAAAAGAAAAAAGTTTAAAGGGCAATTTACTTACGTTCAGAGAAATTTTGTGACAATTAATATACAATCTGCTGGCTTTCCCCCCTCAAAAATAAAACTTTTAAGGCATTTAATGCCCACATATTAAATATCCTTGCTAATGACTTACCAGTTTTAAATACTTCACAGTAATGATTTATATAATTTGAAGTGGTTATTTTCCATACTTCATTACTTTCCCCAAAATGATCATTGATTTGATAATTAGTTGATCTTTCAAAGCCTGAAGACATGATGTCCTTGAAAATATTTTAAATGTCTTGTTCAGGGCAAAACTAAATTATTATCTTCCGCATACTATTGACTGCTAATTTTAGAGATTTTTATCTAACATTGACTATGTGTCTCTTTATCATTTTTATGCAGTCGGGCAGAAGACTCAGAAATCAACACCGCAGCAGTATTTGAACCAATAAAGTGCTGTGCGAGATCAGCCGTAATACACCTTTAACTAAAACCAGTCACCCTTGTGATATAAAAGGGCTACCAGCTTTCCTTGCCTCTGCCAGACTTTCACATACTGTATATTAGCATAGGAAACTGCCTTCTCCCAGCTCACATACCCCTCAACATTTCTCTGATTAAAATAGGGACATCCTATTCAATAATAAAAATAATAACAGTAATAATAATAATACTAATACCTCATCATCTGACAGGGTTGACCCAGCCACTGTGGGTGGCTTCCAACATACAGTGGTAACTTGGTTTACAACCATAATCCGTTCTGGAGGTCCGTTTGTAAACCAAAACAGGTTGTAACCCAAGGTGTGCTTTCGCCAATGGGGCCTCCAATTTTTTTTAATTTTTTTTTTGTAATAAATAAAATAAAATATATGAGTTGTAATCTAAAAAAGTTTGCAAACAGAGACACACACTTCCAGGTTTGACGTGTTTGTAATCCAAAATGTATGCAAACCAGACTGTTCGCAAACCAAGGTATCACTATATATAAAAACATAAGAAAACATTAAAACATTTAAAAAACCCTTCCCTATACAGGGCTACCTTCAGATGTTTTCTAAAGGTTGCATGTTTACTTATCTCCTTGCCTCGGGGGTCACATATCCTCCAACATTTCTCCGATGAAAATAGGGACGTTGTAAGGAAAAGCGGGACGTTCTGGGATCAAATCAGAAACTGGGATGGCTTCTGCAAATCTGAGACCTGGATCATAGGGGCACTTGGAGGGTCTGAGCTCAGACTGTTTGCCCATCTGGTTCAGTATTGCCCACTTTGACTGCTAAGGGTCTCAGGTAGAGAAAGGTCTCTTCCACCACCTGGAATCTGATCTGCCAGGAATCAAACGAGAGTCCCATGTGCAGAGCAGGCACGGTGCTCTGCTCCCTTCCCAGAACTTGTTGTAAAGGGAATGTTTAGTTGTTCGGTTCTATGATAAGAGAGTGGGTTGAGACACTGCAGCTGGTGCCTAAGGTAAGGATGAGAAACCTGCGACTCTCCAGATGTTGTTACTCTCTTCAGCCCCAGCCAGCATGGTCAGTGTTCAGGGATTATGGGAGTTGTAGTCCGGCAGCATCACTCAGCTTGGCTGATAATGCCAAGGTTGTAGATTTGATCCCCACAAGGGACAGCTGAATATTCCTGCATAGCAGTTCTCAACCTGTGGGTCCCCAGATGTTGTTGGACTACAACTCCCATCATCCCTAGCTAGCAAAGCCACAGGTTGAGAACTGCTGCGGGGTCCCTTTCAACTCTACAATTCTATGGCTCTGTGGCTGTAACATCTGGAACGCACCAGGATACCTGCCCTTGGCCCCAATACAGGAAGCCCAATATGTCAAAAGTTACATCATTCTCATCTTTTGAAATTCTATATTAATAACATTTAAAAAATGTCAGTCATTTGCTACTTGCCAGTCATTTCAGTGGCTTTGTACTCACTGGACAGAATTCTGGAAAATGGGAATCTTCTCATTGAGTTAGAATCTTGCCTGAACAATTTCCCTACTATTGCCATGCGTAAAAGGGCAAGAGACATTTTTAAAAAGTGAATTTTTTAGAGAAGAGGCCTGTGGGTTCATTTTGATTATATATTTTGTGTTTTTATATTGTGATTTTATCCTGTGAACTGCCCTGAGGGCAGTATACAAATTTAATAAACAACAACAACAACGAGTCTTTCCGACCTAAATTAGTGGCTAAAGGCATAGCTGTACTCAGTTCTTGAATTATAGAAGGGCAGTTAATAGCTCTCATTTGACAACATTGTCAAAAACAAACCAACCAACCTGAGGTCATCCTTGTTTGTCACCCTGGGGCACTTTTACTCTCTCTGATAATATGTAAAGGTAAAGGAACCCCTGACCATTAGGTCCAGACTCTGGGGTTGTGGCGCTCATCTCGCTTTATTGGCCAAGAGAGCCGGCATACAGCTTCCGGGTCATGTGGCCAGCATGACTAATCCACTTCTGGCGAACCAGAGCAGTGCATGGAAATGCCATTTACCTTCCCACCGGAGTGGTACCTATTTATCTACTTGCACTTTTTGGGGTGCTTTCGAACTGCTAGGCTGGCAAGAGCAGGGACCAAGCAGTGGGAGCTCATCCCATCACGGGGATTCGAACCGCTGACCTTCTGATTGGCAAGTCCTAGGCTTTGTGGTTTAACCCACAGCACCACCATCCACAGCTTTCTGCACTGTAGGTGCCTTCCCGGGGCAATCTCCAGCTCCTGATCTTTGTGGAATGCAGTGGCCTAACTTGGGTTGGTTGTTCATTGAGGAAGGCGACTGTGGTTGGTGAGGAGGCCATGTGACCTGAGTGGTCAAAGTCTGGTTTAAACCTAAAGAATCAGTAGAAGGGAGAACAAGGACTTCATAATTGCCCATCAACAGTTATCTCCTGGAGAGCAGAAGGAGCAGGCACATGGATCACCTGCTTATGGTTGCCTATATATTGCAAGAGTTCTAGATTCCAGGTCCTTTGGAATCTCCCGTTTACCATGATTCCGCACTCCAATTTTCCCTGGTGTACCAATGGCTTAGGTTTTCAAGGACAGTGGTGGACAGGAATTGATTATCTTGATTCTGGAACCTGCAAAACTTTCATACATATGTGATTTCCTGTCCCCTTTCCTTCTAGGTTGCATATGTTAACAGTGCCATAGGGGGGATCTAATTATCTGAACAAGATCTAAAAAAAACTGAGAAATGCCATCAGAATAAAACCATGTGCAATTGCAGAGACAAAGCAATATTTATTAGAATTTTGCCAGCTCAACTGGAACACTGGTCCAGGCAGTTATCTGGGCAATGATGCAGTTGGCATGTATATGTAGCATGCATGCACCTTTCCGCTCCTTAAATTGCATTTCTGCCTGGATAAGTGTATGAACAGGACCACTGCTTCCATCCTTTAGAGACAGACAACCCTAAGTGTCTTTTCTTTCCATGGGGGAGGTCTTCCAGTGGCATAAAGTAGCACTATCTTTGATTAAGCCAGAATAAATAAAAAAAACCAGGTCTTAATTTTGACTTTGATAGAGCTATGCCCGTTTGCTTCATTGACTTTACTGAGAGCAAGTCACGGCCCGTTTTATGGTTTTGTGCTGTTTTACTACCTTGAGTGATTTCCTAAAAAATACAGTCAAGTTATCTGGCAGGTTTCACAGTAGCTTTTTTTTTTTTTTTTTTAAAGGGGGGCATTTGATACATTCTTGACCTGTTTCAATATAGGCCCCATGGCATGATTGCAATAACCATGCAGCCATCAACGTTGGATCAGAGTGATTGTGAAAAGGGTGAAAGGGATTCTTTGATCGCTGGTCCCTGCTGGCCAGTTTTCATGGTACAAAGCAGGGTTGCCCTATGGGAAGCGAAAGAGACATTCAGTCAAGTCAGTAGATCTCAAGCTTGGTTTTCTCATTCGGGTTGACACACAACCAAGGATTAGATGGATGAACTCAGCAAGGAGGAAAATGGGGGTAATATAGTGTCATTGGCTCTGGTTCCAACATATTGTTGGCTTTTCTACTTTCCCCCCAACCAATCCCAATGATCACCAGATTGGTGTTTTTCTCCCTTTTATGGCACCAACAGGCAACAGTATAGAAGTTTGATCAAACCTCTAGGAGGCCACCATAAGTGGGGCTAAATACGGCTGGTAGGGAGTGGGGAATGGCTAGCTGTGCAGGCATGATTTAGGATGGTGGCAATCACAGAGAAAGCTTTGCCCGCATTCTCGCCCCTCCATAATAGATTTAACACTTTTTGACACAACATTTTCTTGAAATCATTTCCTCGGCGTATCTAGTAAACTCTGTTTGCTAGGACCTGTGAAGGTCACTTCATGGTTAGCGATGGGCCCCCGAACCCTTGAAGATCTGTGTGCTTAACCCTGAGTTTGGCAAACGTTTGAAATGAAAAGACATCAATCACCTGCGTACTTGACAAGAATGAAAAATCAAGATCCTTTGTTCACAAAAGATAGTCTCCCGCAACCTAGATATGACCTACCATCTTAGGACTAATTTATCCCAGACAAGTTTTGATCTAGTGCTCATCTGTAATCATTAGCAACAGAGAGCAAAATAATATACTGCTGAGATAGCTTTTGCAATAAAGTGGAGAAAAATAATTTCTAGTCGATTTGGTTTTATTTTGTGTTCTCGGTAATAAAAGTTAAGCATGGAGTCCCTTCATTCCTCGGACCATTCATCCAAGGCACTGTGCAGACAGCATACCTGACCTCAGCGACAGCAATGAAACCTGTAGAAGCCCATATTTGGACAGGTGTTACAACAATGGTGCTTGTCTCACAGGAAACACTGCTGCTTCTCAGCGGTGGTGGTTGTTTCTTAAACTGAGTAAGGGGGTATAAATAAAAATTAATTAAATAAATAAAAACCACCATGACTGCTACTAGTGTCATGCCCTAGCATCCTCAGATTTTTGAATAGTGAGGTCAATAAAATGAGCTACAGTAATTTGGTGGGTGATATGCCCATTCAAATGATGGGTGTGTTTGAAATCTGCAGCATGGCCAGACCAACCATTCAGAGCCCAGTATTTTCAAACATGCAAATAGGTGAGAGGTTAGAGGGAAAGGATTGGTTTGCTGGCTTCTGATGTCATAGCAGTCCATAGCTGGACCCAGATAGTTGCTTTTCCTTTCTGCTTTTCCTAGGAAGACTGGGTAAATGGAGGAGGAACTCAGGTGGGACATAACAGATTTGCTAAGCACAAGCCACTTACTCCTCTCCTCGGCTGCCTAATGGTATCTTTCCAGTCCATGTCAGTGAAGTGATTCAGATATTGGCGGTGACAATTGCACACACCTGTTGCCTCATTACAAGGACCCACTTCTATTATGTTTTGGCCCAGTGCAAAATGCTGTGTTTAACTTATGGACTTAGGTCTCATTGTAAGTCCTTCAGAGACCACCTTCAGTCTCATTATGACCTTTGTGAGCATGAGAACACACTTTTGACACTTGATAAAAATCCTTTCCTCAAGAAGACTGGTGGTAGAGTCAGAGCCTGAATTATCTCCCGGAGGCCCTGAAAGACTTCCCCACCAAACCTTTAGGAAGGTAGATCATAGAATCATAGAATCATAGAGTTGGAAGAGACCACAAGGGCCATCGAGTCCAACCCCCTGCCAAGCAGGAAACACCATCAGAGCACTCCTGACATATGGTTGTCAAGCCTCTGCTTAAAGACCTCCAAAGAAGGAGACTCCACCACACTCCTTGGCAGCAAATTCCACTGTCGAACAGCTCTTACTGTCAGGAAGTTCTTCCTAATGTTTAGGTGGAATCTTCTTTCTTGTAGTTTGGAACCATTGCTCCGTGTCCGCTTCTCTGGAGCAGCAGAAAACAACCTTTCTCCCTCCTCTATGTGACATCCTTTTATATATTTGAACATGGCTATCATATCACCCCTTAACCTCCTCTTCTCCAGGCTAAACATGCCCAGCTCCCTTAGCCGTTCCTCATAAGGCATCGTTTCCAGGCCTTTGACCATTTTGGTTGCCCTCCTCTGGACACGTTCCAGTTTGTCAGTGTCCTTCTTGAACTGTGGTGCCCAGAACTGGACACAGTACTCCAGGTGAGGTCTGACCAGAGCAGAATACAGTGGCACTATTACTTCTCTTGATCTAGATGCAATACTCCTATTGATGCAGCCCAGAATTGCATTGGCTTTTTTAGCTGCCGCGTCACACTGTTGGCTCATGTCAAGTTTGTGGTCAACCAAGACTCCTAGATAATAATAATAATAATAATAATAATAATAATAATAATAATAATAATTTATTATTTGTACCCCGCCCATCTGGCTGGGTTTCCCCAGCCACTCTGGGCGGCTTCCAACAGAAATGAAAAATACACTAAAATGTCACATATTAAAAACTTCCCTGAACAGGGCTGCCTTCAGATGTCTTCTGAATGTCAGGTAGTTGTTTATCGCTTTGACATCTGATGGGAGGGCATTCCACAGGGCAGGTGCCACTACCGAGAAGGCCCTCTGCCTGGTTCCCTGTAACTTGGCCTCTCGCAGTGAGGGAACCGCCAGAAGGCCCTCGGAGCTGGACCTCAGTGTCCGGGCAGAACGATGGGGGAGGAGACGCTCCTTCAGATATACTGGACTGAGGCCATTTAGGGCTTTAAAGGTCAGCACCAACACTTGAATTGTGCTCGGAAACGTACTGGGAGCCAATGTAGGTCTTTCAAGACCGGTGTTATATGGTCTCGGCGGCCGCTCCCAGTCACCAGTCTAGCTGCCGCATTCTGGATTAGTTGTAGTTTCCGGGTCACCTTCAAAGGTAGCCCCACGTAGAGCGCATTGCAGTAGTCCAAGCGGGAGATAACCAGAGCATGTACCACTCTGGCGAGACAGTCTGCAGGCAGATAGGGTCTCAGCCTACGTACCAGATGGAGCTGGTAAACAGCTGCCCTGGACACAGATTTGACCTGTGCCTCCATGGACAGCTGTGAGTCCAAAATGACTCCCAGGCTGCGCACCTGGTCCTTCAGGGGCACAGTTACCCCATTCAGGACCAGGGAATCCTCCACACCTGCCCGCCTCCTGTCCCCCAAAAACAGTACTTCTGTCTTCTCAGGATTCAACCTCAATCTGTTAGCCGCCATCCATCCTCCAACCGCTTCCAGACACTCACACAGGACCTTCACCGCCTTCACTGGTTCTGATTTAAAAGAGAGGTAGAGCTGGGTATCATCTGCATACTGATGAACACCCAGCCCAAACCTCCTGATGATCTCTCCCAGTGGCTGCATGTAAATGTTGAAAAGCATGGGGGAGAGGACAGAACCCTGAGGCACCCCACAAGTGAGAGCCCAGGGGTCTGAACACTCATCCCCCACCACCACTTTCTGAACACGGCCCAGGAGGAAGGAGCGGAACCACTGTATGACAGTGCCCCCAGCTCCCAGCCCCTCAAGACGGTCCAGAAGGATGTCATGGTCGATGGTATCAAACGCCGCTGAGAGATCCAGCAGAACTAGGAAACAGCTCTCACCTTTGTCCCTAGCCCGCCGGAGATCATCAACCAGTGCGACCAAGGCAGTTTCAGTCCCATGATGAGGCCTGAATCCCGACTGGAAGGGATCCAAATGGTCCGCTTCTTCCAGGCGTGCCTGGAGTTGTTCAGCAACCACTCGCTCAATCACCTTGCCCAAGAATGGAAGGTTTGAGACTGGGCGATAATTGGCCATCGTGGCCGCATCTAAAGATGTTTTTTTAAGAAGCGGTTTAATAACCGCCTCTTTCAGCGGGTCTGGGAAGGCTCCCTCACGGAGGGAAGCATTCACCACCCCACGAAGCCCATCGCCCAGTCCTTCCCGGCTAGCTTTTATAAGCCAGGATGGGCAAGGATCCAGGAGACAGGTGGTTGGCTTCACTCGTCCAAGCAGCCTGTCCACATCCTCGGAGGTAACAGATTGGAATTGATCCCACACAACTTGACCAGACAGGACTCTAGCACTCTCCCGCCCCGGCCCTGCTCCCACGGTGGAGTCTACTTCTTCCCGAATCTGAGCGATTTTATCTGCAAAAAAATTTGCAAAATCATTGCAGGAGAACATGTGGCCCGTACTGGGCCCCGATGTTACAGGTGGTTCCGCTAAATTGTGAACCACCTGAAAGAGTCTCCTGCTGCTGTTTTCTGCAGATGCAATAGAGGCGGTGAAGAAAGTCTTCTTCGCCGTCGCTATCGCCACTTGGTAGGCTCGACGTTGAGCTCTAACCTGTGTCCGGTCAGATTCGGAATGAGTTATCTGCCACCGGCGCTCTAGCCGTCTCAACGATTGTTTCATTGCCCTCAGATCCGTGGAAAACCACGGGGCTCTCCGGGCTCCATGCAATCGGAGAGGGCGCTTCGGAGCCAAACAGTCAATAGCCCTGGTTAACTCCACATTCCAGCGGGCCACCAGGGAATCGGCTGAAAGGCCATCAACATGGGATAAAGCATCCTCTACCACTCTCTGGAAACCATTTGGATCCATTAAGTGGTGGGGGCGGACCATCCGAATCGGTCCCACCTCCCTGCAGAGGGGATGGGTCGCAGAGAAGTCCAGTTGCACCAGGAAGTGGTCTGACCATGGCACTTCTTTCGTTTCACTTTTACTTAGTGTCAGATCACCAACATCCGTAGAGGTAAACACCAGGTCCAAGGTATGTCCGCGGCTATGGGTTGGGCCAGACTTATTCAGGGACAGCCCCATGGAGGCCATGCTTTCCACGAAGTCCCGAGCGGCCCCTTGTAAGGTCGTGTCGGCATGGATGTTAAAATCCCCTAGGACAACCAAGCTAGGTGTCTCCAGGAGAACATCCGCCACGACCTGAAGCAGCTCGGGCAGGGAATCCTTGGTGCAGCGGGGAGGTCGGTACACCAAAAGGAATCCTGTACTGCCCCTATTGCCCAACTTCCAGAACATGCACTCAGAAAACTGGGTCTTCCCAATAGGACGCCTGGTGCAAACTAATGACTTCCTAAAAATCACTGCAACCCCCCCTCCCCGCCCACATGACCTGGGTTGCTGTGCGTAAGAGAAACCTGGTGGACAAGCAGCGGCAAGGACAGGCCCATCTGCTTCATCCAACCAAGTCTCTGTTACACATGCCAGGTCAAGTCCTCCATCCATGATCAAGTCATGGATGGCAGTGGTCTTATGAATCATTGACCTGGCATTGCACAGCAACACTTTCAGGTCATGTGGGTATCCCTTGCTGATTCCAGTATTCATCCGGTCAGGACCAGACCCGGAGGCAGGGATAGTCCTCAGACAACGACTAAACCTGCCTCCTCTGTAATGACATGGTCTGGTCTTAGCGTAACTCCTCCTCCTACCCGTGATCACCGAGATCGGTTGTCCCAGTGCATTCCCCCCCTGTGAAACATATCCCAGCCATTTTGTGGGCTGGGGCCCATTCTCCGGCAGCCCTGACCCCTCCCCTTAAGAACAAAATAACCCCTTTAAAAAAACACCACACACAAAAAACAACACAAATAAAACAGTACAAACAAAAAACAATAAAAATTACAAAAATTACAAAAACATAAAATCAAACAAATTCCCAGGCCCAATAAACATCCACCCCACCCCACCCCCCCACATACAAAAAATTCAAAATAAAAATTTTTAAACATTTTAAAAGCACTCTGCACCCCTCCAGCAGTAACATGTACTGCTCTCAAGCCAGGTGTCACCCATCTTGTATTTGTGCCTCTCATTTTTTTTGCCCAAGTGCAATACTTTACATTTCTCCCTATTAAAATTCATCTTGTTTGTTTTGGCCCAGTTCTCTAATCTGTCAAGGTCATTTTGAAGTGTGATCCTGTCCTCTGGGGTGTTAGCCACCCCTCCCAGTTTGGTGTCTGAGAGGGAAAGGTGGTGCCTCAGAAGACATAGGACCTCTGAGGCACCTAAATCCTTTCTCCCCTCTGTCATGAGATATGGAGTGATCTCCTCACATCATTGGCTTTGCTTTTGCTCCAGTGCTGTCCCATCTTGGGGTGGGCGGTCTATAAGTGTTCGTGGTCTGGGGGGGGGGTTGCTTTTAGGGGAAGAGAATGCTGGATCTCTCCCTGACCCTGCACACAACTGCCTTGGGCAGGTGTTTCAATAAGAACTTAAGAAGATCCCTGCTAGATCAGACCAAAGACTCATCAAAACCAACATCCTCTTCTTACAGTGGCTGTCCTGATGTCTTTTGGACTCAAAAGCAGGACCTTAGCGCAACAGCAGCACTTTCTCCCCTGGCCCTCAGAGGCATAGAGTCTCAGATTGGGCTAGCGTACGTGACTGTTCCTTTTCTTTGCTGTTCACCTCACTCCTGCAATATCCTTCAGAAATATTTCCAGGAGCTAGGGTTTTTTTGTTTGTTTGTTTGTTTGTTTTTGTTTTTTTTTGCATCTCGGCCATTATTTTTACTCTGATTGATCGCGAGACAAATTAGCTACTGTGAAGCTACCTTGCATGAAGCTAAAATATTTCATTACTGAAGAAATGCTATATAACCTTACTCAGTGCATTTCCCCTCTTTCAGTGGTTTTGCAGATCTTTTTTTTTTCCCAAGGAAAAGAAACGCAAAAATCAATTTCAATTGTATTTTATGTTATTAGATTGTAAGCAATGCACTAAAAATTGTAGCTGTAAGCTTAAACAGTACAATGAACACACGCACACACCCCAGAACTGCTTCTGACTTTACTGAACAGCCTGGATGTTTGCAATGTTGCTCTGGCAGAGTTCATTCCGGAGGTAAGGAAAGTGTTTGGATCAGCAGTTCACAGCTTATCTCTGGCATTCCAAAATGAAAATGCCCCCAATTCAATTTGAGTGGTTTTCGAAGGCAGGATGTCACCCCATCTTACACGATCCTTAGCTCATGTTTAATTTTCAGGAGATGCTGTCGTGGTGCAAGGTCCTGAAAGTGTGGGGGAGACTTATATAACCAATGTAGATGTGTTAAGAATATAGGAAGTGGCCTTATCCTGAGTCAGATCACTGGTCCATCTGGGTTAGTATTGTGCACACTGACTGGCAGCAGCCCGCCAGGGTTTCCAACAGGGTTCTGTCTCAGCCCTACCTGGAGATCCTGTGGATCAGACCTTCTCTGATGCTCTGTTCCAGAGCCATGGCCTTTCCCCAAATTATGGTGTCTGAGATACACCACTAGTCTTCCAACATCTCCTGGCTGCTCTGAATGGGAGAGGCGAACACTCATTCAAGAGGAAAGATGAAGGCCAGAGAGCCATGTCCACATTTGATAGCACGTTGCCCACTAGCTATGGTTATGCTGATTGTGACTGTTGTGTTGTGTTGGTCATGGAGGATTTCATAGTAAAAAGAAGCCAGGAAGAGGAAAGGAGGAAAAGGGCAGGTGGTGGATAAACAACGGTACTTACCCATGTGCTCACACCAGAAGAATCCATGTCCTTGGAGAATTAGTCAAGTATATCTGGAGTAACTAATGTGGTGGCTCACAAAACAGTTGGGTTTTGAGTAGTCAAGCCCAAGGCTATAAGTTAGACTTCCCTAACCTGGTGCCTCCCCGCCAGTTATTTTGGAACACATGTGGCATCATCCCTTACCTTTGGCTATGCTGAGAAGAACTGTTGGGAGTTGGAATCCAATGTATCTGGAAGATAGGAAGCTGCCTAAAATGGAGTCATTCCCATTGGTCAGTTTAGCTCATTACGGACTAGCCTGATTAGCAGCATCTTTCCAAGGTTTCAGACTGGGAATATTCCCAGCCCTACCTGGAGATGCTTGGAATTGAACCTGGGTCTTTCTGCATATTAGACAGATGCACTACTACTGACCTGCAGGCCTTCCTCAGGAGGGCAGCACATTAAGGAAGGCTGATGTAAACACCCACCCCCTTTTTGGAATCAGCTGCTTCCTCCTTGGGAGCTGTCCAGAGTACTGAAGAACACGTCTGTGCTTACAACAGGAGTGGTGGGAGGCACCAGTCGGGGAACCCCCCAAGGGAAGAAGAGCCAGGGGATTGACTGTGGGATGATGATGAGTGGTCAGAGGGAGAAGAAGGAGTAGACTGCAGGGAGATGGTGTCAGAAGCAGAAGAGGTAACACAGCTTGGTGAGCAGGAAGAGGCTGTGGCAGAGGACAGTTCAGACTCCGAGGCAGAAGTGGAGGCTGGAGGGGAGTGGGGCCAGGACACAGGCAGGCTGCCGAAGAAGCCAGGGAGTCCCCCCCTCCTGCTGCAACCGGCTCCCCCCCCCCCATGATTTTCTGGAAATGAAGAGGGCAGAGCAGAGGGTGGTTGTGCGCAGGGCACAGTTTGTGACTGCTTGGGAAAGTCCCAGGAGAGGAGGAGCTTTAGGAAGTGGTGGGAAGGTGGGAACCTTCAGTCTTCACAACTGCTTTGTAGAAGAGCTGCTGGGATCACTAGGCTTGCACTGTTTTGGTTTCTTGAAGGAAGAGTTAACTTCACTGGCGCCATGTTTTTCTTGGATTGCTGACCTACGCTTGACTCCAGCTCCTGGCAGCAAAGTTCTCCTCACACAAGAATGTGAGGAGGCAGGCTGATATAGTGGGACTACACCCTGACAGCGGAAAATGACCCCTTAGTAAATGGTCATCTGCATTCACTCATCGTGAGTTTGCAGGAACCGCAACCATTCGACCTCTTTTTCGCTACGGGAAAGTCCAATGGCGTTCTCTCTCTTCCCCCACTGAGAGTTCCTCTCCTGAAAACTGCGGGCAGCGAACAAGGGGACACTACAAGTTCAGCAGCCCCCGTTTTATGGGTGATTATAACTCTTTGTTAAAGCCAGGCCTAAGGATTTTACTGAAATTTCCTGGCATTCGTATGGTGTCAAGTGCCCAGTAAATGACAATATTTTATTGCTACACAGCGTTACATGTGCGGTGCCGCTGCATTGTGCCGAACTTGTAAATAAAAGGGGAAACTACCTCATGAGTACTTATGTTTTATGGCTCTGTTGAAGGCTGCTGATGGCCAAAATATTGGCTGGCTTGCCCTCTTTCAAGGCTTTCCCCCTAGTGCAGGTAATGAAATTAAAACGGGAGGCAATGAATCTACATGGCGTCCATCAATGTTTCAATTCCTGCACTGCAGTCACTCATATGAAGTGGGATGCTGAGAGAGCTCATTTGAGTGTAATAATCTGTGTTCTCTTTAAAGGATTATGAAGGGAGCCTGCAGCGACAATGAAAAGGGAGGGAGGCAAGAGTCTTGTTAGTAAAGGTGAATTATTTAACAGAAAATACTTACTCCTGGTGGTATAACAACATTTGCATGAAATCTTCATGAATCTGATGCATTGCACACTGAGGAATTTTCTTCAAGTGTGTGTGTGCATGTGTGTTTGTTTGAATGGAACAGCTGTGCTTACGTCTGGGAAGGAGAGCAATTTTTAGAATATATATATATTTCATTTATATCCCACCTTTTCCTCCCAGATGCTCAAGGTGGCATACATGGTCCTTCTTTCCCTCCTCATTTACTCTCCACAACAACCCTATGAGGTAGGTTAGTCTGAGAGGCAGGGACTGGCCCAAGGTCAGCTAGTGAGCTTCATGACCGACAGGAGATTTGAACACTGGTCTCCCAGATCCTAGTCTAACAGTCTGACCATTATACCACATTGTCTAGAAGGAGCCTAAAATGCAATTCAGTTTTTCCTGGGAACCTCAGTTTAACTGCTGCCCAGGACTGACCTGCTGGGACCCCAAAGGGCCTTGCCCTGCTTCTTTCCACCTCATTTGGGGCACAGCCTGACAGGCTCCATAAAGGACTGCCGCTGCTGCTGCTGCTGCTGGGCAGAGAGGGCTCCGTTTTGGTTTTGTTTGAAAATTGCTTTTATTTTTTATCTATGTCATTTTAAATTGTAATTGCTATTAATGCTGTATTCTGAGTTTTAGATTTTATGATTTTTGTGGAAATTATTTTCCATTTGGTTGTGTACTTTTTGATGTGTTTTATTTATTTTTGTTATGTTGGTAATTATGTAAATCCTGTCATGTTGCAAGCCGCCTTGAGCATTGTTTTAACTATGGAAAGGTGGCATGCAAATAAAATGATGAGGATGATGATGATGACTGGCAAGAAGGCTACTGTGGTTACAATTGTATGCAATTAAGTCCAACTAAACTTAGCAGGGGGACGCGGGTGGTGCTGTGGTCTAAACCACAGAGCCTAGGGCTTGCCGATCAGAAGGTCGGCGGTTCAAATCCTCATGACGGGGTGAGCTCCCGTTGCTCAGTCCCTGCTCCTGCCAACGTAGCATTTCGAAAGCACCCCAAAAAGTGCAAGTAGATAAATAGGTACCACTCTGGCGGGAAGGTAAACGGTATTTCCGTGCACTGCTCTGGTTTGCCAGAAGTGGCTTAGTCATGCTGACCACATGACCCGGAAGCTGTACGCCAGCTCCCTTGGCCAGTAAAGTGAGATGAGCAACCCCAGAGTCATCCATGACTGGACCTAACGGTCAGGGGTCTCTTTACCTTTTTAAACTTAGCAGGACTTACTTCTGAACAGACATCCTTAGGCTTCTATTGTCCTTTTGTTTTCGGGCACAGATGAACAGTCAACCCGCACACAATTCCTCCCTAATTCCCCTGATAACAGAAAACACATGAAGAAAAGTATGGCACAAACTAGCATATTAAAGGGGGAGGGAGGAATTGCACCCTAATTGTGCATCACGAGAAACTGAATTTTATAATCATGATGATGATTAATTATTTTAAATTATTTATTTTAGACTTGCCTTCCACATACACATCTTGGAAAAAATGCAGTATGAGAACAGCCAAGCACTATACATTTAAAGCCATAAGATGCTGCTTTAAATAGATATGGCTTCCCCCCCAAAGAATGCTGGGAACTGTAGTTTGCTAAGAATGCTGAGGGATCTTAGGAGATCCCTGCTCCCCTCCAAGACTTACAATTTTGAGAGTCACGATCAATCCCTCTTCCCAGGGAACTCCATGCTGTCCAACTTTTTCTTATGTGAAACTGAGACACGGGTCTCTCCTGGGTGAGTCACATGACCTATGCCACACTCTCACACTGAAGAAAGTGTGGTGAGAGCATGAGATTATGACACCAGTGCTCTGGATTTGAGAGGTTATGCCAAAGGCCTGGGCCTTTAGCTCTGTGGTGTGACCCTGCTGTTGAGCCCAGAGCGAGTCTTTGGTTCTGCACTCTGGCACGAGGGCTCAACCAAAAAACAGGACATCCGGTAATCAAACATGATTGGCTTCTGTGATTCCAGGATGTCCCGCTTAAAATGGGACTTTGGGAACTGTAGCTCTGTGACGGGGATAAGGGTCTCCCAACAGCTCTCAGCACTGTTAACAAACTACAGCTCCTCCAGCTGTTTTGGGACTACAACTCCCATCATCCCTAGCTAACAGGACCAGTGGTCAGGGATGATGGGAATTGTAGTCCCAAAACAGCTGGATGGCCGAGTTTCAGGGTGCTTGCTTTAGTAACTGTGTAGAGCATGGGTAGGCAAACTAAGGCCCGGGGGCCGGATCCAGCCTTCTAAATCCGGCCCGCGGACAGTCTGGGAATCAGCGTGTTTTTACATGAGTAGAATGTGTCCTTTTATTTAAAATGCATCTCTGGGTTATTTGTGGGGCATAGGAATTCGTTCATTCCCCCCCCCCTTCAAAATGTAGTCCGGCCCCCCACAAGGTCTGAGGGACAGTGGACCGGCCCCCTTCTGAAAAAGTTTGCTGAGCTGAGCCCTGGTTTAGAGGGGCATCGTGCTGCTATTAAATTTAAGGTGTGAATGTGGTGCTAGTGGCCTGGGTCAGAGGGCCTTCTCTTGGCCATTGCCCACTCATGCCAACCTGCATTGGTAGCTTGGGGAGGGCATTTCTTGGTTTGTAGCTCAGTCTCTTAACCCTGGAGAGGGCAACTGTTTCCTTCTCGGTTCTTCCAGAATGCCCCTGGTGTTTTATTTCCATGCAAGCTCTCCCATGGAGTATATAACCTCAGCTGTGAAACGAGTCGACAACTCCAACATCTCGGGAGTTAATTGTTTCATTACTGCAACTGTGAAATTCTTTAGATCAGTCCTCAGTCACACATAAAAATGTTAATAATGCCAACTTTGTGCTGAAGACACAATGAAGACACACACACCAAAAGTGATGCGTTAGCATTAGCGATTTGGGCCTTGATTACTGGAACAGAAAATTCATTTTGAGCGGGGGAGAAAGTCATTTGTTCCTTTGTGTGTGTGTGTGTTTTGCTGTAAGGTACATATTTTGCTGAGAACAGAGGCACAGGCTCCTTTGCAATCTGCTGAAATCAGCAAACGTTTTAAAATTCTAATAATTTTACGAGCGTGATCATGGAAATTCACCCTCTACTGAAAATTAATGAACTGTCCTAAAATATAAGGTTGTATTCTTCGGAACATTTTAAAGAGATTGCATAACAGTAAAGCATAAATAGAGTAGGTTTAATACCATGAAAAAGAAAATCTAAGTTAAATATGGCATAAGTAAAATGTGCAAACACATGAATATAGCTTTGTTTATTATACTTGGATATTTTACGAGAGTGACTTGGCATGCCACCTCAATAACTTTTCTCACAAAATAGCAAGAGAGGTTTGATGTCAAGTAAGAAAAAAGTGGACCAGGGTGCCATACAATATATTTATATTTATTGAAATAATATTGAATTATGATTTTTCCAATTTTAGAGTGATTAGGCATATTTTTAAGGAGGAAGAGATAAAGATATAACCATCAGCATTTTTGCAGATTCTCCCTCGTTCCATGCCCATAGCCTATTGCAACGTATCCCATGTGGCCATCAGTCAGTCAGTAGGTCCTGTGAAGCACAAATTCTAAGCTGACTTGAAATTGAGCCTCAAGCAACAGGGACAGTCTATCTGAACAATTAGAATTTGGAATTTCAGCCATGACGTATCCAGGATTTACACACACACACACACACACACACACACACACACACACACCCTCAGCAGTAATAATGAAACCTGGAGCAACATTTGCTTTAGACATTTAGAACTCCCACCTCCTGAGATGAATTCAGCCAGACAGCTGAATTCCCTTTGGGGTTTGAGATGTAAGAAATTCCACAGGATCCCTGGGGAAGTAAACGATGTTGTGATCACCCCTTAAGAGAATTATCTGGTAGTTACAATGATGGGGTAGTGATAGATAACCATTCTAGAGAGATGGTGGAGGTCGACTTTGCTACATTTTCTGCCTGATTTAAAAGAAAAACTCTCACACAATGAAGCTGCATGCAGTTTATCACTTAAATTATTTTGGTGTGTGTAATATGAATGTTCTAAAATCTGTATTAAAATGCAAATCATATTCAAATAAGACTTGATTGCATCTCTAGACCATCAGGAAGGGTTTGAGCTATTTTCCAGGCACTATTCAAGGAGATAATAACCCTTCAGAGCCTGGTACCTACATCACCACCATCAATTCATAGACGCTCATGCCAAAACGGGCTTCTAAGTGGTTTACAAGTATAAAAATCAATTATGCAAACATTAAAATGGAAACATCCATAATCACAATACCCAATTAAAACACATAATAAAACAATCCCACTAAAACATAAACATCCACAACTGAAATATATGTACAAGAAAAGAATCCCATTAAAATAATGCAATAATGAAAGCAGAAGACTCAAGTTGAGAGATGAAGTGAATGTTTGTGTAAACAGGTATGTCTTCAAAAGCTGGAAGAACACCAATACAGATGGGACCTTTCATATTTCAAACCACCTCTCTCTTTCATATTTCAAACCACCTCTCTCTATGAGGACATTGCCTTCCCCTGGTGCCCAACGGATATGAATGTCTGATCCTGCTGGGCTGAGAGCATTCCATAAGTGAGGGTGCCGTTGAGCTCATCGGGCTGGGGCCCTAAAGCCCACGTGCATTTGCATGCACTGTCAGCATGCATGTTTAGTGAAATTAACAAAGCTGATATAAACCATAGCAAAACCAACAAAGAGTTTTATGACACCTGAAAGGCAAATTGTCACTGTAACTAGTTTGCTTTTATGTCATCATCACCATCTGTTTGCTCCTGATACCAGTCCTCTTCATTCCCCCAACATCTATCTATCATCTATCTATCATCCATCCTATCTATCTATGTATCTATGTATCTATGTATGTATGTATCTATCTTTCTATCTATCTATCTGTCTATCTATCTATCTATCTATCTATCTATCTATCTAGGTAAAGGGACCCCTGAACTTTAGGTCCAGTCATGGCCGACTCTGGGGTTGCAGCGCTCATCTCGCTTTATTGGCCAAGGGAGCCAGCGTACAGCTTCCAGGTCATGTGGCCAGCATGACTAAGCCGCTTCTGGCTAACCAGAGCATCTATCTATCTATCACCTGCCAATTTGGGATAATTCCTCACATATGGATCACTCAGTTGCCTAGAGCATGATGCTGATGCCAAGGTTGCAGGTTCGGTCCCTCTATGGCAGAGGTTTTCAACCTTTTAGAGTCCACAGCTCCCTTGACCAACTAGATTTTTTCTGTGGCAATCCTGTGGTGCTCAGGAACCCAGTTATGTTGCCCCTTGCCTGCAGAGCTGGTAGCCTCTCACCCTTTTTCAAACACCCTCCCTTGTGGAGTTTTCCCTCTGCCACCTCCTTGGGAGTCCTCCAGGCAGCCACTACAGCCACCCCAGTCTCTGAGCCACCCCAGCTCCTGGCAATCAGCACCCCCTGGCCAGCCCCAGAGGCACCAGTCACCTGGGGAGCCTGTAACCAGGGCTACTGCAACAAACAGCTGTGCAAGCCTTTGGGAGGCAGAGACATGAGAGGGCATCAGAGGAGGGAGGGAAGGAAAGAGGGACAGAGGCCAGTGTTGCCTGTGGCACCCCTGACCGTAATTCAAGGCACTTCAGGGTGCCATGGCATATTGGTTGAAAACCACTGCTGTATGGGATAGCTGCAGACTCCTGTATTGAAGGGGGTTGGACTCGATAATTCTCAGGGTTCCTTCCAACTCTTCAAATCTGGGATTGTATCTGATGTAGTGAGGAATTTAGGATTCTACACCTGGTGATGTAAATCCTGGGAGATGCACCTGAAAGATTTTTATGTTCTGATTGGCATGTTAGTCCAAGAGATGCACAGCAGGTCAGCTGACATCAGAGTTGACAACAAACTAACTTCTCTAGCATCCCCTGTTGGGACCACACCAGGAGCAGCAGTCAGCATTCCTACTGTGGTGAGGAGTGGAAGCTCCAATCCATCACTCCAGCCGCCCTTGCAGGGCAACCTATCAGCATGGCTGGGCCTCATCCACAGCCTAGTGGAGACTATGGGACCACCTCTCCTGGTATGACAACACCTTGGAGGTCCCAAGTTGCAAGGTGGTTAGATTGGTCTCAACTAGGGCCAGGGCCTTTTCAGTACTGGCCCCAACTTGGTGGAATGCTCTGTCACAAGAGACTAGGGCCCTGCAGGACTTGTCATCTTTCTGCAGGGCCTGCAAGACAGAGCCGTTCTGCCTGGCCTTTGGTTTGAACTCAGTCTGACCCTTATGTTTCCCTCTCCTTATGGTTTTGATCTATAGGCTACTTTTAAAATGAGGCTGCATTTTAAATTGCATTTTAACCTGTATTTTAAATTGGGTTTTTTTGTTTGTTCCCCCCCCCCTTATGTTTCTATTGTAATTTTACTGGTGTTAGCCACCCTGAGCCCGGCTCTGGCTAGGGAGGGCAAGGTATAAATAAAATTTATTTTTATTATTTTTATTATTTTTATTTTTTATTATTAAATGTGTGAATGGAGCATTGCCCCACCAACCTCAGTCTGTTCTCAGATAGCCACCACTTGCCTGTCTTCTTATTTACAAGCAGTCCAGGGAATAAAACAGATGTCCCTTTCCCCCTCCTTTCTCAGTGTTGCCTTCTCCATGCTCAGCGTGGAGGAGAAGGATGGGGACAAAACTAGAACGAGTTGGTTCTGCCCATCACTGGCTCTGGCACCACCTACTGTTGGCCTCCTTGCCTTTTGCCCTGCCAATCCCAATGGGCCCCAGCCATCATTGCTGCAGCCCAAGACCAGTAGATTGGGGACTTTCCTTGTGACCTTAAATTTGGAAAGCTAGGTCAGACTTCTGGGTTTGGCTCCAAAAAGCCTTCACAGCTAGTCTAGCACAGGCATTTTCCTGGTGAATCAGCAATATAAGGTTAGGGACTTCCCCTCTGTAGCCCCTGGGTGATATACCAACATCCTAGAGGATATATATTTGAGGATAATCTTCCCAGCTGGTCTTGAAGGCAGGAAGTGTACACGATCCCAGAAGACACTTTGAATTACAGAATTAGAGTTTGAAGGGACCCACTGTGTCAGCTAGCATGACGCTGTGCAGTTGCCCAACGACCAGCATGCATTTTGCTGATACGGTTGACAACTGGATTTTAAGGTAGTCTTCCTGGGGATTTCACCTTTTTTGGTTTTAGGTACCCCCCCCAATTGATTGTATAACTTTATGTATATCAATTGGTATCCATTTGTTATAAACTGTTATGAGCATTTGGAAAGGCGGCGCATAAATGCCTCACGGACAAAGAGTTTTCTCCTCAGCTCTTGGAAAGCCTGCCAGGTGTTAGAGGGACTGAGGGTCATCGCTTGATATAACTGTCAGGAATGTCACCTCGCTGTCTGAGCAAAGC
Organism: Podarcis erhardii; assembly: GCF_964252035.2. Taxonomy (NCBI): domain Eukaryota; kingdom Metazoa; phylum Chordata; class Lepidosauria; order Squamata; family Lacertidae; genus Podarcis; species Podarcis erhardii. The sequence continues at coordinate 13,123,707 of NC_138513.1, read as the reverse complement.
TGCTGTTGCCTTGGAAACACTTAAAAGGAAAGCAGCCGGCATACCAGAGTGTGCACAATTCCAGCCTCTAGCAAAGCACATACTGCAGAACTTTAATAGCTACACATAATTACACTAATTGAAGAGACTGGGATTTTATCTGTGGGGTTTTTACAACTTGTTCAAAGGTTTGATAATTTCGCCTCACTGCTCTGGTCTGCAACTCTGTAAATAAAACATATGGGCACATTTTGCTCCATTGGCAGTACCGGCTGCCTCAGAAATGGCTCCTTAGTTTTCTGCCTGCTACAAACTTCAGTTGTTGTTGATTTTTCAGCTGTTGTCCTGCCCACCTGTTAATGACTCTTGCATGGGGCCAACAGCCAGCTGTGCCAGTCCTGTGCTTGCTGAATATAGCAGCATTGGCAACGTTGCTTTCTTCAGGGATCGGCGGCCCAGTCAAGTTCCCTATGAGGAATTTGGTCACATTGGGTTCATTTTACGCCCCTTTTACAGAAACAAAAATCATGCTCAAATGATTTACAACAAAAAAAGAGGGATGCATTTCAAAATCAAACACTGAAAAGCAATTGCATAATAGCACAACAAAGGAGCAACATAACAGCAACCATAACTGCATATGATGCAACAGTATTTCAGTACTATAAATACATACCCTCCAATCATTTCTCAGATGATAACAGGGATGTCTGTTGTTGTTGTTGTTGTTGTTGTTGTTGTTGTTGTTGTTGTTGTTGTTGTTGTTGTTGTTGTTGTTATTACCCTGCCCATCTGATTAGGTTGCCCCCAGCCACTCTGGATGGCTTCCAACACACACACACACACACACACACACACACACACACATATAATATAACATTAAACATTTAAAATCTTTCCTATACAGGGCTTCCTTGGGTGTCAGATAACTCTATACCCTCCAACAGTTCTCCAATGAAAAGCGGGACATTGTGGGATCAAATCAGAAACCGGGAAGGCTTCTGTAAATCTGGGACTGTCCCTAGAAAACAGGGACACTCGGAGGGACTGTATATATAACAAGGTTACATTAACACCATTCAACAGAGAAAATAGCAAGGGAGCATGACAGTTTCACCCTTGTTCTTAGAAACACCCATAATGTTGTTTTCAGTCCCTCTCCTGAAGCAGGTTCTTAGAAGGCTTCCAAAGGCCGTGGTTGGGGTGGAAACACCCCTCCCATGATGTTGTGGGGCCAAACTCACCTCTCATCATCTGCTTTCTCCAGTGAATGGATTTACAAGTGAGTTTCCCAAAGGGAACTCTTGTCATGCAACCAATCCAGCAGGGTTTCATTCAGTACCCATCAGCTGATGGACAGCGACTTCTAGCCTGCTTTTTGCTGGGATCGGCTGTGTGACCGAGTTCCTCACAGGAAACCAGTGTGGTGTAGTGGTTAGAATGTCAGACTAGGAGCTCAGAGTCCAAGGTTTAAATCCCTGCTCAGCCAAGAAGCTCACTGGGTGACCTTGGACCAGTCCCTGCCTAACCTACCATGCAGGGTTATTCCGGGGATTAAATAAGGAGGGGGAAACCAGGTACAGCATATTGAGCTCCTTGGAGGAAAAGGTGAGGTGTAAATGCAATGAATAGATAAGTTCAGAGAGATAAACTTGGTTGTGTAGGTAATCCAGCTTCATCTCTACCTTAAAAGGTAAAGGTACCCCTGCCCGTACGGGCCAGTCGTGTCCGACTCTAGGGTTGCGCGCTCATCTCGCTCTAGAGGCCGTGAGCCGGCGCCATCCGAAGACACTTCTGGGTCATGTGGCCAGCGTGACGAAGCTGCAGCTGGCGAGCCAGCACCGGCGCAGCACACGGAAACGCTGTTTACCTTCCCGCTATAAAGCGGTCCCTATTTGTTTTGAAGGGGCTAGATCAGGGCTGCCTGGGAGTGGGGCCCCAGCCATCACGATGGCTGGGACAAGTTCCACAGGGGGGGAAGCACTGGGACATCCGATCTCGGTGATCATGGGCAGGAGGCGGAGTTACGCTAAGACCAGACCATGTCATTACCGAGGAGGCAGGTTTAGTCGTTGTTTGAAGACTATCCCTGCCTCCGGGTCTGGCCTTGACCGGATGGATACTGGAATCAACAGGGGAAACCTACATGACCTGAAGGTGTTGCTGTGTAATGCCAGGTCAATGATGAATAAAACCACTGCCATCCACGACCTGATTGTGGATGGAGGACTTGACCTGGCATGTGTGACAGAGACCTGGTTGGAGGAAGCAGATGGGCCTGTCCTTGCCGCTGCTTGCCCACCAGGTTTCTCTTACGCACAGCAACCCAGGTCATGTGGGCGGGGAGGGGGGGTTGCAGTGATTTTTAGGAAGTCACTAGCTTGCACCAGGCGTCCTACTGGGAAGATCCAGTTTTCTGAGTGCATGTTCTGGAAGTTGGGCAATAGGGGCAGTACAGGATTCCTTTGGGTGTACCGACCTCCCCGCTGCACCAAGGATTCCCTGTCTGAGCTGCTTCAGGTCGTGGCGGATTTTCTCCTGGAGACACCTAGTTTGGTTGTCCTAGGGGATTTTAACATCCATGCCGACACGACCTTACAAGGGGCTGCTCGGGACTTCGTGGAAAGCATGGCCTCCATGGGGCTGTCCCTGAATAAGTTTGGCCCAACTCATAGTCATGGACATGCCTTAGACCTGGTGTTCACCTCTAGTGACGTGGGTGATCTGACACTAAGTAAAAGTGAAACAAAAGAAGTGCCATGGTCAGATCACTTCCTGGTGCAACTGGACTTCTCCGCGACCCTTCCCCTCTGCAGGGAGGTGGGACCAATTCGGATGGTCCGCCCCCGCCACTTAATGGATCCAAATGGTTTCCAGAGAGTGGTAGGGGATGCCTTATCCCATGTTGATGGCCTTTCAGCTGATTCCCTGGTGGCCCGCTGGAATGCGGAGTTAACCAGGGCTATCGACTGTCTGGCTCCGAAGTGCCCTCTCCAATTGCATGGAGCCCGGACAGCTCCGTGGTTTTCTTCGGAGCTGAGGGCGATGAAACAATCGCTGAGACGGCTAGAGCGTCGGTGGCAAAAAACTCACTCCGAATCTGACCGGACACAGGTTAGAGCTCAACGTCGAGCCTACCAAGTGGCGATAGCGACGGCGAAGAAGACTTTCTTCACCGCCTCTATTGCATCTGCAGAAAATAGTAGCAAGAGACTTTTTCAGGTGGTTCATAATTTAACGGAACCACCTTTACCACCGGGGCTTTGTAAAGACCCCAAGATCTCCTGCAACGATTTTGCAAAGTTTTTTGCAGATAAAATCACTCATATTCGGAAGGAGCTAGACACCACCGTGGGAGCAGGGCTGGGGCGGGAGAGTGCTAGAGCTCTGTCTGGTCAAGTTGCATGGGATCGATTTCAATCCATTACCCCCGAGGATGTGGACAGGCTGCTTGGACGCGTGAAACCAACCACCTGTCTCCTGGATCCTTGCCCATCCTGGCTAATAAAAGCAAGCCGGGAAGGGCTGGGCGATGGGCTCTGTGGGGTGGTGAATGCTTCTCTCTGTGAGGGAGCATTCCCAGATCCGCTGAAAGAGGCGGTCATCAAACCGCTTCTTAAAAAACCATCTTTAGACCTGGCCAGTATGGCCAACTATCGCCCAGTCTCAAATCTTCCATTCTTGGGCAAGGTGATTGAGCGCGTGGTTGCTGAACAACTCCAGGCACGCCTGGAGGATGCGGACCATTTGGATCCCTTCCAATCGGGATTCAGGCCTCATCATGGGACTGAAACTGCCTTGGTCGCGCTGGTTGATGATCTCCGGCGAGCTAGGGACAAAGGTGAGAGCTGTTTCCTAGTTCTGCTGGATCTCTCAGCGGCCTTTGATACAATCGACCATAACATCCTTCTGGACCGTCTAGAGGGGCTGGGAGCTGGGGGCACTGTTATACAGTGGTTTCGCTCCTTCCTCCTGGGCCGTGTTCAGAAAGTGGTGGTGGGGGATGAGTGTTCAGACCCCTGGGCCCTCACTTGTGGGGTGCCTCAGGGTTCCGTCCTCTCCCCCATGCTTTTTAACATCTATATGAAGCCGCTGGGAGAGATCATCAGGGGGTTTGGACTGGGTGTCCATCAATATGCAGATGATACCCAGCTCTACCTCTCTTTCAAATCAGAACCAGTGAAGGCGGTGAAGGTCCTGTGTGAGTGCCTGGAGGCGGTTGGAGGATGGATGGCGGCTAATGGATTGAGGTTGAATCCTGACAAGACAGAAGTACTGTTTTTGGGGGACAGGGGGCGGGCTGGTGTGGAGGACTCCCTGGTCCTGAATGGGGTAACTGTGCCCCTGAAGGACCAGGTGCGCAGCCTGGGAGTCATTTTGGACTCACAGCTGTCCATGGAGGCGCAGGTCAATTCTGTATCCAGGGCAGCTGTCTACCAACTCCACCTGGTACGCAGGCTGAGACCCTACCTGCCCGCGGACTGTCTCGCCAGAGTGGTGCATGCTCTAGTTATCTCCCGCTTGGACTACTGCAATGCGCTCTACGTGGGGCTACCTTTGAAGATGACTCGGAAACTACAACTAATCCAGAATGCGGCAGCTAGACTGGTGACTGGGGGCAGCCGCCGAGACCACATAACACCGGTCTTGAAAGACCTACATTGGCTCCCAGTACGTTTCCGAGCACAATTCAAAGTGCTGGTGTTGACCTTTAAAGCCCTAAACGGCCTCGGCCCAGTATACCTGAAGGAGCGTCTCCACCCCCATCGTTCTGCCCGGACGCTGAGGTCCAGCGCCGAGGGCCTTCTGGCGGTTCCCTCATTACGAGAAGCAAAGCTACAGGGAACCAGGCAGAGGGCCTTCTCGGTAGTGGCACCCGCCTTGTGGAACGCCCTCCCATCAGATGTCAAAGCGATAAATAACTACCTGACATTCAGAAGACATCTTAAGGCAGCCCTGTTCAGGGAAGTTTTTAATCTGTGATATTTTAATGTATTTCTGGTTTTTATGGAAGCCGCCCAGAGTGGCTGGGGAAACCCAGCCAGATGGGCGGGGTACAAATAATAAATTATTATTATTATTATTATTATCTACTTGCACTTAAGAGTGCTTTCGAACTGCTAGGTGGGCAGGAGCTGGGACCGAACGACGGGAGCTCACCCCGCCGCGGGGATTCGAACCGCTGACCATACGATCGGCAAGTCCGAGGCACTGAGGTTTTACCCACAGCGCCACCCGCGTCCATCTCTACCTAACCCATGCTTAATCTTATATATAAAATCAGGTGCGGGGCAGGTGAGTGTGCCACAGTCAGGGGGAAAAGAGAAAATTTTAAAAAATAAAAGACAGGAAGGTTCTAGCCCAGTTCACTGGTTTTCTCCTTGCAACGAGGCATTCATTTTTATGTATGGGAGTATTCAAAATGATGCTACTGTGAGACCAAGTGGACAAGGAAATGGCAGCAGCACCAACCGAACCAGAAAAGATTGTGAAGGTGGCCTTTGTTTACGGCTTTCCCCCCTGTGGGGTGAGAAGGCATCAAAACACCCGTCCTTCTCAGATGGATGATATCTGCTGTCATAAGTGGTCCTGAACTTCTAAAGTGAAACTTTGCATGATGCACTAGTGAAATACTTTTCGCTAGCAGGCTGACCCCCTTCTCCTGACTCATTTCACACTGGTTGACACAGCATGAAGCTTAGGTCTAAACAAGAAGCAAGGGGAGGAAAGGATTGGCTTGGCCAGAGTAATCCAGTTAGCTTTTGATTCTCTTTTACTGCCAGCTTTAAAAGATGTAGGGTCTCTCTAACAATCGGCGCAGGGGGAATGTATTGCAGTATTTATGTGACTGTTGGAAAAACAGAACATCTACTTTGCACCTTAACTGCTGGAAACAAGAGCATTCTGATTAAAGATTCACTGGCTGGTGCAAAGAGCATCCCTTTATCATATTCTTCATGCAGGTGCATTTCTGGTCATGCTTTCCTCCCCATTATCCTTTATACCTTTCTAAGTTAAGTTTGACAGGGGGAAAGCACTCAGCACTATAAAACATCTTTGCTCCTGCACAGCCAGAGTTCATTTCTTTTGGTTTCCCTCCCTCCAAAAAAAAGTTATGCACACAGGTCATATCCACACATACATTCAAAGCTCATGGCTTCCCCCAAATAATCCTGGGAACTGTAGTTTACCCCTCAGAGAGCTACAGTCCCCAGCACCTTCAGCAAACTACATTCCCCAGGATTCTCTGGGGGAAGCCCTGTGCATTAAATGCATGATACAATAATTATGGCTCAATCCATTCAAGTCAGTAGGCTGACTTTGCATAGCACCATGAGTTGCCTTCTCAGGAATAAGGGTCACAATGTCAAGATGTTGGGCCACAGGTGGCAGGTAGCATCCAGCCTCACTGTTGCTCAGGCAATGGTGGCACCATTAGACATAAGGCCTGGTGTCTGGGACCCTGCAGTCCACCACCCAACAATGCCAGAGAACCAATGGACGGCAGTGGTGGTGAGCCACGGTCTGTTGGGAAGGGAAACCCTATGCCAGGAGCCAAGACTGCAGCCAGCTTCTTTGTTCATCGAAGCATTTTGCCACAGCAGCTATGTCAGCCAATTCGACATGGGGCACCCTAGCAACCTCTTTCACCCTCCACCTGATAAGATGGTGTCTGATTGGCTGAGGTCTCTGTCGCTTTTCCCTTTAGGATGGCAAATAAGAATGTAGGAAGAGTCTCATGGATCAGGCCAATGGCCCATCTGGCTTGACATCCTGTTCTCACAGGTTGCCCTTGGGAAACCAGCAAGTGTGACCTGAGCATAAGAACACTCTTCTCTTCTGTGGCTCCCAGAAACCGCTCTTCAGAAGCATTTCTGCCTATAGTCATTGAGGCCAGCAGCCACTGATAGACTTATAGACGCTCCAAGTGTCCTTATTTTCCAGGGACATCCCTGATTTAGAGAAGTCTTCCTGGTTTATGATTTGATCTTAGGATGTCCCTATTTTCACTGGAGAAATGTTGGAGGGTATGGAGTTATTTGATGCCTGAGCTGACTGAAGGCAATCATGTAGAAGAAGAAGAAGAAGAGTTTGGATTTGATATCCCGCCTTTCACTCCCTTTAAGGAGTCTCAAAGTGGCTCACATTCTCCTTTCCCTTCCTCCCCCACAACAAACACTCTGTGAGGTCAGTGGGGCTGAGAGACTTCAAAGAAGTGTGACTGGCCCAAGGTCACCCAGCAGCTGCATGTGGAGGAGCGGAGACACGAACCCGGTTCCCCAGATTACGAATCTACCACTCTTAACCACTACACCACACTGGCTCTCGTATAGGGAAGGGGTTTTTTTAATGTTTTATTTTGTTTTTATATATGCTGAAATCTGCCCGGAGTGGCTGGGGCAACCCAGTAAGACGTGTGATAATAAAATTATCGTTATGGAATGTGACGTCCCTATTTTCATCGGAGAAATATTGGGGGGTATGGCCTCATCCTCCATGATGCAGTCTTCATTGCTAGCACAACCCTTTGCTTCTCAATGTAGCCAGTGCTGAGTAGACTGTGGCAAGTCCAAGCTATGGAGTCATCACTCTTGCTTCTCCACTTCCTGATTAATTCCAGCCTCAAGCAGCTCTAACCTCAAACATTTTCTGTAGCTTCGGCAGCGAACTGACATATGATGCCCACCTAAACCTAAGACTGCCTTGCTCACCAAAGATATCTGCAACATCTTGAATCCCCTTCTCTCAAAACGGGTCCTCTTTCCCATTCTTTTAAATGGAGAAACCACACATGCAATTTATGACCAGCAAATCCTGTGCCCTGTCTCTGAGCTGCAGTTTAGCAACTCTGGTTGGAAGTTACCATAACCAAATCCAAGAATGGGTATGATTCATATTAAATACGATGCTGATTATTTCTAGAATATTTTCCCTCCTTGCTCTTTGCTATATCATTAATGTACACAGAGGCCGTATATTAGTAATGCACCTGTGTGTGTGGGAAAAGGCTTCTCATTGCCCCCTTCAGCCTGACCTCTTGCCATGTCCCTGCCTACACAGTGACATTTCTATTGGCTCCCGTATCATTAGCAGAGGTGTCCATAATTATGTGCTAAATATTAGCTCATCACCACTCATGATGGGTGAATATGAACTCTGTATTATTCAGTGGTCTTTTCAAAAGGCTCTTATTGCCTGGAGGTTGCTGAATATGAAGATCAGCAGAGCTTATTATGGCCCTTTGTTTATATAGTTAGCATACAAAATAAACCCTGACCCAAGAAAATAAAAATCTCCTGCAGCTTTTAAAATGATGGCAGAATGTCTTCTCCTGTCTTACTTGTAGAACTGTATTAAATCTCTCTCCCCCCCCCTCTGTGTGTTTGTGTGTGCACTAAGCCTGAAACTTATGCACATTTAACTTGTGCACATTCAGCTTTTGTGTGGCAAAATTAAAAATTAAAAAGTGGGGCGGAAAGGGAGCAGGACTCCAAGAAAAATTACTTTGGCAATTCCACCCGCCATTGAACCCATTGGGTTCTGACAATGCACAAATTTGCCTTAGGAGGCTCCAGTGTAAAAAAAATTAAAATGCTGATTTACAATTTATTGATAGATTCAATTCTATCAGCTGTGATTTGAATCATGATAAATATTTCCTGCTCCCCGCACTATTCATTTTTTAAAAACTGACAACACACACACCTCCCACTTTAAAGGGCAAATATCCATGGCAGTTTACAAAGATAAAGACATATACAACCAAAAAGATAATTAAAGCCAGACAATAGGTGCTAAATCGCTTAGCAACACTAGTATGTTTATTTTATCCTCAAATCAATGTTAGGATGTTTTGTTTTGCCATCAGTTACCAAGAACGGTCACTGTGCTTCTTACACTTAGCTTACGTTTAAGCACTGATGCGGTTGACTTCCATCTGACCTTGCCTTTCTGCCCCAAACAACTACGCGTAACCCTAGGATAACACTTCATGCGTCTGATGAAGGGGGCTCCAGCCCACGAGAGTCTCTGCTGTCATAAATGTGTTAGTCTTTATGGTTGTTTAAGCTGTCTGAAGTACACTCTGACTTGTGAAAGTTCTGATTAAAAGTATATTTTAATTACCGCTCATTAGATGGCAGCGATATTTGCTTTGTATAATGAGGTCAGGTGGCTGAGTGAGTGAGTGAGTGAGTGAGTGAAGCAATCTTCTAGATGTGGGCTTGGAGCTGTCCGTGGTGTGTGATTGATCTTCAATTAGAATTAAAATAACTTTCAGGTGGGTGGGTGGATGATAGCTCAGCATCGCTGGTGAATCTAATTGGCTTGGAGGCCAGTGAGTCATCAGCTCCACATACTTGGCTGAACAGAAGCCAGAGAAAACAAGGATTGAAATCCTTCTTTCTGAGAGTACCCTGCATAAGCACTGGAAGTATCAACAGCTAGTTCACAGAGCTGAAGTTGCCTCCAGATTCCCAGAATCTTGCAGGAGGGATTCAAGTGCATACAGGGATATTGAATCCAGTTTAATTGCATAAACTTGTTGCCCCGTGTTCCAGCAAACAACTCAGAATGAAGACCGGATAGAATCTGATCTTCACGTAAGCTTTGTGCAAGCAAATCATGATGAATGCTCTGTAAAGTCCAGATATAATCTAACCTCTGTGTAAGAGTTGTGCAAGCAAGTAAGGGTGCACAATAAATAGGTCATCTGGAGAAGACTTCAAAAAGTGTGGTAGAAGAGCAAAACAATCCGATCCCTTCCTTTTCCTTTCTCAAGAGACAATGGAGTGCTCCTCCAGGGGTGAAGTCAAACAATGTCTGCTACTGCTGCAGAGACCAGTAACTCATTACTACTGACTGCTGCCTTGTTTTTGCTGTGTTAGCAGCACCAAGGTCCTAGGCTGCCCAGACGACAAGACTGATGTGGTCCAAATGAAAGCAGAGCAACACATTTGGCACCAGCGTGGTTGCAGGAGTTGCCAGAAGGAGGTGTACAAGGTGCCATCCAACCCTCTTAGGGCCGCCACTTCAGATTTGTCCAGGGTTTATTCCTTAGCCTTTTATTCTCCCGAAGATTCTCTCTCATCTCTTTTTCAGCCATTCATGTGAAGAAGAGGCATGGTCGCAGTTCAAGTCAAGCACAGTCACTCAAGGAAGACCCAGCAGGAGTGGTGAGGGGTGTGGCCTGCTGAGTGGGTGTGGCTTTGGGAGCATTCTGAGGGCCTGATAAGCCCAGAGGGGCCACATTCAGACCACAGGTCTGAGGTTGCCCACTACTAATGTAGATGTGAATCATTATTTCTGATTGTTCCTGTGAATACACCTTTGGATAATTCAACAACAAAAGACAGTTATACCTCGGGTTACAGGAGCTTCAGGTTGCGTTTTTTTGGGTTACGGATGCATCAAAACTCAGAAGTACCGGAACGGGTTACTTCCAGGTTTCTGCAGTCATGCATGCACAGAAGCACTAAATCGCACTTTGCACATGTGCAGAAGCATTGAATCGCAACCCGTGCATGCGCAGATGCAGCACTGTGGGTTGTGAACACTGCGGGTTGTGAATGTGCCACCCGCATGGATCATGTTCACAACCCGAGCGTCCATTGTAATGAGTTTCTTTAGACATCATGCCAGCCTACTTTCAAGGCACATTGTGACAAACCTGATCATGCCAGTTATCTTCAGTCTTGAAGGTCGTCCTTCATATATCCATAATGTTCCTTCTGTGCATATTTATTTCCTCTGGGTGATGACCTTGGCTTCTATTTAATACATGCCCCCTTCAAAGTGCCCCAGGGTTTACGTCATTTCCCCCCACCCCCAGCTCTCTCACGACATTCACTTTAGTTCACACAATTTGCTGTTGGTACGTAGGGAATTATATGCTTTCCGTTTCATCATGACAGTTTGTCCTTTTACACTTTGCTGTTTGTTTTGACAAGAGCAGAGGCAGAAGCAGCCCCTGTTAGAAAACTCTCTTCCAGGAACAAATTTGGAGGCAATGTCACTATTTGTATTCAGCTTTTCAAGGGAAACCTTTGACTTGCCAATCCGAATGCTGAGTTCTTAATACCCTCTGACAAGGAAGGTTCTAGCTATTTCCAAACTGACACAACCAAACTCATATTTTGCACAGACAAATTTAGAAGGGTTAGATGAGCGGACCGCTTAAAAACAGTCCTGCGGATTGCTGAGCCTCAAAAGTTGCTTTGTCAACTTGGAAACGTCAAGTCGATGTTGTCTCAAAAGTGGGCCTTTAAGGGGCAAAAGGTAAGGTGAGCATAGCTCAGCAGCAGAGTGTGTGCTTTGTATTCAGAGGGTCTCAGGATAAATCCACAGCATTTCAAATTTAAGGTAGGATCAAAATAGGGGAGAGCCTTTTCTCTGCTTGAGAGCCACTGCCAGTCAAAGTAAACAATACTAAGCTAGATGGACAAATGATCTCATATGGAATAAGGCAGCTTCTTGTGTTTTTAAGGGCCAATTTGCATAATCAAAGCTAAACATCAGTAGTAAATTGGCAGGCCATGGAAGCAGGCACAAGGATCAGAAAGAGGATTCTCATCCTTGCCTCTTAATTCTTCTCTGGCTTCGATTTCAATCTGAGCCAGATAATAATCCCATTCCAACCTACCCTCCCACCTAGTCATTCTCTTTCCCTCTTCTCACTCATTGATTCCCCCAGTCACCATTGCCTTTTCTTTCACAATTATTTACCAGACACTTAGGGAGTGGGGCTATAGGTTAGTAGTAGAGCACATGTTTTGCACCCATAATTTCTCATATTTAATCCCTGGCAACTCTAGTGAAAAGACCTCTTGTGTGTTATTATTAACTTCTGCTCAGAGCTACATAGAGCTGCTGCCAATCAGAATCAGTATTCGTGGGCTAGATGGATGATCAGTGGTCTAACACAGTGTATATGTCAGCCTCATGCATTCCAAAATAAATAATGCCACTCCTGGCTTATTGCTGTCAGGGGTTAGGCGACACAACCTCGTAGAAAAATCATGTCCCTCAGCCCAGAAAAAGGGCAATAGTAAGGCACTGACTGAGTTTGCAGGAACATTTTAAATTACTTCATCCACCCCCAAAAAGTCAAGCAATATGTCCTCATCATATCTGATCTGCACCCGAAAAACACATTCCTTGCATATTGAGAAATGGCTGCCGTTAACACCCACATTTTATTGTGACGACATGCAATTGGGAACTCTGTCACATACAGGGCGGCCCTTTTGTAATTTGTAACCCAGTGTCTTGTCTTCAAGGAACTGGTGGCAGCACTACAAGAGCTTCTAGATTAGAGCGGCGGTTTTCAGAGACAAATATGCAAACCAGGTTTGCGGGTGGCGCTGTGTCATACAAAACGGAAAAGAAAAGAGCTTTGTATTTGAAACACATCTTGGCATCACCGGGGGTTAACCTTGTTGGGTAGCTGATTGTTTTCGGCAAAGGCCTTGTTAGTTTCTATTCCTTTCCTGCACGCATTGTCAATTATTACCCCGCGACTGAGCGCTCCTTCCTGAGCTGGCTATGGTTAATGAGATGCTGATTGGGGATTCTAGAATACACTTGCTGATGATTATGTGTTATTTTAACAGGAGCATGACAATAATTTCCTGTAATGCCACTTGTTAAGGTAATTATTATGCTGTAATTGCCTTATCAAGGTGTCATACAGAAGAGGAGAGGAACTCAAAGATTTCGCAGCTGCTGTCATACTCCCGTGAAGTGTTATCTCAGAAATGGATTATCATTCTTCAAGCTGAACTTTTAGCACAATTCCAGAGCAGAAGCAACCTTTCCCGGGTGTGGCACAACATTACAGAAGGAAGGGGGCAGTGGCAAACTCCAGATGTGCTCTCTCCAAATCAAGTGGTCTGTGAAGCAGCATATTGTCATATTCAGGGTCCAGAGAGTGGCATTTGCTAGGGCCCCAAGAGCAGTAGAAAGTTTGCCACCCACAACACAAGTATGCCCAGTTTGCACAGAGTATTTAAGAAGATCGGATGCAGTCTTAAACAATCTTCCATTTGAATACCCTACTTCTTCCAGGTTAGGGTGTACCAAAGGCCCCACCTCCAAACCTGGACATATTGATCTTTTAAAATTGAAATATATTTATATGGAAAGACCCAGAGGCTCATAGGTTCATTCGCTTGCAAGTGGATCAAAATGTGTTTGTGGACATGATCAAGGTTTGTAAAATTATACATTCTATGGATAAACAGAAGCTTCTCTCCTTTTCTAACAAGACCACAAAATTTGAATCTTCCCATGAAATTGATTGGCTGGAGATTAAAAGTTGATAGGAATACTAGAGGCCATGTAATATCTTTTCAGGGCCAAATCCCAATTGAGTCACTTACTGGGCACCACAGAGTGATGGATATTTATTATTTCCTGACTCCTGAAGTTTGGGTTACAGTGGTAATCAACATGGTGCCCTCCAGGTGTTGCTGGACCCCAGTCCCCACCATCTTTGACCATTGGCCATGCTGGCCGGGGTTGTTGGGAGTTGTAGTCCAACAATACTTGGATGGCACCATGTCGGCTACTCCTTTTGCAGTGTATGTCAAGCCCTATTTGTCGTCATTGCTGTTTTTCACCTTCTTGCTCCTTCGGGGTCTTTCGAGTGCTTTGAAAATGTCAAAGGTTTTAAGATGAGGAAATGAGGTGGATTATAAGGAGACAGCTGTGGAAATTTCATAACCAAAGGATGGAAGACCAAGAGCTGAAGTCAAGCTCCTTAGCTGGGAACACTTAAAAGGAATGTAGCCCTGGGGACAATTGTTGACTTACAGTATACAGCAAGGCTAAAAATACCTGATATCCTGCTGAGGACGACTAACAAATACCGACAATTTGAGGCCTTGTCTGAAGGAACAAAAAACATATAGCGTTTCATTTCTACAGGAAGGCTTTCTCGGCAATTTAACATTCCCTGAATGCTAACAAGCTTTAGCATCTCTTGCTTGTGTGGAGAAAATATTTAGGAAAATAGCAGATTTGTTCTACCTTCATAGCCAGTGTCTGAGGCGATATGAGTGTGACTTAAAGGGACCGCATTGGGGTCATATGACACCAGGGCTGTTTTTTCCAGCCAGAACCTCTCAAGTGGGCACCATTGCCATTATAAGAGAACAAAGCATAGAGAACTAGATGGACCAACTCAGTATAATGCAGCTCCCTATGTTCCCATTGTGGGGAGGATCTGTATCTCAGGAGTAAAGCCCCTGATTTGCATGGAGAAGGTGCCCGGTTTGATCCCTGACATCTCAAAATATGGCTGGGAACAGCGCTAGATTTAGGGCAGTCCAGGTAGTTCCCCAACACATGGTACCGAGCTGAGAGGGTAAATAATAATAATAATAATACATGGTACCTCGGGTTAAATACTTAATTCGTTCCAGAGGTCTGTACTTAACCTGAAACTGTTCTTAACCTGAAGCACCACTTTAGCTAATGGGGGCCTCCTTCTGCCGCTGCGCCGCCAGAGCACGATTTCTGTTCTCATCTTGAAGCAAAGTTCTTAACCTGAAGCACTATTTCTGGGTTAGCGGAGTCGGTAACCTGAAGCGTATGTAACCTGAAGCGCATGTAACCCGAGGTACCACTGTACCTAAATTTATGTGGGTACCTACTGAGACGATCCGTAAAAAGCGACTGTACCAAAATGAATTACTGTGGGGGGAAAAGAAAGATTCTTTTTGTGGAGGGGACGCCAAATTTTGTCTTCGCTCAGGCTGCCATATTACCAGTCACTCCCTGTCTGAATCTTGGAGACCTGTTGCTAGTCAGTGTGGACAATATTGGGTTAGATGGACCAATGGCCTGAGTCAGTCCAGGCACCAGCCCATAGCTCCACCCTATATTCCACTGAACATGTGATCTTTGAAAGTTTCACCATTTGACCTCTCCAAGTATGACTTTAACAAACACGGAATCATGATGAATGCAAGTTAAGCACATCTGTTAAATTAAATGGCAATGCAAATACAAAGGGCGAATTGGCCCATAACTACCCATCTAGTGCCTTAGGCTCACCTCTTGACTCAGAAGCCATTTGCTCTCCTGCGGCCTCCCATTGTTCCGTTCTCTCTCAATCACTCCACCCCTGCCGCAAATAAAGGCAATAGCTTCAGGGGATGTTCTTTCTCATCCAAGCCTGTGATATTGTTTAAATCTATACGCTGAGAAATACAGATCTGAAGAAACATCTGGCCAAGATAATTTCAAGATGGAGAATTACAGGAGGTATTATGAAGTGTTTTAAGAACACTCTGGCAGAGGGGAACAAATTGACTCCCATTTCGTCAGGCACAGTGTCAGAGAGTTCTTAAAAACACATGCATTGAAAAGGGTTCTTGAACGGTAACTTTCTGAAAAAACAGAAATAAATTGAGGGTCATCTACTGAACGCTCACAGAACTACCTTACTTTGAATTCAGCTGTTGGTTCACCTAGCATACTATGGTCTAATCTGGCCTCAAAGTTCCTCTCCTAGGTCACTATACATATGCCTAACAATTTAGCAGTTATGGCATCGCCCAAATAATCCTGGGAACTGCAGTTTGTTAAGGGGGCTGAGAGTTGTTAGGAGACGCTTGCATCCCCCTCACAGTGCTATAGTTCCCCCAGTTGCGGTGCTCATCTCGCTTTACTGGCTGAGCCGGCGTATAGCTTCCTGGTCATGTGGCCAGCATGACTAAGGCGCTTCTGGTGAACCAGAGCAGCACACGGAAACTCTGTTTACCTTCCCGCCAGAACGGTACCTATTTATCTACGTGCACTTTGACGTGATGCCTCACCCTGATCCAATACAAATTGCAAGTGTTCAATAAATACAAGGGGGGGCTGCAACAAAATATGGCAGCATGGTGTGTTGCTTTATGGGATTTTAGCCTTTCCTCCCACTAGAGCTGTTCCCATCTCTTCCTCAGCAGTGAGTCAGTATTCTGTTCCCACTGAGCAGGCTTAGTACTCATTGAGGTGTTTGGGGGTCTCTCTGGTTAGTTTCCCTGTGTGTGTATACATATGACCAAACCTTGGTGTTCCAATAATAATAATAATAATAATAATAATAATAATAATTTATCATTTGTACCCCGCCCATCTGGCTGGGTTTCTCCAGCCATTCTGGGCGGCTTCCAGCAAAGATTAAAAATACATTAAAATGTCACACATTAAAAACTTCCCTGAACAGGGCTGCCTTCAGATGTCTTCTAAATATCAGGTAGTTGTTTATCTCTTTGACATCTGATAGGAGGGCGTTCAACAGGGCGGGCGCCACTACCGAGAAGGCCCTCTGCCTGGTTCCCTGTAGCTTTGCTTCTCGCAATAACGGAACTGCCAGAAGGCCCTCCACGCTGGACCTCAGCGTCTGGGCAGAATGATGGGGGTAGAGATGCTCCTTCAGGTATACTGAGCCAAGGCCTGCCCCCATCTCATGCAGAGATTGTGACTTTTTGGCTACAAGAAGGACCAGTGCCCAGGGAATTGAGGTTTCTATTAGTATATATGATTGAAAGCATCTGTGTATTAAAATTAATTTAATATTACCTAAAACCTAGCTGCAATATTGTGATGATATTGCACAACTGAAGATGAAGGAAAACACATTTGTCAAGAAAACAAACACATTTCATGTCATTCCCTACACTTAATGCCTGGCAGGGGGAAAAGAAAAGGCATATCATAGGAAAAGATCCCATGCATCCTTGCTAGGGAGATACAGTGCAGATCGCCTGCTTTTATTAAAGGCGCCCGTGCTTAGTAGTTATTCCTGCACACTATCCTGCGGAAAACAATAAGAACAGGCAATATCATATCCTACATCACTTTTTGACCTTTGTGCCTTACACAGATTGAAGAACCTGCTTGATATTTAAACGAATGTCTTGACATAACCCGCATCATTATTTCCAACCAGTTAAGATGGAAATACCAGTGCTGAGGGCTCAGCATCCCCACCTGCTCCATTCAATCATTTCGGCAGCGAGGTTCAGCTGGTTAGCACTGACCTCTGCCATTCTGTATGCTTGTCAGCCAGATCGCTGCAAATGAAAACCTCCTGATTAGCTCAACTTAAAATTCCGGTCTTCCAAATTAACACCTGAACAGAAATCCATTCAGTCTGCGGGGAGCCAGCAGCCGATAAATAAACTGGGTTTTTTTGGCCCACTTTGCAAAGACTTGTTAAGCAATTATGTTCCTAGCTTGTTATTTACCCAGGGAAGGTTGTTCTCAAAGCAGGAGAATTGCGCTTTTGAATTTCCAAACAAAGGGGACGCACTTAAGGCCGTTTTCACAAGTGATGTTCCTGCTAGATTTTGCATAGCAAAACGTGTAAAACCCAGCATTAGTGATCATGCACGTTTTGATTCATGATTGTCCAAATCCTGACGTTCAGTGAAATATTACCAGATATGCTCAGAATTAAGGGTTGTGCCCAGCTAAGCTGTACTCAAAATAGACCCACTGAAATTAATAAATCTAAAATAGTAATGCCCATTCATTTCGATTGGTCTGTTCTGAGAATGACTAACATTGGATACAACCCCATGACTCTAACTTTCAGTGGTCTTAGCCTCACATAAGCATGTAAAGGATTTAGACATGTATGGGGTTGCATTGTTAGAGGAGGAAGGATCCATGTGATTTTTCTGGTCCATATCACTTTAACATGTGTTCACTCCAAAGTCCATTCAGTCTCATTTCTGTATTAATCTGTGATTCTTTTTTAAAAAATCTACACAAAATTTTGAGTGGAAATACGTATATATTGACATGTATTTTCTCTCAAAAGTGCACATTTTAAATGGCGTTTTCTAAGAACGTAAGAAAAGCCTGCTGGATCAGATCAATGGCCCATCTAGTCCAGCATCTTGTGGCCACTCAGATACCTCAAGGGGAATCCTCAAGCAGGTCCAGCACCCAAGGGCCCTGTCCCCTCCTGTGTTTTCCAGCAACTGGCATTCAGAAGCATACCGGAAGCACACCACAGCCTTGGACTCCATTCATATGTCCAGTCCTCTTTTGCAGCCATTCAGGCAGGTTGGTGGTGTTGCAAAAACTGTACTGCAAATTTCATTTGGATATGATTTTGAGTTTAGAATTAGATCGGAGCATTTGGGAGGCGTGGAAGCTTTCTTCACATTAGTCCAGGAGGTGCAAATTCAGGTCAGCTCCTACCAGAATCCCCAGGGATAAAACTCCTCAAGCTTCCCTGCCTCAGAGTCTCAGGTGGAATGTCTGACAAGGTGCAAAGGGTACTTTGGGAGCTGTAGCTTGATAACAACAACAGCAACAACAACAACATTTATTTATATCCTGCCCTCCCTGGCCAGAGCCAGGCTCAGGGTGGCTAACACCAATAAAATCACAGTAAAAACATAATAGGGGAAAAAGAGGGGGGGGGGGAGAAAAGAAAAGAAAAACCAATTTAAAATGCAAGTTAAAATGCAATTTAAAATGCAGCCTTATTTTAAAGTAGCTGATAAATCAAGACCATAAGGGGAGGGAAACATAAGGGTCAGACTGAGTCCAAACCAAAGGCCAGGTGGAACAGCTCTGTCTTGCAGGCCCTGCGGAAAGATGTCAAGTCCCACAGGGCCCTGGTCTCTTGTGACAGAGCATTCCACCACGTCAGGGCTGAAAAAGCCCTGGCCCTAGGTGAAACCAGTCTAACCACCTTGAGGCTCGGGACCTCCAAAGTGTTGTTTTTTGTGGACCTTAATGTCCTCCTTAGGGCATACCAGGAGAGGCGGTCCCGTAAAGGTGCTAAGGATTGCTAACAGACCCCAGTTCCCCTCTCAGAGTTCCCTGGGAAGAGAGGTTGAAGGCAACCCTGTATAGGGAAGTTTTTAATGGTTGATGTTTTTTCTGGTGTTTTTACAGTATATGTGCTGTAAGCCACCCAGAGTGGCTGGAGAAACCCTGTCAGATGGGCACGATATAAGAAGAAGAAGAAGAAGAAGAAGAAGAAGAAGAAGAAGAAGAAGAAGAAGAAGAAGAAGAATGGCACTCTGAGAATCGTGGCTCTATTTAAAGTGGCATGAAACTGCTTCTGTATAGTGAATATGGTGCCCTATACCTGGCTGTTCTTTTACTCTTCTTAAAATTATTCATAAAAACAATTATTTTTTAAACAAACCAATTGAATACTGTTTTTTTTTCCCTTTCAAAAAGTTTTTTTCCCCCAGCTGGATGGAAAAGTCTCTGTCTTATGTGTTTATTTTGCATTTTAAAAATACTGTTTTAAAAACTTTCAGTTGTTTTTATTGTGTTTTCGAAAATTGCCTTATGATTTGTGTGGGAGGCAATTCAGAAATGATGAAAATAACATGCAAGAAAGCGAATAAAGTATATCTGATGGCTTTAAAAGAAAAGAACACAGAGGAGGAGGAAAAACCAGTACATAAATAGCTGCAAAACTATTTAGACAATTTTCTAGACATGTACGGAACCTGCGATATCTTTCTTTCATACATATTAGGTTATAGTTTTTATTTATAGTCTGCTTTGTCAAGGCAGCATGAAGCAATTTGAAGAAAAGGGATTAGGGAAAGGTAGCTGTGCTAAAAGTAACAGCTTAGATTTTGAAATATTTCTTTTATTCTTTGCAGCTGCAGAGCAAGACAGAGGCACCTCTTCTCCCCCCCCCCCCCCCGCCCCCCATTGCTCCCACCAGCAACATTTGTTAAAAGCTCTTTAACCATGTTTTTGGTTGTGATACTTCTGGCCTGTCATCTTTTTGCAATTCCGGATTAGGTGACAAAGTTCAGTTCCATGATGCAATCCGTGTCAGATATGTTCCAGAGGATCTCCATGGCAACACAATAATAATGGGTGTGAGAAAAATGTGGGCATTAAATAGAGACAAATTCCACAGACACTTTTTGAAGGGAAAGCAAGAGAGAGAGCATCCGGTGTTCAGGGGAAAAGGAGCATTACCCAGGATCTCTCCACTCTAATGCAATGCAGATGATCTGGCGAGGTGACCCCACGACCCGCAGCCTCATAACGAATCTTCGCTATATGACCCTCATTATAGCTAGCTCCTTCTCTAGAGATGTTAACTCTAATTGCCACATCGCAAGTTCATCGCTATGCATGGCAATCCGTAGTGGGCTCATGAACCTCAAAATGGAGAATATCCATGTATGCACACCAGAACCGGCCTTCTCGAGATGAAGGAGAAGATGCCCCCCAACTTTTTTTTAATTTTATTAACATATCGAAGCCAACCAGACTGCTAAAGGTAAAGGTAAAGGGGACCCCTGACCATTAGGTCCAGTCGCGGACGACTCTGGGGTTGCAGCGTTCATCTCACTTTATTGGCCAAGGGAGCTGGCATACAGCTTCCGGGTCATGTGGCCAGCATGACTAAGCCGCTTCTGGTGAACCAGAGCAGTGCATGGAAACACCGTTTATCTTACCGCCAGAGTGGTACCTATTTATATACTTGCACTTTGACATGCTTTCGAACTGCTAGGTTGGCAGGAGCAGGGACCGAGCAATGGGAGCTCACCCTATCGCAGGGATTCAAACTGCTGACCTTCTGATCGGCAAGTCCAAGAGGCTCAGTGCTTTAGACCACAGCGCCATCCCTATTTTCATCACAGAGATGTTTGAATTAGGATGTCCCTATTTTCATTGGAGAAATGGTAGAGGGTATGGAGTTATGTGGCACTGAGCCAAGGAGAGGAGTAACTATACGATGTTTGGAAGACACTGGTGTATAGGGAAGATTTTAAATGTTTAATGTTTTATTATGTTTGCATATATGTTGGAAGCTGCCCAGAGTGACTGGGGCAACCCAGTCAGATGGCTGGGGTATAAATAGTAAAATTATCATTATGGGATGGGATGTCCTTATTTGCATCAGAGGAATGTTGGAGGGTATGTGAGCTGGGAGAAGGCAGTTTCCTATGCTAATATACAGTATGTGAAAGCGTGGCAGAGTAAAGGAAAGCTGGAAGCCCTTTTATATCACAGGGTGACTGGGTTTAGTTAAAAGAGTATATATTCTGGACCAGAGGCAGTATACTTCTGGGGCACAAGAGCAGGAGATGCTGTGGCTCTCATTTAGTGCTTGAGTTTGCTTTATTCCTCTTCCCCCCCCCCCCCACCCGTCCGGTCCCTTTTCCACTTGTGTTGCATATCTTAGGTTGAGGGCAGGGACTATCGTCATACTGATGCTTGTCTCGCCAGAGTGGTGCATGCTCTAGTGGACTACTGCAATGCGCTCTATGTGGGGCTACCTTTGAAAGTGACTTGGAAACTACAACTAATCCAGAATGTGGCAGCTAGACTGGTAACTGGGAGCAGCCCCGAGACCACATAACACCATTCTTGAAAGACCTATTTTGGCTCCCAGTACGTTTCTGAGCACAATTCAAAGTGTTGGTGCTGACCCTTAAAGCTGACCCTCAGCCCAGTAGACCCGAAGGAGCGTTTCCACCCCCATCATTCAACCGGACACTGAGGTCCAGCGCTGAGGGCCTTCTGGCAGTTCCCTCACTGTAAGAAGCAAAGTTACAGGGAACCAGGCAGAGGGCCTTCTCAATAGTGGTGCCCACCCTGTGGAACGCCCTCCCACCAGATGTCAAAGAGAAAAACAACTACCTGACATTCAGAAGACATCTTAAGGCAGCCCTGTTCAGGGAACAAGATGCAGGACAAGGTTGTATGCAACAACAGCAGCAAGGATACTCGTCGCTAAGCATTGGAAAACCCAAGATTTACCCACACTGGAAGAATGGCAGATGCAACTGATAGACTATATGGAACTGGCTGAGATGACTGGCAGAATCCGAGACCTGGGAGAAGAGACGGTGGAAGAAGACTGGAAGAAATTCAAGATTTATCTACAAAAATATTGTAAATTGTATGAATGTTAAGAAGGATGCCAGAGTACAAACAACTAGGCACCATTGGGCTAGATGAAGTGAATTATGAAGATAAGCTAAATTTAAGAAAAGATATTTTTTTTGGAAATTTCAGGTTATATTTAATTTTTTTAAAGATCTGAATAAAGGATATTTAAAATTAGAGATATAATTTCGGCAAACTAGATAAGAAGAATAGAAACAAGGGAATAAATTTGCTGGATAAAATTTTATAGTCAGGAACGCGGGAGCGGGAGATGTGAGGGAGTCCAAAGAAGTTAAGAAAATTATGTTAAGAGATGTCTTGTATTGTATTGTTTATTGGTATTGTAATTAAAATAAAACTGTTAATAAATATTTATAAAAAAAAAAGATGCAGGACAAGGTAAGCCTTTTGTCTGACCCAGTGAGTCTCTGCTAATGTTCTTGTGTTCACTAAAATCACGACAGGAAATGGAATGCAGGGCTGGGAGAGGCAAATGAATGGGTTAGGCTCTGCAGAAAAGTTTTCTTGGCTTCCTTCGCTGATAGTTCTTACAAAGAGAGGGTTTCAGTGTCTCAGTGCTTCCCACAAGTCCCAGGTAACAGACTGCAGCCTGGGACGCTGTGGAATTGAATGCATGGCGGTAGATGCACACATTACACTCTGGGCTGTAGCAGCTGAAAGTCAGCTCAGGTTCCCTTTCCCATCTCTTGTGGCTGCCAGACACCGACGGCTATGCTTGCGAGAACAGAGACTTAGTCACATAAACGCTGCAGCAGCTCCCATTATATCTGTTTAACCACACAAGGACTGCCTCGCTGTGAGCCAAACATCAGCCCGGATCGCGTCTGTGTTACGATTCGTGATGCATCTGAAAGGTTGCGTGAAATGACCTGAAGCGACTGAGTCTGTTTGTTGTCATTTGCAAGGCTTCTTTAAACAATAAAAAAGCAAAAAGCAAAAAGCACATACAAAGAAACCACAGTCAAGTTGTTTAAGGCGAAAGGTGCCGAGGGTGAAGGTTCGTGGGTGGGTGCGAGGAGGAGGTTGAGCAAGTTACGTTCCACCCTTTAAATATTGTAAATAGCTTTATTTCCTGTTAATGGGGTAATTTTTACAGTACCTACTATCTCCTTTGACAGCACTTTTTATCCACCCGCAAATGGGCTGCATTTACCGAATCAATTATGTGAGTTATGAAGAGGAGCACAAAGCCTCTTCGCCACTCCATTCTTCTCAATAACAAAGGAGAAAACACATTAAAAACTAGCATTGATGGGTTGTTGTGAGATCCAGTCAATGAGCACTCCCAGAGTTGAAATTAAAAGGCAGTTAGGAGAAAATTGTTTTCTCTGGTCATCAGTCACCACGTGAAAGGGCTTTTTCACAATGATTAATTAAAAGCTGGAGACTGGACGGGGGGGGGGGTGTCAGTGGGTTGGTGATGGGGGGAAGAGAATGGAGCGTCAATAAAGTATCCATATGGGGGAGGGGAGGGGGAATCATGAGTTAATGGACAGTGGCTTGCCTTGACTAAGTGTTATAGCCCCAGTCCATAATTTCATCTTGAAAATGGGCAAGGGAGTGAATCTTCCTCTTAGTAATTGAGTATTGATTTGAAAATAAATGGCACTGAAACTCCCACTGAACTGTCAGGATATATTCCGGACAGCAGTGACAATAAATGGTTTCTGGTTGGTGTGAAAGTTATGTATCAGCTCGATACTTAAACACATACAGCTCATCTGCAATCTGTCTTCCGATTTATCAAGCTTCAGAGAGGTCAATACATGATGCCGCATAGGAAATAACATCTATGTGATTGAAGCCAAGATGGTCTTAGCGGCAGAGACTGGGGGCCCTTTCGGTGCTTCCTTTCATTTGCAGAGTTATTTAGAAAACCGCAGCAGTGATAGAGTGATGCTTCCGATGTCTGTCCCCTGATTTCTTCTTCTGGCAACTTAGAAATGGTTCTTCAAGAGACAGGAACATGCAAAGCTGTCTGGCACCAGATTAGGCTACTGGACAACCTAACTCAGGGTTGTCTACTCTGAGATCACATCCGCAGCATACATTTAAAGAAATATTATACTGTCTGGCTTCCCCCAAAGAATCATGGGAACTGTAGTTTTGAAGGGTCCTGAAAGTTGTTAGGAGAACCCTTATTCATCTCACAGACCCACATTTTGTTTGTTCGTTTATTTATTTATTTCTCACAGAGTGACCCAAAGCAACTTACATTAAAACTAATAACATCTCATTTTTTTAAAAAAACAAACAGATAAAACCCTACAAAAAAGAGGCTACGACGCCACCTGTGATGGGATAATGAGCTGCTTGTGCGTAAAAGCTTGATCCCTCTGGGGTTTGGCTGGTCATCCAAACCGATGCACTAACGGAGCCCCCAAAGCATGACTCCGTCAGTCGCTGGTAGCATCTGACAGTGGGCGTCTACGGAATTTACGCCAACATAAAAGCTGTTTGACGGACATGCGCCTTCGTGACTCTCTGCGTGACAGTTTCCGGCGAAGGGTGGGAGTTCCCAACGGGGGTCCCGTTACCTCTCCACTACTCTCACTGGAAGCATCCCAGAGCCTCCCCTCCGCTGTGACTCCTGCACTCCCCCTGCTGGTTCCCTCTTCTGCTGCAGATTCTCTCCTATTCTCCTGGAGCCTGTCCACCACCTGTCTCTCCGATGGCAGTTCCCTGACATCCACCTCCCCCCCAGGGCCCCCTTCACCCCCTCCCGCCTCCTCTCCCACTGGCGGTGAGGGCGGAAAGCCCCTGAAGGAACTCTCCTCGTCGTCCGAGGATTCTAACACTTCTAGCCACGGCGTACCGTCTCTCTCCCCGTCTTCCTCTTCTTCGTCGGAGTCGGCTTCTTCACCCACCCCTGACTCTGGGAACCCTTCAAACTCTCCTTCCTCATCGGTGGTCCCAAAGTGTTCCCTTCTAAATCGTGCCACGGGTTGCGGTTTTCTTGGGAAACGCTGATGAAATGTTTCTATTAAAACCTCATCATTGACTACCTCTGCTGGTACCCAAGTGTTTTCCGACTCTACTTCCCCCTCCCATTCTACCAGATATTCCACCTGATTCCCCTTCCACCTGGAATCAATGATTCCTGCCACGTTCATGTCGCGCTCTCTCTCTTCTATCACGGGCGTTTGGGTGGCCTCTCTCTCACGCTCCCCCCACTCACGTCCCTCTCGGTACGGCGACAGTAATGACCTGTGAAATACTGGGTGTAATTTCATGTGACTGGGCAGCCTGAGTTTGAATGCCACTGGGTTGACCTGCTGTATGACCTCAAAGGGTCCCAATCTTTTGGGCCTCAATTTCTTACTCCCGCCCTTGAACGGTAGCCCTTGGGTGGACAACCACACCCGGTCCCCCACCCTTATAGTTTCACCTTCCCTCCTATTTCTGTCTGCTTGCTTCTTATATTCTTCCTTGGCTTTCTCTAAGTTAAGTTGAAGCTGACGGTGGATCGCCTCCATCTCTTCAAAAAAATATTCCGCCGCCGGCACGCTCCACCTCTCCCCTCCCTCTCCTGGGAATGCCCGGGGGTGACACCCATAATTTGCCAGGAAGGGACTCATCCCTGTGGACACGTTCTCCGCGTTGTTGTAGGCAAATTCTGCTAGAGGTAACTTATCCACCCAACCATTTTCTCTGTCTTTTACATAACACCTCAGGTATTCTTGTAAAATCCCATTTGCCCTTTCCGCTTGCCCATTGGTTTCTGGGTGCCGGGCAGTTGAGAAATTGAGTTCTACGTGCAGTAAGCTCATAAGTTTCCTCCAGAACCTGGAAGTAAATTGTTTCCCTCTGTCGCTCAAAACCCTCAAGGGGGCGCCATGCAACTTAAAAATATGTTCTACAAACAACTTGGCGGTTTCCTCCGCTGTGACTGCATGTGAACAAGCTATAAAATGACACATCTTGGTTAATTGATCTACCACCACCATGACAGCTGTTTTGCCTTTGGATTTTGGCAGGTCCGTCATAAAATCTATGGATACTGCCTCCCATGGCCTTTCGGGCGTGGGTAAGGGTTGTAATAGCCCCGCTGGCGCCACCCTCTCTCCTTTCGCTCGCTGGCACCTGTCGCAACCCCTGACATATTCCCGTACGTCCTCCCTCACCTTGGGCCACCAAAACTCCCTGGTAACCAACCACATGGTTTTGTGCTGTCCAAAATGTCCCTCCCCCTCTAAGTACTCAGGTTTCCTGGAAAGAGCGTCCGCCCTCACGTTCTCGGAGCCGGGCACGTAACGAATCTCAAAGTGGAATTTGGAGAACTCCTGGGCCCATCTCACTTGTCTCTGGTTCAGCACTCGGGCTGTTCTCCAGTATTCCAGATTTTTGTGGTCAGTTCGGACTTGAACCTTGTGCTGCGCCCCAATCAGCAAGTGCCGCCATTTCCGGAATGCTTCATGAATGGCGAGCAGTTCTCGGTTGTACACTGTGTAGTTCCTCTCTGATTTGTTCAACTTCCGCGAGAAGAATGCACACGGTCTCCATTCAGACGTATCTTTTCCCGGCTGGAGAAGAACGGCCCCCACCGCTCGGTCTGACGCGTCAGTCTCCACCCTCATTGGTTGTTGTAGATCCACGTGCAAAAGTTGCTCTTCCGACGCAAACGCCTGCTTTAAGCGTTCGAACGCTTGCTGCGCTTCTCCCGTCCAAACAAATTTCTTTTTGCTACTAAGACAATCCGTGATGGGCGCTGTTAAATGGGCAAAGTTTTTGATGAACTTCCTATAGAAGTTTCCGAAGCCCAGGAACCTTTGCACGTCCTTCTTGGTCTTTGGTGTTTTCCATTCCAGTACCGCTTGAACCTTGCTGGGATCCATGGCCAATCCCTTGTCAGACAACCGGTACCCCAGGAATTCCACCTCCTTGGTATGAAACTGACACTTCTCCAGTTTCACCCACAGCCGGTTTTCTCGCAGCTTGCTCAGTACCTCTCTTACATCTCGCACATGCTGCTCCTCATTGTCTGAGTACACCAGGACGTCATCTAAGAACGCTACGCAGTTCTTGTAGAGCAGTGGCCCCAGGACGTGATTCATGAATGATTGAAAGCAGGCGGAGCCTACTTGTAATCCGAAAGGCATAACGAGGTACTCAAAGGCCCCCAAGGGGGTGAACATAGTGGTCTTCCACTCATCCCCCTTTCTCACACGTATCAAGTTATATGCCCCCCTAAGGTCCAGCTTGGTAAAAATTTTCCCTTTTCTCACCTGTGTTAGAATGTCATCAATTCTAGGCATAGGGAAAGTCACTGGTTCTGACACTGCATTTAGGGCCCTGAAATCACATACAAGCCTGGGCTTGCCCGTGTTTTTTTTGTCCACAAAGAACACTGGGCTGCCCCCCACCACTCGTGACTCTCTGATGAAACCTCGCTTGAGATTCTTGTCAATGAACTCCCTTAACTCCTGCATCTCACTGTCTGACATTGCATACAGCTTGCCCACTGGCAATTGTGCTCCTGGGAGTAAGGTAATTTGACAATCAAAGGGTCTGTGCGGGGGCAGTTTATCTGCTTCTTTTTCGCTGAATACGTCAATCAAGTCAGCGTATTGTGGTGGCACCCTCCCCTTGTCCATCACTTCCATCCCTGCTAGAGTGGCCCTGGT
This sequence comes from Podarcis erhardii, assembly GCF_964252035.2. NCBI lineage: Eukaryota > Metazoa > Chordata > Lepidosauria > Squamata > Lacertidae > Podarcis > Podarcis erhardii. The sequence continues at coordinate 13,096,195 of NC_138513.1, read as the reverse complement.
GCCTGCCTGAGCCTCTCCCTCCTTGCAGTGTTCTAGGCAATGTGCTGATCCAAAGGAAACCACTCTCTGATGCCAGCCTACTAGCGGATCGTGTAGCGCCAGCCAGCTCATACCCAAGATAATAGGAGCTCCTCCCAAGGTGGCTACGTTAAACGCTATCAGTTCGGTGTGTCGTGCCACCCTCATTATCATTGGTACAGTCTGTTGGCTCACTTCTCCTCCCAACAGCTCCCTCCCATCAATCGTGGTAACCTGCAAAGGCTTACTCAATGGGATAGTCTGTATCTGGTGTTCAGCTGCAAACTCTTTGCTCATGAAATTACATGAGCTACCTGAATCCAATAGCGCTTTTATCTTCAGTGGGTGTCCGTTTGCCAGTTCCAGCAACACCTCTATCACAAGCGCTGGTCTTGGAGGTTCCGGCGTGGGCACATTCATTACTCCCTGGCCTGGCTGCTGTGCCCTGATGTTGGCAACCAGGCGTTGGCTTTTACTTGCTCCGTGATTTCTTCTTCCTCCTTCCCCCCAACAGTTCCCGCCATCCCTTGCCATTCCTTCCTTTGCGGACAGACTCTGGCAAAGTGACCTGGCTGTTGGCAGAGATAGCATCTCTTGCCGCTCTTTCCCTCCTTCTTCCGCCCTTCACTGGTGTTTGAAACTGCGCGCGCGCGCGCTGTTCCAAGTTCCATCGGCTCTGCTGGCGGGAAAGGCTGCTCCGGAATCTCTGGAATGCGGAAGTCCTTCCAACGTTCCCCCTTTCCTTCCCGCTTTTCCATAGCTCTAGCTTCCTGGCGTGCCCCTATGGACAGCGCTGATTTAGTCAGCTGATCCATAGACTCCGCCCTAGGCGCCCGGGAAAGTTCATCTTTCACTGCCGGAGAGAGACCTTCTTCAAACAGCATTTGAATAGGTTCACTAGCAAGGTCCCACCCAAGTCTATAAATCAGCATGGTGAACTCAGTCCAGTACTCACGTACAGATCGGCTCCCCTGTTTACACGCCATTAACTGCCTGCGCACCACTCCCTGCTCGATCTCGCTGGAAAACATCAAGTCCATGGCGCGGAAAAACTTCATTGTGTCCTTTAAGATTTCATTATTGGCTGCCATCAGGGGCCGAATCCAGTCCCTCGCCCCTCCCTCTAGATGGCCAATCACGTACGCCACTCTAGAGTTCTCGTCGGGGAAGTCATCAAACAGTAGATTGAGAGCATATTGCATCTCTGTCCTAAAGGCTTGATAGTTCCGGGGATCCCCCCCAAATTTCTGCACCAGTCCAGGCACCCGTCTGGCAAGTGGGGTGGTCTTCCCCTTATCTGCATCTTGAGCCCTCCTCTCCTCGAGCCTCGACGTTTGCAGCGCCAGCTGGACCTCCAATGCCCTGTACCTTTCTTCCAGGCTTGGACCTGCTCCAGCTCCAGCTCCTGCTCCTCCGGTTCCGGCTGGTTCGCTCATGATGCCTTCTGCTTGCACAAGCTGCTTTCAAAGACTGTCAGATTGCTGTGATGGGATAATGAGCTGCTTGTGCGTAAAAGCTTGATCCCTCTGGGGTTTGGCTGGTCATCCAAACCGATGCACTAACGGAGCCCCCAAAGCATGACTCCGTCAGTCGCTGGTAGCATCTGACAGTGGGCGTCTACGGAATTTACGCCAACATAAAAGCTGTTTGACGGACATGCGCCTTCGTGACTCTCTGCGTGACAGTTTCCGGCGAAGGGTGGGAGTTCCCAACAGGGGTCCCGTTACCTCTCCACTACTCTCACTGGAAGCATCCCAGAGCCTCCCCTCCGCTGTGACTCCTGCACTCCCCCTGCTGGTTCCCTCTTCTGCTGCAGATTCTCTCCTATTCTCCTGGAGCCTGTCCACCACCTGTCTCTCCGATGGCAGTTCCCTGACACCATCCTTCGAATTAAGGGTTGAAAGCCCAGGTAAAAGGAAAAATATTTTCCTGATGCCTAAAAATAGGTAAAGATGGCACCAGGAGTATTCACCTGTGTATAGCATTCCCAGAGTTCCCTAAGTAGAGGGATTGACTGATAAACACACCCACCCCAATTTGCCTTCTCTGACTTTCGGACTTGAACTCCAATAGTCTGTACTGACAAATAATGTGTAGAACCTTCAAAAGAGATTGAAGAAGCATTTCCTGTCCCCACTTCATCACTTCCTGTTCCTCCTTTGGTGGGCCTAGTCATCAGCATCGTAGTCTTCTTGAAAACAAGACTGTTGTTTTCCTCGAAGCTGCCCAACGTATTTGCCCTGTTTTAAAAATAGCTGCTGTATGAACTTTGCAAGCCCACAAGGAAGATAACCATACAAAATATGGATAGGATAGCATATGGTCCATCCACTGGAACTCTTACATATCTAGTGAAGTGGGTGTTTTGTGTGCGTTTTTTGCATACTGTAAGCAAGACTTAATAAACAGTCTCACTTTGCACTGGGGAAAATGTATTTTGGGTATATATGCAATTCATTTAAACTTGGCTTGAGAAGGAAGGAATTTCAGGGACGTTGTTTAGAAGTGAAAATGCCTCTCAAAACTTTCACCTTCTCGATTCCTGTTCATTACCAGGCTGCCTACAGCTGAGAATGTTTTATTAATACAGGAGAAGGGCTGTTGAAAAGGAAAGCCCTTCTTAAAATGCAATCAGATTCTTGGCAAAACTACTTGGAGGAGGAAAAGTACCCAGTGGACCCAAGTCAATGTGGCAACAGCTTTTTCAGTTCTACTGTATCCCTTTTGGCATACAATGATCAGAACTTTCAGACCCTCCAAGTGTCCCTATTTTCTAAGGGCAGTCCTGGATTTACAGAAGCTACCCCAGTTTCTGATTTGATCCCAGAATGTCCCGCATTTCCTTAGGAGATCCCTATTTTCATTGGAGAACTGTTGGAGGGTATGGAGTTGTGCAAGCTCCGAGCCAAGGAGATAAGGAACTGTACAACCTTTAGAAGTCATCTGAAAGCAGCCCTGTATAGGGAAGTTTTTAAATGGCTTGGGATCACAAAACCTCAAGGACTGCCTCTTTCCATATGAACCTATCTGGACCCTGAGATCATCTTCTGAGGCCCTTTTTTGTGTGCCTTCTCCACAAGAGGTCCGGAGGGTGGCAACATGAGAACGGGCCTTTCCTTCAGTGGCTTCCCATTTGTGGAATGCTCTCGCCAGGGAGATTTGCCTGGCGCCTTCATTACCTGTATATACCTTTAGGCACCAGGCAAAAACGTTCCTCTTTAACCACATCTTTGGTTGATAACTTTTGATATGTATTGGGGGGTTATTGGATTGTTTTTTGTTTTTAATTTGATTGCGTATTTTGTGATTTTATTTTGTGATTTTATCTGGTGAACTGCCCTGAGACCTGTGGGTATAGGGCAGTATATTATTATTATTATTATTATTATTATTATTATTATTATTATTACGGAAGCCACCCACAGTGGCTAGGGCAACCCCATCAGATGGGTGGGGAACAACAACAACAACAACAACAACAACAACAACAACAACAACAGCAACATCCCTATTTTCATCGGAGAAGAGGGTATGAACTTTCTGTGGACACATCATAGATCTTAATAAAGGCATTGCAATACAGTGGTACCTCGGGTTAAATACTTAATTCATTCCGGAGGTCCATTCTTAACCTGAAACTGTTCTTAACCTGAAGCACTACTTTAGCTAATGGGGCCTCTGGCTGCCGCCGGAGCCTGATTTCTGTTCTCATCCTGAAGCAAAGTTCTTAACCTGAAGCACTATTTCTGGGTTAGCGGAGTGTGTAAACTGAAGCGTATGTAACCTGAAGTGAATGTAACCTGAAGCGTATGTAACCTGAAGCGTATGTGTCAGAGTCACCCGTGGTCCCAGCTCACAAGAGACCAAAGTCCACTCCAGCTTATGTACAAAAGCTTTTATTCAAGAACATCAGTAGCTTTAGATCCGAAGTCCGTGACCCTACGTCTGTTACCCTTAGACCGCTGAAGTCCCCTCTGACTCGCTCCCCCCTCGACACCAGTTTAAGAGGCTTGTACTGGTCCACCTCTTTCTCTCTTTCCTTTTCCGCAGGGTCTTTCTGCCCCCCTGTGTTCTCTCCCTTCGGGACTCTCCCGAGGCTGAATCCTCTGCCGCCTCCTCCCCCCTCCTTCGGGCTTTGGGACCAGGCTCCTCCCCAGGACTCTCTTCATTTCCGCGCGCCTCCCATTTTGAACTTGGCGTGCTTACGTTGCTCTTGACCTTCCTTTCGACCGTTACATTGCCCTCAATACTACTTTCCTCCCCTTCCGGCAGCACGTTTTGCCCTGATCTCCTTCCCCTCTCTGCTTCCTGTTCTGCTCCTTCTGACACACTGGTCACTCCTCCCCCCTCACTCCGTTCCAGCGGAGCAGCCGGTCTCGCTCTCCAACTCCCACTGGGGGTTCCCCCTTCCTTTCCCTGCTCCTGACTGCTTCCCCCTCTAGCTCCCCTTGGCTTGACCAGAGGGGCTCCCTTTTGGGAGTCCTCCGATTCACTGGACGGACTCATGGACAATCTTGGGTCATTGTCATCCTCTTCCTCGTCAGTCTGGAATCCTTCCCCCTCACTCTGCGTCTCTCTCCCTGAACCCCTGACAGTATGTAACCCGAGGTACCACTGTACTAGTTTAATTTTCAATTCCTTTCCTAATGATTCCCAACATGGACTTTCTCTCTCTGTCTCTTTGCAGCTATCACATCCTGGACCAACATTTTCACTGAGCTGTCCACCACAATCCTAAGATCTATTTCTTATCTATTTCTTTGCAGATACCCACCAGTTCGCCTCATCTGGGTATCTGCAAAGTTAGACTAGATAGATATATCACCTCTTCCATTGAACCGCATCTGCCATTTTGCAGCCCATTAACCCGCTTGGGGGAGAGCCTTTCTGGAGCTCTTCATAGTCCCTTATTGCTTTTACTACTCTGGGCAATTTAGTGTCATCAGCAAACTTGCCTATCTTAGGACTCGTCTGGAATTCGAGATCTTTAATGAACAAGATAAAAAGCACAGGAAATGTAGGTGGGCATGGCCAAAAGTGGGCAGGATGTCTCCCCCTCCTCTTTGTTAATCCACCATGGATTCCATCTCTCTTTCACGCACAAAACTCCACAACCAGGCATCAGTTGATTCATTTCCCACCTCTGGGCTTGGGGAGAACACCCAAAATGTGTTGGAGGGCTTCATTTGGCCCTCTGACTATGGATTGTACTGTATTCTAAATGATGACTCCTTTCCACTCCATTAGGACCCTCGACTTAAATTCTCCAGGCAGGTGTTTTTCTACATTTCGCACGTGAAGTTTAAAGGAAGGTGACACCTCAAATTCTTCTGAGATTTGCAAACTTCTGTGACTTGGGAAAACACACATACACAGGGTGGTTTATTTCTTCAGTACCCGTAGGTACCTTACCATAACGTGTCCCTTACACATTTCTAATAAGCAATGGATTTCTCAGTGTGTACTTCGCTGTAAATATGACTTTAAGTGGACAGCTTTCATCTCCTAGGAGCCGCTGAAGAACAATCAGCAAATTGAGATGTACTTTTTTTATATTTTTGACAAGGATTTGGCTAGTTGCTTGTGCCACCAATCGACTGCTGAAATGAAGAGCTGCCTTGTGCAGTTTTTGCAGTGGGAAATGAGAAAAGCAATGGATGATTATTAAGTGATGCTCGCCGGTTTAATAAGACCTCTCTGCAGCGCTGGAGAAATGACGAAGGGGCAGATTGCTATTGGGCACAGAGCTAACTTTGTATCTTTGTCTACAGGTTGCTGGTGCATGTCAGACTTGTGTGTGTATTGCAATGCATCAATGGAACGTGTGCATTTTTAAAATCTATTCAGCGTAACCCCTGCAAAGAAATCATTAACTGTGGGGTGTTGATGCTGCACAGCCAAGTCAACCAGCTTGTACATGCACTTGTTGACTGACAGGCAGGGATGAAAGAATCTGTCAGTTTTGATTCTCAGAGAGTCTATTTTTTCAGCTTTAAATTTTGTTCTCTACAATTCCATAGCAATTTGCAATTTTTTAAACAACAACAACAACAAACACTCATGAAAATTCACTAGCAATTTTTCTCTCCTGATGAACATATTTTTGTATGCAGTTTTTGACTAGTATACATTTTTTTGCAAGCTGTTTCCCTAAAAAAAAGAAAAACAAACAAACCAGGGCCTTCTGAAGGAGTACATACAATATTTCCATTTCTGGTTGAGGAATAGCAAAATATGGCCAGAAGCCAAAAGACACAAATCCTGGCACATAAACTTCACCTTTGCATTCCACATACCAGACCACATTACCAAGAGGTGTGGGTCCAGGTACTCCAAAAGGCATTCATATTGATAGAGCTGCTCATATGAAGCTGCTGGGGGTCATGGTGAGAATCCAAACAGTATCTGAAAAACCCATTTCATTTTTGGAGGTAATAACCCCGTTAACCCTTCTAGTGTGATCCACTAGTTTTTCATACTAGTGCTGCGTCAATTTTTTCTCCCATGCATTTTTCAACCACTCTTTCTTAATTGATAAGAAAGCCTATTGCATTCAAAAACTATCAAAGGGGAGAGAAAAATTGAGTGAAATTCTCATAAGGAAATCCCAAAAGGCTCATTCACATGTTACACAGGCGCAAGCTGTCACTACACATGTACAAGGGTGCACTTGTCGATTTGCACAGCTGAAAATTCTGTTCACAGGTACATAGATTGTACATGTTTTGTTTATTACGTGTGACTAACACATGAGTGTACAGCTCAGTTATTTGCTTACACTGATTGTACACTTATTGAATGTAACGTGAACATACCTTGTGTGAAACTGTGTATTTGTTGATTTGCATGGCTTAACCATTGGATACACAGATGCAAAAACTAAATGCTCATCAAATGTTACATGTGAAGAAGTATAAAGCTCAACGATGTTTGTATGCTTTATGAATGCTTGCTATATGAAAATTCACAATGAGGAATTAGTAACCAAACCTTGCTATTCACAATGTGGATTCAGATAACTGAACAGAATGCATTTTTTTACTTCCTCATTTGCCTTTTACTGGTTGGTTGAGGAACAGAGGGAAGGCGAGTGATTTGACAAAGCAGAGAGCATTTTTCCTGGATTGTTTTTGCTTTTTTGGAGTGGGGGGAGTTCAAAATTCTGTGGCCAGGAACGCATGATAAATTTTCCCATAGGAATAAATAGGAATTGTGAGAATGCTTGTCTAACAGAAGATTTCCAGGGAGCACATTGCAAAGTGGGATCTGAGTGTACACAGGTACACAGATTATACGTTCACCGAATGCAACATTTGTACCCCCCTAATGTGTGCTGCAAATAAGGCAGAAACTTTGCACAGAAACTTTCCAAGAAATTGAAAGGAGATTTCAGCACAGCGCTCTTTCAAACACAGGAGTAGCTTGTGGGCCAACTCAGATGCATGTAAGGCAGAGGATTGAGGCCTGAAGCATATATGTTTGTGTCAGAAGAGAAATCCTCAGACAATCCCCACCATAAAACCTGAGAAGAAACCTTTCATAGCATAGCCCACTGCTCCAAAAAGCAGATGAGGCATAAACGAGTGCAGAGAACAGCCATATTGTTTTATCAATATTCTTCCCGTTTGTTCATACTTTTAGGCTCTCCTTGAACGAGATAATCCTCTCTGCTAGAGGCAAATGTCAGGTTGCATCACATGAGGGGAAAAAAGCCAGCTGGAGTTGAGCACAAATTCTTCCTTAGTAGAGTTCAGTTGAGAACTTGAGATGGGAGAGAATTTAATTCTGTATTTATAAGCAAAGCAAACAATTTTGCACCTCCCAGTCTAACACTTGTGTTGGAATATAATTATGATTTAGATTTTTTTGGTGCTCTGAATTTTGCAATATAATTCTCAGCTCATGAGTTAAGATAAAAAATACATAACAAATTGCGCTTTTTAAGATAAATGTATATTTAGAAATGCATATGTTGAGATATACTATGCACTTCTTTGCATAGTTCACAGATCAATGGAATCAATATATAAATGAACACAGATGGAACCGGAAATAAAATGGATCCATCCATCCATATGAATAATGGACACAAGGTACTGGGGTGCTGTGGCCCAGATGGGAGGGATCTAGATTTGGCTGCATTCTTAAACTGGTTTATATAGCCGAGCCAAAATTACTCACTTTCTCAGCAACACTTTCAGGAAAACCTGCCTCTGACATTTTAGTTAGTTAATTTTTATAAAAAGATGTGTAGGCCGCTTAATAATAAAATCCCTGGCATACACAATAAAATCACTAATAAAATCCAAAAATAAGCAAGTACACATAACTATTAATAGGGGAAAAAGACACACTTCTTTACTCTGGCTTCTGACACCTGATCTACAGATAGATCAGAAGAATCTTTATTTGCACCAGCCACCAGCCACTAGCCATAGCAATAAAATAAAATAAAATGTACCGAAGATATACAAAATATGTTTAGGAGGTTATATCAATAATCAAATGATAGCTCTTATTCTAATTGCCCCTGCTAAAAACCTTGCAGTTTTTGCTGTCACCTGATCATCTTGGATATATATATATATATATATAAAGCCCACCCTATTTTGTTTTAACTGAGTTTAATATTGCATTTTTCTATTGTTGTAGCCCATCCTGGGACCTTATGGTGAAGGGCAGATAAGGAATCTCAATAACAATAGTAATAATAACAATTGCAAAACTTTTACAACAAACATAAATAACTAATTCATATGTCTGGGTTGGCTTGCTGAAATAAAAAAGTTTTTAGAAAGGGTCTAAAATGATATAGTGAAGGCTTTGTCAACAGGTAGATAGTTCCAAAGGCTAGGTGCTACCACACCAAGCGATCAGCTCCTTGCAAATGAATGAGATCACATTGAGTGACATGGCCTCTCCTAGCAAAGGCCCAGCTTCTCTCCTTTTAATATACAGACCCCTCTCCACCCACCCTCCCTTGGCTAGTTTATACATGTAATGAGCATTTACCATGAATTCTGAGAACAGAGTGACAGTGGAACATATATTTCTGACAAGATAGCCTCCTGCTAGACTCAGCTAAAATATGCAGCAATATGATGTGCTGCCACAGAGGTGACTGAATGATGTTTCCCCACCAGGGAAAGCATCCGGCAAGGCAAACCTCTCTTGTGATGTGCTTTGACCTCTAGCTTGTCAAATCAAGAATTCTTGATCTTCTTTCCAGTATAGCTGGGAATCAATCTGTACTTGCTCAGATGAGAAAAAAGTGGGGGGAGAGATTCATATGCTACTTTGCTGATATGACAAGGCATAAGCATGCATAGCCACTGGGCTATGAGTGGCAAAAATAAGGAATTTGCCTTCCGATATCTTGGCTGTACTCAGCTAAGAAATCGGATCTGGTTGATTTAACGAGGAATCAAAATGAATGGGCCGATCTGCCATGGTTCATCCTGGCAAGGAAATCTGAATTAGTATGAATTTCTGTGTTCCACTATGCTATAATTATTATAGCTTATTATTGTTGATTTATTAATCATCTTCTAAACAGACATCTCAAGGGGAATTACAAAATAAGGTTATGAAAAACTGTTAAAACACCAAATACATTTAAAACAAGACGAAAACCTTAACAAAGTAGGCACCCATTTAGCCTGTGGGAACAACAATGTCTTTGGTTGTTTCGGGAAAGTGCAGATAGTGGGTGCTTATCATACCTGACCAGGAATGCAATGCCACAGGATGGGGCAGCCACACTAAACACCCTGCTCTGAAATACTGCAGAATGGGTTTCTGAGATTTTTGGAACTTGCCAGAGAAACTCTTTTGCAGACTGCAGAGAGAGATCTACTGGGTGTTTAAGGGATAAAGTGGTCTGTCGAGTAATCTGCTCCTGAGCTGTGGAGGGCTTTATATTGTTGTGAGTTTGGAGGGGGGGGGCGTGTTATGCTGTATGCCTGAGTCCCTTCTTATTCCTGGATCCAACAAGAATTCAATTGCTGGAATAGCCAGGCCAGCTTCTTAATAATGGCTCCCTAAGTACAGGTTAGGGAAAGCACCCCTAAGTGCAAGTAGATAAATAGGTACCGCTTTATAGCGGGAAGGTAAACGGTGTTTCCGTGTGCGGCGCTGGTGCTGGCTCGCCAGCTGCAGCTTCGTCACGCTGGCCACGTGACCTGGAAGTGTCTTCGGACGGCGCCGGCTCCCGGCCTCTTGAGCAAGATGAGCGCACAACCCTAGAGTCGGTCACGACTGGCCCAGACGGGCAGGGGTACCTTTACCTTTGCCTTTTAAGTACAGGTTGGGACGTGGGTGGCGCTGTGGGTTAAACCAAAGAGCCTAGGACTTTCTGATCAGAAGGTCGGCAGTTCGAATCCCCGCAATGGGGTGAGCTCCCGTTGCTCGGTCCCTGCTTCTGCCAAGCTAGCAGTTGGAAAGCACGTCAAAGTGCAAGTAGATAAATAGCTCCCACTCAGGTGGGAAGGTAAACGGCATTTCCGTGCGCTGCTCTGGTTCGCCAGAAGTGGCTTAGTCATGCTGGCCACATGACCCGGAAGCTGTATGCCGGCTCCCTTGGCCAATAAAGCGAGATGAGCACCGCAACCCCAGAGTTGGTCACGACTGGACCTAATGGTCAGGGGTCCCTTTACCTTTAAGTACAGGTTGTTAAGTTAACAAAGGAAGGCTTTATGCCAGAGAGCACCGGCCCTTCCCTCAACTGTCTGGTAGTTAGAAGGACAAAAGCCAGAGTTGAGGTGTGAGCTAGAAGCAGGAAGCAGGCTGGTCAGCTAAGAGACAGAACCATGCATGGTCTCTGTTGGAATCCTGAAACCTTTTTGGGGTGTCAATGCCATGATCCCCCCCATCATAGGCTCGGGTTATATCTGTGCAAACAAACCACGTATCCTAAGGACACCCTAGTCTCCACTGTCCCTTATTCTGAGGAAGCCAAATATTGGGCAAGTGCTTAGAACTCCTGGAATCTTGCAACACTGGGAGGTAGGGATGGCATGCAACAATATGTTAATACTTGAACTTGGCCCAGTCACAAATTGGCAGCCAGTGCAAATCGCAAAAGCGATGTGTTATATGCTGCTGGTGGTTTGCCCCCACAAGCCACCTAGCCACCATGTTCTTTACCACCTGCAGCCTCTGGACCAACCCCAGGGGTAAGTCCACATACAGTGCCATGCTGTAATCCAACCATGAGGTCACCAATGCATGGGCAACTGTGGTCAAGCTATCCTGATCCCGGAACTGCCATAGGTGCCTTATGAACCAAAGTTGGCAAAAGGCACTCCTAGCCACTGAGAACACCTGCGCTTCCAGGGACAGAATTGGATCGAGGAGCAACCCCAAAGGACGCACTAGGATATTCATTGCATCCATCAAACTCTCCCTTTGATCCTGATTTGTTTTTAACTACCAGAGGGGTGGGAAAACCCAGTTCACCAAGTGAACACATAATGGGAAATGGTGGTTCCAGACAACCTGTTTACTCATCCTGATTTATTTTCAGGGAGGTTTGTTTGTAAAGAGATGAGCACTCATTTTGTTCCCTTTGCTAGAAGGTCAGATAACATTGCAGAAAAGCAAATGTTGCCCCACACTCTACAGTGCAATTTCCACCACTTTCCCTCCTTGCAGAAGTCCAATCTTTTGAGGGATTCATTGCACAACTCCTCCCAATCAGCTCTAAATGTGCAAAGTTAATTTGTCGGTATGTGTCTGAGTCCCACACCAGAATGGCAACAGTCGACAAAAAGAGGTCCTGGCTCTTTTTTCACTTCCCTTTAGCCATGCGTCTGATGTTAATGCAGATTTGGTCTGTGACTTCCAAGGATGGGTGATCTTATGCAGTGTTTCTCTTTCAGGCTGCTTACTATGACGGTGTTGAAAAAGGCAGAGTTCTCATGTCCTGTTCATCTGAGAGGGCCATCAGGAAGTCTCAACCTGTTTCCTTCTCTCATCAGTGTAGGCAGAGCCAACACCCATTCAACCATCCATTCATTCTGCACACTCACACAACTTACTAGAATATAATCTTCCAACAAAAGATTTAAAAATACATTAAAACATCAATCGTTAAAAACCTCCCTAAACAGGGCTGCCTTCAGTTGTCTTCTAAACGTCAGAGAGTTGTTTATTTCTTTGACATCTGATGGGAGGGCGTTCCACAGGGTGGGCGCCACTACTGAGAAGGCCGTCAGCCTGGTTCCCTGTAACTTTGCTTCTCACAGTGAGGGAACCCCCAGAAGGCCCTTGGCGCTGGGCCTCAGTGTCCGGGCAGAACAATGGGGGTGGAGACGCTCCTTCAGGTATAGTGGGTTGAGGCCTTTTAGGGCTTTAAAGGTCAGCACCAAGACTTGGATTTTTGCTTGGAAATGTACTGGGAGCTAATGTAGATCTTACAATTCATTACTCCACATTGGAGAGTTTAAAAAAATAGGAATAACTGAAGGTACTTAAATGTAAGAGCAATAAGAAGCAAAAAGCACTTGAGGTAGGTTACAAGTATGCGGGCCAGTGTTCTTTAATGGTTAAGAGTGTTGGACCAGGACTTAGGAATTGCAGGTTCGGATCCTACCACAATAATATGTGGGGTGTTTTCATAATGATCAAAGGGTGCTTTCTGAAGTAAACCATTTCAAATCACATGCAAGATTTAAATAATAACAATAAGAAGTTTTTTTTTTCCCCACTTAGGTATTTGGAATGGTTTACTCATCACAATGGAATCCTAGAAGTATTTCAATAGTGAAAAAGAGAGAGAAAGAGAGTGACTAGTCTTCATTATTAGTGTTAACTTTTGTTATTATCTAGTTTCTATTAGAAACTAGATCTGCCTGTAAGGATATTTTAACCTTGTAATGTTTCCAATAATAGACTAATGGCTAAAAACCTAGAAACTCAGAGAGGTATTACATGTTTAATTTACTGCTAGAGGCATGTAACTAATGAATTATATTACACAGCGATGTCCTTTACTTTGACCATAATCTTCATTTCAAGCAACTGCAGGAAAATCTCCTCCTCCTCCCCCCTCCCCTCAATTGCTGAAGGCAATAGAGATTATTACACACATAGCAAAATTCCTTCTGAGAAGCAATTAGGAAATTCTGGTACCCAAAAAACAGTCACTAGAATGTGTATTGATTGATTCTGCTAAAGACACCCCTCCAAAGCTGGGATAGGGTTCACAAATTCTTGTGAGAATCTGTGTACACTGAAAGAAACCAAATAACAGCACAGGGCTCATTATCAGGGCCCCCACTGGCACTATTGGGTCTGTTTTCAGTTCTTAGCTTTATTCTCATTTGAGAAATGGGAAACGTCTGGCAGACATATCCACCTCCCCACTCAAAAAACCCCCAACAACACATCATTATCGTATCATCTAACTTTTTCTGTGGAATGTATTATAGATAACTGGACAGCTCTAAAGTGTATTGCGTATTTCCTTAGACTGTCAAGAAGTGCAGACAAATCTATACTTTGTTGTTGTTGTTATTGTTGTTTAGTCGTTTAGTCGTGTCCCACTCTTCGTGACCCCATGGACCAGAGCACTCCAGGCACTCCTGTCTTCCACTGCCTCCCGCAGTTTGGTTAAACTCATGCTGGTAGCTTCGAGAACACTGTCCAACCATCCTGTCCTCTGTCGTCCCCTTCTCCTTGTACCCTAAGTCTTTCCCAACATCAGGGTCTTTTCCAGGGAGTCTTCTCTTCTCATGAGGTGGCCAAAGTATTGGAACCTCAGCTTCAGAACCTATACTTAGGTGTCCTGTAAAGAACACTTTGATCAATGTCAGAGGAACACCAATCCTGGTCATGAAATCCATAAGATCTTCTAAGAGGTATGTGTGTCTTCTTATAATGTGTGTTTTCTTACAATGGTTTCATTAGAGCTGTTCAAGAAGTTGAAAACAACAAAATCTGGCTATTGAGGAGGGGGGTGTAGCTCAGTAGTAGAGTGTCAAGTACAGACATTCCCCTCACCCTTCCGGTGGCTCACCAATAAGAATTAACAAGCATTTGGTAGATTGATAGTCCTTTTATTACAGCATTCTGTTACAAGCAGAAACAGGCAACCCACCACAAGGATATCAGTTGCCTACTCTGACTCCTCCCCACTTCCACAGCAAGTCCCCCCCCCCACTCTCGATTGATACATATCACTACAAACTGATCATCCCACTGCTTGGAGCATCACTTTATATCTCTGTCTGAATATGTTGTTTAGACTTTAAAATTAAGCTCATGATTTTCATCATGCATCATCAGAATAATCCTTGCAGATCGTCTTCATTGCCACCAATAGTTACATTCATTTGACCTGTTTAGCCAGACTCACTCTATCACAATCTCTTCATTTGTCCTCTGTTTCATTCACTCCCACTCAGTCATAGCCAGGGTTAATGAGAAGTGGAGAATATTATTTGAAAAAGCTACAAAGGTTGTCATCACAGCAGGCTAGTCATAGTTCCTGATTCCACCCCACCATAAACTCTGTTGTTAAGTGCTCTAAATTAGAATCCATCAAGAGCACGATCTTTAAGCTGTGCTGTATTCATTACCATTGAACAGGATTGTCTTGATGTCATGGGGAACTGAGAGTGAGGTTGGGCATCAGGAAGAGTAGACAGACATGTTAATGAAAGCTGAGATGGGAATGGATGCTTCTCCTAAGAGGAAGGGTTATCATGGAGCAATCTTAGATCAATGTTTCATGGAAGGTGTTATGGTTTATGCATACGCCACTAGTTGGCCAGAAGGTTCCCAAAGCAGGGAACAGCAAACTAATACAAAAGGAAGCTATCATAAAGGTGCAATAAATAAATCAAGGTGACCCACAACTAATACCTATGGGGAGTGCCCTGTCCTTCGTCATACCCCAAAGGATAGACTTTAAAGTCTAACATGTTTTTGGTGTTTACCCCTTCAGGACCACCTGAGAACATTAGATACTGTATGTCAGACGTTTGGTGAACATTTGATGAGCATTTATAATCAATTCTTAAGATTTTTTTTTTAAAAGGAGAAAGGTGAAAAATATTATAGATATTTTCTGGAACCCATAACTGGTAAATGAACCATTTCCCCCATTGTGCTCCATTGGAAAAAGGAAATAGGAGACAATCTAGGCAGTGGCGTAGCGTGGGGGGTGCAGGGGGGGCCGGCCGCACCGGGCGCAACATCTGGGGGTTAGGGAAATCCACGGGTTAGGGGGCGCAAATCCATGGGTTAGGGGGCGCAAATTACTTGCCTTGCCCCGGGTGCTGATAACCCACGCTACGCCACTGAATCTAGGATACACAGTTAAGGAAGTGTTTACTGCAAAAAGTTTGCTTGCAACTTAATGGGTCTTTCTCCCTCTTTAACTTTGGTTCTGGTTCTGGAATATTCATAAATATTTATACAGCTGTCTAAAGAAGATTTAGATCTGAATTGACTGATCATCGCTTTGAAGGCCACCAGGAACAATTATGGTAATCCAGTACAATTTTGTCTAGATGATAGGCTGTAGCATTTTGCCTAGTGGTTGTTTGCATAGTATCCATAATACTGGCTGAGTTCATAGAATATTGTTTTGAAAAGTTGTGGCTCTTGACTTTAAGTTTTCATATGATTGAAAATCCATCTTAATGGAAACCTTTTGGGGAAACTTCTCTGGGTTATATTCAACAAATTTCTACTCTGAACAGATCCATTGACCCAAATTAGACATGTATATCAATTTCAATGGGCCTACTGTGGGTATTACTAACATTGGACAGAACCTCTGTATATCATAGACAAGACCAACTACTCATCCATTGACTGGTATTATCCTATTATTTTCTAAACAATACCTATACAGTACTGTTCTGTACCATCTCAATTCTCTATACTGGCCTCTTTTATTCTGAGATGGAGTTTAGATCTACAGAGCTCTCAAAGGCTGGGTCTTGGCACCAACCTTCTCTTGAAAGCTGGCAGTAACCTTGTGTCATTGCCCTCCATGAGCCAGTAGACTCGCTCTTCTATTAAACTCACCACTCACATTGATCATTAAAATGCTCATCTTGGGTACCCAACTCTCATTTAGACAAACAAGGAATAAGAAGCAGCTTCTGGCTTGTCCTTCGGTTCTGACTTACTCTTCAATCCTACCAATTGGCATTTCTCCTGGATCCTGGTCCCTGGCTCAGACTGTGGTCCACAGCTTGGCCCTGACTTGCAATAATTTCCCAAACTCCAGTGGCTTGCAGATGCTACAGTGCTGGGTGATGAACATGTGTAGTTGTTCCAACAGTGAACTGATAGTTTGCTGGCTTATCATCAGACAACCAGTGTTGGGAGTAGCACTTGGAAAAAATGTTGCTCAAACTGGGAAGGGGGGGAAGCTTAGACAGAAAGATACCCTATTCTTCCCTCACTGATTCCTTATTAAGTAACTACCTGTAGATTGTTTCCCACCCCACTCAGGCTTAACTTTCTCCTCCTTGAGTAACTTAGTATTAGACATATCTTGTGTTGAACTCATGATGACCCTATAGTACTCAGGATGGCTTTGTTTGCCTGGATTAATAAACCTTAACTTGCTTTATTCTTCCAACACCACCAGACTGTTTCTTTCTGCACCTGGGTGCTATATATAACAAACTCACTTCAACTCTGTATGTTACAAATTACAAAATACAATTCCCTCAAATGGACTCTTGTTTCCTCGACCGACCGACTGATCGACAAGACCAAGCCCCTTCAACAAGTTTTGGTGGCTGTGTCCTTCAAAACACTCAAGAGAGGACTCCGGGTGGCAGGAGGCCACCTCTTGACAACTAGCTCCCATAAAGAGATGTCAGCCAACCACACAGGACTGTCCACCAGCACTCTACCTAACAAACAGAATGGACAACCAGCAGTCTCTAACGCCATGACCCTGAGGTAGCCAACATGGTGCCCATCTGATATTGTTAGATTCCAGCTCCCATTAGCCCCAGCCAACATGGCCAATGGTTGAGATGCTGGGAGTTGCAGTCCAACGACATCTGGAGGTCATCATGTTGGCTCTCTCTGCCGTAAAAGCTCTACTGGTGTCTTAGACTACAAACACATTTCTGTTTGCATGATGGCCTTAGGCCACCTTGGAAATGAAGATGCTCACGGCATTCATGTTTGTTGCAGCTCCTCAGAAATGCTCTCTAGTCGTGTTTAGCTCCTGGTCAAGAGAGTTTGGATCATATAGCTCACATACTTCACTCCTAGTCTTCCTGGTACATGCATTATTTACCACAAGGCAATTTAATTTGGGCTTAGTAATTACTGTTTTCCCATTTATTGTGATCAAATTACGCCTAGCATGTTTCCATTTTGCAAGGTAAATTACCTCCCAGTAACTCCAATCTACTCTATATGAAATCTGATTGAAATAGACAACTAACTTTTGATTCATTCCCACATCGCCTCAAAGCACCACAGCAGGTGGAGAGGGTGTTGAAACAAATCAAGAGGCAGCCCATAGAACTAGCTGACCTCTCGGTGGCCTTGATTTGTAAAGGCAGGTCTGGCTTTTGTGAATTTCTAACAGTGTGATGCTTACAAAGTGCAAATCTCCACCCCACCCCCCTAAGTTCCCTTAGCAGTTGGCATATATTACGTGTGTGTGTGTGTGTGTGTGTGTGTGCGCGCACACACACACACACACACACACACACAGCAGGCTCCTGTCTGCCAGCACTCGGGTGATTTTTCTGTCTGCATCTCCTCTGTGCAAAAGGCAGAAATTTTGCAAGTTCTTGAAAAATGCTTCACAGTGGTTATTTTATTATTGCAGATGCAGAATGTTTTGCAAAGGTCGCCAGAGGATGAGGGTTCCCTCCCCACACACACTTCTGTAAGCACAGCATAGAGGTCCTTCTAAACTACGTGTTGGGTATTTTGATTAGTTGGAGCTGCAAATGTATCTGCTATAATTACCTTAATTCCATGTTATTGTGGTGGGAAGCCAACTCCTGTAGTGTGGACGGGGGAATAATGATTCTATCAGTCTGTTTTTATGTATCCATCATTTTTATTTCCTATTGTTTCTCCAGCAAGCCTAGGGTGTGGGCGCATGCGCGCGCACACACACACACACACACACACACAGAGGACGGCAACATGAGAATGAAGTGGCTCCTCATTTGGGGATTGCTCTCTCCAGGGACATAGACCAGTCACCCATCTAGTTCAGTGGTGCCTATAGTAACTGGCCCTGGGTGGTGCTGTGGTCTAAACCACTGAGCCTCTTGGGCTTGCCGATCAGAAGGTTGGCGGTTCGAATCCCCACAACGGGGTGAGTTCCCGTTGCTCGGTCCCAGCTCCTGCCAACCTAGCAGTTTGAAAGCACACCAGTGCAAGTAGATAAATAGTGTAATGGTTCTAGGGGGTTGCTCATGCGTAAGTTGCCGCCACTCTTGGCTTGCTTGCCTGGTTGAACCCTTTCTGTCTGGACAGCCCTTCACTACGTGGCTGTCTCATTCGCTGGCAGAATCCATCAGTGGGCGTTTCTTAAACTTCTTCCAGCAAAAAAGTTCTTTGACGCCAAGTCTCCTACTCTCCCTGCGCGGAAGTCTTCTGGGCAGGGAGGGTGTGGGCAGCGGAGTACCCGTGCTCTCCCCGCTAGTCTCCGTTGAAGAGACCTGGAGCCTTTTCTCCGATTCCCCCATCTGCCCCCCTTCTCTCCTGGTGTTACATTGATTTCCTTCCCCAGCAGCTGGGCTGCCTCTCTCCCTGCTGGGACCCTCTCCGGCATCCCTCTGGAGCCTTCCCTCCACCTCTGGCTCTGATGGCAGTTCCCTGACAAATAGGTATCGCTGCAGTGGGAAGGTAAACAGCATTTCCATGTGCTCTGGTTTCCGTCACGGTGTTGTGCCAGAAGCGGTTTAGTCAAGCTGGCCACATGACCTGGAAAGCCGTCTGTGGACAAACGCCGGCTCCCTCGGCCTGAAAGCGAGATGCATGCCACAACCCCAGAGTCACCTTTGACTGGACTTAACCATCTAGGGGTCCTTTACCTTTACCTTTTACTAACTGGCAATGACTCTCCAGGATTTCAGAAAGGGGCCTTTCATAGTCCATAGGAACACAGGAAGCTGCCTTATGCTGAGTCAGACCTACTGGCCTATCTAGCTCAAAAGTGTTGACACTGACTGGCAGCACAGGGTGCCAGATAAGGAGCCTTTCTCTGGATTGAAATGGGACCCTACTGCATGCAAAGCGGACGCTCTCCCACTAGCTATTGTCTATTGTCTCTGTGTGACAAAGAACTGATCAATGGCTATAAATCGTACGCAGGCAGTGTCTCAGTCCATCGGTCTTTCCCTAATGGGCCTGGGCTCCTCTCCCCTTCTGCCTTAGCAGCCAGACATGCCAGCAGTACTTACAGGCTGGCCAGTAAATAAATGTTAGCCAAAGAAACTAGTTAATAGAATTTTCCCTTTCCTTTTTCTTTTTTTGGCATAAAATGTCCAAATCTTTTGAGAATGATAAAACGGTCTGATTATTCTCAGTCATTCATCAGGCCCAAGCCAATTTTCCTTCTTGTTTATAATCCCCACCCTTGGTGACTTTTTCTTGGCCTCCATTTTGCGATGGTAAATGATAACGCCGAACGTGATGGATAGTAAGATGCAGGCCCGGCCTTAATCCTTACATAAGCTCTTATCAGGCTTCTCAATCACTGGCCATTAAAAGTCCCAGGAAACTGGAGGGGAAACAACATTTAGAAAGCTGAAATTATCACTGGAATAATAGTAAAAACCATTCTCTCTTTTGTATGCTGGTGGTTTAGTTCATACCCTCCAACATTTCTCAGATGAAAATAGGGACATCCCATTCCATGATGATGATAATGATCATTTTACTATTTATACCCTACCCATCTGACTGGGTTGCTCCAGCCACTCTGGGCAGCTTCCAACATTAAACAAATAAATAAAGCACTAAACATTAATAAACTTTCCTATATAGGGCTGCTTTGAGATGTCTTCTAAAGGTTGTATAGCTACTTATCTCACTGTCTTAGCGGTATGCCAACTCCATACTCTCCAACATTTCTCCAATGAAAATAGGGATGTCTTAAGGAAAAGTGGGACATTCTGAGATCAAATCAGAAACTGGGACATGGCATTGTTGCATACGGTGTCATAATATGAGGTTACAGGGAACCAGACAGAGGGCCTTCTCGGTAGTGGCACCCTCCCTGTGGAACACCCTCCTATCAGATGTCAGGGAAATAAATAACTACCTGACTTACAGAAAAACATCTGAAGGCATCCCTGTTTAGGGAAGTTTTTAATGTTTGATGTCTTATCGTGTTTTTAATATTCTATTTTGAGCCACCCCGAATGGCTGGGGAAACCCAGCCAGATGGGCAGGGTACAAATAATAAATTCTTATTCTTATTTTTATTTCACCTTTAATGTTTTTGTTGAACAGATCACTAAGGTATTTTCACCTATTTCAAGCAGCTCAGATGGGGGTGGGCATCTTGCAGGTCAAATGCGAAGGAAGGGAGGGTAGAAAGAAAGAAAGAAGAAAGAAAGATCTAAATCTGTCGGCAACCTGGTCATGGGAATCGGCAAGCCCCACTGATCTGAATGGGACTTATTTCTGAGTAGACATGCATAGAATCATGCCACAAACCATTCAACATTTTTGAACAGCCCCATATATGTTTGCTGGGAGCAACAGATGCATCAATTTCTCCGTCTCAAAGGCTGATGGACTGCCAGGGAGAGATTACTGGGTGCCCCTCCCTCTCACTTCCCATTTAACCTTGCAGAAAAGTACATTTCTTTGCTGACACATTCTTCTTGATAGTTCTCCTTGTACTTGAGGCCACCACAGGCTGTCATTCTGTCTCTGTAGGAAAAGTTAACAGGGAATATACATATAAATACAAACTGCCTCAGGCCAAAATTATTAATAGAATGTGTTAACCGCTAGCAATGTGACCTGGATCAGCTTGTGGTCCTTCTGCAATGGATTCTACACAATAACCTCATGTTGCATAGAGGTGGTAAAGCGTCCAGAGTAATCTTCATATATTTGAATCTGATTCACTCTTACTGCTTGAGTTGCAACTAATGATGGAAAAGCTGGTTCTAGGTTGGTATTAACATTCCAGAATTTCATTCTGCTTGCGGATAAATGTTTTGAAGGTCAAGTCCATGATTCTTATTACCCTTACAAGAGCGTAGGAATGGGGACAAATTTGATTGAGTTAGCATTTAAACTTGCCTAATCAGCCGTCCATGGAAATTTGTACTTCTCTGAATTTTGCAATGCATTTCAATAAATGTGCATGGAAATCAATATGTTAGGATAAAGTTTGGACAAAAAAATGTGCATGCTCATGAAAATAAAATCATTAGATTAGGGAAATCTGCTTTGCAAAAATGTGTGCATTATAAAAAATTATATACAAAAAAATAGGGATGCGGGTGGCGCTGTGGTCTAAACCACAGAGCCTAGGGCTTGCTGATCAGAAGGTTGGTGGTTCAAATCCCCACAATGAGGTGAGCTCCCATTGCTCGGTCCCTGCTCCTGCCAATCTAGCAGTTCGAACGTACACCAGTGCAAGTAGATAAATAGGTACCGCTCCAGCAGGAAGTTAAATGGCGTTTTAGTGCTTCTCTGGTTCACCAGAAGCAGCTTAGTCATGCTGGCCACATGACCCAGAAGCTGTCTGCAGACAAACACTGGCTCCCTTGGCCAGTAAAGTGAGATGAGTGCCGCAACCCCAGAGTCATCTGCAACTGGAGTTAATGGTCAGGGGTCCCTTTACCTTTACCTTTATTTACAAAAATGTTTGCATTATGAGAAATTTGCACTAAAATGGTGGTGAATTTTCATGCGGACTTTATTTTGTAAAAATATGGGCAACTGATGTGGAATTGTGGAAAACTGAACTTAAAAAGTGAAAAATGAAAAACTGAATGAAATGGAAATTGACAGACTCAACAAAATGGGCCTTATACACAGTTACCTTTCTAGAATTTGCCATTAAAGGAACTTGCCCCCTTGTCTTGCAATGTCTTCCAAAGGCATATCAAGTTTGGTGGGCTGGCTTGGTATGGCAGTTCCACAATAATGAGGCCTCAGCTGAAAAGGCCATGCTCTCATCCCAAACTCCTCTTCCTGCTTCTAGATTTCAGAAGCATTGTAAGATCTCCCTCTGTTGTCTGGCTTTTGGAACTTAAGCTTAATGTAAAGGATAAATGATAAATGTGTCATTGTAATACTGTTTTTCAAAGAATTGAATGCTTCTGCTCTGCTTTCTTCACTATATGATTTCTGGAAAGAAAGAAAGAAAGAAAGAAAGAAAGAAAGAAAGAAAGAGGAAGGAAGGAAGGAAAGAAAGAAGGAAAGAAAGAAATTGTGTTAATATGAAATGAATGTAATGCAATGCCTGAATAACAGGAAAGCATAAGATGGCAAGAAACAGTCTTTCAAATGGTGTTTCCAGATGGAGACTCAAAACTGCAAATTGGTCATTGGGTTGTTGTCAACAGGCTTT
The DNA here is from genome assembly GCF_964252035.2 of Podarcis erhardii. Taxonomy (NCBI): domain Eukaryota; kingdom Metazoa; phylum Chordata; class Lepidosauria; order Squamata; family Lacertidae; genus Podarcis; species Podarcis erhardii. Next base: position 13,073,631 of record NC_138513.1, on the reverse strand, counting down.
TTCCCAGAAAGGGAAATTCTGGATTAAATGACAAAGAAATACAGGCTGACATTCTGATGCCAATGACAGTATTTAGACTGCATGCATGAGGAGCACCCATCCCAAATCTACAGACCGGACAGGAAGCCTGCAAATTAACATGCAACCTAATTCAGCATTGCGCTTACTGACTGGCGATTCCAAAAGATGTGACTGAACGCACTTCCAAACATAACAGGTATTGGGGGAAGGATGCCCTTTCTAATTTTAAGCCTTGTGGCTTTTGAGTTAGTTCGTTTTCTTAGGAAACCCCAACACTTTGAGGATTCTTTTCCCCTCTAGGGCTAAATCCTCAATCATGACATTGAGGATGACATTTTGGGTAAAGCCTGTAATTTCCCTTGATACCATCCCCGTTTCCTCAAAATGCTCCATCCAATGATGCCTGTGCATTTCCTTCTCCCATCCGGATTGTGATGTCTTCTGACCTTGAAATGGCAGAGTAAATAGCCTAGCCTCATTGTCTGAAGTGCGGCTGCACTGCTGGGCTTTGCTTTCTTCTTAGTGTATGACTCTCTCTCTCTCTCTCTCTCTCTCTCTCTCTCTCTCTCTCTCTCAGGAGAACAAGGGATTTATTAGAAGACCAATCCTCTCTGATTAGAGATGAGGAATAAGATTAGCTGAAGTCAATGGAGAACATTTCGCACCTTTATTTTGTATTGTTTATTTCATTTTGCTTTCCTCCTTCAGGCACAAACTTTAAACAGATAGTACCAGGAGACTATCTGGTACTATTGGGATGCGGGTGGCACTGTGGGTTAAACCACAGAGCCTAGGATTTGCCGATCAGAAGCAACGGTTCGAATCCCCGTGACGTGGTGAGCTCCCGTTGCTTGGTCCCTGCTCCTGCCAACCTAACAGTTCGAAAGCATGTCAAAGTGCAAGTAGATAAATAGGTACCACTCTGGCGGGAAGGTAAACGGCGTTTCCGTGCACTGCTCTGGTTCGCCAGAAGCGGCTGGCCACATGACCCGGAAGCTGTAAGCCGGCTCCCTCGGCCAGTAAAGCGAGATGAGCGCCGCAACCCCAGAGTCGGCCACGACTGGACCTAATGGTCAGGGGTCCCTTTACCTTTACCTTTACCAGGAGACAGTGATGCAGTGCTAGTTATGAGTGTTAGGCAAGGACCTGGTGGATCAGGGTTAAAATCCCTGCTCAGCCCTGAAACTCACTAGGTGACCTTGGACCATTCACCATCTCTACCTCACAGGGTTGTTGCGAGAATAAAATGGGAGGAAGAGAACCATGAATATTGTGGAGCGGGGTCTGAATTTGCAGCAACAGCCCATCCCCATTAAACCATTTCTGAGGCATGTAGGAAACTACCTCTTACCAAATAATAGAATCACAGAATTGCAGAGTTGGAGGGGATCCAAAGGCTCATCTAGTCCAATCCCCCACAATTCAGGATCACAGGTAAGTCAGACCATTGGTCCATACAGCTCAGTACTGTCTACACTGACTAACAGCAGATTTCTAGGGTTTCAGGTAAGGGTCTTTCCCAGCCTCACCTGAAGATGCTGGGGACCAAGTCTGGGACCTTTTTGTGTGTGCAAAGCAGATGCTTTTCCATTGCAGATAAATGGCCTCATTGGTTACTGTTTCTAGGACCACAGGAAGCTGGCTAGATAAGCATCTACCTCTGAAATGACTGGCAGTGGTTCTTCAGGGTTTCAGGCAGAAGTTGACCCCAGACCTACCTGCAGGTGCCAAGAATAGAGCATAGAACTTTCTACATACGAAGTATGGGCTCTGCCAGTGAGCTATGTGGTAAATACAGAAAGCACAATCTAGTTTTAGAGAGCCATGGGCTCAGGCTCATAGATTTCCCATAGGCCTCCTTCACTTTTTTTACTGTAAGTCAAGCACTGCTTTTGCAGGAATGTGAATCGTCACTTGTGCCTACCAGTGGAAAACAGGTTGCATCATTTGCCCATGAAAGATTCTGGACCTAGTAGTCTGAGTCTCAACCCTGGAAGGAAAGCATGCTTCCACCAGACCTTGTTGACTGCGTGAAGCTACTACCATCACCTGCTATAGTTAAGGGTCCTTTGGTCAGGTGATGGAAGAGATGGTAGCAGTGTAGGGATCTGTGTAGCGTGAACTCTGCGGGCTTCACATCTCTCGCTTTTTTTGAGTCCTGCTATTCCAGTGGCTAGTGCTCATCGGGACTGGTAGGGTGGAAGTCAGGGAGCCCAACGCTAGGTGGAGCCAGAGCCAACGACAGGCAGAGAAAGTGAATTCTAGATTTGTTCCCATCCTCCTCCCTGATGCTTTCTACAATGGCATCACTTGGACCAAGGAAGAGGAAGGTGACAGGCAGTGGTACCCCCTGGATCAGTTGTATTTAAGGAAGCAGGGGTTTGAGGGCAGATAGAAATTGGTGGGGCAGTACCCTATTCCTCCTAACAGACCAGTCTCCATTACCCTATTCAAATCCTCATTACAATCCTAGTCCACAGTGAGGTTGCAAACTACATGTTCCTTCTCTGTAGGAACTGGTGAGGGCCTCAAGAAAGGGCCTTTGATAAAAAGCATTTCCTTCTTAGATGAATAGTTCACCTGTCAAAATCTCCAGTGATGACCTCAGCCACAAAAAAAAATGGTCATTGCATATTGTGGCAGTAACAGTGTTTGTAAATGTCTCCAGGTGGACATAGTTTTTGGTAGAAGTTCATTTCTTACTATTAGTCTGAGCATGCTCAGAACACAGATCTTACATCTTAATTACCTCAGACTAGCATGAAAGCTTATCATTAAAATGGTATTTTTGTTACTATATTAAATCCAGATACTTCCTACAATTGCCTCTCTGCACTAAGGAAATATAGCCATTAATTTTGAGATAAGTAATTTCCCTGGGAATAAGATTCCAAAAGGGTATTTAGACTTATCAGTTATATAAAGGTTTTCATACATTTCAGCAGGACTTTAATATTCTCACTGAGTGGAATTTAACAGTCTCCTTCTGTTCCTCTTCATTTGGTGCACATTTCAGTGAAGATGGTACACAATAATGTCGTTTGCTGTTTTTTTGGGTGAAAATTAAGCAAAAATGTTATCTAAACACAATATGTCAAGCTTCAGTTAAGATTCTAGTGGGATCAGCCGCATTACGGCTGTGATGCTATAATATTGGGCGGAATTAAAGCAACTGACATCAGCAGAATTACACTCATATAGCTAAAACACAGTAATCTAGATCTATGGTCCAGAGTTTTATTCCACTATGCAAAGTAAAAACTAGACAGTATTAGGTACAAAGGGACAGGGCTAGTCTAGAGCTGTATGCTGCAGTTCCTGAATTCAGACCTGAAGTTCTTATACTACAGCTAGAAATGGGCTGAGTTTCTCTCAGTTTCCTATTTCCCCCCCTTAATTTCAGGTCCCCATGCTTCCTTATTATCCTTTTTCCTTATTAAATTCATTAGCAGTCTAGTGCAGATTTCTCCTAATATTCACACTTTCCCCATGCAATTTTGCCCAATATGCATATTTTTGCAAGGAATTTCCCCTTGTATAACACTTTTTTTTTTGCACGTCGTTTTCACTAACATGTGCATTTTTAGTAGATGATTTTTTTGTACACTTAACTTGGTTGGAGAACTGTGCTGCAAAATTTGGAGAAGTGCATACTTTGAAGCATATTGTTTCAGGAAGTGCGAGTTAGGTAGATTTGCCTTTAAATGAAAACTAAATTGAATTGCTCTCCCATCCTTCCACCGCCCCCATCCCAGGATTCATTTGTGGTGATTTTCTGGTTTGGGGCTGGAGGCAAAAGTTGGTGTTCTTTTGGAAAGGGGAAGTAAAAAAAACCCAAGAACCTAGAATGATCCTAGTATTATTTAGACTAGAATAATCCTAATATTATTTTTACCAGGTTTATTCAGTCTGGAGGATTCATATTGTTTTCCAGTTACAGGAGCAAACATTAAACACCACTATTTTCTTCCGTAGGGACGCGGGTGGCACTGTGAGTTAAATCACAGAGTCTAGGACTTGCAGATCAGAAGGTCGGCGGTTCGAATCCCCGCGACAGGGTGAGCTCCCATTGCTTGGTCCCTGCTCCTGCCAACCTAGCAGTTCGAAAGCACGTCAAAGTGCAAGTAGATAAATAGGTACCACTCCGGCGGGAATGTAAACAGCATTTCCATGCGCTGCTCTGGTTCACCAGAAGCAGCTTAGTCATGCTGGCCACATAACCTGGAAGCTGTATGCTGGCTCCCTCAGCCAGTAAAGTGGGATGAGCGCCGCAACCCCAGAGTCGGTCACGACTGGTCCTAATGGTCAGGGATCCCTTTACCTATTTTCTTCCGTGCCTGAGCCAGGTCTGTTCTTAGACCAAACAATGTTCCAGGTGAGAAGCTGTTAGAATCCTTGGTACATGTGTGCACACAGACACACTTACTGCATCTCCTCAGCTTTTGAATAACTTGTTTTAAAAAATTGCATTTGCACCCTATTTCAGTTTACATTTCGCTGCATGGTTTGCACACATACTGAACGTATAACGCATTTACACACTAGGAACTGTGGATTTGTAACTGTTCATACCCTATGAATTTTTCTTGTTTGTTTCAGCAGTCACATGGATAATTCACTACCTAGTCTGCCAATTAATTAATTAATTAAACAATATGCAAACTGCCTTTCAGGGCAATTGCCTTTGCAAGGCAGTGTGCAAAGTAATTATGACACCTTGAAAATGTGCAGCAAAACTTCACCAAGACACAAAAATGAATTAAAACAAAAACAAAAACACAACCCAGATTTGGGGACTCTCCAAGGTTGGCAAGTGAAGCAATTATCAAGGTCACCCTCCCTGAAATCTGAGCACTCAGAATTGAGTACCAGAAGTTCTTCTAGAAGTTCCACAGATCAAGGTGGTATAACTCCGAAACTGAACACTTCAGACTGCTGTGGTGATATCATATTTTTGAATGTGCCTCTCAGCTTGCAATTAACTAGCACCTCAGTGGGAGACATGTGTTAAACCTTCATTTTCTTTTATATGCATGCTTTAAAATGCATGCTTTCTTTTATATGCATGCTTTTTTTATTTTTTTTTACAAATGCAGTTGGCCATCTACAGCCAGAAATTCTGCTACAGACCAAAATTCTGCTACTTTATTCCAGGTTAACTTGCAAAGACAGTCCATTGCTCAGCAATCTTCTACTCTGTAATCTCAGCAGCGCTGCTTAATATGTGGCCTGAGTCCAGCAATGTGCCAAAAAACATCTTTTAAAGTGATTGTTTAGCACACTAATAACACTGGTGCTTATCACCTATATACATTCATGCCGCTGCGCAAACATTAACTAATCAGCAGAAGCAAAAACAATCAAAACGTTAGGTGCTCCCTGGCTAATGTCCTGCCTTGCACATCCATAATAACAAAAGATAAACTGTGTCTCTGGATTGCGGTAAGGAAAGGCGAGCCTCGCCTTAGCTGGCACACATTTCTATGAACTATTATGCACTCCTGGGATTTCTGCTGAAGGAAGGGGAAGAAGAATCTGATCCAAGACAGTACCCAGAGGTACAAGGGCTGATGGGAGGTTGCACTCCCTCGTGATCTGGAATGCCAACAAGGAGAATATCAACAAAGAAGAAGAAGAGGAGGAGGAGGAGGAGAAAGAGGAGGAGGAGTATTGCACTTGGGCAAAAAAAAATGAGAGGCACAAATACAAGATGGGTGACACCTGGCTTGAGAGCAGTACATGTGAAAAGGATCTAGGAGTCTTGGTTGACCACAAACTTGACATGAGCCAGCAGTGTGACACGGCAGCTAAAAAAGCCAATGCAATTCTGGGCTGCATCAATAGGAGTATAGCATCTAGATCAAGGGAAGTAATAGTGCCACTGTATTCTGCTCTGGTCAGACCTCACCTGGAGTACTGTGTCCAGTTCTGGGCACCACAGTTCAAGAAGGACACTGACAAACTGGAACGTGTCCAGAGGAGGGCAACCAAAATGGTCAAAGGCCTGGAAACGATGCCTTATGAGGAACGGCTAAGGGAGCTGGGCATGTTTAGCCTGGAGAAGAGGAGGTTAGGGGGTGATATGATAGCCATGTTCAAATATATAAAAGGATGTCACATAGAGGAGGGAGAAAGGTTGTTTTCTGCTGCTCCAGAGAAGCGGACACGGAGCAATGGTTCCAAACTACAAGAAAGAAGATTTCACCTAAACATTAGGAAGAACTTCCTGACAGTAAGAGCTGTTTGACAGTGGAATTTGCTGCCAAGGAGTGTGGTGGAGTCTCCTTCTTTGGAGGCCTTTAAGCAGAGGCTTGACAACCATATGTCAGGAGTGTTCTGATGTTGTTTCCTGCTTGGCAGGGGGTTGGACTCGATGGCCCTTGTTGTCTCTTCCAACTCTATGATTCTATGATTCTAGGAGGAAGAGGAGGAGGAGGAGGAGGAAGAGGAAGAGGAAGAGGAGGAGGATGACGGCTATAGCTCTGTGGTAGAACTTCTTCCTTGCATGGATAAGGTCCCAGGCTAAATTCACCGCCTCTCCAGCTAGGGCTGGGAATGTTCCCTGTCTGAACCCTGAAGAGATTCTGCCAATCACTGTTACTGAGTTAATGGGATAATGGTCTGGATCAGTATAAGGTAGATTCCTATATTCCTATAGAGAGGTAAAACCCAAGGTATATCAAACCTTCCAACATTTCTCCAATGAAAATAGGGACGTCCTATTTAACAACAACAACAACTTTATTATTTATACCGCACCCATCTGATTGGGGCTGGATCTACACTCACTCGTTAAACCTTATTCGAACGATATTCAAAATGTCATTCTAAAACATCAAGACAGGAAGAGTCCTCTTTGGTTTCGCTTTTGCTTTGTTTCCAGGCTGCTTTACCTAGTTTCTGGTAGTGGGTTGCTCTGCAGCACCCTCTGTTGTCACATTTTAATAACACATTATGAACGTTAAAAAAGAACTTTGTATGGCTATATGGTTATCAGAATCATTCCTTAACTCTCTTTTTCTAGCTTTAGATATCATGAGTGTAGATATGTCCTTGGTTGCCCCAGCCACTTTGGGCAGCTTCCAACATATATAAAAACAGAATAAAGCATTAAGCAACTTCCCTATCCAGGGCTGCCTTCAGATGTGTTCTAACAGTTGTATAGTTACTTATCCCCTTGGCTTGGAGGTCGCATAACTCTACACCCTCCAACATTTCTCTGATGAAAATTGGGATGTCCTAAGGAAAAGAGAGACATTCCAGGATCAAATCAGAAACCAGGACGGCTTCTGTAAATCTGGGACAGTCCAAAGACAATAGAAGCACTTGGAGGGTATACAAATACAGTGGTGCCTCGCAAGACGAAATTAATTCGTTCCGCAAGTCTCTTCGTCTTGAGAGTTTTTCGTCTTGCGATGCACGGTTTTCCATAGGAATGCATTGAAAATCAATTAATGCGTTCCTATGGAAACCGCCTTCCCCCGACCTCTTCTGGCGGCATTTTAAAATCGCCCGGGACAGCGGAGGACTTCTCCGCTGTCCGGGCGATTTAAAAGCCCCTGGGAAGGCAAGCAGGGGGGACGAAGCCTGGGCGCTCCTTGCGGAGAGTTGCCAGCGCGCCCAGGCTTCGCGGCCCCGCCGCTCGGCTTCGGGACATCGTTCCGATGCCGGGCGGCGGGGGGAGACTTTCCCGCCCCGCCGCTCGGCTTCGGGACATCGTTCCGATGCCGGGCGGCGGGGGGAGGCGTTCCCGCCTCGCCGCCCGGCATCGGGGCATCCTTCCGAAGCCCGGCGGCGGGAGGAGGTGTCCCCGCCCCGCCGCCAGGCTTCGGAGGAGGTCCGAGGACAGCGGGGAAGACGAGCTGCGCTTCCCCGCTGTCCCGGAGATTTCCCTATGGGCTGTCGTCTTGCGAAGCAAGCCCATAGGGAAATTCGTCTTGCGAAGCGCCTCCAAAACGGAAAACCCTTTCGTCTAGCGGGTTTTCCGTCTTGCGAGGCGTTCGTCTTGCGGGGCACCACTGTAGATGTGTGTACTGATTTGCCTCTTCTACTGAAGTTGAATGGGAAGCTCGTATACATCACCGTTCTCCCTGCTCATCCCCCCAACTCTATCCCTTATGAGTGTTTAACCTATGGAATTCTTTTTAAAGGAAGCACTTGAAAAATTATACAGCGGCTTGTGTCTACAGCAGCCACGATCTTGGCAGTGGAACAGAGAAAACTGTAAACAGCATTTGCAGTTTGTTAAAGCCTTGTTGCTGAGCCAGCCTAGCGGCTACTGTGAGAACTATTCCTTGCTTTGTGTATTTCAAACCATCATCATTATCCCTTTTTAATTCTGTGCAACATCAAAGCATTTTGGGACTAGCAGCTTTTAGCAAAAGTTTTACATTTTCTTCCCCACTCCTTTTCTTTCTTTCTGAGAGATCACATGCGCTTGGGAACAAAACAGTGATTATAAAATAAACATAATTTCCACCCCTTTCCCGATGCTGCTAAACACCCATTTTATAAGAAATAAAAATAAGAATTCATGGATGCCAACACAGTTTAAGATCTCGACAGTATAAACTCTCGCATTAATCCATTTGTTTTGAATTAATCTCCCGATAACAAGGAAGAAGGATGGAAGCAGGTAAACGGAAAGATGCGCTGTTAATTTCTATAAGCCTGTAAATTAGTTATGGAAAGTCAGGTTGCCAGAAGGAAATTGTTACCTCACACAACAGGAAATTAAATCTCTCTTTTACCCAATAAAGCATCTGTAATGACAACAAAAAGAGAGGCAAGTATTGTTTCTGTCTTAAGCACCACAGAATGAAATGGAGACTTCCTTGATGTATGAAAGAAAGGAGATTTCAGAAATCATATTATCTCCATCTGAAAAAGAGAAAGCCTCCTCCCTATCTCATTGAAATGTAAGGAAATTTCAAGAAAGGAATAGTGAGATAGACTACAAAGAAGCCAAAGTAAGGTATATTTATGGATATAACTGTGAAGGATTATAATATAAAGAGACAGTTCAGAGCCACAGATCGGGAAATGTCTAAGAATGAAAGCTTCTGTGTTTCCCCCCCCTGTTGATTAAAGCTCAAGCAAGAAATACAAACCACAACTGAAAAAAGAATGGGGGTGGGAAAAAGTACGTGCTGCGGACAGGGGCAGAAAAAGACGGCAAACTATGGGAGACTGCCGTTAGCTCCTCCTCCTCCTCCTCCTCCTCCTCCTCCTCCTCCTCTTCTTCTTCTTCCTGGGAAGACCTGCTTTGCTTTTTGTTTTATTTGTCTAGTATTATTATTTTTAAAAAAAGAAAATAAAGAAATTTATTTATTTATTTTAAAAAGAAATAAAGAGCAAACATTGTGTGAGCAGTACAGTTCAATCTATGCCCACTTGGTCCATGTGCAATGTAGAAAAGCGCTGCCAGCCTAAAACTGGCACCTTCACCAACCTACACATTTGTGCTGGCAAAACCTGGCATTTAGAATAATGCAACAAGGAAGCATTTGCGCTTGAGGATGAGATAGAGTGGCAAAGCAGCCACCCTAATTCGTGGTCTGCCGGCAGCTCAGCATTTCGTAGGTTCAAGTGTCAAAGGGATGTTATGTCCAGATTGTGATGCACGGAACCAGTACTCCTGATCACCCAAACTGCATAGGGGTATAATGCACCAGTTCAGCATTATGTGGGCTGTGTGAGAAATTCTCTGCGATATTAAAAGACCTAGCCTGAAGTCTTCTAATGTCTGTCACATTTTGCTAGGGCACAAGTGTGGTTTATTTTGGATTGCTGGAGACTTATAGTGTATCACAATACAGTGGTACCTTGGTTCTCGAAAGTAATCCATTCCGGAAGTCTGTTCAGCTTCCGAAAAGTTTGAAAACCAAGGTGTGGCTTCCGATTGGCACAGGTGCCCTGGAAACAATAGCTGGCAGCTGCATCGACGTTCGGCTTCCGAAAAATGTTCAAAAACCAGAACACTTACTTCCGGGTTTTTAGCGTTCGGGAGCTAAAATATTTGACTACCAAGGCATTCAAGAACCAAGATTCCACTGTCCAGTGGTACCTTGGTTTATGAGCAATCCTGTTTATGAACTATTTGGTTTATGAACTCTGCAAAACTGGAAGCAGTGTTCTGGTTTACAAACTTTACCTCAGTCTACAAACGGAAGTCGAATGGTGGAAGGACATCAGTGGCAGGAGGCCTCATTAGGGAAAGTGTTCCTCGGTTTAAGAAAAGATTTGGTTTAAGAACGGGCTTCAGGAATGGATTAAGTTCGTAAACTGAGCTTCCACTGTATTTGAGTTTCATTTCTAGATATACAGAATGAGCACAGGGAGAGAGGCAGACAGCTTAAACCTTAAGCACTCTGACAAACAGGATCACATAAATGGTTCATATGCCAATTATTAGAAGTAATACTTACAATAATTTAACAGGAAAAATAATTGTTCTGATTTGTGTGCTTGCTCAGCCATTTCAGGTACTGCTAACTGTGGGTGGGCAACTGTGGACCTGTTTCTGGTGGTTCTTTACATTGCAGCTGGACTTGGACCTTGGAAAGAGGATTGTCCTCTATAAAGTAGGACATACGGTCACCCTTGTAAAACAGATTAAGAGAGACACACAGAGAGGACTGATTTGAATTAATGGAACTCTAAACTAACAGCATCTGGGGGTGCAGGGATGCCTCTCTGCAGAACTGGTGTGGGGCAATTTGCTATGCTTCTTTGTGCTCATTTTTTTTGGGGGGGGGTGATGTACTACTCCATTGGCACCTTGGAGGTTCAGTTGCCACGGTGACAGGGCCTTGTCCACTGAGAAGCCTGGATATCTCAAGAGAGACTGAGCACTTTTCCCACGACCATGCTGCATGCAGTACCTTGTATGGTAGACATGGGAAGACGATGAACAGGAGTCCTGTCCTTTCCCCCCTGCTGTTAAGAGCCAAGGAAGAGCAGGTGAAGGAAACATTTTAAACCCTGCATTCAAGGAACCCTGTGAGAGAGTTGCCACAAGCAGTGACTTCAGAGGAGCACAAGTCACTATGTCCTGGTGCATGTGAAGCAAAATGAGCTTGCATAATCCAGCGTGATGCCATCAAATTAGGTCTTTGGGGAAGAAGTCCAGGGTCCCACTCAGTGGAACGAGCAGTGGGAGCTCCAAACACAAAAAGGCTGTCTTTCCACATTTTGAATCACACATCATATAATCTAATAAGGATGGCCACTGCAAGACCATTAAGTTCCAGTTTGCTATGACCTGCCTGTGGCACTGGTGGAATCCAGAAGCTATAGATAGAATGATGGTTTGCAGTTCAGAAATGAAGCTCCCCACTCCAGCGCAGAAACATTGGTTTATCCTTTTAATGATTTGAACCAAAGCCCCTTACATTTCCGCTAGGGTTGTAACAACAACAACAACAACAACAACAACAACAACAACAACAACAACAACAACAACTTTATTATTTATATGCTGTCCATCTAACTGGGTGGCTCCCAACAAAATATTAAAGACACAATAAAACATCAACCATTAAAAACTTCCCTGAGCGTGGCTGGACCATTCCAAGTTGCCTTCCGTTTTCCCAACATTTATCTTCTAGCAAAAACAACATTATGCCCCAAAGCCTGACCAACAGCAAGTTCTAAGTTTAAAGTTCTTATACTGGGAATTGTGCATTGGCATGGTTTCTGAGTCATTATAAGGGCCTGGAACTACAAATCTGCTGGGGGTGGGGTGTGTGCTGGCAACAGCAGAAAATTATTTTCAAACAGCTGAAAGGCTGCAATAACCACAGAATAAAATACAGCAGAGGTGGCTATTTGGTGTCAATAGGATTCTTCTTTTGGGACACACAGCAGGAGATTTAGTTTAGGCTACAAAGAGAATCAGAATGACACAAATTGGATTTAGCTACCACTTTCATAGGAATTTATGGGAACAATAAAGCAGGTGGAGTCTTCCTTGATAGTTTTAGAGGATTGCAACAAGGGTGTTTCAAGGCAAAAGCCATATAAAACATACCCTTAGAAGCACAGAGTTCGCCAGAAAACAATGGAAATATGTGCACGTCCTGAAGGAAATTGCAGGCATTTTGGTGAGGCATTTTTCTTGAAGACATTTATAGAATTTTGTCAAAGCACCAGTCACTGTGGGGGGGACACTTTGCATAGGCAAATTGTCTCCTGAATTCAGTCTCATTTCCCTCTCGTGCCCTAAGTTCAACAACTGCCATTCACATATTAAAACACATTGTTTTACGATGTCAGTATAAAACCAAGAAGTCATTGTTAACCTGGCTAAAAGCGCAATCCTATAGATATCTACTCAGAAGCAAGTCTCCTGGTTTAGAGTGGTTCTTATCCTCAGGTAAGTGCATATAGGATCGAAACCCAAGTTGTGTTATTTCAGAGGAGGCATGCCCACCGGGGAGGAGTGCAATGAGAAGAAACGCCGTGATGTATCTGCAGCAGCACAACTGGATGCCTTCACCTGCCCCTGCTGCAACAAAACATGTTTCTCCCATATCGCTCTCTGCAGCCACAGCAGGTGCTGTAACTCTCTAACGGTTTGACTTCATCCCCAAAGATGCACTCCTCTACTGTCTCCTGAGACAGACAGATGTGAACAGGAACATGCATTGCTACGATGGGAAATGTTGGCCTCTAGCGGTATGGGGCAGGGGGCTGGCCACATACCTGTCAGTACATACTCTTCACTTGTTCCAGCTGCAAACATGCAGTTTCATATGCAAAGAAAGATAGCTCCCATTAATAAATTCCACACCAGTTTGCATAAGAGTCTTTACAATTTTTGCAAAATGTATCTGAACAAAACAACAACCTTGCAAGGTTGGGAGATAATGGAATCTCATTTCGTGGTGCCTCACTAAAAGCAGTTTTCATCCCCAAGAGCTGTGCATTCAGTATTGTCAGTGTGAATCTGTGAAACTCTTTCCCAGCTGAGATTAGACAGGGCTGTCCCTGCCCAGCTTCAGACACTTGATGAAACACTTTCTATTCAAGCAGGTGTTTTAAGTAAGCCATGTTAGGCCTATTTTATATTTTTACCCGTGACTTTTTCCCATATGAAATGCCATATTAGCTGAATGATGCATTGCTTTATTGATTGCCCTGTTTGCTGCTTTGATCTCATTCATGGTGAAATCCATATTGGAAATAAATAAATAATATTAATAAATGCTCTTCCACAATGGCAAGTCCCTTACCTTGTCTTCTATGGCACTGAAACGTTTCAAAAGAAAAATACTGGAAAGAACATTTGGGTTTTTGGTAAAAAAAGAAAAAGGAAAAAAAAGAAATTTTCTCATTGGTGTGGACAAGCATGTAAAATTGTTTGAATGCCAGACCTTTTCCGTGAACTTTCCATAGCTGTAATGAATCTTACAAATCGTGTTTCTTCCGAAGCACAGAACCTTGTGACATGTGAATCCTTAAAAAAAAGGAAGAAAAAACATTCCAGTAGCCTAAGCTTTCATGGTTTAGTTTGACTGACTTCATACTTGGCTTCCTCGAAGTTAGTCTGCAGTGGAAATAAGTCCACAGCATTTGCAAAAGAGGACTTTAGGGAGGGGGGGGCAGGAATGACAACAGCCTCGTTAGGAAGCAGGGTTGTTTTTTTTAGATGAGCTTTGCCAGAGCAGAATGTTGAATTGTAAGAGCTGCATAGTGCAGCGACCTCTTCAGGAAGCTGAGATCAAGCCGAATCGCCTCCCAGGGAAATAACTCACACCGTTTCTGGCGAAATGGGAGGTGATCTCTCATGTTCCAGCAGGATGAACAGGCACAGCACCTCTTTATACAGCTTAGGGGGCGGGGAATGGAATGAGCATGTTATTTTCAAAACTTGCTCTGCAATGTTTCATCACTGGTCCTAATGGTGCTAGGAAACCAGGCCACACACCCCACACCTCACATTTCAAGTAATTGGCAGCAGCGCCAGTCTTGGTCCCTGCTGCATCAGAGAAGCCCACACCCCATCCCTCACCCTGCCAGCTGCTGATGTAAGCAATAGACAGGGATGGGTCAACTCACAGGAGCAGACGCTGCTAGTGTCCCTATTTTTCAGGGACAGTCCTGGATTTACGGAAGCCATCCTCGTTTCTCATTTGATCCCAGAATGTCCCACTTTTCCTTAGAACACCCCTATTTTCATTGGAGTATGGGGGGCTAAAGTGGTGACTCACCCCCTTGCGGAGGTGATTCCAGGGGCCCCCTCTTAAAGGGGTTATATATATGGGTGTCACTGGCCATACACTGAAAGGTAGTCAGTGAACTACCCTGCATGTGGGAATATGGGCTTGGCTGCCTGCTATACACTTACGTCTCGCAGAGCACCCCCATATCCCATTTACCCTGATGATCCCCAGTTCCCCCCAGCTGGGGGGCTGGGAGGGATACACACCCAAGGCCTAAGCCAAGGTTTTCCTACATTCAGAAGTTTAATAAAGTTGTGGCCTAATTTTAATTCCATAGAATGCTGTCTGAGTCTTTATTTATTTATAAATACAACCCAGGTGTTTAAGAAAGCCCAACAGAGACTCCATCTCCTCTAAGTATTGCGAAAGAACGATGTCAATCAACATTTGATGATCTCCTTCTGCTGGTCAACAATAGAAAGTGTCCTTTCATACTGCTTCACGGTGTGGTACACTGGTTTGACATCAACTGATAGGAAGTGTCTACAGAGGGTGGTGAATACAGCACAAGATATTATGGGCTGTCCCATGAATCCACTGGATGAAAAAGCAGAGAGTGAGGAAAATTCTCAGGGATGATTCACACCCTGGCCGTCACTTTCTTGATCTCCTGCCCTCAGGCAGAAGATATAGAAGCACCAACAGGGTAAAGAACAGCTTCTATCCTTGGGCTGTTAGGCTGCTGAATGAAAAGATAACAACAGGGCAACTGACTTTCGGGTTTGGTGGGTGTGCGTCAGTAAACAAGGAGAATTAAGACTAAGAGAGCTGAGTGGGGGGGTGCTTGTGTAATCTCACTGTATACAAGTTGTACAAGTGACAATAAAGTATTTCAATTTATTCCTTCCTTATGGAGGCTGGGGCTGTTGCCGCCTGGTTACGCAAAGCTACCAATGGTTTCTGTTCCTAATGGCTATCCTCTGCCTCCATTGTTGGAAGCAGTAATGCTTCTGAATACCAGTTTCTTGAAACCACAGGAAAAGAAGGTTCCCTTGTGCTCGGGTTCTGCTCATGCGTTTCCCACAAACAGTTGGTTGGCCACTGTGAGACCAGGACGCTGGACTAGATGGGACCCTAGCTTGATCCAGCAGACTCTTATATACTTACAACAGTGAAGATCCTTCTTCCTGACTCACTATTTCCTCTTACTTCTTGATCTTCCATGTCATTTATCAACATCTTATTCTCTTCTTTCCTTGCTTAGTGCACGACATTATAACGAACGATTTCCATCTTTGCAAAATGTGTTACGGGACTAATGAAAACAGCTTCTGCGTCAACGCTGCTGAATTTCCCTTCTCTGCCTCACCGGTGGCAGCCCAAGATCAGTGCCTTGAAATTCCCACACCTCCCACTGCTCTTGGTGATATGTATTTTCAAAAATGGTTTGGGCAAATTGAGCTATTCGACTTGCCTCATGGGTTCCTACATACCCATGCAGATATCTGAGCATAATCATGTGTTAAATTTCTTCAGCTAATCACCCAAATGTCTAGTTCTGTTGGCGATGTGAGGACCTGAATAATCTTTGCTGATAGATTATTTTACAGGTGTGTGGTGATGGGCAGGGAGAGACGAAATGAGTGCATTGTCAGGTGTGTGGCATGCTGCTAGGAAAGGTCTTCTTTGCTTGCATTGGGAAGGCCCTCAGAATAGTGTTCAGTTATACCACTGCCTGGTCACTGAGGTCATCTAGAGAGGCCCTCCTTGTGGTGCCACATCATCCTGATATCTGCTTTGCATAGGTAGTTTGTGGGGGGGGGGAGGCAGTGTTAGAATTCCTGCATCATTATTGCAGTCATAGGATTGTTGTCTATCACATGACGGTATCTGTTTTGACTTCACAGAGTGGGAACTGATGAAGACAGGATGTTTGTGTTCCTGTGTTCCGTAAAGTGAGACTATTGTCCTTTGTTTTTTCTCTTTGTTGGCTGATGCTAGAGAGAGGGGGCGCCATGTTGCACTGCTCTGTGTGTGTTTATATGTAAATAAAGTAGATTAGCCAAAACGCTGAGTTGCTGAGGTCTGTCACGTGCATGATGTGCAGATTCTGCAGATCCCTAAGTGTGATGATGCACAAATTCTGTGGATCCCTAAGTGTGCCAGTGTCAGTTGACATCGGTCACTGTGATGTTTGGGCTGAAGAAAGCTTATGAAGCTCCCAAATGATTGACCAGGAGGGAGGGAACATGGCAGTCGGGCATGTGTCTCTGCCAGGGTCCTACTCAAGTGTAGGCTGAACTCCTGACAGGCAGAGCTGCAATGCTAGCTTCCCAGCAGCAGATTCGCTGCCACCTGTTGGGACAGTAGCAAGGACAAGGCTGTGGGGGAGGTCACACCACTTGTAAGGTGGGTCCTCAAATTCTTTTAAAAAATTGTTATTAATGTACTCAATAAACAATCATTACACTGAAAAAACACACACACACAATTTTTATTAAAAGACCCTACCCTGGTTCCTTTGTGTTATTTTCATTTGTGCACATCAACAAAAAGTCTTTAGCTCTAATTGCTTCCTTATTTAAACATTCTCCATAACATTACAAGTCGTGTTTTTTGTTTTTTTTAAAAAAAATCCTGCTAATGTATTAACTTCCTTACTCTGCTTTTGTATATTTGCAATAAACATTTCCCTTTCTTTTTTATATTTGTTGTTGTCTTGGTTTCTAAGTTTCCCACTAAATTTAGTCATTTCCGTGTATTCCGTTCATTTAATTTGCCAATCTTCTTTAGAAGGGACTTCTTCTCCAGGTCTCCAAATACTTAAGGAAGCTGAGAAACAATCAAAGACAGAGGACAAACTCCAGCTCCTGATATGTCTCAAATAACAACTTTTATTAAGAGAGGCAAACAGACAGACAGACAGACAGACAGACAGACAGACAGACAGAATATGCTTCTTAATACTAACTGCTTGGGACAAATTTCTGTGATGAAGCACCCAAATACCAACTTCTTTCCAATTCATCTTTTTGCATTGTCATGAATGCTTTCCAAGCTGTCTCATGATTTTTCTCAAGCAAGCTTCTTGGGAATGGTCAAGGATGCTCAATGAACGTCTCTTTATAGGAGCTATTTGTCAAGAGTAAGGATGGGGAACTTCAGGCTTGTGGGGTGAGTCTCAAATGCTGCCCTCCCCCAGGACTCCCCCAGGTTGGAATATGTCCTTGAACCCTCATAATGTTTCTTCCTTGCCTGGATGGAGGATGGGTGGGTGGGTTTGTGCATGTGGAAGCATGCATGTGTGTTTAGAAACTAGCCTAGAGTACAACGGTAAACATTCCATGTGGTGCTTCAACTACTTCTGGCCCTGACCTCTCCCAGCAGCGACATGTGACTCACAGCATAGAATGCAACCTTTGGGCTGGAAAATGTGCCCCATCCCTGGTTAAGAAGATTGCTTGGATGACTGTACCCCTTAGAAACCTAGGGAGGGAATTCACCCACACCCTCAGGTATGTTGGGTAGGGGTGGAGGGAGGGAGGTACATTTTTGGAACACAAACAAAGAAGAAATTTTGGGAAAGATGCTTAGGCCCAGTTGCTCCTTCCTTGCTCCCTCTTCCATGCAACAGCCATTAATCACCAAAGACAGTAGGCCTCTGAAAAGCATAGGCTGGGAATCAAAGCTTTGGCTTGCAGGCTTTCCCTGGGCATTTAGCTGGCCACATTCTCTGAGAACAGAATTCTGGGTGGGGATTGATGGATCTGTCCAATCTGGTTCACTCTCTTTCTCATTTTTCCCAATCTTAAAAACTCATCATGACAATTCATTAGCGTTTTCTCCAAATAAACACACTTATATAGGCAGTTCTGAATAATGTACAGATTTTTGGAAGCAGCCGTCCCTAAAATAATGCATTTTTGTATGCTGATTTCACTAATATCTTCATTCGCTCTCCCTTTATATATGTGCTTTTAGGAAACACTGGAGAGCTACGTTGTGAAATTTGAATAAGTGCAAATTTCAAAGGATACCTCTGTTTCAGCTCACGTATTGTTTTGGAAAGTGTGGCTTTAGTAGATAGATTTGGCTTTAAATGCATACAGAATCAAATTTCTCACCCCATCCCATCCCCAGTGCTGGCTTACATAGGCCCTTGGTCTGATCCAGAAGGCACATCTTCTCTTCTTAACGTACCAGCAGACCAAAGTTTGAAGTATCCAGAATTACTGGACTCTCCATCATCAAATATAAAGCGTCCCTAGTCCCTGCAGAAAATATATATCCCTTATGATTTATACCACTTAGGAATTTGACCTCCAATTTTCACTCTCATAACTCTAGTAAATGTTATTAGTGCATTTAAAAATCTAGTCAGTTCATGATGCATTCTCTTCCAGCATGAACAGTAAATAACAATCCCAAGAATGCAAGAACTGAGCATTATTTATGCCTACAAGTTTACCAATTAATTTTACATTTAGTATAAATATCTGAAAAATACTTAGCAGCATGACTAAGTTAGCTACCAGAAATGATTTATGAACCCTGGAAGTCTTTATAAAAATCTATACAGCTTTCTGTTTATTTTATTAATAATGAAGTGACAAATAATTCTTTTAATTTGGTATTCGGCTTTGCTTATTAATTGCCTCCCGAAGTGATGTTTAAGTAGAAACCAAACTGCAAATCAGACAGTTTGTCTGAAACCATAAATTCAGCGTTGTTGGAGGGGTGGGGGGAGGAGAGGAGAAGATAAAACTGGGAGCTGGGAATCTTTCTGTCTGATCAGACAAAGCCTTCCCCCCAGTGGCATCTTATCACTGAAGTAATTCTGCCTCAAGGAGCCAAATAACAGTGAGATAGCAGAAATAGTGAGATATCTAATCTGCATGTAATGGGATGGTGCCCAGACATCCTTATTGCAAGAACTTGCTCTCTGTTTCTCAAGAGGGGAGAACAAGAGCCAATGGGTGGGAATTGCAGGGAAGCAGATTTTGTTGGAATATTGGGAGAAATTTCCTTACCACAACTGCATGCAGAGATTGAGGCAAACAGTTTATTGAACAAAGCTAGTTATGCTGCAGTAGAGACTAAGGTTGTAGTTCTATAGTAGTTGCTTTCGAAGATGATAATCAGGCATCTACACAACATGACCAGTCCAACGAAGTTGATGTTGAAGAATCATTGCTGCAACACTGGTGATCTTTGCTTCTTCCAGTATACTGGTATTAGTTCACCTGTCTTCCCAAGGCTGTCTCAAGGCAAATCTAAAGAAATGTAGTATAAACACCAATTGGGAAACACTTGCCTGCGAGAGCTTCAGTTGGAGAACAGCCTTTACCAAAGGTGTCATGGGCTTTGAAGACACTCGAACTCAGGACGCAAGGGAGAAATGTGCTAAGAGGAAGGCACGCTTGGGAAATTCACACCGTGATCAACTTCCGCCCAGAAGCCAATGTCCCCACTGTGGAAGGACGTGTGGATCCAGAATTGGCCTCCACAGTCACTTACGGACTCATTGTTAAAACCGTGTTTATGGAAGACAATCTTACTCAGCTACAAGTGATTGCCAAATAAGAAGAGAATAAGTTCTATGCATGTATAGGCATTTGGAAGTAAGTCTTATTGTGGCTTACTTCTGAGAAAATCTATATAGGATTACACAGCATGAGGGTTTTTTTAGCCTTCCCTTCTAAGGCATATTCACAAACAAATGCAAGTTGGAATGCTTATAATTTCTATATCCAATGACAACCATGATGACTGCTATTAAGAATCAGTTGTAAGTGCTCCCTGCTACACACACAAGTTCCCAGCTTCCCAATCAAGCTCCAGGATTCATTTTGTCGCTCCCGGGACCAAATTCATCGAATCGCAACTGTGCATCTGATTGCTCCTTATCTGAACATTCAAAGAGCACTAATGCCCTCTACATGCTATTGTTATAATATTCAGTGTCTGAGGAAGACATATTGAATGAGATGTGAATAGCTAAGTCAGAACATTTGTCTGTCTGTCTCAAAGATGGGGAACTGGTGTCCTTCCAGGCATGGTTTGAGAAGAACTCTCAACGTCTCTGACCAATGACCATGCTGGCTGGGGGTGATGGGAGTTGTAGTCCAAGGTAATTTGGAAGACACCAAGTTGGAGATGGGCAATCTATCTACAAAATACCCCCAGTGTGGTGTAGTGGTTAAGAGCAGTAGTCTCGTAATCTGGTGAACCGGGTTCGCGTTTTTGCTCCTCCACATGCAGCTGCTGAGTGACTTTGGGCTAGTCACACTTCTCTGAAGTCTCCCAGCCCCATTCACCTCACGGAGTGTTTGTTGTGGGGGAGGAAGGGAAAGGAGAATGTTAGCCGCTTTGAGACTCCTTCAGGTAGCGATAAAGCGGGATATCAAATCCAAACTCTTCTTCTCCTGAGGAATGGCCCCTTCCTGTTCCCATTCCCTGCTTTCACACAAGAGCTAAGCTACACATTGTGTTGAACATACCGTTGTGAATTGTTTGAATAAGAATGGAAGGCTAGCCCTGTTAGAACAGAGCAAGAGCCCATCTAGACAAGCATCCTGGTTCTCACAATGGCCAACCACATGCCTTTTGGCAAGTCTACAAGCAGGACCCAAGTACAAGAAAAACACTGCCCTCTAACCATTTCAAGCAACTAGTATTCGGAGGCAATACTGCCTCTCACTATGGAAGCAGAATATAGTGGTACCTTGGTTCTCAAACGCCTTGGTATTTAAACAACTTGGAACCCAAACACTGCAAACCTGGAAGTAAGTGTTCCGCTTTGCGAACTTTTTTGGGGAAGCTGGACATGCTCCGTTTTGGGTGTTACACTTCTGTTTTGAGTCTTATGCCGAAGTCTGTCTGTTTTTGCTATTTATTTTGTGTTTTTGTTTTTGCGGCTCTTCTTGGTTTTGTTTTTGTGCCTGTGTGGAACCTAGTTCAGCCACTGACTGTTGATTGTATGGCTGCAGTACATTGTTTATTGCTTTCATTTTATGGATCAGTAGCCTCGTTAGATAGTAAAATTCATGTTAATTTGCTGTTTTAGGGGTTGTTTTTTCAAAGTCTAGAACGGATTAATCCATTTTGCATTCTTTTCTATGGGAAACTGTGCCTTGATTTGGAACGCTTTGGTTTTGGAGCAGACTTCCGGAACGGATTAAGTTTGAGGACCAAGGTACCACTGTACAGTATAGCCATCATGGCGAGCAGCCATTGGTAGTCCTTACCTCCATTAATGTTTTGTCACAGCAAACAGCAGCCGTACGTGATCAAGACTGTAGGGTGAGTAACAGCTGTGTGTGATCAGAATTTCAGAATGGGAATATAAATGGTTTGGGAGGATTTTATTGCAACAGAAGCATGGAAGGAAAGAGTAAAAATCCCATCCTCATCCTGATCTGAGTTAGTCCCAGAATCCTGCATTTTATAAAAGTTGGGTTAAGTAAATGGCCAAAGTAAAGTTATTTAACAGAAGAACTTTTATTTTTTTAAGAACCTGCACCAGATTTGTTTCTCCAGATCAACAGGCATTATTCACAGTACTCACAGGAAACCTGGAAGCATTTCTTGCTTTGAAAAGATCTACAGGTGTTACAGATAGTCCCCACAATTGCAAATAAAGATTAAGCATTTGGGGGCAGAGGGAGACATAGAAGATTTATTACTGACTGCAAAATGAAATTGTCTGCTGGGCTCCTTTAGGGGAAAAAAGTTTCGGTAGACAAACAAAAAGTCTATGCATAATCTGATTAATCTTGTGATGCAGCTGAATAACAAAACCAATAATAAAAAGGTAAACAATCTGCATCCTCCTGTAACTGCAAATAATTTTGAGATGCTTACATTTCTCTTCTAAGCCCAATCAATGGGGGGGGGGGCAGTGTTGCCCCCAGTCAGACTTGCCCCAAAAGTAAAAAATAAAAATAAAAATTTTTAAATCCTTCCAGTAGCACCTTAGAGACCAACTAAGTTTGTTATTGGTATGAGCTTTCGTATGCATGCACACTTCTTCAGATACACTGAAACAGAAGTCACCAGACCCTTATATATAGTGAGAGGGTGGGGAGGGGTAATAACCAGAAGGATGGTGGGAATGGGTGATTGGCTGATAGGTGTGGTTAACCTGTTGACGACTGTTCATGTCTGCAATTGGTCTTACAGGAAAAAGCAAGGGGGTGAGATGGTGAAAAATAGCTTTATCATGTATAATGAGATAAGAATCCAATGTCTTTATTCAGACCAGGTCTCTCCATGGTTTTAAGTTTGGTAATACCGGTAAGTTGCAATTCAGCAACTTCTCTTTCCAGTCTATTTCTGAAATTCTTTTGTAATAAGACAGCTACTTTGAGAATGTCCTAGGAGATTGAAATGTTCTCCTACTGGTTTCTCTGTCTTGTGATTCCTGATATCAGATTTATTTCCATTTATCCTTTGGTGTAGGGTTTGGCCTGTGTGTGCAATATAGAGAGCTGAAGGGCACTGTTGGCATTTGATGGCATACACCTACCTGTAACTTGCCCCAAAAGGAAAAGCATAGTTCTGTTTTCCCTCTCATCCATCAACGAATCCAAATGTAATTGCTTCCTTTCCCCTCTTTATCTCTCACGTTGGACTATCCCCAACACCCTTGTGGCGAGAAGAAGCACAGAGACTCTACATTCAGTGACAACGTTGCAGTGACAACGTTGCAAGTGACATTTACAGATAATGTCATCACATTCTGTAAAGAACCCAACACCTATCTTCTTAGGGATGGAAGTAATAATAATAATAATAATAATAATAATAATAATTTATTTATTTATACCCCGCCCATCTGGCTGGGTTTCCCCAGCCACTCTGGGCGGCTTCCAACAGAACACCAAAATACAATAACCTATTAAACATTAAAAGCTTCCCTAAAGCACACGGTATAAGGAATACAGAAGCATTGTGCATCTAGCATCTGGTTCGCCACTGTGAGAAAAGGATGCTGGACTAGATAGGCCATTGGTCCGATTCATCAGGTGGGCTTGGGGGGGATTTACAAGTAGCGAAAGGACATGTGTCCTCAGAGTTAGTATGCTAAGTATGGGTGAAGTAAGGATTCCAATCTATTCAAAATCAGGTTTTGGCTTATGGAGATGTGGCCAAATGGTCATTCTTAAGAAGTGGGAATGTATTTTGTGACCTTCAATCCTAGAGTTTTTAAATCTTTAATTTGGAGATTTAAAAGATAATCTCAAAAAGAGAGGATATGATTAAAACAAACCCATTTCTGCTTAAAATATGTTTTCCCTTTTGCCTATATTGCATAATAAGACAACAACATGAAATTCAGAAGAGGCTCACATTTTTAAAAATAGACAAAAATAATGATGGGCCCGTTAACAAAACATTTGGTTTTGAATATGAAAAAAATAATCATTGGGGGAAATACAAGCTCTTAATCCATGTGCATTTTGAAATGGTACTTTTGAGATGACAATAAAAATGGATGCATTCTTTGTACAGAAGAAAAGAGAGTTTAATGTCATGTCAGTCATACTCAGGGTAGATCCACTGAAATTACTGAACAGGAATAATTTGGGTCCATAAATTTCAGTGGATCTATTCTGAGTACAAATACAGCCCCCTAACTCCAAAATGTGGAAAACATCTAGATAATAATGAAATGTGTTATTAATTCAGATAGAAAATTAAAAGTCTCAAATGCTTATAATAAAAAGAAGAAGACCTACGCCTTGTACCATCAGCTGGAGAAACATAGTAGAACAGATCTCCAGAACTAATGATCACAAACTGAATGTTATTAGGGCTGGTCCCTCTGCCGCCCCCGCCCCCCATGAGTAATGTCAAAGCAAGAGAAAGACCATCCTAGTCCTGTCCATCACCCAGAGAAGGTGCAGCTAGCTGGAAGCTCAACCCCCCAACTGAAACTGCACTCAGCTCTAATGAGGAGCTGCCCTGGGATGGTGGAAGTATCAGTAAAGGATGCACTCGGCCAAAAGCGTGAGAGCCATCAATTGCTATTCAAGCAAAAACGGCAGTGTGTGGAGGCAGCATCTGTGGTGTCATGGCTCTGTGAGTCTTTGCAGGAAGCTTCACCAGCAATGAACAAGGTCAGGTTGGAGGGCACGCCCCTTGTCTCAGCATATAGCAGAAATGCCAAAAGCAGGATGTGGGCTTGATGAGGAGTTAGGAAGAGGAAAGCGAAGTGAAGGAGGAGATTAGAAAGAAGGAGAGGGATCATTGGGACACACTTCATACTGCTTGTGGAGCAAGCAGTTTCGGGAAACAGAGATAAGAACTTGATACTCTCTAAAGAAGCACCCACAGAAAGGTGAGAGGAGAAAAGAGGTCTGGAGGGGGAAGCCCGCACGCTGAGAGCAAATTATAAGGGAACAAGAGACAGACGTTGTGTGTTTTTCTTTCTCTTTTAATACAGTGGTACCTCAGGTTAAGAACTTACCAGTAATTCATTCCAGAGGTCCGTTCTTAACATGAAACTGTTCTTAACCTGAGGTACCACTTTAGCTAATGGGGCCTCCTGCTGTCACGACGCCGTCGCTGCGTGATTTCTGTTCTCATCCTGAAGCAAAGTTCTTAACCTGAGGTACTATTTCTGGGTTAGCGGATTCTGTAACCTGAAGAGTCTGTACAGTGGTACCTCTGGTTGCAAACGGGATCTGTTCCAGAGGCCCGTTCACAACATGAAAAGACCACAACCCGCAACATGCAACAAACATAACATGAGGTATGACTGTAACCTGGAGCATCTGTAACCCGAAGTACCACTGTATCGTCTTTTACCTCTTCCCATTCTTTGCTAAACTTGACACTCAAATAAACAAATAAACTTGTCATCCAGTGGTTTTGCTCTACAACAGTGGTTAACCAGTAGGTAGCTGAATGCGGCTATGCCAACTCTATGATTCACTCATTTCTCAAATCTGATCTATGTCAGATATGTAATTAAAATGGGGGTTCATGTCTGAATTCACACTGCATTACCTGCTGAGTTAAAATGGAGGCTACGAAAGAAACCTCAGAGCATGTGAAAGAGGCTGGAGTTTTTCCAAAGCGGAGCGCTGGAAGAAGACTGCAGCCTGTTTTATATGAACTGCATACGGTTTCTTTCTTAGTAAATGTAGTAATAAAGGTTCATTGATTAAAAGAAATTGGTTCTATTGCTCATAATAGCATCTCATTGATTGAAAAGCATTGCCTGTAATGGTTTCCTCCAAAGCAGCATCTGTTATGTATTAACCTTTCAGCCTTCAGAATCATGGGATATGAATTTCTTGCTCAAACTACTGGTCAGATGACCCATCCATGACATTTAATAAATTGCACCTCTTGCACATAGATTCAGGGTTTCATAAAAACAGGGAGAAAACACATTAGGAAAACAGCACATTTTTCACGATGTCTGATACAGCTGAATCCTTTATGTTAAAAAACAAAAATTGGCAAAGCCAGGGATAGCCATCATTTTCATTAAACCTCCCTAGCAAAAAATTCAGAGTGAAATTTCAAGTTAATAAAAGCATACCCCATAATAGTAAAGCGTAATGTAATGATTTGATTCAACTGAGAATGAGAAAAACATCGACCATATCTACGATTTGGGCCTTGAAAGGTAATGATGGCAAAAGCTTCAGGCCTTATATCTGTACCTGTTTCAGCATAGTCATCATTCAGTCCATCATCACCTGAAGTTAGTTTATGAATTGACCGCAAGTCATTCATGCTCGAGTGGAGCCTTAGATCCAACCTGCTGCCATACAGCTGTTTTGGATGACAACTCTGAATAGCCCGAGCGACAGTTACCATTCTGCTAAGGCAATGCGAGTGGTTGTCCAAAATATCTTGAGGATATCAGGTTGGGAAAGGCTGTACCAGAGCATGAATTATGTGTCAGCAATTGAAAAACTCAGATCGGGTAAGGCTGCTTTAGTAACATCCACTTTAGAGCAATTTACCCAAAGAGTGCTTGGATGCTCCTATTCATCCAGAACATGGCAACAGAACTACCATGGCCTTCAGCTCTCTATATTGGACAAACAGGCTAAACCCTACGCCAAAGGATAAATGGACATAAATCTGACATCAGGAATCACAAGACAGAGAAGCCAGGAGGAGAACACTTCAATTTCCCAGGACATTTAATAAAGGATCTCAAAGCAGCTGTCTTATTACAAAAGAATTTCAGAAATAGACTGGAAAGAGAAGTTGCTGAAAACTATTGAGAGACCTAGTCTGAATAGAGATATTGGATTTCTGTCTCATTACATATGTTAATCATCTGCATACTATCGCTTGCTTTTTCCTGTAGGACTCATTGCAGCTGTTAACAGTCATCAACAGGTTTACCATACCCATTGAGTCAATCACCCATCTCCTACTACCCTTTGGAGAAAAACCCTACTATATATAAGGGTCTGGTGACTTCTGTTTCAGTTTTTCTGAAGAAGTGTGCATGCACACGAAAGCTTATACCCAGAAAAAACTTACTTGGTCTCTAAGGTGCTACTGGACAATTTTTATTTTATTTTTTTCGACCAACATGGCTACCTACCTGAACCTACTAAAGGATTGCCATATTTCAAAAAGTAAAAACCAGGAAACCACCAAAACTGATGAGCTTTTAAAAAAACAAACTCCTTTAATAAACCGGGCGTATGGCAGTCCTAACCTACTAGCCAATCCCCATTTCTGCAATGTTCTCAGAGCAGCAGGAGATGTGCATGTGCATCCATGCGCAAACACCTGGAGAAACCCTATTATTATTTGTGGAATCCTATATTTTCTCTGATCGGTATACAAGGAGCAATCAAAACTTCACTGCTGGAGGGATTAGGATCAATTCCTGTCCATGGGGAGACTGCTAGACCGTCTTTAGGCATGCCACCAATTTCCGAGGCCCCCCACAAGAGAGATGATGTTGTTACAGCTGCATGTGACCGTGTGGTCTTATTGCCATCTCTGGCATGTGCCTTGAATGAATATCTTCCTAGCATGAAGGTCCCATGGGGTCCAGGTGATCAGAGGGATGGGGAAAGCAGAAATGACTGTGGTAATACACCTTTTCCTTTCGAATAAGCAAGACTCGGCTGAAAGAGAGCACAGGCTGTGGTTTATTTCCCCGAGACAAGTGTTTATTATCAAGGGAAAGTCCTGAGAGAATTCTAGGTTATGAAAGTTTGTCCCTGGTTTATTAGTGTTTCCTGTTATAGTTGACTCCTTTATTACACCTCTCTTCCGCAGTTCCCAGAATGGAACGTGAAGCTCACCGTTTGGAGTACATGGCAAGCATCCCTTTGTGTTTATTATTTTCACCTGATTATTCTGAGACAGCCGCACTACCTAGAAGGATTAATCACATACTGCCACGTCCCAGAGCACTGTGAGCAACACTCCTCCAAACAACGCGGCCCTGAAACAAAAACTCTTCAGAATGATCTGGCCTTTTCCATTTCGGTTTTCCTTCATCCTAAATTACTCTGCTGGGTTTAAGATTTAAGCGTATGGAAAGTACAGGAATCGTACAGGTGGGTGTCTCTCCCAGTCCACAGCATGTTACCAAGAAACCGCTATCGGTTAAGGGCTGTGTATATGTCAGGCACTTAAACCGCATATAACCCCCCTCCCAAGAACCCCTGGAATTGTAATTTGTCAAGGGGGCTGGGAACTGTAGCTCTGCAATGGGTAAACTAGGATTCAGGGTTGTGTGTGCTTCAAATACATGGGGTATAGGTGAAGGAGGCTGCCCACCTACTCTGTGGTTTTATGCAGTTTGGGTGTAAACTGCTTTAATACTGTTTTATGAAACGGTGGTCAATAAATATCTTTATAAAATAAATATACTGTATTTTCCCATCTGTTAGACTCCCCCATGTATAAAAGGTAAAGAACACCGAAAACAGAGCAGAGCACAGAAACACCATTTACGTTCCTGCCGGAGCAGTACCTATTTATCCACTTGCACTTTTTGGCGTGCTTTCGAAATGCTAGGTTGGCAGGAGCAGGGACTGAGCAACAGGAGCTCACCCTGTCGCAGGGATTCGAAGCACCGACCTTCCGATTGGCAAGCCCAAGAGGCTCAGTATTTTTGGGGATGCAGATTTAAGAAAATGGGGGGGGGGGAGATATATATAAGATGCCTCCCTAATTTTTTACGTTATTTTTTAGGGGAGAAACCTAGTCTTATGTGTATATAAAGGATACCAGCTGACTTTATAAAAAATACACAGAAATTATTTTCATACTATGGATTGGGAACTATTCGAGCCAACTCCTAGGGCTAAGATTGCTTCACCCCCCATAAAATATTTGAGGGGGCCAGACCCCCCAAAGTTGATGGGCATTGGCTTTCAAATGGTGTGCATGTGCTGTGTCTTGCAATCAATTATCCAGGGCTGGACTTACTTGCCCCCCCCCCCATTTTATTCAAGTTGGCACCCCTGTGGGGAACCCATGGTTTTCAGATCTGGTCAGTCTCCCCCTTTCCACCAGCTCAATCATCCTGTTCCCACAATCCCTTCTTTAAATAACTAAATCTAACATATGAGACACAGTTTACACTCCTCCCAACATCCACTTGGTTTCTCCCCCCAAAAAAAAACCTTTTTCTGATGCTGCCCCTGGCATTCCTTTCCTGCAATGGCATTCTCCCCTTAACACTCCCCTGGACTCATTTAACTAAACCCCAAAGACCGTTTCTAGCTTTTTCGTCCAATGTTTTGGGTTCTTCTTTGCTTGTTTATCCATTTTGACATTTAAACACAGATTGGCATGAGAGTCTTGTGGCAATTTCAGACCGATTTCATTCTGTGCGTGAGACAGAAACATGTGATCAAAAGAAATGGAGATGTGCCAAGTCCGAAAGAGTTTGGATGCTCAAATCATACTAAAAACAGCTTGTCATTTGTATGGCTTTAAATTGCATGTTGGGAAACAGATGGTCAGGACTCGGGCAGCAATTTCAGCATTGGTAATCTTGGGGCGGGGGAGCGAGCAGTTTATGCCTACAAACTTGTAAATGTTTTGTAGGAGTTTTAGAAATGATTCATAGATATTTCCAAGTTTGTCATTGGAACATTATTTCACTAAAAACAAGCAGCAACTGAGGTGAAGGAACCACACAGGGACACCAAGCTTGCAAAAGGGTAAAAGGTAAAAAAGGTAAAGGACCCCTGGACGGCTAAGTCCAGTCAAAGGCAACTATGGGGTTGTGGTGCTCATCTCACTTCAGGCCGAGGGAGCCAGTGTTTGTCCACAGACAGCTTTCCGGGTCATGTGGCCAGCATGACTAAACTGCTTCTGGTGCAATGGGACACCGTGATGGAAACCAGAGTGCACGGAAACACCGTTTACCTTGCCGCCGCAGCGGTACCTATTTATCTACTTGCACTGGTGTGCTTTCGAACTGCTAGGTTGGCAGGAGCTGGGACAGAGCAATGGGAGCTCACTCCATTGTGGGGATTCGAACCGCCGACCTTCTGATCGGCAAGCCCAGAGGCTTAGTGATTTAGACCACAGTGCCACCCGCGTCCCTACTTGCAGTAGGGGGCAAATAGGAAATGACTAAACAAAATTAAAAAATTCCTTCCAGTAGCACCTTAAAGACCAACTAAGTTAGTTCTTGGTATGAGCTTTCGTGTGCATGCACACTTCTTCAGATACACACATGCACATGAAAGCTCATACCAAGAACTAACTTAGTTGGTCTTTAAGGTGCTACTGGAAGGAATTTTTTTATTTTGTTTTGACTATGGCAGACCAACACGGCTACCTATCTGTAACAGGAAATGACTAGATCTTGGAAAGTGCTGGGCTCTCCTTCTTTGGAGGTTTTTAGAGATTGGACAGCCATCTGTCAGAGATTCTTTACCTGTGATTCCTGCATTGTGGGGGTTTGGACTAGGTGACTCTAGGGGTCCCTCCAATTCTACAATTCTTTGATTCTAGGTTTCTGACCTAGGTTTTGTGGGAATGTTCTGGGGTGCAGGAGAGGATATATTGACTAATTATATCCTTATCCAACTTGTGCTAACAAGTTCCCAAAATATCAGCAGAGTTTATAGACATTCCCCTTTAAGTTCGCAACGGTAACGCTTGCACAGGTTCGCTAGAACCTCTATAATAATTACTCTGGTAATTTCCCCTTTTGTTCCCTCTTAAAATACAAGACACGACACAGTCTTTATAAAAGTATAAAAGAGTTTACTCACGTTCTGTTCACAATATGATCCCAGAAGGTAGGCAGGCTTAAAAAGGTTACATGCAGTTAGAATCTATCTTGTAGCAAGATAGTACTGTCCTCTCTTGGCTGGGAGCCAAGAGGGCATGTTGCTCCTTCAGAAGATGAAGATGGCAAGAGGCAAGAGGCAAGAGAGAGAGTGGCTGCCTGCCCTGTGCTTTTATCATTACCTGCACAGGTGAGGCCACACCCACCTCTGGTCACATGCGGAGGAAGTCCGTCCCCAGGAAGTTTACCTGCTTGCTGGACAGACATCCCTCCCCATGTTCTAACATGTACACTCTAGGAATGTTGTCATTGACTGCTCCTGTGTTTACATCCCACATACCCCTTCTCAGGCAATACAACATACACAAAACATAAACAACTTTATTCAACCACCCAGAGTCCCAGCTTGACACGTAGATTCTGGAAACTCTCTCTTGGTAGGGGTTTCGTCAGGATGTCAGCAGTCATCTCTTGGGTGCTGCAGTAGGATAGTTCCACAAGTCCATCCTGGATCATCTGGCGTATGTAGTGGTATTTAACCCCAATGTGTTTTGTTCTGGCCAGGAACTTCTCACTCTGCGTCAGCTTCAGGCAACTTTGATTGTCCTCTAGCAAGCTGACAGGCCCTTTTCTCACCAACCCAAAGTCCTTTATGAGTTGATCAAGCCAGGCGATCTCTCTGCAGGCTTCTGTTGCTGCAACGTATTCTGATTCTGTGGAAGATAATGCTACACAGCTCTGTTTATAACTGCCCCATGAAACAGGTCCATCACCAAACATGAAAACATGACCACTTGTTGATTTATAATCAGCATTATCCCCAGCCCAATCCGCATCAGTATACCCAACCAACTTAGGGTCTCTGACGGCTGGTAACCTTAATTTACAATTCATGGTACCCTTCAAATATCGCACCACCCTCTTTACACCTGCCCAATCATGCTCAGTGGGAGAATTCACTTTTCTGCTAAGAATCCCCACAGCATTAGCTAAGTCAGGTCTACATGTGGTAACTAAATACAAAAGTTTACCAATCGCCGACCTGTAGTCATTGTTGTCTGGCAACTGCTTCGAATCCTGCTGATTCTTCAGGAAGTCAGTAGCCATCGGTGTAGCAACTGGATGTGTGTCTTGCATCTGCATGTGCTCAATCAGCTCGTGGATCTTCTGTCTTTGGCTGAGAAGAAATGAGCCGTCCTCTTCTCTTTCCACCTGGATCCCGAGGTAGTACTGGACATCTCCTAGCTCCTTGACCTCCACCTCTTTGCTAAGGTGTTTTACTATCTGTGTATAGTCTTTCTCACTTGCTGTGGCAATAATCAGGTCATCGACAAAAGCTAAGATATATGAGAATTGTCCATTATTTGATTTACTGTACAAGCACTTGTCAGCGTCGCCTTGCTTGTACCCAAGTTGCGTCAGCATTTTATGCAACTTCTGGTTCCAGGCTCTAGCAGCCTGTTTAAGTCCATAAAGTCCTTTCTGCAGTTTGCACACTAAATGTGCCTCATGTGGTTTCACAAAACCTTTAGGCTGTTTCATATAAATTTCCTCAGAAATCTGCCCATGTAGAAAAGCGGTTGCAATGTCTATGTGTTTCACTCTCATTTTCTTGGAGGCTGCAATGCTTAAAAGCATTCTTACGCTGCTGTACCTCACGGTTGGTGCAAAAACTTCATCATAGTCTTCACCAAAACGCTGTGAAAATCCCTGTGCTACGAGTCTAGCTTTGTAGCGCTGCACTTCTCCTTCTGACCCCTTCTTAACCTTGAAAACCCATTTACTGCCAATGGCCTTCTTACCGGGAGGCAGCTCAGTGAGTGTCCAGGTCTTGTTCTGATGCAGTGCATCCATCTCCTCCTGCGCGGCCTTCCTCCAGAGACTGGCTTCTGCAGCTGGCATCTCCTGTATCTCTTCCCAAGTGGAAGGTTCCTGTGGAAACGCCGACCCTGCAAAGTAGGACAACCGTAATGGTGGGACACCTTTGTTGGTTCTGGACGAGCGCCTGACCTCTGGTTCTGCGACCGCATCAGCTTCCTCATCCTCCTCCAACGTAGGCATGTCCCCATCTGAGTCCTCATCTTCGTCTCTGGTGCCGCCAGGGTTCTGGTCCTCTGCGTCTTCTGGTGCGTCGCCTGTAGGGGGCGCTGTAACACTTGAAGCCAGATTATTACTTTGTGGGGTCTCAAAAGGGAAATATACAAATTCTTGAGTCCTTTCTGACTCATCTGAAGAATCCACAACAGTGTTCCTAGTGTCTACTTTTCCATATTCATCAAAATAAACCGCATGGTATGCATTTGTCTTACCAGTTTGTAAGTCCATAATTCTGTATCCTTTGCCTCCAGAGGCGTATCCCACAAGGATACCTGCTTTTGCCCTGGAGTCAAGCTTGTGTCTGTGTTCCTTGGGCACGTGGAAGTAACATGGACTTCCAAACACACGTATGTGCGACAGATTGGGAGCTTTCCCATGCCAAAGTTCAAATGGTGTGCGCTCTGCACCTTTAGTTGGCAGTCTATTCTGCAAATAGACCGACGTGTACACTCCTTCGGCCCACAGCTTCTGTGGCAAACATGCATCCTTTAGCATGCACCTTGTCATGTCCATAATGGACCTAAACTTTCTCTCAGCTATGGCATTCTGCTGTGGAGTGTAAGGAATTGTGGTTACGTGTGCAATTCCTTCCTTGGCCAGGAGAGCCTGCATTTCATTTGAGCAGTACTCACCTCCATTGTCGCTCATTAGCACAGCTGGAGCTCTTTGGAATTTATTCTTGACCATGGCAATGTATTCCTGGAGCTTGTCCACTGTCTCACTCTTCTCTTTGAGGAAATATACAACACAAAATCTTGAAAAGTCATCCAGAAATATTAAAATGTATCTATTCTTTCCCAGTGAGGGAACATTCATGGGTCCACATATGTCAGTGTGCACTATGTCAAGCACTTTGTTGCTTCTTTGTTCTGCACAACGTGGAAATGAAGGTTTTACAGCCTTCTCAGTAATACAGCTTATGCACTTTGCTGGAGCTTTGTTGCTCTGCTTTACCTGCAAACCTCTTACAAGATCTCTTTTCTGTAGATCCAGAATGACGTTGGTGTCTCTATGTCCAAGCCTTCTGTGCCATAGGTCCAGATCTGCTTCATCCTTCTGGCTGGAATGTGCCACTTTTGCAGACTGATTCTCTGAAAGATCAAGCTCATATACACCATTGATTAGCTCTGCTTGAGCAAACACTTTGCCATTTCTAGTCACCTTGCATTCTCCATTTCCAAATGTGATCTGGAAACCTTTCTTGTCCAGTGTGGACACGCTGATTAAATTGCAGCTCAGCTCTGGTACATACAAAACTCTAGAGATTGTGTTCTCAATGCATTCATTGTTTATATTGCATTTCAGACTCATGGAACCTGCACCTTTTGCTTTAACAATGTTCCCATCTGCAACTTCAATTTCAGATCCTTCTTCATCATTTATCTCATTAAAATAGTCCTTTTTATATGAAAAATGTGAGCTGGCACCTGAATCAATTATCCATTTATTACGTCTATTCTCACGATTCTGGACAGTTAAATTCCTTTCTTGCAGTAGCCATGTGCATTCACATTTCCCCTTCTTTTCTCCTTTTGGCTGAAAGGGGTGGGGTTTCTTGGCTTTAGGAGCCCTGCAATTCTTTGCAATGTGTCCTTCTTTGTTACAATTGAAACAAATCACTTTCCTAGGCATCTCTTTGGACTTTGTAAATTGCCTAGATGCATAACTACTGTCTTTGCTTCTAGCATTTCTCACTGGAGATTCAGCTCTATCTCTGCATTCTTCTTTTAAATAACCAATCAAGTCTTTAAAAGTCAGACCTTGTCTATGATCCATCAAACTTACAAATGCGCTAAAGCGTGGTCCAAGTGATGACAACAAAAATGCTATCTTTGTATCTTCATCAAAAGCTTTGGGAGTCAAATCAATTCTCTGAATAATCTCAGTGAACTTGTTGATGTGCTCTGTGAATTCCTCTTTTGAATTCATCCTCACTCTGGTTAATTTACACACCAAGTTTCTGAAGCAGTTTATGCTAGATTCTCCATACACGCGCTCGATATCTCTTAAGATTTGAGATGCATCATCTGTACTATTTATTAATGATAGCTGCTCATCACGAAGTCCACTCAAAATTATGTGTCTAGCTTCGCTGTTCATGCGTTTCCAAGCACTTATCTTGGCTAAAGCTTCCTCAGACGATCCCGTAGGTTGAGGGTTTAAAGCTTCCAAAATGTGCTTATAATCTAAACATGCTATCAAGCGCTGCTTCCAGTGTATGAAATTGTGTTCATTCAGCACAGGCATTCCTAGCTTTGCATCACTATCAAAAGCTGCTCTAGCCATCTTAAAATCCAAAAATTTGAAAATTCTTCAAAATTTCAAAATTTCTCAAAATTTTAAAATCAAAATCTCAAAAATCTCAAAATACAAAACAATTCTTCACTGCCTTGGGTCACTGTGAACTCTGAGGGAAGGGGGGGGGGGATTGCTTAATCCCCACTGCACAATGGAACAAAGGACCATGTGCTTACCAGGAAGTTAACTCAGAAAAATACTACTCAACTCAAAATCACAATCCAACGCAATCCTTCAAAAATACGCAGAAATATGCAATACTGGGGCCCAATAACCCTTTGTGGGAATGTTTTGGGGTGCAGGAGAGGATATATTGACTAATTATATCCTTATCCAACTTGTGCTAACAAGTTCCCAAAATATCAGCAGAGTTTATAGACATTCCCCTTTAAGTTCGCAACGGTAACGCTTGCACAGGTTCGCTAGAACCTCTATAATAATTACTCTGGTAATTTCCCCTTTTGTTCCCTCTTAAAATACAAGACACGACACAGTCTTTATAAAAGTATAAAAGAGTTTACTCACGTTCTGTTCACAATATGATCCCAGAAGGTAGGCAGGCTTAAAAAGGTTACATGCAGTTAGAATCTATCTTGTAGCAAGATAGTACTGTCCTCTCTTGGCTGGGAGCCAAGAGGGCATGTTGCTCCTTCAGAAGATGAAGATGGCAAGAGGCAAGAGGCAAGAGAGAGAGTGGCTGCCTGCCCTGTGCTTTTATCATTACCTGCACAGGTGAGGCCACACCCACCTCTGGTCACATGCGGAGGAAGTCCGTCCCCAGGAAGTTTACCTGCTTGCTGGACAGACATCCCTCCCCATGTTCTAACATGTACACTCTAGGAATGTTGTCATTGACTGCTCCTGTGTTTACATCCCACAGGTTTCTCAAATAGGTTTCACACCAGCAAATAACACATCATCAATCATGTGCTAGGCTTGGAGGTAGAGAGCAAACATAGGCAGCTGCCAAATACGAAGTCAGAGCTGAAGTCCATCTAGCCCAGTATTGTCAACACCAACTAGCAGTAGCTCACCATTATCTCCAATAAGAGTCTTTCCCAGACCTAACTGGAGTAAGGATGTACGAAGACTTTCTTTAATGGTAGATCACTTTTTTCCTTGATTTAGCAGTTTCCACACATTATATTTAATGAGAACACAAGCGGTGTACCTTTGTATGCAAAAGCTGAACTATACAATTAACCAGGTATTCACGTGCAATGTTCAACACATGTACCATCAGTGAACCTGCGCATAGAATGGGTGAGCTGTACCGAACAACAAGTGTACAATATTTCATACACATGCTCGTACACATGTAGAGGCACTTGTGCTCAGCATAACGTGTGAACAAGACTCACCTACCATCCTGCTTGGAGAGTAAGGTCAGGGAGAACAAATTCTTAGATGGCACATTGTTGCCAAGATAGACTGCACACATAGTGTGTGATATTGCTGCAAATGATGGTGAGTTGTTGTTGTTTTGTTTTTGAAGAGAAATTTTTAAAAAGGTTTAATGTAGGCTAAATTCAAATTCAGTGGTGACATCAGAGCCCACTGAAATAAAGGGAAGCCACACAAGAACACAAATATTGGAGTTCATTTTTTTTCCTACCAGCTGGAAGACACACATTTTTATATTTAGGTTCTGCACATCTCTATAGCTTAAACTGTGCTATTAATCTCACTTCCTAGAGCTATAATTTTCAGCCAAATCATTAGATCTGAAACCGAAGGAAGAAAGCAGGCATTCGATCAGGCAAATTGGTACATATGGTGGATATGTTTCAGCATTACAGACATATTCTCTATATTCCAACTGCTAGCATGCAACAAAAATGTGTCTCTAAGCTTGATTGTTGATCACATTTAGGACTGGAGCCTACATCTGGTAAGCTACCAATGAAAAATTACCTGGCTCCTTAGTTACTTTTGAAAAATGAAAGTCATGTTTCTATGTTAGTTAGCTGCCTGCATTCCTCTTAAAAAAATAGAGAGCACTCCTATTCATTTCTGTGGTCTTGGCTCAAAAGCTGGACACAGGTGGGCAAAGTTATGAACACCTGTGGGTCCTCTTCCAGACATTTATGCCAATATGCCGCTATCCTGCTATGTCCCCCCCCCCCCATTTCTCTTCTCTGCCCATCATTATTGTTGCCTTTTAAATGTTCAAATCCTAGGGTTCTTCTTGACTCTCTTTTTATTATGCATTCATCTTAATTTGTTATTGGGTGGTTATACGCAATCACACTTTCAATACAATTTATCCCACCAAAACTTTGGGGCGCGCGGTTATACTGCTTCAGTATAATGTCCCATAGTTTCCTGCTAAAATCCCATAATTTTTTATACTACCAATATTCTGCTTCTTTGTTTATTCCTGCTTAGGCAATTGTACCTGGCTTCTCTCACACACCCCCACACACATCCTACTGATACCGGATAATAGCATTCCTGTAGGGTTTTGCAGCAAATGAGTGATAATTGAGCACAGCAATAAAAAAAAGTGTAAAGAAATTGAAGGTATGGGAGCATGGTGTCATAGTGCAACTTCCTTGCACTGGGAGAAGAAAGGAGGAACGGGGGATGATGGGAACATGGGGAATTAAATGGGTGGAGTTAAACTGGGGATGCAATACTGAGGGAACATTGGAGAACCATCACAGAACTGATAGAGCAGGATGGTGTCTCCAGTATAAAGCCTATTAATTCATCAATTACATATTGCTGCATATGCTCAGAATAAAAAAAAAAAGCCAGGATGGAACCACAGTCCAGAGGCAGTAATATATTCCCTTTCTTTCACCAAAACCTGGAGACTGAAATGGAAACAGCAGCTGCAACAATGGGGGATTTCCAGATATTTCCAGATATAGATGGTTCAATTGGCCAAAGGCCTGGGAGGAGAGGAATCAATACAGTGGTACCTCGGGTTACAGACGCTTCAGGTTACAGACTCCACTAACCCAGAAATAGTACCTCGGGTTAAGAACTTTGCTTCAGGATGAGAACAGAAATCGTGCTCTGGTGGCGCGGCAGCAGCGGGAGGCCCCATTAGCTAAAGTGGTACCTCAGGTTAAGAACAGTTTCAGGTTCAGAACGGACCTCCAGAACGAATTAAGTTCTTAACCCGAGGTACCACCGTACTTATGATGGGGCAGCACCATTCCCTGCACCTGAGGGGAGCAAGCAAGCTGGCCTAGTACTGGCAATGCAAACACACTCTGTGCTCCATCTTGCTCCTGTTCTTCACTGATCTGCATCTTCTGCTTGAGGCAGCTGCCTCACTTTGCCCATTGGCAGGGCTGGCCCCATTACCAAGGATATAGTACATACCCTCCATTATGTTGAGTCCCAAAACCGGGGTGCCTGTCTTCCCATCCACACTCCCACACAAGTCACATGACCCGTGCAAGATCATGGAGCCCAAAATATGCACTTTTGGGAAGGCTGTGCTCTCATGACACCCAAAAACGCACATTTTGGGACACCGTGCGAGATCACAACTCCAAGAAAGTGCACACAAATCACGACACCCCAAATGGCTGCCATGTTGTTGTTGGAAAAAAGGGAACGTCCCAGCTTTTTCGGGACACTTGCAGGGTATGATAATAGTGCAAACACTATATGGAAAGAAACCAGTATTGCCGTCTAAACAGACGAACTTCACAATTACAAATACAAGTTGCAATATAGCAAAAGGGAGGGGGGAACTGATATGGAATGTAACTTGGATGACTTTTTTTCCTGCTGGAAGGATAGATTACTCTTGAATAGTCCTAGCTTTTGGTGAAATAGACATTTGTGGCCTGCATGTGAGTTATATTGAAATTTCCTGTGGCTGTTCTGGATAAGAAGGAATATATGAAATCATCAGTCATGCTTAAGACAGGAATGACAGGCAGGGAGAGAAATTGTCAGAAAAATAATCTGTGCTTGAGAGGTAGCGGGAAACTTCTCCAGAGTTCATCTTTTCAAAAAAGAAGATTAATGCAACCATCTCTTTGCAAAGTAATTTATCTGTATAAAACTTATTAGTATAATGAATTACTTCCCAAAAGAAACACTGCTGCTGGATCAAAAACCCGTACTACTGGTTAATGTGAGTTTTGCCATTCATCATAGTTGAAGGCCTGGGGATTTCTAGGGACTGTGATAGCGGTTTTCAGCAGTTTTCATGGAATTCCCAGAAGGAATACGCACAGGCCTGAACTGCCCACTGCTGTGATGAGGGTTGCCACATTGCAACCCAGAGGAAATACAGTGCTAGAGAGGCAGGTGGGAAACTAACCCTAACTCTATGCCTCAACCAAGTCCACAGGTGTCCCCTGGGACACCAACTATCACAGCTTGGCTACTGGCCTGTGTGCTTTCCATCTTAGCCCTTGAGAGAATCCCAGTTGCTTCTAAGACAACAAATAACACCACAAACTTCAACTGAAACTGCAAGGGAGAAGTTGGAAAGGGTGGTGCCTATTATTTAAACCCTACCCATCCAATTGGATTGCCCCAGCCACTCTGGGCGG
This sequence comes from Podarcis erhardii, assembly GCF_964252035.2. NCBI lineage: Eukaryota > Metazoa > Chordata > Lepidosauria > Squamata > Lacertidae > Podarcis > Podarcis erhardii. The sequence goes on along the minus strand of NC_138513.1, from coordinate 13,034,272 downwards.
CTTCCAACATATATAAAAACATAATAAAACATTAAACTTTTTTTTAAAAAAACCTTCCCTATACAGGGTTGCCTTCAGAGGTTCTATAGTTACTTACCGCCTTGGTTCGGGGGTCGCATAACCCCATACCCTCCAACGTTTCTCCATTGAAAATAGGGACATCCAAAGGAGAAGCGGGACATTCCAGAATCAAATCAGAAACTGGGACAGCTTCTGTAAATCCAAAATTGTCACTGTAGAAAAGGGACACTTGGAGGGTCCGCAAGTAGGAATGGTGGGGTGTGTGGCCTCAGGAGAAGGCCACACAGAGGAGAAGCCCTGAGCTGCTTCTCTCTCAGTGCAGATACAGTCATACCTCATGTTATGTTTGTTTCATGTTACATTCTTCCAGGTTATGTCCCGCGGCAACCCAGAAGTACCAGAAAGGGTTACTTCTGGGTTTCGCTGCTCGCGTATGTGCAGAAGTGCTAATCATGCTTTGTGCATGTGCACAAGCGCCAAATCGTGCCACGCACCTGTGCAGATACGCCGCTTCAGGTTGCCCTCTTTTCATATTGTGAACGGGCCTCTGAAACGGATCCTGTTCGCAACCAGAGGTACCACTGTAATACCAAACTAGATGTACCATACTAAACTAGGGGGACCAATGGTCTGACTCAGTCTAAGGCAGCTTCCTATCTTTTGAAGTTCACATGAGGCAAGAACGTTTTTAAGAAAAAGCTCGTTCTTGTGTGCAAAAGCAATTCTCCGGAATCCCTGCTAAGGTCTCTCATAGAAATGTCAACTGTTTCAATCATATTTCATATTTAGAAGTTGCAGGAAGGGAGAAAGATGGAACGGTGGCATACTTGGTATAAATGAAATGGGGGAAAAACACAGCTCGGGAATAAAGAAGTAGGTACACAACAAAGTCATTTGCAACATGAAAAGAAAAAGTTTCTTGCCGAACAAAATGAAGGAGGGAAGAAAGATTTCTCATAAGAACACAAGGAGAGCCCTGCTGGATCAGGCCAAGGGCCCATCTAGTCCAGCATCCTGTTCTCACAGTGGCCAACCAGATGCCTATGGGAAGCCCACCTTAGCACAACAGCAAATTTCCCTACCTGTGATTCCCGGCAACTAATATTCAGAGGCAAAATGCCTCCAACAATGGAGGTAGGACATAGCCTCATCCCCCATGAATTTGTCCCAAACAATTTTATAATCATCTTTTCTGCACCTTTTAAATACTTTGGGGGTAGTGGAATGTGGCCACACGATCCACATTTCAGGAACATGGCATTGTGAGATATAAACGCTGGTCCCCAGGACTTAGGTCCTGGACTTCTTTGAAATAATAAAGCCTGGGCAAAGTTGATGAAGCAGCAATATTTTATTGAAAACAAACACTTGCAAGTGGGTGACCTGAAAAGGCAGGCACATCCTTCCTTATAAAAAACAGGAATATATAAACCCTTTCCCCGAGTGCAAGTCCCTCCTTCGCTGCCCACTAGAGAGGAGCGTTCAAAGTTCACACCTATCGCGTCCACCTATTGCAATGTAAAATCCAACCCCCACTCCCTCTTTCACCCCCAAAGCCCCTTATTTGGTTAATTTTTCCCATCCTCCAAAGCCCCTTATTTGGTCAAGCCTCTGTACCCTTATATACTATTTTAGCAATAAGGCTATGTTATTTTATTTCACCGAAGTGTGTAACACCTGTTTTAGCTACCTGCTTTGCAAAAAAAAAAACCCACAGTTGCTAAAGATACTCTATTTCTTCAGAAATTTGCAACAACTTGTTTTTTTCTTCTCAAAAAGTCCCCCGCCTCGCGGTTTCTAAAGAAACAACAGCCTATAGAATGTTTGACCACAGCTAGTTTGAAATATGCCAGCAACAGCCAGCCACACCCTGGCTGCAATATTCCTATAGCCTTACACACCCCAGCTGCAATTTTCTTATAGCCCGATGATATTTTTATGATTTATAAAAGCATTTTCCCCTTCTGCAGGAGCAAACTGAAAAGACAACATAAGGTATACGTTTCACACACCATGCCTCTTTTCTGTGGCTCCATTGAAATGAATGGAGCTTGCACATTGGCAACATCATTCCCCCACATGCTCCATTCGTTGTAATGGGGTCTACACAAGAGGCCAGTGGATTGTGGCCTTTTTGCCATGGGAAGTTATATGCCAGGAAAGCCCAGCCATCTGTGAGGAAGAATATGAAGGCAAAAGCCAGTATCAGAAAAGCATAAAACTTAATGAGACATGACTTTGGGAAGTTTAAGTTTTATTCTAAATCACAGGGGTGGGGAGAGAGAGACAGAGAGAAGCAAAAATAACATTAATGGGAATTGCTAAGAATAAAAATGGTGGCAGGGAAGGGGCTTGATGAAGCCTTTGTCTTAGTTTGCATCTACACTTAAAAAGGAAAAAAAAGAGGAACTATAATTGCTTTGGAGGGGTGCAGCTAGATTATGAGGAAAGATTAAAGAAGTGAAGCCTTTTGCACATTTACAAAGAGGAAACTTCATAGTGATACAGCTGAAGTTTTTAAACTGGGGTGTGGGGAGTGAGCTTTCATGAAAGAAAAGCAAGGCAAAGAATCTTAAGAGGATAAACTTGAGAAATGGGTGCCAAGAAGACGCAGAGAGTTGATCTCGATTTTCTCTCTCTCTCTCCAGGAGTGGCTAAGGCAACACCAGCTGATTCATGAAGACCCCTTTGCTGCTTGTCAGCCAGTGTGGCATAGTGGTTAGAGTGTCAGACTAGGACCCGGGAAGCCAGGGTTTGAATCCACTCTGAACAGTGCAGCTCAACTGGGTGTGCTTGGGGCAGCCACTGCCTCTCAGCCTAACCTACCTCACAAGCTAGTTGTGAAGATGAATCTGGGAAGTGGGAGAACCATGTGGGCCGCCTTGTGCTCCATGGAGATAAGGTAGGGTATTGTTGTTGTTTAGTCATCTTAGTCGTGTTCGACTCTCCGTGACCCCATGAACTGGAAACTCTCACTTTCTTCTCAAAGCTTCTCCTTTTTCATGTCCATGGAGTTTTCTTGGCAAAATACTGGAGTGGATTGACAGTTCCTTCTCCAGGTGGATCACATTTAGTCTAAACTCTTGGCTATGACCTGTCCATCTTGGGTAGCCCTGCACGGCATAGCTCATAACTTCTCTGAGTTATTCAAGCCCCTTCGCCACGACAAGGCAGTGATCCATGAAGGGAAGGTGCAATCATTAAATAAATAACTACATAATCAGTCTGATGACAAGGAAGTGGGTAATTTGCATCTCAATCAGGGCACCCCAGCACCATATCTATATTATCATCATTATCATCACCATCATCTTTCTGGTTATTATTAATGCTACTACCATTGCCAACAAAATTGGCAAGGTCTGAGGGAGGGCAAAAAATTTGCTTATGTTGGAGTCAGCCATTCCTGCTATATATAACTGCCTGAGAGTAAGTCTCACTGAATTCAGTGTAACCTATGTCTGAGCAGACCTGCTTAGGTTGACACTGGAAGATATGCCTTTTGTGATGGTTTCTTCTACCTCCCATCCTTCTCTGACTTTTTTCTTTAAAAAAAGAATAAGCTCAAAGTATGTCCAGTTGAAATGAATCTGTGACAGATACTAAATGGATGCTTATGAAATTGATGCCTGAAAATAAGGTGCCTGATGACTGGAGATAAAAAAAGAGAGTATATGAAACAGCTATGGATTATGAATGAGGCATTCAGCATCATGGAGAGAATATGATTACGGAAATCAAGGAACCAGCATACAGGGAAAGTGAACAAGCTGAGTGTGGCAGGATCTGTGATTGGGCAATGGAACTGATGAAGTGAGGCAGGCAGAGATTAATCAGTAGGAAATAAAAGTGTGGAATTAGAACATCAGAGTCAGGGAAGGTAAAAGTCAATCTTTGACGGTGTCAAGAACTGTGCGAAGTCACTCCGTCTCTCTCTCTCTCTCTCTCTCTCTCTCTCTCTCTCTCTTCCAGTGTCATCAAGGCAGCAGATGGCAAAGAGCTAATGAAGCTGGGAAACATCGCTAACTGCTTCAAAGGACACCTTGCAAATTACACAGAGCAGCAAAGGATAGTCTCCACATGGGATGTGTGCTCAGTGATGGACAAGGCCTCCATCAGCCCAAACTCAATCCCAGCTTCTCTTTCCTTGTCTCTTGTGCAGATCATTCTACCTCCTTCCGCACACCCCTAAAGCACTAGGATACCACTTTAAACCAGTCATGGTTTTCCCCAAATAATTTCGGGAGCGGAAGTTTCTTAAGGGTGCTGAGAGTTGTTAGGGGACCCCTGCTTCCCTCCCACAACTACCATTCCTAAAGTAGATTAACAACCAACCTGCCTTCCCAAGGAACTCTATGAATTGTAGCTTTCTGTGGGGAATAGCCCCCCCCCCAAAAAAAAACAAATCAGTGCGAGTGTGGAGACCTTACTATTTTAAAGGACCAAGGGGACAGCCAACTATGTGGTGGGTGGACAAGCTAAAACTAACAGCAGGGCTTATGTGGATGCAGACAGCAAACCACAGAGAACATTGGAAATAACTTGAAGAGGTGTATATCCAAAGATGGATATGAGATGCAGAAGAAGAAGAGGAGGAGGAGATAATCAGCCTCATATAACCAACATGTTTAAGTCTAATTAATGCATGAAGGGGTTAATGCCAGAGAGTAAGCTGGCCTGCCAGGCTTAGCTAGGTCACTTTCGCTCACCTTAGGAGGAAGGAAATGAAGCCTATTTTTGTACCTTAGTCTACCTGAGAAGCTCAGTGCGTAAAGAGGCCTGAGCTGGTTGCTCCATGTTCAGCTGCATGGCTCTAACAAGCCTCTCTTGAGTCCCTATACCAATAATTTAGGGACTTCCACCACTGTAACTAAGCCAGGTATCACTGCCAGTACAACTTTTTTCTGAATGCTGTATGGAAAAGCACATGAATCTGACCTTTGGAGTGTTTGTAAGTAAACCATTTTTAACTTACCAAACGTGTAGTCTTTTTCTGTCTTAGGGGAAGCTGGAAACTTTGGAAGGAACTTGGAAGGGCATATTTCCACACTTTACTCTGCTGCATATTTTGTGATTTTAAATTGCAGCTGGGGTTCTCTCACCAAAGTGTACTTGCCCCAAACTTGGATCTTGGTATCTAGGAATTCTCCTTTCTATATATACCTATTGTTTCCTTGCCACCAGCATAAAATGGTATCATAGCACTTTAAATGTGTGGTGTGAATATGGCCTGTGTTACTTTGTCAATATTCTGAAGATTTATGGGGATTTATCCATAGGCTGAAAAAATCTCACCCATACACTGTTCTCCCTATACAAAGGCAGGATTAATTATACCTATTTCGGCACAGGCAGCTGGTGTATGTATATAATTACTATTTTATATTCTAAAACTTCCAGTGGTAATTGGTCTTATAATGTGTTCCACTTTCCTGCTATTCTGACAACAAGCACAATCCCCTACCCCCCCCTTACTGTTTAGCCTTAAATTACCTTTCTGCGGATTAAGCACCAGTGGTGTCCGGGCAAAAGATGTAGGAGCTCATGATGATCCCCCAAGAACAGTCCAAAAAAGGCAGCCAGCTGTGTTAATCCATTAAATTGCAAGGCCCACCCCTCCAAGGACAGCTCTGCACATAGAATAGAATCCAGTTTGTTAGGATCAGCGCAACCACAACCCTTTGCATAATTACAAATTGGGAGTAAGCTCCATGGAGCTCAGTAGTACTTACTTCTGATTGCATAGGTTCAACTGGTAAAACACACTGAGTTGTACCCTGCTAAGCTAGAGTAGACCCATTGAAATTCATGGAACTACAATTAGTCGTGCCTATTGAGCTGAATGGGTCTGCTCTAAGTATGTGTCACACTGGTGGTTTAACAAAAGATCTTCTACTAGGGTTGCCATATTTTGAAAAGCAAAGAAGAGAATGCTATGACGACTCTCATTTTAAATACCTCTACTACATGTAGGCTATATAAGCTGTGTTATATTGCTTGGGGGGGGGGCGCAGGAAAAGAGAAGATGATAGCAAGTCTTCAACCATCAGTTATGCCTATGTCTCATCCAGGAAGTATAGCCAGAGACATTTTGGCAAATTTAAAAAATCCACCCGGACAGAAATTTTACCCCTGAAAAAGAGGACGTGTCCTGGAAGAAGAGGACACATGGCACCCCTACTTCAGCCAACTGAAAGGCTACCTTCAGTTTCAATTAGAAATGCAAACAATCTTGCAAATAAATAAGTGTTTAGTCTCTACTTTAGATGTGAGAAACCTTTGGCCTGCCAGATGTTGCTGGACTTCAACTCCCTTCAGCACCAGTCAGCATGGTCAGCGATCAGGGATGGGATATTGTTCTGTCTCCTGGATAAAGGCTCCTTATTAGGTTTTTTTTTTTTTTAAAAAAAAAAAAAAAAAAAGCTCAAAAGTACAATATGTTATGTGCTCTTAGCTTCATAAAGTGTCATGTGCATATGAGTTTCACCCTATTGCATTTCTTTGCAGACATATTTTGGAGTAAGCACCATGAAACACAGTGGGACTAGCTTTCAAGTAAAAATATGTACAGTTGTTCCAAGTCTCATAGCATCATGGGCTTCATAGTCTTAAGAATGCTACCCTTGTCTTGTTCACCATATAGATTCACCATACCTGGTTTCAGATGACTTTGTGATATTACAGGAGATGGTTGGATTCCAAGGGGCACAATGCTTCAAGAAGGAATCCAGCTTGGTGCAAAGTATTAAAATACCACAAGGCTGCAAATATCACAAGAATACAAAATGGTGACCCATTTTGAATGGGTCAGTTCTCTCTGGTGAGTTTTAGAAAGATTTGCCCCTTTCCTCCATTTATTCCTTTGTAGCAAATGAGACCATATAAATGTCTGGTTTTTAAAAGCAGTTTTCATATTCCGCTATAAGTTATATATTTTTTGGGAGGAAAAAGAAATCATCTTTCACCTTTTCTTTTCAGTTCACAAACCAAGACCGAATGGACAATTTATCAAAGGAAACATATATTAATGGCAAATTGGGCTGGTTTTGCTTAATGTGCAAAATTTTCCCCCAACAGTTCTGAAATGTACAGCCCTCCGAAGACCTTGCTTTCCTTTATTCTCTTGACCTTTCAGATCACTTCCAACCTTCTTTTTAATTTATAGCTCTCTTAAGTTACAAGTTATGTTTTACCAGCCTTTTGGCATTTCCATCGCCCAGAAGTGCACCCTGAAGATTTAATGGCTGGCCAGGTGTAGGCGAGAGCAGCATCTCTTCCTCCCCCTTGAGCCACGATTGTTTCTGTTCTTAGCTAATCGCTAAGATCTCTGGCATTGGAACTTGATCAGCTTGTGTGTCAAGTCAGCATATTTCTTGCAGAGCTAATATTGTGGGAGGCATTTCATTTTTATATCCAGCCTGTTGAAACATCTTTAGGAGCATAGGTCAATGTAGCCTTTCCTTGTTCTAAGCCAGTGTTTCCTAAATGTTTGAAACTTGGGGCAGAGGAAGCTCCTCCCAAGTCCCATTATAACAGGAAGCACATTTCAGTAGACCCTAAAGGCTCAGTGTGGATTATGAACCCCTTGTGCCTTCTTTAATCTGCCCTGGTCCATGTGGTCTTCTTCTCCAACGACTGTTGTCCCAGATTTAGGGAGGAGAAAGTGTAGGACAGCTGTAGCTGCAGAGCAACACTGTTTCACGCTCCCTCTTTCAGCTCTATGTGCATTTGAAAGCTAGGGGGAATTCTTGTGGACCTGATTCCCCCAGAAAAAGGGGAGTGTGTGTGTGTGTGTGTGTGTGTGTGTGTACAGGCAATCCCCATTTACACATACTCAAGGCGTGTGCGACTGTGACAGTGCACATTGCTGCGAACCCCGAAACGGCATGAAAAGGAGCAAATACAGCCCTAAAAGAGTGTGAAAATGCACGAGTGGCCAGAGGGAGTGGTTCACTCAAAAATCCAAATTTCCCTACAGGCCTGAAAAAATTGGCAACCCCTAGATAATCAGCAGGGTTTCCCCCCCCCCCAACTCTTAAGATCTTCCATCTCCTTTTTGCAAACAGATCTCTAATAGAAGAAGAAGAAGAAGAAGAAGAAGAAGAAGAAGAAGAAGAAGAAGAAGAAGAAGAAGATGATTTTGGATTTGATATCCCGCTTTATCACTACCCAAAGAAGTCTCAAAGCAGCTAACATTCTCCTTTCCCTTCCTCCCCCACAACAAACACTCTGTGAGGTGAGTGGGGCTGAGAGACTTCAGATAAGTGTGACTGGCCCAAGGTCACCCAGCAGCTACATGTGGAGGAGCAGGGAAGCGAACCCGGTTCACCAGATTATGAGTCTACCGCTCTTAACTACTACACCACACTGGCTCCTCTGCAGCTTTGCACTAGGCACTCAAGACCATGTTGCCCTCATCCTGGCTCCCTAAGCCCACTCTTAATCTCTCTGTGGAGCAAAACTTAAAGCCTCGAACCTCTTGTTGCTTAGCATGCACACTTTGTCTCTAGTAACCCTTCCCCACTTCATGCATGACCTTGACCTTGATCTCCTTTTCTCTCAGGTAGCCCCTCCTTTCAGGAAGCAAAGTCTTGGAAGTGCTTGTCCCCAAGGGACCATGTTGTTCATTTTTGCAGACTGGGACCCTTATGCAACTGAGTTCAGCAATAGCTCCAAGATCACATCTCTGGTCCCCCTCCTCTCCCTGTGAGGTGGAGATTTGAGAACCCAGCAACCGTGCCAGAAACACAGTCATAGTCTTAAAAACAACAACAACCCACCACATTCTATATATTCACAAAAGTTACATGCAAATAGTATTGGTTCAGTAGCAGAAAGGTTGATAAGAAGCTCTCGCCAATTGTTTAGCCACATCACTGCCAAGATTTCCCCACAACTGTAATTCACACATTCTTCTTTTTCTAAAAAGAAGAAGTTTTGATTGGTAGCTTAATTTGTAACCAGCCGTAATGTTCCTTTGTAATCTTAAAATCCCCCTTTTTATTTCCTCTGGGTGCCTTTGATAAGCACAGTTGAGGTTAGGACAATTTTATATGGTTGTTCTCAACGTAAAAGTCAATTTGAGCACAGTGGATGGAAAAATGAGGAAATGAGCGAAACAGCTGCAGAGAGCGAATTAGAATCTGAAGATTTTCTCTTTTCCCATTCCCTTTCTACAACAAGAAGGAGGGGGGCAGCATTTCAGCCTGCTCCCCACCACCACCGCAACCATGACAGAAATACTTTTGCCAAAAACTATCTCAATACAAAAGCCTAGAGAGAGTCAAATATGTTGTCTTGTCTTATCACTTCTGAACAGACTCTGGAGTTTGAAAGGAGTTCAGAAATTTGCTTAACTTGCCATTCGGTAATATAATGAGGGAATCAGTGTGTCTTGCTTTCAGAAATGCTGGTGGCTTCAGAGCATTCAAGAGTCTGCAAGGATAAGCAGAAATGAGATTGCGAGAATTCTCCCATCGCCTGGTTATCTGAGATGCTTTCCTGATTTTTTTTAAAACTATGTGTGCATTAATGTAGTGTTGAGGAAAAGTCCTGTATATTGAGAAAGATACTCCTAGCCTCAGCATTTATTAAAATAGACCTTTAAAAAGGTAAATGAAGGGACTACTTGACTCATAGTGTTTTCAGACATCTATTTATTTACTCTCAGGTTTACCAGGCAATGTCTGTTGTGGTTTGGGTTGTTTTTGTGACCCTGAGCCACTTTCTTTTATTGCAGTAGCAGCAGCAGCAACAACAACTGTCTAACTCAGGGGTATGAGACCTATTGTTCTCCAGATGTTGTTGGAGTCCAGTTTCCACCAGCCGCAGCTAGTATAGCCAACGGTCAAGGTTGATGGGTATTGTACTCCAATAATATCTGGAAGGCCACAAATTAGCCACCCATGTTCTAAGCGGAGTCTATTCAAATACGCTGCTTACTGTTTCAACTGAACCTGTTGACAGTGAGGAAGGGTCTTCCCTCCCCTGTGTTTTTAAAAAATGATGCATAATTGGATAGGGATGAAGGAATTTAGGCTGTCAACAGATGGAGGCTGCATGCCACAAACAAGGAGTTCAGGTCCAGGGACCGTGCTCGGCCTTGTTATTTTTCCAGCAGCCGCCAGGCCTGACATGGCCTTTGAGGGGACCACTCAGGGCTCCATTGTCTGGAAACGCAGCATCTCCTGAGCAGGAGACCGAAGACAGCAAAGGTAAGGGAGGGGAGAGAAGGAGGGGGGCAAGCAGGCAGGTGAAGAAGGGGTCAGTGGCAGGGAGGGGGCGAGCGTTGGAGATGTGGGATGGGGCAGGTATTGCCCTGAATGTGCCCAAGTTTTTGCTCTATGGAATATGGCAACCCTCATATCTATGTGAAGAGCTCTGTGAAGGCACAGGTTCTTGATGAGAAAGAAAGAGTAATCTTAAGGCCAATTTATTTCCAATATTGCACACCTTTGTGAAATATTGCTGGCTTGAGGCGGCAGCCATTTTGTCTCCTATTAAAATCACTCAGTTCCACAGGAAGGAGAGAGTAGCATTGCCACCACTGGGGGGAACTCTTGTGCTAACCTAATAAAGGCTTTATTTAAATACAACTCCTTGTTGCATAGGTTTTAAAAAAAATTAAAAAGACACAAAAACAAAAGAACCATCTGGAGTCATAACTGGAAGATATGACCTGACAAAAGGAGGAGTCCAGAGGCTAGTCCCAGATGGACATAGGAAGAAGAAACTGTGTTACACGAATGTAGTCATATTGCATATCTGAAATGGCTGAGAGTCTAACTACAAGGGAGGCTATAGTTCACATATAAAAGAACTGCACAAACTCTTTGAAAGAAATGGAAAACCTTGTATAATTTGGATTTATTAATACACTGGGTAAGAGGAGAAAAAAGAAGACTCGGGAAACTACCGGCTGGTGAGCTTGACATTGATACCGGGAAAGGTACTAAAAATAAGTCATGCCAGGCTACTATCTCTCTCTCTCTCTCTCTCTCTCTCTCTCTCTCTCTCTCTCTCTCGTTACAAGCTTGGTGGATCAAGGGAATGCTGTAGATATAGTGTATCTTGATTTTAGCAAGGCTTTTGATAAAGTCCCCATGACATTCTTGCAGGGAAGCTGGCAAAATGTGGACTGTATGAGATCTCTGTTAGGTGGATTTGTAGCTGGTTGACTGACTGAACCCAAAGAGTGCTCACTAATGATCCCTGGTCATCCTGGAAAAAAAAGTGACAGGTTGGGTGCTACAGGGTTCTGTCCTGGGCCCATTGTTGTTCAACATCTTTATAAATCACCTGGATGGAGGTATTGAGGTGGTGCTTATCCAGATGACTGGGAGGAGTAACCAATGCTGCAGAAGACAGAGTCAGGATTCGATATGATATAACAGATTGAAAAACTGGGCCCAAACTAACAAAATGAACTTCAATAGGGGTAAATGTAAGGTTCTACACTTAGGCAGGAAGAACCAGCTGCACAAATACAAGATGGGGAACACCTGACTTACCAGTAGTCCATGTGAAAAGGACCTAGGGGGTCTTAGTATACACAAGCTTAACATGAGTCAACAGCATGATGCAGCAGAAGAAGAAAGCTAATGCTATTCTAAGCTGCATCAACAGAATCACAGTGTCCCGAACCAGGGAAGTAAAAGTCTCACCACACCTTGGTCAGACAACACCTTGAGTACTATGTCCAGTTCTGGGTGCCACAGTTTAAGAAGGGTGTTCACAAGATGGAACATGTGTAGAGGAGGACAACCAAGAGGATTAGGGGTCTAGAAAGCAAGCCTTATGAGGAACGGTTGAGGGAATGGGGTATAGTTAGCCTTGAGAAGAGGGACTTGGAGTAGATACGATAGCCATCTTCAAATAACTAAAGGGCTGGCACATGGAAGATGGAGCAAGCTTGTTTGCTCTTGTTCCAGAGGGTAGAACTCAAACCAATGCATTCAAGTCACAAGAAAGAAGATTCCAACTAAACATCAGGAAGAACCTTCTGACAGTAAGACCTGTTCAACAGTGAAACAGACTCCAGGGAGAGGTGGTGGATTCTCCTTCCTTGGAAGTTTACAAGCAGAGTTTAGATGGCCACCTGTGTGTGATTTAGTTGAGATTCCTGCATTGTATGAGGTTGGACCAGATGACCCATGGGGCCCCAGCTCTACAGTTTTATGATTCGATGATAGTTTAACTGTCTCCTATTATTTTTTCATGTAAACAACCCTGGTGTCCTTGCAGGGTTAGCCATTAGGCAGAGTGAGATTATTGCATCATGTAGCAAATGCTGAGGAACAATAGGACTAACCTCTCCCTGAACCATCTCCCTCTGTTGGAGGTCGATGCTGTGTGTGTGTGTCATGTAATCTGTCCTACACCCCCTATGGTGTAGTGGCGGCTGGCCTATTAGGGCAAATGGGTTCCTGCTCCACCAGCTTCAGCCTTCCCTCAGCCTTCCCTCAGCCTGCCCTGCCCACCTGTCTGCTTCCTTGTAATTGGTCTGTGCAGTCATTATCTCTAGCGCCACCTACTGTTAGTCTCCCTGCTTTCCACCCTATCTGTTCTGATGGGACCAGCCCATGGCTCACAGGAGATATACTATCATTGGTATTGAGGTAAGATTCAACTACAAAATCTGCTAACTTAGAGGAAGCTCCACCTTGTCCTTTGCCTCAGGCAGCAAAATGTCCTGTGCTGGTCTCTGAGGTTGGCTCACCAGGTTGTTTGCTCACCTTTCCTACACCTGGAGAGTCTGCAGTAAGGTGATGTTTGTCAGGAGTGCATGCAGGAGCCAGGCCCTGTGACCAGTAGGGCTTTGCAGGACTGGGGCCTGCCTAAATTTGTTCTGGAGAGGCAAGACACGGCCGCACAGGTGAGGCCGTTTGGTAACTCACTGCACCTGGTGGCAAGAGCCGGGAAGGGATATAAGGTCAGCATTTCACTTTGGCTCCTTGCCACAGCAACACATTTCCTGCCTTGCTGCATTTGGCTTCTTGCTTCCTGATCCTCAGACCCTCAGCTTCTTGACTCCTTGCTTCTTGACCTTCGGACCCTCGGCTTCTCAACTCCTTGCTTCTCGACCCTCGGACCCTTGATTTCGTGACTCCTTGCTTCTCGACCCTCAGACCCCTGGCTTCTGGACTCTTGTTCCTGCTCCCACCCCGCCATCTTGCCCCTGGTCCTGACGTCCTCAGCCGGGACTTCGATCGCCCGTAGACCAGACCGTGATAACGTTGCACCGTTTTAATTTTGGCTTCAACTCACATCACCTCTAACAGTCCCCAGTACTGACTGGCACTGATGGATTGGGGTTTGTACAATATAGGGAGGGGCACAGGTTAAAGCTTTGGATAACCACATGGCTCCCATCCTACTTCCCCTTCCATGTTGGCATCATACCTATAAATACATCCTAGGAATAAGGCTCTTTTTTGCACAACAAAAGTGTATCTCTAGGTGTCAGCTTGCCCCTTAGGCTGCGTACACACCCCACATGATAAGCATATGCCTTCCCTCAAAGAATCATGGGAACTGTAGTTTTAAAAGGGTGATGGTAATGGTAGCTTTGTTAGGTGTAAACTGCAGTTTCCACAATGCTTTGAGGGAAGTCATGTGCTTCTTATGTGTGGTGCGCATGCAGCTGCCACTTCTGCTCTGAAAGGGGAGGAGGCATGCCTTGATGCTCCCCAACACATAAAATACATCCCAAACCGACAGGACCAAAATGGTTTTATCCGTCTGTGTGGCAAAGGAATGCCAGATGTTCACCATCAGGAGCTTGGTGCGAGGCACATTCCCACAGCACAGCAACCTTCCCCCCCCCTCCCCATGCAACCGAACTCCATCCAGAGTTGGTTTTTATTACCATTAAATCAGCCTTAACCTGCCTCAAGAGAAAGCCCTTTCTACCAAGAACGGCTCATTCCCTCAGTCTTTGGTAAAGTTGTTCAAGGGCAGACTTCTCTTTTTCAAAATTAATTTAATCCAAGTCATTAACTATGGAGCCTGGAGAAGTTTATAGACCTTAAAAATACAAATAACAGAGTGTTCTGTGTCTTTAATTAGTAACACTCCAGATCTGAAATGGTAACCTAAAGGTATAAGGCTCCATACTCCATTACCAATCCCTTGAGCCATTCCCTTCTGTCAGAGGGCCTTTTCCCCTTCAAGTAAGACAAAGGGAACCTGTAGTAATTTCACTCTTCTCATCCTTTTCTGCTCGCCAAACACTTTAAAACAGCTTTGCGGGGAGGAGGGGGGAAATCAATGTGTGTGAAATGCAAAGTGTGTTTAAAGGGAAGAGACGGCCACCTTCTGTCACGAGAAAGCTATTTTGCATGCCGCAACTAGGATGAAGGAACACAATGGCATAACAAATATAATTTAAAAACTCCATACTCTTAGCACCATGTTTCTGCAATGAGGTTTGTGAATGCTTCATTCGTGCTGGAAATCTTTTTTTAAATGGCCCAGTAAGATGGCCTCGGTCCAGTATATCTGAAGGAGCGTCTCCACCCCATCGTTCTACCCGGACACTGAGGTCCAGCACCAAGGACCTTCTGGCTGTTCCCTCGCTGCGAGAAGCCAAGTTACAGGGAACCAGGCAGAGGGCCTTCTTGGTAGTGGCACCTGCCCTGTGGAACACCCTCCCACCAGATGTCAAAGAGAACAACAACTACCAGGCTTTTAGAAGACATCTGAAGGCAGCCCTGTTTAGGGAAGCTTTTAATGTTTGATGTATTATAGTATTTTAATATTTTTTTTGGAAGCTACATCATTATTATTATTATTATTATTATTATTATTATTATTATTATTAGACAAATTTCCAGTGCCACATTCTCACCATGATGCTACCATGATAAACAGTCACGCCTTTCCCCCAAAGGATGCTGGGAGCTGTGGTTGGTTAAGGCTGCTGACAGTTGTTTGGAGACCTCCTAGTCCCCTCAGAAAGCTACGGCTCCCAGAGTTCTCTGCGAGGAGGGATTGATTGTTACACCATCTGGGAACTGTAGCTCTGTGAGGGGAATGGGGGAGGGGGTCTCCTCACAACTCTCTGCAGCCTTAACAAATTACAGTTCCCAGGATTTGTTGGGGGAAGCCATAGCTGTTCAAAGTGGTGTCACAGGGCTTTAAATGTATGGTGAGAATATAGCCAAAATGACAACCTAAAGATTGCCTATACCAGGGGTCAGCAAACTTTTCCAGCAGGGGGCCGGTCCACTGTCCCTCAGACCTTGTGGGGGGCCGGACTATATTTTGAAGAAAAATAATAATGAACAAATTCCCATGCCCCACAAATAACCCAGCTATGCATTTTAAATAAAAGGACACATTCTACTCATGTAAAAACACACTGATTCCCGGACTGTCAGCAGGCCGGATTTAGAAGGTGATTGGGCCAAATCCAGCCCCTGGGCCTTAGTTTGCCTACCCATGGCCTATACTATACAGCAGGTTTCCAAGACTTCAGACAGGAGACATTCCCAAACCTGCTTGGAGATGCTGGGAACTGAACCTGGAACCTTCTCCAGATAAAACATGTGCTCTGTCACTGAGCTACTTCAAGGACTCAGCCTATTCAATCATACCTGCTCCCCGCTTCTATGTGTGCTCATCATAACAAGTGAACGATTTTACTAATTCTTTCTTTTTTATTTTATTCTGTTAAATTAGTTTTTATCAAAGTTTTTTGTGCTACTCAACAAACAGATTAAGGGGAAAGGTACACCTGTTGTCACCACTTTCAATTTGTAGTCTTTTTCACAGTTATTTTGCATTGACAGAAGAACTTAACACCATCACAACAGGCGAACTTCGCAAAATCTGAAGCTATGAGCTTCAATGCACAACCCCGAAAGAACACCACAAAAATAAGACTCAGCTGCACCAGATCTTAGATATCTAGGAGTACAAATAACTAGAAACCACAACAAATTATTGCTTCTTTTTGATGAAATCTAATATTATTTATGCAATCCCTAGGAATATGCATAGGCAACTAGTTTTTATGGGGTCAGATCCAGTAGCAGCTGGTGGAGCCACAATCTACCCATAATAAAAATGGACTCAAAAGCATTCACAAACAAAGAAATGTCCATATTTTCCAGGAAAACCCTTGCTGTGATTATAGAAGTGTTTCTGGAACAATATTTCTAAGTCCTGCTCCTGTATGTGTTTATTTTCAATCCTGGCAAAACTTTTCCAAAATATTTGTCATTAACTGCCAATTAAATTTTCCTTCTAAATTAACCTTGTGATCCTTTCCCTGCTTTGAAATGTGACTTTAAACACTAGTCCATTTATTAAGGGTTTTTTTATTAGGTTTTTCATTATGCATGCTTGTAAAGATCTTAATAGAGATGTTAAATAACGAAATTTTGCAAGTTCCTAAAATCTCCATAAATCTCCATAAATTGTCTCTTTATGAGAAACCTGCTTTCATTGTGTCTGACTTTTCTTTATTCACATGCAACAAAAAATGTTAATATACTTTAATTACGCTAATATGATTTATCTCTTCACTCATTATACAAGTTAATTTTGTTCTAAAGGAGTTCTGTTTTCAAATTCTCTCCAGCAATGGAGAATTAAAGTAATTATGGTTTAGCACAGGAAATTAGTCATAAAGGTCTATGATTTCTAAAATAAATTGAAGTTTTCACAGGGCAGATTAGGCCATATGCCTTACGGAGACAAGGATTAGACCAAGGCAGTAGCTTAACTTTGCAGTCTTATATGTCCATTGGAACTCAATAGTTTTAGCAGGGAAATCTAAAAAAGCCATCAAAACAAAATAATAATAAAAAACACTGAAAAGGTTTAAACAACTGTACAGGCCAGTCAGCATAAACAGGCATTCAAGAAAATATAATAATAATAATAATAATAATAATAATAATAATAATAATAACAACAACAACAACAACAGCAGCAGCAGCAGCAGCAACAACAACAACAACAACTGACCCTTACCCTAATATCCCAAGGTGGGTTGCAGCAATTAAAGCACAATTTATAAACAGTTTAAGACAACTTGCATTCACAGAAATAAGGTTGGTCCTAAAAACATACAGTTCAAGTTTCAAAAGCCATGCTAAAGGGGTGTCATTATTAGTGAGGATGTCTGCTGAATCTCATGTACATGTCCCAGTTGAATCTTCTGCACTTAATAAATATATATGTAGTACATGTGTTCCACACATCCCTGGAGTCCTAATCATGACAGCTAGTACATGGGGTGGAGGGCACAGATGGGGACCATACCTCCTGGTCCCAGCCCAGGCATTATGTGATAGGCTGGCTCCACCCCTTTGAGCTCTGGGCACCTATCCACATGAACTCTTCTATGCAGTCTGATTGCCCAGTCACACAATTCTCCTGATCTCAGGTACAGTTGGCTCCCCCTCCATGTCTTTGCCAAATATGCCGAGAAAACCCTTTCACATGTTGTCACCAACTGCAACCCAATCTGTGCTATTTGTGGTGATAAAGCATTATTGGAGGTATAGACTGTTAGGATTCCTGCTCCGTGTTTGCAGTCATGAGTTTGTTGTCTATCACATGACGGTGTATGTTTTCATTCCACAGTATGGGAAGTGACGGAGACCGGATGTTTTGGTATTACTGTGTTCCATGAAGTGGGACTATTGTCCTTTGTTCTTTCTCGCTTAGCTCCTTTCTCTTTCTCATCAGACAGCAAAGTCAGAATGCTCCAAGTGTATTATATGTAAATAAAGTAGATTAGCCAAAATGCTGAGCTATTGAGTCTGTTATGCAAACTGCCAATACTCTGCCATCCCTAAGTGTGCTGATGCTTCTTGGTATCAGTTGCTGTGATGTACGGGCTGAAGAAAGTTTTTGAAGCTCCTGAACGAATGACCAGGAGGGAGAGAACATGTCAGTGGGGCATGTGTCTCTTCCAGAGTCCTACACAAGAGTAGGACGATCCTAACAAAGACTACCAATAGCTGCTCGCTGTGATGGCTATACAGTGGTACCTTGGTTCTCAAACTTCCTTTCTGGAAGTCCATTCCAAAACCAAAGCGTTCCAAAACCAAGGTGTGCTTTCCCATAGAAAGTAATGCAAAACGGATTAATCCATTCCAGACTTTTAAAAACAACCGCTTGAACAGCAATTTAACATGAATTTTACTCTCTAACGAGACCACTGATCCAAAAAATGAAAGCAATAAACAATGTACTGCAGTCACACAATCCATCAATCAGTCAGTCAGTCAGTAGCTGAACTGGGTTCCACACAGTCATAAAAACAAAACAAAAAAGCCACAAAAACACAAAATAAATAGCAAAAACAGACAGACCTCAGTGTAACACTCAAAACGGAAGCGTGGCACTCAAATCAGCAGCATGACACTCAAAACGGAGCACGTTTGGCTTCCGAAAAAAGGTTCACAAACGAGAACACTTATTTCCAGGTTTGCAGTGTTTGAGTTTCAAGTTGTTTCAATACCAAGGTGTTTGAAAACCAAGGTACCACCATACTTCTGAAGCCACCCTGATTTTTTCTTTCAAAGAATTTGCACTTTTTATCTCTCTGTCTCTGAAGGGGTGGAGGAGAAAGCAGCCTAAGCCTGCAATCCTAATCCTGCCTATCTGAATTCAATAAGACTAATTTCTAAGTAGACACGGTTAGGATTGAAGCCCAAATGATGCCTGCCAACCTTGAAACCATTTGTTTTTGTGTATATTACTGTTCTGTCATGTTTGCTTCCATTCAATGTCTTATTTCTCATTATGGGTAGAAAACAGGCAGGCGGTAACAATAACCTAGATTTCAGCACCCAAACATGCAGGCAAATATGTTGTCCATCAACAAGCAAGCCATTTGTAAAGGGGGGTGGAGGAATTAATATCCCCATAAGGCAATCAGCCAGTGGAATACACATCCCTGCAATCTTAAAATACCACCTGTGGTTCATGTGGTTTCCTTTAAATATAGGTATTTTCAAAGACAGCACATCCTATTTATTTATTTACAATCAATCAGGCTAGTTGCTGTTTTCCTTCCTAGGATCAAAGAAGATGCATAATCTGCAGACAAGAAAATACATGGTGGTGTCATTTTCATTCAGTGGGAGCAGAAAATACGGTGAATGTGCAAAAAATAATCTAATTATGATATTAAGGAGTACCAGAAACAGGCATTGCTTTAACTGAGGCAGGATCCCAGTTTCATAACCTTCCTCTTCCTCAAGAATGAATGAAGAATGATTGTGGGAACACCGTTCCCCAAATAAAAGACGACCTCAGCTGAAATTCCAGCCAATTACAGCTTAGTGAGGATGAATGCTGGCACAACACTGCTTTAGATATAGTGGTACCTCAGTTTTCGAACAGCTTAGATCACGAACAACTTGGAACCCAAACGCTTCAAAACCGGAAGTAGGTGATCGTGTTTTCGAACTGGAACGGATTAATCCACTTTGCATTACTTTCTATGGGGCAGCGCGCCTTGGTTTTGGAACGCTATGGTTTGAGAACCAAGGTACCACTGTAAGAAGAAGCCCCACCAAATGGACATGCAAGTGTCTTGCACATCTACTGCTAGCTTCTCCCTTGTACAAGAAGCAGAAAGAGCAATCGTCCACCTGCCTTTCCCATACCAGTGAATCTCAAAACCACTGCAGTCTGGAACAGAAGCAAGTAACCACTTTAATTTTAAAAGCACCATGGCTATTTCTGATCTCCAGGTCCAGAGGCACTATTTTCCAAATGCCAGCAGCTGGGAGCAGGAGAGGACTGTTACTTTATGCCTTGCTCATGGGCTTCCCTTCAGCTGCCCTCAGATGTAGTGGGTCCAGGAGAGGGCCTTCTCTGTCACAGCCCCCAAGTTGTGGAAAATCCCTCCCTACAAAGGTGTGTCTGGCACTTTCACTGTTGGATCACCAACGTCCAGTCACAGCACCACTGCCCACTCATGAGAGGAGAGTTTCCAGCTACCCCACAGATGTGGTTGACACCCACAGATATATTCCACAATACTATTTCAGAAGAGGGCTTTTTCAGGGTGGGTGGGAGTGGAGTCTCTTGGCTTCTTAAATCCCTTCTTGTCTTATCTGCAAGATTGCTGACAGCAAGAACAGGCCGACATCTCTTGGCCGTGCTCACTGTGAGTTAAGAGACTGTGAGTAACATCATTGGAGGGGGGTTTCTAGTTAAGAGACTGTGAGTAACATCATTGGAGGGGGGTTTCTAGGACTAGCACAAAACTGTGAAGCTCCCTTATAATTTTTGCTGTTGCTTAAATATTATTGTTATATTTATAACACTAAAATGTGTATTTCTTTGTATGTTGTTATATTTGCTATTGTTTTGGTGTGTTATAAGAAAGCTGTTACTATGTTAAAATTGTTTTTGCAGTGTTCATTTAAAACGTATTTCTGCTTTTGCATAGTAAGCTGCTTTGAGCATGATTTTGTTTTCTCTGGAAAAGCAGTATACAAATAAAATGAATGAATGAATGAATGAATGAACGTTCGTGTTCTGCAGTGTGGTGACTATTTCACAGTGATCCCAGGGTGGCGATTATGAGGTTGTCCCATATTTTTCTTACAACAACGAGATTGGTTAAACTGAGAAAGAAAGTGACATGTCCTGAGGTAAAGGACCCCTGGATGGTTAAATCCAGTCAAAGGCAACTATGGGGTTGCGGCGCTCAGGCCAAGGGAGCCGATGTTTTCCCACAGACAGCTTTCCAGGTCATGTGGTCAGCATGACTAAACCACTTCTGGCACAACGGAACACTGTGACAGAAACCAGAGCGCATGGAAACACCATTTACCTTCCCAACGCAGTGGTACCTATTTATCTACTTGCACTGGTATGCTTTTGAACTGCTAGGTTGTCAGGGGCAGAGCAACGGGAGCTCACCCCGTCGCGGGGATTCGAACTGACAACCTGTGCTGGTCCCGGGGGGAGGTTACCATGGGGCGAGTTCCAGGACCTGAGTCGAGGGTCGGCAGACAGTCCTCCACGGGCGAAGCGGGGTCCAAAGCGAGGAGCCGGGCAAGGACAGGAACTCTGGAGGAACAGGACTGGGTCCTGGCCGAAACAGCTCTTCAACGACGTTGCTCCCGCAACCTGGGACCAGGCTGACTGGCTTTTATCTTCTCTGAGGCCAGGGGCGGTCCCGGCCCCCAGGTGACCCGCCTCTCCTGGCCTTAAGGCATGCACTCCTTCTGGGAGAAACCAGTTCCTTCCGCCTCTCTGCCCTGAGCCTCTGCAGCTCAGGAGAGGCTGGAGGGTTACTGGACCCAGGGGGAGACTCACCTTCCCCTGAGAGGGCTGGGAGAGGTGCACCTGTAGGCACTGTGTCCTCAACCACCTCCGGAGCCAGAGTGGATTCACCTGGTTCCTGCTCCTGAGGATCCAGCACAGGTGCAGGCGCTTCAGAATCAAGGCCCTGCCCCAGTTCAGCTGGCCCTGGAGGCGGGGACTCCTGTGCAGGCTGAGATTCCTCCAGTTCAGCCTCTGAATCGGATTCCCAGGCCATCACACAACCTTCTGATCAGCAAGCTCAAGAGGCTCAGTGGTTTATACCACAGTGCCACCCACCTCCCAATGAACTAAGGTATCCCAGGATCAAGCCCAAGTTGAACTGTCCAACACATAAGCTGTTACATCACAGTAGCTCTTCCCTGCATTATAAAAGAGCAACTGCTAAAAGGTGCTAACAAAATGCACATGCACCACTGGCTTATTGATTTATTTAATGTCTGGACTCTATGAGTTTCTTCTTTCCATGTTTCACTGCCCTAGGTGTTATGCCGAGTCACATGGCTTGGAAACACCATCTGGGAAGTGACAGATAATGAATGTTACACTGGCCAGTGCTTCCAAATAACAATGTTGTTAAAAGTTCACCATTGTGTTAGAAATGACAAAATGCAGGATTCATTTATCCCCCCCCCCCTTAAAGCCTTTTTATGAGCCTTTAGTCAAAGCATTCCATATATTGTAGAGTATATTATCACAAATAAAATAGGTTGAAACACTGTCAGCTACTGGGAACTAAGAACACAGAGCTTTTTTCCTTCTCTCCCTCCAGGGCTGTGTTTTCATTTTAAAGTTAGGGATATCAGTTGGGATGTGGCAGCAGCAAGAGTGGAAAATCTGTGGCTCTCCAGATTGTGCTGTAGTCCAACTCCTATTAGACCCAGCCAACATGGGGATTGGTCTGGGATAATGAGAGCCGTTTTCCCCAGCATCTGGAGAGTCACAGGTGCCCCATTAAAACAGCAGTGTCCTGCTTCCTCACCATGAGACCAGTGTCCACACCAGCACCAGCAACGAAAATAGGTGCTGATGCTGTTCTAAAGCAGTGTTTCCCAACCTTGGGCCTCCAGATGTTTTTGGCCTACAACTCCCATCATCCCTAGCTAGCAAGACCAGTGGTCAGGGATGATGGGAATTGTAGTTCAAAAACAGCTGGAGGCCCACGGTTGGGAAACACTGTTCTAAAGGATTAAGGCAACCGGGGCAGTAAAGCACTGTCAGCCTTGACATCAATAGTATTCTTGGTGTTCCACTTTAGAGGAAGCATAGCTCAGTGGCTGAGCACATGCTTTGCTTGGAAAAGGTCTCAGGCTCAATCCTGATAGAATTCCTGATCCATGATTGCAGTCTTGGGATTGTTGTCTATCACATGACAGTATATGTTTTGGCTCCACAGAGTGGGAAGTGACGGAGACAGGAGATTTGTGTTACTGTGTTCCATGAAGTGGGACTATTGTCCTTTGTTCTTTTTCTCTTTGCTGTCTGATGCTAGAGAGAGAGGGAGCCATGTTGCAGTGCTCCATGTGTGTTTATATGTAAATAAAGTAGATTAGCCAAAATGCTGAGTTGCTGAGGTCTGTCACGCGAACTGCGCAGACTCTGTGGATCCCTAAGAGTGCTGATGTCTGTTGGCATCGGTCGCTGTGATGTTTGGGCTGAAGAAAGCTAATGAAGCTCCTGAACAATTGACGAAGAGAGAGAGAACATGCCAGTCGGGCATGTGTCTCTGCCAAGGTCCTACTCAAGTGTAGGACAAGCTCCTGACAAATCCCTGGCATCTCCAGGTAAGGTTAAGAAAGACCCTGGACCCTGGAGAGCCGCTGGCAGTCTGTGTAGACCAGGGGTGGGATAAGTGCAGCCTTCCAGATGTTAGACTCCAAGTCCCATCAGAGAAAATCAGCAAAGCCAATGGTTGTGGATGACAGATGTTGGAGTTCAGGAACACGGGGAGGGTCACAAGTTCCCCATCCCTGGTGCTGATAATACTGAGCCATGTGGAAATGGTCTGACTTGGCACAAGGCAACTTCCTAGGTTCCATTTATTTCTCCCATACCTGAATAATTGCCATTCACTCTTACGAAAAAGGTAAAGCATTGCACTTAAGTATGGACATCCATGTGTCCATCTAAGACTGGCCCTCACTGATAGGGTGGTTCCACTTCTATCACTGGGCCCTGGCATATTTTTCCTGGCCCAAGCAGAACCTAGTCACTGGGTCCACTTGATATTTTTAATTCCCCCAAATGCTCCAGAGTAATGCTATGTTTAGGCCATTGATAAAAATGAAATTGTAGCTGATTTCAGTGCTACTCAGAACACTGGGCAGGATTAAAAAACAAACAAACCAATTACAGTAGATGTCAGCAGTGGATCCTACTGGAATACTGGCACCCTGGCAGCTGCCCAGAGATGCTAGGTGGTGATGCCAGCTTTGGTCATTGACATGGGGAGAAGTCAGTGTCTCTTTGTGCTGAGCAGACAAAGATGCTCAGAGGCTCTTTCAGTATAAAGCCATCCCTCCAAGATGCAGGGTGCCTGTCATAAAATGATGGGTCTCTTGCTAGTTTTCTGTATATATTCTCCAGTGGGCAAGGATTCCAGCTAACAAGCTTACTTTCCCCTTCTACTTAGACTATGATTTAGCACTATAGTCTATTTCTGATTATGAACAATAACATTTCAGATAATACACCAAGAATTAATGATGCATGGAAGACACAATGTAATGAGAAAAAGAAGAAGCTGTGCTTTGCTCATTTTTACATTTTGCAGTGGTGGTTTTTCTTCCATGCCTGCTTGCTTAAATCTAAATTATTTGCAACTGACTCTAAAACAGAGATAGCCCTGAACTTTGAATAAGCTTTTACTACAAATTAAGGACACAATTTATCCCCCCCCCATTATACACACTTCCCCCTCCCCCTTTTTTTTGCAAGCTCATCTTGTCTTTGCATGTTGCTCTCTGCTATTCGGTGGTACCATATGAAATCGTTTAATTTTAGCTGTATGTTGTCAGATGGGAATTCTGTGCAGGTGTAGTGGGCAAGGAAATGTCATCTAGATCCAAGCATTTCTCTGACATGAGCGGTGGAGGGGTTTATTACTTGCCTTTCCAGTTATCTGTTTCCAGCACCTGCCTTTTGCACCATGATAGGTTTGGGGGTCTGTGAACCATGGATGCAGTCTCCAAACCTAGACTCTGGTCTGCTATTGGTCCAGCCATCACACATAGGGAAATGAGCTGTATTTAACATTGTTAGCAATTGAAAATGTATCATAAAGGTGAGGCACTTTACAGCAGTGTATAAAAGGTAAAAAAAAGGTAAAGGACCCCTGGATGGTTAAGTCCAGTCAAAGGCGACTATGGGGTTGCAGCACTCATCTGAGCACTCTGATATACATATGGGTTTTTCAAATGAGTTGTGATTTTCCTCCCAATTCATCTAAGTGCATAGACAGCAATGGTACATATGGCGTCTCTGTTCTCAGTTCAAAGTCCTTTTTATAGGTTCAGTTACAGATAGGTAGCCGTGTTGGTCTGCCATGGTCAAAACAAAATAAAAAAATTCCTTCCAGTAGCACCTTAAAGACCAACTGAGTTAGTTCTGTTAGAATGATGAGGATGGAGATGCTCCTTAGAACTAACTCAGTTGGTCTTTAAGGTGCTACTGGAAGGAACTTTTTATAGGTGTTTCATTCGGTGTGAGACACTGCTGTCATAGACACTGTGAGGTAGGGGAGGAGTGAATTGGGGAGAGAGGAGGAATAAGGGGGTAATGATTTTCCAATCTTTTGCAACTCCACCGCTCATGTCAGAGAAATGCTTGGATCTAGATGACATTTCCTTGCCCACTACACCTGCACAGAATTCCCATCTGACAACATACAGCTAAAATTAAACGATTTCATATGGTACCACCGAATAGCAGAGAGCAACATGCAAAGACAAGATGAGCTTGCAAAAAAAAGGGGGAGGGGGAAGTGTGTATGATGGGGGGGGGGGATAAATTGTGTCCTTAATTTGTAGTAAAAGCTTATTCAAAGTTCAGGGCTATCTCTGTTTTAGAGTCAGTTGCAAATAATTGGAAAATCTTTTCCAATCTTTTGCTTCAATATTAAGATACAATACAGGAAACCTTGCAGAGGCACCATCTAGTTGTCTATTAGTTTTCTAAAATTATAAGATTCTAGCAGATGCTTTTGGGGTCAAGGCAAAGCATTTCCCCTTCTGCTTTTCAAGTCTCCCTGATTCTTTTCATGCATCTTTGTCATAAATGGTATTTCCAATCTACTTACATATCTTAATGCTTTTGTGCCTTGGACTGTTACTACTGGCACCATTTCTGTTTGCATCTAGCAAAGCAAGGCTGATTTGTTGTTTGAAACCACTGCATAGTACATGATCTATGGGGGTTTTGGATTCCCCCCCCCTCCCACAAAGCCTGATATTGTGTGTGTGTGTGTGTGTGTGTGAATTAATAAGATGTTTTCTTTAATGCTGCACTTAGTGCTGAACAAGCTACCCACTGAAGACATATCCAATAGCATCTTCTCATGATCTAGATTAACCGCTGTTACATATCACTAGGTATCATCTCCCTTTTCCTCCTCCACCTCCTCACAGGATATCATTGCCAAATGTGGCAACCCAATTCTTTCTTGGACTATTCATCATCATCATCATTTATTTATACCCCAGCCATCTGACTGGGTTTCCCCAGCCACTCTGGGCGGCTTCCAACAAAATATTAATATACAATAGTCTATTAAACATTAAAAGCTTACCTAAACAGGGCTGACTTCAGATGTCTTCTAAAAGTCTGGTAGTTGTTTTTCTCTTTGACATCTGGTGGGAGGGCGTTCCACAGGGTGGGTGCCACTACCGAGAAGGCCCTCTGCCTGGTTCCCTGTAACTTGGCTTCTTGCAGTGAGGGAACCGCCAGAAGGCCCTCAGTGTTGTTGATAAGCAGCAGTCCCGTGCACAGCGGAAGGATGAGGAGTACGTGCTACATACTGTATATTGCTTTATTTACACTTCAAAGCTGGTATGTTACAGAAAAAAACATCTTGCCTCTGCCGGAGCAGAGAAAAGCATCCTCTCTCCTCTAAAGCACACACTGAACTGCAAAGAACAGTGAAAAACAGGAAACCAGTGTACGTCACATCCAGTCTCCCTTTCCCGTGGGAAAACTCCAACAGTACGCTGACTGTGAAATGTAAACACCTGTCTTGTGACAAGCACTTTCGCTGCACAGTGAAGAGAGCAGAAACCAACATCCTCCCCCTTTCTGTGAACACCACTGGGCAGCGTGTTCGTACAATATCAGTACAAACCCAACTTCTGCACATAGGTACAGTGTTGATCCCTTGATACAATCTTGGACAATACATCAGCAGGAATTTCATTACCTGGCATATAGGACACCGTTACGAGTCCCTTCTGAATACGTTCCCTAGCATGTTGCAACTTCAATTGCAAGTGCTTCGTGCTTTGCTTACAACCTTCAGAATTCAGCAAAGCCAAACATGCTTTGTTGTCCTGGTAAACCTGGATTGGACATTTGACAGGAATTTTCATGTCTTTGCACAATTGTAACAACCATTCACAATCTTTAAGTGAATAAGACAGTGCATTCAGTTCAGCTTCACAAGTACTTAAGCTAACTGTTGTTTGCTTCTTGCATGACCAATCAAATACACCCTGATTGTACATATAGCAAACTCCAGACGTACTTTTCCTGTCTGTAGTGTCACTTCCAAAACTTGCATCTGCAAATATTTCAAGACCACCAGACTTCTGATTGTTAAATCTCAGTCTGTAATGCATAGTGCCTTTCAAATACCGCGCTATGCGTTTCAGAGCTTTCCAATCCTTAACAGTAGGATTGTTGACTTGCCTGCTTAGCAAATTACAGCTAACAGCAATGTCTGGTCTTGAACATCTGGCAATGAAATTTAGCTTGCCTAGCACACTTCTGTACAGAGTAGTGTCAGAAAATGCTTCTTCAGTGTCATCTACCTGATAACCTGTTGTCATCGGTGTGTCTACAGGGTTAGTATCCATCAGGTTCAGTTTGCTTAACACATCAGCAATTTTCCGTGACTGGTGTACTAGAATGTTACCATCTTGATCTCTCTCTATTTCTAGAGATAGGTAGTTGTTTACCTCACCAAGATCTTTCATGTCAAAGTGCTCTTTCAGTTGAGCTAGGGCATTATTGTACATTGTGACATCTTCCCAAAAGAATAAAAGATCATCAACATAAAACAAACAATACAGTTTCTTTTGCCCCTCCTCTTTGACAAATACACATGGATCAGCTTTCCCTTGCTTAAAACCTAGAGAAAACAATACTTCAGTGAGTTTTGTGTGCCAACACCGTGCACTTTGTTTGAGACCATAAAGGGACTTTTTCAGAGCACAAACAAATCCCTGTTTTACCTGTACGCCATCAGGTGGAAGCATATAAAGTGATTCATCTAGAGATCCGTACAGAAAAGCTGTATTCACATCATGGTGACTAATGTGTAGATTCTCCTCTGCAGCTAGCTTGAGCATAAGCCTAATGCTCTCATACCTCACTGTGGGTGAGTAGGTCTCGTGATAGTCTTGATCTGGTACCTGTGCAAAACCTCTGGCTACCAATCTGGCTTTGTGTCTGACTATCTTGCCATTTTGATCAGTCTTCGCTTTGAAGACCCATTTGCTTCCAAGCAATTTCATTCCTGGAACTACTGGAACTAGGTCCCATGTTTTGTTCCTTTCCAAGGAATCAAGCTCAGCCTTCATGGCATTTAACCATGGCTCAGCTTCCTTTGAATCCAAATCCTGGATTTCTTGGAAACTTGAAGGTTCAAATACCTTCTTGGAGCTTTTAACAGCTGTTACTGCTATCTTAGCAAACTCATCAGCAAATCTCTTTGGAGGTCTGCCTTTTGTGGCTCTTTGTGACCTGCGAATTAGCCTTAGGTCTTCAACACTTTCCTCTTCCTTTTTAGGAGAAAAGTGGCCTATTGTGAACAATGGTTCCTCCAATTCTTGATCAGAGCTTTCAGAGGGTCGCATAGAGGCTTTCGCACTCTTGAAATCCTCTGAATCACCCGATTCAGTTTCAGACTCAGAATCAGAACCTTCATCAGTGGGTGTGGGTTGTTGTGGTTGCTTTTGACTATCCTCAGTCTCATCACTGTCATCTGGATAACATTGGAAAATTCCCACATTCTCCCCCCACTTGGCATTGTACTCAACACTTCTTGTGAGCTTAATTGCCTTTGAGTCAGTCATCATTATTCTGTAAGAACCTTTCTGATAACCTAGAAAGATACCATGCAATTCACGCTTGTCTAACTTGGAGTTTTGTGGTGAGTGAACCCACATGTCAGAACCAAAAATTTTCATGTGTTTGATGTATGGCTTCTTGCCAAACGTCTTCTCATACGGGGTACAACCAATCGCTGAAGATAACCTGCGATTATAACTGTAAGTGAAACATGAGAGAGCTTCGGCCCAATAACTCTCTGGAAGATTTGCATCATGCAGCAAGGTTTTTAACCCTTGAAGCAATGTCTGATTTGCTCGTTCCGCAAGTCCATTCTGCCATGGCGAGCGAGGACTAGACAAATCGTGTTGAATTCCTTTCTCAGTCAGAAAAGCTTCAAACTGCTGAGAAGTGAATTCTCCCCCACGATCACTGAAAAGAGTCTTTACCTTCTTACCATGCACATTTTCCAACCAAGCACAGAATTCCTTGAACCTAGGAAAAGCCTCTGATTTCTGCTTGAGATTGTACACATAAATATACCTGGAAAATGCATCAATGAGAACCATGAAGTACCTGTTTCCTCCCAAAGAGGGCGCTAGTGGTCCAACCAAATCAGCATGAACAATTTGGTATGGTTCTGTAGCTTGCCTACTAGACACCTTACCTTTCACAGCCATTTTTACCTTGTTTGCTGCGCATGCCTTGCACTTCATGTGGTACCTGCAGGGTTTAATAGTCATACCTTCAACCAAGGCAGGCATTTTAGATACTGCCTCAAAATGCAAATGACCAAGTTTTCTGTGAAAATCATGAATACATTCTGCATGCAAACTTTTGTTAGAACCTGCAATGCAACAAGTGTCATCCTGCACAACATCATCATAATACAAAACATATAAACGATCAACATATTCAGCATACAATACATAATCATTTTTCTTTGTGATGATGCACCTTTTGTTCTTAAAGGAAACGTCAATTTTCCGCTCATTCAGCTGTCCAACGCTGAGCAGATTATGTTTGGCATCCGGCACATAAAGCACATCCTGTATCGACAAGTCCAAACTGTGAAGAACAACAGTTCCGTAGCCTTTACTGGGGATTGTGTGGTCATCCGCCTGGTGAATCGCACCTTCCTGCGGTGTAAAAGACACGAACAGTCGCTTATCGTTGCACATGTGATGCGTTGCCGCTGAATCAACCACGAAGAAAGATCTAGACGTCTTCTGGACCTCTTCAACTTTTGGAGTGAAGCGTGAGACCATTGCCTTGTGCTGCGTTGTCCTGGACACCGGACCTTTGCCTTTGCTCTGGCCTTTTCCACGCGATGAGCTTTCGCTGCGCTGCTCTGTCTTGGCCCTGGGATATTTGCATTCCCTCTTCATATGGCCTAGACGTCCACACGAGTAGCATTTCACTGCCTTCAAAGCTTTGGCGCCATCTGGTGGTTCCACTGCACTATGGGATGACGACTGTGAAGTCTCTCCCTTGCCCATGCAGCTAACACCCCGCCGATCTGCTTCATTCTGAATCATGGCAGTATCACAGGCTACTGTGAGTTGAGCATTTGGCTGATCAGTGGTATCAAATTCCCCACTTGCCTGATCCAGCCTTCTGCAGCTAGCCATCATGACTCTGGCATTTGTCTCCTGCATCATCTTTGCAGCTTTAAATCATGCTGCTTTATACAAGCTGCGTCTGTGCTGCTTCATTCCAAAGGCAAGTTCAAAACAGCCTCTGCCTGTGCCACTCTGCTTATTCCAAGAGCACTTTTAAAAGTTACTTTCGATTTCCCCAGCCCGGCAAAACTGCCTTAAAAGTTCAAAGTCCAGCCATAAAGCCATTAATTAGAAGCTGGCAGGCTGCCCGGAGCAGTAGCACATACCTCATCAATCATCTTGACGCGCAGAGCAGATTCCGTTCCGATCTGTCCCCCTGCATTCCGATCCTTTGCCGGCACTCCGATTCGACTTCTGGAGCCCATTCTTAAGATGACTGCGTTTTTCTGGGCCCGGAACCAAATGTTGTTGATAAGCAGTAGTCCCGTGCACAGCGGAAGGATGAGGAGTACGTGCTACATACTGTATATTGCTTTATTTACACTTCAAAGCTGGTATGTTACAGAAAAAAACATCTTGCCTCTGCCGGAGCAGAGAAAAGCATCCTCTCTCCTCTAAAGCACACACTGAACTGCAAAGAACAGTGAAAAACAGGAAACCAGTGTACGTCACATCCAGTCTCCCTTTCCCGTGGGAAAACTCCAACAGTACGCTGACTGTGAAATGTAAACACCTGTCTCGTGACAAGCACTTTCGCTGCACAGTGAAGAGAGCAGAAACCAACACTCAGTGCTGGACCTCAGTGTCTGGGCAGAATGATGAGGATGGAGATGCTCCTTCAGATATACTGGACTGAGGTCATTTAGGGCTTTAAAGGTCAGCACCAGCACTTTGAATTGTGCTCAGAAATGTACTGGGAGCCAATGTAGGTCTTTCAAGACCGGTGTTATGTGGTCTCGGCGGCCGCTCCCAGTCACCAGTCTAGCTGCTGCATTCTGGTAGTTGTAGTTTCCGGGTCACCTTCAAAGGTAGCTCCACATAGAGCACATTGCAGTAATCCAAGCGAGAGATAACTAGAGCCTGCACCACTCTGGCGAGACAGTCCACAGGCAGGTAGGGTCTCAGCCTGAGTACCAGACAGAGCTGCCCTGGACACAGAATTGACCTGCACCTAACCCTAACCCTAAAAGTCACTGGCTTCTGTGGCTTTCCTTGCGTCAAGTGAATACAAATCCTTAGAAAAACAGCTCCAACACCATGCCTTCTTTATGCCATAGCCAGCATGGTCAATGGGCATGGATGATAGAAGCTGGACTCCATCCATACCCAGAGGGTACAGGCACACTTGGGCATATGCAACACTATCCCCCCCCCCCCGACAAAGCCTTCTTTCTATCTGGCCCTTCCTTATTACAACTGGCCTTTCTCTCACAACACCTCTCCACTATTCTCCCAAATAGTGCTCTCCACTATTCTCCCAAACAATCCCATATTCCAACTCTTCCTCTTTCTTGCAGATTCACAGCCTGCTGATGTTCTATGGCTGAATTCTCTTCCTCTGAAATTACAGAATCATTCTATGACTTTACAAAACCCCAGCCAATATTCAATTTCCACCATTGGGCCAGGGTGTGGGAGGGAGGCTCACAGACACATGCTGTTTTACAGATAATAGAATACCCCCTCTGATTCAAATGGAACATATGTCGTATTTTAGCCTCTGCTTGGGGAGGACTTTCATTTAAGCCATCCCAGGCTGAGTTTATTTCCTTTTCAATAGTTTTGATTAGTCAATAAAACAAGGGTCATAAAGCATAGCCACGAACTTCAGTTGCCCTTTATGAAGATTCCTCATTAATGGTTTTATTAAGTAGCAGCAACTGCTCAAGCTATCGATACCTTTGTTGAAATTACACGTAACATGTTGGATGTGGATGTGACATATTTTCATAATTGTAGCCATTAAGGAAAGTAGACTCACCTCCATCAGGGAACCTCCTTGGCTGCAAGAAAAGATAAGGCTGGCCATTAAACTAATGGCATCTCTCATCATCACAAATAGCATCCATACATATTGTACATAAGCACTCCCCACTTCACTGAGCAATGAAAAGTCCAAGGGTAATTCTCAGTTCTGTTGAGGCTCCTTTGAATAAGGTAGATTGTTTATAAGTACTTCTAAGTGGGGGTTCCTATTATAAGCACAGTTCTGTCTCCATCCTCCTCCCTGCTGAATTCTACCAAAGAAATATTGACATTAAGGAGGGGGAAGCTCACAGCCATTGCTACCCTCTGGACTGGGTGTTAGATGTGGGGCATGGAGTGATTGAGGTCAAACTGAGTTTGATGG
The DNA here is from genome assembly GCF_964252035.2 of Podarcis erhardii. Lineage (NCBI taxonomy): Eukaryota > Metazoa > Chordata > Lepidosauria > Squamata > Lacertidae > Podarcis > Podarcis erhardii. The sequence goes on along the minus strand of NC_138513.1, from coordinate 13,001,776 downwards.
GGCAATGTCCCCCATGCACTAATGGACCGGCCTCCACTGCCTCTACACAGGCTTTAGAGAGTCAGTAATATAATCATTTGGATGGCCAAGTATCCAAAACAAAGCTTAATTGCCTTTCAAGAAGAATTCCAAGTAATCTTGACATGATTAGGATGTTCAGAGGGGAAAGTAAAATAGGAAAATAGAAATGGCTGTTACCAGACTGGCCTCCCACCCCCAGATCAGATGGAGAGATAATCAGCTTCACATTTGCAGTGAACTTGCTAAACAGCTGAAAATACAAGATTTTGAGAGAAACCAAATAGATGTTGATTGTAAAAGGAAAAACGACAGAGCCCCAAATGGAAAGCATTCAGGCAGTGAGCTTAAAGCAATTACTGAAGTTGCAAAGTTCGTTGTTAAATGAGTCAGCATGGCTTCTAATATTAAATGTTTAGTACTATTAAAAAATACACCCAAGTCTTCTGTTTAAGCCTAAATGCATAATACTAACCTTTTTATTCTCCACCTTTGGCCTCTAAAATTTCACGTTGTACATTTCAGAAGTGTAATTATCCTGGCTACCTTCTGAAAAGCACAGATGTGGTTGACACCCACAGATATATTCCACAATACTATTTCAGAAGAGGGCTTTTTCAGGGTGGGTGGGAGTGGAGTCTCTTGGCTTCTTAAATCCCTTCTTGTCTTATCTGCAAGATTGCTGACAGCAAGAACAGGCCGACATCTCTTGGCCATGCTCACTGCCATCCTGATTAGGTTTTATTGGGGAAGTTAATGCTCCTAAACTGTGCTTTTAATAGAAGGACACAAGGAGAATCAAATAGCCTTGGCAATTGCTGGGGTCCCCCTAAGCAGGAGGAACAACTGATGCCTGCCCTGGGACAACCTTTAAACAAAACAAAATGCACTGCGTGGCTGGGTCTGAGTGCTGCCATTTAATTTCTTACTACGTCTCTGATGTAGCATTGCTTCATAGCAGTGTTGGAAATGAAAATGACAGCCCAGCATAGCAATCTGAGAAGCATCCCTTAAATTTCTCACAGTTCCCTGGAACAAAGCTATACCAGGGGCATTTAGAATCCCGCTGCCTTATACTGAGCCAGACCAATATTGTATTCATTGACTGGTAGTGGCTCTCTTAAGTTTTTAGGCAGGGATCTGTCCCAGGTGGACTTGAACTTTCTGCATGCAGAGCAGAACATCTACCACTCAGCCATGGTCCTTCTGCTAAGGAAGCCAAAGCAGAGGAGGAGTGAGGGACACCCTCCCATACCCTCCAACATTTCTCCGATGAAAATAGTGATGTCCTATTCCATAATAATTTTATTATTTATACCTCGCCCATCTGACTGGCTTGCACCAGCCACGCTAGGTGGCTTACAACAAATATAAAAACATAATAAAACATTAATCAATACAGGGCTGCTTTCAGATGTCTTATAATAATAATAATAATAATTTATTATTTGTACCCCGCCCATCTGGCTGGGTTTCCCCAGCCACTCTGGGCGGCTTCCAACAGAGATAAAAAATACACTAAAATGTCACATATTAAAAACTTCCCTGAACAGGGCTGCCTTCAGATGTCTTCTGAATGTCAGGTAGTTGTCCATCGCCTTGACATCCGATGGGAGGGCATTCCACAGGGCGGGCGCCACCACCGAGAAGGCCCTCTGCCTGGTTCCCTGCAACTTGGCCTCTCGCAGTGAGGGAACCGCCAGAAGGCCCTCGGAGCTGGACCTCAGTGTCCGGGCAGAACGATGGGGGAGGAGACGCTCCTTCAGATATACTGGACCGAGGCCATTTAGGGCTTTAAAGGTCAGCACCAACACTTTGAATTGTGCTCGGAAACGTACTGGGAGCCAATGTAGGTCTTTCAAGACCGGTGTTATATGGTCTCGGCGGCCGCTCCCAGTCACCAGTCTAGCTGCCGCATTCTGTATTAGTTGTAGTTTCCGGGTCACCTTCAAAGGTAGCCCCACGTAGAGCGCATTGCAGTAGTCCAAGCGGGAGATAACCAGAGCATGTACCACTCTGGCGAGACAGTCCGCAGGCAGATAGGGTCTCAGCCTACGTACCAGATGGAGCTGGTAAACAGCTGCCCTGGATACAGATTTGACCTGTGCCTCCATGGACAGCTGTGAGTCCAAAATGACTCCCAGGCTGCGCACCTGGTCCTTCAGGGGCACAGTTACCCCATTCAGGACCAGGGAATCCTCCACACCTGCCCGCCTCCTGTCCCCCAAAAACAGTACTTCTGTCTTGTCAGGATTCAACCTCAATCTGTTAGCCGCCATCCATCCTCCAACCGCCTCCAGACACTCACACAGGACCTTTACCGCCTTCACTGGTTCTGATTTAAAAGAGAGGTAGAGCTGGGTGTCATCTGCATACTGATGAGCACCCAGCCCAAACCTCCTGATGATCTCTCCCAGCGGCTGCATGTAGATGTTGAAAAGCATGGGGGAGAGGACAGAACCCTGAGGCACCCCACAAGTGAGCGGCCAGGGGTCTGAACACTCATCCCCCACCACCACTTTCTGAACACGGCCCAGGAGGAAGGAGCGGAACCACTGTATGACAGTGCCCCCAGCTCCCAGCCCCTCAAGACGGTCCAGAAGGATGTCATGGTCGATGGTATCAAACGCCGCTGAGAGATCCAGCAGAACTAGGAAACAGCTCTCACCTTTGTCCCTAGCCCGCCGGAGATCATCAACCAGTGCGACCAAGGCAGTTTCAGTCCCATGATGAGGCCTGAATCCCGACTGGAAGGGATCCAAATGGTCCGCTTCTTCCAGGCGTGCCTGGAGTTGTTCAGCAACCACTCGCTCAATCACCTTGCCCAAGAATGGGAGGTTTGAGACTGGGCGATAATTGGCCATCGTGGCCGCATCTAAAGATGGTTTTTTAAGAAGCGGTTTAATAACCGCCTCTTTCAGCGGGTCTGGGAAGGCTCCCTCACGGAGGGAAGCATTCACCACCCCACGAAGCCCATCGCCCAGTCCTTCCCGGCTAGCTTTTATAAGCCAGGATGGGCAAGGATCCAGGAGACAGGTGGTTGGCTTCACTCGTCCAAGCAGCCTGTCCACATCCTCGGAGGTAACAGATTGAAATTGATCCCACACAACTTGACCAGACAGGACTCTAGCACTCTCCCGCCCCGGCCCTGCTCCCACGGTGGAGTCTACTTCTTCCCGAATCTGAGCGATTTTATCTGCAAAAAAATTTGCAAAATCATTGCAGGAGAACATGTGGCCCGTACTGGGCCCCGATGTTACAGGTGGTTCCGCTAAATTGCGAACCACCTGAAAGAGTCTCCTGCTGCTGTTTTCTGCAGATGCAATAGAGGCGGTGAAGAAAGTCTTCTTCGCCGTCGCTATCGCCACTTGGTAGGCTCGACGTTGAGCTCTAACCCGTGTCCGGTCCGATTCAGAATGAGTTATCCGCCACCGGCGCTCTAGCCGTCTCAACGATTGTTTCATTGCCCTCAGATCCGTGGAAAACCACGGGGCTCTCCGGGCTTCATGCAATCGGAGAGGGCGCTTCGGAGCCAAACAGTCAATAGCCCTGGTTAACTCCACATTCCAGCGGGCCACCAGGGAATCGGCTGAAAGGCCATCAACATGGGATAAAGCATCCCCAACCACTCTCTGGAAACCATTTGGATCCATTAAGTGGCGGGGGCGGACCATCCGAATCGGTCCCACCTCCCTGCAGAGGGGATGGGTCGCTGAGAAGTCCAGTTGCACCAGGAAGTGATCTGACCATGGCACTTCTTTCGTTTCGCTTTTACTTAGTGTCAGATCACCAACATCCGTAGAGGTAAACACCAGGTCCAAGGCATGTCCGCGGCTATGGGTTGGGCCACACTTATTCAGGGACAGCCCCATGGAGGCCATGCTTTCCACGAAGTCCCGAGCGGCCCCTTGTAAGGTCGTGTCGGCATGGATGTTAAAATCCCCTAGGACGACCAAGCTAGGTGTCTCCAGGAGAACATCCGCCACGACCTGAAGCAGCTCGGGCAGGGAATCCTTGGTGCAGCGGGGAGGTCGGTACACCAAAAGGAATCCTGTACTGCCCCTATTGCCCAACTTCCAGAACATGCACTCAGAAAACTGGGTCTTCCCAATAGGACGCCTGGTGCAAACTAATGACTTCCTAAAAATCACTGCAACCCCCCCTCCCCGCCCACATGACCTGGGTTGCTGTGCGTAAGAGAAACCTGGTGGACAAGCAGCGGCAAGGACAGGCCCATCTGCTTCATCCAACCAAGTCTCTGTTACACATGCCAGGTCAAGTCCTCCATCCATGATCAAGTCATGGATGGCAGTGGTCTTATGAGTCATTGACCTGGCATTGCACAGCAGCACTTTCAGGTCATGTGGGTATCCCTTGCTGATTCTAGTATTCATCCGGTCAGGACCAGACCCAGAGGCAGGGATAGTCCTCAGACAACGACTAAACCTGCCTCCTCTGTAATGACATGGTCTTCTGAAGGTTGTATAGTTACTTATCTCCTTGGCTTGGGGGTCACATAACTCCATACCCTCCAACATTTCTCTAATGAAAATAGGGACATCCTAAGGAAAAGCAGGATATTCTGGGATCAAATCAGAAACCAGGAGGGCTTCTGTAAATCTGGGGTGGTCCCTGGAAAATAGGGACGCTTGGAGGGCCTGCTCTCCTAATGGCCCCCTCAAAATTGGAAATGGCCCTGGGGAAAATAATAATGCTCAGAGTCACATACGCTTCTTCCAATCAGAGGCCTGAATTCTTACTGAGAGCATAAAACTGTGTGGTGTATATGAGAATTGAAAGGCATATGAAACTGTTCCATACCACACTATCGTCATCATAACCACATAGAAAACTGTATAGAAAACTAAATGGCAGGTGGGGAGGTCTTTAGTCTTACCTTCTTTCTGACATGTTAGTTTTCTCTGTGCAAGGAGTTAATGGTAAAGAAGAAGATGCAATCCTGGAAGGCAGTGCCTGCGTTTCACCAACTAGGCTTGAGTAAGAGATCAGGATCAGCATGGAAGGGGAGGTTGTGCTAAAGACATAATCGAGCCGAGACAGGGAGAAGGATCAGTGGGGAGTAGGAAGAACAGAAAAGCTTTGCCTAGAAAGGGGATTTGGAAAAAGAATTTGAAGATGGGGGAGAAGGTGACATCGTGTCACTGGATATAAATAGGAAGACTGTTTTAGGAATACTAAATAGCATGGTCAAAGAAGGGGGGAGCAGAAGCTGAGTGTGTGTGTGTGTGTGTGTGTATCCCCCCTCTCCCAAAATCATTGTACTGATGTAATGTCACAATTTCTTCACACACAGGCCACTTCCTCACCATATATTTAAAGCAATATTATACAACTTCAAATAGTCATGGCTTTCCCTAAAGAATTCTGGGAACTGCAGTTTGTTAAGGATGCTGTAAGCTTCAGTTCTCAGAGTGGTTTAACGATAAATCCCTTTTCTCGGGGAACTCTAGGAATTATAGCTCCATAAGGGGAGTATTGGGGTATTTGTCTCTGTGGAATCCACGCCGATTCGCAAAAGGACCTTTGGAAACACATGCGAGCTTCCAGCAGGTGACAATAAGCAGCTCTAAAGTGCTACCCCCCAGGGAGGCTTTTGAATATGCTTCCTTTCAGGTGACAACGTAGGTCAGTTATATCTTCATTCTGTGTAGGTAGTGAGATGCCTTCAGAAATCTGGATCCAGGAAGCAGGGCATTCCCAGTATCCCAAAGGAGCCATCTCACTGCAGAATTGAAATGCAAATGGGAAGGGGACAACTTACGCCATACACCTACAAAGACAGTCCTATAGTGCAGTCAAACACGTATGCGTAGGAACTACAGAGGCATAGCACATTATGGACTAGGAAGACCTCAGTGGTTCACAGTTGAATCTGTGGATCTGGTCTGCCACCCTATTTTGAGTGGGGCTAGAAATTCCATAGCCTGTTCCTCACTCTCTAAAATGACTTCTAGACTCCAAGAGGCCACTAGAGTAGATTCTAAACCATTTTAAATGCTTCTCATTGTGCATGTTGTTCATTCCTACTTCATTTTGTCTGTCCTTCATTCACTCATCTCAAGGAAGTTGTGGCCCTATAGATGTTTTTTGGACTACAAATCCTATCATCTCAGGCTGTTGGTCATGCTGGCTGTGGCTGATGGGAGCTGCAGTCCAGCAACATCCGAAGAGTCAAAGGTTCCCATCCCTGAGCAAATAGCATTTGCCATGAGTGTCCTGTTTCCATATCTACTGGCTACCAGTCTCATTTCTTCATTATTATCAGAAGTCATATATGTAACCAGAGTATGTAAACAAGCCTCCTTTGTGGGTGTATTTATGTGTACTTATTTGAGGTTCATCTGCTCTGCCAGCTCTTGAATTAGAGCAGTTTGAAATTTTCTGGTTGGTTGGTTGATGGCTCAAAGGGACAATTCTTCTTTCTTCGTTTCTCTCCAAATATTGCTAATGGACCTTTAGAAATAAACGTGCAGCTCTAAAGAGGATGGTTAAAAACCCTAGTGTTGGAAAACAGCTTTCTGTAATTCAACTCTTAAGTAGAACAACTCCGCTATTGCCATTATTAGCAATGAAAAGTAAGGCACACAGTTACTTGGGATATAATCTGAGGTTGAACTAAAGTTCTTCTATTTTGATGTTAACAGATATGAATATCTGTACATACTTCAGTATGTCCAAAAACAAGCTGGGTTATCTGAGAGTCAGAGCACAGTTTTGAAGGAAATGGGTAGAATGAAACAGTGCTTGGAATGAACTAGTTCGGTTTAACCAAAGTCACTGAATTAGTTCAAAAGTCTCTGAACTCCACCTGAAATAAGTTCTCATAATTCCCAATTGAACTGGGAGTGAATTAAATGTATTTGTGGGTAGATTTCTGAACAATTTTTAGTTCATCTTCAAATTAATTATTGTACTTTTTGTTCTTTTTTGTTTTAAAAAGCACTCTTCAGACTCTTTGGGCCTTTAAGATTAAAGATTGTAATGGTTGGAAAAATAGATTAAACAATTGGTATTCCTATATGTGTGTGTTTTCATGTTTTCTTAGTCTTCTTAAGGCTTAAGGACAGCAGCCTGTAACATTCTGAATGCTGATTTTTTAATTTGGCTAAGGATCATTTGAATGAATTTGAATTGTCTGTGAACTGAACATTACCCAAACTAGTTCATTTTGTCAAGGGACAAATGTGAATTGGAATTAGTTCTTTATATAAAAAAAAGTCAACTGCTTCCTTTTCGCAATGATTATTTCCAAGTTTTGGAAGAGTAGAAGATGCCCATCAAGGAGATTAATAGAACTTGATTGCACTTTGGATGAAATGACCATCAACTCATTTTTGAACTCAGATTATATCCTAATCCATAACTTTATTTTAAATCATGTTGGGTTGTTTTTTAAAAAATTGACAGATGCTGATGAATAAAGTAATCTGCAAAATAATCACCACCAGAAGTCAAAGGAATCAATCACTAAGTCAGATATGGGTGATGATAAAAATATCATTGCCTTCTGGTTTTATTCAGATGTAAATCAAGGCCAGCTCTTGAGGGCAGAAAAATGGGAACATTGTCAGCTCTGCGGACAAGAAGATGCCCAGTGATGTGGTCTGAGAAAGCTGGGACAAGATATATAGGAAAGGTTCTAAGCTCAGGTAACAGATGCTAAACCTACAAAATAACATGGTATTTTGGTTTGCTTGTTTACATAAGTGACCTGAGCAGAGGATTTTGGGAAGCTCCCTCCATTTCCCATTTCCTGCCTTCTACCACTTGCTGGCTAAGATGTGAATTTTGTTGACTACCACTCAAATTCTGATTTTTTCACTGCTGTCCCTCATTCCTCTAATTTATGTGGCACAAACTTCCGCAAAGCTGTAGTAACTGCTTGAAGCTGCAGTAACTGCACAATAACCTCATCAAGGTCCTGCTCTTTATCGTATACCTCTTCGGAGTGTAAGTCAGATTCTGTATCTTTGGAACTCCCCTCTGTTATTACCAAACAAAGGTTGTGTGTACATGCTTCCCCAGGCCCACAGTCTGAGAGGAATGTTCTATCGACTGGTGGTTTTGAAATATTGTCAGCCCGTTTTGTTTCTTTGTATTGTGAGGAGAACTGTGTTAAATGTTATTATCTGAAGTCATCACTGCGTACATGCTTAGTGTTCTGCAGTTCTGTCTACACTTTATAAATTGGCTTCTAAATTCTCCAAAAATAAAGTCCTATTCAGGCATCAGTTTCCCTCACATGATTATAATTTTGTGGAGGAGAATGAGACCAGTACATAGCTCTCCTCCTCCTTGAACATTTATTTGCAAATATAACAAAACCAAAGAGACAAAAACATGGCCAGTAAACAATTAAAATATTCCAATTGAAATGTACAGATTACTAGAGGTGGGTCATATGTCCCAAAAGAGTATTTAAGGGAGACTAAGGATTATGGGTATACGGAGTGTTAGGGGAGGGGTGACTTGGTTGTTGGTACCTGGGCAAAAAGCGAGAGATGCACACTTACCCTGTCTTGTCTCACCTTGGAAATTCCTTCCACGACGAAGAACCATTTCCCGCCCCCCAATCTAACTGCGAGACTTGCTGAAGGGAAATTGGGAGGAAAACAAAAACAAAATAATTGGTAAAAACCAAGAGTAGGTGTTCGTTTGTTTTTAAAAAATGGTACTGATGTGGAGAAGGTCTGGCTGAGCGTGTGTACATTAAGGGATTTTTAAAAGGCAGCAACCTAATGGCAAAAAAAGACGGGAAAACAAAACTAAACTCCTGAATGCCTTCTTCAGACTACATTAACCTGAACATCTTTGAGCACACAGCAGATGTTTCAAAATCTCAAATACTGTTTGCAAATTACAGAAGACATTAGGGAACCATTTTGCTAAAGAAACTGAGAGCCCCATCTGCAGTGGAAACCAATCAGCCTCCGCCACCGCCCCTTGCGCCGGCCTCTCGGGGACCCCCATCTCTGATTGGGAAGTGTAATGTGTGTCCACCTTTACACGGAGATGATGAGAGTGTTGATGTCACCCTTAAGTGACTACCAGCTGGTGCTATCAGATCAAAAATAGTTGGAAAAATTGAGAGGGACACAGGAAAGTAATCCTTTCAAATTGCTGCAATATTTACTGGAAAGAGAGGCTTTCAGGGGAAATCAAGCATGTAATCCAGTAAGCCCTCTGCCCAGTCCTACCTTGAGCACACAGGGGGACTTATTGAAATATGGTAATCGTCGCTGTGCCGAAGCCCAGGGAAGGAATGGAAATGATGAACACCGTTTACAAAGCTGAGAGGGAGGCTAGCCTGCTTCCCTTTCTCACATTTGGCGATATTCAGAACGAAAGGCAGACGGTGGTGACATTTGTTAGCCTTGCTGCGGCATTAACTGCTACTCCTCCCACTGAAGTACATTACCGGCGATTGGTTATGAGGCTCTGTCAGCATTTGTGGGGCTTTGCCGCAAACGGCAGTGGCAGGGTTCTGCCCCAAGGAGCTTGCAATTCAGTAGGGGAGAGGGGTAAATGGCAGGCACTGTTTGCAGGGCACACCACTCAGATTTCTTCATTTCCCCCTCATTTGTATAATTTTATTTTGATGGAATTATATAATAATAATACTAGTAATTATTAGGGTGGCTTCCAACAAAATATTAAAATACAGTAATGCATCAAATATTAAAACCTTCCCTAAACATATTTCATATTTTGAAATGAAGTTAAATATGCAGGCAACAAAAAGAATAATACACATAGCAATGTGCATCGCAGGAGGTTAGACTAGATGGGCCTTGGGGTCCCTCCCATTTCTATGATTCTACAATGAAATAAGAACAATAAAGCAGGGGTAGCTATGGCCCTCCAGACTGTTGGACCACAACCCACACCATCCCAGTGGCCATGTTAGCAGGGGCTGGTGGAAGCTGAACTTCCCATTTCTTTGTAAATGGTTTCAAGGCAGGGGAGTTTGATCCCCAGGGCATCACAGGGCAGATCGGGGGTGGCTGTAAAGAACCCTAATACAAAAATGCATAGATGCACATATTAGTGTAAATAACATACAAGAATGAGCTAGATTAGGGGAAATTGCATTCCAAAAAATCGTGCACATTAGGGGAAATTGCAGTGAAACAAGTGTACATTAGGAGCAAATCACACAAGACGCTGATGATTTTTCATGAGCAAATGCAAACCGATATGGAAATGTGGATCACTGAAGATTTGCAGAATGAGGGAAACTGAAATTGACAGCTTCATCCCATCCCTACTTGTCACTTAGGTAAAAGTGTAGGACTTTACATAGTCCTTTGATCCTCCACCAAATTCAGAGCAGTATGAATTCCACAGTATAGCTTCATTCTGTTTTGTGTATTGTTTCAGGAAGTGAGCATTAGGTAGACTTGCATTAAAAGGGGGCAGAACAACATTTCTCTCCCCCCACCCTTCCAATCTCAAGCACTGGGCTTTCAGTTTCTATTCTGTGCTGCAAGCTGCAGTCTCCACATGGCTTTTTCCTCCATCAGACTTATGTATTAAAGCTCTTCTTTTCCCATCCTCTGTGTAGCTTCTTCATTATATTTTTCACAGCAAAACTCTGCAATGCCCTTATCAAATATTATTTTTTTTAAAAAAAATGTGGACCCGGCAAGCCTTGTGTGTGCTGTCTTCTTTCAGATTGTTCCCATAACTGGGCAAACAATTGCTAAGGTACCAAAAATATAATGCTATGTTTTTTCACTTTGACTTAGAGGGGTGGATGCAATATTTTAGGACATGTTTATTTCTTTGTTAGCTGCTGCCAGATTTGTGGTAACACAACTGTAGAAGAGCAAGAGGAGACATACTATAGATCTCTGGTATACTAAATGTAGAGGGACACGGGTGGCACTGTGGGTTAAACCACAGAGCCCAGGACTTGCTGATCAGAAGGTCGGCGGTTCGAATCCCTGCAATGGGGTGAGCTCCTGTTGCTCGGTCCCTGCTCCTGCCAACCTAGCAGTTCGAAAGCACATCAAAGTGCAAGTAGATAAATAGGTATTACTCCGGCGGGAAGGTAAACGGCATTTCCGTGCGCTGCTCTGGTTCGCCAGAAGCGGCTTAGTCATTCTGGCCACATGACCCGGAAGCTCGGTCCCTCGGTCAATAAAGTGAGATGAGCGCCGCAACCCAAGAGTCAGTCACGACTGGACCTAATGGTCAGGGGTCCCTTTACCTTTTTATACTAAATGTATTTATCAAAATCAATGGAACAAAGAAAATGGTACACTCCCCCCCCCTCCATAGATTAGTTTTATTTTTCATATTAATATTACCGACAGTAGAAGGACACATCTAGTCCAAAATGTGGTTATTGGGGGGGGGGATTAATGATTCAAGTGTTTGGGGGAATGACCGCTCCCACATCAAATGGGGGTGCCTTTTGCGTGGTCACATGCAGCCCTCTGGATCCCAGTGCGACTCCTGGTAGTTTGGGCTGTCTTCATCCTTCTCAGGCTGGATACCTGGAGGTCTCCGCCTAGAATGTGTGGGGATTGCGCTGGCTCTGGAGAACATATGTTCAAGCAGAGAGCCTGCTCCCTGCTTCACCGCCATTGGAGGGGAGAGCAATGACAACCTCTCGGCGTATGGCTAATGCCTCCCCTCAATACCCCTTTAACGGGGAACCCTGCTATCACCGCCACAAGGGGGGCGTGGGTCACCGCTTCATGCCCCCACTCCTGGTAGTTCGGGCTGGCTTCATCCTCCCCAGGCTGGATACCTGGAGGTCTCCGCCTACCTCAGCCAATCACCCAATCCTGCCTGGGGAGGCATTGCCAGGGGATTGGCCAGGTAAGGGGAGGGAACGTCCTGCCCACACAACAGAAGGTGAATCTTACCTGCAAAGTGGCAGTCGGCTACAGTTTTTTTATGATCCCTTAAGTCCCTTGACAAACTTTACAGTGATGATTAAGGGTCTGGAAACCAAGCTTTATGAGGAACAGTTGAGGAAACTGGGTACGTTTAGCGTGGTAAAGTGGAGATTTAATAACCATCTTCAAATGCCTAAAGTGCTGGAAAATAGAGCAAGCTTGTTGTTGTTTTTTTCTGGACGATGGGACCTGGACCAATGGCTTCAAGTTACAAGAAAGGATTCTGACTAAACAACAGAAGGAACTTTCTGATGGTAAGAGCTGTTCAACAGTGTGATGGACTCCCTTGGGAGGTTGTGGGCTCTCCTCCACTTGAGGTTTTTAAGCAGAGGTTGGGTGGCCATCTGTCATGGATGCTTTAGCTGAGATTTGTGCATTGCAAGGAGTCGGACTAGATGAACCTTCAGTGTACCTTTCGAGTCTACAATTCTATGGGGAGGCTGCTGTCTTTTCCCCCCTGACTGGGTTCCTGCACTTTTAAAAGTTTCATGGCAAAGACAAATATGGGAAGCAAAGCATTTCCAAGTACAGTGGTACCTCAGGTTACAGACGCTTCAGGTCACAGACTCCGCTAACCCAGAAATAATACCTCGGGTTAAAAACTTTGCTTCAGGATGAAAACAGAAATCGCATGGCGATGGCACAGCAGCAGCAGCAGGAGGCCCCATTAGCTAAAGAGGTACCTCAGGTTAAGAACAGTTTCAGGTTAAGAACGGACCTCCAGAACGAATTAAGTTCTTAACCTGAGGTACCACTGTATGCAGACGCAATCACAGGCGTACCTTTTGTATCCTAGATTTCTGTTTTTCCTGCCCCTTTCAAGGACACAGGAGACTAGCTGGAAAATTCTGGAAACCATGATGGCAGCACTGCATTCCTTCCAAGTGGTTCTTGTGACCTGCATATCTTCAGGTGTTAGCTTTTAGGCAGCTCAGTTCACAAGTCTATTATTCTTCTGGACTACATAGATTTTAAGCCAGTACGGAGGGAGCAAGCCAGAATAACAAAGATCGATGCAAGTTCTTTCCCTCATTGATTTCCGTGTGCCTTTGATTTCCAAATGCCATTTGAGTTCCATCCATGAAGTCACAATAGCACCACACTTGCTCCTAACTTGCTTCGGTGTGTTTGGATTCTGGACTATTGATCTGAGAATCTCAACAGAATTATCTGCAACCAAGTATCTGTAGTTGCATTTGCCCACATCCAAGCCTCACCACCCTTGTCTAGTTACCCCTCTCACTTTCGTCTTTGTCACTGCCTATTTCAGATTGTGCAGTCCTTGGATCGGGAACCCGATGCCTTGCTTCATTGCTTACAAAACTGCAAAGCATCCCAAATGCCATTCAATTTTTTTTCTTCAATGGAAACTAGAATTCACCAGCAATTTTGTAACTAGTCAACTAGTAGTTTGTATTTCCATTCCCTAAAAATAACAGCTGAGGCCAGTCTTAGCACTAGGAACTCTATTGCCCAGCACTGCAGAGAAGGAGAGTGTGTCACTTAGAATTTCCAGTGGCATCACAGAAATGTCAGCTTCGTGCTGAAAACGTACAGTGAGACACATTCCACCTGACCCAAACTCGTCACATCAGTTTGAGTTCACGAGAATGTCACTTCTGGCTTGCTTCCTCCCCTCCATTCCTTAACCAATTTCCATCCTGAAAGGATATTTTCCTCCTGTTTAGCGGCCAGTGTAGATCTGCTCTCTGAAATCAAAGTCCAAAAGGATTATTGGATTTCTCTAAGTGACACTCCAGCATCACCCTCACAGTCTACCATACCTTAATGGATAGGACAAGATTTTGGCTCATAAGCCAGCCTTTTCTTCACACACCCACAAAAACGCGGATATCTGCATTTCATAAAAGGAATACGCAAGTCACATTGCTGCAATCCTGCTCTACAGACATAAATAGCAAAACTCATACTTGATTATGATGATGCAGGATTGCTGTCTAAACCTTTTGGGTCTTTTTAAAGCCGAGTTTCTGAATTGTTGGTTGCCTTTTTAGCAACCGATCAGCAAAACAATATTTAATAGAGACGTATCATTGCATTAAAGTATTTGATACATAATATCCATTTCTAATGTTATCTGATCACATTATAATTAGCCAGTGACTCTTCCTAGTGAGCTTTTAATGCAGCTGATCTACTATTATTTCTGTGCTGTTTCATTTACTCTGGAACCAAACTGTAAGGGAAGGGGGGAAACCTAATTAAGTCATGTAAAATCTACCCTCACTTTGGTTGAAGCAGCATATATAGGTGACCTATATGGTGCTATAACTCAGTAGAGTGACCCACCCAGCCTCATCATCAGAATAATATTGGAGAACATGGGGACATGAGAAGAGCCTGTTGAATCAGGCTAATGGTCCATCTGGACCAGCATTGTATTCTCACGGTGGCCCACCAGATGTCTGTCGGAAACCCACAAGCAGGATTTGACCACCAGGAACTGGTATTCAGAAGCATTGCTACCTCCAAGGCAGAGCCCAGCCATCATGGATAACTTGGATAACTCTCTCCTCCATGAATTTGTCTGATCCTGTTTTGAGGCCGTCTAGGTAGGCCACCACCATTGCCTTCTGTGGGAGCAAGTTCAATAGTTTAACCATGCACTGTGTGAAGAAGCCCTTTCTTTTATTTGCCCTGAATCTTTGAACATTCAGCTTCACTGGATGTGCACAAATTCTAGTGATACAAGAGAGAGAAAATCTCCCCCAGCCACCTTCTCTGTGCCACTTCCACACCTTACATTTAAAGCACTATTACAACGCTTTAACAGTAACCAATTTCCACAACGAATCCTGGAAAATGTAATGAAGGATGCTAGAAGACCCCCATCCCACTCACAGAACTACATTTTACAGACTTGTTCAACAAACAGTCCATCTTCCCAGGGAGCTCTAGGAATTGGAGCTCCGTGAAAGGAATAACTCTCAGCACCCTTAACAATCTACAGTTCCCAGGATTCTTTGGGGGAAGCCATGCCTTATTAAATAGGGTTGCCATACATCCAGAAAATTCCAGATATCATCGAGATTTTGATTCTGAAAATGGCATCTGGGTGAAATTTTCAATGTCCACTTTAAATGTCTGGGGAAACCCATGTTGTAAGTGGTTTTTTTGCCGATTTTCTTAAAAATAGCTGAAAAAAGGGTCAACAATTTTTTTGACTGGATTTTCACTTTCTGAAATATGGCAACCCTATTTTAAAGTTGTATGATACTGCTTTGAATGTATGGTGCAGGTGTGAGCTAAGGGACGATATATATCCATCTCTACGTACATTATTCAGAAAATTGTTTTTCCATCATTGTTTTACATCTGAGCAGCAATTCTTCTGATATTAAGTTTGTGGTAGTGTTTTTTTCTTCACATATTTCCATCTCATTACCACAGTGAATCTTGTGTGTATTTTTATTTTATCCCTTTTGTACACTAACGCATGCACACAGTGCAAAATTCATCCTGCCATTCCAAATGACATACAGTTTATCTGTGCTGTCATGGCTGTGCTCAGCGCCAAGCAAACATGTTAGGTCACTGACATTTTGATAGCTGCTGGCCAGGAGTAGCATAATCTAAGCTGATGTCTTCTTTTATTTATTTACAGATGGGCTGGTAGGAACTGGTCACATCTTATCGCCACAAGCACCCTGGGAAAGGAAGATGAGGAATGCTCCTGTTTTCATATTTACATGAACAGATCAGTCCGCCATAAGAGTCACCAGTCTAACTTTTCAAATCATGACAGGTACTGTCAGAAAGAAACTAAGACACAGTTTGTCTCCTTGGTGGTGATGTGGGAGAAGAGATCTTTATGTGATCCTGACATTGAATGACATTGCATTCCTTTTCGGAAGGCTTGGATGAAATATGCTGACTGACATATAAGTGATTCTTCCTCGATGCATCTAATAGGAAAAGAGGTTCACTATACCACATAGATAGTTTCTGCAGTAGTGATCAGTAACTGAAGTCCTCAAGGCCAAATCCAGGCCACTGAGCTGTGTCTCCATATCAGTTGCCAACGTGGAGATAGAGGTTGTAGTGGCTTTGACATCAGGGTTTGTGGGCATTCTCTTTTAGGGTCAATTGATGGGATCCTGGCATTGCAATTATAGCATCCATTGTTTATCAGCAGTGAAGATATCTGGGATGTGGGAACTCATAACTCCTGAAAAGATTGAAGTTTCTATCAATGAGGATGGTCCTATCACAGGTCTTTCAGGAAGCTCTGAAGACACACCTGTTTATCTTGGCCTTTTCTTGAGATATGCTTCTTGGATGGGTAGTTTTAGTCATATTCTTATTACAGTGGTACCTCAGGTTAAGAACTTAATTCGTTCTGGAGGTCCGTTCTTAACCTGAAACTGTTCTTAACCTGAAGCACCACTTTAGTTAATGGGGCCTCCTGCTGCCGCTGCACCACAGCTGCACAATTTCTGTTCTCATCCTGAAGCAAAGTTCTTAACCCGAGGTATTATTTCTGGGTTAACGGAGTCTGTAACCTGAAGCATCTGTAACGTGAAGCATCTGTAACCCGAGGTACCACTGTATTGGACTTCTATTATATTATGCATGACATTCCGCACTATGTACATGACATATTTCTCACTGGCCTATATGTGCCTATCCCCTGCACCACACCTCCTTCTTCTGGGTATGTGTGCCAACAAAGGCTAAAATAGGGGTGAGATACTGCTGGATGCCCATCATCCCTTATCATTGGCCATGCTGGCTGGGGCTGATGGGAGCTGGGAGTCTAATAACTGGAGACAGATGCAGGTTCCTTATCTCTTTGCTAGTGTGATGGCCTGGGAATCCAATTCAGAGGCTGAACCGGAGGAATCCCGGCCTGCACAGGAGTCCCCGCCTCCAGGGCCGGCTGAGCTGGGGCAGGGCCTTGCATCTGAAGCGCCTGCACCTGTGCCGGATCCTCAGGAGCAGGAACCAGGTGAATCCACTCTGGCTCCGGAGGTGGTTGAGGACACAGTGCCTACAGGTGCGCCTCTCCCAGCCCTGTCAGGGGAAGGTGAGTCTCCCCCTGGGTCCAGTAACCCTCCAGCCTCTCCTGAGCTGCAGAGGCTCAGGGCAGAGAGGCGGAGGGAACTGGTTTCTCCCAGGAGGAGTGCACGCCTTAAGACCAGGAGAGGTGGGTCACCTGGGGGCTGGGACCGCCCCTGTCCTCAGAGAAGATAAAGGCCAGTCAGCCCGGTCCCAGGTTGCGGGAGCAACGTCGCTGGAAACCTGCTACTGCCAGCACCCGGTCCTGTTCTTCCAGAGTTCCTGACCACGCCCGGCTTCTTGCTTCGGATCCCGCTTCACCCTGTGTGGACTGTCTTTATATTATTATTATTATTATTATTATTATTATTATTATTATTATTATTATTTATTAACATTTTAAAGACTACAAAAGAAAGAAAAAGAGTTAAACAAAACAATACAATACAATACAAAAACAAAAACACCACACAACACCAACACCATAATATTAAATTAACAAAACAAAATAAACACAATTTAAAACACATGGACTGTCTTTAGACCCGTGACCCAGGACTGGACTCTGACCACGTCTCACGGTAACCTCCCCCCGGGACCAGCACAGCTAGACATTCTCAGGGTGGGGGGGGGGAGGAGACTGAAAAAAGATTATGGCACAAAACAATGCATTGTGTCTTTTGCAAGTTTTCTCTGATGGAAAGCACCCTTGCTGCAAATGCCTCTCAGCGTACCCTTCCATCTTGTGCATGTCTGACCCATGAAAAATGCAATCTAGTGACCACCCCAGTGGTTTTTAAAACTATCAGCAGATAGTAGTAAAGCATGAATAACATACAGTTTAATAATGCACCCTTCTCTACTTAGCTCCTCTATTTTTCCTGGTTGCCACCTCTTCTGTTTTGGAGGATTGCGTGTGAGTGGGGGAAAAAATACTTCCTAGTCTCAGGCAACTGCTGAAGCGTCAGATTAAAAACATGCCATCTAAGAGTAGTCATAAATTTGCCCAGCTCTGTTTGAAAACTAATCATGTCCTTTGCCCTACATTGACTGTTCTTAGGAGACTACTGCAGAACTTCTCCCCTGTGATGGATAATATCCTTCATTAAATTCCATCCCAAAGCTGAAATAAGAGCTATCAGAGAATGAAGTTCTCGTCCTTTTCTTTTATGTTCCACACGGACCAAAATTCCAGCCTCGATCACAAGGTTTCAATGGAGAGAAGTTTTATTGAGATTTGAACGTGGCCCGGTATAGCTCAGTCCTCAAAAGCGTCACACACTGCACCATTTTATTGGCTTCCAAGAGCACAGACTGCTAAATATTTCTTAACTCAGGCCCAGAGTGCATTATAAGAATGGCTCGCTAGCTGCTTTCTCACACATGATGCATCCAATCTGTCATTTCCATTGCTGAAAAATATTTAGGGTCCTGCAAGGGGGGGCGGGGGAGGTAACAGCACAATAGAAATAAAATGCATTATATAGACAATGGACAACTAAAACAATAATCTGCAAATAAAGAGACTAATTGCCAGTGCATACTCACAAAAGCATGGTTGTTTTTTTTAAAAAAATAGACCTTTAGATGCTTTCTGAAACACCCCAGTGTTGGGGCTATGCAAGATCAGGAGGCAGAGGGTTCCACAGTCTGGAGTCTCGTGTCCTCTGGTTCCTTGAACCACCAACAAGACCTTTCCTGCTCATCTTAAATCCTGGACTGTTCTGTAAAAAAATGAAGCAATGTTTCTGGTACTTGGGACCTAAGTCGTTTAGGGATTTATATTTCAGATGAACCATTGACTTGAACCCAGAAATGAAAAGGCAAAGGTATGCAGGCATATAAGCCTGTCTTGTACCAAGCCAGACTAATGGGTCAGCTAGTGTAATGGTTATAAGGGGCCACTTGTGCGTAAGTTGCCGTTACTTTTGGCTAGATTGCCTGGCTAACCATGCCTTGGCTGACAGCCCTCACTCCGTGGCTGTTCAGTCGCTTGCAGAATCCGTCAGTGGGTGTTTCTTGAACCTCTTCCAGCATAGAAGCTGTTTGACGCCAAGTCTCCGCCTACTCTCCCTGCGCGGGACTCTTCTGCGCAAGGAAGGAGTGGGCAGAGGCGTGCCCGTGCTCTCTCCACTAGTCTCGGGCGAAGAGTCTTGGAGACCTCTCTATGAATCCTCCATCTCCCTCCCTTCTCTACTGGTGTTACGCTGAATTCCTTCCCCCCTGCTAGTCCCCTCTCCTGCATCGCTTTGGAGCCTTGCCTCCACCTCTCGCTCCGATGTCAGTTCCCTGACAGCTAGCTTACTATTATTCACGCTAACTAGCAGTGGTATTTCCCACACCTGCTGCCTGAGATCATTTTTAGCAGAGAGCCTTGGGAGTTTCTTCTTACGAGACATGTGTTCCACAACTGGGAACTGCATCCTTTTTAGAAGGACGAGTCAAAATCAGGGATGAGGAACATTTGCACTTCCAGATGTTGTTGGGCTACAACTTCCAGTATCTATGACCATTGGCTATGCTGGCTGAGGATGATGCAAGTTTAAGTCTAGGAACATCTGGAGAGCCACAGGGTCCCCATCCCTGGTCAAAATGGAAGGCCCATGCATGAACATAATAGCATCATTTTACCAAAACACAAGTCTTCTCATGGGGAAACAATTGCATGTTAAAGCATCATGGTATGACCATTGCACATGGTTTGCTCGGTGACTGCGATATCTAATAGCAATCCCTTTTTAAAATCCTTGCATAAAGAACCCGAGGACGGAATAAGTTTGAATGCACTATTACTTTCCCAGAGGGTACTTAAAAGGGGCCACCTAAGGACTTTTGTAGCACCTAAGGGGTGGCAAAAGCAAACAACCCCAAGCAAAAATGAAGGAACTCTAGTACTCTGTATTTTATGGTGATTTATTTGTTTTTCATATTTAAAAAATGTAAACCAACTTGGGTGCAGTAAATAAATTTTTTAAAAAAGAATAAATACTGCTGTTTCATCTTGTTCTGGGATATTCTCTCTCTCTCTTTTTCATTTTAATACATCACATACAAAAAAGAAATATAAAAATAAACAAATATCCTTTCTTGGATATTCTCAAACCAGTGAAAAGTGTAAGGTGTATTTCAAAACAAACAGACTCTTTAAAATAAACTTCCAGTTTCTTTTGAAACTTGCCCAAATAAAAAGGTTCTACTTACATAACTTTTGAAAGATACAAACTTAGGCTGTGATGGAACTTTGGACCACTGGAATTCTAATGCCAGGGACTAGCCAATGAGTAGGGTCCCTTTTCTCTACCCTGCCCTTTAAACTGCTTCATGACAGCCAACCACAAAGACCTGTCAATTGGTATATTATACTGTCCAGGTCTCTTGAAAAATGCAGCCTTAATCCTGTATTCTTATTTTCTTTTTTGCTGGCATTGTGGAAAAAAAATCTACCAACTTAAAAAAACAACAACCCAACATAATCAGATTAAGCATCACACTTCTCACCCCCTATTGAAGCAAGGTAGGCTGGCGTTGGGAAAAGATGGAGGAAACATAACTACTAGTCACAGATAAACTATGGAATACACTCCCACAAGATGTAAAGCTGAACATGAACTTGGATGCCTTAAAAGGAGTTTGGACCACTTATTCATGAAGGATAAGTGCTGACACTCTCAGGAAGCTGGACTGAATGGGATTTTGGTCTGATCCAACAGGACCCTTCTTACAATCTTTACCAGGAGTCAAATTTAACTGAACTTCAGCAATCTGTATTGTCAGAGCCACCCGAGGTCCCAGCTCACAAGAGACCAAAGTCCAGTCCAAGTTATGTACAAAAGGATTTATTGAAGATCATTGTAGCCATTACATCCCAACTCCGTGGCTCCGCATCTGTTACCCTTAGATGTTAGAAGTCCCCTCTGAGTCCGTCCCTCCCCTGCACCAATTTAAGAGGCTTGTACTGCTCCACCTTTTCCTCTCTTTCCTTTTCCGCAGGGTCTTCCTGCCCCCCTGTCTTCCCTCTTTCCGGGACTCCCCAGAGGCTGAGTCTTCTCCCGCCTGCTCCCCCCTCCTTCGTGCTTTGGCACCAGGCTCCTCCTCAGAGCTCTCCTCATTTCCGCGCGCCTCTATATTTGAACTTGGCGCGCGTACGTTGCCTCTGACCTTCCTTTCTACAGTTACGCTGCTCTCGGTACTACACTCCTCCCTTTCAGGCAGGACGTCTTGCTCCGAACTCCTCCCCCTTCCTCCTTCCTGTCCTGCTCTTTCTGACACACTGGCAACTCCCCCCCCTCCACTCCTTTCCGACGGGGGAGCTGGTCCCGCTTTGCCACTCCCACTGGGGATTCCCTCTTCGTTCCCCTCTTTCTGACTGCTTCCCTCTCTATTGCCCCTTGGCCTGACCAGGGGGGCTCCCTTCTGGGAATCCTCTGATTCGCTAGACGGACTTTGGGACAACCTCGGCTCGTTGTCGTCCTCTTCCTCCTCGCCCTCGCTCTCTGTCTCCTCTCTCCCTAAAACCCTGACATCCATCCCCCCCTCGAAGCCCCCCCTTCCCCCCTTCCGCTCATCGGGTGCAGGTTGTGGAAGCTGCCGCTCTTCGGAGGCGGACGCAGGATACAGATTCTGCACCTCCATCTCCTCTGTTTGCAGTTCGTTGTACGAGTGTTCGAATTCGGGTTCTTGACCCAAGGTGTTCTCTTCTCCCTCCTCCATTGGTACCTGGTCCGGTGCTGCCTGCCAAGGTCCCGTCAGCCATTTCCTGCGCCAGTCCTCCTCTGGTTGCTCGTCCCACCAATAAGAGGGTTCTGTGTCCACCCCCGAACACGATCCCCTGGGCGAGTTGGAGTCCGGCGACCTTTCTTCGGCTGAAGAAAAGCCGTGGAAAGTGCTGCCTGAACATGTGGGCGTAAAGAGCCAGTCATCAAAGTACTCGGCTGGCATGGGTCTATGAGGGAAAAGGGCATGGAACTCGTCTTTTAAAAGAGGTTCGTCTAAGGCGTAGCCCGGCACCCAACCATTGGTACTGACTGGGGCACCCTCTCTGACTAGAAAATATTCTACTCCCTCTTGCCCCCATCTCGAGTCCAGGATCTCTGTGACCTCGTTGAGTGGTTCGGCCCTAGGCGCCCTCTCCCTCTCCTGTGACTTAGTGTGTTGTTGCGTGACTGTGTCAGACTCCTGAAACCTGTGCGGTGCCTTGTAGGGAGTGAGCACCGATCTATGAAAGACCGGGTGCACTCTGGAACCTTCGGGGAGGGCTAGTCGAAAGGCTACAGGGTTGATTTTAGCCTCCACCTGGTACGGCCCTAACTGCCTGTGCCCCAGCTTCTTCTTGGCCAACGACTTGGCTGGCATCGCTTGGGCCGCTAACCACACCCAGTCCCCCACCTGGATCTCCTCTCCCTCTCTCCTGTTTTTGTCAGCCTGCACCTTATATGCTTGCTTGGCCAGCTCTAAATGTCTCCGCAACTCTTCGTGCACCTCCTGCAGCTCCGCTGCAAACTGGTCGGCTCCTTGCGGCACCCCCTCTCCCGGTGCCACGAACCCCGGGAAGGTTCTGGGATGACGACCATTGTTCGCGAAAAACGGCGTCACCCCCGTGGACGCGTGCTTCGTGTTGTTATAGGCAAACTCTGCCATCGGCAGGTAGTCCACCCAAACTGCTGGTCGCTGGTTGGCGTAACATCTCAGGTACTGCTGCATGATCGCGTTGACCCTCTCAGCTTGGCCGTTGGTTTGTGGGTGTCTCGCCGACGTGAGGTTGATCTTGACGTTCAGGATACCTAAAAGCTTCTGCCAAAAATTGGAAACAAACTGGCGCCCCCTGTCGGACAGGATGGACTGCGGCAGCCCATGCACCTTGAACACGTGATCGATGAAGAGTTTGGCAGTCTGTTCCGCCGTCGCCACCTTTGCGCATGGAATGAAGTGCGCCATCTTGGTGAACAGGTCCACAACCACCAGTACCGCCGTCTTCCCCCTGGAGCTGGGCAGGTCAGTAACGAAGTCCAGAGCTACCCTCTCCCACGGTTGCTGTGGCGTTTCCAGCGGTTCCAACAGCCCCGCTGGCTTCTGGTGTACTGGCTTGAACCTCTGACAAGTGTCACACCTGGCGACGTAATCCGCTACCTCTCCACGCATCCGGGGCCACCAAAAGTCTCTTGCCACCAGTTCTATTGTCTTCTCCTTACCGAAGTGGCCCGCACTGGGGGCGTCGTGCAACTGCTGCAGAACCTTTGCGCGAAGCTCGTCGCTTGGCACGTAGAGGGCACCTTTGCGAGTTAGCAGCCCGTCGCGTAGTTGGAACTCTTCGCCACTCTGCACACCTCTGCGCAATTCCTCCATCTTGGACTGTGCGAACTGATCCACTTGCAACGCGCGTCGCACCGCGTCCAGATCTACTGTGGCGGCAGCGCACGACCACGCCTGCGGTGCGAAAATGTGCTTGGCTGCTACAGGCGCCGCTTCATCGAGATATTGCGGTTTCCTGGATAGCGCATCGGCTATAACGTTGGAATCTCCTGGGACGTACTCTATCCGAAAGTCGAAATCCGCGAAGAATTCCGCCCAGCGCATGTGCCTCTGGCTTTGGAGCTTCGCCGTGCGCCAATACTCTAGGTTCTTGTGATCCGTGCGGACCTGTACTGTGTGCTTGGCTCCTATGAGGAAGTGTCGCCACGCTTTGAAAGCTGCGTGAATGGCTAACAGCTCCCTGTCCCATATGGTGTAGTTTTGCTCCGCTTTGCTGAGCTTTCTGGAGTAAAAGGCACCGGGTCTCCAGTTGCCATGTGGATCTTCTTGCAGGAGGACGGCTCCAACTGCCCTGTCTGACGCGTCGGTCTCTACTCGCATGGGCTTGCCTGGATTCACGTGCAGCAGCTGCTCCTCGGAGGCGAAAAGGCTTTTAAGCTTCCGAAAAGAGCGCTCTGCCTGTTCCGTCCACACGAACCTCTTCTTCTTGGAACTCAGAGTGTCCGTGATCGCTGCCGTCTCCTTTGCAAAACCTCTGATGAATTTGCGGTAGAAGTTGGCGAAGCCGATGAATCTCTGGACTTCCTTCCGATTGCGGGGGCTCTTCCAGTCCAACACCGCGCGGACCTTGGCGCTGTCCATGGCCAGCCCCTTGTCAGACAGCTTGTAGCCTAGGAAATCCACCTCCGTCACATCAAACTGGCACTTCTCTAACTTGGCGTAGAGCCTGTTCTCCCGTAGTCTTTGCAGGACTTCCTTTACGTCCTTCTCATGGGCCTCCTCCGTTTCCGAAAAGATCAGGATGTCGTCGAGGAAACACACGCATTTCTTGTAGAGAAGTCCCGCTAGCACGTGATGCATAAAGGCTTGGAAGACGTGAGATCCATTTTGGAGACCAAATGGCATAACTCTGTATTCATACGTGCCCAGAGGCGTGAACATGGCCGTCTTCCACTCATCGCCCTCCCGGATGCGTATGAGGTTATACGCTCCACGCAGATCCAACTTGGTGAAGATCTTCCCCTTCCTTACGGTTGCCAGGAGATCATCTATCTTGGGCATGGGGAAGGCCTTGGGCTTGGTCATACTGTTTATGGACCTATAGTCCACAATAAGTCTTTTTTGGGGCGTGTCCTTTTTCTTTACAAAGAAAACAGGACTGCCCCCCACCGCTTTCGATTCCCGGATGAATCCGCGCTGCAAATTGTGCTCTATGAACTCCCTGAGCTCTTGCATCTCGTCCTCAGACATGGAATACAGCTTTGCAGTCGGCAACTGCGCCCCTGGCACCAGGTCGATGGCACAATCATAGGGTCTGTGGGGCGGCAACTGGTCAGCTTCCTTCTCGCAGAAAACCTCCAGGAACCCTTCGTACTTGCTAGGTACTGCCTGCACCATGCCCAGTCGCAGCTGCTGCTCAGCCCCCTCCTCCTGGCACGACTGGATGCAGTTTTGAGCACAGTACGATGAGCAAAAGGTGATCTGGCGTTGGTACCACGCTACAGCAGGACTGTGTCTCTCCAGCCAACTCATGCCCAATACTATAGGCGTGTCAGACAGGTGGGTGACATTGAAGCTAATGACTTCCCGGTGATCTCCAATCCGCATCACCATGGGAGGCGTCTGATGCACCACTTGCCCTCCAAGCAATTTCCTGCCATCCACCGTGACTACGTTCAGAGGTGTTGTGGCTGGCAGAAGCGCTATGCGATGCTGCTTGACAAATTGCATCCCCACGAAATCGGCGTTGCTCCCGGAATCGATCGTGAGGGGCACTTCTATGGGGGTCCCATCTGGCAACTGCAGTGTTGCGGTGAGCTGCACTGCTGGCTTGGGTGGTAAAGGGTCTGTAGGTTGCAAAAATGCTGAGGACTGTTCTACAGATCCGCCTGGCTGAGCCCCAGCATTTGTGCTTCCAGCCAGGCATTGCCGTTTCCCTGAGGCTCCTCTTCTTGGGTCACTTCTGCTGCTACCGTTGCTAAAGCTGCAGTGTGCTTCTGGAGCCTCTGGGGACATGTGCAGTGCACTGTCCATGTGCAGTGCACTGTCGCAGATGTAACACTTCCTGGTCCCTCTAGGAGGCTTCGCCTTTACTGCACCGGAAGCCGGGGCTCTGGCTGTTGCTTGAGCCTTAGCCCCACCAAGTTCCATCGGCTCCTCCCCCTGCCTGCCCAGCGGCGAGGGATGTGACTGACTGAACTCCCTGGGGATGAAAGAAGACGTCCTCGCTGGTGGACGCACCTGCCGTTCTTCCTCATTGTGGCAAAGACGCCCCTCGTGCCTTATCCCAATCGATAAAGCCCTCTGCACAAGTTCCTCCAGGGTCTGAGGTCTGTCTCCCCTGGCAAGTTCATCCTTAATGGGACCGCTGAGACCCTCCCAGAACAAATCCCTCACTTTCTCCTCCTCATCTTTAAAGTCATGACGAAGCAAGTGCAATGCATACAAAACGTCTGCTTTGAAACTGGGATAATGCTTCAGGTTCCCATCGAAGTGGGTGACTAGGCTGCCCCCCCTCCTTCCAAGTCCAATTCCCTCTGATCTGGACCCTGGGAACCCTTCCCTGCTTGCACGATCCCACCTTGTTTGCAGGTCTTGGCAGCGCTTCTCCATTTCGTCATGCTTCTTCTGAGACGCAAGGACTGCAGCTGTGAGTTCGGACACTGTATTCCGCAGCGCTGTCAGCTGATCCTCCGCACTCATGGCCGTTACCGTTTGTGAGCTTTGCAAAAAAAAAAAATTTTGCGTTCTGTGGAGGGGACTTTCTGTCAGAGCCACCCGAGGTCCCAGCTCACAAGAGAGAAAAGTCCAGTCCAAGTTATGTACAAAAGGATTTATTGAAGATCATTGTAGCCATTACATCCCAACTCCGTGGCTCCGCATCTGTTACCCTTAGATGTTAGAAGTCCCCTCTGAGTCCGTCCCTCCCCTGCACCAATTTAAGAGGCTTGTACTGCTCCACCTTTTCCTCTCTTTCCTTTTCCGCAGGGTCTTCCTGCCCCCCTGTCTTCCCTCTTTCCGGGACTCCCCAGAGGCTGAGTCTTCTCCCGCCTGCTCCCCCCTCCTTCGTGCTTTGGCACCAGGCTCCTCCTCAGAGCTCTCCTCATTTCCGCGCGCCTCTATATTTGAACTTGGCGCGCGTACGTTGCCTCTGACCTTCCTTTCTACAGTTACGCTGCTCTCGGTACTACACTCCTCCCTTTCAGGCAGGACGTCTTGCTCCGAACTCCTCCCCCTTCCTCCTTCCTGTCCTGCTCTTTCTGACACACTGGCAACTCCCCCCCCTCCACTCCTTTCCGACGGGGGAGCTGGTCCCGCTTTGCCACTCCCACTGGGGATTCCCTCTTCGTTCCCCTCTTTCTGACTGCTTCCCTCTCTATTGCCCCTTGGCCTGACCAGGGGGGCTCCCTTCTGGGAATCCTCTGATTCGCTAGACGGACTTTGGGACAACCTCGGCTCGTTGTCGTCCTCTTCCTCCTCGCCCTCGCTCTCTGTCTCCTCTCTCCCTAAAACCCTGACATGTATGAATACAAATACTCTGAACAGAAACAATATCAGTTCTGGTACTGTTAAGGGTATCCAGCTCTTCAAGAGGCAATATTTAAAAGCTTTGAGCCCCTTTGCAACAGCGAGAAGGAAGCCAAAATGTAAAGTTTCTGCAAGAAGATTTTTATTTTTCTGAGGTTCAAAGGAACCCACAGTCTGTAGCAGAAAAGCTTTCTGCACACATCAAGGAATCCGGGAACCGGCTAACTGTGAATCAACCCATTTCCATTTCCTTCCTGACTTCTGATCTTGTCCTCCGCCCATTTCCAAATTCAAGCCTTCAGCCACTATCAATGTAACAGTGCCTATTAGAAGAGGAAGAGAACCAAAGGCCACTCTGCTAGCCTCCTGGAAGGAAACCTCTTGTTTGCAGTGTTGTGTGCATCACTGGCTTGATTTACAAGTATTGATGAAATTCTGCTATGGTTGCCTGCCTTGCAGTTACTCCACTCATTGCCTCCTGCCAGTTCTCCTGGAGCTGCTGTGCCTTGCAAGTCAGTCTTCCATTTTTCTGAGCGCACTGCCAGATTGGCAGTGAGCTTTCAGATTAGCAGGATGCTCAGAGGAACTGTGAACTGTAGGGGGGGGCAATTCGGATTTGCTGTTCAAGTCTTTTAAAAGAACGCTGATCTTCCTTCCACCTTCCTTCCAGTACCGCTGAAAATATTTGCCTCCTGTGGAGGAATTTTAACCTCTTATGGTCTTTCTGCAGTGCATTTTCCAGTGAGAGAGCCAGTGTGGTGTAGTGGTTAAGAGCGGTGGCCTCGTAATCTGGTGAACTGGGTTCGCTTCCCTGCTCCTCCACCTGCAGCTGCTGGGTGACCTTGGGCCAGTCACACTTCTCTGAAGTCTCTCAGCCTCACTCACCTCACAGAAGTGGGAGAGGAAGGGAAAGGAGAATGTTAGCCACTTTGAGACTCCTTAGGGTAGTGATAAAGCGGGATATCAAATCCAAACTCTTCTTTCTAATTATGCCATTTATTTATTTATTTATTTATTTATTTATTTATTCGTGTGTGTGTGTTCTTTAGTTGAAAAGCACTTGGGGTAATAGCGTGTGCAATTTCCATCCTGGCTGCAGTGCAGATGGAAGGAAGGGAAAGTGTGTTTCTCCTCTGGCTTGGAGTCATTTTGGTGAGAAACAGAGAAGGGCTATCAGAGAGAGCAAGAAGGGACACGTTAGTTGTTATGAGGTCAGCTTCTCTCTCCAGTTAGGCTACAAATTAGACTCAGAAAAACTAATAACCTTCCTCCAAATCACAGGAAAGAGCTCAGATTACCTTGAAACCAATGGCAAGCTCAATCAGATCCTGTTGTACCCAACTGAGGTCAAAATGGGGCACACAACTCAATTTCTCTCTCAACCACCCATGACTCTCCAAGTCTCTCCATCTCACCTAACTGTGAGTCTCTACAACCCCTTTCCACATGGGCACTTGAGGAGGGACAGATAGGTTTCTGGTTAATAGGTCAATAAGTCTTAGCAGAGGGTGGGAAGGGTATACAAGTGGGAGCGGGTTCACATTTTAAAGCCAGGAAACGTGAGTTTGGGCTACATCAGCACAGCACATTGTTGTTGTTGTTTAGACATTTAGTCGTGTCTGACTCTTCGTGACCCCATGGACCAGAGCACGCCAGGCACTCCTGTCTTCCACTGCCTTCTGCAGCATGGTCAAACTCATGCTGGTAGCTTCGAGAACACTGTCCAACGATCTCGTCCTCTGTCGTCCCCTTCTCCTTGTGCCCTCCATCTTTCCCAACATCAGGGTCTTTTCCAGGGAATCTTCTCTTCTCATGAGGTGGCCAAAGTATTGGAGCCTCAACTTCATGATCTGTCCTTCCAGTGAGCACTCAGGGCTGATTTCCTTCAGAATGGATCGGTTTGTTCTTCTTGCAGTCCATGGGACTCTCAAGAGTCTCCTCCAGCACCATAATTCAAAAGCATCAATTCTTCAGCGATCAGACTTCTTTATGGTCCAGCTCTCACTTCCATACATCACTACTGGGAAAACCATGGCTTTTACT
Organism: Podarcis erhardii; assembly: GCF_964252035.2. NCBI lineage: Eukaryota > Metazoa > Chordata > Lepidosauria > Squamata > Lacertidae > Podarcis > Podarcis erhardii. Next base: position 12,972,770 of record NC_138513.1, on the reverse strand, counting down.
ATACGGACCTTTGTTGGCAAGGTGATGTCTCTGCTTTTTAAGATGCTGTCTAGGTTTGTCATCGCTTTTCTCCCGAGAAGCAGGCGTCTTTTAATTTCATGGCTGCTGTCACCATCTGCAGTGATCATGGAGCCCAAGAAATAAAGCAGAGCACATTACAACACAGAAATGCAGCCTGACCCTCTGCATAGGATGGGCTCACCCACTGATATTAATGCATAGGAAAGTCCATGCAAGAGAAGGTGTTCTTGCAGGTATTTGGTCCTCAGGTCTTGGGGGGCTTTAAATAGCAAAGAACTCCAAGTAGCTTCCATGCTGCACTTTGAGTTAAAAGGGCTTCTTGGGTCTATGGATAAGCTGAAGTCTGTGGCCTTGAATATTTTCCAGCCAATTGCTCCTAACCACCATTCATTAGCTGGATGTCTCAAGATCAAAATGCAAGGCATCTGGGTACTGACATGGCTCACAAAGCTTCAAAGCTGATAGACTAAGGCCAAGTGTCATAAAAGCAAGAGGTAAACCGCTGTCCTCTGGGGTTGTTGAATTATTCATTTTGGTCAGAAGTATCAAAACTGGCACTTCTTACTCTCTGCACTTAGCACACTGACCCTTCCTTCCTTGCTTGCAAAGGTAGGATACTTTATTTTCCAAACATCCATTCAATAAAATAGAACCCTCCGTATTGGCTATGCCTTCGCTCACCATTGGCTATGCTTTCACTCACTATTGGCTAAAGGCCTTCCAACTCCTTCACTTTGAGTAGGGTTCTCCCCCATCCCCGTGTAGGAAAATGAACATATTATAATACCATCAAAAGTCATTCAGGAATTTATGCAGTATAAAAATTAATGTCCATTTCAAGTACTTTAGCAGCAGGAAGCTCAATCAAGCAACTCAACAAGCAAAACCTGATGGCTCTCATCACCAAGTGCCTGACACTATAATGGTTACATCTTTACTTGGATATGTCTGCTAATTGTGTCCCTCTGGACATACGGGGCCCTACTGGAATAAGTTCAAATTGTCCTACATTGCATGTGCCTGGAGCTACTCCAAATGAATCTCATCCAAAGTAAATTGGAAGAACCTTAACTCAAACTACAGCACTCTGTTAATATAAAACAACATTTCCAACCAGCCCACTGCTCATTTTCTATATTTTAGCATTATCACTTTTTTTCTATTAGCCAATCAGATGAACCTAAAACTTATGACTATGTGCCATGTCTCCAGTGGCTCAATTATAAATATTCGCTGCCAAATTAAAGGAGATAAAGAGTGTTGGAACAAGCACTGTCTCTTCCCATTTTGGGCCCAGGACTGCTGACACAGCACCTTACAAAAGAGTAACTGTGCGAGCAGCCGTATAGATGCAAACTTTGGATTATATAAATATATTTGGTCAATCTATTCAGAAAGCTTCATCCTGGAAAAAAGTAAGTACTGGCCACTTACTGCAAACATATGTATCCTATACTGTTACAAAAGAACACCAGTCACATTTTCAAGTTACACATTTGTTTTATGGGGCACAAAATGAATAATTACAAGCAACTGTCTTTTGATCCATAGGTCATTAAGTATATGATAGCACCAGTTTACCTGCAGCAATTTAGCTACATTTTGTGTAGACCACACCTCAAAACTCCTAGGTTCTGACATCCTAGACCCCTGCCAAACAGCTGGTTTTCACTGATCTGAAGATCACTTTGAGTTATCTTGAAGTAAGGTCATGTCAGCAACGTGAAAAAGTTATAGTCTCACACTAGAGTTCCCAATACAATGCTCGTAGGCGCATAGCATAGCATTATGCTATGCATAGCATTGTCCAAGCCTTGGAGAGTTGTTGAAAGTTAATGTTGTGTTAGATCAGAGGTCAGCAAACTTTTTTAGCAGGGGGCCAGTCCACTGTCCCTCAGACCTTGTGGGGGGGGCAGACTATATTTGGGAAAAATAAAAATAAAAATGAACAAACTCCTATGCCCCACAAATAACTCAGAGATGCATTTTAAATGAAAGCATACATTCTACTCATGTAAAAACACGCTGATTCCCAGACTGTCCACAAGCCAGATTTAGAAGGCAATGGGGCCAGATCTGGCTCCCAGACCTTAGTTTGCCTACCCATGTGTTAGATGGGCCAGTGGTCTAAATAAGACAGGTTTGTATGTTCAGACAGTAAACACTTCTCCAGGAATTGGACTTCCCCCCATCTTCCGTACTTGAAATCTTTTTTTCTTTTGTTTTCTGGAGATACCAGGGATAAGCTGGTATGGGGTTTTTTGCCAGCATTGAAACCAGCTGGTGTTGTTACCAGATGCATTTCAAGCAGGAGTGCATTCTACAGCAGAGGAGTCACCACTGAGAAGACCCTTTTGTGAGCTGTATCTGTACAAACATCTCACAAAGATGGACTTAACAAGCAGGACATCTCCAGCAGACCTTAATTTTGGGGGGAGGATAGTACAGGGATGTGCTCTACCCTTAGCTATGGCCCCTCCTCAAGTTACCTTCTCTGGTTTGTTATTCCCAATTTAGAAGATATCTGCAAGTTTTCTATCCTGCACAGTCAAAACTCTCAAGGTGATTTAGTGCCATCAACATAAATCTTTCACAATTAATTTTATTTGCTGGTGGTTCTTTTCCTCACAGGATTCCACCACCCCTATTAAAGACAATGGCAAGCGATTGTGTTGTTATGTTGCTCAGAGAAGATGTAAGGCATACCTGAAAGCATCACTGGGCTGCAATGTGTATTAGATTCACCATTCAGCAAGTTCTGCTCCTTCAAAACAGAATGCTACTAACTCTCCTTTTATCAGAGAACAGCAGCCTGCCAGGCCTCTCTCATTTTCCAGGGGCACCAGCAGACATCGGAAGAAACACCAGGAGGTCAGCATACATTAAAACACGAGAGAACCTTAGACGGATTGCACCCAGAGGCTCCCTTTAATAGTCTTCTTCAGGCAAATGTTCTTGAATAAATTTCACTACATGAATGCCTGCGAGCAGGTTTGTGGAGTTTAAAAGAAGCACGGGGAGAGATGCATAATAAAGACAAATAACAGAGGGGGGGGGAGTTTGGGGGGGAATGACCCAGAAATAGAGACTTCACATGGAAGTCCCATGACGAGAAGCCAGCAGGAGACATGTACACAAATATGAACAAAAGCAATATTGGCAAATAATAGAACTGAGCCAATTCGCACATGCAAAGAGCATCAAGTTGTTTGACTTCTTCCATGCAACGACAACCAGCAATTCCTGCAGTTATGGGAACTGCATTCCCTTTTCAACAGAATGACTGCATGTGCTGTATCTGTTCCCTGCCTTGGAGAAGAAAGATCTGGTCACCATCATTCATGCCCCCTCAAAGTGCTGAGGACCATATTGCCTCAGAGGTAGTCTGTCAGGTGTAAGCGGAGGATAAATATGCATCAATATGCCGGTGGGATCCAATCAATACCTTGTGGTGGGATATTTATCTACTCATTGGCAGAGGAACCCTCTCTGGCACCCGGGGCAGGCAGCTGAGGGGCAGGGCAAACTGCCCAGTGGCGCACTTGCAACATCTGTATGGACTGCGCACGTGCGGCAGCCCATACAGTCGGCGTGCGAGAGGCAGCATGTACAGATGCCCGTATGGACGGTGCGCACAAGCAGCACCCATACTGACTGCACGCCTGCCCCTGGCTGCTCTACAGCTGGGGGAAGCCAGCGGGCCATCTTGTCACACACACCCCAGAGTGGTACGCGGGGCAGCCCTCCCCCTTCGTACAACCCTGTATCTACCCTCCCTCTTGCTGGGGCACTGCTGTTTTCCAGGACAGAGGGCAGGAGGAAGGGAGATCAGCACAGGGCATATGTACTGGGGGAGCCAATCCAGTGCTCCTGCCAACGTGTTTGCACCGTGCCAGCCCTGCTGCCACCATGCAGCCCCGCCATAGTGTCTGCTGCTGTGTGAAACATATCATCATGGCTAGCGGCCAATGATCATGGTTCAGCCTCTGTGTGACACCAATGTCCCAAGCGCAATCTGCAGCCCATGCTGAGAAAATGACCCACAGTCATGTGACTTGTCCTTCAAGAAAGGGAATTGTCAAATCAATGTAGTTTTGCAATTCTAGAGCTTTTGTGGTGTTGTACACACACGAAATTAAAAGACGCCTGCTCCTTGGGAGAAAGGCGATGGCAAACCTAGACAGCATCTTAAAAAGCAGAGACATCAACTTGCCAACAAAGGTCCGTATAGTTAAAGCCATGGTTTTCCCAGTAGTGATGTATGGAAGTGAGAGCTGGACCATAAAGAAGTCTGATCGCTGAAGAATTGATGCTTTTGATTTTTTTAAAAAAATAATTTTTATTAATTTTACAACATAAACAAAAAACAAACAAACATAACACGACTTCCCCAAACCTCCCCTTCACTGCATTCTTGTTTTAAAATTTTTTAGCAATCCTTCATCCCTTTTTATATTTAATTCTCTCTAAAAAATTTTAAATTTCAATTTTTACAGCTGTAATTCTTTATATCCAATCCCTTGACATCTTAACATTCCGAAATTTTACAACAATTTTTAAGATAAATTTTGAATTTTTTCCAGTCTTCTTCCACTGTCTCTCTCCTCTGGTCACGGATTCTGCCGGTCATCTCTGCCAGTCCCATAAATTCAGTCACCTTGGTCTGCCATTCTTCCAGAGTAGGTAGTTCTTTAGTCTTCCAATACTTTGCCAAAAGAATTCTTGCTGCTGTTGTTGCGTACATAAAAAATGTTCTATCTTTCTTTGGAACTATTTGGCCTACCATGCCCAAGAGAAAAGCCTCCGGTTTCTTTACAAATGTCCACTTAAGGATTTTCTTAATTTCATTATAGATCATTTCCCAGTAGGCCTTAATCTTCGGGCAGGTCCACCAAAGATGATAAAAAGTTCCTTCACATTCATTACACTTCCAACAGTTGTTATTGGGCAAGTGATATATCTTTGCAAGCTTGACTGGGGTCATGTACCACCTATAGATCATTTTCATTATATTCTCTTTTAAGGTACTACATGCCGTGAATTTAATACCTGTGGTCCATAACTGCTCCCAGTCAGCAAACATAATATCATGACCAATATCTTGTGCCCACTTAATCATGGCTGATTTAACCGTTTCATCCTGTGTGTTCCATTTTAGCAGCAAATTATACATTCTAGACAAATTCTTAGTATTGGGTTCTAGCAATTCTGTTTCTAACTTTGACCTCTCCTTCTGGAATCCTAGTTTCCTGTCCTACTTAAAGGTCTCATTAATCTGGTAATAATGTAACCAGTCTCGGACTTTAGGTTTCAATTTCTCAAAACTCTGTAGTTTCAACTTTTCACGATGCTTTTGAATTATGGTGGTGGAGGAGACTCTTGAGAGTCCCATGGACTGCAAGAAGATCAAACGCATCCATTCTGGAGGAAATCAGCCCTGAGTGCTCACTGGAAGGACAGATCATGAAGCTGAGGCTCCAATTCTTTGGTCACCTCATGAGAAGAGAAGATTCCCTGGAAAAGACCCTGATGTTGGGAAAGATGGAGGGCACAAGGAGAAGGGAACGACAGAGGACGAGATGGTTGGACAGTGTTCTCGAAGCTACCAGCATGAGCTTGACCAAACTGCAGGAGGCAGTGGAAGACAGGAGTGCCTGGTGTGCTCTGGTCCATGGGGTCACGAAAAGTCGGACATGACTAAACGACTAAACAACAACAACAACAACAACAACAACAACAACAACAACAACACACACACACACACACACACACACACACACACTCAACCTTCCCTTCTTGATTTCCAGCCTCCTTACAACTACAATAATTGTATGATTCAATCATCTCTCTGACATTATTTCAGTGTCTTATTGATGAGAATTGTACCTGCTATTCTCCTTTTTATAATGGCTCTGATTTTTGTTCAGATTCTTGCTCAGCAGCAGAAGCAATGGCGGAACAATGCAATTAACATTTGCCATCCCTTTGTTCCCTCTCTCATCTCCCATGTCCTCTTGGTACGCACAACTCTCTCAAAACTAAGCATCTCTAGCAAATGGAGGTGCAACAGATTTCTGAAGCAAAGGTGAACTTTGTTTCTGGCATGTCCAGAAAATAAGTAAATGAAAAGTCATTGAGGACAATGTGCCTGGCCTTATAGCCCTATGATCTAGTAACCTGGGGGTAATGCGGTCTGTAGAATCAAGATTGAATTGGGGGGGGGAGAGATATTATTGTACATTTCCTGCTTGCTGTAACTGCATTGTTGTGTATTCCAGGATGTATACTACAGCCACCCATGATCAATGTAAGTGGGTAAGCTGCTTGCGACGGAGCATCCTGTACCTTGCAGGATCAAATCCTCTGCTTAACACATCCCCACATGTTTTGAGTGGAGGCATCAGTCGTGTGGGGTACTGCTTCAGGGGGCAGAGCATCAGGCAGGCAGGAGAGTCAGGGGGTGTCTGAAGGGGGATATGAGATACTAGCGGAGAAAGGAACATGCCACACCCAAAAGCATCCACCACCCCTAGCTTCTTCCAGAAAGAGGCAACAAATTGGGTAGATCCCTCCTACTTTTTGTGACCTTTTCTTTTCACAGGAGGGGAGAGTGTTCTTATGTTCAGATGCTGCTTGTGGGCTTCCACAGGCTTCTGGTTGGCCCTTGTGAGAACAAGATGTTGGGCTATTGGCCTGACCCAGCTGGGCTCCTCCTATGTTCTCATCATCATCATCATTTATTCGCCACCTATCCAACTGGGTTTCCCCAGCCACTCTGGGTGGTTCCCAACGGAAGACAGTCATACCTCGGGTTAGATGTGCTTCGGGTTCAGTGTTTTCAAGTTACGCTCCATGGCAACCCATAAGTAACAGAGCGCGTTACTTCCGGGTTTTGCCGCTCGCGCATGCGCAGACTCTCAAAATGACATCACGTGCATGAGCAGAAGCAGCAAAGCGCGACCCGCGCACACGCAGATGTGCTGCTGCGTCTTACATTTTACTCAGGATGTGAACGGGGCTCCGGAACAGATCCCGTTCGCATCCAGAGGTACCACTGTATTAAAAACAGGATAAAACATCAAACATTAAAAACTTCCCTAAACAGGGTTGCCTTCAGATGTCTTATAAAAGTCGGATAGTTGTTTATTTCTTTTGACATCTGATGGGAGGGCGTTGCACACGGCGGGCACCACTGCCAAGAAGGACCTCTGCCTGGTTCCCTGTAACTTCGCTTCTCGCAGGGAGGGAACCACCAGAAGGCCCTCAGCGTTGGACCTGTGTCCAGGCAGAACAATGGGAGTGGAGACGCTCCTTCAGGTATATAAGACTGAGGCCATTTAGGGCTTTAAAGGTCAGCATCAGCCCTTTGAATTGTGCTCGGAAACATACTGGAAGCCAATGTAGGTCTTTCAGGACCTACATGAAGAATATTTCAGATTACTGAATATTTCAGTAAGAATATTTCAGATTGCTGAATATTTCAGTAAGAATATTTCAGATTGCTGAATATTTCAGTAAGAATATTTCAGATTGCTGAATATTTCAGTAAGAATATTTCAGATTACAGCCCTCGAGAAGCCAGTTTCCAGTAAATAGAGCAAAAGATATATCTCAAAAGTGCTCAAATCTACCAGTCCCTTCTTCCCACGATCTGATTTCTCTAGTACATTTCTATTCATTTTGCTACGAAGGACCTGTTTAATCAGTTCTTGGTGAAAGAGGAAAAATCAATTCATTTACTGCACTTTTCCTATATTAATTATTGCCTGTACTTTAAATGCATTTCACCAGGACCCTAAGCACTTTATCTTGGGAGTCCCTGTGGAAACGTATGTCTCATTTCAGCAAAACCTATCAACCATTAGTGGTAGCCATTGATAGCCTTACCTTGCATGACTAAAACTATCAATAGCTACTAATCATGATTATTTACTGCATCTATTTATTAATGATGGCTATATTACCCAGGCTATAAGACCTGGGAAGGTAGCCCATCTAGGAGAAGGAAAACTCTGATCACAGGAGCAAATTTCTAGGGGCCAATAAAATATTTGAGAGGTCCAGGACTCCCAGAATTGATGGGCATTAGCATTCAAATGTTGTGCTTTCACCATTTCATTTTATCGAGCATGCAGGGTGAGGCTTACCTGCCCCCCCCCCCCCGATATTTTATTCAAGTTGATTCTGATCCTAAATCTTTGATGTCTTGTAGGATATCTTTGGGAGAAGAAAAGACAACAACCTAAGATGGTTGAATGGTGGCTTGTATATCTCCTTCCAGCAACTCCTGCAGCCAAGCTCGTGCCAAACGTATTGCTCTGCTTCCCATTGGGTCACATCAGTGAGACCGAGAGGGGGGTCTTGTTGCCTAGGCAGCCCCCCAGGGAGGTCGCTTCAGTGCTGCAATGCAGCGGTTTGACTTCACCCCTGGAGGCACACTCCATTGTCTTTCAAGACAGACAGATGCCAACAAGTACCCTCAGGGTCAGAGGCATCTTGTCTCTGAATACCAACTGGTGGAGAACAACATCAGGAGACAGCTATTATGCTCCTATTTTCTTTTGGGGGTTTCCAGGAGGCATCTGCTTGGTTAGTGTGGGAACCAGATGTTGGACTAGATAGGCCTTTGATCTTATCCAATAGGTCTCTTCTTATTGTCTTAAGTAACAACTATTTTCTCAGTTGTTCTCTTGTTTTTCACACAGGTACCACTAAATCTCTTCTTTCCTTTGGGGAATATACCAATACTGGGGCTCAACCCTTTCCTGATAACCAGTTTCATGTACCTTGCAAAAGAAGTTGCGTTGATGAATTAAACATACACACACACCATTCAGGGCTAATGAACTGTGAGTATACCCCCCCCATTAATCTATAGAAAATCTCTCTCTCTCTCTCTCTCTCTCTCTCTGTGTGTGTGTGTGTGAGAGAGAGAGAGAGAGAGAGAGAGCTCTGTGGCAAGGGTGCCACCCTCCACCTAATGTTGTCATACAAATGCCACTCTCTGGCTCCCAGTTACTGAACCAATTCGAGCATAAATACATCTGTAATTTATGTTGTTCGACATTTTGTGAGAAAATTGCCTATTGTGCTCAGTTTGTACTTTTTCATTAGTGGCATGTAACTCTGCTTCCTCCAAGATTAAAATCAAAGATGAATAACTTTGAGCGCATCTAAATCACTCTGCTTGCTAATTCATCTGAGATCAATAATGATTAAATGAATAATTTAATGAACCTCAATGCACACATTCAAAACAGCTTAAGTTTGCACTGCAGAGAAGTCGTGTTATTTGCATCCAGAAGAATCAGGAAAAGGAAGGCAATATTATTATTAGTAGTAGCAGCAGTAGTAGTAGTAGTTTATTAATCACCTTCTACACAATCGTCTCAGTGAGATATACAATAAAAACAACAAATGATAGGTAAAAACACAGAGAACAGCACATACATTTAAAACCAACCAACCAATACAAAACAGAAACTCCAAAGACCCACCTAACCAGCAGGGAAAGTCTTTTTTTGGGAGGGGGATGTCTAATTGTTTCCAGAAAGTGTAGATAATAGGCCCCTGTCCTATGTTTTTAAAATTATTTTTATTAAACAATTCCAGCATAACAAATTATCAGTCCAAATAATCAATTACATTAATTTCCCCCCTTCCCCCACCCCTCCCTCTCCTCCCCCACCAAGGACTTCTCTCAGCTCCCCTCTCTGATTTCTTTGCACATACTGTTCTCTGCATGTTATAAAATTGTACATATCCTTGCCTTATCTGTCATGTGTTCAACTAAGAAATTTGTGGATGTTTATTCAAAACCTGCCAAGGAGTCCAGATCATTTTGTTGTCTTTTTAGGTAATATGTAAAAAGTTCTCATTCTTCCTTGAAGTCACAATTGTCCTTATCGTGCAGTTTGTATGTCAATTTGGCCAATTCCGCATAGCTCATCAATTTTTCTTGCCACTGTTCTTTAGTTGGGATTTCCTCATTCTTCCATCCTTCTGTGAGCAAGACTCTTGCCGCTGTTGTAGCATACATAAATAAGTTCTTTATTTTTCTTGGCAGGTCTTGTCCTACAATCCCTAACAAAAATGCTTCTGTTGGTTTTTTTTACAAATGCCCCTGTCCTATTTTGACAGGAATGCCATTCTACAGGTAGAGGAAGCCACACTAAAAGCCCTACTCCAAGTTGCTGTGAAGTGGGCTTCTGAAATCTTTGGAAATTGCAAGATAAACTTCACCAAAGACCATCTGGATATCCTGGAGCATTTAAGGGATATGGTGGTCTCTCAAGTATCCTTATCCTGAGCTTGGTCCAGTAGCAGATTGGCAGCCAATGCAAATCCCACAAGCGGCGCATTATATAGAGGCAGTAATTTGTCCCCCACAAACACAATCTATTACTATACACTCATCTAGATGTGGGTGAACCTGTCATTTTCTCTCATTTCCTCTTTTCCCCAGTTTTAAGTTCAGTCTTCCATATTTTGACCTCACTTTGCATTTTTTTAAATCACCGGCATTTTTGAGCAAATTTCTCCTAGCATGCACATTTGTGTATGCAATTTCACTTAATATGCACATTTTTGCAAAGCAATTCCCCCTCATATAATGCATTGCTGTATGTGAGTTTTTGGAAGAAGGGGGCTGCAGACAGTTTTATTCAGGAATCAGATAAAATGGAAAGGAGTGCTGAACATGAACTACATCCCATTAGTTTTCCAGAAATGGCTTTTGCATCATGTGAAATATAATGCAGAAATGAAGAGTTATGGAAATGTCAGGGAAACGGAATAAACTGTTGTGTGAATGCAGCCTAAGCTAACCCGAATGAACCTGATAGCTAGAAAAGGGACATTTCTACACATAATAGTAATGATTCAGAACATTAATCTTACCTGCTATAACAAACTCTATTTTAAAACACTATTAATTTAGTGTACAATATTCAGTTCTCTTAGTCATATGCTTTAATGTATGGCTTGTTTCTCCTTGCAGAAAAGATTTCTGTGTTCTCTTCGTTATAAAATATCCATGCACACCTAAAAGCTTAGAAATGTTATATCTATTAGGGTAAGACAATTATCTTTGGTTTCTGAGAATATTTGTAAAAGAAGAAGCAGCCACAATGGATATTCTAAGTACCTATTTTTTCTCTCTGCTGTAGGCAATGACAAGAAATGTAAGGTGTTTGTGTGTATACACACTATAATAAAGATTTACCAATCTTAGGAGTAGGGGGAGAGGAAGGTGTTCCAGAAAGGCGGTAGCTTTTCATAAATCAAATTCCTTAAAAATGCTGAGTTGGTTTCAAAATCATTTTCTGCACTTAGCTATTTGAGTCTCTTCTTGCAGAGCTAGAAATTGTCTAGTGAGTTCTGTATGAAGTGTGGAAATGGATTTGTGGTCTAAAAAACACACCAAAAACCTCAATCAAAACCACAATAGGGGTGGTTGTTCCAGACAGAAGAAGGCATGAAGAACAGAAAATTAGCCTTAATGCAACACACTTACTGTTGGAGGAGAGAGAGAAAAACAAAAATTTGGTAAATATTATTAAGCATCAAAACTATACCTTCTTCACATTTTATTGTAAGAGAAGTTCTTTTAGTGAGAAGCTCTACATTGTGGCTGGATCTACACTGATCTGGAAAATGCTGTATAGATAAAACGTAGTATAGCTCTCAATGCAATTTTACATTGATGACGGATAGCTGCTCTTCAGCACCCTCTGGTGTCACATTCATATTAAGCATTTTTAACATTTTAACTGACCAATGTAGATCAGTCCTGTATTCTAGTTTTGCCAAACTGTTCTTTGTATCCTTACATCTTTGGATGATAAGGTTCTTTTTTATTTTGCTCTCACCAGCAACTTGCAACTTGGCTCAGTTTCTTGAGTCACCTGGAGTGGAGAGACCTGCTTAACAAACACTCCCACACAGCATACTGTGGTCATCAGAATATTAAAGGCTACCTTACACCAGGCCTTCTATTTGTCCATTAAACCCATTGTTATCTACTCCCCATCATCCCAGGCAGTAAGTATTTCACATCATCTGCTATCTGAGATCCTTATAATTGGGTCGAACCTGGCACCTTCTGCATGCAAAGCATTGCTCTGTCATGGAGCCACAGTTCCCCAACTGCAAAAGTTAGGAAGGTCTGAGTCATACAGTGGTACCTTGGTTCTCAAACTTAATACGCTCCGGAAGTCCGTTCCAAAACCAAAGTGTTCCAAAACCAAGGCACTTTCCCATAGAAAGTAATGCAAAATGGATTAATCCGTTTCAGACTTTTAAAAACAACCCCTAAAACAGCAATTTAACATGAATTTTATAAAACAGCAATTTAACATGAATGATACCATCAATCCATAAAATGAAAGCAATAATCAATGTTTTGTACTATAAAATAAATGAGATAGTATTGTAGATGATAAAAAATAAAAATTTCTTACCTGTGCTGATGATAGTCATTGTTTGGATGGGGGCTTTTATCCATTTCTGTAGTCACACAATCAGTAGCTGAACTGGGTTCCACAGTCAACAAAAACCAATTAACCGAAAAAGCCACAAAAATGCAAAATAAATTGCAAAAATAAAAGCACCAAACTTAATCTGTTCCAGAAGTCCATTGGACTTCTGAAGTGCTCAAAAATCAAGGTGCAGCTTCTGACTGGTGCAGGTGCCCCCAAAACAATAGCCAACAGCCGCATCGGACGTTCAGCTTCCGAAAAATGTTAGAAAACCGGAACATTTCTAAACCCCCCTTTAAATCCAAATCAACGAAAAGAAAAGTACTCACTCTGAAACTCACCTACAGATGGTACCTAACACCAAGAAAACTAGTGCTAATACGCCCAGGAACCTCACCAAAATGCTGGAGAGGGAGCACCTCCACAGGCACATACCTCCACATGTGGTGGGAGTGCCCCAAAATCCATCGCCTTCACCCTGGTCTGGCTCCCCTTTATCACGTACACAGCCCAACAAGACAATGACAAAAATTCACCAACAGCATACAAATCAGTATGGCTAACCTGATCCAAAACACCCACCTACCCCACTCACACATGAAAACAAACACCACCACAGCCAATCACAAACAAACAACCACACCCTAGGCCAACCCCAACCTCTCTCACCACCAAAGGAACACAAGTGAAGAGCAGAGAACCTGCACAAAACCCCACATATATTCAGTAAAATAAAAGAAAAGAAAACTGGAACACTTACTTCCGAGTTTTCGAGGTTTGGGAACCAAGGTGTTTGAGAACCAAGGTATCACTGTATTACGATTTCTGGAGAGACTACTTCATCTGCTATATATGGCATTCTTCTGCCACAGGAGGAGGCAGAAGGAGTCTGTCCTCCACGGATCTAAAAGCAAAGTAGCTTTTTGTTCTTTTGGCTGAAGATATCAACCCCCTTCAGATGTTCACACACTTAGAAACGCAGGCAGGAACAATGGACACATATATGCCCATTGGCCTGCCTCCTCCATCACAGTCTCTTCACTCGACTGTGCAGCCTTGCTTGTGTTGAAGGCTAAGCTTCTGCAGCCCTCCCTGTGTGATCTAGAACCCTGGAAGATTCCACGACATGTGTGAACAAGCCCAGAGCTAAACTCCCTTGAAAGCAGCAGGACACAATTTGGAGTGGCATCGCAGCCTAAATTAACGAACGTAGGGCAGTGCATTAGAAACAGCCAGTGAATTATTGCCCATCATCTCTCTAATTTGGCCTTCTTCCTGTTATAGTGTTATCCTGAAATGGTTATTTTGAATTTTGAAAAAAAAAATCTTATTAAGCAGCACATTTATATTGCTAGAAGGCCTCCTATCTTATGCTCCTAACCAGCTTCATTACAGTGTTAACTTGTGCTTTGACAGTGTTTTCTGCCGTGAGCAGTTCATATGACTAATTAAAATGTGATTCTCCATTCTATTTGTTATTACTTCCATTATCTTGCTCACAGCACACAGGCCTAGCAACATGTTTATGGGGTTCTGCAAGCTCATCTAATTTAATATTTCTTTCGGAAATGAAATATCCTCATTGGGCGGCGGCTGCCCTTGGAGCTGTAGGCTCACTTTCAGCTCATCTGTTAGGGTTTAACCAATTTTAAACCATGCTTTCCTTCTTCCAGTGCAGAAAGATTCATTCTACTGGGGAGAGAGGGATACAGAAAGAGAGAAGGAGAGAGAGAGAGAGAGAGAGAGAGAGAGAGAGAGAGAGAACAAATTATAATATTAATCTTCATCCACATACCCTCCAACATGCCCTATAGGAAAACTGGCAGGGTTTTTTTTTAGCAGGAACTCGGGGGAACTGAGTTCTCTTTGTCAGCATCGCCCTTGAGCTGGTGCCACGAACTGGACTCATCCACTTCAGCCCCGACTGGGCTAGGCGAGCTGGGTAGCACTTCCAGAGACCACCTTCTACACAGGAACAGGTCAAAGTGCTGTGGACTCACAGCTTAGAGTTGTGAGCACCGGATTCACTTCCACAAGAAGACAGTCGTCGCACAGCAGAATATAGCAGAGTACAGCAGAGCATAAACGACTCGGAGAGCAGCTCTGTAGAATATCTTCTTTATTCTATCTACAACTATAATACAGAGCTAAATGAGGTCCAAGCATAAATGAATGCTGAACTGCACTGAGTGTCTGCAGCTGCTCTTAGCAGCAACCTTATCTATACACACAATCTCTAACACTCAGTCTCTCTCTCTCTCCGACACTGACTGACTCTTTGATGTTAGGCTGGAGCAGAATAAGTAAAGAGCAGAACACAGCCCCTCCTCTCTGGAAAATCACCAGACTCATCAGGAGATTCTTGGATATGGGAGGGGTGAAATCTCCTCACTCTTACCCTTTTAAATTAAATAAATTTGGGGAGCAGGGGCCTGGAGTGGATATATCCTCAATGCCTGAGCCCACCTATATCTGTAATAATTCCCACCTATATCTGTAATAAATAAATTTGTGGCTATTTCTTATACTGATCATTATCTACTTTAATTTATTAATCACAACTTACATTTAGCCACTGTCCTGGGGGGGGGGGGCACTATGATTGGACCTGCAACAAACAAATAAACTTTGTGGTGAGTTCCCCCACCTTTTTCTCTCCCAGAAAAAAAGCACTGAAAATTGGGGTGTGCATATTTCGAAGCTGCAATCTGGCGGGAGCTGAAATCTTATGGAAAAACATGTCTCTTTTTCTTAGCTTTCTAAAATGAGGGAAAGCACGCTTTGTTTCTCTTTTTCTTTTCAAGGAGAGGAATATAAACCTACTGTTTGGTCACCTTTTAGTCAGGTAGCTATGGTGCTTTTCACAGTGGCTGCCAGCTAGTGGCCATCATTTTATTTCCCAGAATGCCCTCTGAACAATGCTACATCATTACTTAGCAGTACTCCTAGGGGGTCCTGGGAAATTAGTACTACTACTGTTATTACTATTATTCCTTTTACAGGTTGCTTACTATCAGAAAGTCTCAAAATAAAATCTGCAAGCCTCTATTAATGCCCCTTATTTATTTCCCAGAACTAGCTCCCCTCAGAACAATTCTATGGCATGACATCATTCCAAGGGAGTTCTGGGAAATAAGCATGAGAGCCTCTATTACTCAGATGGGCATAGCTGTCAACTTTTCCCTTTTCTTGCAATGAATCCTATTCGGAATAAGGGAATTTCCCTTTAAAAAGGGGGAAACGTTGACAGCTATGCAGATGGGGGCATGGAAAATAAAAATGGTGGCCTCTAGTGGAGATGGGGTTGAATTCAATTTAGTTCGCATTTAAAGTCAAACCTACTTAATTTGCACATTCCAAAACAAAACGAGGTCTGGGATACAGCAAAAGTTTGACATTCAAATGCAGTTCTCCAACTGACCAATATGTACAAATGCACACACTGGGTCCATGTAATGCTTATATTAGAGAAAACAACATAAAAATGCACTATTATCTGGTTAGGGTGGAAATTGCTTTGCAAAAAATGTGTATATGAAGCAAAAATACATAGAAACGTTAGTATATTAGGAGAAATTCACACTAAGACTGATTAATTTTTCACAAGGACCTTTTTTAAAAAAAGCAGACTGATGTGGAATTGAAGAGAACTGAACTAAAGATGGGGGGAGGAGGGGGAAGAAACCAAAACTTGCAGATTCACCCATCCCTACAAGAGGGTTACTGCCATGCCAGGACATATTCTTTTTTGTATACTAAAGGGGGTGGAAATTGTTGAAACATCCCAGCATCAGTATAATGTTTAGAACAGCAACAAGGAAGGAACAAAAAGCTAACTGGGTTTATTATTTATTATTGAAAATAATTTCCTGTGTCAGAGAGTTCCACAAGCCAACTGTCCACTGCAGGAATGTTAACCTGCTGATTTTACCTTGACTCAACAATCTGACTCAGCCCTTTTGTGATAGCCATGGTCAATAGTCTGATGACCTAGCAAGAATATTCCTCCATCTTCCCCAGATAAGTCCTAGAGGCCCATGCTGGAATCTGTGTTCTGAAGTTAGTAATCCTTTAGTAATCTGCAGCAAAACGGTTAATGACATCTGCAGGCCCTGATATGCAGTTAATTACTGTAATGTAGAACATCTTGAAGAAGAACGTTGCATGTACATATTACCAATTAACCCACAAATCTGGGAAGCAAAAGACAGAAATTAATAGAACACTCTCCTGTCATTGTAATTACAAGCTCCGTGTGAGAGTCCAATGTAAGAAGGATGTGAAATCCAATAATTAGTAAAGATTTCAAAAGCATAGAGAAAGCAGAATGTTCTAGGTCACATAGCTGGGAGGAATATTATGGTATTGGGAGCAGGAGAGAGAGTGGTGGTGAATAGCAGGTTGCAACACATTTTGGAAAGGCTCTTTGCACCTTTGCTTATGGTCCAACCATAAATCTGTTCTTAGACTCTGGAACAAGGGCCAAGTCTAATTCTGCCTTAGTACATTCTGAAAATCCCTCATCTTTTGGTAGAGCAAGATCTTGGGGTCACTTGATGAAGATGTAGACCTGGAGCTGCTTCACACCAGAGCTTATCCAACACAAAATTAACAGCCTTGGACTTCCTCCCAAGAATCCTGGGAACTGTAGTTTGTGAAGGATGCTGGGAATTGCAGCTGTGTGAGGTGGAAACTACAGTTCCCAGGATTCTTTGCAGGCAGTCATGTGCTTTAAATGTGTTAGGTGCGCTTTAAATAGGTCTGCCCCTAGCGTGCAGCTGCTGTGAAAAACATGGATTCCACATTAGGGATCATTAGGAAATGGACTGAAAATAAAAATGTTGGT
The DNA here is from genome assembly GCF_964252035.2 of Podarcis erhardii. NCBI lineage: Eukaryota > Metazoa > Chordata > Lepidosauria > Squamata > Lacertidae > Podarcis > Podarcis erhardii. The sequence goes on along the minus strand of NC_138513.1, from coordinate 12,955,424 downwards.
ATAATAGTTATTATACAAATCTATGGTCCAATAATACTAGGTACAGTTCAAGTCACCTTGGAAAGGATATTGTAGAAATGGGAAAAGTTTCCAAAAGGGGGCAGTCAAGAGGCTGAGAAACTCCCCTATGAGGAAAGGTTGTAATATTGGGCCGCTTTAGTTTAGAGAAAAGATAATTAATGGGAGACATGACAGAGGTGTCTAATTCCTGGATTCAACTGCCCAATTATACACCTCCAATCATTCCATTAGTTAAAGCTATGGTTTTCCCAGTAGTGATGTATGGAAGTGAGAGCTGGACCATAAAGAAGGCTGATGGCCGAAGAATTGATGCTTTTGAATTATGGTGCTGGAGGAGACTCTTGAGAGTCCTGTGGACTGCAAGAAGATCAAACGTATCCATTCTGAAGGAAATCAGCCCTGAGTGCTCACTGGAAGGACAGATCCTGAAGCTGAGGCTCCAATACTTTGGCCACCTCACGAGAAGAGAAGACTCCCTGGAAAAGACCCTGATGTTGGGAAAGATGGAGGGCACAAGGAGAAGGAGACGACAGAGGACGAGATGTTTGGACAGTGTTCTCGAAGCTACCAGCATGAGTTTGACCAAACTGCGGGAGGCAGTGGAAGACAGGAGTGCCTGGCGTGCTCTGGTCCATGGGGTCACGAAGATTCAGACACGACTAAACAACTAAACAACAACAACAATCATTCCATTGGCCATGCTGAAGGGAGATGGAGTCAAGCAATCTCTAGAGAGCATTTTTTGGCTACACTGTGCTAATATTAATTCATTAATTCAGATTTCTCAAGCCAGGAAAGAAAGCCTTCATTATAAGCATACCCTGTAAAAAGTTTAACCCTGCTACAAAAAGTATTTCATAATAAAAAGGTCTTGCAACACTTTCTTTTGGAGGGGAGTAGCGAAGTGCTCAGATCTGGGCTTTGGAGACTCTCCAGGGAAACAACATTTCACAGCTGCTTATTTTGAGAGATGGTAAAACATTCTTCCTGTGACGACTTTATCATCTCATTTTCACATGGGGAGATGTTTGTTTGAAATAGATGGCACATTTTAAAAAGTTACTATACCAAAAGGAATGCCAGTTCAACAAGAGTAAGTTCAATGGAGGTGCTATCTGCAGCAGAGGCTATAATGACCAGGGGTCAGCAAACTTTTTCAGCAGGGGGCCGATCCACTGTCCCTCAGACCTTGTGGGGGGCAGGACTATATTTTGAAGGGGGGGAAATGAACAAATTCCTATGCCCCACAAATAACCCAGAGATGCATTTTAAATAAAAGGACACATTCTACTCATGTAAAAATACACTGATTCCTGGACCGCCTGCAGGCCGGATTTAGAAGCTGATTGGGCTGGATCCGGCCCCTGGTCCTTAGTTTGCCTACCCATGCTAATGAGCATACCATGGCCTGCAGACATACATCTTATTGGGGGGTGCGGTATATTGGGAGTGGGGCATGAGGTTTGTCACATCGTGATGCCTGCTTTTTGGAACAATCTGCCCATGGATCTAACAACTGAAAACATACCCCTTTCACCTGGGTCTTGCCCTGACCACTAATATTGGTTCCTGGTGTTCCTGGTTCCTGCCCTTGATATTTAAACTTTGCTTCACTCAGCTGCATTTTACTGCAATATTTTGTCGAAATGCTAGGGCCTCCTTGCAGGGGTCCTGGGACGTGCCATCAAATCCCAGATGCCCAGCAAGATGGGAGGAGGCTATACCCCCATGTCCTAGGACACCTCCTCACCTTCTCATTGCCCATGTTAAGGTCTTGGACTTGGGGGAAGAGAAAGATATGAGGTGGTGCTGGGCACTCTGGGAATCAAAACAAAACAGAGACAGTGTGGAGGGCAAGCTGTGCCTGCTTTGATTATATTCTCCAAATACGACAACCTTAGTTTTGGCATAGTTACTGTAACTCTTACATGTTTTTATTTGCACAGTTGGCCAAATTTGACCAGCATCCTTCTGAGTCCAGTTTTGTTCAGCAAGAGAAAGGGATAAATGGGCCAGGAGGAGAAAGAGGGAGAGAGGGAGAGAGGGAGAGAGAGAGAGAGAGAGAGAGAGAGAGAGAGAGAGAGAGAGAGAGAAGGAAGGGGATTATAGTCTCAAGAACACTTGCATACTCTTCACAATCTATTTGCACTTTTGCCTTAGCAACCAAAGGCCAGGGATTTTCAGAATGACAGCCATGTCTTCTGTCAGCAATGCCAGTTGCAAGCTTTGGAGAGCCCTTGGGTAGACTTACTTGCTCCTTGCTAGCATCACATTCACTCGCCACTTCTCTGTCTGTGGGACCCCTGAATTGGTGTTGATCCTTGATGCTGTCCTTGACAACCATAGCTCATCCAAACTTCCTTTTGTGCCGCATCTGTAGGCACAGGTCTGGACTATCTGTGTCAGTGTTCAAGTGCTGCATTTTCTTGGTGGTTTTCTCTGGGAAAACCTGCATTTTGCCACTGAATCAGAGCAAAAATCAACTGGCTTTTCGTTCCAATTCAGTGGTAAAACATGGGTTTTCCCCAAGGACAGTGGCGGAACAAGCATAAAAAGATCACACTGTTCGGACCTCGATCTGGGAAGCCTGGACCTGTGCCTAGTAAGTGTGGAGCAAAGGATGGATGAGCCCTCCGTTGTATAATATTAGAAGCCCCATTCTCTCTTCTTGGAGGTCTCCACTAGTTCTCCCTCCACTGTCAGAAGTAGCAGGCTGTCAGAGCTGGTTCAGCTGCAGGTCATTGCAGAGATGAGCAGTAAATTTGACTCTTCATTCAAGGAAGCAGAATACAGGCCGGCTCCCAGAAAAGCATTTGCCAGAACTGACCACCTGGGATTCCCACTTCCCTCTAAGTCTCCTCCCTGTCTGACTGTTTCCCCTGCAATTTTAAACTCTGTCAGGAGTCCCCCACCCCATGCTCTTTGTTCTGCTACATGCAAAAGCCTTTGAGCCTTTGGAGACAAGGCTGAATACAAAAGGACTGGTAGTCTCCTGTGAATCTGTTACAGCCTCAGCCCTCACCTTCTCCCCCTCAGCTGTCTGTCCTACATCTGCAGTGCTTTCTGCCTCTTCTTCCTCTCTCTCACTGAAGCCTGCTGCTTGTTCAGCATCCAGCCACTTTCCCCCTTTCATCCTTTGCCCTGTCTTCAGTCTCCCATCACCCTAGCTCTGATCCTTACTCTTCTGAAGCTTCCCTAGGCAGTTCTCCAGCTGGGCCTCCCACCACTCTTCCTTGTCCAGCCAGTCCTTGACATCTTCCTTTGAATGCCAATTGCTGGAAACTGCAGGTGCAGAGAGGGCTGTCTTACTTAGGTCTTGCTTGTGGGCTTCCCATAGCTTGTCCATTGGAAGAACAGGGTGCTAGACTCAATGGGTCTCCCCATGGACTCCAACAGGGCTCCTCATAGGCTCTCATGCCTCCAGATTGCTCCCCAGTTCCCTGGGCTAGCAGGAACCCACCCACCCACATTGATAATGGAAATGGAGAGATTTGTCTCCCTTTGTAGAAAAAGGCGCATTAAAATGCTCTTAATATGTGATGAGAGAGGCAGAACTCAGTGTTGGAATATTCATGCAGCATCTGGAGTGACTGGCGGTAAAGCATCTGTCTCTTCCCCCGCCCCTCCAAAACGGCGGAAAACACCACTCAGTCTGAAGATGCAGCATCCTGTCCCCTTTTCCCATCTGACTCCCTCTATGCCTTGGCTCAGCTGCATCCCAATGTTCCCTTTCCCATAACCTGCATGCTTTGGCAATGATGATGAGGCTTTTCAAAGCAGAATCACTCTTGTAGTGCCACAGGCCAATTTGTTTAGCCTGCAGCACACTTGTAATGTTTGGGTTGATTACCGCTTCTAACAAAACAGTCCCTTGCGGTTCTTCGCTGCATTTGAATATATTCCAGTCGTGTGTGCGGAAGAGGAAGACTGCATATGTGTGTGCTTTTGAAAATAAGTGGGAAACGAGTCTGACACAAATGATGTTTTAATTAGACTAGAAAGAAAAGAAGGAAGCGTTGGGGACAAATGTGCTCGACTGAGGGACACTTACCTCCAGGAGAAAGGTCTGGGAAGAAGGAACTCTTTGGGTATTTGCCCCGCAGAGAAAAAGCAGCTTGGATGAAAAGGTGAATTGCAATGCATCGGTATTGACTAACCTGAGTTGCACTATGACATAACACAAAGGAAGCAAATCTTCATTGCAGATTTGCAATTAGGGTCAGGAGCGGTGTTATGGTGAAGAAAAAGAGCCCCACCCTTCTGTGTGCAGAAATCATCTGGGCTGGCAGTCAGGCCAAGTTTCAACACCAGCACTGACCCATGGAGGCAGCCATCCAGCCATTCCAGTAATGTCCCTGGGAATTATTGCAAGCCACTTCTTGAATTGGTAATTTAGTGTGGTGGTGGTGGTATAAGTTAGATAAAGAACCCCTCAGTCACCTTTTTGAAATTCAGCCCCACCTGAAAGTGCTACCCAGTGCTTTTTTTCAGGGGGGGGGGACGCATACCCCTAAACATTTTGTGAATCGTTGTACTTTTGTCCATTTACTGTATTTATTTTCCCCGGTTTGAACAATAAAATGGTGATCTTCTTGAGTCAAAATGAGAGTATCCCTAAACATTTTTGAGGGGGGGGGAGCAGTGGTGCTACCACTTTTCTGCAGTTCCCAAAGTCATTGATACTGACCCTCCTAAATTTCTTGGGGTGGTGGGAATGACTGCTCCCCACTTAAAACGGGGGGCGCCCTTTGCGTGGACGCGTGCAGCCCTGGATCTGGAGTGGCCCAATCAGCATAGGCTTTGCCTTCCCTCAGGTGGGATACCTGAAGGTCCCCGCCTACCCCAGTGAGTTGTCCAATCCCACCTGGGGGAAGCGTTGCCAGGGAAACCAGGCCAGGTAGGGGGAGGGATTACCTGCCCACACAATGGGAATCAATGGTCCCATGAGACTTCCAGAATTATTTTAAACAGCTGTTGTTCTAATGACATCATGCTTAGGCTGGATCTGTAAAAATGCTGTAAAATAATAATAATATAGCTCTCAGTACAATTTCAATGCAATTTCCCATTGCTGACTGAACGCCGCTCTACAGCGCCCTCTGTGCCGCATTTTCATACATTTTCAACATTATAACCCACCAGTGTAGATTGGTCATTAGGTTTTAGATTGTGGTTCTATTGTTATCAGATATATTGTGCATTATCGCTTTGATGTCAGCTATCTTGGAAGACCTGTCCTTTAAATGATGGATGGATGGATGGATATAATAGTGGGGAAATTGCCACTTTCCCTCTGAAGTCCACAGTGGGAAGCTTATACTCAAGTTGACCCAAATGCAAGCAAGGCGAACCCTCCATGCAGTTGGAGACTCCCATAAAGCAGAGTTCCTAACACAGGGGATTCTGCTTACATTCAAGTGAGCATGAGTACAAGACGCCTGCAGACCTGCTCCACTCAACATGGGGAAGGCTGGGGCTGAGGGAGCAGAGCCAAGGGGCAGTGCATCCTGATTTGCCACTTGAGGTGATACGGAAAGTGCCGCCTTGCCCTGCTGCCACTGCCGCTGCCACACCCACCACCACCTGCCTGCTCCTGCTGCTGCCACCGGCTCTGATGCTGCCTTTGCATGCTCTGCCATACCCACTGCTGGCAGAGAAGTGCTAATACCATTGGCATGGATTTCAAGGGAGATCATGCTGATTTGGGGTGAGATTTTGCCCTAAATGGATGCTATCTTGCCCACAATTGGCACCGATGTTGGTGCCACCTGGGGAGCTTCTGCCCCCTGAGGCAGTGGTCTCACCCTGTCTACTTGGCTGGGCCAGCTCTGGCATAGCCTCATGCCTAGGGATGTTAGTGGCAGGGCTTGTGTGCACACCCCACCCCCTCCATGGATTTGCCTTCGCGTTTTACTGAAAGATGTGCTCAAAGCCTTTGCTGCTGTTCATAGGTGTCTCTCTCTCTGTGTTGAATAATCCTTTGCCTTGTCTTCAGATGTGCATTATTAAACAAGGGGGAAGGCCTTGGGTTAAGGAACCAATCTGGCAACAGACTGGACCTACAAGAGGCTAATGGTCTCCCCTTCCTTCATTCCCTTCATTCTTTGCTTCCTGGAATGTGGGTTCCCCAGCTGCAGGATTTGTCCACACTGTTCCAACATGTTTTGTCCAGCTGAGTATTACCTGACTGCAGTTCTAACATGTTAAGACTGCTTTGAACTCTTTTTGAAGGCATGATGACAGGCTGATCAGTCCGTGACCCTCCTTCACCTAGAGAGCTCTGCAAGTCCTCATTTACCAACTAACCTAAATCAGGCAATGCAGTCTGTGTTCAGGGATTTCAATAACTTTTAGCATCTGTTTAAGCACCTTTAGCAAAGCCCGCCATGGAGGTTCACTCTTACACTGTATGAGCCTCCCTCCCTCTCTCTTTAATTGAAGCTGTTTGCATGGACTGTGCTTCCTCCTCCTTACTTATAGCAGCAATCTGTGTTTGCCCAGCGATCTGACTTTCTCCACGATAAAGCAAAACAATGAGAAACATGTCAAGGGCGTGTCAGATGGAGGATTAAGGCTGGGTGCTTTGATACAGAGTTGGGGGCAGGCCAAGGAAGCAAACTGAGCATGGCCAGCGTTAGAACGTGACAAAGAAGTTGCACCCAAAGCCAGCTCGTTTTGCATTCACACTTGTAATTAAAAGCCGTCCTGGCAGCAGCACAGAGCAGAAGATTTCAAGAGGGAGCCAATGTCAATAGAACAGGCTCTCCTTTAGCAACATGCCCATCTCCCAGGCAAGGATGGCAGGTAGAAACAATGCAAGGTTGTGTGGCCCCCAGTATCCCTCCCCATGTTCTATGAGGGAATGCCCCAAAAGATCTTTGGAACTTCCCGTCTATTGACATCACGTACAGTGGTACCTCGGGTTAAGAACTTCATTCGTTCTGGAGGTCCGTTCTTAACCTGAAACCGTTCTGAACCTGAGGTATCACTTTAGCTAATGGGGCCTCCCACCGCATTATTCTGTTCTCATCCTGAAGCAAAGTTTTTAACCCGAGGTACTATTTCTGGGTTAGCGGAGTCTGTAACCTGAAACATCTGTAACCTGAAGCGTCTGTAACCCAAGGAATTTTCCTTGTACTTCACATAAAATGAATTATCTGAGGGCACCGTTCCAGCCAGGTAAAAACCCTCAAGGAAAGTGCAAAGCAGGGCTGGTGAGGGGGGCATAGCTGTCAACGTTTCCCTTTTAAAAAAAATGGAAATTCCCTTATTCCGAATAGGATTCCTCGCAAGAAAAGAAAAAAAGTTGACAGCTATGGAGGGGGGTGTCCTGGGGTGGGTGGCAGATATTATTATTATTATTATTATTATTATTATTATTATTATTATTATATGGCAAAAGCTATGTGCTTATGGCCATCCCAGTGACCTTCTCTCTCTACAAAAATGAATGTGTAAATTACAGCAAAGTAGATGATCTAGCCAGACAGGTAGTGGTCATTGGGAATGCACCACTTACCTGGAGGCCTCCTGGCAGTGATGTTGCTGCCACCTGTTGGGAAAGAGAGGGAGAGCAGTGAGGTCATTGATCTCCCACATTTCCTAGTTGGCAGCCTGAACTTTTTTTTTACAGCGGATTGCAAGTTCTGCTGTTAACATCATTGGAGTGGGTAGTAATTGGGTTTTAATACAGCTCAATATTTTTTTTTTTTTAAAAAAAGGCCTGCTTTAGCATGCCAGAGCCTGTACCGCTGCCATAAAGCTGTCTCTTCCTTACAAATTATGCACTAGTTTTTAAGTATTTAGGTCAAACACTCCTTTTAAGAGTTGACAAGGAGAGGAGATGAATGCATGCTATAAATATACTTGGAGTCTTGCATTTCCGTTCATCATAACAAGGGGCGGTGGCGGAAGCTCTGCTATATCTTTTATCTCTCCCAATGCCCTAGGCTAACCAAATGAAGTGCTTGCTTTAAAGTGTAAAGTGAAATCTTAATTCATGTACTTTTTTGTTTCCAGCATCATTATGAGTCAGTATGATCAGGCTTCCGAAGCTGCCTTAAGAAACAAAAGTCTCTGTGGCAGATCAAGGCTCAACAGAATAAAAATAAAGCTAAATCCAATTAGGATAAAGTAACTGTCAACATGATGGGGGGCGGGGCGGGGAGGTGGTTGCAGTTTCATAGTTATAGACCAGTTCCCATCCCTAGCAAAACTGGGCATTTCCTGTGTGCAATAATAAATGGAAGTGGTAGTTCTTTGATGGAGTAGACTTCCCTCTTGCAGTCTATTTGACTTTTGCTACTGAGAGCAGTTGTACACCTCTGTAAGAGGGTAAGTGAATGCCTGCTGCTTCTGAAAACAACAACTGTGCATCAAGTTCCCAGTCTCTGACTCTTCATCTCATCTCATGACATCACGGCATTCCACATTCCCCTGCCCTCTGATATCTTAAGATCTCAAGCAGAGGCAGAGAAATAAACATGGGAAGCTGCAGCAATAAGGTGCAGGGCCTTTTAAAAAAACATCCCTACCCTCTATCTTCTTCATTTCTTTGGCGATCACTCGTAGCTGAGTAAGATTCTCTTCCATGAAAACAGTCTTAATGGTGAATCCGTAAGTGACCATGGAGGCCAATTCTGGATCCACACATCCTTCCACAGTGGGGACATAGGTTTCTGAGCGGGAGTTGATCATGGTGAGGGTTTGCCAAACATGCCTTCCACTAATAATAATAATAATAATAATAATAATAATAATAATAATAATTTATTATTTATACCCCGCCCATCTGGCTGGGTTTCCCCAACCACTCTGGGCGGCTTCCAACAAAACACTAAAATACAATAACCTATTAAACATTAAAATCTTCCCTAAACAGGGCTGCTTTTAGATGTCTTCTAAAAGTTTGGTAGTTAATTTTCTCTTTGACATCTGGTGGGAGGGCGTTCCACAGGGCGGGTGCCACTACCGAGAAGGCCCTCTGCCTGGTTCCCTGTAACTTGGCTTCTCGCAGCGAGGGAACTGCCAGAAGGCCCTCAGCACTGGACCTCAGTGTCCGGGCAGAATGATGGGGGTGGAGACGCTCCTTCAGGTATACTGGACCGAGGCTGTTAGTTCGCTTCTCCTTTTTGCCCTGAGTTTGTGCTTCTTCAAAGTCCATGACACCTTTGGTAAAGGCTGTTTTCCAACTGGAGCACTCACAGGCCACTGTATTAGCCAACAGAAATCACAGAAGGAAGCAGAAAGCTTTTGCTATTTGCTCTGCTTCCATTCAATTCCAAAAGAGCTCATTCCTAACTCCTGGCTGTATTTCCTGCCCCAACCCAGGAATCAGAGGTTTTATTTCTTCAGATAAAAAATGGACAACTCTGTTTTCTTGTTCCCAACCTTTGGATCTTCCTTGAGCTTGCCCTTGTAGAGAAGCCTGGTGATGCCACATCTTGAGAGCAACGCTTTGGGACACTGCTGCACAGCTCCCTGTTAACAATGCATTGTGTCCTGTGTTTCCACCTGATTCCACATGGACTCATTCCTGACTCCTGGCTATACTACTTGAGCCATGCTGCACATAGTTAAACTATGGAACTCACTCCCCCAGAAGACAGTGATGGCCGGCAACTTGGATGACTTTAACAGATGATTAGGCAAATTACAGTGGTACCTCGGGTTACAGAAGCTTCAGGTTACAGATGCTTCAGGTTACAGACGCTTCAGGTTACAGACTCCGCTAACCCAGAAATAGTACCTCAGGTTAAGAACTTTGCTTCAGAATGAGAACAGAAATCGTGCGTCGGCAGCGGGAGGCCCCATTAGCTAAAGTGGTACCTCAGGTTAAGAACAGTTTCAGGTTAAGAACGGACCTCCAGAATGAATAAAGTTCTTAACCCGAGGTACCACTGTAATGGAAGACAAGGCTATTAATGATTAGTAGCCACAATGGCTATGTTCTTTCACCATTATCACCATGCCTCTGAATAAGAGATGCTGGAAATTGCCAGTGGGCAGAATGCTTTTGCACTCGTGTCCAGCTTGCAAGCTTCACACAGCCAACTGGTTGACTACTCTGAGAACAGGATTCTGGACTAGATGGGCCATTGGCCTAATCCAGCAGGCTTATCTTGTGTTTCCTATGTTCTAGCATTGCAGGGGGTTGAAGGAGATGACCATTGAGGTCCCTTCCAATTCTAAAATCCAATGATTCTATAAACTTAAATAGAAAGACCTATATAGTTGAGGGGTTTTTTCCCCCCTTGACAATATATTTTACTCTAGATCATGGCCACTGGTCCCATCACCTCCTGGCAAATAGAAGGGGAAGAAATGGAGGCAGTGAGAGATTTTACTTTCTTGGGCTCCATGATCACTGCACATGGTGACAGCAGTCACGAAATTAAAAGACGCCTGCTCCTTGGGAGAAAGGCGATGGCAAACCTAGATAGCATCTTAAAAAGCAGAGACATCACCTTGCCAACAAAGGTCTGTATAGTTAAAGCTATGGTTTTCCCAGCAGTGATGTATGGAAGTGAGAGCTGGACCATAAAGAATGCTGATCGCCCAAGAATTGATGCTTTTGAATTATGGTGCTCTTGAGGAGACTCTTGAGAGTCCCATGGACTGCAAGAAGATCAAACCTATGCATTCTGAAGGAAATCAGCCCTGAGTGCTCACTGGAAGGACAGATTGTGAAGCTGAGGCTCCAATACTCTGGCTACCTCATGAGAAAAGAAGGCTCCCTGGAAAAGAACCTGATGTTGGGAAAGATGGGGGGCACAAGGAGAAGGGGACAACAGAGGACGAGATGGTTGGACAGTGTTCTCGAAGCTACCAGCATGAGTTTGACCAAATTGCGGGAAGCAGTGGAAGACAGGAGTGCCTGGCGTGCTCTGGTCCATGGGGTCACCGAAGAGTCGGACACGACTAAATGACTAAACAACAACAAAAGAGGTTTTTAAGATCTAGTTTAGTCCCTTGGCTGGAGACCCCAGATCTAATTTCACATTTTGATTTGGAATCACAGAATTGTAGAGTTGGAAGGGCCCCTAAGGATCATCTAGTCCAGCCTTTCTCAACCTGTGGGTCCCCAGATGTAGTTGGACTACAACTCCCATCACCCCTAGCTAGCAAGGCCAGAGCTCAGGTATGATGGGAGTTGTAGTCCAACAACATCTGGGGACCCACAGGTTGAGAACCACTGATCTAGTCCAACTCCCTGCAATGCAAGAGTGTGCAGCTGTCCCATAAGGAGATCGAACCTGCAACCTTGGCGTTACCAGCACCATGCTTTATGAGTATTTTTTGTAACCGTTCTCAAAGAAATTCTCCTGGATCAAACAGGTGAATGTCATCAGGGAGCCATCGTTCAGTCACATGGTGTCAGGCTTTGGGGAATCATCTTCCTCCTCCGTGGCAGTAACTAAGAAGAGATCAAACAAAAGGAACATCTTACCAGTTAGATTCTTTAACAATCACAGCAAGAGACAAAAGAACCCAAATACCTAGAAAGGTGGTGCTCCCGATTAAGACACACACACCCTCCATCCCTATTAATCTACGTCACTCCTACATCTTGTAATCTGAGCTGGTACCCTCTGCGCTTTCTGTTCTGAGAGTTTCTGAGCTCCTCTTGACCATGGGGAGGGCGCTGGAGGAATGCTGTCAAAAGACTATGAATCTGTTAACCGTCTCTCTCCCAGTGTTTCTTCTCCTACCTGCTCCCCGTCCAGTATTTCCCAGCTTCTGCCATCTGGACTATGCCCCTCTGCAAACCACTGTTTCAAATCTATACTGCCCTCCTGCTACTGGGAAGATTCAGAATCTGGAGGGGGTGGCTCCCACCATTCTTCCTCAGTGCAGCCCTTCTCAGCACGGTCCCTGACATATGGTCAGCATTGCAAAATCCACGGTTCAGTTCCAGGCATCTCCAGGTAAAAGGAATGCTAGGATGCTGACAAAGGCATCTGAGGTGTCTGAGAACTTGGGAAAGCTGTTGCCATTCAGAGTTGGTAGTCCTGGGCCAGCCGACTCGGTGTAAGACAGGTTAATGCGTCAAAATCCAAATCCATAAAAGCACAACTCGACCTTGATGAAACGCAGGCCATGCCGAGGGCTGACTTATTAGGCTGCAGAAGGCTGGGAGCTAGAACCAAACAGGATGACAAAATACGGCCCTTTCCTTGCTAGCAACAAATCTTGCTGTCCTTGTGGCCGGAGAAGTAATTGCAGAGGTTGAAGTGCATCAAATCTCCCATGCTGCATTCATATATTGCGAGACTTGTCAAGGGCAAGTAAGAACCCAGGGAAGTGTCCATCCTTCGAGCTCTCCCCATATTGATGCATCCTCCCTCTCCTCCTCCCAGGAACATAATGGAAACCAGCCTGTCTAACCAATAGCAGAGCAGCTCGAAAGCCAGGCAGAAGGATGATCGCAAACTGAGCTCCTGTCACAGCATAATAGGGTGTGATGCATCATTGCAGTGATGTGTCAAGGCTGGAAAATTTCAAAGTGGCCTGGTAAAACTGTCCTAAAATATTGAACCAGAGAGAGGAAAGAAAGAAAGAAAGAAAGAAAGAAAGAAAGAAAGAAAGAAAGAAGAAAAAGGTGTTTTTTTTAAGCATCTATTTTCATAAATTATTCTTGCACTCTATAATTTTCTTAGTGCAGCACAATTCTGCCCCCCCTCCCCCCCCCCGTTTTGTGAACACTGTCAAATGTCCATGCCTCAAGCGAATGAATACCTGTGTCTCTGGTTTATGAGGCTTTTGTGGCATCAGTTTTGGTATTCTTCAGCAAAATAATAATGATGAGGATGATGGTATTTTGTGTCTCATTTTTTAAGTTTGCATTTTTTCAAAGTAGAGTTTAGTTCTTAATTTCAGAAACTGTGTTTAGTTAAGTATCAATATCTTTAGGTTGAATATCTATTGCGTATCTATTCAGTAAATGAGTATCTATTCAATAATTGGGTGAGCACCATAATGAAAAATGCCTGGCACACCTATGTTTGCTTGCACAAAACTTATGTGGAAGTTAGACAATCATGTCTTTATGGAGCATTCATTCTGATTTGTTTCTGCAGAGGTTTTAAGACAATGTTCACTCATCCAGATTTGCTTATGTGCTGCATATCCCTGTTAACCCTTTCTTCACCCCCATTTTTGAGTGCATTTCCACGTTACTTCCCTAACCTCTAACTGTTCATTACTTCCGAGAAAGAATGCAGGGGTTTGCATGGCTCACATGTGCATTTGAAAAAGGATAATCAAGAGTGCTACCCCACAGCAGTGCACTGTACTGAGGGAGAGTGAGATAAAAGTCCATGCACCTTTTTAAAATGCTGCAAAAATAGTCAATTTTTGAGGCAGGCAAATGGAGACACCCGTTTTCAGATAATTCTTTATTGAGCTCTTCTGCCTTTTGATGCTGAAATAAAAATATGGAATCTAATTGTGGGGATAAGGGTGAACAGGAGGAGCATGAACTTTTGTAAAGACGGGAGCATTAACACACCACTTAATTGGGTAAACTGTTGTTTGATTCCAACCCCCTTTCTCTCACACACACTCTTTCTCATTTTGTAAATCCAGGTGCAGGAAGGAAAAAAACAACCACAGCAATTAATATTAACCTGAATGTGATTATTTGGCTCTTCAGCATTTCATTGGATTATGTTGACTTTATAATTTGATTGCTGTGCAGATGTGAACTCGGCTGATTGCATTAAAATATGCAACAGGAAATTGTGGTGTTGGTGGAAGGAGGGGGGGTGAGGAGAAATCTGATGGAGGAGGTGCGCGGCGCAAGTTTGTCTTCCCCACTGAGTTTATTTCCTTTCGGAGAAAGCCAAGCAGAAGGTCAGATTGATCACACCGTAATTCGAATCATTTGGAAGGTGGCTGCTAATTAGGTGGCAACATTTTGAGCTGAATTTAAATAAAGAATATAGCAGTTTTTACGGGTGGAAGTTCATCAGGGGTTTATTGACGCTCCGGGAGGTTTCAAGGGTTCCCCAAAAGTGCACCTGTTGCCCCCCAAACCAGAATTGCCAAAGTGGTCGCCCCAGTCACCTATTGTTGGGTTAAATGGTGGTCTACTACAAGGACAACCCTGAGACTTAGGAGGTGGAAGCTGTCAGGCAGTGCCACCCCCCTGGACTGGCTGGAAGTAACCAGACAGATAGGAAGGGGGTTGGCTGAAGGCAGATTAATATTGGTAGGGCCCCATTTGTCCTAATGGAGCAGCCTCCATTCATCCAATCCCAATCTAATGGAGAGGTCAAGAGCTGGACCAAATCTTGACCTCCCCATTGGATTGGGAATGGGTGAGTTCTAAGCAATTTTGAGTGTATGGACATGGATCATTGGAAGAGGAGGAAGAAGAGGAGGAAAGCATCAGGGCCACAATGAACATAATGACATTTCCAAGGAAAATGAAAAACTGAAAAGCTCTGAATGTAAATATGCCCTTCATGGCATCCTTAAAAAAAGAAGAAGCTGTTAATCAGATGTGTACAGAGAGTTTCTAATTGTCTCTACATGCTTCTCTGGCATCTAATATTGTATTAAACTTCACTGGTAGGATTTTGGTTACTTATGCAAAAAATCACATCTGCAATTGATAGAAATATTTATCAGGGTGTTCACTAAACTGAAAAACCAGCGAAGCAAGTAATAACATTTAAAACAAATAGGAAAGCACAAATGAAAATGAAGCAACTGAATAATTACACAATATGCAGAATAAATGATATCAAAATTCCAGTTCTGTTTCAAATCAATAAAAGTGAAATGCGACAGCTAGTTGATGATGTCGTGGGATGAATAAAAAAAGAAGCAGCATTAAAAAAATTAATCCAGTCAAAATATCTTTGTAAAATGATTCGAGACAATTGAATCTTTGCCATTGTTCCTTAATGGAAAACAATTGGTTCCTGAAAAACGATTTGCTTCTTCTATTGCTAACAATCCAAGAAATTATAAAACCAGGCGGGTGTCCTGCTACTCAATTCATTGTTTCAATTTGTTTGATAACAAGAAGTAATATGCCTTTGTGTGGTTTAGTACTGGCTATTTGGGATGATATTAAGAACCGACTGAGACATGGAAGTCAACATGAATTTCAACTATGGTCCCAATATATCCAGAACCTCAAATGTGCTCTGAGCTTCATCTGGCAACACAGGCTAGGATCCACCTTCACCATAACGGTTGAGGGCAAGATTAATGGTTCTGCCCAATTCCAGAATATTGAATCATTGGTCCAGAATATTGAATCATTGGTCCTTGTACTTGGATTGCTCTAGGAACTGGTGAAATATTGGAAGGAGTGGCTATCTGCTACCTCCGCTGTCAGAGGCTAAGCCAATCAGTCTCTTGAGCTTAAGCCAAGAAATAGTATTCTTTATGAAATTGAATATCAATATATGTATCAAGGCTTTGAGATTAGACCACTGAAGAAGCCTGGAAAACTACCTTGGGTGTGTGCTACCTGCAAGCCGCAGTAAAAGGGCCCCATCGGGGGCGAACAGCAGCCTTACTTGGACTGCCAGGGCGAAACAGGCACAAAACGCCAGCACCCTGTCTACAACTTCACTAACATCCATTTACAACTTCACTAGCATCTCTCAGTATTGTGAACAACACCGAACTTACCCTTTGTTGGTATCTTCACGAACTTACCTAAAAAGATAAATAAAACAAAAGACTAAGCATTTGAAAAATCCATTGAAACCAGACATTATAAGTTCATCTTAGGTTGGGTAGTTCATAAGTCTCTGTGGCTTTGCACAAGGTTTTGTATTTTTCTCAGAAGACTGATAAAGAATGTATAATTATTTTAGAGAACCACAGGTGGGCAGAGGGTGGTTGTGCTCGAGTCCAACTTGCAGGGTTCCAAGAGGTATCTGACTGACCAACAGGTATCTGAACAGCATGCAGGAGGAGATATGCCACTGGGCCTGACATAGCAGGCTGTTCTTAAGTTCTTACGAATATAAAGGATGCCCTTTTATGTTCAATAACCACGCATCCCTTTGCATATATAGGAAGATGCTCTGACACATCAACATACATACTGGAAGGATCAGTCTGCCAGTGCAGAGTCTACAGTTTGGAACTACTGGACTGCTTTGGTTCAGTGTCTAAGCCAGATAACTCAGAATTCTAATTATTTTCCAGCTCACCTGCTGCCCTGCAAGATACTCCTCCTCCACTACTCTGAAAAAAAAAGAAAATATAAACCTGAACATGCTACTAGGGGCACAATTCTATTTTTTTTGGGGGGGGCAGGGAAGGATGATTCTAACCATGGCTCCGAAGCCTTCTGTTGGATTACACTCTAAAAAAGAGAGAAAATTTTAAAATCACTCTTTATATCTCATAATAACCAGAAATATAGGTGCTTATGAGGAATAACCAGTGCTCTGAAACCGAGGGAGGGTCCTCCCCATATTCCCCAAACAGAAGATCCAGAATTAGCATACAGTGTCTGAGGTTCCAGTGTCCCATCACCAAGTGTCCCATCTACTGGTGCCTGCTTTATGCCAGGTAATCTGGAGCCTCCATTTTAACTGGACACATTGCAGCAACTTTGCCACTGGTGTCTACTGAGATAGAATAGTGGTTCCCTCAAACCTGAAGCCAGCCCTCCTTATAAGGTGGGATGTGGAGGCTTTTTAAGCCTGGAGGCAGCATTCTCATGTGGGCAACCTTCCAGGGGCCACATACCAGGGTGGGCAGGGCCAGATGCAAAAGTGGGTGGAGCGATTGATGTGTAGGTCTACATTCCAGCCACACTTAAGACAGAGGTTTCTATACACAAACACCCACTCACAGAAAGAGGATCATTCTATCCTGGCAAGCAAAGACGCATTATCAGAATTCAAAGACACATTCCAGTCAGGCCAAAGCAAGTAAAGAGGAGGGGCAGAGCAGGGCCAATGAAAAGCACAGCCTGGGGAGAATCCCAAGAACCAGATGGAAGGTTCTAGAAGACTGGTTTGGCCTCCGGGCCTGAGGTTTCTCAGTTGTGAGATTTTCCTTTCAATTAAATGTCTACTGACCATCTCACCCTAGGCATGTTCTCACAGAACTAAGACCAGCGGGAATCAGTGGTCCTTAATCCCTCCTAAATGTGAACAAATTGCAGTCTTAATTAATATTGAATTGTGCCCCTACTGGTGATGCCTCCAATACTGATTGGTTAAGCATGTGTCAAATTACTGAATATCCATACACATTGCAATTGTTCGGGAAACAAAGCTAGGAACAGCCCATGTTTCCAGGGCAATCTCTTTGAAAAAGGGATAGATTAACCCCTTGCACAGGGCCCCGTGGAAAAAGGATTTGTCTAGCTGAATGGGAAGAGGTCTCAGAATTTGAGAGCCTATGGAGCAGAGCAGTCACAGGTGGGGTACCTGAAATAAAGGGGCAAAATAAGCAATTGAGTGAGAATCGGCAACCTGAGAGGAGGGCAGGCAGAAGGATTCCTCTAAGGTTCAGGGACTCTTGGCTAGGGAGCCATGGGGAACATCAGATGTAAAAGTCTGGACCGCAAAAGAACTCCTTTTGCCCTTTCACCCAAAAGAGAATTCTGCCAGGTGCTAGGATGCCAACAGCCAATCCTATGGTTTGTAGAGTTGCCAGTGTCTGGGCAGAAATCACTGAAATGTCTGGGAAAATCTGGACGTTTGGCAACCCATGTCTGAAGTGTAGATTTTGGTGAATTTCATAAAAAAATTGCTCAAGAATTACTCTTTTTCTTTAGATTTTTCGCCAACAAACAAACAAACAAACAAACAAACACCTAATGTCATGGGATGCTGAACTTCACATATCAGTTTCAACTAACCATACAATTCTTGGACCACACCCTTTTAGTCAGTTGCCAAATTTTCCGGGCATACTGCAGTCACAAGCAGTGTCTGTGTGGAAATCAGCTAGATGTTCAGATGTATGGCAATGTCGGCTCAACAACTTTTCTGTCTGGGTCTCCAGTATTTGAAATAAGGGAACCCTAAGTCAAACTAAGGGACACAGGTGGCGCTGTGGGTTAAACCACAGAGCCTAGGACTTGCTGATCAGAAGGTTGGCGGTTTGAATCCCCGCGACGGGGTGAGCTCCCGTTGTCTGGTCCCAGCTTCTGGCAACCTAGTAGTTCAAAAGCACGTCAAAGTGCAAGTAGATAAATAGGTACTGCTCCGGCGGGAAGGTAAACGGCATTTCCATGTGTTGCTCTGGTTCGCCAGAAGCGGCTTAGTCATGCTGGCCACATAACCTGCAAGCTGTCTGCGGACAAACGCCTGCTCCCTCGGCCAATAAAGCAAGATGAGTGCCGCAACCCCAGAGTCTGTCACGACTGGACCTAATGGTCAGGGGTCCCTTTACCTTTTAAGTCAAACTAAATCATTCCCATAATCTAAAAAGTGCTATTTAATCTGGCCTCAAAGAAAATGTCCTGGCTTCTGGGTGGAAAGTGGTGAAATCCACAGGAGGTTTTTTTTTTTTAAAAAAAAAAAAAAAAAGTCTGTTCATACAAGCACCATTAACAAACTACACTTCCCTGGGGGGAAATGGTGTGCTTTAAATGTATGGTGTGAAAGCAGCCCTGGTTGCAAAAGTGGCTCATAACCTCACAACTGGAACACACAAACATAAAAACACACATCCTCCCATGTCCTCCAAGGTTTCCAGATAAAGTAACTACTGTCATTCATTTCAAGCCCTGATTGATCCCTTCCCTCCTCCTCCTCCTCTTCTTCTTCTTCTTCTTCTTCTTCTTCTTCTTCTTCTTTTTTAAAAAAGCTTGCTGAAGAAAACATCAGAGAGCAATGGAAAGGGATGAGGCTGCTTAGACACTGTGAATCTTTATCTCTGAGGAAGCAGTAGCCAAACTTTAAAAGGGAGAAGGCAGTTAGGTTAGATGCTGAGATGCTAAGTTTAATTTAAGCGAGCATACTTGAAATGAACTTCCAGAGATAATTAGGAAATTGAGGTCTATGTAAGCCCCAGGATAAGTAGGATTTGAAGATACCAAACATCTCACAATGGTTGCAAATACATCCGCTGCGCTTTGGCAGCAGAATAATTGCAGAGTTGTGATTTGCACACCTCTCTCTCTCTCTCCTCTCTCTCTCTCCTCCCCCATCAACCTGGAAATCTATTGATAGTTTGTAATGAAATAACTGGAAGGGAGTGGAGAACATCCCCACCGACAACAGACCAGGTCTATATCTGCCCCGCCCAAAAGTAGACAGGTGGGCTGCCCTACTGTCTCTCACCTGATGTAACAGTGGCATCCCAGGTGATGAGCCTCTTTGAAGGCTTGTTTCAGCATCACAAAGGGATTAGCATTGAAACCTCTACTAAAACATCCAGGGCCACCGATCCCCTGGCTCTGAGCCTTCTTTCCTTGAGGTCCCTCAGCCCTCCAGGGCTGATTATGAGAGTGTGGATTGAGCTATAGAGAACAGGAGAGGGAAAGCTGTTTTTTTTTTTTTAAAAAAAAAAATAATTTTTATTCATTTTTCAAACACATAATAAAAACAAACAAAACACAAGACAAAAACATACAAAACATTTAAACATGTATAATTTCATAATCTTATTTTCATACACCTTCTTTCCTCCGACTTCCCCATACCTCCCTTTCGCTGCATCCTTATTTTGAAATTCTTTAGCAACCCTTTAGTCAGTTTGTCTATTAGTTCCCTTTCATTACGTTTCCATAAGCTTGTTAGTTACAGCTGTAATTCTCTACTTCTTACCCCTTGACATCTTAACATTCCTCAATTTTACAACAATTTTTAAGATATATTTTAAATTTCTTCCAGTCCTCTTCCACTGTCTCCTTCCCCTGGTCGCGGATTCTGCCGGTCATCTCCGCCAGTCCCATAAAGTCCATGACCTTTGTCTGCCATTCTTCCAGAGTAGGTCGTTCTTGCATCTTCCAATACTTTGCCAGAAGAATTCTTGCTGCTGTGGTAGCGAGGAGAGGGAAAGCTGTTGAACACATGGAAATATGTGCAAAGCGGGTGGTGCTGTGGTCTAAACCACTGAGCCTCTTGGGCTTGCTGATCAGAAAGTCGGCGGTTTGAATCCCCACAACGGGATGAGCTCCCGTTGCTCTGTCCCAGCTCCTGCCAACCTAGCAGTTCGAAAGCACACCAGTGCACTGCAAGTATATAAATAGGTACCGCTGTGGCAGGAAGACAAACAGCATTTCTGTGCACTCTTGTTTCCATCATGGTGTTCTGTTGTGCTAGAAGCAGTTTAATCATGCTGGCCACATGACCCAGAAAGCTGTCTGTGGACAAATGCCAACTCCCTTGGCCTGAAAGCGAAATGAGAGCAGCAACCCCAGAGTCGCCTTTGACTGGACTTTACTGTCCAGGGGTCCTTTATCTTTACCTTTACCTATGTGTTGCCAGCAGAACCACAGCATTGGATTCAGCCCTGTGTATCCTGAGAGAAAGCCAGTCTCTCCATTTTGAACTGTTAATGCCTCAGCACTTTCCATTGTTTGTTGCTGTTGTTGTTGTTTAGTCGTTTAGTCATGTCTGACTCTTCGTGACCCCATGGACCAGAGCACGCCAGGCACTCCTGTCTTCCACTGCCTCCCGCAGTTTGGTCAGACTCATGTTTGTAGCTTCGAGAACACTGTCCAACCATCTCGTCCTCTGTCATCCCCTTCTCCTTGTGCCCTCCATCTTTCCCAACATCAGGGTCTCTTCCAGGGAGTCTTCTCTTCTCATGAGGTGGCCAAAGTATTGGAGTATTCCAATGTTTACACATTTGTAAATGTAAGAATAAATAGGACATATTCTATTCCATTATCATGCCCCCTGATACGCCGTGTGCCATGTCCCCTTGCAATTTTTGGTGCACAGTTGACAGATACCCTGGGGATCAAGTTCTTTTGTGGCCAAATGCAATGCTGTCTCCACTGTTCCACAACAACTCTTGCTATATTGCCATGGCTAGGTTCACACATACAGATATTCCATCATGCCATCACTTATGGTCACACTTTGGAAGCGGAGACCACTGGCAAGCATCATGTTTGAGATTATGTCAGTCAGGGAGACTCTGAAACCTCATTCGCACACATACACGGAAATCTCCTGCTGTAACCATTAAGTGCGGACCATGCATGTGTGAATCCATCCCACATTCGGGTTGTCAAATGGGGAAATGTGACATCCATATATAAACCCCTACCTTGAAGATGAAAGCAAAATACAGTAACCAAGTGGCAATATGGTGATTAATTATACTTTTCCATTTTGCCCTAATGAATTGTGAAGGGCATTTATTTAACAAGCCCCTTCTGAAGCTTTTGTACATGATTGCAAATGACACGTGTGACGTCCAGCAGTCCCTTCTTTTGCATAATGGTCACAGATTATCCTTAGGAGCAGCAACATGGAGGCAAAGTGACAGCTCCAGTCACTTAATGAGAAGTTTATTAAGAAACGAGGGCTGATTATCAGCTGCAAATTAACCATAATGTGTGTAATCAGCAGAGATGTCACACTGGAGGAAGAAAGATGATAAACAGCCTGAAATGCTCATTCCCCTGTTAATCAAAAAAGTACCTATCGCTCATGTAAAGATCTCCTCTGTGAGAATCCATGGATGCCTAAGTTTGGAGCGGGCAAGAAGCATACTTTGGGGTGAATGCCTTTCTGTAGAGGGTGGAGCACAAGGGGGAACTTCATTCATCGGCATAGAATTGACACAAAATAACTTGAATGCTGAGCGATATTTTGGAGACCCTACCCAGCCCTATGGAACCAGCTCTCTGTCTGACATGCTCTGTATGTTATGTATCGAGTGGTCTGTGTTTGCCTGAGCT
Source organism: Podarcis erhardii (assembly GCF_964252035.2). Classification (NCBI taxonomy): domain Eukaryota; kingdom Metazoa; phylum Chordata; class Lepidosauria; order Squamata; family Lacertidae; genus Podarcis; species Podarcis erhardii. The sequence continues at coordinate 12,933,550 of NC_138513.1, read as the reverse complement.
TGAGTCTGGACTAAGGATTCTGAGCCCCTGTGTTCTGATTCGATGCATGATATCCAATCACAAACATTTCAGGATTTGGGCCTCTGCCATTGGCCCTGAAGCTCTGAGTTATGGTTCACAGCTTTAGACAGCCAATCACGTTGGGAGTGGGAATAGCCCAGGCCTTCAGAAATGTATATAAGAAGCTGCTTTGCTCCTGTTGTCCAGTTCTGTTAGTTCAATGAAGGTTCTTGCTGTTATCACTGTGTCGTTGCTTGTGGGAACTCACCCAAACTTCACTGTACTTAAAGCCAACCTCATGTGGACAGTTCCTAGATTATATTTGAAGACACAACTCTGTGGTTTGGGCCTCAACATGTAGGACATAGGCCTTGTTTGAATGGACAGTACCCATATGTGTAGCAGTCTTTTCTAGCCCTACATATGGAGACAGTGCGCTAGGACCTTCTTGGGGTCAGAGCAATGAATCACGTGTTACCACTCTGCTCCCTCCTGTGACAGAGAATGCATGAGGGAGCACACAGACAGGACATATATATATATCATTTAGAGGAGACCTCATTCCATTTGAAAGTAAAACGGCTGCCTTATGTATACATAAAAGATTATTAGATGTAGTGGCTTCTAAAATAGTTAAGGGGTTAAGGAAGAGGCCTAAACTCATTGCAGGTTTCCAAGTTTAATTCCTGGAAGAGGCCTAAACTCACTTGCAAGCTTCCAGGTTTAATTCTCAGCATCTCTAGTCAAAAAGTCTGCAGACAGCCACTGCAAGGACCAATTGTTGTTGTTTAGTTGTTTAGTCGTGTCCGCCTGTCAGGGAACTGCCATCGGAAAGGCAGGCGGTGGAAGGGCTCTCGGACGCTAAGAGAGACTCGGCAGCGGAGGAAGGTACCAGCAGGGGGAGAGAAGGAGCTCAGAGAGAAAGTGAGTCGGAGGGAGGGCTCCGAGAGACTTCTAGTGAAAACAGTGGAGAAGTCTCAGGACCCCCTATAGGTACACCCACTCCTCGCCGGAAACTGTCGCGCCGAGAATCCCGAAGACGCGTTTCCGTTAAGGAATTTTTATGTTGGAGCAGATTCTGCAAACGCCCACTGTCAGATTCTGCCAGCGATTAAGGGAGTCATGTTTAAGGGGCTCTGTGCTGGACCCAGGGGAGAGGTACCGTGAGCGTAGTCTGAGTCCACATGAAGAGGGGCAAGGTCCGAGGCGGAGAGCCGGTCGGGGAACAGGAACGCTGGAACAGGAGGCCGAGCAGGGTACAGGAACACCGGATGGTCAGGAACAGGAGGCCGAGCAGGGAACAGGAACACCGGATGGTCAGGAACAGGAGGCCGAGCAGGGAACAGGAGCACCGGATGGTCAGGAACAGGAGGCCGAGCAGGGATCAGGAACACAGGAAGGTCCAAAGCCAACAACGACGTTGCTCCCGCAACCTGGGGCTGGGCTGACTGGGCTTTTATCCTCTTCTAAGGCCAGGGGCGGTCCTGGCCCCCAGGAGCCCCGCCTCCTCTGGCCTTAAGGCGAGCACTCCTCCTGGGAGCAACCAGTTCCCTTCGCCTCTCTGCCCTAAGCCTCTGCAGATCAGGAGAGGCCGAAGGGTTACTGGGCCCTGGAGGAGGCTCACCTGTAGCCACTGAGTCCTCAAGCCCCTCTGGGGCCAGAAGGGTTTCACCTGGGGCCAGCTCCTGGTGCTCTGCCACAGGTGCAGGCTCTTCAGCATCTAGGCCTTGCCCCAGTTCAGCCAGCCCTGGAGGCGGGGACCTGTGCAGGCTGGGATTCCTCTGGTTCATCCTCTGAATCGGAATCCCAGGCCATCACAGGCTCCGCTTAAGACAGAGTTTTGAGAACCATGCCCAAGCTCTGAGGGACTAAGCTTTTACGCACAAGCAGCTCATCATCCCATCACACCGCCTCTTCGTGACCCCATGGACCAGAGCACACCAGGCACTCCTATCTTCCACTGCCTCCCACAGTTTGGTCAAACTCATGCTGGTAGCTTCAAGAACACTGTCCAACCATCTCGTCCTCTGTCGTCCCCTTCTCCTTGTGCCCTCCATCTTTCCCAACATCAGGGTCTTTTCCAGGGAGTCTTCTCTTCTCATGAGATGGCCAAAGTATTGGAGCCTCAGCTTCAGGATCTGTCCTTCCAGTGAGCACTCAGGGCTGATTTCCTTCAGATTGCATAGGTTTGATCTTCTTGCAGTCCATGGGACTCTCAAGAGTCTCCTCCAGCACCATAATTCAAAAGCATCAATTCTTCGGTGATCAGCCTTCTGGCTGCTTCATATGTTAAGGAATGTAATTTGATAATTCATGCACTCCTTCATCTAAGACCTCAGTGAAGTATTCGACATTGTGAGCCACAGTAAGGACCCAGAACATTTAATACTCTTTCAATGCATATTTCATTTGTGTGAGGGGGGGGGGGAGAGAGAAAGAGAGGGAGGGAGGGAGGGAGGGAGGGAGGGGACCATCCTTTACAGCAGGGGTCAGCAAACTTTTTCAGCAGCGGGCCGGTCCACTGTCCCTCAGGCCTTGTGGGGAGCCGGACTATATTTTGAAAAAAATGTATGAATGAATTCCTATGCCCCACAAATAACCCAGAGATGCATTTTAAATAAAAGGACACATTCTACTCATGTAAAAACACGCTGATTCCTGGACTGTCTGCGGGCCAGATTTAGAAGGCGATTGGGCCGGATCCGGCCCCTGGACCTTAGTTTGCCTACCCATGCTTTACAGCAACTTGCAGTGCCTGAAAAGTCGCATCTGACTTCTCCCTTTCGGAAAGATATATTGCAGTGCTGTCAAACAATTAGTGTTGCTGTTGTTCGGGCCAACAAGGGAGTGTTTCAGTGGTGTAGATAACATCCTTATTCTTAGTGGCAATAAAATATACTTTAGAACCCTAGAAGGGATAACAAGTCGAGGAATGTATTTTTTCAGCTTGACTAGCCTACTGCCAATAACTTTAAAAATGTTAAAACTTCCAAGCGCTGAAATATAACATGAAGTAACAGACTAAAGCTCTGCAAGGCTGAAAGAGGGCCTCGTTTTATTTCTATAGCATTTCTAAATGTCGCATGAGCATTGTGAACTGATACAGGGTGTGTGGGTATAAGCTTAGGATTATGACTTCTACAGATACAGCTGAGCTCCCCCATTACGTAGGAAAAATCTTCTTAGAATCTGAGAAATGTAGAGTTGGAAAGGGTTCCAAGGCTCATCTAGTCCAGCCCCCTGCAATGCCCCAAATGGGGCTCGAACCCATGACCTTGAGATTAAGAAACTGGAAAGTGTTGCCCACCACCCGTTTGTGAATATTCAAATGATTTGGTGGGGGGGTAGAATGCAATATATGCTGCAATCCACTCTGGGATGTGCCAAGAGACTTAGGATGGTGTGTGTCCATTAATATAATTAATTAATTAATTAATTAATTAATTAATTAATTGTGAACCCTTCACCAAACCAAAGAGAACCCTAAAAAATAAAGTATTCTTATTTACCATCTAAAAACGTGGTGCTGCTTCTGTGAGGAGCTCAGCCTACACTCGAGTAGGACCCTGGCAGAGACACATGCCCGACTGGCATGTTCTCACCCTGCTGGTCGTTCATTCGGGAGCTTCAAAAGCTTTCTTCTGCCCGAACATCACAGCGACCAATGCCAACCTACACCGGCACACTTAGGGATCCGCAGAGTTTGCGCATCATGAGTAACAGACCTAAGCATCTCAGCATTTTGGCTAATCTACTTTATTTACATATAAACACACAGGGAGCACTGCAACATGGCTCCCTCTGTCTCTAGCTTTAGACAGCAAAGAGAAAAAGAACAAAGGACAATAGTCTCACTTCACGGAACACAGTAACACAAACATCCTGTCTCCGTCACTTCCCACTCTGTGGAGTCAAAACATACACCGTCATGTGATAGACAACAATCACATGACTGCAATCATGGAACAGGAATTCTAACAGCTTCCTCCCTATTCAGACTATTGGTCCTTCTCCTTAGCACTGCCTATTCTGATCGTCTGCAGCCCTCTGGGGTTTTCGGCAGAGGCATTTTGGAGATTGTGGAGACTGAACTTGAGACCTGCTAAGCACAGAGCAAAGACCTTTCCCAACAACAGAGCAAAGCTGTTTTAGGTTTGAAGAATATCAGGGCTTTGGCGACACAGCTCATTTATTTCCTTCCCCCTGCAACACGCCTTATCTTAAATTAAAGCAGCCCATTAATTGTGCCTTCAGTGACACAGCTCTGTTCTGGACATAGCTGGGTGCCAGGTAATTTAAGTATTCAGCAAACCATAAATTACAGACTGATAATGCTGTGGTCAAATAGGCCTCTGCTTTCATTTGATGCAAGAAACTTTTTCTGTTAATTTGGGCAGCCCCTCCACCCCCCATCCAGAATGAAGCTTTTGTTTCCATTTGATTCCAAGCTGCTGTGCTAGTCATGACTCCTTGCCATTTTGCCAACAACAAAGTTACATTGTGGGTCCGTTGCCCGATACTATCTGACTCAGCACCACCCAGGGAGATGTGCACATGGCAGCATACAGAGCCATAGGAGCACCCACAAAGTCAATGAAGAAAGCTGGCAGGGAGAGAAGCAGTTCAGACTTCCGGGTTGGTGCCTCCAGCAATGGCTGAATTCCTCTGATCGGGAGGAATTTGCTTCGTGGAAATTAGGGTCTGGCCGCCACGGCGAAGGCGGGGACCCACCAAAAATCACAGGCGGGAGAAGCCTGTGAACGTGGGATTCGGCTGGCACCTTTTGCACCTCCCCTACTCGTGGGGAAACCCAGTTTCGGGGATCCGGAGCGACGTGGGGGTGAGTGGCGCGGTGCTTCGAATTGACTGCTTCTTTCACGGAGTGAAGCCGCATAGCTGTTGTCAGAGAGCGCTGACTTTTTCCTGTGGACAATTTGATCTTAAAACAACTACCCGTGAGTAGAATGGAAAATTGGATTTTTAAACGTTTTAATTTGGCGCCGAAACGGGGAGGTTTGAAACAGGAAGTCCGCCTTCCCCTTTTGTAAATAGACTGAAGCAAAGAGGCTGCAAGCTAAAGTCTTGGAAAGTCTTCTGTAAAGGATTAAACCTCCATCGGTTAAAATCATTAAACCCCCCCTTGGAAGCAGAAGAGGGGGGAAATTTTGGATCGTGTAAGCCTGCAGGAGAGAGAGTGAAGAAAGATAAATTACCACCGCTTCGAACCTGGAAAAGGGCTGCTAGTAAGACTGATGTTTTGGGAAAGTTCATTGACTGTGAATAAAATGTATGTGGACAGATAGCTAAATAAGAGAAATATATTGTTTCCATTGTTTCCTTCTGCGTTTATAAAGGAGTAAAAGTAACTGAAAATTGAAACTAATTTTGTTGCTTGAACTGTGTTTAAAAGGATTGATACAAATAGAAATTGTTTCCCTCTAGAGGGAGCCTTTGAAACTGTTACAAGAGTGGAGCTGGGGGGGATTACCAGCTGCAGAGATAAAAAAAAACTGTGAGAACCAGGGATTGACCTTGGATTGGTAAGAATGTCAACAGACGAAGCCTTGGTGATTGCATTATGCAAGATAAGTGCCTCATTGGAACAGTTTCATAAGAAGACGGATGTGATGACTATCAAAATTGACAATTTGGGACAAAAAGTGACTGATTTGGGACAAAAAATGAACATCTATACAGAAACTATTCAGGAATTGTTTCAGGAATCTACTTTGACATGGCAAATTGTTGAGAAGGCAAGGGAGAAAGTTGTTGTTGAACCTAAAGTAATACAAGTGGAGAGAGTCCCAGTCTTACAGAGGCAATTTGATGAATATAAGTTGTTGCCTTCTATGACTGAATTTAGAGAAAGTCAGATTTTGAGGATTGGAACCCTGCTTGGATTTGAGAAGGAAAGTTGGATAGATTCCCTCATGCAGGGATGTACTGACTTTTGGGATTTGGACTTGGGCCAGGAGGAGATTGGAGTTGTGGGGACTTTCAGTTTTGGAGGAATTTTGAAACATGTCCTGAAACATCTTTTGGACTTTAGTGCTAACTACGGAGATTTGGCTGACCTGTCGAGAAAGAATAAAAATATTGCTAGGTTGGAGCCTCCCCGAGCTCTACTCCTCGGCATCAAAGGAAGGAAATTAAGAACAAGATCAACAGAAGACAAAGTAAAGTGCATGTATAAATATGAAGAAGATCTGCAGAAGGGACTTGGAAAAGAGTTAAGAGCCTCGGACAGAAGATCACCAGGTTGATGGACCATATGGAATAGACGGAAAGGACTGGCAGAATCCGAGACCAGGGAGAAGAGACGGTGGAAGAAGATTGGAAAAAGTTTAAAGTTTATTTATAGAAATATTGTAAAATTAATGAGTGTTAGAAAAATGTTGGAATGAAATTATATGGCTTTAGTAGAAATGTTATAAGGAGTTAAGTATAAATAAGTATTATGGTATTAATGGAAGATAAGGTTAAAATAAGTTAAGTTAATTATATGACAGAAAATAGAGAAAGAGAGAAAGGAATTGCTGAAATAATTAATAGAAGTGGAATACAAAAAGGGAGGTGAGAGGAGGTCGATGAAATGAGGGAATGAAAGATAGGGCATTGAAACGGTATGATGTATGTTTTTTAATTTTTTATGTTTAGTTTAATGTGTTAATGTTGTGTTGTGCATTGTATATTGTATTGTATTGTATTGTATTTCTTTTGCCTTTTTTTCTTCTCTTTTTTCTTTTCTTCCTTTTTTTTTGTACGATTTAAAAGTAATAAATATTATTTTTTTTAAAAAGAGAGAGAAGCAGTTCAACTCTATCCTCTACAGCCAGCCAGCGAGGCATCCTTTTCCAGGGACAGGGGCTCAGAGGCAGAGGGAAAAAGTGACCCACTGGCTGTGTGACATCACACACAGTACGTGTAGGCATGTGCGTGTGATGTCACATGCCCATATTGGGTGGCAAGCACCCATAATCCCGAGGGCGAGATACCGCCCCTGTACAGAGCACCCATGGCAGACAAAGACTGCTCACTGGAGGCCAAAAATGGGGGTGAAGAGTCTCCAGCAGCAATGTGACAAAAAATGGGTGGGAAATAGATTAATGCATCCACAGAATGTAGAGATGGGAACAAGAGGAAAGTGGAATCAACTAAAAGATGAACAGAAATTAATTTTTATGAACTGCTAAAAGTTGGCATTGAGGGTTATGAATGATGGGGGGTGGGGTATGAAAGCTTACATGCAGTCAGATAGTCAACAATAAACCCACTATTTAAAAGATACAGTCATGCTCTAAAGTATACTATAGTTCAGGGGTTAGCAAGGTTTACCTCGCCTGGGCTGGTTCACTCCAGCGGAGATCCCTCTGTGGGCCAGAATTCGCGTGCGTGGCTGCGATTTCTGTCACCTGAGCCTGCGCAGACATGATTTCCGGCATCTGAGCATGCACAGACGGATTTCCGGCAACGTGGAAGCGAGTCCCTGCACCGCACTGTGCTGGTTTAGCACAGCTCGTGGGGACTCACCGAGTGGGCGGCTTGGCTCGGGGGCCGGTTAAACGACCCCCATGGGCCACTTGTGGCCCATGGGCCTTAGGTTGCCTACCCCTGCTATAGTTGACCCATCTATGGAGAATATTTTTAGAAAAGGGGTATACAATGGTACCTTGAGTTACAAACGCCTCAGGTTGCAAACACTTCAGGTTACAAACTCCGCTAACCTGGAAGAGTTACCTCGAGTTGAAAACTTTGCCCTAGGATGAGAACAGAAATAGTGTGCCAGCAGTGCAGCGGCAGAAAGAGGCCTCATTAGCGAAAGCATGCCTCTAGTTAAGAACAGTTTCAGGTTAAGAACGGACCTCCAGAACGAATTAACTTCGTAACTAGAGGTACCACTGTATATGGTTTCGAAAATGAATATGTAGAAAGTGGCGAGAGAAAGGTTTTCGCCTTCTCCCCTACTGCCAAGCAAACCTGAATGGACACCCAAGCAACTTTACAGTAGAGCATAGTTAATGTGCCGAACATCAAAAGAGACAAATTTATTTTTTTAAGAGTCCCTCGTTGATGTCTATGCAGATAGAAGTGCTGGTAAAAAAAACATCCTTGGCATTAAAAGCAAAGGAATGAAGTCTCCTGTGAGGTCTGCAGCATTTGGGACTCTCTTTTTTTAGTTTAGAGAAAGGGTAAGGGAAAGGTAACATGTTAGAAATATGGCATGGAGAGAGTGGAGAGAGAAAAAGTTTTCTCCCTCTCTCATCACACTAGAAGTCATAGACATCCAATGAAACTGAACGTTGGAAGATTCCAGATAGATAAAAGCAAATACTTCTTCATACAGCACATGGTTAATCTATGGAACTCATTCCTACAGGAAGTAGTGATGGCCTTTGACTTGGATGGCTTTAAAAGAGGATTGGACAAATCCACAGAGGTTAAGGCTATATATGATTACAGTGGTACCTCTGGTTATGAACTTAATTCATTCCAGAGGTCCGTTCTTAACCTGAAACTGTTCTTAATCTGAGGTACCACTTTAGCTAATGGGGCCTCCTGCTGCCACAGCACCGCCGGCACACAATTTCTGATCTCATCCTGAGGTAAAGTTCTTAACCTGAGGTACTACTTCCGGGTTAGCAGAGTCTGTAACCCGAAGTGTTTGTAACCCGAGGTGTTTGTAACCCGAGGTACCACTGTGCTAGCCACAATGGCTTTGCACTGCCTACACAGTTGGAGGCTGCAGTGTGTCTGTATGACAATTGCTGGAAACTACAAGACGCAACAACGAGTGCTCTGGGGTTTGGGTCCTGCTTGAGGGCTGATCCAGCCAACTCTTCTTACGTTCCGCCCATTTGGAAACCTCCTCCTCCTATGAGCCAAGTCCAACATCCCCTCTGGATTTCACTTTGGCTCATAATACTCATTACACCACACCACAAACTGCCAGTGGAAAAGAGGAGGCTGCTCTCTTCAATGACCTCCAGGGAGTGACGAATCAAGAAGAAGAAGAGTTTGGATTTGATATCCCACCTTTCACTCCCTTTAAGGAGTCTTAAAGCGGTCAACATTCTCCTTTCCCTTCCTCCCCCACAACAAACACTCTGTGAGGTGAGTGGGGCTGAGAGACTTCAGAGAAGTGTGACTGGCCCAAGGTCACCCAGCAGCTGCATGTGGAGGAGCGGAGACGAGAACCCGGTTCCTCAGATTACAAGTCTACCGCTCTTAACCACTACACCACACAATGCTGTTTAGTCCCAGGCAGCCCAATGGAGAGTGGAGGACTGCATTTCCTGCCTCTCATTCTGTGGAATGGCTGCAGAAGGACTTGGAAAGGAGGACCCAAAAGGCCATTGATCACAGCTGTAAGATGGGAGATGCTCCTCTCTCGTGGCCCTTCCTCTAGTCATTCTATCTGAGATGTATCTTGCCTCCTTCTGTTTGGCTTCCTTCTGCAGCTGCATGCCTTCTCTTCAGTCTTCCTTGCATCCATCTCTTTTTTGGGGGGGGGGGTTGTTGATGAGTCGGTTGGGCTACCTCATAATAGTTGTGACAGGTAATTAATTTGTCGAAGCACAATTAAGTGAATTAATTAAATCACGGAGAATAGAACAGTCCTGTATCCAATAAGCAAAGGGAAATACCCAAATAGCAAAGGCCCAATCCTCTGTTTGGGCTGGGTGAAGTGAATTGTTTGGGGACTTGAATCTATTAGAATTCCTGCTCCATGATTGCAGTCATGGGATTGTTGTCTTTCACATGACAGTGTATGTTTTGACGCCACAAAGTGAGAAGTGATGGAGATAGGATGTTTGTGTTACTGTGTTCCATGAAGTGGGACTATTGTCCTTTGTCCTTTTTCTCTTTGCTGTCTGATGATAGAGAGAGAGGGAGCCATGTTGCAGTGATCCATGTGCGTTTATATGTAAATAAAGTAGGTTAGCCAAAATGCTGAGTTGCTGAGGTTTGTTACACAAACTGCAAACACTCTGCGGATCCCTAAGTGTGCCGGTGTCTCTTGGCATCGGCCACTGTGATGTTCAGGCAGAAGAAAGCTAATGAAGCTCCCTGGACAACGATTGACCAAGAGGAAGGGAACATGCTAGTTGGGCATGTGTCTCTGCCAGGGTCCTACTCGAGTGTAGGCTGAGCTCCTCACAGAAGCAGCACCACGTTTTTTAGATGGTAAATAAGAAGACTTTATTTTTTAGGGTTCTCTTTGGTTTGGTGAAGGGTTCACTTTGTGGAGAGTAGGACGAGCTGCTAACAGAATCTTGGAGCCTGAGCCTCTTGTGGATGTCTAAAGAAACAACAAAGAAGGGGTGCTTAATGCTTCCTTCACCTTCTTCCAGTTGTTTCTCTCCCACCTTCAGCAAATTGGGGGGCATAATAGCTGGAAAGGAATCCAGGGGAGAAGACATGTATGGGGAAGAGTTAAGCGCTCCCAACATTTTCCAAATTGAACCTTCCCCCGCCACCATCAGCTCTCAAAGAAACATTAAGGAATATTCTTAGGAAAAGATTACAAGGGAAGCCTAACATGGCAGGATAGCATTTCTGTTCAATCTCAACATATAAGTACCTGCCCCAATGGAAAAGGCAGAACTTGCTTTCTTCTGTCTCATATTGTTGATCTTTCTCTCCCCACGCCCCCAGAGGTTTTCCTGAAAAAACCCATCATGAAGCAGTGTATAGGAAGCACGGCACCCTTTCCCCCCACTTCCAAACACAAAGGACGTCTGACATCGTTAATTTTAGGTCTTCTCTGCAAACCTTGACAGTGTGCTCTTCAACAGAGGAACTCAGGGCAGAGGAGACACACAAAGGAACGCAGGAAACACCTATTCATTTTGTGTATTGCTCTCACTTCTATGACATGTAAGCAACTGTGTATAAGAACCATTATGTATGAAATTACAGGGCTCAGCCTGAAAATGATACATGTTCATGATAAGGTCTTGTACGCAGGGATGGGTAGAATTCCGCCCCTACTGGGATCTGGACTGGAACAATGGCTTCCCGTAGGGATAGAAGACTTTGAGGTATCTTGTGGCTCTGTAGAAAAGCTAACTCAAGTGAGCTTCCATTTGCCTTCTTCAAAGTTTTGGACCTATCAGCTCCTCAGAGCTTCAAGCCCCCTCTAAAGCTTCTGCCAGCCTGGACTTCATTTCCCACAGAAACCAAGCAAAACCCTTCACAATATGTGAGAAGACTTAAGCCACATTCACACCATACTGATGCATGCCACCCCAGTATCTGAGAGGTATGAGATTCTGGGGTTCCAGGGTTTGTGTTTCCTGTGGAATGAGGGACAGCAGGAACTGGGTGTCTTCAGGATATATAGTTTATTTACACACATATACAGCCTGTAGCCTTGCTTCCAGTTTCTAGCTCACATAATCCAACTCTCAACTTTGGCCTTTGTATTTCTAACTACCAGTGAGTTGAGGGAGGGGGTCCCAGCCATTTGTCATCTAAATCGGAGCCACTACCTTTGTTACCTTAATAGTCATTACTTAGAGGGCCGTTACCTCAGCAGAAAGCTGGTCTGGCTATTCCAGGAATTGAATCCATGCTGGATCCGTGAATTTGGGGGCTCAGGCATATAGCCTGTTACCTCCCCCCCCCAACACATAACACTACATTTAAAGCACTATGTTAACACTTTCAACTATCAGTGCTTCCCCCAAAGAATTCTGGGAGCTGTAGTTTGTTAAGAGGGCTGAGAATCACAATTCCTAGAGTTCCCTAGGATTGTTAAACCACTCTGAGATTTTTAATTCTGGTAGGGCAGTAGAGGTCTCTTAGTTAAACCACTCTGAGATTTTTAATTCTGGTAGGGCAGTAGAGGTCTCTTAGCAACTCTCAGTCCCCTTAACAAACTACAGCTCTCAGATTTTTTTTAGTGTTTAAAGTGCTGTGATAATCATGTAAACAGATGGTGTGAAAGTGTCTTTAGAATAGGAGCACTCTTTCTGTGGGGAGTGGGAAGAAAGAAGGGCAGTCCTTCTAAAGCTGACCAGCTCCATTTCAGATCCTCACTATGTATCTAGCAGCACTTTAGGCCAATTGCAGAGGCTCAGAAGGAGTGTTCATTGAGGTAAGTGGGACACAGGAGATGTTTCACATAACTATGAAAGGCATAAAATGCATCTAGGCTACTACCAGAAGTACACAGTGACTTTGTTGTTGTTGTTGTTTAGTTGTTTAGTCGTGTCCGACTCTTCATGACCCCATGGACCAGAGCACGTCAGGCACTCCTGTCTTCCACTGTCTCCCGCAGTTTGGTCAAACTCATGCTGGTAGCTTTGAGAACACTATCCAACCATCTCATTCTCTGTCGTCCCCTTCTCCTTGTGCTCTCCATCTTTCCCAACATCAGGGTCTTTTCCAGGGAGTCTTCTCTTCTCAAGAGGTGGCCAAAGTATTGGAGCCTCAGCTTTACGATCTGTCCTTCCACGATCACACAGTGACTTTACAATAGACTAAACCAGTGGTTTCTAGAAAAATAGGTGCCAGATCTCACCACAAACACCTCCCTTGTTTTCTTATAATGGCAATGGCGCCCACCTGAGAGGTGTCACAACTGAGTTCTGGGGGGGGGGGGGAGAGCCCTGTGTGATATCTGGGAATCTGACTTATGTCCATGTAGCTCCATATTTATCTATGCTGGCTAACAGTGACTCTTCAGGATCTCAGGAGTTGTTGTTTTCTTAGTCCTACCATGAGATACAGGGGGTTATACCTGGGACATTTTGCCTGCCAAACATGACCTCCACGTCTGAGCTATGACCCTTCCCTGAAAGTTTCCAATATGGCCAAATCAGAAGAGTAATCAGCTTTCCCTGTAGGCAGTTGTGCCCCAACAGGCTGAATTAACTGTTGAAATGTCTCGACTTACTTCACTGGGAGGACTGAGGAACTGTAACTTACCCCAGTTTTCTTTAAACTCGCTGTTCCTCAGGAGATAATTCAGGGATATGCTGCTATTCAGATTCCAAAGGACTTATGACTTTGGGAGTTTTAATATAAATTGCTGACACAATTGCTCTTTAATCCTTTTAATGCATTTCAGTTTCATTAATCTGAGCGCCCTGATTTTATCAGGAGTCTGTCTATTACCGCTTCCTCAAAGCCGTCTCTTCTGACGATGAGCCACTGGGATCCAGCTCCGCCTTGCGCCATGGGGCCAATTGTTCTCCCGCTTAAGCTGGCCAGCTTAATATCAGCAGGCAATCATTGTGCCAGAGGTGACAAAATACATTATTCCTTCTCGTTGTCCTGAACTTCCTGTCTTAATTACCAAACTCTCCCCCCCCTTCATATCCTACTTGCTCATTACTCATTCTCAATTATGATACAGATTTCCCTTAGACTTTAATTACTTCTTGCACTTTCTTTTTTTTAAAAAAAAAGATAAATTGATTTTCTTATTAACCCTCTGACATCTCATTAAGGTCACCAAGTAGGAAGAGGATGGCTCATTTGAAGGGGAAGTGGGAAAGGGGATTCCCACTAGATTTTGCACTGGTGTGGGCATCTGCAGCCATTTTTTTTCCAGTCATGTATCAAGCAGGGATGAAGAGCTGTAGCTCCATGGTCGGACATCTACTTTGCACACAGAAGTTCCTGGGTTGGATGCCCAGCCTCACCAGATAATGTAAATCCTGCAGAACTTCCTTCAGTGAGTGCAGACAACACCAAGTTAGATGGACACAATGGTCGGTCTCAGTATAAAGCGGAATTCACTAACATCAAAATCCTCATGCCACCTTTGAGAGGGTTCATGCAACACTTAATACACGGGCAGTGCTTTTTTCGGGGGGGGGGGGGGCGCAGGGATATACATACCCCTAAACATTTTGTGACTCTAATGAGAGAAGAGACCAAAAAATTTACAAGTTTTAGAATTGTCAGTTCCATTGAATAGCACAGTGAATCGTCAGTTCCATAGCTACCCCAATGGCGGCCTCATTTCCTGTCACAGAGTTTCCTGAGTCTCAGACAGAAGCGGGCGTCTAATGTGAGAAGTAAGAGTTGGAATCTAGCACGGTGATTGGTCAGTTTCGTTGTTAGCACCTCCAATGGCGGCTTCCTTTCCTTTCCCAGGAAGGAATCAGGAAGATGTTAGTGCACACAGCCTGAGGACAATGTAGAAGTTACTGTGCGCTGTCAGCTGTGTAATATGAGGTAATGCATGTTCTTTGTACTTTTATACATTCAATGTATTTATTTTCCACAATTTTAACTATAAAATGGTGATTTTCTTGACTCAAAATGAGAGTATCCCTAAACATTTTTTTAAAGAAAAAAAGGACTATACACAGGAAACATAATTCCACGATGTCTGCAGATAGGTAAGTTTAATTCAGCAAACATTCTTTCTAATGTTGTTCAATGGCTTGTTTTATTTGCTGTTTAAAGCATTTTCTCTCTGTTCTTCAGGCCCCAGATCAGCTTAGGCAAGATCAATTAATAAAACCAAAAAAAATTAGCAAATCTTTAAAACAGTAAGAAGTATGTTTGGTCTTTAAAATCTGTGTTGCCTGTTTAAAGAGGTGGTGGTTGCAGTGACTTGCCAGGTCCAGATGGCAAAATAATAATAATAATAATAATAATAATAATAATAATAATAATTATTATTTATTATTTGTACCCCGACCCATCTGGCTGGGTTTCCCCAGCCACTCTGGGCGGCTTCCATAGAACCCAAAAATATACTAAAATATCACACTTCCCTGAACAGGGCTGCCTTAAGATGTCTTCTGAATGTCAGGTAGTTATTTATCGCTTTGACATCTGATGGGAGGGCTTTCCACAGGGCGGGCGCCACTACCGAGAAGGCCCTCTGCCTGGTTCCCTGTAGCTTTGCTTCTTGCAATGAGGGAACTGCCAGAAGGCCCTCGGCGCTGGACCTCAGCGTCCGGGCAGAACGATAGGGGTGGAGACGCTCCTTCAGGTATACTGGGCCGAGGCCGTTTAGGGCTTTAAAGGTCAACACCAGCACTTTGAATTGTGCTCGGAAACGTACTGGGAGCCAATATAAGTCTTTCAAGACCGGTGTTATGTGGTGTCGGCGGCCATTTTCTTCATTGGCTGTTGTTTAAATTTGTGTACCGCCCTTCATTCAAGCATCACAGGGCAGTCTGCAATATAAAAACACAGAAACACACACCATGGTAACAAACAAAAACAACAGCCCCACTCGCAGTTTAAAAGGCCATAGATTATTTAACTGCGGAAAGGTTTCAAATTCATTAATTTTCACAGAAGTCCTTTGCATTTGGGTCCGCGTTCTGCACCAGAATCGTCAGGCCTAATGCACATTGCTAAACGCTCTGACATTGTAAAGCGATTAAGCCAAACAGATGTAGATTTGTGGAGAAGCAAGGGAAGCAGGGACATGGAGATAGAAAGAAATGAATTATACATGGTGAAATTGATTTGCAGATTAAAGTTTTATTTTGCATGTGGTCCTCAAAAAAAAAAAAAACAACAACCACATAAAAAAACATCTGGTAGGAGACAATGAGATGGTGGTATGTCTACAGCCTTCAGTTGAGAATGAATGTTGGCTACTCTTATTGTGCCTCGTTTACAGTATTCAATGAAACAAGCAGGCTTTCCTCCTCCATAAACTTTTAAACTGAAACTGGATTAGCTACAACCAAATTGGTGAGCTGTTCAGTGTTGCTTCAGATACTCTTGTTTGTTCATTTTTAATTGTCACCTTATCCTAGACCGCCTTAAGGCGTGTGCCATTTCATTTTGGAGTGTCTAGATGCCCGTCCGTGGCATGTCAATTTTAATCTGCGGAAACCAATTTTTGAGTGAAACTGGCATGAAATTGACATTTACCCGAAAGCAAATTGTTATTAATCACCTATCTAGTACAATTGGTGTGCCGGGGGGCATCACAGTCTTTCATCTGTTTGCCTTTGCAAGAACCTTCTGGAGTCAGTCACTATTGATAACCATTTAATTATAGCTATTACTCACATTTATATCCTGCCTTTCCACTTGATCCTTTCTTAAATGTTGTATTTAAATGTGATATATATATATATATATATATAAATGTCCTCTAAAGAACCCTGCAAGGTAGGCTAAGGTGAGAGTAACTAGGCCCCAGTCAACTATTGAGCTCCATGACTGCGAACAGCTTTGGAGTCTGATCTGCCTCTTATTGAATACAAAAAATTGAGTCCACAATTATTATTATTATTATTTTACAGTTACAGAACTGTGGCTGCTTGCTCAAAGTCACCTCATGCATTAATACCCTTTACCTGTTGTGGATAGTGTTTTGCCTTCCACAGGAGGAACATATTTTGTGAATGTTTTCAGCCCCTCTTTCAGTTGTTGCTGTTGCTTTGTGGGATGGGTTTGCATTTCCTTGCAAAAGCATGTAACTTTTTTTGCCAATGCACGCACTGGGTGGAAAGGGATACATTCCCCTTGCTAAATCAACAGGACTGATGCATTAGCCACAGATATCTGATAGAATGCACACCAGGATACAGGCATTGTCTATCTGTGCTGATTACTGCTAATTGAATTTGTTGCCAGGTATCAGCTCCATCTGCATTCTTCCCCAGATGAAAGGGACGCGGGTGGCACTGTGGTCTAAACCACTGAGCCTCTTGGGCTTGCTGATCAGAAGGTTGGCGAGTCGAATCCCCGCCATGGGGTGAGCTCCCGTTGCTCTGTCCCAGCTCCTGCCAAACTATCAGTTCAAAAGCACACCAGTGTGAGTAGATAAAGAGGTACTGCTGTTGCGGGAAGGTAAACAGCGTTTCCGTGCGCACTGGCACTTGCCATAGTGTTCTGTTGCACCAGAAGCGATTTAGTCATGCTGGCCACATGACCCAGAAAGCTGTCTGCGGACAAACGCCGGCTCCCTCGGCCTGAAAGCGAGATGAGCGCCTCAACCCCATAGTCATCTTTGACTGGACTTAACTGTCCAGGGGTCCTTCACCTTTACCTCCCCCCAAAGATATCAGGGCAAAAATCTTGCCACAACATGTTGTTGGTATAAAATGCCAGCATGTCATGGCAAAACATGGAATATCCACCCATGTACCAAAGGATTGCATTTCCCCTCTCCCACCCCACCATTCAGCACAAGGGAGATGTGAGAACTTCGTTTATCTTCAGCGTCATCATCGTGTAGCCAGATCTGATTGGCTACATGATTCCACGACATCATTATGTTGACTATTTGATCCCTAATGGGCTAGATTGAAAGAAGCCCTTTCAAATAGAACTTTAAAAGGTGGAGGGTGTCTAAGGCAGCAAATCATGGAAACATGACTGCAAACAAGTATGAGAGAAACTGCATTAAAATGTGGAAGGCAGATTCCCCCCCCCCCCTTTTCACTCCCCTGAGAAAGCACCTTTCGCTCCCCTGAGAAAGCACCTTTTTCACTGAAAACCGAACTTCACAAAAGTTCAGTGCAGCTGAACTACTATTGATCTCTAGCACCCATTGCATTGACCCCTCTTGAGCATCTGAAATGGGAGATGGATTCGGCTGCCTGTCCCAATTCTGTATTTCAGCTTAATGCAAATGGTTGAGGATATGAGAATGTGGGAACCATCCTTTTCCCCTTCCTGGTGCAGACATTCAGGAACATTAATGTCAGAGAAAAGAAAGGAAAGAGAGAGAGGGGGGGCTGTAAATGAAAAGTAGCTAGGCACACCTAAATGCACGAACTATTCCTTTCCTGAAAAATGGGCAAAGCAGCTGTAAATAAAAGGCCAGTATATAAACTTAGAAGTATAACAGTACTTACACTCCAAATGTGGCCTTCCTAAATTTATTGACTTCTGAAAATGAAAAGAAAGAAAGAAAGAAGCAGATGACAGCATGAAGCTGGCGAGAAGCCGATAATAGACTGTCTTCAAAGTGAATCCCTTTTATTCCACACACAGCAGTAGGTGATAAATGGCTCCAATGCCAGCACTTACTACTGCCTTCATTCTCCCCCCCCCCCTTCCTTGCGGCATATCTCAGATCAGAGACTAATAGCCCTCCAGGATAAGTTATCTTGACACAACCTTTTCCCATCAGTGATGGCTGCTGTTACCAAACATCTGTCAGTAAATAGGGGATGGAGGGAGAGATGCAGATATGCTCCAAACTGGGTGTAGTCACAGCGTCGCCACGTCTCCCCACCCCTTGTTCTAAACTGGAAGGTGGCATGACTATGATTATTGTTGCTAATTATTATTATAACAATAAATTTATTAATCACCTTCTAAACCACTGTCTCAAGGTATATATATATATATATATATATATATATATATATATATATATGTTGTTGATGATGATGATGCTACTACTATTTACCCACCTTTCACCCTGAGGTCCCTGGGCAGGTTATAACATTAAATCACAATATTAAGAACAGTTTAGAACAATCAAATAACATAATGAGTCCTAAAAATTCGCAGCTCAAGTGTCAAATGCCAGGACAAAGATGTGTGTCTTCAGCATTTGCTGGAAGCTTAACAACAACAACAACAACAACAACAACAACAACAACAACAGTTGTTGTTGCCCAGTCGCCCATCTGACTGGGTTGCCCCAGCCACTCTGGGTGGCTTCCAACATATATAAAAACATAACACTCAACATTTTAAAACGTCCCTATTCAAGGTTGCCTTCCGATGTCTTCTAAAGGCTATATAGATATTTATCTACTTGGCTCAGGGGTCAGAGAACTCGATACCCTCCAACATTTCTCCAATGAAAATAGGGATGTCCTAAGGAAAAGCGGGACATTCCAGGATAAAATAAAAAACTGAGATGGCTTCTATAAATCTGGCATTGTCCCTGGAAAATAGGGACATCTTGGAGGGTCTGGGGTGGGAGTTCCACAACTTACATACCTTTCAACATTTCTCCAATGAAAATAGGGATGTCCCAAGCCATAAAGATAATATTGCTATTATTCCCCACACATCTTATTGGGTTGCCCCAGCATTCTTGGCAACTTCCAACATATATAAAAATATAATAAAATGTTAAACATTAAAACCCCCCTTCCCATTACAGTATTGCTTTCAGACGGCTTGGGGGGTCAGACAACTCCATACCCTCCAACATTTCTCCAATGAAAATAGGGGCATCCTAAGGAAAAATGGGACATTCTGGGATCAAATCAGAAACCAGGATGGCTTCTCTAAATCAGGGACGTCCTTGGAAAATAGGGACACTTGGGGGGTCTGAACTTAGGAGCTGCCACAGAGAAGGTCCTCACTTGGACCACTCACTCCCCTGAGCTTTTGAGGGTGGAGGAATTACCAAGAAGGCCCCCTCTGCTGATCTTAGCACCCAAGAGAATCTGTAGGAAATGGGGTGGTGTTTCAGATATCTAGGGCCTGTGTCATTTAAGGTGTTAATGTGAGTGCCTTGACTTGGGCCCAGAAACAAATGGGTAACACATTGCAAACAACAAATCAGCTAATGCATTTGTTTAAGATTGTTTAAGATAAGTTTAAGATTAAAGCCCTAACAAATGGACACTGATGGAAAAGACCCTTTTACCCAGCTGGGAAAGCCTGTTGGAACAAATATAATCTTCTACAGTTTTTGAAAAATGCAGAGAGTGGGCACCTGCTCTGTTGTTGTTTAGTCATTTAGTTGTGTCCAACTCTTCATGACCCCATGGACCAGAGCACGCCAGGCACTTCTGTCTTCCACTGCCTCCCGCAGTTTGGTCAAACTCATGCTGGTAGCTTCGAGAACACTATCCAACCATCTCGTCCTCTGTCGTCCCCTTTTCCTTATGCCCTCCATCTTTCCCAACATCAGGTTCTTTTCCAGGGAGTCTTCTCTTCTCATGAGGTGGCCAAAGTATTGGAGCCTCAGCTTCACGATCTGTCCTTCCAGTGAGCACTCAGGGCTGATTTCCTTCAGAATGGATAGGTTTGTTCTTCTTGCAGTCCATGGGACTCTCAAGAGTCTCCTCCAGCACCATAATTCAAAAGCATCAATTCTTTGGCAATCAGCCTTCTTTATGGTCCAGCTCTCACTTCCATACATCACTACTGGGAAAAGGGGCACCTGATCTAGCACCACACTAATACTATTCTACAGCAGAACAGGGGCAGACACACCATGGACACTTACCGATGGGTTGAATGCTTTTTAAGATTCCATCTCAAAAATAATATTTATGTGTTTGTTTACTGGGATGATGGAGCATTTTCCACTGGGCAAGGAGTGGGGTGGAACAAAGAAAGGTGTAACTGGACATGAAACCTGAAATGTTCCATTAGCAGAATCAGAGCTGATTGCCAGCGTTACGCCTTATTCTGACTCCAGAGATGCTTCTTCTTTCCCCTGGTTCACAAAAGTGGGGGTTGTGGGGTTGCCACCAGGAAATACTTTTGGTTTCAGAAGAGCAGATTGAGCGGCACGGGTTCATAGGAAAAGTAGACACACTGTTTAAGGTTTCCTTTTTTATGTGTGAATGAGGAGACAATCAGGTTGAGGTAGCCAATGCAATGCTTCCAGATAGCATTGGGCTCCAGCCCCCAACAGCCCCATCCAGCACCCAGGGATTCTGGGAGATGTAGTAGGAACACTTGCAGTATTTCCTTTTATCTGTCCTCCCAACATGCAGCTTTGTGAGGAAACTCCTGGTTCTAGTATCATGAAAAAGTTGGGGAAAGTTTCCCCTATTCACACCGTGCAAAATATTACACACAATTGCATGTTGTGTCT
Source organism: Podarcis erhardii (assembly GCF_964252035.2). NCBI lineage: Eukaryota > Metazoa > Chordata > Lepidosauria > Squamata > Lacertidae > Podarcis > Podarcis erhardii. The sequence goes on along the minus strand of NC_138513.1, from coordinate 12,912,813 downwards.
ATCCTTTTCTTTGCCTTTTTCTCTACAGTCATCAAGCAATGAACATGTATGTGTGAACTGGCCTATGCCCACAATGGGCTGGTTTTCGCCTCTGCCATTGTTTCTGCAGTGTATGAAGTACCATCGCAACCTGTGAATCTACTTCCTAGGATTTTTATGCCTTCTCCCCATTCTGTTAGCACTGCTAGCTTCTTTTCACCTTTAAATGGGCAAAGCGCGTTGTGGATTACCTGTCCCTGCTGTGCTCAATAGGATGCAAGCCAAACCTTGACACTGCGTTGTTGCTGTCCACCCCACCCCCCACTCTGCCCACCTGCCTAGAGGAACTGGGGCCTCCTCTCCACATGAATCACAATGGCCTCATTGCTTCAGCAGCTTACACTGTGACAGAGAATATATATCAAATGCAATTTGTATGGCATGCATTGATATTTTCCTGGTGTAAAATCGAAGGCTCTATGAAACCCATGTAATAGAACACATGCTTCTGGTCTTTTATACCAGCATTCTGGTTGGCTCTGGGGGTCAGAGGTCTTTTGGGTGAAGACTGTGCGTAAACACTGTGTATTATATTAGAACATGCTGATAGTCCTGTGGGTAGGGCAGAGCCAGGGTGGCCACATTCACACCATCCATTTAAAGTCCTACGATATCACTTTGAACAGTCATGGCTTCTGAGAGCTATAGTTTGTGAGAATTCCCTCACAGATTCATAGTTATCAGAGTTCCCAGGGAAGAGGGATTGATTGTTAAACCATTCTGGAAATTGTAGCTCTGTAGCAGTTTCCGATATCATCTGGGCCACTCCAACTTCTCCTCCTGAGCGAATACTTTTTAAAATCTGGCAATTAAACTTTTTAATATTAAGGTGTGATGGCTGAGCTTTCATTAACTTTCAAAAATGTTGGATGTCACTCAGGGGTAGGTAAAGGGGTAAAGGGACCCCTGACCATTAGGTCCAGTCGTGACCGACTCTGGGGTTGTGGCACTTATCTCGCTTTATTGGCCAAGGGAGCCGGTGTACAGCTTCCGGGTCATGTGGCCAGCATGACTAAGCCACTTCTGGCGAACCAGAGCAGCGCACGGAAACGCCGTTTACCTTCCCGCCGGAGCGGTACCTATTTATCTACTTGCACTTTGATGTGATTTCAAACTGCTAGGTTGGCAGGAGCAGGGACCGAGCAACGGGAGCTCACCCTGTTGCGGGAATTCAAACCACCAACCTTCTGATCGGCAAGTCCTAGGCTCTGTGGTTTAACCCACAGTGCCACCCGCGTCCCTTTCACTCAGGGGTACCAACTTGAATAAAATATTGGGGAGCGTCAAGTAAGCCCCGCCCTGCATAATCAAATCACATGATGTGGCATGAACACACCATTTGAATGTCAATATCCATCAACTTTGGGGGCCCCCGGGCCCCTCAAATATTTTATTGTGGGTGCTGAAGGGACCTCTGGCCCTAGTAGAAAAGAAGGGACATTCAGTTGCCTGGAGAGGTTACTTCCTGGTTTGCATGGAGAAGCCATTTTCAATGGAGCCCAGTGATGGAAGCGTGTAGCTGTATTGAGGCAGCACCAGGTGCTGAAATTGTGCACCCCCTGACAATTTTGTCCCAGGGGCAACCGCTATGCTATGCCACTGTTCCTATGTTTCCAACTTAGATGCTCAGTATTCACCATCCTTGCCAGCTCGAGAAATATGGATGTCTTGGTTTACACTGGTGTGTCACCATTTCTTTTTCTTCTTTTTTTGTTCACTTTGCATATGGTAGGATGCAATACTCTGCAACTGCACTTTGGGGTTGTCAATAATGTTTATAAAGGGGTGTGTGTGTGTGTGTGTTTTGAAAGTACTTATGCAAAAAAACCCAATCTTCTTCAATTGTGGCAGTCCAGATGCTTTGGACTACAACTTCCATCATTCCTGCCCAATAGCTAAACTGGTTGGAGATTATGGGAGTTGTAATCCCATAGCATTTGGGGACCCAAGATTGAAGAACATGGATCTAGCACCCTATTAAAACTCCTTAAGTTTGTTTAGTTATTCTCAAGAAAAGCTTTATAATAATATAGGGATGCATGTTCTTTGAGCTGAGCCAAATCAGCATCTAGTGCCCATCACCAGAAATCCCTAACTTGGAATTTATTATGTATTGAAGTATATATGTTAAACTTTTTGAAAATTTAATAAAAAAATATTATTGCAAAAAATAAATCCTTAACTTGGAAGGCTTTGTGTGCCAGATGATAGCCATATCCTTATTTTTCACCATGGATTGTTCTCACAAGGACTGGGATGCAGCGACTGCTTATGGCTCCTCCCTATAAATGTATCAAATTTTATGATTAACTAATATCTGCCATCCACTCAGGATAATATCAACTCACTTGCAACTTCTCATCACCCCATCTTTTTATAAAATGAGAGCTGCTGTTTTCCCTCTAAAGACCTGCCTCAGAGTGGAGGTGTTGCATTTCCAGATAATTTTTGTAGCTTTTCTCAGTGGCATTTGAAGTTAATTACAAGTTTCAAAAGCCACCCTTGTCCCTCAGCTAAAATTAATGCCTGTTTACACCCAGTTCAGATTTTTGAGTAGTGCATTAACACAACAACAACAAAATTACTGCAGCGCCCAATTTAGGAGTAGCAGACACACTGCTACTCTGCCTAGGTGGGTGGATGAACATGCAGACAGGTGTCCCTGGAATTCATAACATCTCATGGACGCTCTTGAGGTATCACAATCGTAGGCGAGCAATTTAGTAGTTATGAGATGTGAAAAGTGATCAATCATAATACCACGTCTTTCATTCACAAATTGCTTCCAGACTCATGGTGGTGGGGAAATGGAAATCCAGTGCAGATTAAGCCACCTGGAAAAGATCTGGTATTGTGCCAGATCCATTATTGAATGTAATTTCTCTCTGTAATTATTCTGCGCAAAAAAAAAAAAAACCAAAAAAAACCCAACAACGTTGCATTTGCATCCAATTTACTGGCATCTCACATACTACTATGGATGCTGAAGTACCCTCCATGCAAACTGGGGTTTATACACAGGAAAACTCCTTGCCAACTTGCGATTTCAAAAATACTAACCATCTGAGCGAGGCCAGGGATGAGGTCCAAACAGAATCTGGCAAGGTACTTCTGCCAAGTGACCCCCATTTTAGAGGTTGAATTGGAGTGGAGAGAAGAGGGAGCCCCAACAGTACCCTGCAAGGCTGATCTACGGAAGGCAAGAAATAATCAGTTCTCCATCTTAGGTGGCTTCTCTTGCAGGAATGAGCATTTGCCGAGTCCCAGAGCCTTTTTATCATCTGGAGCTGTGCTGAACGAACTCTAGTTTTGATCACCTGCTTCAAAGGTAGAACAGAGCCAAATGCTCAGCCCACCTCCATTGTTTCAGTCCTGTAGAGTGTCCTCTTGTTTTCCAAGCTGTTGCTTTCAGAGCATCATTTTTTCTGTGGGGAGCATAGGGTGCCATCATATTACCAAGTCAGACCATTGATCCACCTTGCTCAGCATCATCTACAATGGCTGGAAGCAGCTGTCCAGTGTTTCAGAGCCTACCTGGAGATGCTGGGGACCGAGTTTGGGACCACCCACCTGCAGGCAAAGAAGATGCTCTGCCAGTGAGCTGCAGCCCTTCCCTAGCATAGCAAACTGCCTTATAGTGAGTCAGATTATTGGTCCATCTAGCTCAGCATCTTAAAAAGTAGAGACATCACCTTGCCAACAAAGGTCTGTATAGTAAAAGCTGTGGTTTTCCCAGTAGTGATGTATGGAAGTGAGAGCTGGACCATAAAGAAGGCTGATCGCCGAAGAATTGATGCTTTTGAATTATGGTGTTGGAGGAGACTCTTGAGAGTCCCATGGACTGCAAGAAGATCAAACCTATCCATTCTTAAGGAAATCAGCCCTGAGTGTTCACTGGAAGGACAGATCGTGAAGCTGAGGCTCCAATACTCTGGCCACCTCATGAGAAGAGAAGACTCCCTGGAAAAGACCCTGATGTTGGGAAAGATGGAGGGCACAAGGAGAAGGGGACGACAGAGGATGAGATGGTTGGATAGTGTTCTCGAAGCTACCAGCATGAGTTTGACCAAACTGTGGGAAGCAGTGGAAGACAGAAGTGCCTGGTGTGCTCTGGTCCATGGAGTCACAAAGAGTCGGACACGACTAAATGACTAAACAACAAAGCTCAGCACTGTCTACATTTCCTACACTAACCAGTCTCTAGGCAGCCCGAGGTTTCAGGTAGGGAACTTACACGACCCTTGTAATGGAATTCTATTGATCCAGAGTAGAACTCCAATGTATAGTTAGCAGAGTAAAAACTTAAACATATTACAGAATCCCCCCCAAAATAGACCAGAGGCAAGAGCTTTGCTGCTACTGACGTCAAATGAGAATAATGGTCGCAAATCCAATATATTCAGGACTGGTACTGCCATTAAGAAATCCAGATGCAGCAGACTTAACTTAAACTTACAATAAGTTATAATAAGACTAAACCTTAACACTATACAGTCGTACCTTGGTTTGCAAACACCTTGCGACTCGAACATTTTGGCTCCCGAATGCCGCAAACCCGAAAGTGAATATTCCGGTTTGAGAACATTCTTTGGAACCCAAACGTCTGGCGCAGCTTTTGATTGGCTGCAGGAAGCTCCTGCAGCCAATTGGAAGCCATGCCTTGGTTTTTGAACATTTTTGGAACAAAACACCACACCAGAAGGAGAGACAGAAAGAGAAAGTGAAACTCAGGCTCCTTGTGGCCCTAATTTTACAGCCAGCATGATCTTGACAGAAGAGAGAACCAGTTTAAACCAGCTGTAATCAGCTTCTCTGAAAGTATAACCCAAGAATCATGAACCTTCTGCTTGTTTCTTTCACACAGCGAAGCTTCCAGAACCCTCTTGAATTAATTAGAATAGGAAAGATCTCTATACATCAGATCAATACTTTCTCCACAAAGAAATGCAAACTGACAACCCTACCTAGGGATGCCAGGGACCAAACCTGGGTCCTTCTGTATGCAAAGCAGTTACTAAGCCCCTGAGCTGTGGTTCTTCCATAGTGGTTAGTGCTAGTCTAATACTAGAGAGACCCGGATTCAAATCCTCACTCTGCTGAGTGGTACAGCTAGGTACTTTTAGACCTTGAGCATAATAGGCATAAAGAGGGTGGGAGGTCTTTTAAATGGCCTTTTAGACTTCAGATAAGAAGCAGACAGTTAACATTCCTCTTCTCCCCTCATTCCATGCTATTTCTACATTGACAAGTTGCAGTGGGGAGCAGGATCCCGGCAGGCTAAAAATGGAAAGAAATACTCTGAGCATGTGCAGTTTGCGCATTTTAAATCATAGCACTGACATGACTGCCTTGATAAAATGGCATTTGCGTCTGCTGCCCTGATGCTAAGCACATTTACTGGGGGGTGTAAATGTAAACAAAATGTCATTTTATTACGGGAGGGGATAATTATTTTTTTCAAGTAAAAATAATAAAATGAGCACCTGTAATTATGTGCATGCGTAGCCAGCTGCTCCCTGTCTATAAAATCACCATGCAGCTCATGTCCACTCCACACAGTGGCATGTGCTTAGTATTGTGGGTCCGTTTCTGTAGAATTTTCTCCTGGCTGAGGTTCCACAACTTGGTGAAGACATTTTACTTACGTATTTATTTCAAAAGGCACTTTTAAGTGAGCCTGAGTACCCACTATCCATTTAAAGCACATTCAAAACACATTATCTCCCTCAAAGGATTCTGGACACTGTAGTCTACCACTTCACAGAGAGAGTTATGATTCCCAGCAATCCCTAACATACTGCAATGCCCAGAATTCTTTGAGCGAAAGAATGTGGTCTGAATGTGCTTTAAAGGGATAGTGAGTCCACAGCCTAAGTTTTTAGATTCTATGGCTAATTTTAACTGACTTTATCTTTGGTAACTTTATAGTACGCTACTTAGAGATGACCGTGTTAAGTGGTATATATATTGTTGAAAATAACAATAAAAATATTCATAATCCCAATGTTTTTAAAATTATTTTTTTTAAATTATTTTTTTGCAGCAGCCTCTCCACCAACAGCCTCATGATGGCATGGCAGAAGTCTTCTTATGACATCAATGACCAATAAAAAATCAGCTGGGTCACCACGCAGCCAATCATTAAATGGCAGGGATGGACAGATATTCACCACAGCATGAATGGTGGTGTGGGCAGCTGAGGCAAAGGAATGTGAGGGCCAAGGAACCAGTGTGAAGTACAGCACCCAAACATCCCAAGTACATTCACAAAAATGGCAAGCAATATTCAAATAAAAAGAGCAAAGAACTGGAGTAGGGCTGTGTTCAAGGAGCACTTTATTCCACTTTCCCCATGTCCCGATACTTCATAATTTCCACATTTTATGTGATCTTTCACATGATGCAAAAGCCACTTTTGGAAATCTAGCGCAAACTAACAGATGTTGAGCATCCACTGATCCCAGAAAAATTCTGTTCACAACCCCATTAACCCATAATATTGTGAACGTCTTCATGGAGCAACAAAATGTGAGGCGGTATCCCAGCATGCTATTCTTTCCTTCTGCCTTCATGGATGAATCATGGTGGAAGTGAAGCAGAAATGAACATGAAGTGAGAGCGGGTTTGTGTGTGAGAGACATCACCTTGCCAACAAAGGTCCGTATAGTAAAAGCTATGGTTTTCCCAGTAGTGATGTATGGAAGTGAAAGCTGGACCATAAAGAAGGCTAATCGCCAAAGAATTGATGCTTTGGAATTATGGTGCTGGAGGAGACTCTTGAGAGTTCCATGGACTGCAAGAAGATCAAACCTATCCATTCTGAAGGAAATCAGCCCTGAGTGCTCACTGGAAGGACAGATCGTGAAGCTGAGGCTCCAATACTTTGGCCACCTCATGAGAAGAGAAGACTCCCTGGAAAAGACCCTGATGTTGGGAAAGATGGAGGGCACAAGGAGAAGGGGACGACAGAGGACGAGATGGTTGGACAGTGTTCTCGAAGCTACCAGACTGAGTTTGACCAAACTGTGGGAGGCAGCGGAAGACAGAAGTGCCTGGTGTGCTCTGGTCCATGGGGTCACGAAGAGTCGGACACAACTAAACGACTAAACAACAATGCATGTGCTGACAACATGCCCAATGATATCTGCTGTTGTGAGCCACAATCCATGGTTCCATAAAGCAACAGGTAATTCAGGGTAAAAGGAACATGAGAAACTGGGACAGAAATCCTCGCATAGCAACCTGAAGAACTAATGCAACAATCCTCTGAAGGCACTCTAGATTTCACTAGGCCCTATTGCCAATCTTCCTTTGAAAAGCCAGTAACTAAGAGCAGCACTTGACCAACACAAAAGGCTTGAGGTGGCTCTGTTCTGGCAGACAATGAAATGTAGATGTGTCGAGTGCAGTCTGTTAATGAACGACCTTCCCTGGGACAGGCACATGCCTCCCTTTGAATGCAGCACACAGCTGTGTGATCAGCGTTGTAATTTGAAAGGATGTTAATGGAGAGGGGAAAGCACTGCTTAATTCCAAAGCGCTGCTGTCCAACGCTAATCTGATCTCGCATACCGAACGTGATTATAGCCGATTGCAAACGAGAAGCTTTGACTCCAATCTATTTAACGCCGTTAACCTCCAGCAAAACTACTCAGTTTGCAAACTTAAACAAGGCCTTCATCTTCAACATACGGCATAGTGCCTCAAAAGCTCCCTGTCTTTCTGGCTGCTTTGGGGGGAGTTGGGAAAGGGAGACGTAAATGGACCCAGAACCAGCTCTAGAAGAAGTTGCATTTCTCAAACTGCACATTCTCTTTTCTAGGCTTCTTAGAGCCCTACACCCCAGAACACTTGAGCACACCAGCTAATTGGATGTATGAATGATATAAAGGGTAAAGGGACCCCTGACCATTAGGTCCAGTCGTGACCGACTCTGGGGTTGCGACGCTCATCTCGCTATATTGGCCAAGGAAGCCGGCATACAGCTTCCGGGACATGTGGCCAGCATGACTAAGCTACTTCTGGCAAACCAGAGCAGCGCACGGAAACACCGTTTACCTTCCCGCTGGAGCTGTACCTATTTATCTACTTGCACTTCGACGTGCTTTTGAACTGCTAGGTTGGCAGGAGCAGGGACAGAGCAACGGGAGGTCACCCTGTCGCGGGGATGCGAACCACCGACCTTCTGATCGGCAAGTCCTAGGCTCTGTGGTTTAACCCACAGTGCCACCCGCGTCCCCTGAATGATATATGCAATTGCATTTTCACACAGACACCTTTGGCCAAGCACAGAGATGTTGGAAGAAGGGGTCAGTGTCTCCACCCCCATCATTCAGCCTGGACATGAGGTCCAGCTCTGAGGGCCGTCTGGCGGTTCCCTCCCTGCGAGAAGTGAGGTTACAGGAAACCAGGCAGAGGGCCTTCTTGGTAGTGGCTCCTGTGGAACGCCCTCCCATCAGATGTCAAGGAAATAAACAACTATCTGACTTTTAGAAGACATCTGAAGGCAGCCCTGTTTAGGGAAGTTTTTAATGTTTGATGTTTTTTCATGTTTTTAATATTCTGTTGGGAGCTGTCCAGAGTGGCTGGGGAAGCCCAGCCAGATGGGCAGGGTACAATTATCATCACCATCACCATCACCATCATCATTACTGGGGCTATCAATTTTGCAGGTGGGGTCACCAATCATAGTCCCGCTTCCCCTTCCATGAGTTCAATGAATACATGGGGGAAATATATGAAGAGCCCTATTATTTTATTTATTATTATTATTATTTGAATTTCTACCCTGCCCTTCAACCCTCAAGGAAAACCAAAGCAAAAGCATTATAAAGGCAATTAAAACATGTAAAAGTTGATTCAGTTAAAAGTATTCTTCCATCCAATGATCATGAGGTTGCCAGGAACGGTATTATTCAGTCAGCAAATGCCTCTGTAAAGAGGAACGTTTTCAAGTTTCTCCTCCAAGGGAAGAATGGTGGAGGTAGGCACACCTCACTGCAGAGGGCATTCCAAAGTCACAGAATCACCACTAAAAAGGCTCTGTGTGGCCAGACCATCAATAAGGGCCTCAACTGACTATTATAGGATCCACGATGGTTGATATTTCATTAATATATTATGTGATGGTCGGCGACTTTAGGAGTGGGGTTGTTGTTTCAAGGTCCTGGTCGGGACAACTGTTGCGACACAACAAGTGTTGGCTCAAGAAACTCTCTTTTTCCCTAAAGATTTCTTTATCTGATGAGCTCCACTGTAGAAAGTTCTAGTTATGATGTCACTACTTTCCCTTTTTGTTCCACAACTTTCCTACTTCCCACCAACATCTCGGCTTCTTTGATCATTCGAGTGAACAGATGCTTGGAGCTTTGAAGTCTGTGCATCTCATCAGCAGGAAGAACCAAAAACAAAACCTTGACATGATTGTTAACAGTCCAAAGGGCAAAGAAGGGGGAGAAGAAAGTCAATGCATCTTTTTTCCCCACTCGGATGTATTTTTGGAGATGTGAAAATGAATTCCTACTTATGCTTAGTCACACACTTAAACGTGTGTGAAGGAGTGGTGAAGCCACTTTGACATGTTCAGTTACAGAAAAGGCAAACCAAGAATCCAACTGGGTCCGGTGTAAAGGCAGATCTTTCCTGAGGGGTACGACATCTTGCAAACATTCCTCATGTAATTGTCTGAGCCTTTCATGGAGGGAAGGCTATCAGCCTACATTTTTCCTCCCGTAGAGACTCACCTGCTCCTATCTGTTGGAAGCTAAGCATCTTCCATAGCTCAGTACCTCTCAGGTACATTAAATATCTGCTCCATTTCCAGGACCTGAAACCGGGACGCCAATATCTAGTGGTGCATCTGTTTAGAGGCAGATGAATCAATAATGCAGAGCCTCTTGGGCAGGAAACTAATCTGACCTGCTGGAAATGAAGGTCATCAAGAAGGATGCCTCTAAGGCACATTACTGTTCAATCAGCTCCCTCATCTGTTTCTGAAGCTGGTAACTAGGGAGACCTGGATTGACACAGACTAAAAGGAGGCAGGTAGCTGGACACTATCCAGCAAGACAAAGTTATTATCCAGGTCATTTCATTCCAGCATTCGCTCCCTCGGAAGTTCTGAATGGATGTCATAGCCACACAAAGAAAATTAGCTCAGATTATTCTGTTGGGTTAGTTATAACTCCACATTTATGGGGGGCGGGGAGGACTGACAAGTGCTGGTGTGAAAGGAGAAAGAGAATTTCAGCACTGAACTCACTAGCTTTTCATTTGTTTTGGCTGGGCGGGCGTGATGAATCCGGTGGTTGGTGTGAGGGGAGCATCAATCCCTGACCCCAGAGCCAGATCTCCACAAGGGCCTGGATGCCCAGCCGCAATGCCGCCCACCATGAAAGGTGAGTGGTCTTTCCAACTCAATATGGGGGGTGGGGAACAAATCTGGAAATCTGCACAAGAGATTGCTTGTTATTCACCATTAATCACTGAAGTATTCACTACATCAGGGGTTAGCAAACTTTTTCAGCAGGGGGCTGGTCCACTGTCCCTCAGACCATGTGGTGGGCCGGACTAAAATTTTTTTTGGGGGGGGGAATGAACGAATTCCTATGCCCCACAAATAACCGAGAGATGCATTTTACAGTGGTACCTCGGGTTACGTATGCTTCAGGTTACATACACTTCAGGTTACAGACTCCACTAACCCAGAAATAGTACCTCGGGTTAAGAACTTTGCTTCAGGATGAGAACAGAAATTCTGCAGCTTTAGTGCAGTGGCAGCAGGAGGCCCCATTAACTAAAGTGGTGCTTCAGGTTAAGAACAGTTTCAGGTTAAGAACGGACCTCTGGAACGAATTAAGTACTTAACCCGAGGTACCACTGTAAATAAAAGCACACATTCTACTCATGTAAAAACACCAGGCAGGCCCCACAAATAACCCAGGGATGTATTTTAAATAAAAGGACACATTCTACTCATATAGAATACGCTGGTTCCTGGACTGTCCATGGGCCGGATTATCATTGAACTTGTTGCTCCAAAACATTACAAAAAAATTCTTTTGTTAGCTTAAGTTTAGTTGCTATGGACCAAATTTTCTCAATCCCCTATAGTAGGAGATATACTTTCCTCCCAGTTTTTAGCTATTATCACCTTAGCAGCAGTCCTTCTTGATCAGAAGGAGAGGCTGAGAAACCTTTGTATAGCATTAGGGAGGAAGAGAAATCACAGGCTCTACCAAGAAGGTTTAAAAGGAACTGGCAAAGAAGGAAAGGGAAGAGGAAAGATTGTGGTCTTAGGGAATTAGGGGAGGCAAGGCTACTGCCCCCATGTGACAGTTTCCCATAGAGAATGAATTTTCCACACAAATATTTCCTCTCCCCACTTCTCAAATAGGCACAATGGGAAGGAGAAATGCTTGAAGTATGTCATGTGAGGAGGGAAAGGGGATGAAATGATTTGACAACACATTGAACTTAGATAACCTCCATCTCAACTTACCTCCCTCTGAGTTTCTTTGGGCAAAACATGAGGGGGAACCTCAGTTTACAGGAGTGAAACAGGCAAAAGTATAATTCCTAATGGATTATTTATTGTTCTTGTTGCTGCTGAAAAACACCCAATAAGGAAGCAACAAACAACCAACTGATCTTAAGAACAGAACACTTTGCATGGGGTCCTTTTTGACCTCCGCTACAAAAATCTTTGCACACAAGCTTGTGTGCCCGACTTCTGCATGACTGGATTAATGAATACAAGAATAATAGGCCTCTGAGGTGATTTACATGCATTGATTAAATGTCAGCACTGAAATGCAGTAGGTTCAATTACCACAGACATGCAGAACAAAGGCAGGGAGATTGTTGCCATTGTTCAAACAAGTTACTTATCAATTCTTTTTAGCATATGATTATGTTTCTGCCTTTAACCTAAAGGATACTCTAAATAATCATGAAATGGAGTAACCTTTTCAGGAGTTAATTTTTGTCTGCTCTGAATCTTCCAGCATTAAGCTTCACTGGATGTTCTATCATTATGAGAGAGGCAGAAAAACCTTTCTCTGTCCTGTTGACTCCTGCTTGCATTTTCTCTAAACTAAAAAGCCTCATAAGTTCAAACCTATTTCCATTGGAGAAATGCTCCATTCCGTTGATCATTTTAGTTCCCTTTTGAAATCACGATAGACCAGAGGTTCCCAAAGTGGGTGTTACTGCCCCCTGGGGGTGGGGGTGGAATTACCTGGGGGCACTAAGAGGCAAGGAGGGTAGGGGGCGCTGGAGGGGGCAAATTACTATCAGGCTTTGAAATCAGGCATCAGCGGATCAAGTTCATCATTTTTGTTGAACCGGTTAAACTAAATGATTTTAACTGGATTTTGAATGAATGTGCAATTAATTGTTGCTGTTTGGAACTTTATTGTGTTTACTGCTATTCTGAATGCCTTTTATAGAGTAGAGGGCACAGGGGATGAGTTTATGGTACCAAGGGGGTGGTGGGCTGAAAAGGTTTTAGAACCACTGCTGTAGACTAAAAAAAGAAATGTATGCATTTGGTACATTTGGTACAGGTACATTTGGGATAGCAGGTTATGAAATCATCAAATGGTTAATTTTCTCTTGTTTGTGAGGTGGGGAGGGGGCATGAAGAAGAGGGAGGGAAAGCTCCTTCAGGGCTTATGCTGCATCTTGGTATTTATTGAACTTTAAGCTGGAACCAAGAGGCTGGTTAATAACAATTCATGCAGCTGCCAATCTTTTTGACCAACGCTATCAATATTTCACACTGCCAAGTAACAACAATTAAGAGCCAGGATCAGAAGAAGCACTCAGGTCAAAAGTATTTCAAACGCCAGAATGAAATCAGCAGTACAAAACTAATGTGGACTCCAATAAGGTTTTTGTGCCTTTCCAAGAATGTTTCTATGCTACCTGCAATCCCTTTTAGAGCTGTCCGAGATTGAATCTGGTAAAATGTGCTGGTGAAGGATGCCTTAACTCCACTGAGCCATGCACATAAGAGGTGGCGCCCCACTGCCAAGCAGAACAGGCACGAATAATTGGTAAGAAGAAGCTGTGTTTGGGCTACATACAACATAGTTTATGTCCCCAAAGATTTTTGAAACCCTGTGAAAAATTACTCAGAGAAACCAGTCTTCGCTTGTCCACTATGCTGGTAGGTGTCTCCTGTAGCAAAGGATTCCAGAACACTGAGGAACATTGCTTGGATCTTTAAAATAATAAGAATAGTAAATAAAAATCCTAATTTCATGATGCAATAAACTGAACTGGCTGCAGCATAAGGTCAGCAAAATATATGCTTTTTGTTTAGGGTTTAATGTCCAAAACAGCTGAAGATTCCCAAGGCACACACTGTGCTCTCCAAGCATGCAATCTACTCCTACTCCCAGGTAATACCATGCACAGCAAAGCATATTTCTTATGAATGTAAAGAATCCAGCAGGCCAGAAGTTTAAAGGCAGGTTGCCAATTCATGCATGCGGCTTGACTTCAACAGAAATGACACTGATGGCAGTTTCCAGGGTGTACATCTAAAGCAAAGGGAATTCCTAATAAATTAACTTTCTGATGCAATAAAATGCTAGACACTAGGCACCATCATGGGAACATTTAAAAATATTCCTCACTCACTATGTGTAACATATACAGTATGTTCATCTAAATAACCAAGTCTTTCAAGAAAATCAAAGCCTTGTTTCAGAAAATTACTGAGCAACGTTCAAAGGCAAAAAAATCTATAAACGCTAACATTAATTAGCTAAGCTGAGTGAAACTCTACCCCTGAAACCACAGGATGAGTCTTGGTTTGTAATGAAACCCTGTTTGAAAACAGCAAGTGCTCCTTTGCAAAATTCCGGGGATCGGTGAGAACATCACTTTGATTTGGGCGTTACCTAAAGAAAAGAATGACTGGAAGACACAGAGGCAAAATGAGGCTTGATGAGATAAGTAGGGGTGCACCATCACTAGGAAAGAAGTCAAGGTGTGATACTGTTGTGAGACAGGAAAAATGAGTTACAGTGGTACCTCAGGTTACATACGCTTCAGGTTACATACGCTTCAGGTTACAGACTCTGCTAACCCAGAAATAGTGCTTCAGGTTAAGAACTTTGCTTCAGGATGAGAGCAGAAATCGTGCTCTGGCGGCGCAGCGGCAGCAGGAAGCCCCATTAGCTAAAGTGGTGCTTCAGGTTAAGAACAGTTTCAGGTTAAGAACGGACCTCCAGAACGAATTAAGTACTTAACCCGAGGTACCACTGTATTTTGAGATGTAAAAGATTGTTTAATGATGGCTTTGGAAAAGGAACAGGGAAGAGTTTTTACAAAGAGTCTCATCATGCTAAGGATAGCTGAATTTGTCAACTTTGGTCCTCTCATTTTTTCCAATTTTAAATCCAATTTCCTACATTTCCTTGGAGTTCCCTGTGAAGAGGGATTGATTGTTAAAACACTCTGGCAATTGTAGCTCTGTGAGGGGAATGGGGGTCTCCTAACCAGCGGCGTAGCTAGCCACTTGGGTGCCTGGTACGGGGGGGGGGTGTCCTGCAACCGGGGGGGGGGGTGTCAATTCACCCATGGGGTGGGGTGAGCTGCCCATGGGGCGCGGTGAGCCTCTCCGATGCTTGGAGCCTCTCCGCTGCCTCCCCCTCAGCTGTAGGGTGGCTGTGTTGGGATATTCCATTCCACCTTAAGAATGGATGTGTGGATTGTTGCATGTAACATGCCTGTTTACACTCCAGCAGAGCTTGCTGGGAACTTCCGTTTGTGTATAGCTTTTGCTTACGCTATCTTGCTTTGGACACGGAAGGGGAGAAGACATTTTTTTCTTTTTGTCTTGATGTATGCTGAATAAAAACTGCTTGTGAGTATGCTCACATATGCCTCTCCTGCCACTTCTGTTGTGCGTTTACTGTGCTGAGTGTGCATGCCCAGCTTCTGAAGGCTTCTGAAGATCGGGTCACAGTTTCATGCTGATCCAAGGACTGGAGATCACCCGGCACACCAGCTGGTGGGCTGGAGCCAGCTGGGGGCCTGGCAATTGCCCCTGATTCCTTGGCTGCATCCCAACAGGCTGAGGGAGAGACAGTAGGCAGACGCAAGTCCCATGCTACTGTTTCAGGCAACATGGAACCTGCAGGCACCTAAGCCACCACATCACTCCTAAAAAGTTTCGTCACCACCTTTCCTTTTTTAAAAAATAATAATAATATTTATTCCAGTTTTAAAGGTTACAAAAAGAAAACACTAAATTAAGCAAGAAAAGACAAAACAGTACATCACAATAGATACAGACAAAAAAAAAAAACAACACAGAAAAATACTAACAATTAAGAAAAAAACAAATCAAACCTTTACATAACTTTCTTTCCTTTGCTTATTTCCTTGACCTCCTCACACCTCCCTTTTTTGTATTCTAGTTCAATTAGATATTTCAGCAAATCCTTTCCAGCTTTGTTTTTATCCTATTAACTTATCTTAATATACTGTAATTTTACATTCTCGTCTTTCACCAATTAACAAATCCATTTTTACCTAATCCTTTATATCATTTCTGCTAAAACCACATTACTTCATTCCAACATCCTTCTAACATTCCTTAATTTTGCAATGTTTCTGTAGATAAACTTTAAATTTTTTCCAATCTTCTTCCACCAACTCTTCACCTTGGTCTCGGATTCTGCCAGTCATTTCCGCCAGTTCCATATAGTCCATCACCTTCATCTGCCATTCTTCCCGGGTGGGTAAATCTTGTGTCTTCCAATACTTTGCGATAAGTATTCTTGCTGCTGTTGTTGCATACATAAAGAAAGTTCTGTCCTTTTTTGGCACCAATTGGCCGACCATGCCCAGGAGAAAGGCCTCTGGTTTCTTCTGAAAGGTATATTTAAGTACCTTTTTCATTTCATTATAGATCATCCCCCAGAAAGTCTTAATCCTTGGGCACGTCCACCAAAGGTGAAAGAATGTACCTTCAATCTCTTTACATTTCCAACATTTGTTATCGGGCAAATGATAAATTTTTGCAAGCTTGACTGGTGTCATGTACCACCTGTATATCATTTTCATTATATTCTCTCTTAAGGCATTACATGCCGTAAACTTAATACCTGTGGTCCATAACTGTTCCCAGTCAGCCATCATAATGTTATGTCCAACATCTTGTGCCCATTTTATCATAACAGATTTCACCATTTTATCCTGAGTATTCCATTTCAACAGCAAGTTATACATTCTTAACAAGTTCTTAGTTTTAGGATCTAACAGTTCTGTTTCCAATTTTGATTTTTCCACCTGAAAACCAATTTTCTTATCCAAATTATAAGCCTCCATTATTTGATAATAATGAAGCCAATCCCGTACTTTGTTTTTTAATTTTTCAAAACTCTGCAGCTTTAATCTGTCTCCTTCTTGTTCCAATATTTCCCAATATTTCGGCCAGTTGTCACCCCCTTTCCTCTGCCACTGCTCCTAACAACTCTCAGCACCCTTAACAAACTACAGCTCCCTGAAAACTTTTGGGAAAGCCATGACTGTTTACATTGGTCTGATAGTGCTTTAAACATATGGTGTGAGTGTGACCTAAGTCTCCTTTGCATAGCTGTCAACTTTTCCCTTTTCTTGTGAGGAATCCTATTCGGAATAAGGGAATTTCCCTTAAAAAAGGGGGAAAGTTGACAGCTATGCTCCTTTGGAACCTTTGCTGATTTAACAGCTCATGCTTGAACTCAATTTCTGGCTCCCAAGCCAATTGCTGGTCAGGACAAATTTGAATGCAGAGCTCCCATAGCAAACCCAGCATCCTAAACATGAGGCAACTAGCAGCACATAATTCTATGTTTGTTTATCTAGAAGAAAGCCCCACTGGGTTCAAGCAGCCTTATTACCAAGCCCCTAGCCTTTTGTTTTGTTTTTATAAAATATTTATTAGGGTTTTTTATAAAAGAAATACAAAGATAATAAACAGCATTGCTTTGTTTTAACAAAATTTCATAACTTCTTTGGACTTCCTCACGTCTCCCGCTCCCACTTACATCGTTAATAAATTTTTTCAAGCAAATTATCATCTTATTTGCAAATTTATAACCACTCAATTCAATATAGTGTAACAATTCTCCAACAAATTTTTGTTTCTCTTAATCTCATTTATCGTCAATTTCGTGATGGCCAATTATTTATAACCAAGCATCCTTATTAACATTCCTCTAAATCACAATATTTTTGTAGATAAATCTTAAATTTCTTCCAATCTTCTTCAATCCTTTCTTCTCCCAGGTCTCGAATTCTGCCAGTCATCTCCGCCAGTTGCATATAGTCCATCAGCTGCATCTGCCATTCTTCCAGTGTGGGTAGATCTTGAGTTTTCCAGTTCTTCGCGATGAGTATCCTTGCTGCCGTTGTTGCATACATAAAGAATGTTCTATCCTTCTTTAACACCTTCTGGCCGACAATACCCAGAAGGAAGGCCTCTGGTTTCTTAGTGAAGGTATACTTTAATACCTTTTTCAGCTCATTATATATCATTTCCCAGAAGACCTTCACTTTAGACCAAGCCCCTAGCCTTTTGAGTCCAGAAGCACATTTGGAAATCTAAGAAACTGTTGCATGCATCACAAAATACCCATTTCAAATAAGTGAAAATTGGTGATGCTCAGAACTCTGCTGCCTCCCCAAACAGGTAAAATACCTATAGCACCCCCCCCCAAAAAAACCCCAAACAAAACACAGACCAAAGAAGCTAGGAAGTACCATCCAGAACTTTATTACTGAACCCTGATCTTCCGCAGCAGTAAACTATTTTGGACCTTAAGCTGCCTCTGTGTGGTGACTGGCCCTGGGAGAACTTCTCTGTGTTGGTATTTTACCTCATATTCCTAACAATCTTCAGGTAGCCTTGGCCATACCCCTGTTGGAAACCCTGGAGAGCTGCTGTCTGTCAGACCAAGATCCCCCAGCCCAGTGTTTTGGACTACAATACCCATCAGCCCCAACCACTCAGGTTTGATGGGAAATGTAGTCCAAAATGTCTGGAGGACACCAAAAAAAGCCTCAGACAACTGCTTCATCAAACAACAACAAGAATTGGGAGGGCCAGAGTGCTCTGGGGGCCATGTTGGAGACTTCAGATATATATAGAATTATAGTCACTACACTTTTCGCCTTGCGGTCCGCCATTTTGATAGGTTAAAGTCTTACTGCTTGCTTAGAAATCTGTTTCCTCTCTGCCTGTCTTCCAGTACGCTGCAAGCTCTCTTTCTTCCCCAGCCAATGCCTCAAATAAAGCCAAGTGCCTCTTCTCTTAGGAGGAAAATTAACATTATAAACCAATTCTGGTTAATTTATACTTATACAAAGGAATCTCCTCTGGATGACCCTTTGGCTGCTGAATATGGTAGTTAAGTTGGTACATGCTGTTAAAAATATTGGTCTATTTTTGCCATTAGCAATCGTGCAGCAACATATTGCTCAGCATGAAAACGAAATGATAAAGATAAGGCAGTTAATAATTGGAAGATATGCTACTGTATCACATATTATTAAAATGAGCACCAGGCAATGATTCTGAATACATATTCCTAATTATTTCATTTTATTTTTTGCTGGACCAACAATGAAATCGAGAACCTATGCCAGAAATTATACTGAAGGCACATTTTATTTGACATTTCTATTCGGCAGAGTCAAAGGAGTTACTCTTCCATATAACTCCTTTCACTTCCCATAATTCCCACAGATCCCTTAGCTGGAAATGTGGCATTTCTTTGTGTTTCATACCGAAAATGCTAAAAGCTGATTTCTCTCCCCCCCCCCCCATTCAACTAATAGAAAACAACTGGGAACCACTGTTTGTGGAGCAATTTGACTGACAAGACCTGGAGTGGCGTAGAGCTTCAGATATAACAGTCGCACCTGAATAACCCATTGAATCAGAAAGACAAAGAGTATATCCACAGCAGATGTGAACACAACAGATGGAAGGCAAATATTGTGGCCAGGGCACACCTCTAATCTGATTCAGTATGTCTGCTTTAGGTGTTCATTAAGCAAGAACCATTGCTATGAACATAACCAAAGGCTGATCTTGGTTTGGAAGGAAGATAAATGTAAATGCCTGAAATATACTCAGAGTGCAGCCATCAGTTTCATAGAGTTTATTTGTAGTAAAAACTACAAATGGAGTGGAGCCATCGGTTTGCCATACCAAGAACTGACTTAGTTGGTCTTTAAGGTGCTACTGGAAGGAATTTGTTTTGTTTTGACTATGGCAGACCAACACGGCTACCTATCTGTAACTGGCTTCCCACAGCCACCCACTGGTAACTTTCAGTGCCGTCCATTATCTCATCATAGAGCTCTCAACAGAATGGGCTACGACTTAATTATATGACCAAATTTTCATAGCTAATTTCTTTAGCTTGCAACAATATGTTACAGGATTAAATTTATTTCTTTTCTTTCGGCTTGGAGGAAGAGCCTCTAGCAGATGTCAAACTGTTCCACCCAAGAAGCACAAGCCCTGTGCCATTTCGCTACGTAATGTTTCAGATTCTGTTATTGAGCCAGAAAGGGTGCCACTCTGTCAACCGTTTGGGCAATGCATGACATTGTTTAGGCCCTATTACAGTGATAGACACAGGCAACAAAGAACTGCACGCAGTTAGTGCCATGGAGGCAAAAAAGATGTCAGAAGGGCAACTGTCAATTTCAATGTGCTTCTTGGAACCAACCAGAAACAGCCTTTCAGGGAAGAAACAGACACTGGGAGGAAGAAGTGCTCTAATTCCTGGTAGTTGCAGTCCAGCAATTTGCGTGTTCAGACGTTTAAACCTCCCCCTTAAATAAATTCAGACAAGACTCAAATTTTGGTTTGGTTTTTGGCAGAATTTAGGCCACAACTTTATTGATTACAACAAGTGAGTGGTTGCATAGGCTCTGGTTTGACTAGCTCCCTGCACCCTTGCAGGCAGCCCTGACCCAGGGTACCAGCATAGGTCAGCCTAGGATGAACACCCAGATAGGTGGAAAGCTGGGAACAGGCTATGTCTACCACCCAGATGTCCCCCTGGTCTCAGGCATGGGCACAACCCTCTCACAGGGTTGAGGACAGAGACCACACACCCCGGATTCCTTTAACGGAATACCCTTGAATTAGGAGGGGTAGGTGATGGCCCCTACCTCCCCTCCCCTTCAACCTAATACTCCAATGCCTAACCGCCAAACCTTACAAAGTTGTGACGATTTGCTACGAGGCAGGCGAAAAACCAAATGGCCGGTGCCAATTTGCCAAGTGGGGGGAAATTCCGACCAGGCCCCTTGGACAACCAAGGTGACCAACCGAGGTCCATAGCAAGGTCAAGAAATAAAGAGCCTAACCTAAGGGCGGGAGGGCGGGAGGGCGGGAAAACTGACCAAGCAGGGAGAAAACAGGGGTGAGTTCTTGGCCACGGGCAGTTTAAATAGCCTGCACCATGCCCCCGGACCGTCCGGATTGGACGGCCTAAGGATGACATGGCCAAGGACCATCCAATGGCGCAGTGGCTATCCCACCCTGTGCGCATGGGGAGGGCTTGCTCCCAGCCCGCAATGTCATCTCCCCGGGAATGGGAAATGGCTTTGCCAACAATACTTTTCCTATCCTATTCAATCTCTTTCAGGGATGTTGACACTGCAGCGAGTATAGTAACCATATCCCTTTCTCCTTTTCCACATGTTTTATTTTTGATGGTTTTTCTTATTGTTCCACATTTTCTTAATAGGGTTTGCAAAGTATGTCTTGTTTGCCATGTCTTATTAACCCATGCTTTACCTGCTCCCAAACATTGTTCAAAAAGGGGGGGGTGCTTTTAAGAAGGCATGAGTATATATGTGAAAATCTGCTCCCTGATGTGGCTCTAGATGTGGTGAGAATCTCAGCTTGTAGCACAACAAAGAACGAAGCAAGAGTTAATGACGCTCCCTGCCCATTTGGGCAGCCGTATAGATAGTGGGGGCTTTTACAGCTCAATAACAAAGAATTACAACTCCTTTAATGCAGTCTGATAATATACAGCACATTCTTATTCAGCCTCATTTTAAAGCTGTTGCGCAAATACATGAGGGTCATTTTGTTTTTTTGACAGGGGCGGGGGGTTGGCAGATGAGTAGGTTAATTAGTTTTGTGATCAACATTGTATAACTGCCAGCTAAGGTTCTTGCACAGAGCAAAAACATATTCATTATAATGAACAGATGTTATTTTAAAAGTAACTCTCCATCACTGCAAGCGGTTGTGTGTGCTCTGCAGTTGCTTTGGGTGGTGTCAGCGTTTCCTCTGTGCAAAATCCATGTTTGCGGAGCACATCCCATGAAGAACAAGAGCCCTCGCCACCCGCTGGTTGGGACTGAGTTATCTCTAGGAAAATTGGGGGTGGGGGAGAAGCTATTTTCAGCAGGACATTAATAAGAGGCTGGATTGGTCTTTTCATAAGAGAATGGCAATGCTTTGCGGGACTCGGGGAGAGTGAAAACAGGGTTCTAATTAAACAATCAACTTCAATGATGGTTCAAGTAGGACCTTCATACCCATAGCTGGCTGGAGAACGGACTGTCCAAGAGGAGAGAAAAATTCACTCATGGAGGCGCTGTCTCTTGGGCAGAACTTTTATAACGTTATTCAAGTATTCCATGCTCATGTGAATCAAATATTTTTAGCATATTTCCATGTTTTCCAATTGCACTATATCCACCTATAATAATAATAATAATAATTTATTATTTGTACCCCGCCCATCTGGCTGGGTTTCCCCAGCCACTCTGGGCGGCTTCCATAAAAACCAAAAATAAACTAAAATAGCACAGATTAAAAACTTCCCTGAACAGGGCTGCCTTAAGATGTCTTCTGAATGTCAGGTAGTTATTTATCGCTTTGACATCTGATGGGAGGGCGTTCCACAGGGCAGGCGCCACTACCGAGAAGGCCTCTGCCTGGTTCCCTGTAGCTTTGCTTCTCGCAATGAGGGAACCGCCAGAAGGCCCTCGGCGCTGGACCTCAGCGTCCGGGCAGGATGATGGGGGTGGAGACGCTCCTTCAGGTATACTGGACCGAGGCTGTTTAGGGCTTTAAAGGTCAACACCAGCACTTTGAATTGTGCTCAGAAACGTATTGGGAGCCAATGTAGGTCTTTCAAGACCGGTGTTATGTGGTCTCGGCAGCCGCCCCCAGTCACCAGTCTAGCTGCCGCATATCTAGCTGCTATCACTTTCTATACTGCACTTGCAATCAGGAAGTCCCCCTTCCATAGCTGGGCTGCTCATGTGTCACAGTGACCACCCCACCTTCCCTTACCTGGAACCACTGGTGTGGGTAAGTGGTGTGTTGTCTTCACTCAATGCAAAACCCAGTTCCCAGACTCCCTTCATTCAGCGTCTTCCTTTGGCTTTGGTGAAATTCTGCTGTTTTCCTTTTCCTTTTAGCCAAGAACAGTGGCAGAATATTCAGGAAGTGCGAAATTTCATATATATCTGCGTTCTGACTCGCAAATTAATCCAGGTCAGCTAATGTCAGAATGTGAAATAATCCCAACTGCTCAAAAACCCCTACGCTAAAGCCATATTGGATGCACCATATTGGCTCTGGATGAAGCCTTAATTAATTCTTCAGTCTTACATTCCGAAGCAGATCTGCAGATGAAAGACAAACACTTGTGGATTCCCATCTCTCCCCCCCCCCCATGAGTAGGTTTTTATTATAATAATTATTTTTTTCCCATAGGTTGATTTGCATGTCGTGTTTCTGTCTAATTTTCAAGTGCTCTCTCCACAGATTCCCTAACGGTTATAAATTGCTGATGATTTCCAGAGTGGATTGGGGGAAGTTAGATAAAAGCGATAACATATTGCACTGTCGCCTTCTATTGCAACAGCAAGATAGCAGACACTTCACTCAGCTTTCACAAATCTGTATTTACCTTCTGTTGAGTTTTTGCATTTACATATGTGTGTGTGTGTAAATTCCTAATTGGAAAAGTTGGAGATCTCTTTCAATTTAACTAGGATAATTGGAATGACTAAAGAATTGAGATTTCTCTTAATTTAAGTAACACTTAGTAAGATTGCCTGGAATATCACATCATTGTTGATGGAGTTTCCTAGGTAACCTTAAGCATGTTGACTGTCATCTTACAGATGACACAAGATGGTATGTGTAAAATGCTTCTACGGAAGTCAGCCAGTCAAAACAGATTTTATAGCTTTTGATTTTTGCTGCAATTATTTGTTATGATTATTTTTTTTCTCATTTACCATACTTAAGGTATACTAGTGGCCAATCAACCACACACACACACACACACACACACACACACACACACACACTTCATCCAAACACCTCAGAGCACTATAGATGCTAGTTTCCCTCCCAAATTTCTGGATATCTGTATCTGCATAATTTTGGAGAGAAAAAACAGAGCAGATCATCTCTTCTTCAGAAAATATAAAACTTTGGATCTTTCCCCACATAACACAACATGAAAACCATCCCAGCAAATGTTGTTGTTGTTGCTGCTGCTATTATTCTCTATTAAATTTGTATACCTTCCTTTCTCTGAAGTTCTGAGGGTGGTTCACAGCATAAAAATACAAGATAAAACCACAAAACACGTAATAAAACAAAAACAATACAAATACACCTCCCCTGCAAAAAACCCCAAAACCCCACCACATTTAAAAGAATATAGGATGCTAATCAGCCAAAGGCCTGGTTGAAGAGGAACATTTTCACCTGGTGCCTAATGGTGTATAATGAAGGCTCCAGGCACGCTTCCTTGAGGAGAGCATTCCACAAAGGGGGAGCCACTAGAGAAAAGGCCCATTCTGGTGTTGCCACCCTCCAAACTTCTCTTGGAAGAGTAACACAAAGAAGGACCTCAGATGATAATGGCAGGGTCTGGGTTAGTTCATATGGGGAGAGGCGGTCCTTGAGGTATTGTGGTCCTGAGCCATTTAAGGTTTTATAGGTCAAAACCAGCACTTTGAATTGGGCCCGGAAACTAATGAGCAGCCAGAGCAGTTGGGCCAGGATTGCTCAAAGAATTGTACCCGGTGAGCAACCTAGCCACCAAATTCTGCACCAGCTGAAGTTTCCAAACAATATTCGGAGGCAGCCCAACAAATAATGTGTTGCAGTAGTCTAACCTAGATATTTGTTGTTGTTTAGTCGTTTAGTTGTGTCCGACTCTTCGTGACCCCATGGACTAGAGCATGCCAGGCACTCCTGTCTTCCACTGCCTCCCGCAGTTTGGTCAAACTCATGATGGTAGCTTCAAGAACCTAGATATACCCTCAATAAAAAACCTGAAACAACTACAGTCACTCCTGGGTTTTTGACGGGTGTACTGGTGTGATGTATGAGGACAGGCCTGCACCTAATGAGGCAAACACATTGCATATAGCCATAAGGTGAACTTCAGGCTCTATTTGCAGGGCATAAGTTGTCCTGACAGGGAGATGTTCTATGGCAGGGGTACTCAATATGGTGTTCCCCATATGTTGTCAGACTACAGCTCCCATGACCTTTGGCCACAGGCCACACTGATCGGGGCTGATTCGAGTTGGAGTCCAGCAAACATCTCAGGGGCATCATGTTGGCTTCCCCTAGCGTGTGGGGACATTTGCAAGGGAGAATCTGTGGGACACAGATTAAGGGTTAAGCAGCACCCACCTTCAGATTTCCCCCTAAAAATGTAGGGAGTTGTCCAACTAAAGTCTCAAGAGACTGAGATGCTGCATCTTGGAGAGCTAGGCACCACACTTGTGGAGCTTTCAAGATGGCTCTGCTCCCTACCATAGTTTTAAAGCTTCTTGATAACTAGTGACAGTAATAGGACCCTCCTTTCATTCTGGTACAGGAAGTTAATGCTGCATAACACCTACACCCCTGTCATGGGAACATGTTTTGCCATGCTAACCTGTAGCTCCACTGCCATTTGCACATTTATATTTTTAGGCTCACCCAGAAAACAAACCCACCATCTTGCACAAATCTGATCTTAGTTGCGTTGAGCAGGGTAAATAAACCACACATTGTGGAGTAGCCTAGAATCGAAATGGAAGGAATTGAATTTGCTGTCTCTCCAGCCAACTTATTACCTCCAGTAAGAAGAGACTGTATTTGAAAGTAACTAAATTCTTCTCACTTCAAATGACACTTAAGGCCGACTCTTTTCCTCACTGTGGATGCTAGAATGGGAGCTAGGAAGGCTTCTTATCAGTTTGCTTGCACTCTGTGTCAGAAACGCACAGCTTGCATACATTCTGACTGAAACCAAAAAAACCGATATCCTATCCCCACTCAAAGAACATTTGAACTTGCTTCTTTTCTGGCTTGTCTTCATGGTGTCTTGAGCAATTTGTAAACTAAAGCACATACCAACAAAACAAAATTCTGCTGCCATGTTTTCATATGGAGCATTTGAGGGAAATGTAACCCTTCAGCGAAGAAGAAGAAGAAGAAGAAGAAGAAGAAGAAGAAGAAGAAGAAGAAGAAGAAGAAGAAGAATTTTTATTTGCATCAACCACTACTAGCCATAGCAATAAAATAAAACGTACTGAAGATAGAGGTAAAAACCTAACTATACAAAATACATTTTGGAGGTTTACATCAATAATCAAATAATAGATCTTATTCTAAAAATCTTGCAGTTTTTGCTATCACCTGATCATCTTGATCTGCTAAAAGAAAGGACACAGTAGCAATGGTTGGCCATTCAGCAAAGCACAACTGAAATGAAGCATAAGTGATCTAAGAGTGAAGTGGAGATCTAAAATTTATTTCCTGTTCTGAAAGATTAATTTTTTGATAGTTGGCACCAGTATTTACTATCCAAGAGAATTTGAAAACTAAGCTGCATTGGCATTTAGCATTGGCAGGGATGATTATGTGTCATTCCTCTTTATAGTATCTGACAACATTTGAGTCTTCATTTTTTTATACAGTATATACCTGCCATTATAAAATAAATGATACCTAAAAGATTCACAATTAAAAATAATAATAATAATGTAAAATTATGCATTCACAAGTCGGATTCAAAGTGCACATTTTGTATTTCATGCTGATTTTTTAATATTTATATATCTATATCTATATCTATATCTAAACACTGTTTTAGGTGACAGCTCATGGGTTGTCCTCTGCGATCATTTCTTTTTTTACCTAAATTTATTTTCTATACAGGATTGTAAAGTGGGATGAACATTAGATCCACAGCAGATACAAAATCCTATGTCCTTCATGTAAAAGTGACCCCACGATTGACTGATCTTTAGACAGCGCCAAACTTTGTTAATAAGGGACCAAAACAACAATAGGAACACATTGATTTTGCAGTCATGATTTTTTCCCTCCATCTCAAAAGGACTTGATTTCTTGGTTCCTTGACAGCACTCTTGATGAGCGCTGTGCAGCTGCCAAAAAAGATATGGGAGACCTTTCTTTTAAATGCAGACTTCCACCTAAGCGTTGTATGCAAGGGAAATTATATATCGAAACATGCACAGAGCTGTCTTCAAAACAAATGACCTTCCACAAAGAGACTGCTGTAAGGCAGAGAAATATGCCTTGTGCCAACCTGCCTTTCACAATGTCACTTCCTCTATAACCTCTTTTCTCTAGGCCTCATATGGAATAACAAGAAGCGAGGCATTGTGTCCTCAGAATTGCTTGCGACTGCCGCTGTCTCCAAGGAATCCTCGCTGTGTGCCTCGCTCACCTTAGAGGTTCATCGTAACACAGTGCACTGCTGTATCCACTCTTGTCCTACCCTATTAAATAACTCTCAAAAGGAAATGGATTTTCCACCTAGCAGCAGACTGGGGGAAAAGGCCTTCTCTTCAGCATTTTTCAACCTGCAGGCACCAAAATGTAGACCTGATCCCGATTCCACGAATATCAACTGAATAGACCAAGGAACTATTTTATTAGCGTATGTTAGATCAGGCATAGGCAAACCCGGCCCTCCAGATGTTTTGGGACTACAACTCCCATCATCCCTAGCTAACAGGACCAGTGGTCAAGGATGATGGGAATTGTAGTCCCAAAACATCTGGAGGGCTGAGTTTGCCTATGCCTGTGTTAGATTGCTGGGGTGCAAGACCTCTATTCCAAATTATCGTGGATGAATCGAGTCCTTACAAGATCTGACTTTCAGATTTAGTTTTTCACATTTGTACGCTTGGAGAAATGTCCTAGACAACTGTCTTCGTGCTTACCAGCTTCATTGAATGACTTGAAGCTAGCTATCAACGCTCAAGGAGGCATAAGATGAACTGCTGCTGTAATGTTGGATGCGACCAATACAAATAATCTGCATAGGTGTTGCACAGGTTGGGCAATATCAGGGGGCAGTTATATCAGATCAAAAATCCCTTGTTCTCATAATATACTATTGACTTGTGCTTCGTTTATGCAGAGAGTTGGATTTGCATTATTGGAGCACAGTTTTACAAGTACAGTCGTACCTTGGGTTACAGATGCTTCAGGTTACGGATGCTTCAGGTTACAGATGCTACAGGTTACAGACTCCGCTAACCCAGAAATAGTACCTTGGGTTAAGAACTTTGCTTCAGGATGAGAACAGAAATTGTGCGGCAGCAGGAGGCTCCATTAGCTAAAGTGGTACTTCAGATTAAGAACAGTTTCAGGTTAAGAACAGACCTCCAGAACAAATTAAGTTCATAACCCGAGGTACCGCTGTGTAATTTGAAAGGTTTAAACCTCCCCACCCAGCCCAGTGCTGTGTTTTCTTTAATTTGTGTGTTTGTTTGTTTTTTGCCACTGCTGCCAAAATTTATGAGGTCTTGAAGGCGGCTGGGGAAATTTGCTTGCTGGGCAGATCAGAACCCCTCACAGCTATAGTCACCAAAGTTCCCTGGGAAACAGATTTTATTGTTGAACGACTCTGGAAATTGTAGCTCTGGGAGGGGAATAATTCCCAGCAGCCTTAGCAGTTCCGAGGATCCACGGAGGGAGCCCATGGCTGCTTAAAGAGGTATCATAGTGCTTTAAGTGTATGATACGAATGTGGCTATAGTCTCCTGAAAAGCCCTAAACGTTACAGCTGTTACTTATAGCAGCAGGCCACTTTGTTCCTTAGGGATATGTGAGTGTGCTTACATTCTGACTGCTTCATAGAATCACAGAATTGTAGAGTGGGAAGGGATCCCAGGTGTGATCTAGTCCAACTCTGCAATGAGAATGGAGAATGTCTTTTGCTTGCATTAAATGTGGGATGGGATGGAATGGCCATGTACAATATCTGTCAATTCAGTGGCATGGTTAGACAAGTTACAGCTAGATTTATTTTATTTTATTTAACAAACTATATAGCTGGATTGGGGTGGTGAACCCTTCTAAGTAGTTTACAAATAATAACCAAAATAAAGCATTACAATTCTCCATTTTTAAAAACAATCAGAAAATGGGTAGAATCAGTAATAGCTATTGTCCACAGGGGTTGCAATTGCAATCAGAATTTGAGATGTAGTAGTTAATTAAAAATAATAAATTGTGGTGTTCTGTTGTGGAACAACCCCATTGAAGAAGAAAACAGTGGCTACCCGGACCTCATTGTTGGTTGCAAGGGGGGACATAGCAGTTCGAGCTTCAGGGCTGCCAAAATGTAGCTCTGCCACTGCATATCTAGGTCGGATTTCCTAAACAAAAATGCTTTAATCGAGTAGCAAAAAAGGCACAGCCCAGACACCTGCCTTGTATCAATAGGCAGGGAGTTCCAAAGTGTAGGTGATGCCACACATGTCTCTTTTAGTAACTCTCTTTTATGCTGCCTGCTCATTTTCTCGCAAATTAATGATGGGGAACCCTTCGTTAAAGGTGCTGTTGGACTCCAGGGCCCTTTAGCCCCAGACAGCACTGCCAATGACCAGGGATGACTGGAGCTGGGGTCCAGCAACCTCCTGAGTGTGGGAATGTTCTGGGTGGCAGGAGAGGAAATATTGTTTATTAATATCCTTCCTGACTTGCGCTAGCAAGTTTCTTATGCAGCACAGTTTACGTTCCCCTTCTCATGCACAGCAGAAAGTTGGTTGCAGGCTCGTGAGAACCACTTACTATTATGCAATTCAATCTGCCTCAGATTGAATTGCATGTTCCTGGTAAGAACATTCCCTCCTAAAAGAATAAAGACACCACAATCCTATTCATAGTCATCAAAAAGTAAGTTTACTCACGTTCAGGAAGTACACAGTATCAATCCTGAAGGGAGGCTTAAAGACTTAAAGTTACAAATAGCAACATGTGGATTTACCCCATATGGGGGACAAATCCTGTGCTGCTATTGGCTGAAAGCCAACAGAGCAGTCCTAGCTGGAAGCAGACGAAAGGAGAAAGAGAAGAAAGGGAGGGGTGCTGTGTGACTTGTCCTTTTGTTACCTGGACAGGTAAGGTCACGCCCACCTATGGTCACATGCAAGAGGAAGGATGCTCCAGGCCAGGAGGAACAGGAAGTTTTGACTGGCTGGACCAAACATTCCCTTGCATGTCCACTCTAGCATTACAAGGAATGTTGTTCTTGTCTGCTACCCATGGATCACATCCCACACTGAGAGCCACAGGTTCTCCACCCATGTTGCAAACTCGCAAAAGCACATGCAGCAGCAGAGAGATCTTCCTTCCACCCTATATTTGCCTCCGCATCCTTATTGGGAATTCTCTCGGTGTCCTCTGACAAATACGACTGCTGGGGAAGATCGTTTCCTGCAATCAATCATAGCCCCTTTCATGAACCCCCCTTTGCCATATATTAAGTGCTAAACAAATGGTCTATGGCAGGTAAATGCCTGTTTAAGGAGCCAGTACAAGTCATTCAAAGCCCGATAACAAATTAGTGGCGTGTCCTCCTATTTTGTGTACACTGGAAACAGGATAATAACTTTGCTCTGGGAAGAAACAGGTTAGCGGAGGAGATGCGGCAAAGGCCAAAGGGGTAAATGCATCAGAATGCGCACTAAACACAATCCTAATGACAGCCAAGCCAGGCTTTTTCATTTGTCTTTAAGGCGATTTATAGGACACGGCACTCTTTTTCTGAGTGCCTATTGCCACTGATGGAGCTTTTTTAAAGATTAAAAGGAAAATTAAATTAAAGACTGACATTTTGGGGGAAGACATTTAATTATTTCCACATTATTGTGCCTCCAGGGATCGATTTTTAGCTGTTCCTCTCTTTGCATGATGCTTTCAGATGAGGCTCTCCATTGTTACAAACTTCATCTTTGCTTTGTTCCTGGAACCCAATATGCCGACAGAGAGGGGTGATTTATTTCCACCAGTATGTTAGACAGTTAAATTCCACATCCCTATCTCTGGCAGAATACAGTTCATTATAGAGCACCACTGCATTGCAAATTAACTATAGCATCCTGGTGTGGCATTTCACTCAGCAAAATGTTACCCATGTTCTTGGGTGGGCATAGCCAATCTCCTAAATTATTCTTTGCCAGGAAGAGATGGAAGTAAAAATGACAGTCAAGTGACCATCCTGAAGCTGTCTGGTTACATGTGTGGTTATATCTTCAAAAACATCATCAACGTCGTCCTCATTAGTAGCAGTACTGACATTTTAAACCTGCCCTTCATCAATTGATCTGTGATGGATAATAGCAAGCATTCTTCAAACAATTGAAATAAAGAATTAAAGCAACAACCCAAGCAAAATCAATGCAAGTCATAATATAAATTAAATATAGGGTTTTATTTTTATTTTTAATTTTTTTTGGAAAAATCCAAAATACCAGCTTTAACAGTGGTCTAACATCCCATATATGTCTGCATGAATAGACAGGTTTGAAGAATGACCATTGAGAAGGCACTATCATGACCCACCCAATGAACTTCCCATGGTGGTAGAACAACAAGAAGGGCTTCTGCCCAAGATCTAAGGACCGAAGCAGGCTGATACCTGGACCACAACTGGTTTAGGGCTTTATCAGTGTCTAAAATTCAACGTAATGGGCAGCCAATGAAGATTTATTTTTTATGATCCATCTTACATGATCCGTGATTGTTTCCCTATAGAGAACATTCTTGCCACAACATTCTGTATAGCTAGTACTGGAACATCTTTAAGGGCAACCTCATGTAGAGTACATTAATCCAAAGGATTAATTCAGTGGCACAATGCAAATGGCACTTCAAGTTACCCAAGCTACCTGGACCTCTGGTGTCAAGGCTGGATCAATGATTACCCCCTATCCAAGACTATATACCTGTTCATTCTGGGTGAGTGCAATCTCAACCAGGACAGGTATCTGTCCTATCAGTTTATTGGTCATCTTCTAGTCCACCACAGCCTTCAAACACTGGTTCAACACCTTGGTGACCTCTCCTGACTCTGATGACTTGATAATTAGCACAGAGCTCCAAATACCACAAAGATGAGGCTTCTTCAGGGGTCAAAGCAAAAGAAATATTTGATTTTGATTTTTAAAAACGTGATTTATTTATTTATTCTCCACAACCCTGGATATTTTGCAACAGTGATCCTAGCTCTCTGTCTGAAAGACTAGGCATATCTCATCAAGTGCCTCATTACCACAACTAATGAGGCTGCATGTTTTAGTGGTTAATTTAATTCCAAAAGTTAACATAATTTATTTGTCAGTTGTGGCGTGCTCAAGTTCTGCACTCAGTTTGTAAATTTCCTCACTCCCAGCCTCTAAATAGTCTATAAACAAAGACTCTAAGATGATGCCATGATAATAACCTCATCTAATTTGCCGCAAATCCACCAAGTCCTGCATGTCAACTGCTCTCCAGATGATTCACAGCTTGCTTCCTACATGCAAAAGACCTCCAGGCTTACTGTAGCTAATAAATAAGGTTGTGGATATCTGATGTTAAGCATAGTTTGCAAGGGCATAAAGTATGAAATGAATGGAGCTTGCTTTTTCCAAAGTTTGAGTGGGGACCTGTGAAAATGATGTAACTTCTACTTTTGACATTTCTTCCATACAACAGGACTACATCCTATCCACTCTTGGAGACAGGGGGGCATTTCTACTCTAAGGGGGGGCAAGGTGTTCTCTGCTTCTTCTACTTCTTTAAGATTCAATTATGCTGTTAGGATCTTTCATGAAGTTCACTGCTGGTGGGACATTGCAGAGAGAGCCTCATGGTGGTGTGTGAAGTGTGGGACTTTAAAGCAGGGGGGAGGGCATCCTGACCAATGTCCAGCAGCCTCATAAGTTAGAGAGAGGTGTGTAGCAACACCCCCCAGCTCCAAAGCCCTAAATGGCCTCAGTCCAGTATATCTGAAGGAGAATCTCCACCCCCTTCGTTCTACTTGGACACTGATGTCCAGTGCCGAGTGTCTTCTGGCGGATCCTTCACTGCAAGAAGCCAAGTTACAGGGAACCAGGCAGAGGGCCTTCTCGGTAGTGGCATCCGCCCTGTGGAATGCCCTCCCACCAGATGTCAAAGAGAACAACAACTACCAGACTTTTAGAAGACATCTGAAGGCAGCCCTGTTTAGGGAAGCCTTTAATGTTTGATGCATTACTGTATTTTCTGTATTTTAATATTTTGTTGGAAGCCACCCAGAATGGCTAAAAATAATAAATTACACTACTACTACTACTACTACTAAGAAATAAGGAGAAAAGTGCAGGAGGGCTGAAGATATCCAGGAAACTTGAGGGAAGATCTCAATCCAGCATGAAGGCCCACAGAATGTCTGGTGACTCTGTTCACTGTGGAAATGTGGGCCTAATGTGGGCCCCTAAAGGGGGCTCGGCTGCTACGAACTTCATCACATCAGGCTGATAAGTGCAGGGTGCAAGACATAAGTCTGCTTCCACCCTTCTAGTGTGCATATTTCATGACCTGTGGGTTTAATCCTCCCTCCTATTCAGGATGTGCATGGGACTGAGGCTGAGGGCAGGGAGAGAGTGAGGGCTCCAGGGAAGGATAGATAAAGAAAAACTCAATTTCTCTACACTGGAACCCTTGGTCCAAGCAGCTGTTGCCCTCACTGCAGTCTGAGGCAGGAAACCTCAGAAACCTTAGACTGCCCCTGTTTATCCACTTGGCTTATTCCTTACAGCTCCATAGCCCCAACCATTCATTGGTCAAATTTAGGGTACAGGCTGCCTCTACACATGTACAGTTGTTGACATGTTACATTTAATGAGTGTAGAATCTATGTGTCTGTATGCGTTGAGCTGTACAATGGTACAATTATTCAACTAGTGTACAGCCTGTGTACACAAACACTTGTACATGTGCAGAAACAGCTTGTGCCTGTTTTCAGTGAAATGTCTGAAAATGCCTGTGTGAGTGTATACTTGTTGATTTGTACAACTTGGTTATTGTGCTCACAGTTACACTGACGGTACACTGATTGAACATTGCTTCTGAATAACCATACAAGTGTACAGCTCAGCTATTTGCACACAACACATATTGTGCATTCATTGATTGTAACAATATGAACAGCCCTACTGAGTGTGAGCAAGAAACACTGAAGGCTTCAGCACACATTACACTAAAAACAGGTACAAGCTGTACATATATAAGTGTTTTGGTACAAGAGTGTACATCGGCTGATTTGTATGACTCAGCTTGTATACAGTTATTGAATGCTGAATGTGGATACCCATACAAATATACAGCTCATCTACTATGTACACAAGTACACAGACTGTACACTCATTAAATATAAAGTGTGAACACCACTTGTGTTTGTAAATATGGTGCCTTTCAAAATTCCTTCACACATTAGTGTGACCCATAAAGTGTATTCAGCCAGAGAATGGCTTGATGGAACAAATATGGGTTTTTTAAAATGCAAAAATTGGGTAGGAGAGATGGATTAGGTGGGAGACCTTTGTGCACTGCATAAAACACAGTCAAATCCACAGGGTTCAGATTTCCTAAGGATGCAAGTTAATAGAAGTGGAGATCAAAAGGAACCAGGACCAGGTTAGTGATAAGGGAAAAATTCTTAGACAAAGGTGGGGTACTTTGCCTATTATCATGCTGCCTAAGGTGAACATTAATAAGAATCAGCCCAATGCAGTCTGTCATAGTTGCTCAAAAGTAACTCTTGTTCATTTCACTCTCATCTCTCCCACCCACCTCGCCGTTGCAGGAAGATTTTGAATCAGACCTTTTTAATCATTTTTGTCTGATTTGCTGGTGGGCTTTTAATGCAAGCCTGCAGAGCCTGGATACTCAAAGCCTCCTTGAGAAATCTGTTGATTAAAGAGCAGTTGTTTGCAGTCTGTTGATTTCAGAACCTGATTTCTCATCTAGACGGGAAACCTTAGGAAGCGTGAACACAGGATGTTGATTATCAGGCGGCAACTTCAACATTGCTATTAAGAAATGGCGTCCCAATATTTTTTAATCACTTCTGGACAACTTTTGGGGTGAGCATTTTGGGGTCTCTGGATTCATGTAGAACTATGAAGTACACCCACAAAAGGGTGGCACAATTACTAAGGCATGCATTCATAGTATTGTAATGCGCCACCCCAATCGCTGTGTGGGTGACTCCAGGGGGGGGGTCTGTGCCAACCCAGAGCTCAGTTTCCTTGCAATGGAGACTGTGGTGTCTTTGGGATATATATTTAGAATACAGTCATACTTTGGAAGTCGAACGGAATCCATTCTGGAAGTCCGTTCGACTTCTAAAATGTTTGAAAACAAAAGTGATGCTTTCGATTGGCTTCAGGAAGCTCCTGCAGCCAATAGGAAGCTGCAGAAGCCCTGTTGGAAGTTCAGCTTCCAAAAGAACATTCAAAAACCAGAACACTCACTTCTAGGTTTTGATTGTTTGGGAATCAATTTGTTCAGGAGCCAAGGCGTTTCAGATCCAAGGTACGACTGTATATTGTTTTATTTACACAAATATACAATGTGTAAGAGGGATGCGGGTGGCGCTGTGAGTTAAACCAGAGCCTAGGGCTTGCCGATCAGAAGGTCAGCGGTTCGAATCCCCACGACGGGGTGAGCTCCCGTTGCTCAGTTCCTGCTCCTGCCAACCTAGCAGTTCAAAAGCACATCAAAGTGCAAGTAGATAAATAGGTACCGCTCCGGCGGGAAGATAAACGGTGTTTCCGTGCGCTGCTCTGGTTTGCCAGAAGCGGCTTAGTGATGCTGGCCACATGACCTGGAAGCTGTACGCCGGCTCCCTCGGCCAATAAAGCGAGATGAGTGCCGCAACCCCAGAGTCGGCCACGACTGGACCTAATGGTCAGGGGTCCCTTTACCTTTACCTTTACAACCTGGAAGAGCTCACAGCATTAGCACCACAACAGATGTTGCTTCCCCTTTAGATTTCCAGGGGAGACCCGCAGTCCAGCACAGAGCAAGACCCGTCTCTGTGTCCCGCAGCTTCCAGCTCTCACACACCACAACTCTGGCTATTGTTCTCCTACCTTCTTGCCAGCAGAGGGGCATTTTCCCAATCCACTCCTTTGCTGGATAGCACTATCACTTAAATGTAGCTGTAATTGTAGGCATCTGGTTGGCTAGATGCTGGATTAGATGGAGCACTGGCCTGATCCTGCGGACTCTGATGAGGGAACTTAAAGTGGTCGGCTTTAATAAAGAATGGGGGAAATTTATTATTTCTCTTAAGGACCATTGTTAACAGTTAAAATCGTTAGCAGGAGGAGAATATCACTTGTAGTTTAATGGTGAATTTTGGATATAATGGAGATGTAAAAGATTTGGATCATCATAAAAGATGCAGGAGGAAATGATTAATAATAGGACCCACAAAGGGGAGGAGGGAAGTCCAGGAGATTCCTTGGAATCTTGTTTTTATGATCTGTGTTCGATATATGACTGTAAAATTTTAATCTGAAAAACCAAATAAATTAATTAAAAATAATAATAGTAAAGTGGTCGGCTTAAGCCATCACCTTGATAAAGAAAATGGTTTGGCAAACTTCCCCTTATGCATTCTACTCTCACAGATACAGGATCACAGGTTCAGTGGCGTAGCGTGGGTTGTCAGCACCCGGGGCAAGGCAAGTAATTTGCGCCCCCTAACCTGCACACCTGGCACTTCCCCCCCCTCCACAGTGGGCGGCGACCCGGCGGCTCGGATCGGATTCGCACAGCAGTGAGAGAGAGTGAGTGAGCCAGGTAGGGGCAGAGAGCTGCGAGTGCGAGCGCCCCCCCAAATGTTGCACCCGGTGCGGCCGGCCCCCCCTGCACCCCCACGCTATGTCACTGCACAGGTTTGGAAGACTATTCAGAGTTCCATTCAGAATCATAACAGTATTATCTTTCGTAATGTGAGCAAGGCTAGCTTCGGCATCCAGAACCCCTAAGCCACTTCCATGATCTTATTGCTCTAGCCGGTGTATTTTGCAACACTACCTTGACCCGACTGGAACTGATACCTGGATTGATCTAGGTCAGTGTTTCCCAAACTCCAGCCTCTAGATGCTTTTGGACTACAACTCCCTTCATCCCTGATGTCAGGGAACTGCCATCAGAGCCAGAGGAGGAGGGAGGGCTCCAGAGGGATTTCGGAGAGCGTCCCAGGAGGGAGAGAGGCAGCCCATCTTCTGGGGAAGGAAATCAGCATAGCACCAGTGGAGAAGGGGGGCAGATGGGGGAATCGGCGAGGGGGCTCCATGACTCCTCGCCGGAGACCAGCGGGGAGAGCACGGGTCCTCCGCTGCCCACACCCTCCCTGCGCAGAAGGCTTCCGCGCAGGGAGAGTAGGCAGAGACTAGGCATCAAAGAGCTTCTTTGCTGGAAGAAGTTCAAGAAACGCCCACTGTCGGATTCTGCCAGCGATTAAGACAGGCACGGCTGAGTGGCTGTCCGGACAGAAAGGGTTCACCCAGGTAACCCAGCCAAGCGTGGCGCCGATTTACACACAAGCAACCCCTAGAACCATTACACCTAGCTGGAAATACCAGTGGTTAGGGATGATGGGAATTGTAGTAAAAAAAAAAAAAGCTGGAGACCAAAGTTGGGGAAACCCTGATCTTGATTCAGCAGCTGGGTTGGGAAAAGCACCAACCACCCTCAAAATTTACCACAATGCATTGAATGCCTAACATAGCATTGCTCCAGGGCATCATGGGAAATTTAAATGGCAAGAAATGAAGGGTGGGTGAATCTGTCAATTTCAGTTTCTCATTATCCAGCTTTTTTGAGTTCTCCACACAAACATCAATTTGCATTGTTTTTAAAAGTCCTCATGAAAACTCATTAGCACTGTTGCACATTTCTCCCAATACACACTTTTATATTCAATTTTGCCCTATATACACATTTTTGCCTTGCAGTTTTCCTCAAATACAATGCATTTTGGTATGCCCTTTTTCCATGAATATATGCATTTCTATTTAAATTTTACCACAATGTGTGTGTGCATGTGCGAACATTTTTCACAATACTTGACTGGAGAACTGCATTAACAAATTTGCCAAAGTGTGAATTTCAAAGGACTGATGTGCTTTGGTTCGTATACTGTCTCAAGAAGGAAGGTTTGCCTTCAAATGTGAACTGAATTGAATTTATTCTCCATTCCCTACAGGAGGCTTCCCAGACCAGCCGTCGCTGAGAAAGTGGGCAGCGGCTAGCGCCTGCCATCCAAATCTGGAACTGGCCTCAGATGTGGGCCTTGAAACCAGGACAATTGTACTATGTGAATAGAGTTAACTGATCCCATGTACACCTTCATTACACAAATAGAAGGATGCCCTTTATTCCCATTTTAGGAAGTTTAGTTGTGTTGCATTGGGGCAAGGACAATCAGCTGCAAGGTTTGTTCCAGTGTCTCCGGAACCAGTCAAAATGGCCACAGAAGTGGGAATATTTGCCACACACCCACACCCCGCCAAATCCCTATGCCTCATTATGTTTATTCTCTGTGTGTAAGAAGTTGTGCGTACACTCAGATGTGCATCGGCCAAGGCAACACAACACGTGATACACAGGTGGATATGCTTACGCATATGAATACCAAACTCACCTATGTTTCTCCTTTTAAAAAAAATAATGAAAAAAGGTGAAGAACAAACAGAGGAAAAACTGTTATCATTAACTGCTGCTTGTGCTGTAAGAGGGCTCTTTTCTGAAGAGCTCTCTTCTCCACACAAGACCTAGAGCTGAATAGCAAGGCTGTACCTTTCAGTTGACTTCTGCAAGTTGAAGTATTATTGAGGTAATGATTGCTTTAGTAACCCGTGATATCTGAACAGACAGTGTATGGATTATGGCTCTTTGTCTTTTTCAATTTGGGGAGGCCAGGAGCAGAATTCCCGCCCCCTGCTCCCCACACACCAAGAAATGTGAATGTTCAGTGGGTGTTTTTGTTCCAATCTACAGATATTGTTTCAACTACCTACTGGGATTTCTGTACCATCAGTCATCCCCGCCGTCCCCATCCCAGACTATGTCTTGGAATAGTAAGAACCCTGCTGGATTAAGGCACATTCACACCGTCCATTTAAAGCAGTTGTGGCTTCCCACAAAGAATTCTGCAAGCTGTGGTTTGTTAAGGATGCTGAGAGTTGTTTAAAAAGGTAAAGGGACCCCTGACCATTAGGTCCAGTCATGGCTGACTCTGGGGTTGCGGCGCTCATCTTGCTTTATTGGCCGAGGGAGCCGGCGTACAGCTTCCGGGTCATGTGGTCAGCATAACTAAGCCACTTCTGGTGAACCAGAGCAGTGCACAGAAACGCCGTTTACCTTCCTGCCAGAGCAGTACCTATTTATCTACTTGCACTTTGACATGCTTTCGAACTGCTAGGTTGGCAGGAGCAGGGACCAAACAATGGGAGCTCACCACGTCGTGGGGATTTGAACCGCCGACCTTCTGATTGGGAAGTCCTAGGCTATGTGGTTTAACCCACAGCACCACCCACATCTGGAGACTCCTATATTCCCCTCATAGAGTTTCAATTTCTGAAGAGGTTTAATGATCAACCCAGACATAGGCAAACTCGGTGCTCCAGATGTTTTGGGACTACAACTCCCATCATCCCTAGCTAACAGGACCAGTGGTCAGGGATGATGGGAGTTGTAGTCCCAAAACATCTGGAGCACCGAGTTTGCCTATGCCTGGATCAACCCCTCTTCCCAGTACTTTGTGAGGGGAGTAGGGGTCTCCTAAGAACTCCCAGCTCCCAGGATTCTTTGGGGGGAAG
Source organism: Podarcis erhardii (assembly GCF_964252035.2). Taxonomy (NCBI): domain Eukaryota; kingdom Metazoa; phylum Chordata; class Lepidosauria; order Squamata; family Lacertidae; genus Podarcis; species Podarcis erhardii. The sequence continues at coordinate 12,873,585 of NC_138513.1, read as the reverse complement.
CTATGACTGTTTAAAAAGACATCATAGTGCTTTAAATGTATTCCAGGAATGTGGCCTCCAGTCCACCACCTGTTTCACACAGTGTCAGTCAGAAGCAACAGCCTTCCATCGCTGTTGCTCCCACTATGTCTTTCAGAGCACCCCATGGGGCATGGAGAAAGGAACCTCAGCCCTGCTAACTGGATTCTTCGATTCAAGTCAAGGGGTACCTTACAGTGTGTTCCACCCAATGCAACCACTATCAACAGATGAGCCATTTTAAAAGTGCTCGTTTTTCTTAGATTATGAGATATCTGCCATAAGTAATGAAGCTACTAAGTAGCTCCCCGTCTATTGAATTAATTAAACTTTATGTTCATTTCTTAAGCTCTTTAGTTGCCCTCAGTTAGTGCAGATTTAATCCTCTTTCAGCCTTTCTATATTTAGTTTTTTCTGAAGATTGGTGAAACCCAATCATCAGGGCTGTTAATAATAAGATTATTTTTTACTTCACTATTCCACCCATTTTGCAGGCCTTTGGACTTCCTCAATTGTCAAGAAGTCATTCTACCTCTTGGACAATTAAAAAATAATAATTCCGTGTTTATGGGATAGCTGGCAACATCATGTTAAGTTGACCTTAGTTTCAATTTCATTTTATTTCATTATAGCAAATTAATTTATATGCTGCATTTTCCACGACTGAATCTGTACTCAAAGTGATTCACACAAAATATCAAAGTCTAATTGCAATAATGCAATAAGACACAATAAGACATAATAGCACTGCAAGGTAGCACTAAAAATTAATAGTTAATTTCTCTTTTTTTGGTTTTTATTAAAGATTTTTTTGCGTCACATAAGTACATCCATGACAGGGACGCGGGTGCGCTGTGGGTTAAACCACAGAGCCTAGGACTTGCTGATAAGAAGGTCGGTGGTTCGAATCCCCACAATGGGGTGAGCTCCCGTTCCTCGGTCCCAGCTCCTGCCAACCTAGCAGTTCGAAAGCACGTCAAAGTGCAGGTAGATAAATAGGTACCGCTCTGGCGGGAAGGTAAACCGTGTTTCCGTGTGCTGCTCTGGTTCCCCAGAAGCGGCTTAGTCATGCTGGCCACATGACCCAGAAGCTGTCTGCGGACAAACGCCAGCTCCCATGGCCTATAGAGCGAGATGAGCGCCGCAACCCCAGAGTCGGTCCCAACTGGAGCTAATGGTCAGGGGTCCCTTTACCTTTACCTTTTTAAGTACATGCATAGTCTCTATTTTCAGATCATTTCTACAGATCAGTTATATTTGATGTGAGACTTCGAAGTTATATGCAGAATAAACATAAAACATAGAAGTAAACATGCAGCTTACGAATTGATCAAGTCAAAATACTCCATTAAGCATTCCCTTATGAACACACCTAAGAATGGAGAGTGGGGAAAGACACCCCCTGATGACCAACACAAAGTCTGTTGCCCATTTTGAAGCAAGGATGGGCAACCTCTGGTCCACAGGCCACATAATGCACCCTGGGCCTCTGTATTTGACCTTAGAGACTCTCCCCAGATTTAAGGGAGAGTGACTGGTTCTCCCACTCTTGGTGCCAAGTCAAGAGGGAGCTGCAGGGATGTGGCAACAGTGACATAGAATAGAAGGGGGGAGGTGGGGGGAGGCACTGAATTTTGGCATTGCACAGAGTGCATTGTAGCACACTTTAAGAATGCTTGGTACAGATTACTATGAGAGCAAAATTAAAATAGCAACTTCCCCTCTTCCGTTAATGGATGGGGAGATGAACAGATTTCCTCCCCCCAAAGCCAAATGTTCCTCATGTTTTCATTTCCTTTATTAGTTTTCAAGCACTAAAAGCAAGCCTTTTTGGTCAAGTCTTCTGTGGAAGGTGATGATGTCAATGATGAGAGGTCAGGGTATTAATATAATAAAATCATTGTGAATTTGTACTTCTGAAAGGGCTTTGACCTTTCAATCTCTCATAATGTCTTGTGGTTGATGTTGACAGCTCTTCAGCATATTCCCAGCAGATGGAGAGGGATTTCTCTCCTATTAAGTGAAGTGATGGGTGGATGCCAATTGGTAGCAGTTCAGATCTAAACCTTGACTGCCTGTAGTTGACCCATCTATACGATCGACATTTTCTTCCTTCCTTCCCTTCAGCCCTTCTAAAGTCTATGGCAATTTAAAATGAGAATGGAAGGAAACTATGCAAAAATGAATAGAAACCCAAGCAACCTTGCAGCAGAGCATATTTAATGTGCAGAACATCAAAAGGAACACATTTTTTTAAAAAAAATTCCCTTGTTGACTTTTATGCAGATAGAAGTGCTGGTAAAAGCATCCTTGGCATTAAAAGCAAAGGAATGGAGGGACTCTCCTGTGAGGTCTGCAGCGTTTGGGATTCTTTTTTTAGTTTAGAGAAAAGGTAAGGGAAAAGTAACATGGTAAAAATTTATAAAATGAGGCATGGCATGGAGAGAGTGAAGAGAGAAATATTTCTCCCACTCTTATAATACTAGAAGTCTTGGACATCCAATGTTGCTGTATGTTGGGAGATTAAGGACAGATAAAAGGAAGCATTTCTTCACGCAGTGCATACTTAAACTATCAAACTCAATCCCACAGGAGGCAGTGATGGCTTTAAAAGAGGATTGGGCAAATCCACAGAGGGTAAGACTATATATGATTACTAGCCATGATGGCTATGCACTGCCACCACAGTTGGAGGCAGTGTCAGGGGCTGGACTGAGGAGGAATGGTGGGGACCGCCCCCCTCTTCCTGAATCTTCCCGAGACGAGGAGAACAGCATAGATTTATAACAGTGGTTTGCAGGTTTTCCCAGTAGTGATGTATGAAAGTGAGAGCTTTTCCCAGTAGCGATGTATGAAAGTGAGAAGGCTGATCGCCAAAGAATTGATGCTTTTGAATTATGGTGCTGGAGGAGACTCTTGGGAGTCCCATGGACTGCAAGATCAAACCTATCCATTCTTAAGGAAATCAGCCCTGAGTGCTCACTGGAAGGACAGATCCTGAAACTGAGGCTTCAGTACTTTGGCCACCTCATGAGAAGAGAAGACTCCTTGGAGGACTTCCGGAGGCGGCGCGAACGGTAATGGCTGCCCTCTTCTAACCGGGAGAGGGAAGCTCCGCTGAAAACGGGTCGTCCGCTACGGCGAAGCGGAGACCCACATCGGAAAACCGCAGGCGGCAGAAGTCTGCGGTCTTGGGACCCGGCGGGCGCCAGGAGCTGCCCCCAAAATGTTGAAGGAACCCCGTAAGGGGCTCCGGATCGCGGAGGGGGTAGCGGCGCTGAGGGTCGTTCCGCAATCAACGGAGCGAAGCCGCGTAGCTGTTGCCGGTGAGCGCTGACCTTTCTTCCTGAAATTTTTGTTTCGGTAAGCAACAACCCGTGAGTAATAAGGACTTTTAAAAATCTAAAGACTTAAAAGTTACTGAATTTGGCTGAAAGCGGAGTGACGAAAAAAAAAGGAAGTCCGTCTTCCGCTGCTACTGAACTTCAAAGCAAAGAGCAGGAGGAGTGGAGGCAGAGAGTGAACTTTTAAATTTAATGGATCTGAGCACCCACTGAACTTCTTTTGAAGTAGAGTAAGGACTGTAAGCATTGGATTTTATGTTTTTGACTTGGACTGTGATATCCTCTTCTATTGGAATTACAATTTAAGTAAGAAACCCAGGTGCTGGAACTGCCTGAGTAACTGTAGCAGTCAGTCTGCAGATCTGGATACTTTGAATATAAACTTGGAAACAATCTGAGGGGGTTTGGATTTGCTACTGTGAGGCACCATTTGGAATACCAGCAGCACTGTTTGAGACATTGTGTTCTTTGAATACCAACTCTGCTAGAACTTTTTAATTGAAGGTTTCTGGACATTAATTTTGATTTTATGGACTTTACTGGAATTGATCTCTTCCCGAAAGACATTTTAAGCTCCCCCTAGAGGTTTTGGGATTTACAGCAGTGACATTGTTTTACTTTCTCTTTCCCGGCCTCCTGCCTGACTGTCACCATCTGGGCCGTTTCTTTCTCATGGGAACAACTCAGTGTGACCTTGACTTTTAGATAACTTTGGAATGAGTGGTGCAAGAAAAAAGGAGTCTAAAGAAAAGGAACCTAGAGTAAGAACTAGACAAACAACCCTAGCCTCAGCCTTACAGTCACGTAGATCGTCTGTGCCTATTTTGCTTTCTGAGGAAGAAGCTGTTTCTCTGCCACGGGCAGGGGAAGGAGAAACTGAGGAATTACAATTGGAAGATATGGCCTCAGGAACAACTGCCTCTATTTTAGAGAAAATCTATGAAAAATTGGAATCTTTGGACAAAAGAGTGGAATCTTTGGACAAAAAAGCTGACGAGCAAACATTTAAAATTGACCAAAACACAGAATGCTTAAATAGACTAACTGGACAAGTGGCACAGAACACACAAGCAATTGGAGAATTGAAGGAGGCTGCAGGTGAAAATCGGAAACTGGCTGAAGATACCAGCCAAAGACTTGGAAAGTTAGAGAAAGAGGTAAGACCACTCAGCAAACAAGTAGGTGAACACCAGACCTACCTTTCTATGATTGAATTGCGGAACAGGGAGACTAACTTAAGGATAAGGTCGGTACCTGAAGTGGAAGAAGACAATTTAGCTGAGTTTCTGACCAAAATATTTTCCAAGTCCTGGAACCTAGAGGAAAAAGACTTTAAAATCGTATCAGCTTTCAGGCTTGGAAGACTTATAAAGAAAGACAAACCCAGAGACTGTTTGATAACATTGAGATCAAAGGAGGAAAGGGACAAGATTTTGGGCCTGCACTACGGAAAGTCACTGGACATCTTGGACAAAAGAATTGAAATTTACAAGGACATTCCTAAACAACTTTTGGATCTTAGATCTGAGTATTTGGAACTAGCAAGACTGTTGAGGAGCAACTCAATCATCTTCAGGTGGGATTTTCCCCAAGGATTATCTTTCACTTTTAGAGGGAAGAAGATTAAAATTAGAACATCGGAAGACAAAGATAAGTTTCTGACTGCATACGGAGAGGACCTTCACAAAGGACTTGAACTACCCTCGGGGCCTGAACCACCAGGGGTACCTGCACTCTCGGCCTCTGAAGACCCGGAGAACAAAGTACCACCCCCAGAAAAATAACCAGATTTATTCAGGATGTCTCTGCAACTTTTGAGCTGGAATATAAATGGCTGTAACCAGCGGCGTAGCGTGGGTTATCAGCACCCGGGGCAAGGCAAGTAATTTGCGCCCCCCAACCCGGGGCAAGGCAAATAATTTGCGCCCCCTAACCCGGGGCAAGGCAAGTACAGTAATTTACTCTCCCAAGCAGCAGCAGCAGCGAGGCTTCTCTCCTTAATTGATTCCCCCTCCACACCGCGTCGTTTCCTGGCTGCTCCCCCCCCTTCCCCTCTCTCGCCTCCTCGCTCTGCTTGCCTTGCCCTGCCCTGCCTGAGGGCACCCTGAGGAGACTCCGCTCTCCTTTTTGACCAGGCGAGGTGGGAAAAAGGGGGGGAAGTCTCTTCCCGCCCCCTCGCCAGACTCCCTGCTCCGCTCGGCTCACTACCCAGGCGGCCAGTGGAAAGAGAGACGCAATTACCTCTCCCTCCGCTTCGCCAAGCTGTCAAAGCCCGGCAGCAGCGGCAACGGCAGCAGCAGGCGCAGCCAGACCCCCGCGAGCCAGCCAGCCCGCCCGCCCGCCCGGCTTCCTCTCCTTTTTTTGCCAGCGGCAGAAGGCTTTGCTCTCCCCCTTCTGCGACCTCCTCGCCAAGCCGAGCGAGCGCGGGCTCCCTAACCAGTGGATTTTAGTAGGGGCAGAGAGCTGCTAGTGCGAGTGCGCCCCTGCCCAAGTTGCGCCCGGTGCGGCCGGCACCCCTGGCACCCCCCACGCTACGCCACTGGCTGTAACATCCCGGAAAAAAGGAGGAAAATTTTTCATATATTAAAAAAGGAACAATTGGACATTATTTGTTTACAAGAAACACATGTGACTAGGCTCCATAGAAAAGTGTTAATAAACAAAAGACTTGGTCAGGAATTTATATCTTCAGACACAGTAAAGAAGAGAGGCATGGTGATATATGCAAAAGAGAGCCTGTCACCTAAATTTTTATTCAAAGATGAACATGGAAGAACTTTGGCAATCGAAATACAACACCAAGGAGAGAAGATTTTGTTATTAGGAATTTATGCACCAAATGAAGGGAAATCGGAATTTTATAAGAAGTTGCATGAGACTATGCTGGAGCATCTGGACTATGACAACATCATTATGATGGGAGATATGAATGGGGTCGTATCAACTAACATGGATAAGTCACAAAGTCAAAATGTCACGAAAGATGGCAGACTACCAAAGACCTTTTTTGAAATGACAGACAATATGGACTGGATTGACATCTGGAGAACGAAGAACCCCTTGGGAAAAGAAGGTACATTTTTCTCTGAAGCCCAGCTGACTTGGACAAGAATCGACCAAATATGGATAACTAGAGGTCTGGCACCCAAGGTCAGGAAAGTGGAAATCTGCCCAAAGACCTGCTCCGACCATAATGCACTGAAAATGGACATGACATTATTACCAACCGGTTCCTTTAGATGGAAGATGAATGACAACTTGTTTAGAGATCAGGAGATTATCAAGAAGGCCCAAAAAGTTTTGAAGGACTACTTTGAGATAAACATGAACACCATGGTGGAAAAAAGAATTATTTGGGACGCAAGCAAAGCCGTGATGAGGGGGTTCTTGATACAACAGAATGCTGTAAAGAAAAGAACACAAAATGAGAGGAAAGATAAGATCTTGGAGAAAATTAAAGAGTTAGAGAAGAAGTTAAGATCAAATCTGAAGTCACAGCCGATTCTGAGAGAAATTAAACTCCATCAGGCACAACAAAACAAATTCCTTCCAGTAGCACCTTAAAGACCAACTAAGTCAGTTCTTGGTATGAGCTTTCGTGTGCATGCACACGAAAGCTCATACCAAGAACTGACTTAGTTGGTCTTTAAGGTGCTACTGGAAGGAATTTGTTTTGTTTTGACTATGGCAGACCAACACGGCTACCTATCTGTAACTCCATCAGGCACAATATTCTAAACTGATAAACCAGGAAATAGAGTGGAAGATTAAACTAATGAAACAAAAAACTTTTGAATCGGCAAACAAATGTGGAAAACTGCTGGCTTGGCAGTTGAAGAAGAGACAAAAGTTAAATATATATATATTTTTTTATATATAAATATTTATTAAGATTTTAAAATATAAATGCACACATAATAAACAATCTTATTTCTGTCATAACAATTTCATCACTTCTTTGGACTCCCTCACGTCTCCCGCTGTGATGGCCTGGGATTCCGATTCAGAGGATGAACCAGAGGAATCCCAGCCTGCACAGGAGTCCCCGCCTCCAGGGCCGGCTGAACTGGGGCAAGGCCTGGATGCTGAAGAGCCTGCACCTGTGACAGAGCATCAGGAGCTGGCCCCAGGTGAAGCCCTTCTGGCCCCAGAGGGGCTTGACGACTCAGTGGCCGCAGGTGAGCCTCCTCCAGGGCCCAGTAACCCTTCGGCCTCTCCTGATCTGCAGAGGCTTAGGGCAGAGAGGCGAAGGGAACTGGTTGCCCCCAGGAGGAGTGCTCGCCTTAAGGCCAGAGGAGGCGGGGCTCCTGGGGGTCGGGACCGCCCCCGGCCTTAGAAGAGGATAAAAGCCCAGTCAGCCTGGCCCCAGGTTGCGGGAGCAACGTCGTTGTTGGCTTTGGACCTTCCTGTGTTCCTGATCCCTGCTTGGCCTCCTGTTCCTGACTATCCGGTGTTCCAGTTCCCAGCTCGGCCTCCTGTTCCAGCGTACCTGTTCCCCGCCCGGCTCCCCGTCTTGGACCTCGCCCCTCTTCGTGTGGACTCTGCTTACACCCACGGTACCTTCCCCCGGGACCAGCACAGTTTGCTCCCGCCACACCCGCACTCCCCCTTTGTTGGGGTGCGTTCGGGAAGAGCCAAAGGCCATGGCTGACCAGGCGGCTGCGCTGGTGGCATTGGCCCAGGAAAACCAGGCCTTGACCCACACCGTTCAGCAGCTAAGCGATGTGGTTGCGGCGCTTCAGCAGCGGTTGGAAGCCTTTCCAGATCCTGGGGCCGACGCCCTAGCTCCAGGCAAGTACCCAGTGGCCTTGCCAGAGAAATTTGATGGGACCCAGGCCAGTTTTCCCATGTTCCTCGCCCAGGCCAAGTTGTACATTCAGGGGCGAGCCCGGAACTTCCCTGACGACCGCACCAAGGTGCATTTTTTAATCAGTTTGTTAAAGGACCAGGCGGCCAAGTGGGCTTTGCCACTGCTCCGGCAAGACTCTCCTTTGCTAACGGACTATGTGGGGTTTTGTAACCACTTAGAGACTGCGTTTGGTAACCCACTGAAGGAGAGCCAAGCCAATCGGGCGATTCGTCGGTTGAGACAGGACAAGTCCACAGCCGCCGCCTACGCCACAGAATTTCGGCTGTTGGCACAAGACTTGCCTTGGAATGACTCTGCACTACGGGACCAGTATCTTGAGGGACTGTCGGACGAGATACTGGACCAGTTGGCCATGATGGATCGTCCCACCACACTGGATACCCTCATTCAGCGGAGCCTGCAGATAGACGATCGGTTGGAGGACCGTCGCCAGACCCGGGACCGTCAGCACTCCCGACTCCTGGCACCAGTCCTTCCCAGCAGGTCCACGCCCACAGCCGAGTTGCCAGTCGAGCCAACGCCGCTCGGGGCTGCGCGACCTCGGCTCTCCCCCTCGGAGAAGTCGCGGCGTCGGGAGGGGAACCTGTGCCTTTACTGCGGTGGGGGTGGACATTACGCCCGTTCCTGTCCCGAGAAGCTACCAGTCGCAGGGAAACCGCCAACCTCGGTAGCCGAAGGCCCTAGCAACGTGGGGTCCCAAACCATGCAAGAAGGGCCCTCACCAGTAGAATTGCGACATCTCATGGTACCGGTGCGTCTCTACCCTCCAGGTGGGCCCTGGATTCTTACCCACGCTTTGGTAGATTCGGGGGCAACCCGCTCCTATATGGACGCTGCCTTTGCCGCGCATCATCAGGTGCCACTTCAGAACAAACCAGAACCGGTACAGGTGGAGGCAATTGACGGACGGCTCCTGCGTTCGGGTGCCGTCACTCGGGAGACCCAGCCCTTGGTCCTGTGTCTCCAGCAGCACCGGGAGGTGCGAACCTTGGACATTGCCTCCATGCCCCGGTTCCCCCTGGTGCTCGGAATGGACTGGCTAGAGGCTCACAACGTTCAGATTGACTGGGTCAGACGGACCGTACACTTCCCAGATCCATGTTCCCATGCTCAGTCGCAGATGCTAGCGGCCGCACCCACGGAGGAGGCAGCACCCACGCTCCCAGCCGTGTACCGGGACTACCAAGACGTGTTCGAGGAACGGGGGGCAGACCAGCTGCCGCCGCATCGGTCTTTTGACTGCGGCATAGACCTCCAGCCCGGAGCGCCCCTACCGGTGAGTCGCTTATACTCTCTAACAGAGCCAGAGCGCGAGGCTTTGCAGGACTTCTTGCGCAAGAACCTGGAGCGTGGGTTCATTAGGCCTTCCACCTCGCCTACTGCGGCACCAGTGCTCTTTGTTAAGAAGAAATGTGGGGAACTCCGTCCTTGCCATGATTACCGAGCCCTGAACAAAATCACCATCCCAGACCGGTACCCCTTGCCCCTTATTTCGGAGTTGCTGGAGCGGGTGCAAGGGGCACAGGTGTTCACCAAGCTGGACCTCCGGGGGGCCTACAACTTGATTCGGATCCGAGCCGGGGATGAGTGGAAGACAGCGTTTGGGACCCGGTACGGGCAGTTCGAATACTTGGTTATGCCTTTTGGTTTATGCAACGCGCCTGCTGTGTTCCAACGCTACATCAACCACGTGTTCCAGGATTTGTTAGACAAGTACGTGGTGGTGTACTTGGATGACATACTGGTTTACTCCCGTGACCCGGCTCGCCATGAGGGACATGTCCGGACCGTGCTGCAGCGCTTGCGTGAGCACCGTTTGTACGCAAAGCTCAGCAAGTGCGAGTTCCATCAGCGGACTGTGGACTTCCTTGGTCACCGGCTCTCTCCAGATGGGGTGCAGATGGACCCTGGGAAGGTGGCAGCGGTTCGAGAATGGGCGGCACCCCGGAACCGCAAGGACCTACAGCGTTTCCTGGGGTTCGCCAACTACTACCGGACCTTCATCGCAGATTATGCTCATCGCACCACCCCGTTGACCCGGCTACTGCGCCCAAAGACGCCGTTTTCCTGGGACGAGGAGGCAGAGGAGGCGTTCCAGGGGTTGAAGGCCTGTTTCCAGAGGGCGCCGATCTTACAACATCCTGGCCCCTCTCGACCCTTTGTGGTGGAGACCGACGCCTCCAGTACGGCTCTCGGTGCCGTCTTGTCTCAACAGAATGGACCTGAAGCGCCACTCTTGCCCTGTGCCTTCTATTCCCGCCAGCTCCTACCAGCGGAGCGTAACTATACTGTGTGGGAGCGGGAACTACTGGCCATCAAGGTGGCCTTTGAGGTCTGGCGCCACCATCTTGAGGGGGCACGACATCCGGTGGAGGTGAGAACCGACCACCGGAATCTGGAGTACCTCCAGACCACCCGCAAGCTGAACCAAAGACAGATCCGGTGGGCGTTGTTCTTTTCCCGGTTCCAGTTCCGGATCCGCTATATCCCTAGCTCTCAGAACCAGAAGGCAGATGCCCTGTCCCGGAAACCTGAAGACAACGCAGACACGGTACAGCAAGCAGAACCCACCACGATCCTACCTCCAGCTGCGTTCCTGGCCACCCAGGAGGCGGAACCACTGCAGGCTCGGGTGCGGGAACAGCAGCGGGTCGACGCTTGGGCCCAGGAACGACTCCGGGAGCTGGCTGAAGGGTCCAGCCCACAGTATCCGGGGCTGGTCCTGCATCAGGGCCTTCTGCTGCACCACGGCCGTCTGTACATCCCGCCAGGGCCACTGCGGCTGGAGGTTCTCCGGATGGCCCATGATGCCCCAGCAGCGGGGCACTTTGGACGGTATCGGACCACCCATCTGGTCAGTCGTGAGTTTTGGTGGCCCCGCCTGAAGGCCGACGTGGCTCGCTACGTTGCTGGTTGTGATGTCTGCCGGCGCGCCAAGGGTCCTACCGGGCGACCCCCCGGCCTACTTCAGCCATTGCCAGTTCCACCGCGCCCTTGGCACACGGTTTCGTTGGACTTTGTAGTGGACTTACCCCCGTCTCGTGGCTGTACCTGCCTTCTAGTGTTCTCCGACCATTTCACCAAGATGGTGCACTGCACCCCCTGCCCATCTGTACCCACAGCCAAGGAAACCGCTCAGCTGTACCTTCAGCATGTCTTCCGCTTGCATGGCCTACCTGAGCGCGTGGTGTCCGACCGGGGCGTTCAGTTCACATCCCGGTTCTGGCGAGCATTACACCAGACCCTCGGGACAGAGGTCTGCCTCTCGTCAGCCTACCACCCACAGACCGATGGCCAGACGGAACGGGCGAACGCGGTGCTGGAGCAGTACCTCCGGTGTTACTGCAGCTACCAGCAGGATGACTGGGTCGACCACCTGGCATTGGCGGAGTTCGCCTACAACAACGCGGTGAATGCATCCACCCAGCAGACCCCGTTCCAGGCCAGTTACGGTTATCATCCACGGCTGTTTCCAGATGTGCTGCCGGCATCCGCGGTCCCGGCGGTGACGGAGTGGCTTCAAGAGCTCCAGTCCCAGCAACAGCTTTTGGTGGAGCAACTGCACCAGGCCAAGGAAGCGTACAAAGCCCAGGCCGACCGCCACCGCCAGGTGGGGCCGGAACTTCGCGTCGGTGACCTGGTTTGGCTCTCCACTCGCCACCTCCACCCCTCTCGACCTTCGCGGAAGTTGGACGCCCGCTTCACCGGCCCGTTCCCTATCGTGGACCAAGTCTCTCCTGTAGCATTCCGTCTCCGGTTACCCGCAACCCTGAAGGTTCACCCGGTCTTCCACAGGTCCCTGCTGAGTCCGGTGGCCCCACCCGACGAGTTCCACCCGAACCGTCCCCGTCCGCAGCCAGTGTTGGTTCAGGGAGAGCCTGAGTACGAGGTGGAACGCATCCTGGACTCCCGATACCGCAGGGGGAAGCTGCAGTATCTCATTGACTGGAAGGGGTATGGACCGGAGGACCGTTCCTGGGAACCAGCGGCCAACGTCCACGCACCTGCCTGCCTCCGAGAGTTCCATGCGACGTACCCCGGCAAGCCGGGTCCGGACCCTCGGTTGAGGGGGGGGCCTGGGAGGGGGGATGGTGTGATGGCCTGGGATTCCGATTCAGAGGATGAACCAGAGGAATCCCAGCCTGCACAGGAGTCCCCGCCTCCAGGGCCGGCTGAACTGGGGCAAGGCCTGGATGCTGAAGAGCCTGCACCTGTGACAGAGCATCAGGAGCTGGCCCCAGGTGAAGCCCTTCTGGCCCCAGAGGGGCTTGACGACTCAGTGGCCGCAGGTGAGCCTCCTCCAGGGCCCAGTAACCCTTCGGCCTCTCCTGATCTGCAGAGGCTTAGGGCAGAGAGGCGAAGGGAACTGGTTGCCCCCAGGAGGAGTGCTCGCCTTAAGGCCAGAGGAGGCGGGGCTCCTGGGGGTCGGGACCGCCCCCGGCCTTAGAAGAGGATAAAAGCCCAGTCAGCCTGGCCCCAGGTTGCGGGAGCAACGTCGTTGTTGGCTTTGGACCTTCCTGTGTTCCTGATCCCTGCTTGGCCTCCTGTTCCTGACTATCCAGTGTTCCAGTTCCCAGCTCGGCCTCCTGTTCCAGCGTACCTGTTCCCCGCCCGGCTCCCCGTCTTGGACCTCGCCCCTCTTCGTGTGGACTCTGCTTACACCCACGGTACCTTCCCCCGGGACCAGCACACCCGCTCCCATTTGCATTGTTAAAAATTTTTCCACACAAATTATCAACTTGTTTTCAATCTCATGTCCATTCATTCAAATATAATCTAGCACTTCTTCCCAAAAAATTTTATATTTTCTTTAGTCTCACTTATCATCAAATTTAGATCTAATTTAGTGGTGAGCAGTTTTTTATAATCCAGCATCCTTCTTAAGATTCAACCAAATTACAATGTTTTTGTAAATACCTTTTGAATTTCTCCCAGTCTTCCTCCATCTTCTCTTCTCCCAGATCACGGATTCTGCCGGTCATCTCGGCCAGTTGCATATAGTCCATCAGACAAAAGTTAAATATAGTCACAAACCTGGAAATTGAAGGAAGAAACATCCAGAACCCCGTGGAGATTAGAAAGTGTTTTCAGAAATATTTCAAAAAATTATACACCCAAGGGCCGCAGGATGAGGTTGAGATTAAACAATTTTTGGGAAAAAATGGACTTAAAAAACTGTCACAAGAAAATAGATCACTCCTGAACAGTAAAATAACACGACAAGAGATCGAACAAGCCATTCAGAACATGAAATTGGGCAAATCTCCAGGGCCAGATGGCCTAACCTCCAAGTATTATAAGACATTAAGAGACTATTTGATACAACCATTGATGGAGGTCAGTAATGAAATTATGGAGGGAAAGAAGGCACCGGAATCATGGAAGGAAGCTTTTATCACATTGATACCAAAATCAGAAACTGAAAAGACACAACTCAAGAACTATCGTCCCATCTCCCTTTTAAATGTGGATTATAAAATATTTGCTGACGTTTTGGCAAGCAGACTTAAAAGAGTTTTAAATGAAGTAATTCACAAAGATCAGGCAGGCTTTCTCCCAGGTAGACACATGTTTGCTAACACAAGGAACATTATTGACATTTTAGAACTTTTGCAAACAGACATAAATACAAAAGCAGTGTTAATTTTTATAGACGCGGAGAAGGCCTTTGATAATATCTCGTGGAAATTTATGAAGGGAAATCTAAAAGAAATGGGAGTGGGACGGGGTTTTGAGAATGGAATTGATGCAATATATTCAGAACAAAAGGCAAAACTGATAGTTAACAATGTGGTTACAGAAGAGTTTAAAATTGAAAAAGGAACACGACAAGGCTGCCCGATTTCCCCTCTGTTATCTATTTCGGTTCTGGAGGTGCTCTTGAATTTGATTAGAGGGGACCGGTTGGTGCAAGGGATTCAGGTTGGAGCGAAACAATATAAACTTAAAGCTTTTGCAGATGACCTAGTTTTGACTCTGCAGGAGCCAGAACCTAGTACGAAAAGAGTATTGCAATTGATTCAAGACTTTGGTCGGGTGGCGGGATTTAAACTAAATAAACAGAAAACTAAGGTGTTGGGGAAAAATTTGACAGACATAGAGTCAGAACGGTTTCAGAGAGAAACAGAATTAACTATGGTAAAAAAAGTAAAGTACCTAGGGCTAAACATAACAGCAAAAAATCTGAGTCTATTTAAGGATAATTATGAAAAATGTTGGTCTGAAATTAAGAGAGACTTAGACAGTTGGACAAAATTGAAGCTTTCTTTGTTAGGCCGAATTGCTGCTATTAAGATGAATGTACTGCCAAAGATGTTGTTTTTGTTTCAAACATTGCAAATTGTGGACAAGACGGAGTGCTTCCGGAAGTGGCAGAGAGATATTTATAAATTTGTCTGGCAGGGCAAAAAGCCCAGAATTAAGTTTAAGATATTAACTGATGCGAAAGAAAGAGGGGGCTTTGCCCTGCCAGAGTTAAAGTTGTACTATGAAGCCGCAGCTTTCTGCTGGCTAAAAGACTGGCTACTTCTCGAAGACACTGATGTATTGGATTTGGAAGGTTTTAACAATGCTTTTGGTTGGCACGCATACCTATGGTATGACAAAGTTAAGATCAACAAGGCCTTTAAAAACCATATTGTCAGGAAAGCAGTATTTAATGTCTGGACAAAATACAAAGACTTATTGGAAAACAAAACTCCGAGGTGGCTCTCCCCTCTGGAAGCTAAGGCCCGAAAAAGACCCAATATGGAGGCCAAATGGCCAAAATATTGGGAAATATTAGATAAAGATGGAGACAATTGGAAATTGCAGAGTTTGGAGAAAATGAAGGATAAAGTGCGAGACTGGTTACATTACGCTCAGATTAAAGAAGTCTTTAAAAATGATAAAAAGTTAGGGTTCCAGGTGGAGAAATCGAAGTTGGAAACAGAATTGTTAGAACCAAAGACTAAGGTATTATCAAGAATGTATAACTTGCTGTTAAAATGGAACACACAAGACGAAATGGTTAAATCGGCTATGATAAAGTGGGCACAGGACATTGGGCATAACATTATGTTTGAGGACTGGGAAAGGTTGTGGACCAATGGGCTGAACTTCACTGCATGTAATGCTTTGAAGGAAAATGTAATGAAAATGATATACAGATGGTACATGACCCCAGTTAAACTTGCCATTTGTCTGATAATAAATGTTGGAAATGTAAAGAAAATGAAGGAACATTCTTTCACCTCTGGTGGACCTGCCCTAAAGTGAAGGCCTTCTGGGAAATGATATATAATGAGTTGAAAAAGGTATTTAAGTATACCTTCACTAAGAAACCAGAAGCCTTCCTCCTGGGTATTGTCGGCCAGAAGGTGTTAAAGAAGGACCGAACATTTTTTATGTATGCAACAACGGCAGCAAGGATACTCATCGCTAAGAATTGGAAAACTCAAGATCTACCCACACTGGAAGAGTGGCAGATGAAGCTGATGGACTATATGCAATTGGCGGAGATGACTGGCAGAATCCGAGACCTGGGAGAAGAAAGGATTGAAGAAGATTGGAAGAAATTTAAGATTTATTTACAAAAATATTGTAATTTGGTTGAATGTTAAGAAGGATGCTTGATCATAAAATAATCGGCCACCACTAAATTAGACTGGAATTTGATGATAAGTGAGATTAAGGAAAATATAAACCTTTTGGAGAATTGTTAGATTATTTTTAAATGAGTGGAAATAAGATTGTAAACAAGATGATAATTTGCTTGAAAAAATTTTTCAATGATGTAAGTGGGAGCAGGAGACGTGAGGAAGTCCAAAGAAGCTATGAGATTTTGTTATGACATAACTAATGTTGTTTATTATTTGTGCATTTCTTTTATAAAAAAACCTTAATAAATATTTATTTAAAAAAAAGAGAAGACTCCTTGGAAAAGACCCTGATGTTGGGAAAGATTGAGGGCACAAGGAGAAGGGGACGACAGAGGACGAGATGGTTGGACAGTGTTCTCGAAGCTACCAGCATGAGTTTGACTAAACTGCAGGAGGCAGTGGAAGACAGGAGTGCCTGGCGTGCTCTGGTCCATGGGGTCACGAAGAGTAGGACACGACTAAACAACAACAACAACATAGTTCAGAGGCTGCAGAGGGGAGAAGCTGGAAAATATTGGGAGAGGAGCAGCAGGAAGAAGAAGCACCAGGGGAGAGACAGCTGACAGACCCAGTGTCTTTGGAAAGCATTCCTGACCCTCCTCTCCCAGGACCAGACGGGCAGAACAGAACAGAAAGCTCAGAGGCAGAAAGCACAGATCAGCCGACGCAGGGATAATGTATAATAGGAGAGATGGAGGGGGTAGGACTTTACTTGGAGCAATGCCATCATCTAGGGAAGACTGCATTCCTTTGTCTCTCTCTCTGTGAATTTTGAATAAATCACTTGGTAAGAATTCTCCTTGTTTATCTGCTTTTTGGCTGCCACCGTGAGAGCGATCAGATTCCCTGACAGGCAGTAATGTTTCTGCATAACAGTTGTTGGAAATGAAAGGAGGGAGCAGTGCTCTGGGGCCTGGGGCCTGTTTGCAGGTTTCCTGCAGGCATCTGGTTGGCCACTGTGAGGACAAGATGCTGGACTAGGTGGGCCACTGGCTTCATCTGGCAGACTCATCTTATGTTCTTATTGTTAAGTTGTGGGTGAACATATCAGACGACACAGCGATTCTTCAGACAGCTCTTGTTTATTCACAGGCCAGAACTGAACAGGACTGAAGGGTTCAGCCAACCTGCTTATATAGAGCTCAACTACATGGCAACAGTAACAACTTTCTGTAACTATCCAATCACTGAACGTCACTTTCAATTCCTTATTTGCATATGCGGACCTGAGTGAAAACTATCTACAGTATCCCCCTGTTGGCCCAGGGTGTGAACTTTAGTACATAACACTTACGAATGGAAATGATGGATCAGATGCCACTCCTCCATTCCTCCTGCCCAAACTCAGACATCTTCCTGGTCTACCATGGACATCTTTGAGGTCATATACTTTCCTCCTGCAACTAAATCCTGAAAATCACAAGTGCACTCTTACGTCTTCTCTGCACCCACCAACAAAAAATCTCTCCATATCTCTGTATGTCAGAATAGCGAACGTGGTGCCCTTCAGATGTTGCCAAACTACAATGCCCATCTGCCCAAGCCAACATGGCCAATGGCCAGGGATGATGGGAGCTGCAGCCCAGCAACATCAGAAGAGTTCCCCATCCCTGGACTAAATTAAAATTGCACACACCAGACACCATTTTCACTTATGCTTTTTTTAACCAGTCGTGTATGAAGAAACATCCTTCCATGCATATATGTTCCCTGACCTGATCAGGAATAAATGTGTACAGTGGTACCTCAGGTTAAGTACTTAATTCGTTCCGGAGGTCAGTTCTTAACCTGAAACTGTTCTTAACCTGAAGCACCACTTTAGCTAATGGGGCCTCCTGCTGCCGCTGCGCCACCGGAGCCCGATTTCTGTTCTTATCCTGAAGCAAAGTTCTTAACCTGAAACACTATTTCTGGGTTAGCGGAGTGTGTAACCTGAAGCGTATGTAACCTGAGGTACCACTGTATATTTATTTTCCTCAATGTCCGTAAGCGACGAATGCATTCAATAATCTTTTCAAGCAGTAATTTTGGTTTAAATGCTTACATTTTGTTCCTAGCCTATGAGCCGAAAAAGAACAGTGTTTCAGGCCTCAGTTTCTGGAGGGGTGGTTTCCCCCCGCCCACCAGGTCTCCACATATTTTATGCAACATATTCTTCAGTACATTCAAAACTAGGCTATCAAAATATAATACCAATTTAAACTACAACCATCATTTATATTAGTAGTGAGGGATGGGGGTGGTAGAAAATGTGGTGGTAAATTAATCTTTGTGCGCCAAAAGAGCTCCTTAAAATAGGTTTTCAGCATGCATAGTAATGAACTATTGCTATCTCTCCTGAACAGACATCTTTAAATAACTATGTCCAAAGTTGTTTAAAATCCTTTCCCTCGAATTTCACTCTCAGCAATGAAGGCAAAGTGGTCCTCACTTGTAGCGCGGATCAACAAACTCCTCCCTCTTTTGCCTTATCCTCTTCTTAATATATAGAACTCATGAATCAGCTATGACTTTTACATGCTTTCCCTTTGACCTTCCAGAAGATAATCATAATAGCACCAGGCTGCCGAAAATCAATCAGTTTTCATAAAGGCGCCAGCCTTCAGATTAATCTCTTCTTATTAATTCAGTGAGTCAAAAATATACAAGCAGGAGAACAAAATGGCTCTTCCCCCAACCCCCTCCTTTGCCACGTTGCCCGCTGCCCACAGCCTCCCCTGAAAATATTTCCAGAGGACAATAAACAAACAAGCATTTTCCAATCCGGGAAAGCTGTAAATTTGCAGCTTTCATTGAAATTAATTTAAGCAGATGTGACAGTGAGGTTGGGATTGTAAAGATTACAGAGAGTCCTGTACTTATAATTGCCTCTTCAATTCATCCACTGCTCTGTCACTCAAGAGAGCCACAGCTGCATTAACAACTTCAATCATAATCTAATCTCAGATCAAATCCCCATCTTCAATATATCCTTTAATAAAGCTTCCATTCCCCATCTTTTATCCTTAATTATTGCATCCTGTTCCTGTCTCCCCTGACAACCAAATTAAAAGGTACACACTGCAGCTAAATACTAATGAATATATATATATATCCAAATGCACACACATTTTCTCAGATACAACTAGGTGCTTTGCAAAACCCACACTAACCTTGCGAAAGTTGGTTAGATGGCTTCAGGTAACTCTGTTTTTTCCTTCCTACTGATAGCATAGGCACTGGAAGATAAGAAATACATTTTTTTTTTTTTTAAAGAAAGCATATATTGATTGTTCTCTTCTTTCTTCCACACCCTGTCATTGCCAGTTAATACTGAAAAATAAAGAAATGACTTGGTTCAGAGAGAATCCTATACAAGTAAGCCTGGTAGATTGCAGTACAGTCGTACCTTGGAAGTTGAACAGAATACGTTCCGGAAGTCCGTTTGACTTCCAAAACATTCAGAAACCAAAGCGCGGCTTCTGATTGGCTGCAGGAAGCTTTTGATTGTTGCTGTTGGTTGCTGTTGTTGTTTTAAAAAGGATTGTTTTGTGGAAGAACAGAAGCCCTTTTCAGACTATTTAAGGAAATATTATAGTCTGGCAAACTAGCAAGCAGGAATTGCATTATGAGCAACAGAAGGCATTAGAGAATACAGCATTGTTATAAGAAAGAGAATGCAATGTGCAGCAGAAGGGCAGAAATTAAAACATTATCGAAAATGGGGTGGGAAGTCGAGAAAAGACAAATTTGTTACATATTAAAGTATATATGTTAAATTTTTGAAAATTCAACAACAATTATTATAAAAGAATGGGAACAGTTTACAAAAGGTAAAACAGTAAAATCAAGAGAAATTCACAAAATGCAAAAGTTAATATGCTAAACCATATTAAAATTACCTCAACTTTCTAAGCATCTGGACAGGCTTTTCTAAACAATAATATTTTTCGCAGGTGCGGGAAAGTGTACAGTGAAGGCACCTCTCTGATCTCAATAGGCAGGGAGTTGCAAAGTTCAGGGGCTGCTGCACTAAACAGCTGAGTTCTTACAGGTGCAGAACAGGTATTATGTTCCACTAACCAAAGTGGCTGAGTGGGTACATGTGGGGTAAGGTGGTTTTGTTATGGAGTCATGCTGTGGGCAGGAGGAGTCAGCAACCCTAGTTTTATTTACCTTGCTGTAAACATTTATGTCTTGCCCATCTACTAAAAAAGGCCCATGAGGCAGCTTAAGGAGAATAAAAGCAATCTACCATAAAGTATCATAAAGGCAAGAACAAAAAAGAAACCAGGTAACAGCAGCAATAAAACAACTTCGGAGTACTTATTCTAGTTGGCCAAGGAGACCTGTTTTGCTTTGCTGTCCGAAAGTCAGAAAAAAAGGGTGTCATCCAATGGCTTTAGGGTCCCAGAATCAGGGCACCACCACTGAAGAGGCCATGGCCCCGATTTGCCACCCACCCGATGGTTCAGGCATTGAGACAAGGCCTCTGGTGAAGCTCTTAACAATGGTAATACCGCAAGGACATAAATTGCTGTAGCATTAAAACAACAGCTGCGAGATCCCATATGAAACAAGCAAATAAAAATAAATGTGTCATTCAATTCCCCCTTCCCCAAGAGCTGCAAGGGCCTTTCCCCTTCTTTTATT
This sequence comes from Podarcis erhardii, assembly GCF_964252035.2. NCBI lineage: Eukaryota > Metazoa > Chordata > Lepidosauria > Squamata > Lacertidae > Podarcis > Podarcis erhardii. Next base: position 12,853,081 of record NC_138513.1, on the reverse strand, counting down.
GACACATTTGTTTTTCTCATCTCCAGCACGAAGGCATTTTCATTAGTTATCTGTGCTTGTAGAATCCGAAACCTCGGGCACTTACAATATTGATTAGTTTACCAAGTGGTTGGTATTATGGATAGGACTGGCTCTGTAGACAAAGCAGCGAGGGGAAAAATGCAACTCTTATCAATCTGTAACCCCCAGCTTCCTGACGCCTCTTACTTTTAGATATTAGAGGCTCCTTGTATTCCAGGAGGAGAAGGGAGCATTCGAACCAATTCATTGCCACACACGTTTAATGGATGCCGCAGAATGGTTTTGTCGGTGTTTTCAATCACCTTAGAATGGCACTCCCTTGTAACCTTCTGCCGCGAGGAAGCCTCCACCTGCAGAATGGGGGGGGGGCATTTTGGGCAGTTGCTCCTCCTCTCGCCTCTCCCCTACTGTGACGGTTGACATGATGAGCTCCTGCGCTGCAAAATTAACCACTACGGCTTGTTGCTTCTCCCAAGGTCCATGCACCCTTCCTTGCAGAAGACAGCCATCTATTCAAAGAATTGGCACGTGGCAGTCCACAGGACCATTAGGAAAGATGGCAGGAGCCTTGAAGTCCACAGTCATCACCTGAACACCTGAGTAGCCACAGAGCAGATCACTTGCTCAATATGTTTTTTTTATTTTTTTAGATACCTCTGTTTCAATGTGTGGAATTGTTTAAAAATTCACATCTATGCATAAAAACAAGAATCTGCTAATTTATACCCCCTTTTTGGTGAGCTGCAGGCCACCCTACGGCTGGTGCATTCTTGAGTGAGGATATGTTTGCTGTGTGAAAATTGGGAACGCCAAATATGGCAGAGGCACCAGTGTTGGAAATGAGGAGAAGGCAGCTGGGGTTTGCTGTGAGGGCCCTATAAATCCTCTCAGCATCTGTTCGTAGGAGCTGATCTCTGACGGTTGCTTCCACCACCCTCCCTGGTGTCTCTCTTGGCATCCTACCCAGAATGTTTTGGGAATGGCTGGTGGCAGTTATGGCCATGCCAGTAGGTCTAGTCTGCCCTGGAGTCTAGTGTCAAACTTTTCCCAGTGCCAAATAGGTGACTGGTGTTTGCTTTTCTCAAAGGCAAGCATGATAATATGACGTTTTCGCATCGCTGCTCAGGTGCTACGCCAAAGCCAAATGCTGGGGGTGGAGACAGTTCATTTACATCTCTGCAGAGCGCTTTTCCTTTTTTCTGCTGCTTTATGCAATCATGCTAATGATGCAAAGTAGTAGGACATTTTGTAAGTTGCTTAAAATTCTGTGAATTACAATCTCTCAACTCCCACCCCCAAGCCCCTGCTCTGCCCCCGCCCTTTTCAGTTCCTGGATATATCTCAGCAGGATCAAACACAAATTATGCTTTTCCTTTCATTCATATTTGCACAGCTTGGGGAATTGATTTTTCATGCTTTCCATCTGAAAGCCAAGTTAAAGTGAATATATTAAAGTTTACAAATATCTGTAAAATTATGCAGGCGCCATTTATGGTAATGCCGCATTGTTAATTCCAAACTTAAAGAGCTCTACAGCGGGCTCTGAATTGCATTTGCCACTGAAGGGAAGAGAGTGAGAGAGAGCGAAAGAGCAGAGAACATGCTGAAGATTTGCTGTCATTTCAGATTGCGGTCCGTAAAAAAAGAAAAGGAACAGAAAAATGCTAATTAAAGCAACGGGTCATATCTTGCAATGTCAAAAAATGATGTGACGCTTCCTTCCCTCAGAAACAATAATGCGGCTGCTTGCTACATAAGGACAGACCTCGTGGCTGGCAAGAAATGAAAGAGGAAACTGCAGAACATAAGAGACCTGTTGGAACAGGTCAGAGGCCAATGTAGTTCAGCATCCCATTCTCATGGTGGCCATCTAGATGTCTATGAGAAGCCAGGAAGCAGGACCTGAGCACAACAGCTCAGCTCTCTCTCTCTCTCTCTCTCTCTCTCTCTCCCCCCACTGGCATAAAGTGATGCTCTGTCACTGAACTGAGCAATGGTTCCTCTCCCAAAGAGAAGTACAGCACTGATAAATGTGTGCTTTCAAAACAAGAGCATGTAGCATTCCCCACCCTGAATGAGGTTCTTGCTTAGTGAAGACATTGCCTACACTCGTGTAGGACCCTGGCAGAGACACATGCCCGACTGGCATGTTCTCTCCCTCCTGGTCGATCAAAGCTTTCTTCAGCTGAACATCACAGCGACCGATGCCAACCGACACCAGCACACTTAGGGAACCACAGAGTTTGCGCATCATGCACGTGACAGACCTCAGCAACTCAGCGTTTTGGCTAATCTACTTTATTTACATATAAACACACACGGAGCACTGCAACATGGCTCCCTCTCTCTCTAGCATCAGACAGCAAAGAGTGACAAAACAAAGGACAATAGTCCCATTTCATGGAACACAGTAACACAAACATCCTGTCTCCGTCACTTCCCACTCTGTGGAGTCAAAACATATACCATCATGTGATTGACAACAATCCCATAACTGCAGTCATAGATCAGGAATTCTAACAGACATATGGTGGGGTGTCCAAGAGTTCCCCTGTCCTTCATTGCTTACCTGGAACTGCCTGGGGAAGCGTAAAGGGTTATCAAGTATCTCATACGCTACAGTCAGTGAAGGTAGAAGCCTGAGGGTGGTTCAGCATCCTAGAGTCATGGGTTTGCGCCCCACATTGGGTAAAAGTTTCCTGCATTGCAGGGGCTTGGACTAGATGAACTCTATGAAGTACCAGCCAAATGAGATAACATGAACTGCATTGTTTTCGTCCACCATTTGTTCAAAACAATTAGCAGACATGGGGAGTGGAATCAGGCTAACCAATGGGAAAGGGTTAACCTGTTTTCCCCATTCTGCAACCCTGATAGAAACTGGCTCCACCCAATATTGATATTTACTGCAAGTGGGAATACTGGCACTGTCTCCTATACGAGTCAACATCTGCAGGAAAACATTTGCTGAGGTCATCCCAATTAGCCTTTGCTAACTTCTTGTCCTCCAGATGTTTTGGTGCCTGCTGCTCATCCATTTCTATCAGTGGAATAGAAGGCTGCTTGGGAATCCTATGCTTTGAGTTCCACAGAAGAAATCTGGAATATTAAATGAGTAAATAAATCACAGGTTTTGCATACGCTTACAAATTACCCACATGTGAGTTGAATCGATAATTTGCAGAATTGTATTTTGGGGCTTTTACTAAATATTAGCCACAAGCACACTACTACATGTTCAGGACATCTTATTATTATTATTTTTAAATAATATTTATTAAAAGTTTCCAGTTATAACAATATAAAAAAAAAAACATCCAAATTTAAGATCTTATTTTCCGTAACATCTTTCCAGGACTTCCCCTCCCCTCCCCCTCTTATATTCCAATTCTTACAAATAAATCCAGCAATTTATTATCCCAAATTTTAACCTTATTATCATTAACCCAATTTAAAAATATTTTCCCGTCTCCTAAGATCGACCTATTCCCTTCCACGCGTTCCCCCCTTTAATATACATAATAGATTAAAATATAATAAAATAAAATATGATTTTACACCCTTTGGATTCCAAATTTCCCTCCCCCTTTTCCTGGTTGCGTTCCCCATATTAATCAACATCTGATGTCTTCCTGGAGCTCCCACATTTATTTAAACCATAGTCCTTTACCAGTCTTCTTTAATTTTAAATGTCCAATCTTGGAAGGAGTCTATCTCAAAAAGGCCCATTTTTTCCATCCAGATTTTTATATACTTGGGAGTAAAAACTCCAATTTTATTTCTTAAACCTTTCAAATCTGGATGTCCCAAATGTTCCCACTTCCAACTTTGTCCAATTCTTATCATTCTTGTTGTTCTTGTTAATCTCTCTCCTCTTTCTTTTCCTGTTTTCCTGCACAAATGTTCTAATTCCAAAAGCTTCTAAATTCTGCTGCAGAGGCTCTGTTATTCATGTTCAGGACATCTTAAAGGAGAAATGTGGCAGTTCTGAAAATTTGCAAGGTTGGTCTCATCCATAGAGCCTTAAAGAGCCAGTAAAGGACTTGACTTGGTTGCAGAGACCTGGGTTCAAAACCTCAGTCTCCCAAGAAGCTCACTCTGTGACCATGGGGCAATCATTTGCTTTTGTTCTAACCCACCTCATAGGGTTGTTCTGAAGACAAAGGGGTGTGGGTGTTTGAACCCCATATTCTCTTTTTCTCCTTGGAGACAGAGTGGGCTTCAAATGTATGGCTTTCAAAGTAGGCAGGGTAACTGGCATCCTAAGTGTCTGAAATTGTATGTAAAGCACAGGAAACAAACTTTTAAGAGAACATTAATCCAGATTGTTATGAACAACCAAATTCATAGTACATTTCGTCGCCCGTGTAGTATCATGTCAATCAAATGCTATGTAAACAGGATGTCTCTTCAACCAAACCTCTCATTATTGCAGCGTTTTGGATGGTTCCCCAAGTCATTCAGAGAGATAAAGCTGCCCTGTTTCATTGTGAAAAGGAACAATATTCCTCCATGCTCAGTAATTATTGCTATAAATAGCACAACATGTTATTAAAGCACCATTTCCCTCCCCCCATTCCCCATGGTACATCCCCTGAGCAAATTCAGAAATAAAGCCTTGGAATTATCCCCGGGAATAATTATTATGATTATGAACAAGTTCATATATACATGTGTGCACACACATGAGTGTTATAGTTGTAGTTGTAACATTACAAAGATGAATTTGAGCCATCTTGTGTGCTTGTTTTCTTTCAGACATGTTCCACTATGTAGAACATCATCATTAACATTGAAAGACATGGCTAATCAAAGTCTTTCCTTGCTCATATGATACAGGAGACACCGTGGAGTGATTTCCCATTTGGTGCTGGAGTTTCTGCCATTGAGCCATGGGTGGGTGAGTGTGAGTGGGCTGGAATTGGGAAAGATATACCCTCTTGAATGCATAGCTGTCAACTTACAGATTTGAAAATAAGGGACCAGCAGCCTCGAAAATAAGGGATCAGCAGCCAAAATAAGGGCTCAACAATTACTTTGATAAAATACATATTTTGTTGCGTGCAAATGGCTTTAGATACCTATTAGGTCCATAAATTACCATATAGCATATATTCAACACAAAAAACAGTAACAATTTGTTGTTGACAAAGGACAGCTGGACATAGAAAGGGCCCCATTACCTTCAGTAGCTTATTTAAGAGGCATCATCAATAAGGGACAGCAGCGGGACATGGCGCTGGGATAAGGGACTGTCCCGCCAAATAAGGGACGCTTGACAGCTATGCTTGAATGTTTACTGAAAATGATAGAAAGAGGAGTACCAAGAATGATGCAACTGGTGAAATATAGTTTACTTGGCAACTGTGATGTTGCTCCAGAGATTGCCTTGCCCGGCCTCTGCACTCAGCAAATGAAGCCCCGATGGCAGTGTGAGACTTTTATTGTGTTGTTAGTGGTAACAGGGCCTTTTGTGTGGTTGCCCCGGGATTATGGGAAAATGTTGCCCTTGCTGTTCAGATGAGCTCCTGCTGGTCTGTGCTTTAGATGCCTCTTGAAAACCCCTCAAGCCTTCCCCAGCTGAATTCTTTTTTGTATTGGGAAGTTTTTAATGTTTGATGTTTTGTTATGCTTTTATATTTGTTGGAAGCTGCCCAGAGTAGCTGGGGCAACCCAGTCAGGTGTGCGGGGTACAAATAATAAAATTATTATTATTATTATTTTAGCTTGTTGCTAATATGCTCTAGGGTGAAGGATTTTTAAAATTATGATTATTCATTAAATTTGCATGCTGCCCTTTGTCAATAGATCACAGGGTGGTTTACAATGTAAAAATATAAAATCAGAACACAAAATACATAATAAAAGTGACTCCATAGAAGGCAGTGTACTGTGTTTCTGAACCTAGAAATCTTTTTGAATTATCTAGTAACATAACTGAAACAAGGAAAATGCCAACACTTCAGTACCTAGAATAATAGCACTTGATGTAATCTCAAAGATTTCTGCCTGTTCTTAAAGTATTATAAAATGTGTGGTCTAAGCATATTTACAGTTATGTTAACTTCTCACAAATGGACCTCATTGTCCGAGATGCCTGTGCCAATGGTGATGACAGAGCAAAAAATTGGGCACCAGTATCTGGCATATTGGTAGACAGTACAGCTGCACTATAGCTATCCAGAACCTTTCCTGGTAGCAGAACTTTAGCTGACAAAAATAAAAGGGGCTGAGATTTCACTGGGAAGGAGGTCACCAAATGCTTGCAGCAGTAATCTTACAAGGTCAGATGAAGGTAGACTCTTCACAGCAGTGCTGGGTGATGGCTGGGTGGATAGCATTATATGTCAGGGATGGGGAAATCTGTGGTCCCTTCAGATGTTGTATTCCAACTCCCATCAGCCTCAGCTAGCATAGCCAGTGGTGAGGAATGCTGGGAGTTGTAGTCCAACATTTGGAAGGACTGCAGAGCCCCCTTTTCCCAGACTGCAACACAAGATTGTTGATAGGAGCTAGCTGAGGGACTGGGTTGGAATAACGGACAGGAGTTAAGCAGCTCTCCTCCATGATGGTCCAAGCTGCGTCAAAGTAGTAATTTTCAAAGTTAAATGACCTGTAATTATGTTGTCCCTCTCTTTTACCATCCACAACAGTTTTCTGGGTCAAGTCTGTAAAATCCCAGTTGACTGGCACAGCCCTGAGATGGAAAGATCATCAGAGCATCGTGGTATCCCAGGATGCAGTTCAGCACAAGGCTCCTTATATCCTTTAATCCAGCACCAATTTCAGGCATTTAATAAATATACCATATATATTATTTATTTATTTATTTATTTATTTATCAAATTAATATACCGCCCTATACCCAGATGTCTCAGGGCAGTTCACAAAACAAGAACAACATATAAAACCACAATATATATAATCAAAATAAAAACAGCAACCAAATAACACTCCCCCCCCCCCAAAAAAGGAACCACATTTTAATAGGGCATAGGATGTTTTAAAAATAGCCATTTTCTGTCACGGTCATTGAGAGTCTGTGGTCACTCTAACTAATTATGTACAGAAAAGTGCACACCCCATATCCCAACTCTTCTTACCCTCTTTCCCATTTTTTTACTTATTTGTATATTTTTTTATTTATTTGTGTGTGTGTGTGTGTGTATACACACACACACACACACACACACACACAAATAAAAACAGATTGCTTCAAGTCTTACTTTACTCAATTTTGTAATTATTACACGGCATTTGGAATTTGTCTTCTGACAGCAAGCAGCTCCCTTTACAAATTATGCGAGAACAGATGAAAGAGAAGTGTAATGGTTTTGATCTCATTAGGACTTTTGCCATTAGTTGGGAGAGCAATTAAAAAAGTAATTCCGGCACCCTGAATCCACTTGCCTTGCAGTCAGAAGGGGGTCATTCCCAATACCCATCAGGCGCCGTCTTTAGTGTCATCATCACTCATATTCCACTGTGTGCCATGTGTTAGACTTTGTTGTCCTTCAGGGCATCTAACAGGCCTCCAAGTTCGTAAATGGGAAGAGGGAGGGGTGGAAGGAAGAAGAAAGGGCGGCGGGGGGGGGGGGAGGTCCATTCTAGACTGGTTGCTATGCAGGCAACAATGAAAATCAGAATTGTCCTTTCACAACAATGAAAATCAGAATTGTCCTTGGGCTATTTATCAGCAATTTATGCATTTGCTTATTTATGGCATTTCTTTCCCATGCTCCCTCCCAGAGTGGTAAACACTAAAGTAGAGAAACAATAGTATTTTAAAAACAGACAAGCAAACAAACAAACAATTTGAAACATCTAAATATAGGTAACATAGTGACATAACTTCAGAGTTATAATAATTTCAAGGTTGTGAGGAACAGTATCTTTCAGCCAGCAGATGACTAGCTGCAATGTTTTTAAGCTCTACTGAAAGTTTGTAGAGGGAGACAGAAACATCTAAGTAGGGAGGGCATGCAACATATGGGGAACCACCACTGAAAAGGCCCTGTCATGAGCCAGTGTCAGCTAGCCAGCCCTCTGAGGCATTACCAGTACAGGGAAGTGAGCATTAGCAATATTAAGATGGGCTTCCAAGAGCCAAGCTCCTTGCATATCATCTCAGAAAGTGTGAATTTGATCAATTTGGATTTGGATACTGAATCAAATTTCTCCTCCATCCCTACTCAGCACCCTTAACAAACTACAGTTCATATGATTTTAAAGTGCTGTCTTACTGCTTTCAATAAATAGCGCACTAATAGTGGCCCTAACCACACCCCCAGCACCATTATAAAGAGGGAGAGGATTTATTTATATATCAATTTATTAAATTTGTATACCACCCTCCACCCACTGAGCTCAGGACGGTTCACAGCATAAAAGTACAAGGAAAAAACAAAACAAAATACACAATAAAAACAAAAACAAACGAATGCCCCTTCTCTTTCTGATAAGACTAGAGGAAGCGGGTGAGACAGGAAGAAGTAAGGGGAGAGACTGGATCTGAAGAGAGGAGGAACCTTCAAGGCCACAGGTTTCCCTTGTGGAGAAAACTGAAGTTGAAATATTGGTTTGACCTAATCAGCCAAATCTTTAGCTATAGAAACTGCGGATTCTTTTATTGCAGTTATGCCTTTTTTAACAGGATAATTCTCAGCCACTTGGCAAGATTTCCTGATAAAAGGTAAAATAAAGACAATTTCTTGGCAGCCTCTCTACCTCTGAACAAAAGCTCAGGCTTTGGTCGATTCAGCCCTTCCACAGGACAAATTCAGCATTCTTATTGAAACCTGTGATTGATATTTTTTCAATTAGTAGCAGCGGGTGAATGTCAAAGGTGTAGATTCTTGTCGGATTAGCTCCCGAAAGATGCCTACCCAAATTCAGGCAAGTCCTCCGAGCCATGTCCTATCCTCCTCCTCCTTAGTCCAATGGCATTTTTTCTCCTTTTTTTGACAGTTTGGAAGTAAACTTTGTACCTCTTACAATATGCTGAGCTATCATTATCCACTCTGACCCCTGCAATCAATACTCTGCTACATTCATAGCCTAGAGTACGCAGCCTACATGAGGGATGCTGACATTTTTGAATGGAGAGCCACACTTTGCTGTTAGCCAGCTTCTGAAGGAGTGGGTTGGGCCAAAGTGAAAGGGGTGGGGCCAAAGTGGGTGGGACCAACGGTCCCCTCCCCCAATATATACAGACTACATACACAAAGGTCACATCGGCACTGGACATTTAAAGCACTATTTTACTATTTTATCAGCCATGGTTTTCCCCCAAATAACCCAAGTAACTGTAGTTTGTTGAAGATACAAAGAGTTGTATGGACACCCAGAACTTTCTGAAAGCCTGGAATAAATATATGTTATACTTGAAAGACAACTGTCAACAACTTAGATCGTTAGTAGGGTTACAAGAAGTTTTGTAAGGATAAAATTCTCATTTATTATTAAGAGATTTATAATTAATTCATAAAAGGATTTGATTTAACAGTAACGAAAACAATTAATTGCATGATTAGAGAAAAAATATGAAAACCAATATTCAGGAGGAAGGAAGTCTCAGGCTTATATAGCCAAATATTTTTAATTTTTATTTTTTATCATATTACAGTGTTGTATGTTATGATTGAAAAATTGTTAAAACCAATAAAAAATATTATATATATAAAAAGAGTTGTATGGATACAGAGCTACAAAGCTGCAGATGTGGCCAGACATGCATCTCACACACAATCACACATCTCACTAGGGATGGGCAAATTTTTGTTTCTCTCACTTTCTAGTTTTCTTCTTCTTATCTTAAACTCCCCGAAACTTTCCTTTGCAGTCCTTTGGCTTGAACTTTCAATGACTTGATGTCATACAACATCATGTGATTGACAAATGTCAACGTGGGGTTGACCGCTACTGGATCTTGCACCCGTTGCAGGAGTACACCAAACATGTCTACTCAGGAGTAAGCTCCATTGTGTCCAAAGGGGTTTGCTTCCAGGTAAGTGAATAGTGGAATGTAGCCTGATAGGTGAAAATACAGAAAATAGACATTAGCCACCTCTGATCTACACAATAACTTTCAGAAGAGACTTGATTCTCAGTCCCCACACTCATTATTCCTGTTTGCCTTCATTGAGATGCAATGTAATGTATCCACATAAACCCTTTTAGTAACAATCTAGACCGGATGTTACACCTGATAAACATATACTAATGTAATGGGGGCCTCGGGGCTGCAACTTATGTTTAGATTGCAGACACCAATGTTATCAAATGTAATAGCTGCTAAACAGACCAAAAAAAAAGCTAACATTTGCTTTTGCTACTTGTCTGCTGAGCAATGCTACAGATCTGATTGTGGCATTGTTTGCCCAGCGTACAATGCAAACAGAAATGTCTTCCAGCAATGTCTAGCAAGTTGCCGGGAACTTTTCTCAGCTAAGGGAATTGCTTGGGAAAACTAGAGGAAAGGTTTTGAATTAAATGAAACAGCTGCAGGACTTGTCTGGACTGCGTCTTCCCCGCTGTTAGAAGCAGTGGGATGAGGAATGCAACAAACCGCCTACTTACAGAAAGTTGGAAGGTAGATTTTTGTCTCCAGCCTATGAGCGAGGTCAGTTTCTCCTGCAGGGAGCGTCTATGTAGGGAAGGGATTATAGCGGGTGTGGAGAGCTGGGAAGAAGAGAAAGTTGAGTGATATATTCACTGATTTTCTTTTTTAATTAAATGTTTGCTACCGTAGGTTGCTTTTGTATAGATAATAATATGAAATAAGGCATTTCTACAACGGCCCCAGGCCAGCTGGAGGCCAGTCTGACCTCTTGCTTCACAAACCAACTTACTATTAACAGTTATTTTGAACAAACTTCCACTGTCTTTCAAAGTTAGGAGTTAAGAATAACTTGCTGGATCAGGCCCATGGCACATCTAATCTAGCATCCAGTTTTCACAAGTGGAGTGCAGGGAGTCTCTGTATCTGGAAGATACAGAGTCCCTCCGGTTCACCTGCCTTTATTCTGATTTGATTGTGGGGCGGCTATATGACAATGAGTGTTCATTCTGCATTCATCCTGATCTGCTTATGGGGTGTTTATATATTCTCTCTTTAGTAATTCATTCATCCCAGACCTAAAGAAAAACCAGGTTCTTCTTCTTCTTCTAAAAAATGGATTTATCACACTAGAGCCCTTTAACTGCTCAAATCTGGAACATTGTGTCCAGTTCTGGGCACCACAGTTTAAGAAAGATAATGAGAATTTGGAATGTGTGCAGGGAGAGGGCAGCCAAGAAGACCAAGGGTCTGGAAACCAAGCCTTATGAACAATGATTGAGGGAGCTGGGTATGTTTAGTTTGGAGAAGAGAAGACTGAGAGGAGGTTTGATAGATATCTAAAGGGCCATAGGAGCCAACTATAAGGGGGCGTGGGTGCTTGGGCACCCACAATAATATAAATTTGGGGGCTAGGCACCCACAAAGTCAATGAGAAAAGCTGGAGAGAGGCAGGCAGACAGCCTCTGTGGTGCCGCCTCAGAGAGAGAAGCAGTTCAGCCCTGCCCTCTGCAGCCAGCCAGCGAGGCACCCTTTTCCGTGTGTGTGTGTGTGTGTGTGTGTGTGTGTGTGTGCTAAGATGCAGAAGCAGAATCTTAGGGAAGTGCTGGGTGAGATCCCATGGACAGTAATACTAAAAGGAAAGGGAGTTCATGATGGCTGGGAGTTTGTTAAGAGGGAGATAGTAAAAGCACAACTTCAGGCAATACCAATGAGACGGAAACATGGAAGGTGCCTAAAGAAGCCAGGGTGGCTATCTAAAGAACTTTTAACTGAGTTAAGATTCAAAAAGGATGTGTACAAAAAATGGAAAAGGGGGGAAACCACCAAAGAGGAATTCAAACATATAGCCAGCACGTGTAGACACAAAGTCAGAAAAGCTAAAGCACAGAATGAACTCAGGCTTGCTAGAGAGGTTAAAAGCAACAAAAAAGGCTTTTATGGGTATGTTCGTAGCAAAAGGAAGAACAAAGAAACAGTGGGGTCAGTCAGAGGAGAAGATGGTGAAATGCAAACAGGGGACACAGAAAGGGCTGGACTCCTCAATGCCTTCTTTGCCTCAGTCTTCTCTGATAAAGAAAACAATGCCCGACCTGAAGAATTTGAAGCAAATGATTCAGCAGAGGAAACACAGCCCAGAATAACTAAGGAGATAGTACAAGAATACTTGGCTAGTTTAGATGTATTCAAGTCTCCAGGGCCAGATGAACTGCATCCAAGAGTATTAAAAGAACTGGCAGAGATGATCTCAGAACCACTGGCAGTCATCTTTGAGAATTCCTGGAGAACAGGCGAAGTCCCGGCAGACTGGAGGAGGGCAAATGTTGTCCCTATTTTCAAAAAGGGGAAAAGAGAGGACCCAAATAATTATCGCCCAGTCAGTCTGACATCAATACCAGGGAAGATTCTGGAGCAGATCATTAAGCAAACAGTCTGTGAGCACCTAGAAAGGAATGCTGTGATCACCAATAGTCAGCATGGATTTCTGAAAAATAAGTCATGTCAGACTAACCTGATCTCGTTTTTTGACAAAATTACAAGCCTGGTAGATGAAGGGAACGCAGTGGATGTAGCCTACCTTGATTTCAGCAAGGCATTTGACAAGGTGCCCCATGATATTCTTGTAAAGAAGCTGGTAAAATGCAGTCTTGACTATGCTACCACTCAGTGGATTTGTAACTGGCTGACTGACCGAACCCAAAGGGTGCTCATCAATGGTTCCTCTTTATCCTGGAGAAGAGTGACTAGTGGGGTGCCACAGGGTTCTGTCTTGGGCCCGGTCTTATTCAACATCTTTATCAGCGACTTGGATGATGGACTCAAGGGCATCCTGATCAAATTTGCAGATGACACCAAACTGGGAGGGGTGGCTAACACCCCAGAGGACAGGATCACACTTCAAAACGACCTTGACAGATTAGAGAACTGGGCCAAAACAAACAAGATGAACTTTAACAGGGAGAAATGTAAAGTATTGCACTTGGGCAAAAAAATGAGAGGCACAAATACAAGATGGGTGACACCTGGCTTGAGAGCAGTACATGTGAAAAGGATCTAGGAGTCTTGGTTGACCACAAACTTGACATGAGCCAACAGTGTGACGCGGCAGCTAAAAAAGCCAATGCAATTCTGGGCTGCATCAATAGGAGTATAGCATCTAGATCAAGGGAAGTAATAGTGCCACTGTATTCTGCTCTGGTCAGACCCCACCTGGAGTACTGTGTCCAGTTCTGGGCACCGCAGTTCAAGAAGGACACTGACAAACTGGAACGTGTCCAGAGGAGAGCAACCAAAATGGTCAAAGGCCTGGAAACGATGCCTTATGAGGAATGGCTAAGGGAGCTGGGCATGTTTAGCCTGGAGAAGAGGAGCTTAAGGGGTGATATGATAGCCATGTTCAAATATATAAAAGGATGTCACATAGAGGAGGGAGAAAGGTTGTTTTCTGCTGCTCCAGAGAAGTGGACACGGAGCAATGGATCCAAACTACAAGAAAGAAGATTCCACCGAAACATTAGGAAGAGCTTCCTGACAGTAAGAGCTGTTCGACAGTGGAATTTGCTGCCAAGGAGTGTGGTGGAGTCTCCTTCTTTGGAGGTCTTTAAGCAGAGGCTTGACAACCATATGTCAGGAGTGCTCTGATGGTGTTTCCTGCTTGGCAGGGGGTTGGACTCGATGGCCCTTGTGGTCTCTTCCAACTCTATGATTCTATGATTCTAATCTCTCTGCCCCCAAGTCTGAGACCCTCCCCACAGAAAAGGGTGCCTTGCTGGCTGCGGAGAGGAGGAGGAAGAGAAGCTCCTCCTTCAGAAACGCAGTGTGACGTTGCGCGTCGTGCATGTGACATCACATGCACTCTGTGCAGGCGCGTGCATGTGATGTCACATGTCCGCATTACGGTGGTGGGCACCCACAATCCTGAGGGCATGGTGGCACCCCTGTAAAGGGTTGCCATATGGAAGGTGGAGCAAGTTTGTTCTCTGCTGCTGCAGAAGGTAGAACTTGAACCATTTCCCATTCCTTCCTGTACATCTTGGTCTCCTTCCATAGTTCTTGATCCCCTTCGCCTCGCAAGTATCTTCTTCTCTTGTTTCAGCATTCACTACCCCCTTCTTTGAACTGGCTAGATTAGGCTCAGTAAGTGCTCCCTCCCCCAAAGTAATGTTTTAAAAAAGTAAAGGGACCCCTGACCATTAGGTCTAGTCGTGGCCGACTCTGGGGTTGTGGCACTCATCTTGCTTTATTGGCCGAGGGAGCCGGCATACAGCTTCCGGGTCATGTGGCCAGCATGACTGATCTGCTTCTGGCAAACCAGAGCAGCGCACGGAAACGCCGTTTATCTTCCCGCCAGAGCCGTACCTATTTGTCTACTTGCACTTTGACGTGCTTTCAAACTGCTAGGCTGGCAGGAGCAGGGACCGAGCAACGGGATTCGAACCGTCGCAGGGATTCGAACCGCTGACCTTCTGATCAGCAAGTCCTAGGCTCTGTGGTTTAAACCACAGCGCCACCCACATCCCTAAAATGTTTAGGGGTACTCTAATTTTCCAACTTATATTGAAATATTACCCCTCAATGAGGCCAAACTTAGATTCACAAAATGTTTAGGGGTATGCGTACCCCTGCGTCCCACCAGGAAAAAGCACTGGGCTCATCCAGACTTCCAAGTGGGTTTCTCCACACACACACAGCACCTTCTCCAGGAAAACTCATGTTTTACCACTGAATCAGTGCAAACACCAAATGGCAGAAACCTCCATTGCTATTTGCTCCAATTCAATGGTAAATTCAATTCAATTCTCCTGGGGAAAGTGCAGGTACTAAAAAAAAAAAAGAAAAGCATTCAGACATGGAGTTTTAAAGCCTGGATCTGTAACTAGAAATGCTGAATGAAAGGAAGTCTGGATGAGCCCTAGAGTAGAGTCGGAATATAAAGTTATGATACACTAGTCTCACCAAGCAGCCTCCTGATTGCATATTATATTAAATGATAATACCTGCAGTATTAGGTATAACTGACCGAATGACAACAATGGTGTTCCAACAAAACCAGCATTGTTTGGTTGTGCATATTCTGGATCTTTCCTACCCCTCCATCACCAATGCAGGGAAAAAGGGAAGGTGAGAGATTTCTAGAAATACACCAATTAGCACCTACATTATGAGTGCGAGATTTTGTGTTCCCATAAATTAGCATGTGAAAGGCCCTGTAGACTCAGAGAACCTGATTAGAGATTGAGATGAAATCTACTGGGTGAATTGAGAAGTTTTTCTGTATTTCAGCAATGGGCAAAACTTTTCCCGTACAAACTTTATTGAGGATACTCTGCTCTGCCATCCCCCCAACCAAAAAAAGATGGATGGTTCTGAAATTCTCCTTACTAGTTTTTTGTGATCCAAATTACCTGGTCTTATTTCCACTGAGGAAGAGGTTTGCTAAGACTTCTCTGTTGTCCTGATTTCTATTTACTTCTGAATTAGGACAAGGAAACTTCCATCTCAGCTAATAAAAGCTAGAGCTATTTTATTTCCTGAATACATAGTCCCTCAATTCTAGACCTTGAATGTCACTGCTAATACACTGGGAGACAGGGAAGGCTGGCCCATTCAGACTAATGGAACATTGCTATTAGCTGCTACATGGCCACTAAGTCATGATGACTATGCTCTGCCTTCAGGGACGCGGGTGGCGCTGTGGTCTAAACCACTGAGCCTCTTGGGCTTGCTGATCGGAAGGTCGGCAGTTTGAATCCGCACGATGGGGTGAGTTCCCGTTGCTCTGTCCCAGCTCCTGCCAACCTAGCAGTTCGAAAGCACGCCAGTGCAAGTTGATAAATAGATACCACTGTGGCAGGAAGGTAAACAGCATTTCCATGCGCTCTGGTTTCCTTCACTGTGTCCTGTTGCGCCGGAAGCAGTTTAGTCATGCTGACCACATGACCCGGAAAGCTGCCTGTGGACAAACGTCAGCTTCCTTGGCCTGAAAGGGAGATGAGCGCCGCAACCCCATAGCCATCCAGGGGTTATTTACCTGCTCTACATCCATAGTGAGTGGTAGTAATGCTTCTGAATATCAGTTGCTAGAAACTGCAGGAGGGTGTGTTTTTTTTGTTTTTGTTTTTTTAAAAAAACAAAACAAAAAAACAAATCTAATTATATAAATCTAATAAACCTAGGCATAAAAATATGGGATTGATAGGTTTCTAGTTTAGATTACCTGATTTTATTCCTCATTCCTCATTATTCTGATTTTCTGTTGTACACACACACACACACACACACACACACACACACAGGTGTATGTGTCAGTGTATATATATACACACACACACACAGTGATTTATTTATTTATTTTTAAAAAGCAGAATTACAATACTTGCCTACCATTTTTTTAAAAGTGGGGGACGGGGACAAATGACAGTTTCTGAAATATATGCAGATGTTTATTCAGTGAAATGGTAAAAGCTTCATTTTCCTTCCAGTCCCTCCAGGCAGTGAAGTTGTGCCATAAAACAAAAGGCAGCAGATATTCAACACACACACACACACACACACACACACACACACACAAACAGTTGTTTCCATTCATCATGCCTCCTCCCACCACAAAGTCATAGCCATTCTGCTCTTCATCACAGGTTTCCAATTTTGCTTTCCCCCTCAAACACCAGCATGATTTTAAACTCAGCCTGAGCAAAAAAAAAAAAAGGGCCTCCCAACATTCTCTACTTTATTTATTGGTAATAAAATTGTGAGAGTGCTTTTGGGTGGGGGGCTCAACATTCTCTGGCTGTGGTGGAATTCCCCCAGCAGTCCAGGAGGGGGGGGAATCTTAGAAAATTCTCTTTTGACAGTGTTTAGTCCAGTTAATACTGAATGATACACAGTTCTTGGCCCATCTTGTTGGATGAAGGACGCCAGAAATGGATGGCAGGAGGGGGCAAGGCCAAAGTCATTGTTTATTTCAGCAATATGAAAGTAATGTTAGATCTCATTAATCAAAACTGGATCTATGGTGGTGCCCAAAATTCATGGATGGTCAAATATTCTCCAGAGGATAAGGCTAGACAAATTTGCCAATTTTGGTTTCTCTCAGTTTCTTGTTTTTTCAGTCTTATATTCAAGTCACATCACCCCCCTCCCCCAAAAAATGTGTATGTACTGATCAAATAAACAAAAAAAATCTTTGGTGGAATAGCTCAAACCCCTCAGAGGTCCTTATCAACTTGATTTCCAATGGGTGAAGCACAAGGTCTCCTGAGATAACTAACAACCAAGAGATTTACAGAGGAGAAGGCCTTCTCCAAAGAATCTATAAAAGAGAATGGCACCACCTCTTCAGTGTCTGGAAATGTTTTGAGCATGAAGCTTCATTTGTGCACCAGAGTCACTGGTTTGAGGTGTTCGCCTCGGATCGTTTCAGACACATCCACCAATGCCAGCTAGGAATTTCAAGTATGAACGTCTTCCTTTTTTTGCTGTTCAGTTCAGGCAAACAGCCTTCCAGAATGAGTATTTTCGATTGCACCTGGTAATGGTTACCACGAGTGCCTTCTAAATCCCCACTTTTGATTTGCAATAGCCTTCCGAGGCCTCTGAAACACCATTTATTGAATCAATTAGCAGTGGTGAAACAAAGTAGCCTCTAAATAATTCAAAATACCAAATGCATAGTGAATAATTCCCCTCATAAACAAGTGAGATTGATTTTGCCTTTGATTATCCTTGCCGCACAGCAATACTTTTGCCAATTAAGGTTAAAAAGTTAATGTTACAGAAACAACAACGACAAAATATCACATTAATCAGGAACTTAAAAAGCCATTGGAATTCTGCCTGTTTCATACTGATCAAGCCACATCCCAAATGCCAGTCGCAGAGAGAAGGCAGAGAGGCATGTTCTGGAGTGCTGATTACCTTTCTGAAATGGTTACATTTGATTGTCCTCCTGATGATATATACTACTCATGAGATTCATCAGCATGAGTAGAGAGATGGGAGGGGGTGGAAATTACAAGAAGGCTGGAATGGAAATCACACTTTCCGCAGCCATATATGCACACACTAGGTATGGATGAATCTGCCCATTTTCAACTTCACTCAGTTTCTCATTTTTCTGATATTATGTTCCATTTCCCACATTTCCTCATCAGTTTCCTTAAATGGCAATGACTGTGTCCACCATTTTGCTGTTCTGTTTTTGTATACCCTATTGAAAGCTGCCCAGAGTGGCTGGGACAACCCAGTCAGATGGGCATGGTAGAAAATAATAATAAGTATAGTAGTATTAGTAGTAGTAGTTTGTTTTGGGTGTTGATGGTTGTTCTCCTCACAGAACCACAATTCAATGCCAGATTTAGAGTGGTGCAGGCAGGCCTCCCTCACAGAGTGCTGAGCTGAGCTGAGGGGGCACAAAACTGAGAAGATCTGTTTGAGGGCACTTTCTTTTGGCTGTTCACAGGGCACCATACTATCAAAGTCTGCCCCTGCACAATTTCCAGAGCTGTTTAACAACCAGTCGCTCTTCCCAGGGAAATCTGGGAACTGGTAGCTCTGTGAGGGAACAGCTCTCAGCACCAGCACCCCAGAGTTTCCTGCAAACCTTTGGGAAAACCATGACTATTTAAAATGGTATCATAGTGTGGCCTGGGCCTACCCAGTTGGCCAATCTTTTTATACCAGTTTCTGGGAGTCACAAGTGGGTGAATGCCATTGTTCTCATGTTCTGCTTGTGACTACAATTCCCATCATCCCTGACCACTGGTCCTGCTAGCTAGGGATCATGGGAGTTGTAGGCCAAAAACATCTGGAGGGCCGAGATTGAGGAAGCCTGGTTTAGAGAGTTCCCAACATTCATATAAACACAGCTCAATGACAAAGCCTCCACTTTGTTGGAAGGCAATAACATAACCCCTGGAAGTTTTCCCAGCTCCTGATTTCCAGTTTGTAAATTGTGGAGATATATGCATTGGAGTGGGGAGGGGAATTGTCTGTTTTCCAGCTTAGCAGCACCGAAAACAAACTGAGCAGGGTATGGGGAGTGAGCTATGAACAATAGCAGGAGCAATTATGCCTGCCAGTAACCCCTCAACCACTGCTACACCTGCTTTCCATCTATCCTTATTAACAAGTCTAATGCTCCAGATTAAAAACCAGGGATGCTCAGAATCCAAATTCTCATTACCAGCTGGTACACACAGATGTCAAATTAGAGATTTCAGGTGGGTTACCTGAACCGGAAACAGACTGCAAATAATAATATATATTTTAAAAAACCAGGTCAGGGAGTGCAGATACTACATTTTTTAAAAAATCACAGGAGGACCTGATCCAGCCAGGCTCTAGCAAAGTGTTATCAGCATGCAGAGCCAAGCCAGAGGGAGGGAAAGCATCCTTGGTCAATGGGAAGGAAGGCCCAGCACAATGCAGATGCGCTTGGTATGCATGCAACCTCCCTCCCTCTTGTGTTCAGCAAGGCAATTATTCCACCGCCATCCATGCCACGTCTGCTCAATGCAAACAGGTGTCAAATTTGGTATTTGACAGCTCTGGCAATGACATGCATTGTCTTCACAGCTGTAGGAACTGGCACCCATTGTTGTCCTAAGAATCTCTGGCAAGGGGAAGAACTGTTTGAATATTATTGTTTTTCGTCATTGCTCGGGAATTAATATGCAGGGTTGTGATCACTGATGGTCGTGGCTGTGGGCAGAAGCTGTTGTTGCTTTTGTCCCAGCTGCAGAGATGGCTTTCCTTCTTCTGTCTTGGAGTATGTCCACTTAGAGGGGCCATTACATGTAAATGCTGAGCTTTTTAAACAGGACTTGTCCTGATAATTAGACTCACATCCTGGAAGGGGGCAAGTTGGGGACCTTTTGCCACAATGAAAGAGTCCCTAGAAGCAGGGCAAGTGTCCATGTTACGAGGGAGAGAAAGGTAGAGACTCGACAGACAGAGGCAACAGTCAACAGGCAGTTCCTAGTTAATAGAGGATACCATTAGGTCAGTAGCAGAGCAGAAGAAACCAGGTTCAATCCCTGACTTCTCCATCTTTAAAAACACATCTTTAAGATGTGTTTCCTGTTTCATAGAGGACAGTCCTCTATCCAAAGGGCTGTGGTGGAGTCAGCCATCTGAAGGGCTGCCTAGTCTGATTCTAGTTTAAAGATTAAAAGGAGGGAGAGAAGAGTTTGGATTTGATATCCTGCTTTTTCACTACCCTAAGGAGTCTCAAAGCGGCTCACAATCTCCTTTCCCTTTCTCCCCCACAACAAACACCCTGTGAGGTGAATGAGGCTGAGAGACTTCAGAGAAGTGTGACTAGCCCAAGGTCACCCAGCAGCTGCATGTGGAGGAGCGGGGAAGCGAACCCGGTTCACCAGATTACGAGTCTACCGCTCCTAACCACTACATTGGCTCCCAGTATGTTTCTGAGCACAATTCAATGTGCTGGTGCTGACCTTTAAAGCCCTAAACGGCCTCGGCCCAGTATCTCGGCCCAGAAGGAGCGTCTCTACCCCCATCGTTCAGCCCAGACACTGAGGTCCAGCTCTGAAGGCCTTCTGGCAGTTCCCTCACTGCGATAAGTGAGGTTGCAGGGAACCAGACAGAGGGTCTTCTCAGTAGTTGTGCCCGCCCTGTGGAACACCCTTCCATCAGATGTCAAAGAAATAAACAACTATCGGACTTTTAGAAGACATATGAAGGCAGCCCTGTTTAGGGAAGCTTTTAATGTCTGATGTTTTATTGCTTTATTATTATCATTAATTCTGTTGGGAACCACCCAGAGTGGCTGGGGAAACCCAGCCAGATGTGTGGGGTATAAATTATTATTATTATTATTATTATTATTATTATTAGGTCCTTTCCCTTAATTATTGCTTAATCATTGCTCCAGGAAGCTCCTGTTCCCTGGCCTCTCTTTGCAAACTTGTTGAAACGGGCAGTAAATTTCTCATGGCTTGTTGTGAAATTAACGATTTAAAAAGCATTTCAAATACCAGCTATAATTTATTTATTTATTTAAAAGAGGCCTCTAAAAGGGAAATGTGTAAATCAAACTGTTTGTACAACTTTGTGCGCAAATATAAATTCTAATAACCAGTGTGTTTCCTTGGTGCGTTTACCAATCAATAATTCCACAAAATATTTATATTTTTAAGAATAAATACACCACCCCATATCCATAAATATTATGTTTGGATTGATTTATTTTAGTATTTATATGCAGTAAGTTCTTCAAGCTTCCGGGCTTTTAATTAATCTGGATTTGGGGCATAAATTCTTTATGCCTTGATTAATATCAAGCAGGTTTTATTTAATTAAAGAGACAGACTGGTGAGAGACATTTTAATCAAAAATTTCATATGCATACAGTACATCTGTATTTTTTTTAATGCAGGCTCAGTGCACATTAAAAAAAGATTTATTCGTTCTCAGCTGTTTTGCTATTTGAATGATGGCACCTTGGTAGTTTACATGAGGAGTTACCTTCTTGTGCTCTCTCTCTCTCTCTATATATATATATTGTGCCCCCTGCTCACACAGAAGCTAGGAAGCAAAATGTAGTGACAAAGAGAAAAAGGAACTCAGGTATATTTGTTGATTGTTGTCATTTTAATGAAAACCTGGTGGTAATGAAGACCCCATAAGAGAGCCTATTATGAATCCTCATCCCTCAATGATGATGCAAACAAGTACAGTGGTACCTCGGGTTACATACGCTTCAGGTTACATACGCTTCAGGTTACGGACTCTGGTAACCCAGAAATAGTGCTTCAGGTTAAGAACTTTGCTTTAGGATGAGAACAGAAATCGTGCTCCAGCGGTGCAGCTGCAGCAGCAGGAGGCCCCATTAGCTAAAGTGGTGCTTCAGGTTAAGAACAGTTTCAGGTTAAGTACGGACCTCCGGAACGAATTAAGTACTTAACCCGAGGAACGACTGTGGAAATATTTAGAAGCTTAATTTTACTTTCACTGCAACAAAGCTATGGAATGTTCATAAACATTCTGACCATCATTACATAGCTTAGAACGCCAGGCAGAAACATTTCTTTTCACCCAGCCTTCTTTGGCTCTTAACTATCTGTGGTCTCCTTGAGTGGGGGGAAATGCTTTCATCCTGCCTTCAGCAACAACAAAATAAAGGCTCAGGGTCTGGTTCTTAGTTCCAGAGTTCTTACCATGACCAACTGGCATGGATGTCTATGAAGAGGAGGGCCCAAATGTTGAACGTTTTTCAGCAAAGCTCAGGTAGAAAGGCCCTCCTCCAACGGACCCAGACACAGGAGATGAGTTCTCACCTGCCAATGCTGAAGACAAAACTCCCAACTCAGGTTTCTTGCCCAGCTGATGACAGGCAAATGGTCCCATATTCCCAATTCACCATACAGTTCCAGAGCATGCAAGGACCGAGTGCTCCGTTTGAATCAACTTCCAGGGCAACCCTAAGAAATTGAAAAGTTTTTGAGATGATCATTTGGCTAAAAATGAAATGGGGGAGGGGTGGTCAGAAGATGGAACTTTGCAGAATTGTATTAGCTCCTACACACACACACCCCTAAATAATTTGATTATTATATGTTTCCCCCTAACAGGCCAACAATAATTTTAGGCCTATTAATAACCATGTGTTGCTGCTTAAAAAACAGCAGCAACCAATTCAGATGTTTCTTATTTCCTTCAGGTGCAAGTTTCCTGGGACAAAGGATAGACTGCAGGCCTGATTGTACACAGTCCTCCTGGGACCTCTTCTGATTCCATCTCTAAGTACTCTGGCAGTAAACATAGTTATTGATTATGATGATAAAACACCAGCAGAAACTGCTACCATTTTTCCGAATCAAGAAAATGATGGTATAGAGAAGCCCCAAGGAATCGTCTCTGAAGGATCATGTATAGTAAACTGTGATGAGCCTTGAGGGGGAATCTTAACACTGATTTAATAACAAGTAATGATCATTGGATAAATGCACCTAAAATACCTATACGCCCCAAAACTAAATCAAACAGAGACGTTGGGGGAAATCACACACACACACAGAGGCAACCAAATGAACAAACAAGAAAAGAAAAAGAAACAAGTCTTTTTTAAAAAAAATAAAAAACGGGAGTGATAGGCAAGGTTTGCTAAACACCAAAGGGGTGTCTGAGGGTGCCATCTTGGTTAGAGTGCCATGTTGGTGACCCAAGTACACACAGTGGAAGAAATGTGGGTGTTTGGTGGAATGGTGTTTAAATAATAGGGGGCTGCTTGGTGGAAGTGATTTTCACAGGGGAAGCCAGGCTGCCCTATACATTTAAAGCAGTGTCATACCACTTTAAACTTCCATAGCTCCCCACAAAGAATCCTGGGAGCTGTAGTTTCTTAAGGGTGCTGAGAGTTCCCCTTAGGGAGCAGCAGTTCCCAGAGTTAGGGAAGAGGAATTGACTGCTAAACCACTCAGGGAATCTGCGAGGTTTCCTAATACAAGCCTGCTGATGACTCTAAGCAACTGTAACAAACTACTTTCATTGGGGGAACTGCAACTGTTTAAAGTGGTGTGATAGTGCTTTAAATGTATCCTTCTTGAGCAAGGAAGCTGTTGCTCATCCCGTGAAGGGTTCAAGAGAAGAGGACCTTAGTTACTTTAGTTATTGAGAGTGGGCTCTATACTTCAGTTTCCCAATGAATCTGCGTGAGGCAAAAAGAGCACTGGCACCTCCACGAATGCTTTCTGGGGTGCAGATTAAACCTCTGCATTGGAAACGTGGCATGTTGTGAGTGGGCCTATAAATTTGAAGCAAAGGATGCAATATTGGATTTTGTTAATTACTTTATTGCCGCTAATTGTTTGAAGAAACAGGTGGGTTTGGGGAAGTTAATTAATAGTTCATTATTACACTACAAATTAACTTGGCAGTAGCGTGTGTCGTATATTTGCTGAATAATGAGCACTAAAAGGAAGCCAACGCAGCAAAGGTAAAAAGGACTCCTTCCCATCTATTTCCTCCTCCGTACGAAATCATAAATCCTCCCTAAAACTGCACAACTAAAATCGAGTGGGAGGCATGGTAATGAGTAGTTAGCATGAAATCGTATTTTTCTCCCTCCTGTGTTGCTGCCTGGGAATGAGGGCAGCTTCACATGTTTTGACAAATGCTGAGGACAGAACAGGAGCAGGGAACCTTCCTCAGCCCAAGGACCACATCCCTTTCTTGGAAACCTTCTGAGGGTCGCATGTCAGAACTGGGTTGAACACTGTTTCTGCACACAGCCTTCTCTGTCCTCCCTCCAGGCAAGAAGCATTATCAGATTTCAAGGGCACATTCCAGCCAGGTAAAAACACTTGAGGTGCAAAGCAGAGTGAGTGGAGCGGCTTGGGGAGATTTCTGTGGGTCAGATATAGAGGTGTGGAGGGCTGCATTACACACACACACACACACACACACACACACACACACACACACACATATATCTGAGCTTTATAGACACATTCCCTTTTGTGAGTTGCTAATCAACCACATTAATGGGGAGAAAGTAATTATTTTTATGTAAATAAGAGTGTGGTAGCACGAAAGTGCTGCTCCCGGGCCTCTCACAGGAGGCCACTGTGAAAACAGGATGCTGAATTACAGTGGTACCTCGGGTTACATACCGTATTTTTTGCTCCATAAGACTCACCTTTTCCCTCCTAAAAGGTAAGGGGAAATGTGTGTGCGTCTAATGGAGCGAATACAGCCTGCACAGCTATCCCAGAAGCCAGAACAGCAAAAGGGATTGCTGCTTTCACTGCGTAGTGATCCCTCTTGCTGTTCTGGCTTCTGAGATTCAGAATATTTTTTTTCTTGTTTTCCTCCTCCAAAAACTAGGTGCATCTTGTGGTCTGGTGCATCTTATAGAGCAAAAAATACGGTACGCTTCAGGTTACAGACTCTGCTAGCCCAGAAATAGTGCTTCAGGTTAAGAACTTTGCTTCAGGATGAGAACAGAATGGGCCATTGGCCCCATCCAGCCAGTTCATCTTGTGGTTTTTATCTGTCCCCTAATGGTCAGGGCCTTGCAGAGCCAGGCAGAGGCCCGGAGCCAGGTAGATAATGTGGCCCCCCTTTTTTTTACCCTGGGGATAACTGGGTTAAAATGTATTATACAATTTTTAATAGTTCAATAATGTATTTAAAAATCTATTTTTAAGTAGACAAATTTGACTATTAACTATAATTAAATTATAATTATAATTGAAACTTCTCTGTCTTCTTATTCAATTGTGAATATGCTGACCGAGGCCCCCTTTGGAATCAGAGGCCCGGGCCAAGTGGCCCATATGGACCCCTCCCTCTGTCTGGGCCTGCTAATGGTAGAGCTACAGTGGCGTGTTGTAAGTGGACTAGTGCTGCTTTCCCAAAGCCCAGGAAACTTCTGATCAGCTTAGGGAGGGAGGCACAATGCTTACCGGCATGACAACGTGATGTTACATGTGCGACTACCCCCCCCCCCCATTGCCCTTGCAAGTTGGTGCCTCTGGCCCTAAGTGTTCCCCCATGAAAAATTTCATCACACACCACTGTTGAGCTATATGTTCCTATACTTATTCATATGTAACATTCAATGAGCATACAATCTGCGTACCTGTGTGCACAACAGGTGAGCTGAACAAATCAACACGTGTACGCACTTTCACACAAACACTTGTACACGTTTTCACTGTACAGCTTGCACCTGTTTTCACTGTAATATGTGAACAAGCCTGAAGTTGCGTGTGGCTGTGCTGCTGGCTTCTCATCCGGAGTGCTGAGTTTTATCGTCAGCCTGCCAAGTTGTTAGACTCTGCGTGAGAGAGAGAAAAAACATTTATTTTATTTCATTGGCTCCTTCTGTAAACGCACACTTCTGTTCAAAAATTCCAATCTCGTACATTTAGATAGCATTAGATTATACAGGTGAGGTCTGGTGTTAGAAAGATTAAGAGGTACCAAATGTCAGTCTTAAAACAGCCCATGGAATTCAGCAAAAGCAGTCAAATTATCTGAGCATTCTGAAGACAGGGATTTGTGCAGACCTGATTTTTATCGGCTAAGAGACTTCACAGCACTTTCACCTCTCAAAGGGAAGACAGTTAGCTTGACGTCATTCTAATATAGACTTTCCATCCGCGTGTCTAAAATTATGTAGCAGCTACATGGCCTGGCTTCTGCATCCCATCACAATTCTCAATTATAAGGAATGTGCTGCTTAGGGAATGTGACACTTCATAAGCAGAGAAACTCAATATAATATGTACATATGGGTCATACACTGCAGCAGATAAGTACTGAGGGATCTAGTCTTTCTTTATTATTAGCTGTGCACTGGCTTGAGAAAACAGATCCTCAATCTTCATGTCTATAAAACCATAAATGGCCCAGACCAGGGATGTGGAACCTGAGGCCTTAGAGGTTATTAGAGTCCAATTCTCATCAGCCCCAGCCAGCAAAGCCAATGGTCAGGGATGATGAAAGCTGTAGTCCAACAACATCTGGAGGAACACAGTCTCAGCCCTCATTCCTGGCTCATACCAAGCAGAATTGGGCATAGCCATAAGGATAGCAAAAGCTCATTTGCACCACTTCTAGGGCATGTCCACTTCTGGGGCACCCCGAGGGCCAGATTCCATTATTCCAAGCATCCAGGGGCCTTATGTCAGTGTTGCCAGATATAAAAGTGGGCCGCGCAGTAAAGGTGGCTTTTAACTTTATACAGTAGGGTACATTCCAGAACTCAGAGGTTTCCAAAACAAAACAAACAAAAAAAATTCCTTCCAGTAGCACCTTAAAGACCAACTAAGTTAGTTCTTGGTATGAGCTTTCGTGTGCATGCACACTTCTTCAGATACACTGAAACAGAAGTTTCCAGACCCTTCTATATAGTGAGAAGGTGGGGAGGGGTATTATTCAGAAGGGTGGTGGGAATGGGTGATTGGCAGATAGCTGTGATGAGCCTGTTGACGACTCTTAACGACTGCAATAGGTCTTACAGGAAAAAGCAAGGGGTGAGAAGGTGAAAAATGGCTTTGTCATGTATAATGAGATAAGAATCCAAGGTCTTTGTTCAGACCAGGTTTCTCCATGGTTTTAAGTTTGGTGATAAGTTGCAATTCAGCAGCTTCTCTTTCCAGTCTATTTCTGAAATTCCTTTGTAGTAAAACATCTACTTTGAGATCTTGTATAGAATGTCCTGGGAGATTGAAGTGTTCTCCTACTGGTTTCTCTGTCTTGTGATTCCTGATGTCCGATTTATGTCCGTTTATTCTTTGGCGTAAGGTCTGGCCTGTTTGTCCAATATAGAGAGCTGAAGGACACTGTTGGCATTTGATGGCATACACAATGTTAGACGATGAGCAATTAAATAGTCCCGAGATGGTATGTGTGATGTTGTTGGGGCCAGTAATGGTGTTGTCTGGGTGTATGTGGCAGCAAAGTTGGCATCTGGGTTTATTGCAGGCTCTGGTGCTAGGTCTAACATTGCTCATCGTCTAACATTGTGTATGCCATCAGCTTTTGTGTATGCCACTAACATTGTGTATGCCATCAGGTCTTTAAGGTGCTACTGGAAGGGATTTTTTTTTTTAATTTTTTTTTTTTACTATGGCAGACCAACACGGCTACCTATCTGTCAGAGGTTTCCAGACACACATCTCCATCCTCCATCCGGGCAAACAACAGACATTATCATAGTCCAAGGACACTTGCCAGACAGGACAAAGCACAACGGGGGAGCAGACTTAGCAATGGGTGGGGCTTAGAGAAAGCCCTGAGGGTCAGACAGAGATGTCTCAAGGGCCATATTGGACCCCATCCCATGCATGAAGTTCCTCACTCCTGATGGACAGTCTCCAGGAGAGAGAAAAATATCCCTCATCTGAACACATTTCTGTGTTCCCTTGGGAACTGGATTTTGCATGTCAGTTGGTTTCCTCCACCACAAAATCTGACCCATTGTCCCATGCATTTTTAAGCATTGTTCCACTTGTCTCCGCACAATGAACAATTTACTCAAGGTTAAGAGCCTTCCTAGTGAAGTGGTGAAGTATGAAGCTCTTGGGTTAAGAACATAAGAAAAGCCCTGCTGCATCAGCCCATCTGGTCCAGCACTGTGTTCTCACATGGGCCAACCAGATGCCTATGGGAAGCCCTCGAGAATGACCTGTGTGCAACAGAGCTCCTCATCTGCTGTTCCCAGATACTGGTACTCAGAAGCATATTGCCTCCAAAAGTGGAGGCAGAACATTGCCATAGTAGCTCATAGTCATTGATAGACTCTCTATTTGTGCCATCTTAGAAAGGCTTTAAGAATATGAAATGAACTGAGAACCTGAGTAGATCATTGTGTTTCTGATGCCTCTTGGATAACTTTTCTAGGGGTGGAGCACAGGGGTAGCTTTTGGTGGCTGGGGATAAAGAAGACAAGGTGCAAACAACTAGCAAACTGCTACACTCCATCCCATCCCAAGGACTTGAAACAGGTAAGTCCAAAACAATCCATCAATCAGTATATGACAATAGGAGCAACAATCAATCAATCAATCCATCAGTCAATAGGAGCAGCTTGGGTTCATGGTCCACTGAGCTGGGCTTGTGATTTATATATATTATGCCATGCATAAATACCACAAAGACTGCCCTTGAATGAAGAAAAAAGTACATGTCAACTTGCCAACGACCATTCTTAGACACCATGTGCTTAATCCAGTGACTGGAAGGTTCAAGATGCTTCCTTTTGGCCTGTTTTTGCTACCACTGAAGCAATATGAGCTGACCTCTGTGCAGGAATAATCCCACTCACCATCTTTCTGATCAAAAAGCTAAGCAGGGTTTTGGCTGAAGAACATTAAGGCTTTTGATTTGTAAAGACACGGTATCTTCCCTCTGGGATGGATTAGAGGCAGTCTTTAATTTGGATCGTACAGATAAAGCCAATCTCTTCAGACTAATCCCGCCTATTGTTTACAGCTATCCACAGAAGAGGCTGTTTGCATGGTTTACAAGGCATGTTCTCAGAGAACAGGGAAGCTTTCTATAGAAGACTAATTTTAAAGATTAGACTTTCGCTTAAGGCTTTGTTTTTGATGCTTCGGACAGAACTTCCTAAGAAGACTTTGCACATTTATTCCACCTCTTTCCCCAGTGGCAAAGACACAAGTGTTTCTCTGCTTGAAACACAAGCAGAACTCTGGCAAAATGTCCCTGCAAATGTTCCCCAAAAAATGTGTTCACCAGTTATGGCCACATCTGTTTTGTAAGTTCACTCAGTTGTGGCTACATAATGGGAATGGGATGCATGTTCATTGCAGAAGTATGTAGCTCCATGATAACAGTTCTGGGTGGCAGAGATAGGAAACTGCCATAAATGAAGACAGACCACTGGCCCATCCAACTCACAACTAACTAGTCTTTAGCTTGGTGTACTGCATATGTTCTAGGCTGCAACTTCCTTCATTCCTGATCATTTCCCAAGCTGGCCGGGACTGATGGAAGTTGTGCTTTGAAACATCTGGAGGGAACCAGGCCATGGGAGGCTGATCTATATTAATTTGGAGTGGTTCCCCAGGAATTCACACAGGGGTCATTCCTGGCCTTCCTTGGAGATGTCAGGTATAGAAATAGGACGTACAGGAGTCTAAACCTGTGCTATGGTCTCTCCCCATTTGTACATTCATAAGTGACCCCAATCATACAAGACAAAGTGCATAGGCATTGACTTTTTACTCTGGCTCAAAATCGAATTTAACAGGAGTCCCAGGCATATCCATGAGATCATAGAGATGCCCATGTTATCATACACTTTACAAAATATGAAATCTTCCTTACCACTTGATGAATAAAATACAGGTGACTGATCTACCTCAGCAGGAGGGTACTAGTAGGAGGGTTCATTTGGATGTATGGTCAGGTAGGTTCTCAAATAAAGGCTAAGCTGTATGGACTTGCAGGTTCTGTAAGGAAAGTTAAGCTTAGCTGTATAGACGAACAGGTTCTGAAAGGAAGGCTAAGCCATACTCTTGTGCAAATGTCATTGGGCAAACTGTGCTACCCTTCTAGCAGGGAGGCTTTAAGACATCGAAGTTATTTATGAAATTTCAAGCACTCTTTCCAGGTTTCACAAATCTTTTCATTATATTTTTCCTCCAGGTAAGCAAATTTCAAAGTGCATCCTCCAAAACCATAATGAAGACCAGCCTTGGCAGAGAAATGGAAGCTGCTAATTTGAAAAACGCCTGGAAGTACATGGCAATACATACTACATATTTGTCTACTGACACATTATCCTTTCCCCTCTAGAGTGCTTTAAGAAGATAAATCTCCATTGAATCGGACTTCTTTCCACTTATGTTTGCAAAGGTTCTTTGCTGCCTTGACAGGGTAGTTACACAGTCCACAGATTTTATGGGCCACTCCTAATATATTTTAAGATACACTAGATATCTGTCGGCCAACTGCACATCACAGCACTTAAGTACACTGAACCTACCTGATAGGAAGAAGAGAGTGAGTGCCTGAATACAAATCACATTTGTCATGCGATAACTTACCATCATGGTATTGATTCATATACTGAGTTTGACTATTGGTCCATCTAGCCCAGTATTATGTACTCTGACTGATAGCGACTCTTAAGGCCTTCATCTTTCCTACCCCTGCTACTCACAATAATTTAACTGGATGCACTCAAGATTCATCTGGGATGATCTGAATGCAAAGCATACATTCACACTTTTTAATTTACTATGGTTAATATTATTTATTAAATTTCTATACCCCGCTTCTTTCAATGATCACAGGGCAGTTTACACAATCCGAGGATTACAGGGCAGTTCACAAAATATAAAAACACAAGCAGGGAGCCACCACAGAAAAGACCCAATTCTCATGTTGTCACCCTCCAGATCTCACACGGAGGAGGCACACGAAGAAGGGCCTCAGATGAAGATTGCAGGGTTTTGAGTTAGTTCATAGTGGAAGAGGCAGTCCTTGAGGTATTGTAACCCTGATCCATTTTGTGCACCCAAAATACCTTGCAACACCCAAAGGAGTGCATATTTTGACTGAGAACAGCATTCTGATAAACGAGGAAGTTTGGGAGTGCTGGATCAGGTTGGTCCACTGCAAAAAGTGGGTCAAATAATATCCTTCCTATTCAGTGGGTGCCTGGTGCCCGTGGGATTGGTAGGGTGGAAGGAAAGGAGGGAGAGTGGCAAGAGATGGCAGCAGAGCCAATGGCAGAGTCTGCTAATTCTATGGCTGCTGATACTCTCCTTTCTGCTGAGTTCTACAAGGGCAGCAAAGCCGAAAGGAAGGAAGAGGGTGCTCCGATCACCCATTGGATCGGTTACAAGTAAGGAGGCAGGCAGGTGAGGACTGGCTGAGGTTGGACCAGCTGCTAGTGTCCCCTCTCCTAGTTACCAAGTGGCTACACCCACAAAAGGTAAGTTACATATTAATCTTGGCTGCATTTCCGTCTAGGGAGAGATAAATCATTTTTGAGGATGTTGTGTCCTGCATAAAGCATGTACTCCTATACCAAAGATGGCAAGATAGCATCCTTGAATAGGGGAAAAGGCAGAAGATGCGGGGGGCAGTGCCTGAGATATTGTAGAACTTCTGCCAATCACAGTAATCGAAGATGGGCTAGGGACTATAACTCTCCAATCCACTGGGAAGAATCATAGCTCAGCCTTGCATGCAGAAGGTTCCACTTCTGGCATCTCCATGTAAGTTTAGAAAGAGCCTTGCTTGATACTCTGGAGAGCTGCTGCCGGACTGTGTAGACAATAGTGACCTAGGTGGACCAACAGTCCGACTCAGTATAAGGCAGCTTCTAAGGTTCCTATCCTTGGAAGCAAAACACTGCTGCTCTGGCTGCATAGGAAAAAAGCAAGGAAACTATTAAGTATGTTGAGTATAGAGTGGAATCCATCCAAATACAAGTGATTTGAATCAATGTAGCATTCCCAACCACCCAGTCCCATGTATTCACTCTTCTTCATACCATAATGGTTATGGTATAAAATAATGATAAGGTGATGGTTTTCCTAAACTTAACTGTAAAGTCATTTTTTCAGATTTAAATATTTATGCGGAGCTAAAACTATTCCATTATTTCTCAATAAGGGTGCTATTTTTATTAGTTCAATAATACGTCTCTAGTCATGTGGAAAAGCTCTGCTGCTGCACACTTTCAGAAATTAATTTTATTTTTTGCTTTGTTATCCAGATATCTTTCCGTCGTATCTTTAAATGTAATCCCCCCCCCCCAATTCCATTTTGATAGCTCTTTCTCAACGCCACGGCTTCTTTGTTTCAGCGGGAGGCAAGTTATTAGGAGGCTTAAATTTAATAAAAGTTTTATGATTGCTTGCATTGCAGTCACCTGTCAAATAAATTCTACTCTCTTCTTCTTCCTTGTCACAGGGAAAGTAACTAAGAACGCCACCTCACTTTCCATCTTAAATGAAATTCGAGTAAATTGTGTTCCAGGTGGGCCAAACAAGTTTGTTCAAGGTTTGCTGCAAAAGCACAAAATTTTGAAAACTTTCTTCATTTCCCCTAAAACTACAAGAATAATACCCAGGGATGATGCATTCCTTCAGTAATGGAGGTGGTTGTCAGCAGCGCAGTTTGCCTGGACTAGATGTGATGCGAAATATGCAGCCTTCTGCTGGCTAAAAGACTGGCTACTTCTCGAAGACACTGACGTGCTGGATTTGGAAGGTTTTAACAATGCTTTTGGTTGGCATGCATACTTATGGTATGACAAAGTTAAGATCAATAAGGCCTTTAAGAACCATATTGTCAGGAAAGCAGTATTTAATGTCTGGATAAAATACAAAGACTTATTGGAAAATAAAACTCCAAGGTGGCTTTCACCTCTGGAAGCTAAGGCCCGAAAAAGACCCAATATGGAAGCCGACTGGCCAAAATATTGGGAAATATTAGAAATAATGGAAATAATTGGAAATTGCAGAGTTTGGAGAAAATGAAGGATAAAGTGCGAGACTGGTTACATTACGCTCAGATTAAAGAAGTGTTTAAAAATGACAAAAAGTTAGGGTTCCAGGTGGAGAAATCGAAGTTGGAAACAGAGCTGTTAGAACCTAAGGCTAAGGTACTTTCAAGAATGTATAACTTGCTGTTGAAATGGAATACACAAGACGAAATGGTTAAATCGGCTATGATAAAATGGGCACAGGATATTGGGCATAACATTATGTTTGAGGACTGGGAAAGGTTGTGGACCACTGGGCTGAACTTTACTGCATGTAATGCTTTAAAGGAAAATGTAATGAAAATGATATATAGATGGTACATGACCCCAGTTAAACTTGCCAAAATATACCACTTGTCTGATAATAAATGTTGGAAATGTAAAGAAAATGAAGGAACATTCTTTCACCTCTGGTGGACCTGCCCTAAAGTGAAGGTCTTCTGGGAAATGATATATAATGAGCTGAAAAAGGTATTTAAGTATACCTTCACTAAGAAACCAGAGGCCTTCCTTCTGGGTATTGTCGGCCAGAAGGTGTTAAAGAAGGATAGAACATTCTTTATGTATGCAACAACGGCAGCAAGGATACTCATCGCTAAGAACTGGAAAACTCAAGATCTACCCACATTGGAAGAATGGCAGATGCAGCTGATGGACTATATGCAACTGGCGGAGATGACTGGCAGAATTCGAGACCTGGGAGAAGAAAGGATTGAAGAAGATTGGAAGAAATTTAAGATTTATCTACAAAAATATTGTGATTTAGAGGAATGTTAATAAGGATGCTTGGTTATAAATAATTGGCCATCACTAAATTGGATCGGAAATTGACGATAAATGAGATTAAGAGAAACAAAAATTTGTTGGAGAATTGTTACACTATATTGAATTGAGTGGTTATAAATTTGCAAATAAGATGATAATTTGCTTGAAAAAATTTATTAACGATGTAAGTGGGAGCGGGAGACGTGAGGAAGTCCAAAGAAGTTATGAAATTTTGTTAAAACAAAGCAATGCTGTTTATTATCTTTGTATTTCTTTTATAAAAAACCCTAATAAATATTTTATATATATAAAAAAAGGATGTGATGCGAAATATGTGTCTCCCATTGAAAGCAGCAACCTCACAAATCATATCTCGACCCTCCACTTCTTGTAGTTCCTGACAAAGTCACTTAAATAACACAGAGAGAAAGTCCAGGGAGGAAAAAAAACCTGACAACACTTTACTGGATAAGCTGAACAATTTGTATATGAGCTGAGAAGAAAGGAACAAAGAAGCTTTGGACTCATCCACACCTCATCTTGTTCCATACCTAGAAAGCCGAAGTCCAAGCAGTTTTCCTCCAGCCCTGCTCCTCTCCCAGGCAAAACCCGTTTAGTGCTGAATTGGAGATTGTGTCCTCCCTTAAAGAGGGCACGTGTTGTGGTGAGACCTGGAAACCAAACCCCTGTGTTGTGCGTGGGTAAGATTGGTCAGCCACAACACCCGATTGGTAGGTCCCTCGATGCTGGGTTCAATCTGGCCAATGGGGTGCAGTCCAAATGGATTGAGGGACCTTTATATACCCATGCACGTGACCCAGAGCTTCCTCTTTCGGCGCGTGCATTCGGAACACCCGCCCACCTCTCCCTACTTTTAGGGCTTTTGCGCTTGACCTTGCTATGCTGTCGTGTGTTGTTGGGACAGGGGCACAGCAGGAATTCCCCCACTTGGCTGATTGGCTGTTGCCATTTGGGTTTTGCCTGTCGCGTAGCAAATCATTGCAACTTGTAAGATTGCGGATAGGCTCTGGTTTAGGCGAAAGGGATGGAAGAACGCTCTTGCCATCCCTATGTGAAGGGTATTCCGTTAAAGGAATCCAGGGACTCAAATGGTTTGGTCAGTCCTTGAGAGGGGGTTGTGCCAGTGCGTGAGTCCAGGGGGACATCTGGGTGGCGGACATAGTCTGTTCCCGACTTTCCGCCTATCCAGGTGTTCACCCTTGGCTGACCTATGCTGGAACTCTGAGTCAGCACTACCTGCATGGCAGGAAGCTAGTCGAACCAGAGCCTATGCAACCACTCACTTTCTGTAATCAATAAAGTTGTGGCCTAAATTCTGCCAAAAACCAAACTAAAATTTGAGTCAAGTGTGAATTTATTTAGGCGGGAGGTTTCTGGGTCTGAACAAGCAAGAAACATAAATAACATAGAAAACCCGAACTGCCATTTGTTTCAACTGAGTGCCAAAGAGCGGTTTTCCCTGGGAGAAAGCAGTGGGACAAGAGGAAGTTTGGGACGAGCCTCTTGTCTTTCTTGTTTCAGGGCTTATACAAAGCAGGAAGGCATATATCCAAACATTCATTGCGTAAGGCTCGCATTTTTTGTGTGCTGGTCAGCTGATCAGCAGCACCGCCGATGCTCTGTGCTCAACACTGATCTTCAAGACTTGCAAAGTGTGAAGCAGAACACTATGGAAAAGGAGGTCATCTATCAAAGTTGGCATGTGAAGGGGGGGGGGACAGATCAAGTTCCCCACTCTGGATCTAATGCAAGAAAGGAGCAGCCATGAGCAGAGAACAGCAGGCAGAGGGGGGAGCGGAGTACCAGAGGGGACATGTGGTCCTGAGGGACCCCCTCAAACCTAGCAGTGCCCTTGGCTACTTTTATGTAGTTAAGTGTCTGTTAGAATTCCTGCTCCGTGATTGCAGTCATGGGATTGTTGTCAATCACATGACGTTATATGTTTTGACTCCACAGAGGGGGAAGTGATGGAGACAGGATGTTTGTGTTACTGTGTTCCATGAAGTGGGACTATTGTCCTTTGTTCTTTTTCTCTTTGCTGTCTGATGCTAGAAAGAGAGGGAGCCATGTTGCAGTGCCCCATGTGTGTTTATATGTAAATAATGTAGATTAGCCAAAATGCTGAGTTGCTGAGGTCTGTCATGCATGATGCGCAAACTCCGCGGATCCCTAAGTGTGCCAGTGTCAGTTGGCATCAGTTGCTGTGATGTTCAGGCTGAAGAAAGCTTATGAAGCTCCCGAACGATCGACCAGGAGGGAGAGAACATGCCAGTCGGGCATGTGTTTCTACCAGGGTCCTACTCGAGTGTAGGCTGAGCTCCTGACAGTAAGATCTTCCTACTGCCCGTTATCAATATCTCCCATATTTTAACCATGCAATGGCAGAGTTGCTCCTTTTCAAAAGCCTATATTATTTTTTTTGCTGCTAACAGTGGAAATGCCAGAATGAAAACAAAAAATTCAAACCACTGAGTTTCTGATCCCCACTCCACACAAAAAAAGTGTGGAAACACAAGCAGAGTTGCTTTTATACTTAAGCCATTTATTTTCTAGGACGGAAAGCTCGTCTCTCTGGTAAGGCTGCAACCTAGCACAAAACCACATCTCTCTTCTTTCCCATTTCTTAAAAAAAAAAGTGGTGTTTTTTTAAGTGTTTGCTCAAGGTCACACTGCATCATTTCACCCACTGGAGAAAACAGCTGATAAGCACATTTGGTAAATCTGAAGTGAAGGGCTCTTTACTCCATTAGGCTCTTGCACATTAAATATCTCTCTTGGTTGACAATACATCTGAAGAATAATTAAGCATCTAATGCTGACAGCAGAATTTAGAACATTTAAAGCCCATTTATAATAACAATACTTAGCATTATAAAGCCTATTTTGAAGTGTCCGATGCGCTTCTCATAAATTATCACAGGACTGCCCAGTTTTCTTATCAGCAGCTTATTATAGATGCTGATGGGGAGGTGGATTGCTGAGAGGAGAGGGTTTTGACCGATGTTGTCATGCACAGTGTGGAGCAGGCCTCTTCTTTGTCATTCCAGAGAACCAGAGGATGGAAACTGCAAGGGAGCAGACTGCATTGGCAGAAACTTCTGGACACCCAGAGCTGTTCAACAGCAGAGAATCCTGTTGGAGAATGCTGCTCACTGGAGGCACTTAAGCAAGGTGTTCAGCCATCTGTTGACGTTGCTGTAATTGCAAGATTGAATGAGGAATTGGACTAGATTGAACCAGGCAGAGGGCCTTCTCAGTAGTGGCACCTGCCCTGTGGAACACCCCCCTATCAGATGTCAAGGAAATAAACAACTATCTGACTTTTAGAAGACATCTGAAGGCAGCCCGGTTTAGGGAAGTTTTTAATGTTTGATGCTTTATTGTATTTTTTATATTCTGTTTGGGGCCAGATGGGTGGGGTATAAATAATATGTTATTACTATTATTATTATTATTATTATTATTATTATTATTATTATTACTACTACTACTACTACTATTACTACTACTACTACTACTACTGCTATTACTACTACTACTATTATATGGTCCTTTCCTTTAATTATTGATTAATCATTGCTCTCGGAAGCTCTTGTTCCCAGACCTCTCTTAGCTAACTTGTTGAAACAGGCAGTAAATTTCTTGTGGCTTTTTGTGAAATTAACGATGTAAAAAGCAGTTCGAATACCAGCTATAATTTATTTATTTAAAAGAGGCCTCTAAAAGGGAAATGTTGTTGTTGTTGTTGTTGTTTACCCCAAAGGTCTCTTTCAACTCTAAAATTCTATTAGTATGGTTCTCTGCCATCTACTGGGTTTGTGTTCATAAGGGGGAAAGTACATGATGCAAATGGGTGTGAGTCTTTTCAGATTCAAAAAAACTACTGCCATGCTTATGGGGACTGCTTCTCCTTCAGCCCATGATGGTTCCTCCACCCAGAAGCCATTTTCTCAACCACTCTGAGGTTCTCAGACTCAGAATCTCAGGATCTGAGGCTAAGATCTTGCTTAACGGACTGCCATAGGTGTGCTCAGACCTCAGAGCCCTGTTCTGGTGCTGAATAGAATGAGATGTGAAATATTGACTCCTTTGATGGGCTTTCGTATTTTGCTTGGTAAATCGAGAAACATGTTCTGCATGTTCCACTTTCAGTTCCAGCCTAAGCCACTGAGCCCAGGCATCTGGCAGCACTGGAGAACATATAGATCCAGGTCTGCATTCAGATGACCACAGTCCTGGATGGGGCCACAATGTGTAACCACACTGGACGCAACAAAAAAATGCAAATCAGGCTTCAGGAGTCCTTTATTGAAAGTAGGAATAGATAAGTGTTCTGATTCATACCCCTTTCATGTGTGTTCACTGTAAACCTAAGGGACATGGGTGGTGCTGTGGTCTAAACCACTGAGCCCCTTGGGCTTGCCGATCAGAAGGTTGGCAGTTCAAATCCCCACAATTGGGTGAGCTCCCATTGCTCTGTCCCAGCTCCTGCCAACCTAGCAGTTCGGAAGCACACCAGTGCAAGTAGATAAATAGGTACCGCTGTGGCGGGAAGGTAAATGGCGTTTCCGTGTGATCTGGCTTCCATCACGGTGTTCCGTTGTGCCAGAAGCAGTTAAGTCACACTGGCCACATGACTGTGGACAAACGCCGGCTCCCTCGGCCTGAAGCATGATGAGCGCCACACCCCATGGTCACCTTTGACTGGACTTAACCATCCAGGGGTCCTTTACCTTTACCTTTATTTTACCTCACTGCAAACTCATTCCATTCCATTTCAACTTTAATCTATATTTTTTAAAAAAAATCTGCTTGAAAACCTGCATTCACATGTTCATTTCAAATGGTTCCACATTTGCATTTGAGAGAGAGTGTGTGTGCTGGTCCCGTGGGTAACTGTGAAGCGAGGTCCGAGTCCAGTCCAAGGTCAAGGGTGCAGTAGGGAGGCAGTCCTTCAAAGCTGAAGCTGGGTCCAAGGCAGGGAGGCGGGCGAGGTCAGGAGATCCGGCAGGACAGGGTGCAAGCAGTAAGTGGCTACCAACAATGTTGCTCCCGCAACTTGGGACTGGGGCTGGCTGGCTTTAATCTGCCCCGAGGCATAGGGCGGCCCCAGTCCACAGGTGACTCGCCTCTCCTGGCCTGGAGGCGAGCACTCCTCCTGCGGGAACTTAGTTCCCTCCACCTCTCTGCCCTGAGCCTCTGCAGCTCAGGAGAGGCTGGAGGGTTAGTGGACCCAGAGGCAACCTCAGCTTCCCCTGATGGGGCTGAGAGTGGAGCACCTGCAGGCAATGGGTCCTCCATCCCCTCAGGAGCCAGAGCAGACTCAGCTGGTGCCTGCACCTGAGGATCCAGCACAGGTGAGGACCCTTCAGGCTCAAGCCCCAGCCCTGGCTCAGCTGGTTCCATATAAGGCAGATTCCTATGCCCCTGTGATAATTATTCAAGAGGGGGAAGACCAAAGGTTTCTTGGGGTGTTTCAGAGTCCCACTTTGCCCCTAGCTCTATTCTTGCCACCATACCTAGTCCTGAGTGTTGAGGGAAAGGTTGTTAAAAGTTCGGGACAACTTTGATCAAAATTGCTTTTGTCTCATTAACATTTATTCTGCCAATGTTAGGCTGCTAAACGAGGATTATTTTATTTTATTTTTTTGGTGAATCACTGTGAGGGATGTTTTATCGAATTGACTGTGTGAAAATGTGCTGATTTTGGGGGGAGATTTTAACTACGCTATCCATTACAGCCTAGACAGGATCCATTTAGTCTCATCCTCCATCTGTAAAAAAAGAATTTTCCTCTATTATCCATTTATGGTTTAACTGATGTGTGGAGGAATTCTAATCCATAAAATAGGCAATATACATAGCTCTGTATGAATGCTAACCTCCTTTCTAGCAAGGAAATATAAGTTTTATACGTAGCCAAATCATTTACATCTTTTAAAAAATGAGCTACATTCTTATAAATGATCTCTTTCCCCCCTCTTGATCATAGTTTGGTTGTTCTTAACTCTGTTTCACCTTCTTTGTAGACATTAATACACAACATTTATAAGGTTTATATTGCATATATTTCAAAAACCTATATTGCATATTCTTCATGCTAAAGCTGAAGGCATAATCAAGTTGCAGGAGTGTTGATCTCAAACATCCAGTTCTTAATGCAGTGCGTTTCAAACTTATTTTAACCTTTGGGGAAATGCAGCAACTTTACACTAGGGTTGAGGGAAGGATCCTGAACATTTGCCATGACTAGAGCACCTGCTTTACACACTGCAGAGGATTCTGGGATACATTCTAGAGAAGGATGCTGTTGGACCACAACTCCCATCATGCTGCAGGCAGCATAGCTAGTGGTCAGGGATGATGGGAGTTGTAGTCCAACAGCATCCAGAGTCCTCCACCCCCATTCTAGGTATTTCCACCCTCAGTTCACATGAGTCTGAGATTGCTAATCTTCAGTCCCATCCTCATGTGAACCAACACAAACTCAATCCTTCCTTTCACCCATGGATAGGCAAACTAAGGCCTGGGGGTGGGATCCGGCCCAATTGCCTTCTAAATCTGGCCCATGGACTGTCAGGGAATCAGCATGTTTTTACATGAGTAGAATGTGTGCTTTTATTTAAAATGCATCTCTGGGTTATCTGTGGGGCATAGGAATTCGTTCATTATTATTTTTTTCAAAATATAGTCTGGCCCCCCACAAGGTCTGAGGGACAGTGGACTGGCCCCCTGCTGAAAAAGTTTGTTGACCCCTGCTTCCACCTGTACATTGTTGGAGAACAATAATAATTATTATTACTATTATTATTATTATTATTATTTATTACTTATACCCCGCCCATCTGGCCGGGACTCCCAAGCCACTCTGTGTGGCTTCCAACAAAATATTAAAATACAGTAATGCATCAAACATTAAAAGCTTCCCTAAACAAGGCTGCCTTCAGATGTCTTCTGAAAGTCTGGTAATTGTTGTTCTCTTTGACATGTTGTTCTCTTTGAATATTGATAGTGGTTTATGGGCATAGTGGCCTGGTGTTTACTGAGGTGGCTCTTGCTCCAATTGGCTGTATGGTTCTGAGGGAGTTTTGCTCTCTTTTTGGTTTGATGTCTCCCTGCTGTGAACAAAGCCCGAAGTAAGAAGGACAAACCCTCTCTGTTTCATGGGGTGGAGGGTGGGAAATAGTGGTTTCCCAACAATTATCAGCACCCTCAACAAACTACAGTTCCCAAGAGTCTGGGGGAAGCCATGAAGTGCTTTAAATGCATGGTGTCGATGAGGTCTGAGACTAAGAAGAAAGTTGATAGCCAGCACAACTCCCTGGACAGCTTATAAGAAAGAAGATGGGCAGGCGGGAGCTAGCTGTGGGCAAACTGAGATTGGTGGGGAAGTCTCTCATTCAACCAAATGCACTCGCCTTCAGTGCAGGAATGCATCATTGGAAGCAAAACTTGGGTTTCCTTTAACTGAAAAATAAGAGCTACCAGTTCTGGAGAAGCTAAACTTGGAGGGCTTCCAGAATTTGACCTTAGCAAATTCTGATATAAACTGACTTGACGGTAGCATAGCTATTAGGGAGGTTTTGTGCTACCCTGAATGTTGTGACAGTTTTCAAGGGGGAGGGGAATTAAACCCATTTAAAAAGTGCATATTTTGAGATAAATGCGCATATTGAAAGAACATACTGCTAGAAATGTGACACAGCTCTTAAACAACATACATTTGTTTTGTTTTTTTAATAAAATGTCTTTTCAAATGTGCATGTTGAGATAAAATGCACTTTGGAAATCTGTATTTTTGAGAGAAAGCATATTTAGAGCTGTGAACTTTCAGAGTAAATAGGCTAAAAAAAATGTGGATTTAAATGCTTATTTCAATGCAAACCTTTGTGAGTATTCCACCCACACCCACAAATAAGTGCAGAAATGGGAAAGGAAATGTTTATGAGGGAGTCCTTGTGCAAGTGACATGGGAATAAACTGATGCAACCATTTCTAAGCATTGACAAATTGTTTGGTACTGAAGAGTTTTCACTGAAGATTCCCAGGGAATTTTCTGAGCCCACTGTTTTTACTTCCTGGAAGTCCATTCTGTATTGTTTTTAAACTAATATTCTGCTATTTTTTGTACCTTTTTAAAAGCTGTTTTTACAATATTTCCTTGAGACATATATGGAAATAATAATTAATTTTTTTGCAGTCCTGAAAGATTTCCTGGAGAGGATAGATGCACCTGACATTTGAAGCCTTGCTTACAAAACAACCAACTAGAGTAGAAGACAGGTATTCATTTATTCTTGTTAATTACATCTATTCCCCATCTTTCTCTCATCGTAGAACTCAAGGTAATATGCCTTGGAATCACAGACAATCTCTAGGCATTGACCAGACCCAGCCCTATTGAGATTCAACAAGGTTTCTGAATTGCGGATCTTCAGAACACATCGTAGAATTATAAAGGCAGACAGCAGGGTGTTGTTTTCCCCCCCACCCTGCTTGCTCAGAGACTACTGGGGATGAAAACTTCTTTAAAATAAGACGGCAAAAGGTGTGAGTGTCAAATGAAACACTTCGCGCACTCCTCCCAAACAGATGTGTCTTTCAGATAACATCTTTTTAATCAAGGTTCTAGCCATTTTCAAAACATTTCAATAAAATATAAGGCTTGATTCCTTCAATCAAGACAAGGCTTTTGAAATTTATATTTTATTTATTTTAAAGCATCACTATGGCGCTTTAGTGTGTGGGGGTCTTTGAATCGTCTCCGACCTCCTCTTCTGTTATAAGTTAACATCTCCTAAAGCATTATAGCTTCCTAGGCCATCGTAAGGCATGCTTTAGAACAGTGTTTCCCAACTTTGGGCCTCCAGCTGTTTTTGGACTACAACTCCCATCATCCCTAGCTAGCAAGACCAGTGGTCAGCGATGATGGGAATTGTAGTTCAAAAACAGCTGGAGGCCCAAGGTTGGGAAACACTGCTTTAGAATAACGTTTTGTTCAAGGTAATTATTGGCCAGAGTTAACTCAAGGAAATGTGTCCTGTCTCAGTGTTCCAGATGTGCACTAGCATGGATAGGAAACCCATAGCCCTCCAGATATGGCTGGACTACAACTCCCATCATCCATCACTATTGGCTATGCTGGCCAGGACTGATGGGAGCTGGAGTCTAAGAACATCCAGAGAGACACAAGTTCTGTACCTCAGATGTAAAGTAAAAACCAATTTTAGCAACACAATAAGGAGCTGAGCATTTCAGGAGCAATATGAATAACACAAGGAAATGAGTTTCCCTACTAGAATGTCCCTTTAAACTCTAATAACACCCCTGGTGTGTCTGGATGGGAGACAGAGAGCAACATGTGAGTGCGTTTAAAACTGGCCTACTATATGAATTATTATATGAACTGGCCTACTATATGAACTATTTTGAATTATGGTGCTGGAGGAGACTCTTGAGAGTCCCATGGACTGCAAGAAGATCAAACCTATCCATTCTGAAGGAAATCAGCCCTGAGTCCTCACTGGAAGGACAGATCCTGAAGCTGAGGCTCCAATTCTTTGGCCGCCTCATGAGAAGAGGAGACTTCCTGGAAAAGGCCCTGATGTTGGGAAAGATGGAGGGCACAAGGAGAAGGGGACGACAGAGGACGAGATTGTTGGACAGTGTTCTCGAAGCTACCAGCATGTGTTTGACCAAACTGCGGGAGGCAGTGGAAGACAGGAGTGCCTGGCGTGCTCTGGTCCATGGGGTCACGAAGAGTCGGACACAACTAAATGACTAAACAACAATATGAAGTAGGGTTACCAGGATACTCCTGAAAGCTGTTGAGCTCTTTTTTTAAAAAAACCAAAAGATTGTCTTGCCTAAGATCCATGACAAAGTGCCACCTTTCAGAAATCCACCCCCCTGCCCCCTGACATCAATTCTGCCTTTGAAATCCCAGTATTCTCTGGAAAAATCCGGATGTATGGCAGACCTAATATGAAGCAACTGTTTTGCCTCTGGCCCCACCCCCCCACTGACATGTGGCCCTTTAAAGGTTGCCTTGAAGAGAATGCAACCTTCATTAACCAAACAGTATTTTCCCTCCCAGAATTAACAGGGATGTCACCCTCACCATTCCAGTTTTTAGTTGTGTTGTTGTTGTTGTTGTTTAGTCGTTTAGTCGTGTCCGACTCTTCGTGACCCCATGGACCAGAGCACACCAGGCACTCCTGCCTTCCACTGCCTCTCGCAGTTTGGTCAGATTAGTTGTGTTAAGAAACATTTTATAAAGATGTTTCCTATTTAATTAAACAGCAGCTTTGTTTTTGTTTGTTTAAAAAACATCCATACATCTGACCAATTAATCAGGTGAACCTTGCAGCTCTCATACAACAAATCCTATGTCTATATCACTGGGTGAACTTGGCTCAGTCACTATCTTCCAGCCTAACCTACCTCACAGGGCTGTTGTGAGGATAAAATGACGAGAGAGAAGTGGGTGCGTCACCTTGAGGTCCTTGGAGGAAAAGGTGGGCTATAAATGTAATAATAAGCTGAAATTTAAAAATATTAAAACTCCTTCCTAAATTGGGATATCACCAGACAGAACCTTGGGGGGGATTAGTTCATGCTATTTGTAAGCGATCTTTTCAATTTTTCAAAAAAAAAAAATTATTTGGTGCATGTGTGTTTTTCCTTTCTTTTTATCTCTCACTCTCTCATTCAAACTTCAGGTAATGCCACCTCTGCAGCCGAAGAATAATTGTGTTGACAAAGTGATTCGTGAAGGCATTTGAAAATGGATTAAAACTGCCTTGAAATGGCACCTGCTTGAATGCCTTTTCACTTTGG
Source organism: Podarcis erhardii (assembly GCF_964252035.2). NCBI lineage: Eukaryota > Metazoa > Chordata > Lepidosauria > Squamata > Lacertidae > Podarcis > Podarcis erhardii. The sequence continues at coordinate 12,808,379 of NC_138513.1, read as the reverse complement.
CTGTTTCCAGACATACATACTTTGTTTTGTTCCTTGGGGGTGGGGGGAAGCAGAAGGAAGTGGGGGGAGCTCGAGAGAGAGAGACAAAGTCATTCTTCTGTGTTTAGCATGTAATTTATAAACAAGCTAAATTGCTTGCGTTTTGTCTCCCTCTTTCATAATTCTTCGGTGTTTGCATTCGGAGACAACTCATCAATGTCTTTCTCCAGGTAAGGGTTCTGCTTTTAATATTCGTTGCAGGGAGGGGAATGCAAATCCTGCGTGGAAAATGACAATAAACACTGCACGTATGTTCAAACAGCGGTACGAGGAAACCATTTGTTAATAATATTAAAATAAGAGCGATCAAACTTGCTGATGACTGAAAATGGCCTGGAGCAGCATTCAAATATTGATTCAGCAGGAATGTGATGTGCGCTTCATTATGAGACTCTGCAGCGGCAGCCCAGGCTTAGACGGCTGGGAGAGCAGGGAAGGGTTGGGAGATGTCAGAAAGTGCATCGCTCATTATCTTAAATGAGGGGTATTTCTGTCCCTTGTTTGAAATGCTGACTTGGCAATCCGGCATTCGAGAGGAGGTTCCTCGGCAAAGCTACTGAAGCCCAAAGTAAAATTCAAACCATAAGTGTGTGAGTTTCCTCTCTCCCTCGCAGTAGCATTAATTCCTGATAAGGAGAATGTTTTAGGATGCTGGTGGCTTATTACTGGACTTGTGTCTCTCCTCTCCTCCAAGATTCTGGGGCAGGCTCAATGTCACCCACCACAACATGCTCCAACATCTGGCAGTGTTTTGAATAGCACCTATGCAATACCCAGGGCCTTGCAGAGCCATGCAAAGGCCTGGGCCAAGTAGATAATGTGCCCCCCTTTTTTTACCATAGGGATAACTGAAGTCTTATAAATAAGTAAGTATATAAATAATTTTCACAAAAGTTATGCTAACAAATAATTTTATTTCAAGGCTTGAACCGTATCTGCATATAAAGACAAAATGGAACACATAGATATACAAGAGTGCTTTAAAAAAATATATAGGGAAAAGGATTATTTTAAGCATAATCCCCCCGCCCCCACCTTTGTGCCTCTGCGTTCACCCCAGTGCATCCCCTGCGATTGTGGATATGCTGACTGAGGCCCCCTTTGGAATTGGAGGGCCTGGGCCAAGTGGCCCATATGCCCCACCCCCCGGGCCTGGCAATACCTTCCATAACACAACAACAACAGCAATTCTAGCACTTCACCCAGTACAGCAACCATTTAACTACCCACAAGTCCCCCAACATAACATTGCCGTTTTATTTGCCCACCGTTCCTCAGAGGAATTCTAATCTATTGTCAGGCTTTGGGAAATAGGCTTCCTCCCTCCTGGCAGTAAATAAGTAGATCAAACGAAAAGAAAGTCTTATCAGTTAGATTTTTTAATAATCACAGTGAGAGACTAAAGAACATGCCTCCTTAGAATGGCGGTGCTCCCAATTAAGGCTCCCTCCCCCCTCCATCCCTATTAATCTACATCACTCCTACGTCTTGTAATCTGAGCTTGTACCCTCTGCGCTTTCTGTTCTGAGACTTTCTGAGCTCTTCTCGACTTTGGGGAGCGTGGTGGAGGAATACTGACCAATGACTGTGAATCTGTTAATCCTCTCTCTTCCAGTGTTTCTTCTTCTTCTAGCTGTTCCCCATTTAGTATTTGTTAGTTTCTGTTTGCCACTGAGCAGCTGATTTGGAGTCACAAGACTCTGTTTACATTCCACACATTCCATACTGTTGGAAGTCTCACGGGAGACGAGGAGACGGATGTGACGTTACTGGTTTCCTGTTTCCTTTGTTCCTTTGTTTTTCAGTTGCTCTCTGCTTTCATAGAGAGAGGATGTTTCTTTTCTATCTGCGTAGTGAGAAATAAAACCCTTTAGCCATGTAGCCATAAATCTCATCACTTCCCTGTGCTGGAAACTCTGCTGAATGTGCCTGAGGCCTCATCAAAGGCTCAGGTCGTTAATCACGTAGGAGGGCGATTCTGGAAGATGAGCTTTATCAGCTTGGCCGAACGGAGATGCCGACAGTATTTCCCAGCTTCTGCCTTCTGAACTATGCCCCTCTGCAAACCACTGTTCCAAATCTACACTTTCCTCCTGTGCCTGGGAAGATTCAGGATGGGGGGGGTGCCCACCACCCCTCCTCAGCACAGTCCCTGGCATCTATAGGCACTAGAGAAAATTCAAAGGGGCAATTTGCAACAATTAGAATAGTACTGTCACTATTTCTCTCCCATTGTGGAGGTCCATTGGCCTAGGAGGGGGCAACTACCAGAAGGCAGAGCTAGTCCTTGGGATTGTATGCAGTTCTGTGTTAGCCCCCATTGGGGAAGCCACTGCATAAGAACATAAAAATAGCCTCCTGGATCAGGCCAATAGCTCATTTAAGCCAGCATCCTGTTCTCACAGTGTCATTCCAGATGCCTATGAGAAGACTACAAGCAGGAACTGTGCACAAGAGTGTTTCTCCCTCCTGTGGTTTCCTTCCTCTTCCTGCAGCAGCAACTTGCATTTAACCATCACCCACTCACCATGTTATTTGTCTCTAAGGATGCCAATCCCAGCCTTCTTGGATGCAGAGTGTGTGTGGATGTTTTGTCCCACCCTTCCCATACAAATGGGTGGTAACAATAGGCCTAGTGATCTTAAGAGGCTATCCTAAACACAGCACAATGATAGGCCAACCATGACCCAAGCAAGGCATGCGGCAAGAGAGGACCATCCACAGATCAAATTTTGTATTCTTGATCACGGCGTGCCTCAATTAGGAAGCAAATGTGTTGCAAGAGGAGCCTGCTGAACCTGAGATGACTCTCAGAACTGACCAAGCCACATGTTGCAAGGATGAGCTGTTAATTCATAAGGACAACCAGGCTCAATCTTCTCAGAAGTGGGGCAGATGTTCTCGGTGGCTTTAGGCCAACTCTTGGACATTGTAAATACTCTGAAGAGTAACCCTGAAATGAATACAGTTGCATAAGAGGTCTCATGTTCCCCAACATACTGCTTAACAGAGACTAAGCCTTGGGCAGAAAAAGAACATGACATCTAACTCTGCCATTGAACCTTGTACCTCCCTCCTGGCTGCACCTTTCTTCCTGCCCCCATCAATGCCTCCACCTACTTAAAGCACACAGTTCTCCTGTAATTGTTTGAGCTGAGAAGGGGAGAAGGCCTTCTTTAGAGGCCTCTCAGAGATGCTGGAGTACACAACTCTAGTCCTAGGTCTTGCTCCCTTAGAAACCTTCCAAGACACTCAAGGGCAGGACTAGTGCCTGCCCAACTTGTGACATGCCAATCTATAAACAACACATCATCCATGGATGCTGGCCCATCAAATGCGCTTGGTCCCGGGTTGGGGAGGGAATTGAGAATGAATGGGGAATAATAATAATAATAATAGGGACACAGGTGGCACTGTGGTCTACACCACAGAGCGTAGGGCTTGCCAATCAGAAGGTTGGCGGTTCGAATCTCTGTGACGGGGTGAGCTCCCATTGCTCGGTCCCTGCTCCTGCCAACCTAGCAGTTCGAAAGCACGTCCAAGTGCAAGTAGATAAATAGGTACCTCTCCGGCGGGAAGGTAAACGGCGTTTCCGTGCGCTGCTCTGGTTCTCCAGAAGCGGCTTAGTCATGCTGGCCACATGACCTGGAAGCTGTATGCCAGCTCCCTCGGCCAATAAAGTGAGATGAGTGCCGCAACCCCAGAGTCAGCCACGACTGGACCTAACGGTCAGGGGTCCCTTTACCTTTAATAATAATAATAATTTATTGTTATTTATTATTTATACCCCACCCATTTGGCTGGGTTTCCCCAGCCACTCTGGGCAACTTCCAACAAAATATTAAAATACACTAGTCCATCAAACATTAAAAGCTTCCCTAAACAGGGAACTAATGGCCCTAATGTTGTGGGACTCTAAAACCCATCAACCGCTGCCAGCCAACAGTGAAGAATAATGGGAGCTGTAGTCCCACAACATCTGAAGGGCCACAGATTACCCATCCTTGGTGAGACCTGAGTATAAAAACTGGAGGGCTACATTTGGCTTAGTTTTGCAGTCTCATATAATAAAGTAGGGAGAGATCAGATTTCTTCTTCGAAGAGAAACAACCCATCTGCATTTCCCCTCGGTCCTGTAAAAGGAAAATCCAATAAGTCATTTCTTTGAGGAAGTGACTGGAGACAGAAACATGACGCAGAGACATTGACGGACTGTGTTAAACATTTTAGCACATTTTAATGTATTTCCTCCGCTCGATTAAAAAGTTGTCATCATTTGTCTGCAAGGTGTAGCATGCCCAGTATTCTAGCTAGGCAAGATAAGTGAACTACAGAGCAACAGATTTATTTTCAACCACACACATCCAGAGAAACACATTCACTCGCATCCTTCACTTGTTTAAAGTCCAATTCTCCCAAAGGTTGAGGGCAATGAACTGTCATTTAGCATATTTCCAGATTATCAGATGATGATTAAAATGTGTTTGTTTGTTTGTTTTACAGCAAAACAGAAGGTTTAATTTAAACACACACAAAGCAAGATATTTTTACTCTCTGCTGGGGAGATAAAAAAATGACACTGCTTCCACTAGGAACTGACGGAAGGCTCAAAGAAATACAGATGGCAGCAGAAGCTGGATTTAAAATGTATGTTAAATACTAATTTGTGTCAAGGATACTTTATCTCTTCCTCGCCATAATCTTTTTTTTTTCACAGCATGCTCAAGCAACAGAAGATAATAATTATGCTGAAAGGCATTGTCTTTGCCTGCTGAGAGCTCGGCAGTTTTGAAATAAGACTGCAAAATAACCAGAGCTTCATAAGCTCTGGGTCCCCTTTGCCCCCCACCTCACCCAAGTCACCCCTTCTAATAACAAACTCAGCTGGGGAGGGGCCATCACAACTGTGGCTGAAATTGAGCCACTGAGAAACAAGGAGGAGGCATCAGAGTGGTTTAAGCATCAATCCATTTTCACAGGGAGCTCTGTGAGGGGAAGAGGGGGTCTCTTAACAACTCTCAGCATCCTAAACCAACTGCAGCTCACAGAATTCTTTTGGGGAAACCACAGCTACGTAAAGTGGTATCACAAAGCTTTGCATGAATGGTGGGAATATGGTCCCATTGGAACCCAAAACTGAATATTCTGTCTGAGCGGGAAGGAAGATGCACAGTAACGATTTGTTGCATGGCCCAGTCGTGTTGAAAAGAATGTGAAATGGCAGCTACCTCCCGGAAGCGACTTTAGAGGGTTTATTTTTTAATTAGTTCCTATTGCCCAATCATCAGAATGAAAGGGCAGTCTGCCACCTGGGTTAAGGCTGATCCATACTGCAATTTGACAGCCGAGGGGAAAGAGGGAGCCTTATTTATATCCAGATCTCCCGAGTCATTACTGCATTCAAGTCAAATTCTCATTTTCAATACTCAATTCAGTTCATTGATTACCTGCAGACAGGGCAAAGACAATGGCTGCTTTTGACTCAAAGGGTGTGACTGAAAGAGTGGACTACTCTTTCAAAGGACCTGGCTCTACATTGGCCTGAGCAGGAGAAACACCTCCCCAGTGTCCCAAACTGCGTGAATAAGCAACAAAATGGCGAAGGATGTTCACTGTAAAAGTATGAAGACATATATGTATATGTGGGATATACATGGGCATCCAATATTCACTATGTGTGTATCTGAAGAAGTGTGCATGCACACAAAAGCTCATGCCAATAACAAACTTAGTTCGTCTCTAAGGTGCTACTGGAAGTAATTTTTTAATTTTGTTTCCAATTTGTATCTGTGTGTGTGTGTGTTTTAAAAAACTCCTAGCCTGTATACACCATATGTTTTGGACTATATGTCTGAGCTGGCGTCAGGCACAGGTCAGCAACAAAACAATAACTCAACTTAGGCCAGTGAAGTTAATTCTTTATTCAAGGAAACAAACCACAACTCTGGCCTAGCAACTCTTTCTATAGATCCTGCCCCAAAGAAGCAGTTGCGAGGACTGAAAGTCCCCTTCTTCCCAGGGCCCACTAGGACTCCTCCTCTCCAGGGTCTTTCCCACTCAGTCTCAGGCTGCGTCTGCACACTGTCAGGTGTGCGTGCAGGAGCCAGGCCCTGTGACCAGGACTGCAGCCTTCCTAAGTTTGTTCTGAAGAGGCAAGGCGCGTGAAAAAATTGGAGACAATTGGAGGTTGCTGAGCTTGGAAAAATTAAAAAACAAGGTGCGAGATTGGTTGCACTATGCTCAAATTCAGGAGGTTTTTAAAGTGGATAAAAAGGTTGGATTCCAGGTAGAAAAATCGAAATTAGAGACAGAACTGTTAGAGCCAAAAAACAAACTACTTTCGAGAATGTACAACTTGCTGCTTAAATGGAATACACAGGACGAGACAGTCAAATCCGCCATGATAAAATGGGCGCAGGATTTGGGGCACAACATTATGTTTGAAGACTGGGAAAGGTTATGGAACACCGGAATAAAATTTACGGCATGTAGTGCCTTGAAGGAAAATATTATGAAAATGATATACCGGTGGTACATGACCCCAGTCAAACTTGCTAAGATATATCACCTGTCTGACAACAAATGTTGGAAATGTAAAGAGGCGGAAGGGACATTCTTTCACCTCTGGTGGACTTGCCCGAAAGTGAAGGCCTTTTGGGAGATGATTCATAATGAACTAAAAAAGGTACTTAGATTTACCTTACCTAAGAAACCGGATGCCTTTCTTCTGGGCATCGTAGACCAGAGAGTACTTAAGAAAGATAGAACTTTTTTTATGTATGCTACCACTGCAGCAAGGATCCTGATTGCTAAGCATTGGAAGACACAAGATTTACCCACGCTGGAGGAATGGCAGACGCAGTTGATGGACTACATGGAACTGGCCGAAATGACTGGCAGAATCCGAGACTCGGGGGAAGAAACAATCGAGGAAGACTGGGAAAAATTTAAAGACTATTTGAAAAAACATTATAAGTTGTATGAATGTTAAAAAATGCACTTTTGAGGAAATTCTAGCTTCAGCAATTGTAAATTAATGAAATGAAAATTAAGGTACAAGAAGTCAGAGGTGGAATAATGAAATAACTTTATTATGTTCAAGCTAAAACGTATAAGATGTCGGTTACAACATTTTGGAAATTAGATAACATGATAAAATGAAAGATACAATAAGTTTTGAAATAAGTTAACAAATTGCTGATGTTTTGTATCACAGAGAACGCAGGGTTAGGAAGATGCGGGGAAGTCCATTGGATTGGCTGAAAAAAAGGATTATGGAAATTTGTAACTTCTTTACTTTATTTTCTATATCTATCTTTTATTCTTTTTTTCTGTATTTTATAAACTTAATAAAAATATTATTAAAAAAAAAAATGAAGAGGCAAGGCGCGGCCGCACAGGTGAGGCCGATTGGTAACTCACAGCAAGAGCTGGGAAGAGATATAAGGTCAGCATTTCCCTTCAGCTCTTTGCCACAGCAACACATTCCCTGCCTTGCTGTGTTTGGCTCCTTGACTCCTTGACTCCTTGCTCCTTGGACCCTTGACTTCCTGACTCCTTGCTTCCTGACCCTCGGACCCTTGGTTTCTTGACTCCCAGCCCTCTGACCCTCGGACTCTTGGCTTCCCGACTCCTGGCTTCTGGACTCCCGTACCTGCTCCCACCCGACCATCTTGCCCCCGGTCTTGACGTCCCCAGCTAGGACTTCGATCGCCCGTGATCTGGACCATGACACACACTCTGCTCTGCTTGCTTCATTTCTCTGCATGTTCTAGGAGACCGGGGGAGGGGAGCTGGTTGCACCCATGGCTTCTACTTCTGTCTGAACTGTGCTCTGCTGCAGCCTCTTCCTGTTCACTAAGCTTCCATTTCTGACACCTCCTCCTCCCTGTCTACTGCTTCTCCCTCTGACCACTCTTTGTCATCCCACCACCAGTTCTCTGGCTGTCAGCCTTCTTCCCCTGGGGGTTCCCTAAGGGGTTCCTCAGCTGGTGCCTCCCACCACTCCTGACACTATGGCTATGTAAACTAATCCTGGCTCCAGGTGGGGAGCGATGAGATGGGCAACACTTACCTTCCTTCATTTTATGATGTGGCTGAAGAGCTCCCTCTTATTACCTCGACTGCTTCTAGTGGGATGAGACGAGGTTGCAGTTGCTGGGGGCGGACCCAGAATGCACCTGGGATACCCAGCATTCATTGTGACATAGCATGGTCCCCAGGGGCATCTTTGAAATGACAGAGGGAGCATTTTGAAAGATCTGATAGTAGTAGTAGTAGTAGTAATAATAATAATAATAATAATAATAATACAGTGGTACCTTGGGTTACAGATGTTTAAGGTTACAAACTCTGATAACCCAGAAATAGTACCTCAGGTTAAGAACATTGCTTCAGGATGAGAACAGAAATTGGGCAGTGGCAGTGGGAGGCCCCATTAGCTAAAGTGGTGCTTCAGGTTAAGAACAGTTTCAGGTTAAGAACGGACCTCCAGAACGAATTAAGTTCTTAACCCAAGGTACCACTGTAATTTCATTTATATCCCACCCTCCCTGGCCAAACCGGGCTCAGGATGGCTAAGATCAAAGTATATAATACATTAAAACATAAAATCAAGCAATCGACTGAAATACAGCTTAAAATCAGAATAAATCAGATGGTACTGGCTGAGAGGCACCTGATGTAGACTTTCAAAGGACACTACCTGTTTCCAAAAACTTTTGGGGAAATTTCAAGGAAATGTGAAATCTCCCTGAAAGTGATTTTAAAAGAAATCCGCATGTATATTTTTTGTCTGAGAAAATGGGGGAAGGTCAACATTAATGAAATCAGCCTTTGCCAGCCCGGTGAACTCTCACAAGCCAAGGTTAGTGAAGGCTGATGCTTACAATCAGAAAATGTTAATTTTTAACATGCTGGCATGTTTGCTGGGAACCCTTTACCTGGAGTTTACCTGGAAAGTTCAGGCATTCTCAGGAGATCTTCCCAGAAATCATGGCACAGAAGCTAGAACAGTAACAGAATAGTTGACTGTCAACTCAGATAGCATCTCTCTGCAGCTCACCTAAGCACCGTGCAGCAATGCCCTTGGAAGATGTCCGTCATCAGCAAATGGCAAATCAGATACGCTCCCAAAATAAATCTGTTGCAGATTAACTTAATTACCCCAAAGCTCTTAGGAGCTTCGAGGGATTTTACAGCATGGCGCTCATCCTGAAAAGCAAAACAACCAGCTGCAACGACAACACATACCTTCTCATTACAGCGGAAATCAAATTTAGCAAGATGAAACCCATGCCTGTTTCAATATTCAACTGTGGATTGAGGGAATTAATTCACAATGAATTGCAAACTGGTTTCATGCACCATCCCCAAAAAGAATCGCTTCGGGTCTGTTTTGTCGATCTCTCTCAAATGGTAAAGCTGCCGCCGCCATTTGATTTCAGAAGCTAGCCAATTCTCCAGTAGGAAAATGGCAGAAGTCGCCACATGAGGAGAAAAGATGGGATGGCAGTTTCAAATAAATGGTTCCCCGCAAGGGAATGAAATGCAAAAATCACCTCAGGAGAATATTCCAAATATTTCCACTTATTTTTATCTTTGTACTACAGTGGTACCTCTGGTTACGTACTTACCGTAATTCATTCTGGAGGTCCGTTCTTAACCTGAAACTGTTCTTAACCTGAAGCTCCACTTTAGCTAATGGGGCCTCCCACTGCCGCTGCGTGATTTCTGTTCTCATCCTGAAGCAAAGTTCTTAACCCGAGGTACTATTTTTGGGTTAGCAGAGTCTGTAACCTGAAGCATATGTAACCCGGGGTACTACTGTATAACAAAAGCTCTAAGTTAACATAAGAAGAGTCTGCTGATCAGGCCAATATCCCACCTAGTCCAGCATCATGTTTTCACAGTGGCCAACCAGAAGCCTCTGGGAAACCTGCAAGCAGCACCCAAGCACAAGAACACTCTGCTCAGCTATGGTTTCCAGCAACTTCAGAAGCATTACTGCTTTCAGCCATGAAGACAGAGCACAGCCATCATGCCTAGCAGCCATCGACAGCCTTCTCCTCCATGAATTTGTCTAATTCTCTTTTAAAGCCATCTAAGTTTGTAACCGCAGGGACGCAGGTGGCACTGTGGGTAAAAGCCTCAGCGCCTAGGGCTTGCCGATTGAAAGGTCGGTGGTTCGAATCCCCGCGGCGGGGTGCGCTCCCGCTGCTCGGTCCCAGCGCCTGCCAACCTAGCAGTTCAAAAGCACCCCCGGGTGCAAGTAGATAAATAGGGACCGCTTACTGGCGGGAAGGTAAACGGTGTTTCCGTGTGCTGCGCTGGCTCGCCAGATGCAGCTTTGTCACACTGGCCACGTGACCCGGAAGTGTCTCCGGACAGCGCTGGCCCCCTGCCTCTTGAGTGAGATGGGCGCACCAACCCCAGAGTCTGTCAAGACTGGCCCGTACGGGCAGGGGTACCTTTACCTTACCTTTAAGTTTGTAACCATCACTGCCTCTTGTAGGAGCGAGTTTCACAGTTTAACTATGCAGGTTTTAGGGTTGTTGGGAATGCTGTTTCAACCACCAAACATCTAGTTCTGTCACAAAACAGGGCTGGCTGAGCAGTGGTGTAACAGATGCTTCTGCTGCACGGGGCACACACACAGTGGGGGGATGTCCTGCAGCCGCACCAGCCCAGCCCTCACCACTGCATCTGAAGGGTGCACTCATGCCACCCTGGCAGTCCTGCGTGGCTTTGCCCAGCAAAGGAGAGGCGATGATGTTGCCACCATGTCTCTTCCTCCCTGCCGCTTCTGCCCCTGGGTCAGGCTTGACCCAGGAGTGGGACTGCGGCCAGCTGGTGCTGTTGTCCCATTGTGTGAGGAAGCTGCCTCTGTGAGGGAGCCTGTCGTGGGGATGCCTGGTTGCGCCTCCTCAGAAAATGGCACCCAGGGCCACAGCCCCCCAGCTCCCCATGCTATGCCACTGTGGCTCAGGTGACACCTCCTTGTCCACTGTGGGAAACAGCAGTCTGGATTAGAGAGACTTTTGGTCTGAGTGAACAGGACTCTTCTTGTGTTGTTATTGTTAGAATATTCCATTCCACCTTAAGGGACAGGCATGAGACTGTTGTGTGTCACATGTCTGTTTACACTCCAGCACAGCTTGCTGGGAACTTCCGTTTGTGTATAGCTTTTGCTTTTAGCTGCTTGCTTTGGACACGAAAGGGATCAGACATGTTTTCTTTTTGTCCTGATGTATGCTGAATAAACTGCTTGTAAATATGCTTACACAACCTCTCCTGCCACTTCTGTTTGTGCGTTATCTCTAATGAGTTGTGTGTCCTGGCTTTTGAAGCTGTGGGTCGCAAATGCTGCAACAAGGACTAGAGATTGCCCAGCATACTGGCCGGTGGGCTGGAGCCAGCTGGGGGGTTGCCAATTGCCCCCGCTTCCTTGGTTGTATCACCCTGAGCCATCCAGACTGAAAAAGCACTTAAATTGCCTCAATCAAAGGCTTGTAGAACAGTTCTTCCATCCAGCATGTTCCGTTTCCCCCCAGTTTGAATGGAACAGAACATCTCAGCCAGAGAGCACCGATCTAGGAGTTCTTTTGACTTTCTAGGATCTGATGTGCAGAGCTAAGTGTCATCAGTGTGCAGGAGGATCCTGAACCCGAATCAGTGGCTTCATGCAGCTGTTGAATAGCATGGCCAGCGAGACTGAACCCTGTGGAACCTCAAAGACCACAGGCCAAGGAGAAGAAGAGCCTTCCAGAAATGAGCAGAGCCATTTCAACTTAAGGTAGCCCAGAAAGATGCCATGGTCAACTCCCCCACCTGATACCACTCCCAGCACACAAGATTACAAGCCACTGCCACCAGAACATAAGATTCGTGAGCCTACTAAAGGTTTTCCTTCATGAAAGCATTTCTCTGTTTTTTCCTAGCCAGACCAGTCTTAAGCACAATCACCATGCGCTGACAAAAATGAGGACCCATGAGTTAGCTGCAGCAAAGTTGATATTAATGTCACCCACTACTCTGCTGAAGGGCTAGTTAAATCTCTTTCTCTTAGTCACATCTTTGTGTCCCAGTAATGTTTCCTTCTATGCCTCCATTGTGGGCATTTGTGTCGCTATTGCCCTCTTCATTTGGGAAGCATCTATTAAAACACTTCCTACTAATAGAGTGCTGTCCATCTAGCAAATCTTGTGAAAGATAATTATGCCTCGTGCATTACTGAAGAATAATAATGATACTAAATATATATTTTTCTCCTAAGCCATTTATAGCATGGAGTCAGACACAGCTGCCTCCAGCTGTGAGAAATTACTTAAAAAACACAGTTTGGTTTTTATTTTATTTTTATTTACCCATCTCTCTCCTTTCTTTACATCCCTCCCCCTTTCTCAGTTATCTTGCTGCGCATACAATAACTGAAAAACGATGCAAAGGCAGAGAATGACTTATCTTACATGTGACATATACAACCCATCATTCAAAAAGGAAAAAAAAAAACCTTTCTGGAGGGAGGGGGAATCTTCTTTGATCACAACTTTAGGTTGCATTCCTAATCAGACTAATCTGATTTTCTGTCCATAAATGGTTCCTCCTGCCCCATTCCAATCAAATGTACTGTGTTTAGTGCTTATGAGTTTGCTAGTTTATTGAACCCACAATCAGTACACATTGGACCATTTGAGGAAGAATAAAAGGCTAACGTGTGGAAATTAGGATGGCACCAAGATTTTGCTGACCACAACTATTTGTTGGCTCCTTTATTTACAAGACAAGAAGGTCAGAAGAACCTGGATGGATAAAGCCAATGGCCCATCTTGTCCTGCATCGTGCTCTCACAGTGGCCAACCAGATGCCTGTAGGAATAATGGAGGACGACAGGAGGTTGGGTGTAAGTGAGCTGTGCAGAAACATGCTGACAAGCATGCTCCAAGACAAGCTGCCAGCTAGCTCTGTAGAGGCTCCTTTTATTAGCACAATATGCAAAACCAGTCAGATACATTTTGGACTGTGACCTTTACACATCTTCCAATCCCGAGATCGAGGGGTGGTGCAAAGTTATTTTGGCACCTGTTTCCACCGCATCATTTCCCCCTTGAACAATGTGTGATGAAGGAGACAAAGGTCACAGACAGGGCACGGCAGACCACTAAGAGAGCAAAGGTTAGATAGAGGGCATGATGTTCAGACAGCTGTGGCTTTGTCTGCTGGTGCGAGTGTGCTCCACACCCAGCGATCATTCCTTCAGATGCCTGGGAAACCCACAAGCAGAACTCAAACACAAGAGCGCTCTGTGGTTTGCAACAACTGGTCTTTAGAAGCATTACTGTCTCTGACTTTGCAGACAGAGCAGAGTCATCATGGCAAGTAGCTATTTATAGCCTTCTCTGCCATGAATTTACCCAGTCCTCTTTTAAAGCCATCCAAGTTGGTTGCTATCACTTCCTCTTGTGATAGCAACTCAGTACTATAGTTTAACTTTGGTTTCTCTTGTTTTCTCATTTTTCCAATCCCACTTCAGCTTGCCACATTTCTGCCTCAGATTGCAGTTTTTTCCACCTACCCCTGAAAGGCTTAATTCACCAGCATTTCTCCTAATGCACTTTTTTTTGCATGCCATTATTTCCACTAATATTTGCATTTTTATGCACACCTGCCCCCAATACATGCATTTCTCCCTCTTACACATTTCTGGCTGGAAAACTGTGCTGTAAAATTCAGAGAAGTACAGATTCTGAAGCATAGCTGTGCTTTGCTTTGTTTATTGTGTTAGTAAGATCAAATTAGGCAGGTCCACATTAAAATGAGAAGCAAACCAAGCTTCACTCCCATCCGTACTTGCATTCTGCTGTCCGTAGCAGTCAAAAACTGAAAATAACAAAATAATCAATGAGAGAATTCAGATCACGCCAAACAAAAAATCACAATTAAACGATGCAAGAAGAAAAAAGTTACAACATAGTATGGAAGAGTGTTAGCCAGTCTAGGTCTCATTCAGAATTTTCAAAGGATCTCCAATTCAGCGGTTCTTTAACAACTGGAAGAAGGAAGCCCAGATCTCTCTAGGAAGAGAATTCCAGTGCACTTGGAATTACAGACGTACATCAGAAGTTGAACGGAATCTATTCTGGAAGTCCGTTCGACTTCCAAAAAATTCAGAAACCAAGGCACGGCTTCCAATTGGTCCCCATTTGCGCAGGCACACCCCCCAAAATAGAGGAAGCCACGCCAGACATCCAACTTCCAAAAACAAAGTTCGGAAACCGGAACACTCACTTCCAATTTTCAATTGTTTGAGAGCTGGAACGTTTGACTCCCAAGGCATTCGGGAGCCGAGGTACAGCTGTACCAAGAAAACCCTGCCCTCAGTGAGAGGAAGTCTAAACTCTACATTCTCACGTTTTGCCTCTGGTGGAGACATTTTTGTCAGTGAAGTAGAATATACATCATGGTGAACTTTGGCTTCATTTTCAAAAACAATATAAAAAGCACTGTGAAATCAAACATTTTAAACAATTTTTAAACAAATATTGTGTGTGTTTTGTACAAAAAGTTTCATTCCCATTCCAAATCAAGAGCCTTGACCTTAGCACTGCATGACTCAAACATGGCAGGACTAAATTTCCTTCTTTGATGCTCATTTCCTGTGGACAAGTTTTAGAATTAATAGCTCTGGTCTCATTTCCCAAAACCCTTATTCTCATCTTCATTTATTTTAGTATCGTAGGCAAGAATGCTTCCAGTAGGATTTGTGTGTATATGGCTAACTAACTATTCCTCTCCCTAACTAAAGCATTGTTTTCTCCTCTAATCCTATTAGTGAAATATGGGCCACAAACATCTCAAGATCAAAAGGTCTCCCAGAGTGCTAATCTGAATGAGGTAATTTAGGAAAAACAAGACGTATGGGAGGATACATTCCCTGAGATAAACATGGCCCAGGAGGGGGAGAAAGATGAATGGCAATGATGATGATTTTAATATTCATTGGGAGAAGGAACTTGGTTGTCTGAGTCCACCTTCAGAGAGGAATAAAGCTTCTCTATACATATACTGGGATAACATTTTGATAGGGTGCTTAGCCCCTCTCATGAGTGCTAATTCTCTCCTGGAAAAGATTCCCAAGCCTTGTTTTACTGAGCAAATATTAACTCCCAGTTTCTTTTTTAAAAAAATGATATTTATTACTTTTAAAACTTACAAAAAAGAAGAAAAAGAAAAAAGGAATAAAAGGAACAATACAATATAGACAATACAAAACACAACCTTAACACCTAAACACAATAAACAAAACAAAACAAAACAAAAACAATTTAAAAACACACATCATACCTTTACCATAATCTATCTTTCATTCCCTTGTTTCATTGACCTCCTCTCACCTCCCTTTTTGTATTCCACTTCTATAAGTTATCTCAGCAATTCCTTTGTCTTAAAATATTTTAATCTTATTTCCCATTAAAACTAATATACCTATTTACACTTAACCTCTTAAAACATTTCCACTAAGGCCATAAAATTTCATTCCAAGATTTTTCTATCCCTCATTAAATTTTACAAAATTTCCCTATATAGACTTTAAATTTTCCAATCTTCTTTCACCGTCTCCTCTTTCTGGTCTCGGCCTCTGCCAGTCCCTTCCATCAACCCCATATAGTCCATCAACCTGGAGATCTTATGTCCGAGGCTCTTAACTCTTCTCCACGTCCCTTCTGACAGTCTTCTTCATATTCTTTAATTCTAGAGAGCAGATCTCGGGGAAGCTCCGACACAACAACACTTTTGTTCCATCTCGACAGGTCAGCCAGATTTCCATAGTTAAAACTAGGATCCATAAAATATTTCAAATCTTGTTTCAAGGTTCCTCCAAATCCAAAGGCCCCCAAAGCTCCAATCTCCTCCTGACCCAAATCCATGTCCCAAATGTCAATTGATCCCTACATAAGGGGATCTCTCCAACTTTCCTTTTCCAGTCCAGGCCAGGCTCCAATCTTCAAAATCTGACTTTTTCTAGTTTCAATCATAAAGGGCCTCAACTTGTAACCCTCAATTTGCCTCTGTGAGGTTAAGGCTCCCCCTTGTATTGCTTTAGGTTCGACAACAGCAACTTTCTCCTTCTCCTTTTCAACAATTTGCCCTGTTAAAATAGATTCCTGTGCCAGATCCTGAGTTATTTCTGTGTTGGTACTCACTTTTAGTCCCAAAATGTCAACTTTAGTAGTCGTAGCATCTATCTTTTTATGAAGCTGTTCCAACAGATGGCTTATCTTACAAAATGCAGACACTATTGCCTCTCCTGCCAACATTCTTGAATGTCCAAGGTCAATCTCTGGTTCTCACAGTACTTATCGTACAGCTGGATTCCTCAGCTCGACTCTTGTAACAGTTTCCAAGACTCCCTCTAGGGGGGAACAGTCTCCACTTGTATCAATCCTTTCCAACACAATTCCAAAAGTAAAGATAGTTTCAATTTTCAGTTACTTTTTCTTCCTTTTAAAACGCAAAAGCGGACAATGGAAACAATATATTTCTCTTATTAACTGACTGTTTTTCGCTGTCAATGAACTCTTCCAAAACGTCAATCTGCTGGCAGCCCGTTCCCAGGAGTTCAGAGCAGTGGTAATTTAATTTTTATCACTCTCTCCTGCAGGATGCATGATCCACAATTTCCCCCCTCTTCCCCTGCTTCCAAGAGGGGTTTAATAGTTTCAATCAATGGAAATTTAATCCTTTACATGAGGCGTTCCAAGACCTTAGCTTGCAACCTCTTTGCTTCAGTCTATTTACAAGAAGGGAAGGCGGACTTCCTGTTTTGAACCTTCCCTGTTCGGTGCCAAATTAAGGTATTTAAAGATCCAATTTTCCGTTCTACTCACGGGTTGTTGTTTAAAGTCCAATTGTCCACAGGAAAAAGTCAGTGCTCTCCGACAATAGCAATGCGGCTTCACTCCGTGAAAGAAGCAGTTGATTCAAAGCACCGTGCCGCTCACCCCACGTCGCTCCAGATCCCCAAAACAGGGTTTCCCCATGAGTAGGGGAGGCGCGAAAGGTGCCAGCCAAATCCCAAGTTCACAGGCTTCTTCCGCCTGTGATTTCAGTGGGTCTCCGCCTTCGCCGTGGCGGTTCAGACCCTACTTTTCATGGAGCAAGTTCCTCTCAATCGGAGGAGCTCCGCCATTGCCGGAGGCGCCAACCCGGAAGTCCCAATTAACTCCCAGTTTCAGAGCCGAGGGGAAAATATGACACCATGGAAGGGAAGACCTTTGCAAGGGAGAATTGATGGGTATAGGAAGGGTAAGAACTCTATGTTTTCTTCTTTCAACTGTTGTTTTAAGCATGAAGTAAGACCTCTTGCTACCTTGAGTGTACAAAGAAACAAATTTAACAATGTAGCCAGCTAGTTGGTTTGTGCCCACTGTCTAATATGAATCATGCTATGCATTGATGGGAGGGACAAGGGTGGCACTGTGGGTTAAACCACTGTGCTGCTTGGGCTTGATGATCGAAAGGTCGGCGGTTCGAATCCCCACAACAGGGTGGGCTCCCGTTGCTCGATCCCAGCTCCTGCCAACCTAGCAGTTCCAAAGTACACAGTGCAAGTAAATAAATAGGTAGCGCTCCGGTGGGAAGGTAAACGGCGTTTCCGTGCGCTGCTCTGGTTTCGCCAGAAGCAGCTTAGTCATGCTAGCCACATGACCTGGAAAAACTGTCTGCAGAAGCGGACAAACGTCGGCTCCCTCGGCCTTTAAAGCGAGATGAGCGCCACAACTCCAGAGTCATTCGTGACTGACTTCATTGTCGAGGTCCCTTTACTTTTACCTTTTAATGCATTGATGTAAATATAAATATTTGGCATCAGAAAGTTCCATGACAAAGGCCACATTCATATATTTGAGTCATCATGATACCATTTTAAACTGTCGTGGCTTCCCCCAAAGGATTCTGGGAGCTATGGTTTGTTAAGGTTGCTGAGGGTTGTTAAGAAAGCCATACTCCCTTCACAGAGCTGCAATTCTGGGAGTGTTTTAGCAGTCAATCCCTCTTCTTCAGTGGGTTCTAGTATTGTGGAAGTGAGACTTACTCACAGGTAAGTATGCATAGATTCTTTCACCACCCTGGTGCCCTCCAGTCATGCAATATGTCAGGGAAGACTGATGCATAGAATTACAGCCTTATTCTTTCCTCTCTCTTTTTCTTTCTTGCTAAGGAGACACAATTCTGAATCCTCTGGATAAAACAAAGCAAAAAAAGGATGTTGAATTAAAAGCACACAGTGAATGTTTCCTTTTCAAAACATTGTGAATTCAATGCAAACTGGCCAACTTTGTTTGTTTATTGCTAATTGATCTGTAGTTTCCATAAGCTCTGGTGCCCTCTTCTTACCCTTCTCCCACCCAACTCCAGATAGACCCAAATCACTAGACTTTGCTCCATGTTTAGATATTAGATATGGGAGGCTGATCTTCAAATTGACTGATAGGGATCATCCAGGCTTAGTTCAGGGATGCTAGTCAGCTGTCAAAGTCAAATGTAGTCTCTCATTCACTCAACTCTGCCCCTTAGAGAACAGTAATTATTTTGCTCTAGAGAGACTGGGAAGCTGAGTTACAGCGTACCTCGCTACATCTACCTCATCTCTTAATAAATTCAGTTTTTCCAATCATAAGTCACAATAGCGAGTTTGAGTATTGTGAAGGACGAACCAAGGGTGTTAGCTACTGGTGGAAAGTTCAGGCTAATATTTTTTTAAAAAGTAAAATAAAATAGGCAAGTACCAGAAAGACCATTTAAGACCATTTGCCCCCCTCAAGTACGGACCTGTGTGGTCAGTTAGATCATTGGGAGAAAATCTACTCATGGCACCGCACACTACAGAATATACAAGGATATTGGAGCCAGTGTGGAGTGGTGGTTAGAGTGTTGGACTAGGACCTGGGAGACCAGGGTTTAAATCCCCACTCAAGCAATGAAACTCGTTGGATAACCTTGGGCTAGTCACAGTCTCTCAGCCTAACCTACTCATGCCAGGAACTGTGTGACGCAGGAAGGGAGCTGTAGGCAGATGTTTTATTATGTTTGTTCAATTGCTTTGTCCTAAGCGGAAGGGTCAAAATATAGTAAATAACTTATTGCTGATCTTTGTGCTACCGTTATATTTCATCTCTTTCCCCGCAAACTGCTTTGAGCATTCTGTGAGAAGGAGATAAAGAAATAACATTGACATTGGTGTTACCATTAGCACCTTCCTTCTAGGAGCATGGATGTTGTATGACATCCCTTGCTGTTTCCCTATGGACATCCTCACTAAGGGAAACAGATGTGAATCCAGTCAAGAGTGGATTAGCAATTATGCTAAATACTCGATAGAGTAGGCCCCCTGCTTGTGGTTTAATTATTTGGCATTTCCCGGTGTGAAATGTGTTCTTGTCTGGTTCCCTATACCAGCCTTCTTGAAAATTCCCCTCAAGTTCAGAAAATCGTGGTTGTTCCCTCCATCTGAAGGAATGAATCAAGGCCATGTTATGAATGTGAGATAAATTTACAGTAGTAGTGATGATGTGGTCATCAAAAGGTAGAAAATTCTGTGACGATGGTAAAAACAGGGTGGGATGAAATACACACTTAACCTTGGACTATGAAGAACTGAACTTTGTGGGATGTACTTTTGAATAGATATGCATAGAATTGCACCATAAATGGTGCAGGCTTTTACAGGAAGCTGATGGGTTAAAGTAGTGAGGATCTTCTTACACCACAGATGAACCATCTTTGGTGGATTCCAACTCCCATCACCCCCAGCCATCGCAGCCAAAGATCAGGAAATATGGATTATGGAGTCCAACAACATCTAGAGAACCAAAGATTCTTCATCCCTGAGCTCCACACACATCCCATTCATCAAGTTTGTACTTTTTACTGATCTTATCTGTGTTTTTATTGATAAATATTGTACTTATATTTTTCCCAAAAGAGTTGTGTTGCCATTAACTGTGTCTTAAATTTATTATGTACACTGTTTAGAGAACTTTGTGACTTACAGTCCAATCCCAACCGTGTCTACACAGATATCCTACTGAATTCAGTGGTGCTTACTCTGAATTATGTAGGGTTTGTGGTTTGGACTGCACTCTTAGCACTCTATAAATCATTCTAAATATTTTTTTAAAAAATCAAATTAATCATGATGAGTGACATTTCACTAGTTTAAAATAAAGTGAACTTTGTGATCTCCTGCCTCCCCTGCTCATCTGCCCCCTTCCTCATCTCTGTTCGTTAAAAGTGTAATCATTTATTTACAGAAAGCAGTTGGCATTTAGTCATTGTCTCTTACAGATAATTTTGTGCCTTTATCAGGCTTACTGGGAGACAGAAAATCCAGCCAGACATCATACGTCTTGCACTATCCAGCAGCAAGGAAATGCCATTTTTCTTATCTTTATCTCCAATGTTGTTTTCAATGATGAGCTGACTAAACCTATTTGCATATGCCTGCAAATGTCCATCAATCTCCATAAAGCAAAAAGCCTTTCTAAACCTTGCAACTTTCCTTTTTGTCCAGCATAATTTCCCCTGTCTCTCTGTCTTTGACTCGCTCTCTCCCCATCTCCCTCTCCCATTGTTCCTGAAGCAGCAGCAAGAAATCTAAATATAATACAACGGAGACTATCCTCCTTACTGTAAAGAACCTTGGTAGTTACTGCTTCCTGTTATAAAGATAGAGAGAAGATCACAATGTGGGTTTGGAAAGAGTTGAGCCCTTCTCCCCTGCAGATGGTTTCTAAAAGCTGCTTTGCTTAATATGGTAAATGAAATGAGCACAAATAGTAAGAGCACAAATAGGACTCCCTGGTCCTGAATGGGGTAACTGTGCCCCTGAAGGACCAAGTGCACAGCCTAGGAGTCATTTTGGACTCACAGCTGTCCATGGAGGCATAGGTTAAATCTGTGTCCAGGGCAGCTGTCTACCAGCTCCATCTGGTACGCAGGCTGAGACCCTTCCTGCTCGTGGACTGTCTCACCAGAATGTTGCATGCTCCAGTTATCTCCCGCTTGGACTACTGCAATGCGCTCTATGTGGGGCTGCGTTTGAAGGTGACCTAGAAACTGCAATTAATCCAGAATGTGGCAGCTAGACTGGTGACTGGAAATGGCTGCCGGGACCATATAACACCAGTCCTGAGAGATCTGCATTGGCTCCCAGTACATTTTCGAGCACAATTCAAAGTGTTGGTGCTGACTTTAAAGCCCTAAATGGCCTCAGTCCTGTATACCTGAAGGAGCGTCTCCACCCCCATTGTTCAGCCCAGACACTGAGATCCAGCGCCGAGGGCCTTCTGGCAGTTCCCTCATTGTGAGAAGTGAGGTTAAAGGGAACCAGACAAAGGGCCTTCTTGGTAGTGGCGCCCACCCTGTGGAACGCGCTCCCATCAGATGTCAAAGAAATAAGCAGCTATCCTATTTTTAAAAGACTTCTGAAGGTAACCCTGTTTAGGGAAGTTTTTAATATTTAATGCTGTATTGTTTTTAACACTCGATTGGAAGCCACCCAGAGTGGCTGGGGAAACTCCGCCAGATGGGTGGGGTATAAATAATAAATAATTATTATTATTATTATTGGTGGTGGTGGTGGTGTTCTGAAAAACTGCATTGTGTTTTATTTATTTTTTAAATTTATGCCCCGCTGTTCCTACCAAGAGAGCCCAGGGTGGCAAACGAGAAAAGATAAAATGATTTTTTTAGAAGCTTAAAAACACTCTTAAAACAATTCCAATAGAGATGCAGACTTCGAAAGACCTTAACTTGAAAGAGGAAGGTCATCAGTAGGTCCTGGAGACTACGGAGATTGCTCCTGTCTCATTTTCAAGAGGAGGAACGTCCATCCAACACTAGAGGCTTGAGTCCTACATTATGTTGAATGGACCCCCCAATAAGATGGTATCTGTAGGAGGCCCTCACCTAAAGAGCAGCGATCAATTCAGTATACAAGGGGTGAGACAATCTATTGGACATGTGGCTCATGGAGATCCCAAATGAACACAAAATGATGATACACCACAAATGAGAAATATATGTGAAGCACTCCTGTGTTGTATCAGAATTGTGCTGCTCAAATGCTTCTTATTCTGAAGGAAATCCCATGTTACCTTTCATATTATCAGGAGAAAGCCACACTTGCAGAGCTGAATTTTGGCATCAATGTCGACCCTTGTGGAAAGATAACTGCCCAGGTAGGAGAAGTGATTGACGTTTTCCAACATTACACCACTGAGTTGGATCTGTGGCACTGCAGAGGGGTTATTTTGTACTTGTTGGTGCAGCTCTTTGGTCTTTTGGATGTTGGACAAGTGTTTCATAAGCTTCTGCTTTAGGATGGTTTGGAGGTCATCCAGAAATTTTTACACATCACTTGGGAAGACAGGCAAACTAATACCAGTGTACTGGAAGAAGCAAAGATCACCATTGTTGAAGCAATGATTCTTCAACTTCAACTTAGTTGAACTGGTCATGTTGTGTGGATGCTTGATTATCGTCTTCTAAAGCAACTACTCTATTCCGAACTTAAAAATGGAAAGTGTAATGCTGGTGGTCAACAAAAGTGGTTTAGAGACTGTCTAAAGGCAAATTTTAAAAAATGTAGTATAAACACCAACAACTGGAAAACACTTGCCTGCAAGCACTCCAGTTGGAGAACAGCCTTTACCAAAGGTGTCATGGGCTTTGAAGACACTCGAACTCAGGACGCAAGGGAGAAATGTGCTAAGAGGAAGGCACGCTTGGCAAATCCACAGTGTGATCAACTCCCGCCCGAAACCAATGTCCCCACTGTGTGTGGATCCAGAATTGGCCTCCACAGTCACTTACAGACTCATTGTTAAAACCGTGTTTATGTGTGATGGCCTGGAAATCCGATTCAGAGGCTGAACCGGAGGAATCCCAGCCTGCACAGGAGTCCCTGCCTCCAGGGCCGGCTGAACTGGGGCAGGGCCTTGATTCTGAAGCGGCTGCACCTGTGCCGGATCCTCAGGAGCAGGTACCAGGTGAATCCACTCTGGCTCCAGAGGTGGTTGAGGACTCAGTGCCTACAGTCTCCCCCTGGGTCCAGTAACCCTTCAGCCTCTCCTGAACTGCAGAGGCTCAGGGCAGAGAGGTGAAGGGAACTGGTTTCTCCCAGGAGGAGTGCTCGCCTTAAGGCCAGGAGAGGCGGGTCTCCTGGGGGTCAGAGAAGATAAAGGCTAGTCAGCCCGGTCCCAGGTTGCGGGAGCAACGTTGTTGAAGAGCTGTTTCGGCCAGCATCCAGTCCTGTTCCCCCAGAGTTCCTGTCCTTGCCCGGCTTCTCGCTGTGGACCCTGCTTTGCCCGAGGAGGACTGTCTGCCGACCCTCAACTCAGGTCCTGGACCTCGCCCCACGGTAACCTCCCCCCTGGACCAGCACATTATGGAAGACAATCTTACTCGGCTATGAGTGATAGAAGAAGAAGAAGAAGAAGAAGAAGAAGAAGAAGAAGAAGAAGAAGAAGAAGAAGAAGAAGTAGTCATGGAACCTCTTTGCTAGCTTCACGAAATGACTTTTTTCTCAAGTCAGGTTGGAACATAAGGAAGTTGTCTTATACCAGACCATTTCCCCACTTTAGCCTAGTATCTGTTCATTGGACCCAGCATTGTCTCACTAGGAACAACCCTCTAGAATCCTAGGCATATGTCCCATTAAATGTTACCTAATTCCTTTTAAAAAAACAACTAAAAACAAACAAACCTGGAGACACCAAACATTGGACCTTCTTCATGTGCTGAATGAGGGGTGGAGAACCTCCAGACCCCCCTGATGTTGCTTGACTGCAACACTCATCCTCACTAACCATTGACCATACCAGCTGCAGCTGGTTGGACTTAAAGTCTAACAACATCTGGAGGGCCACAGTTACCTGCTCCCCAATTGATGACTATTCATAAGTTGATTGCTTGCTTCCTGGGGAATAAGATATGGGTCTCATGTGCACTATATTTTAAATGCACTATCATACCACTTTAAACAGTAATGGCTTTCCATTCTTTCCCCCAAAGAATCCTGGGAAACAGTGGCGTAGCGTGGGGGGTGCCAGGGGTGCCAGCCGCACCGGGCGCAACATCTGGGGGGGCGCGAGTCCAGAGGGAAGGGACAAGTTCCTTCCTCCGCCGGGCTCCCCGCCACCACCGCCAGCCTTGCACCCTAGCGCGCGCGCGCCCCCCGCCGCTGCGGCTGCGCTCCACTCACTGCTCGCAGGAGGAGCAACCACTGCAGCAGCACCGCCGCCGCCACCAACGCCTGGCCGGGCACGGGCAGCCTCCACACCCTGACGCCGCCGCCATCCCCTCGGCCCAGCCACAGGCGGCTGCTTCTGCCGACTGGGAGGGAGGAGAGCTCCGAGGGGCCTCGCCGCGCCCTGCGCTCCCCAAAACCCTCCGAGAGGAAGCCGGCGGGCAGGCGAGGGTCTCCCGGCGGAAGGGGGCGCCGCTGGCTCCGGCTCTCAGCGCAAGTCTCAGCCATGGGGGGGGGTCGGGCGAGGACAGAGCACGGCTGGAAGCCCCCGGACCAGGCCGGGGGGAGGAGAGGCCCTCGCCAAGCCCGGATCTGGAGCACCTCGGAGCGCGGGCTCCACCTACAGCCCAAGGAGAGGAGGGGGCGGGGAGGCGCCCAAGGGGAGGGGGCTTCGGCTGCCTCGGCCCGCGGGGGCTCCGCAAATAATAAATTTAATAAATTCCTGCTGAGCCTTAAGGGGGGGGTCCTTGGCTCCTTCGCTTGCCCCCAGCCCCAGTGGCGTAGCGTGGGGGGTGCAGGGGGCGGCCGCAACATCTGGGGGGGCGCGCTCGCACTCGAGTGCTAAAATCCAGGGGTTAGGGGGCGCAAATTACTTGCCTTGCCCCGGGTGCTGACAACCCACGCTACGCCACTGCTGGGAAATGTAGTTTGTTAACATTGCTGAGAGTTGTTAGAAGACCCCTTTTCTCCT
Source organism: Podarcis erhardii (assembly GCF_964252035.2). NCBI lineage: Eukaryota > Metazoa > Chordata > Lepidosauria > Squamata > Lacertidae > Podarcis > Podarcis erhardii. The sequence goes on along the minus strand of NC_138513.1, from coordinate 12,783,342 downwards.
CAGAGAACTAGGACTCTCAGAGTTCCCTAGGATGAACTATTCCTCTCAGAGGTAAGTTTGGCCTTTGACTTTTGCTGAGGGATGACATCCATTTGGCAGCTGGTTGCCTAAACTTGAAGTCAATGGTCTATTACTGTTTCCACAGCATGGTCCCTGTCTCCAGTGTCCTTGAACCACCCACTCTGATTTTTAACTTCTGTGTGCTCCAAAGCTATGCCTTTATGAGCATTGAAAACACAAGGTGCTTCAGTTTCAAGAGAGCAGTGTGCAAATTCTGTTATGCACAATGAAACTTCACAGAATATATAACCTAAGTTGCTATGAAAGAAGGAAGATATTGGAATACTCCAAGTCATTTGCCCATTTATGTGCACAAAAAATGGTAAAATAATAACTGGGAGGCAACACTTACTAAATTGATCCTTGCAATGTATCCCTAATGAATACTATTGTATAGTTATAAGATTATTGTATAATCTTAGAAGGGACATGGCTGTGACCCTGCACTTCTGAATTTGCCACTACTCTGGGATAGGCTGGAGAAATAGCAGTCGGCTGAGTCTCAGTCATAAGCAAAATCTCATTGGTGAGTTGGCACATTGAAAAAAGTTGTCCAGCCAACATTTGCATTCTAAGTACCTGAAATTGCTTTTGCGAGTCTCTTCTAAACAATTAGACTCCAATGATTATCATCTACTAAGAACATTAAAGCACAAGGTTAGAGACCCTTCTTCCCAAAGCAAACAACGGAAAAGTGACTCTGCAAATGAAAGTTGGATATTATCCAATTAAAAGCGGAACACAATCACTCGAAAATACTTACTCATAGAAATGATTATAGGTTTCTCAAGTCAATGCATTGACCGTCCCCAGTTCGTGGCACTGGCATATTAGCCAAAGTGCATTTATTATAGCTTTGTATCCAACCTTTGCAACTTTGATTTAAAGTCATGCATTCTAATATGTTTTGACAAGTAAATTGCTTGCCTTTTTTCTTTTGATAGCCAACCATATAAATAATGCATGCATGGTAATAGTGCGAGCAATAATGTAAAAGTCAAGTAATGTGGCCCACACAGAATGTTAACGATAAAGGTGCCCTATCTGTTTCTAAGTGGGAGACGGACTGAAAAAATGAAGGATGGCTCAGCCCAAGCCACCTGGAATGGGCATTCACAACTGCTGCAATGCACTGGCACTGCCAATGAAATAAATTATCTGGCAGCATCCAAGAACCGCCCCCCTTTTACGTTTGCACCTTTAGCCTAAAACAGTTGACCTGGTGGATGTTTCAATATCTGCATATTGTTCTTTTAAAGTTTCCAGGATTTAAACGTTTGTATCAGGAAATCAGCTCACTAAACAAAATAACAGGTCTTGCAGGGTGAACAAGGTGGGCAAAGCCATGGGGAGTTTCCTTCCCCTGTCTGTAAGCATGGGGAGGGAGAGTAGCAGAAGTAGGCAGAGTCTCAGTTAGTACTACGGAAATGTGAAGTTCTTTGCCTGATTAGTTATGTCCAAGGAATCATCAGAAGCCCGTGTGACCTCTTCTTCTCAGAGCACCACCTGGTGGAGAACTTACTCAAATAGTTTTGTTGCCCCCTGCAGGTCTCCACTCTGTTTTGTTTTATACACAGTGTTTTCTCTCCTGTCTTGTAGTGTACAGTACAGTATCTTCTCCTGCCTCCTTTTCAGGCCTTTGCCTCCTTACCCCTTCCCATTCTACTGGCTCACAACTAGGGATGGCAACCATAGACACTTCTGCCTTCTTAATCTTCTTCTTCCCCCTCCTCGTTGCCCTTGCTGAGGCAGCTCAAATTCCTTTCATACTTCCCTTCTTTCCCATCCACTTCCTCCTTCCCTCAACTTCTTTCTGGTGGAGAAAAGGTATGTCTTCTCCAACTTGATATCTTCCAGATCAGGCATCCCCAAACTCAGCCCTCCAGATGTTTTGGGACTACAACTCCCATCATCCCTAGCTAACAGGACCAGTGGGCAGGAATGATGGGCATTGTAGTCCCAAAACATCTGGAGGGCCAAGTTTGGGGATGCCTGCTCCAGATCATCTAGACTACAACTGTCACCATCCTTGGCCCTTGCTATGCTGGCAAGGGATGGTGGGCAGAGTGGTCCAAACATCTTCAGGGCACCAAGATTGGGGAAGGCTGATCTAAAGCTTCAGTCAGCTTCAGAACAGTGGTGCAACAACAAATCCAGCCCTCTCTTGCCACATACCCTCATAAGCAACCATGTGAAGGCTGCATGCCACTGCTGGGCAGGACCAGAGGCAAAAGTGGATGGAGAGGTGGACACAGCTCTTACTTTTGCACAATAGGCTACATTTCAGGGACGCCAAAGCCAGACATTTCTAGATACACAACGTCTCTGTTCTCCATCCAGGTAGGCAAGTACCACACATTGCAGCCAGACAAAAGCACTCAAGAAGCATGTGGAGCAGAAGTGATGATGGGGAGTGCCCAAGGAAATGTCCTGAGGGCTGGAGAGAGGGATCTGTAAAGTCACATTTGGCCCCTGGGCACAGGTACTTCCCTCTGGCCTAACAGCATTCAACCTAACCCTGAATATTGCTCCACAAGGAGCTCTCCACGGTATTGATCTGATTGCACCTGTCTGTACTTTTTCTGAGCACATCTATGGGTTTCGGAATGAAACAGGAGAGAAAGTTGAAGGCTATTTCTCTATAACATTTCTATCCTCCCCCATGAAACAGAAATAAACTAGTTCTGTCAATTTCTAATTCTGTAAATTAAACATTCTTTTGTTTGCAACGGGAGACTCATGATTAATACTAATACATGTTCTGGAGCACAACTCTGCATACAATCTATTCTTTTAATAAAAAAGAAAATAGAGCAAAGTGGTTTAAAATGTAATTATTAGTTCAATAAATGCTGCAGATGTGAACCAGAGCATCTTCCCTTTGTTTCTCATTTTTAGCGCAATATCAGAACTGCCAGCATTTCTTTCTGATCAGTTTATCACCATATAATTTGAATGCTCATATCTTCCCAGCGAAACTGTATGATTAGCCACTTAAATACCCCCATTTTATTCTTTTAAACAATTGTGGTAAAGAGCATCACTCTTCTGTATCAGTGATGATTTTGAATGAGAATTAGACAGCATGTGGACTGCAATTCTAAATAATCAGACTGAACAGAGAGGAATTTTAAATATATATAATTTTATTGAAATGATGTCGAGACGCAGACATGGGGATTTTTTTATTTTAAAAAAAGATCCCCACGTATTATATGTAAATAAGATTTTTCAGGAGATCAGATTCAATGCAAAGATAAGGGAACAGGACAAGAACCAGATCCAAAGATTCACACAGCCAATACTACATATCTTTGGACATGTATGCTATGAAGAGCAGGCATCAATGCCGATAGAAAACCATTTTGGAAACTGATGGGTGGGTTGCAAAGAGAGTGTGGTAAATCGTGGGAATTTGTTAAAAGAAAAGCATTTGTAAAAGTTTTAAGCGCTGGGAATGTATGAACCCAGGTGAGGGGAGAGACTCCATCGGGCAAGGCCTCCTTCCACCTGCCTTGCCCCACCTTCCAGTCTCTGTTTCTCAATTTGTATTGTATTACTTTATGCCCTGTGGCTTGCCGTTGTTTTATTGATTGTAGTTTTGAAATTATTTATTGTAATTGTTAAGAGTGGGTTTCTGTTTAATTTTTATATGCTGATATTATTCTATACTATTCTTATGATTGTTGAATGTTACTTTATTTGATGTAGATTGCTTATTTTAAAGCCGTTTTATTATCACATTTTTGTATTGCTTTAGATTGTTATTCTTTGTTTCTTCAGCTTTTAAACCGCCTTGAGTATTATAAGATAGAAAGGCGATATACAAATTAAAAGTGATGGTGATGATATGTACCTAAAATAGCTCTTCGCATCTCATCAAAGGTAAGGGCTGGTTCACACATGCACGCATGACAGTTGTTGCTGTGTATGTGTGTGTGTGTCTTTCAATCAAGCAGCGTATAAATTTTATGAAACAAAATAAATAAATTTGCTTACCATGCAGTAAATGCTTGGCATGTGAATGTGCAAACCAGCTTCCTTGAAATATATAGGGGAGACTAGATGCTAGGCTAGATGGGGGGCCTGATCCAGGAGGGCTTTTCTTATGTTCTTAAGGAGGCATTCTGTGGTGCAAGTATTCAGGCAGAAATGTTTCTCTTTCTCAACTGAATTACACCCAATGCCCGCACACCACCAGAATGCCATTTGGAGCTCCACATCTCCGTACGCATGCCAAAGTCACCCCCTACATGATGGTATGCTAGAGACAAGTCAAGTCCCTTGTGTTTAATTTAAGGCTTTGTTTGTTTGTGCAGGTAGCAGAGCCTGCATTGACATCTCTTTCATTCTTGACATCTTAATGTAGTCCTCATAGACATGCTTTGACAGTGCTTACTTGTGTTTTGACAGTTCAAGTGTCTACCCCCTTAAGACTTGTCTGCAGCCTGCCATTGCATTTTTGTGCAGATGAAACGCTGCCACTGTTAGTTAAGGGTTAAGGCTGAATCTCCTCCAGCCAGTGGCATAGCGTGGGGGGGGCAGGGGGGCCGGCCACACCAGGCGCAACATCTGGGGGTTAGGGTTAGGGGGCGCAAATCCACGGGTTAGGGGGCGCAAATTACTTGCCTTGCCCCGGGTGCTGACAACCCACGCTACGCCGCTGCCTCCAGCAACTCCTCTGGATCCACTTAAATCTTTCCTTAGTTCTTGGATGGCTGAGAGAATCCTTTTTGGGGGGAGGGGGAAGCAAAGGACAGGGCCACCCATCCTAGGAAGAAGGTACTGTAAAAAGAGCATTTATATTTCTATCACCATTGCTTAGTTCAAGGTTGTTTTCCTGACTGAAGGAAGCATCCAATTGCAACTTGGACGCCGCTTTTCAAAACCAAAAGCACTCCATGAGAAGCTCATCATGGGGCTTCCAGATTTCCACAGAAATCTGTCTGTTGCAGCAGGGTTCAATGGAGGATTCAAGAACAGGCATTCATTGAATCAGGTCATTGTCCAGATTATGGGCTGTACCCCCATATTCTGAGCTGAGAATACCCTAGGACCCTTAACCATAATTCCTTTGTGTTTACTCATTGCAAGGAATATCAGTAATGGCATATATCTACCATGTTTTCTTTGAGGGAAGTCCCCCACCATTGCTGGTTTCATTGAGGAACCTTTGATAAGTTTCCAAAGAGATCCAGGCTTCCTCAGAACTAAACAAATTTTGTAGAGCAAAAATGTTAGGTGACTCCGCCACCAAAAGCCGACCTTTCATTGAGCTATTTCCTGCTCTTTATGTGTACAGAGAGAGAGAGAGAGACTTTGTTTTCCTACTCACCAAATAATTCCCCATAGCTGAGGAGTATATTGTAAGTGTGGTGTTGCTATGGTACCGTTTTCAGCCTGAGGGCCGCATTGCATTCTGGGCAAGCTTCTGGGGGCCACAGGCCAGTGATGAGTGGGGACAGAGGCAAAAGTGGTCAAAGCAATGAATATAAAACTGACTTTTCTGCAGTAGGCTAGTTTCTGCACACATTTTTCGCACACTCCTCCATGCAGGCAAGCAAATAGCTCTGTTGTAGTTGAAGGACACATTTCAGCCAATCAAACAAACAACAGCAATAGCTATTGAGTAGAGATATCAAGCTCCAATACTTTGGCCACCTCATGAGAAGAGAAGGCTCCCTGGAAAAGACCCTGATGTTGGGAAAGATGGAGGGCACAAGGAGACAGAGGATGAGATGGTTGGATAGTTGGATGGTTGGATAGTTGGATGGTTGGACAGTGTTCTTGAAGCTACCAGCATGAGTTTGACCAAACTGAAGGAGGCAGTGGAAGACAGGAGTGCCTGGCGTGCTCTGGTCCATGGGGTCACGAAGAGTCGGACACGACTAAACGACTAAACAACAACAAAGAGTTATCAAGAGACATCAATTTCCATTCCATCCTGGGCTCACCACTTCCCTTCCACTCCAGTTTGGTTGCTACTAAACTCTATCCACTCACTATTCACTACGTCAGAACCTTATGTAGCTAATTACATAACAAAATTTCAATGGAAGGGAAACATTAAAAAAAAACATTGGAGAAAATAACATAATTATTTATGTAATATTTGGGGAGTTTAAAAAACACACACCCAATACTGAATACATCTCATATTTATGTTTGTGATTTCCATTCCTGACCTTGGACAAACATGAAAACTGCAGTATTCCCACTCCTATTTCTCTTTCTATTTTAATTCTACATCAATACTACTGAGAGATCTAGGTCCTGCTGCCCTTCCTCCAAGGAGCACTGTACAGACTAGGTAGGAACAATTCCATTTTACTTCCCAACAACTTTGCCATCCAGTGAATCTCCACTGCTCCTCATGTCCTCTACTCTACTCTACCCACTATGCTGAACTTCCCTTTATGTTTTGGTTCTCTGCCACTGTGCTATAATCACATCGTTTGAGGCTATAGGCTCTTCCTCCCTCTTTCGCCCCCTTATCTTCCGCAAGTCTCGCGATATTTCCTTGAAAATAAAATAAAATAAAAACAGTAAAGCCGAAAAGTAAAATCACCTCTAAGGTTATTCAGAAATGACAGTGCAATTATCTTGGGAGAAAAATCCAACCAGAGTCCATTATTATCACCAATTTCTTTTTGAAACACTTAGGGGACTTTGACAGATGAAAGGAACGGCAAGGACTGAGGTGCTAATTCTTCAACATTATGCATTTTGGCGCTGCCTTTCACCTGACAACAATTGCTTCTCAAACGGGAAGGCATCGTCGCTGTGTAATTAGAAGATGTATAGGCGAGCAAAGGCTGTTTGCTCCCCCCCCCCCAATTGTATCAGATCAGAGTCCTTTCAGACCAACAAGTCCTGCTTCCTGAATATGTTTTGTATAAATCAAAATCTATTAGGCTCGTCCATGATTAGAATCGCAACAACAACCAGATCGGCAAGGAGCGTTGTAGAAAAGCTAATAAGCTAGTAGCTTCCCATGGAGATTGAAATCCAGACAAGTCTCTCTTTCTTCTACTGCTTTGCTGCTGCAAAATGACATGAGCATCCCCGAAGTCAGTGGAGGGAATCAAATCACTGCAGAGACTGCACACTGAAAAATTAGGAACAGACAGAACTCTGCCACCAGACATCTTCTAGCATTTGTTAACTGCTCGCCACCCCTTTTATTTCATGCCCACCCTATAGAATAGGGTCTAACCTTTCGTGAATGTGATCTGCTGGATTGTGATACAAAAGCCGCACAGAACAGGTGGAGCCCAAAGCACCTTTTTGCAATGTGGAGTGCTTCTGTTTGGGGTTCCAGCCAGCCATACCCTTCCCCAGCATATTCCATTCCATTCCCATAACAAATAATGAAGATTCTATGATCGTTGAACATACTCAGTCCTTGTAGGAAACCTGTGGTCCTCCAGATGTTGTTGAATTCCAACTCACGTCAAGCCCAGCCAGTATGGCCAATAGTTGGGGGTGATGGGCGTTGCAGTTCAAGAGTGAGATGATGATAGTTCTTGGTAAGTTTATATGCTGGTTATTTATATGTATGGAGGATAAAACTATCATTGGCTACTGACTACCAGTCAGTTGCAGGTGGGGAGAGTGCTGTTGCATTCATATCCGAAACATCTGCTGGATTTGAAAGGCCTTTGGCCTGATCCTGCAGGGCTGCTGAACACACACACAGAGAGAGACACATGCTGGCATGAGAAGCAGGATAGAGAGGATCTTTCAAGGTGGGAGATTGGGGAAAGAAGGCGAGGCTCCCAGGTGAGAGCTTGGAGCGTCCACCGTCCTTGGCATGGAATAAAGTTTAAGATACATTGTTGACAGAGGGCTTTTTTATGTTTTCCCCTTCTTCTTTTCTTCTCTCTTCCATCTGCTCTTTAATTCTTTCCTTCTCTTTTAGATTAGTTTGACTTTTATTGTCTTTCATGCTGAAAACGTCTAATAAAAAATTATTTGGGGGAAAAATGTTATTTTTATGATATATAGTCAGTGGCCTATAAATTGATTAAGTGAAATAAACGAAAATCAATCACATGCACAGGAGTTCTCTGTGCAATGAAAAGTTCTGCATGCTGATGACAACAACCGCCCTACAGTCAAGTAGGCTTTGGTCTCACTGCCGATGTGAATGCAGAGGCAACATCTCTCTCCAACACGCATATAGCTGTAGCTCAGAAGCCAGGCTCATCATCTCGACTCATTTCACTTGGGTAGTGGACAAGCGAAAACAGAAAGAGGCTTTTAAGAAAACCCCGACCTATTCCTTTACTTTACATGCAGAAAGCCCTTCTCACTACAGTAGTAATGGTATGCAAATTGCACCTCAGGCACTGCATAATTACCTGCGCATAATCACCTGAATGCAAAGGGGGAATTCGACTTCTTAATTGCATTAAAATTTATTCAGGTAATTAAAGCCAAGGCATTGTAACTAAGAACTCGAAAACAAAATAACTATTAGACAAATGAGGACGGAAGCAGGGCAAAGGGATCCTCTCACACTCTTTGGAATGTTGGATAAAATAATGAATAATTTCTTGTGAAATATGGTTGGATCCAGACTTCTTCATGTTTGGAGTAGTCCCATTGAATTTAACAGGACTTAAGTTACTCTGGGCATGAACGAGGACTCATCCACACTTACATTTGCTCCACACTTTCCAGACACAGGCTTTCCAGGCCTGTGTCTAAGCAGGTATTTTATTTTATTTTATTTGTCCTGGCGCTTTCCTCTGGAAAACCTGCATTTTACTACTGAATTGGAGCTGAGAGTTCTTAGGACGCCCCTACTCCCACCACAGAGCTATAATTTCCAGAGTTCTCTGGGAAGAGGGATTGGTTGTTAAACCACTCTGAGGACTGAAGCTCTTTGAGGAGAATGGCACCCTTAACAAACTGCCCTTCCCAGAATTCTTTGGGGACACCTTGACTTTTTGAAGCGGTATCATATGTATGCTGTGAATGCGGCCAATGACTAAGCTGTTGATCTAGAATAAAAAGAGGGGAGGGAAAAGAAGACTTTGAAATGACGCTGCACACCAGCAAACTCACTGCTTTCAATTCACTTGCTGAGCCTTTTGACAATCCTAGAAATGGCCCCTGTACTTTAGAGGTGTTTCATGTGGGACAGCAGGGATTTAGCAAAGAATGCTTGGGAAGTATGAAAAGAAGGAAAGAAAGGCCATGTGACCTGCACTTTCCCAGAGGTAAGAGCCAGACATTGTTTTCCCCAATTAATAGAGCCTTTAGCCCAGATGATGTAAATAAATTGATGCTTTCTGTGCCCTGACCAACATCACTGATTTTATTCTCAGTGTTAGCAAGGTTTTGTCATTCCTGACTAATTAGTCCCCCCCTTCCTGGTTTTCATCCCCTCAAGCTTTTTCAAAAACACATTAGTTTGGTCTTTGTTTCTGATCATCCTGACCTTGATATCCCAAACAAGTGTTCAGAACGTCGGAGCATCAGAAAGATATTATTCTACAAGGGAACTGGTTTGACATAACATGTTTATCCCCAATACGAATGCAATATAAATTTAACACAGTCATGTATTCCTTCCCTCCAACAGTCTAGCCTGGTTCAGCTAATCTAGACATGGTCATGATTTCATTCCAAAGCCAAGCTCTTATCCAATGGTGGATTCCTATCCATCTTCTATTTATGTCCTGTTTTTCTTCTGTCAGTCCACTTCCTCCATTCCACACACATACTTCTTCCATTATATTATTTCTTTCTTGCCTTTTCTCTAAGCCGAGTAGCCCCACAAGTTGCAAATGAGGTTACAGCAAATGAGGTTACAGGGAACCAGGCAGAGGGCCTTCTCAGTAGTGGCGCCCGCCCTGTGGAAAGCCCTCCCATCAGATGTCAAGGAAATAAACAAATATCTGGCTTGTATAAGACATCTGAAAGCAGCCCTATTTAGGAAAGTTTTTAATGTTTCATCTTTTATTGTGTTTTTAATATTCTGTTGGGAGCCACCCAGATGGGAGGGGTATAAATAAATTATTATTATTGTCATCATTATCGTCGTCATTGGGGAGTTGTTTCATCTCCTTGACCATTTTGGTGCTCCTTGTCCTACACAAAGTCAAGTTAGCATGAAACAAACTGATCACAGCACCTGTGCTCCCTCCTATGATGTAGGGCAGACTGTTCAACCTTCAGTCCCACAGTGTGCCCTCCTGTCTTCACCTTTGCCTTTCACCCCAGGCTCCTAGACTTTTACTCCAGATGTATATTTACACTAAGCTTGAAGGGGAAGTTTGGTAGAAGCTGCCCATCACATTTGATCAAGATGGTGTGGACACCAGGCCAGACCCTCCCAGTGTCCCTCTCTTCCAGGGACATCCCTGATTTAGAGAAGCCATCCCAGTTTCTGATTTGATCCTGCAATGTCCCATGATGTCCCTATTTTCATTGGAGAAATGCTGGAGGGTATGGAGTTATCTGACCCCTGAGCTGTCTGAAGGCAATCCTGTATAGGGAAGCTTTTTAAAATGTTTTATTATATTTTGTATATACAGTCATACCTTGGATCTTGAACACCTTGCAAGTTGAACGTTTTGGCTCCTGAACACCACAAACCCAGAAGTGAGTGTTCCGGTTTGCGAATGTTCTTTGGAACCTGAACATCCGACGGGTCTTCCGTGACTTCCAATTGGCTGCAGGAGCTTCCTGCAGCCATTCAGAAGCTGCACTTTGGTTTCTGAACGTTTTTGAAGTTGAACGGACTTCTGGAATGGATTCTGTTTGACTTCCAAGGTATGACTGTATGTTGGAAGCTGCCCAGAGTGGCTGGGGAAACCCAGTAAGATGGTTGGGGTATAAATAGTAAAATTATCGTTATGGAATGGGATGTCCCTATTTTCATTGGAGAATTGTTGGGGGGGTATGCCAGGCAGTGAGGTAAGTGCCGTCATCATTCTCCGACATGGACCTCACCTGTGTGCCACTTTTCAATAGTTTGTGTAGGTGTTAAAGTGTTGGATCTTGGAGATGAGGGTTCAAATCCCTGCTCCGCCATGAAGCACTTTGTGTGACTCTTTGGGTGCCCAACAAGTGCTGCACCTCGAATTTCTCACTGCTGAAGGAACTGGAAAGCATCCCATCATTTCATCCCACATATTTTGAAAACATAAACTCCCCCCACATGATTCTGTTCAGAATGACTGTTAGCTCAGAATTTCTGAGTATGAGAGCCAGCAAGACAAAGCCCATCATATCTCATATTAAGAAACTCTGAGTTAAAAATAATATGTTCTGAATTTGGCTAACTAGTCGCTGTTGTTTTGTCCATTATAATCTCAATTCAATGAGTGGGTTGTTCTTGTTTTTTTTATAATCTGTGCTAGTTTTAACCTCCTGAAACATTGCCTCTGGGGATGCTCAACCATGTCATGGATTGCTTCCGGTTAGCCAGATAAAAAGCTATTTGAAAACTGCTGAAATCATTTCTGTTCCATGCCTCAGAGGCCAAGCATGGTAGAGAAGGGGAGTCAGGGAGAGAAAAACCTACTGCAGAATTAGCGGCTCAGTAAGATTCCCTTCAAGACGTGGGAAGAGGAAGACATTGATTGAGACACGTCAGTGTTTCATTAGCATTGTTTGTCTTTGAGAAAGTTCTTGTCGGGCTGACAGATGAAGAGATGCTGCGGAATGAAGAGAAAATGAAGATAACTATGGCAAAAAATAGAAAAAATAATGAAGGGCCATACTGCTAAGGACTAATTACATTAAGATTGATATCACTTAGCAGAAGAGCGTCGCTTCATCTTCCCCCCCAAAATGCTTGATTATTTAGACAGCATGCCAAGAGGTTTCAGAGTTTCAGAGGCATCATTAAATATCTCACAATTATAACATTAGCCTGATCCATGAGGGTTTTGTGCGCTCAAAATAGACTGTGTGTTTAGCATTTGGAGAGGTGGGTCTTGTTATCTGCCATCAACAGCAATCCCAAAACAACACCCAGCGCAGAATACAAATCATGGGTGTGTGAGAATATGTATAGAGTGAATGCAATGAAGTCACTGCGTGAAAGGAACAACTTCTGTTCCTGCAATGGGACTTCCCCTCCCTGTGTGTCAACCACACACCTCAAATCTACTCTTGAGGGTTGTGGGAGGGGAACCCAGAGCCGACTGAGGAGGAGGTACAGGTGGAAAATAGAAACAGGAAGTTTCATTGCATGAGCACAAGTCATTCAGTTGTGCAATGGCTTTATTGGGTACTAGCTATGTGGGGGGAATTAAATCTTGTGGATCCTAAATGGGTGACTTTAAAAAATGGTTTGTATTTTCAAGAGAATAATAATTGTGATATTCTCCTGTTGCTAATCCAGACTTATATAGGATAGTTAAAGTTTCTTTGTCTTTAAAAAAAAAATACTTGCGAAAAGCAGACCTGGTATTTTGAAACCCAGGGGTGCATCTGAGTCGTGGTGCACGCTATGATGACATCACTCAGGGTGCCTTCAAGTAGAGATGCTTGAAGAATTAGATTCCTGCAAATTCAAACACGAACTACCCTGGCTTGCACTTCCCAGCTAAATCTGCAGCTCATAATATAATTATTCTTCAGATTTCACACACCTCTGGATTTTGCAGTAGAACTCTCAGCTTGAAATGTGGCAAGGTGTGTTGAGACTGAACATCTTAGGATAAAATATCTCTAGAATTATTTTGTGTTGAAATATAGATTTAGATTTTCCCCTTCTGATCTTTACTTGAGGTTTATTTAAAAACAGATTAATGTTGGAATGGAGCTGAATACAGACCTTTGAATGAACACATGTGAAATTGTTACTGGGTGGAAAAAAACAGAGCTGGCCATCTTTAGCATCCACCGAGCACCAGTATTGTTGGAATGTGTCCAGGGCTGCAGAGAGCTATCTCCTTGCTATAATTGTGTGGCTTGGAAAACAAAATAAGATAAAGTTGGCAGGACAAGGGGAGGAAGGGAAGGAAAAGATGGAGATGAGAGGACCAGCTATTGTTTTCTGCTACTCAATAAGGATACAGTGGTACCTCGGGTTAAGAACTTAATTCGTTCCGGAGGTCTGTTCTTAACCTGAACCTGTTCTTAACCTGAAGCACCACTTTAGCTAATGGGGCCTCCCGCTGCCACTGCACGATTTCTGTTCTCATCCTGAAGCAAAGTTCTTAACCCTAGGTACTATTTCTGGGTTAGCGGAGTCTGTAACTTGAAGCGTCTGTAACCTGAAGTGCATGTAACCCGAGGTACCACTCTATCAGAAATCAAGTGTGCTACTATCTATTAAAGCCTGTTGCATTTCAGAAATATGTCTTTCCTTCCTCAGGGGCAATCTTAAACCAATAATGCAAGTGCCTGTAAACGGTAAGGTGGAGATTTGAATCTGGATTTTATTTCCCTTCTCTGCCCTTTTTAGATGCTATCCCCCCCCACACACACACACTTCACTTAGTTTAAAATCTAGTAAGTCACCCCACTCATTTTGCTGAGTGGTACCCCATATGCCCACAAATCCTGCACCAATTGAACCAATAAAATGTATTTATCTTGCAGCTACATAAAAAAGTTCCCTTGGATCAGCCCTAGGACCCAATTAGACCAGCATCAGAAGCAACAATCCCAGTTTCTTTATGAAATGCGTCAGCAGCCTTGATATTTGCACACCATATCTGGTCTACAGAGGTATAATTCTTAAACATTACTCGATCATGAGCATGTGTCCTTAGATCTGCCTGACATCTTGGCTCCAAATGCCACAGGGCTTGGAAGTGTCATTCCGGAAACACAAAGTTAGGCTGCAAATTTGCATCCACTGAAATCGGTGGAAGCTCTGCCATCTCTTTCAATGGGGGGAAGCGCTCTGCTCCCATTACTGCCTAATTTATGTGCCTGGCTTTCTGCTCTTCGTAGGATATCTCTCTGAGATGCACACGCTGTTTCAAAAGGCCTTGGGATACATAGCTTGAAAGGCACTCCAGAAGAACAGTTGTTGTTCTTCTTAGAACACACCGCAACAAGGCAGATTAAACATTCAATTAAACAGGAAATTTGCCCATGTAAAAAGCTCGCAGGAAGAGGCTTAACAATATTCATGTTTATGAGCTGTTAAAGCTTTTCAAATTAATCACTCTAAAAAAAAAAAAAAAAGCAGCACCTCTTTCTGCTTGCAGGTGAAAGACTCATCTGCTTCTACTGTAGTGAAATTTCAAAGTCTTATGGAAGAAACAACAACCAAGATACCTGCCTGTTGAGGGTTCTGTGAATAAAGTTACATACTCTAAAGCAGTTGTTCCCAATTGGTGGTCCAGAGATCCCAGGGGGTCCACATAACCTACGCAGGGGGTCTGCAGCACCATTCACATAGCAAAAATTACCATAGAGATATCAAAATATTCAAAAGTAGAGGGTGCATGGCTTGGCTTTTGAAAAATGGGGGGGGGGCGTGTTCCGCTGTACAGTGGTACCTTGGGTTAAGTACTTAATTCGTTCCGGAGGTCCGTACTTAACCTGAAACTGTTCTTAACCTGAAGCACCACTTTAGCTAATGGGGCTTCCCGCTGCCACTGCGCGATTTCTGTTCTCATCCTGAAGCAAAGTTCTTAACCTGAAGCACTATTTCTGGGTTAGTGGAGTCTGTAACCTGAAGCGTATGTAACCTGAAGTACCACTGTACTTAGTTAATTGGGAACCAGCGCTCTAAAACACATGTAGGATTCACTCAAAGACTGGTTTTATATAGATTAACAAAACAAAACAAAAAATTAACATTAATTTAAAAAATATTAAAAACATAGTTAATCAATATTATGCAAAGAAAATCTAGAGCAGGCTCAATGTTTCTATGAGAGTAGCTGGCCCATGCACAGCGATGTCGCACATAAAATGCAGAAGGAATATATTTCAGAATTTCTACTTCATTTGAAAGCCACAGTATGCCGGTGGGACCCGTAGCATTCAGCCTTCATAATTAGACCATTTCAGGCTGTCCGTATTCTGACATGTGGAGAACTATTTGAGAATCATCATTTCTAATCCGCCTTCTGAATTTTCTGAAGCCTAACAATATGATCTAATGGCATTACACACGGCACATCTAATGGCATTCCATATGAGATTTGTACATGTCTGTGTGATTGAGAAGAGTTAGAAACTGGACTGTGGAAGTGAATATTATGTGATTTTTATAAAGACGAAAAATGAGACTTGTTTGCTCTTTGATTGCTCTCTTCCTAAGAAGATCTTCAGAGTGGCTTACACAGCCTTTCTGATCATGGATACACAATACAGTGGTGCCTCGCAAGACAAAAAGAATCCGTTCCGCGAGTCTCTTCGTCTAGCGGTTTTTTCGTCTTGCGAAACAAGCCCATTGACGGCTTAGCGGATTAGCGCTATTAGCGGCTTTTAGCGGCTTATCGGCTTATCGGATAAGCAGATAAGCGGCTTAGAAAAGGGGGGGGAGGAAAAAAACCCCGCAGGAACTCGCAAGACATTTTCGTCTGGCTAAGCAAGCCCATAGGAAATTCGTTTTGCGAAGCACCTCCAAAACGGAAAACCCTTTCGTCTAGCGGGTTTTCCGTCTTGCGAGGCGTTCGTCTTGCGGGGCACCACTGTATCATGAATAACTGAATAATTTGCATGCTATAAAGCAGTCTCCCCAGACCTACTACCCTCCAGATGTTGTTGGGCTACAAATCTTGGACTATTGGCCATTGGCTGGCTGGGGCTCATGGGAGCTGGAGTTCATGCCAAATGGAGCACATCAGGTTGGGAAAGGCTGCTCTAAGATTGATAAGTAACCAGTGGGTAGTTTGACTCTCAAGCAAAGCACCCCGCCATCCAGGCCCATTGGGTGAAGGGGTTGGTGGCAGGCCAAGCCAGTGAGCTCTAGGGACCTTGGCCATTGCCAAATCTGGCCAACCACTGAGGCCAGGCTTGATTCTAAGGAATCTGAAGATGCCTGGAGCACAAGTCAAAAGGTTTATTCTGTGTTATCTGAACCAGTCACTATTAAATTCAGAGGTTGGCAACTGAAATTGCTTGCAGTGATGACCAGCATAGAAATCACACACACACACACACACACACACACACACACACACACACACACACACGATAGATAGATGATAGATAGATGATTGATTGATAGATAGATAGATGATAGCTAGATAGATAGATGATTAGATAGATAGATGATAGATAGATAGATAGATAGATAGATAGATAGATAGATAGATAGATATAGATTATAGATAGATAGATAGATAGATAGATAGATAGATAGATAGATAGATGATAGTGTGTCTGTGTGTGTGTGTGTGTGTGTGTGTGAGAGAGAGAGAGAGAGAGAGAGAGAGAGAGAGAGAGAGAGAGAGAGAGAGAGAGATTTCTATGCTGGTTATCACTGCAAGCAATTTCAGTTACCAACTTCTGAATTGTGTGTGTGTGTGTGTGTGTGTGTGTGTGTGTGTGAGAGAGAGAGAGAGAGAGAGAGAGAGAGAGAGAGAGAGAGAGAGAGAGAGAGAGAGATTGATTCCCCTTCATGGATCACTGCCTTGTCATGGCGAAGGGGCTTGAATAACTCTAGGAAGCTCTGAGCTATGCCGTGCAGGGTGCAGGGCTACCCAAGACGGACAGGTCATAGCCGAGAGCTTAGACTAAATGTGATCCACCTGGAGAAGGAACTGGCAAACCACTCCAGTATTTTGCCAAGAAAACTCCATGGACATAAAAAAGGAGAAGCTTTGAGAAGAAAGTGAGAGTTTCCAAGGCATGCTCTGGTTCATGGGGTCACGGAGAGTCCAACACGACTAAGACGACTAAACAACAACAACATATCTCAGATTAATTATATGCTTTTCACTTGCTGGGCTTCTGAGGGATGAGAGTGGACAGTTAATTCACTGTGATTGGATACAGTATGTTGATGGCAATAAGACTAACCTTTCACCAACAGACTTTTATTCAGTAGAACAAAAATGAAGGCATGTTTTCCACTTAAGTGTGAAAGTTAACTACAGTGTTGCAGCAACCGAATGGTAATTGCCCAGAAAGAAAATAAGTTTAAATTGCAAGAGCTACTGAAAACAATGTATGCATTCTCTCTCTCTCTCTCTCTCTCTCTCTGAGCTGTAAGAAATTTAGAATACAGCAACACTTGCAGAGAATTCATGGCTTCTTTTATATTCTATAGTCTACCTCTTTTGCCCTCAAGTAATGCATTAACAAGTCTCTTCAAAATGTTTCCCATTCTTATCTCAATTCGTAATTGTCACTTTGTGCCTCATAATCCCTCTGGTAATCGATGGCCAAACATAACTTTAATGCTAAGAAAATCTGGAGGTTTACTGAAAGGCAAATAAAAAGGTGCCCAGGCAACAAAACATGGACAGTGTTTCTCCCATGTTAGATACCTAGGATAGAGAGCCGTGTGAAATGCATTACACATTGCTTAGCAACTTCCTGCTGTGTAATTACAGATAAATATTCTTTCTAGGGCATTTGATGAACCAGGTGGCATATGAAACAGTTCTGCCCTTAAGGGCAGAGAAGATCCAGGACAGAATTATCTTATTTTACAGAGAAGAGGAGAATCTCAATGTTACAAATGCAACTTTGCATGATGGGTGTCCTTTGCATACTCTAAATAATTCTGAATTGGAAAGTTACCCTGCATCATTCACTTGGCATTCCTCATCTAGGGAGGCAGTGTGGTGTACTGGTTAGAGGTGGTGTACTCAGGTTCAAATCCCCATTCAGGCTTACAGAGTGACCTTGAGCTAGTCACTTTTATTTCAGCCAAATGGGGTTGTTGTGATGATAAAATGGAAGCGGGAGGGAGAAAGTATGTAGTCTATGAGCACCTTGGAGGCCCTGCAGGATGTAAATGCAGTAAATAAATAATTAAGAAATCAAATACTTTACTAAATAAAAAATAAACCCTTCCAGCTTGCCCTCCCTGATTTATTTATATCAGTGGTAGAGACCATATTTCAGTCCATCCCCTGCTGGGCCATCTTCTGAGGTCCACATGCCAGTGGTGGCTGGGGCTAGAGCAACAAATGGAAGTTTCCCATTCGTACAGTAGACTAGTTTCTACACACATTTGCACACCCCTGAGTACAAGGACACATCCCAGCCAGACCCAGCACTCAAGTAGGGTGTGAAGCAAAGCCAGTAAGTAGCGAGGTCTGGGGGGAGGAGGTGTGGCTGGTGAGTGTGTGTGGTCTGCTGAGAGTCCTGAGATCCAGAAGGAGAGGTTTGGAGAGTTGCATTGGGCCACAAGGCCTGAGATTCCCCACCGATGATTTAAATTATCAATTTCTGAGTCATTTCCCCACCTTATGGTTGGCCCATCTTTGGTTAATGTTGGCCAACTTTCCCCATGCCTTATATTCCCCCCCCCCCCAAATATGGATGTTAATGGCTGGGCAAGTGCCTGTAAACAGTAAGGTGGGGATTTGAATCTGGGTCTTATTTGGCGAATGTTTTCCAGCAGAGGGGGAAAAGAGAAGCACACCTGATTATGGTGCTGAATGAAGAATTACCATCAGATTGCAGGCAAATGACTATTATAATTCACCTACCCTGATACTTTTCCTTCCTTCCTTCCTTTGGTCAAAAACTCATGATGTTTTCTTAACTGCACATTTTAACCTGAAATATGAATTGAGTGTAGTCTGATGCAGTCCCATCACGCTTTTTGGTGAGCCTCAGAACTATTAGGAAACTGTGGCCTGCAGATCAATATATGCACTGGATGGGAAACTTGAAGCTATGAGATAATGCTGTGATGTAAATAGGAACAGCACTGTCTTGTCTATAGTCTCAACTACATGTTTATCTCACCCTGAGTCACAGAGGTGTATTAGGTAAAGCCCATGGAGAAAAAGAAAGAACCTCCTTCTTTGAGGGGTTTTCATGTTCAGCACTTCAAACGCCAGATTTACTATCACTGTTATCATACCGACGCTTGAGTAAAATACTATCTTTTGTCTGCAGGCTTCAGATTTTCAGAAATGTCATTTTCTCCACAGCGACCAATGCATGGTAGTCTAATAAAAAAGGGGGGAAGTTAACTTGTTTCTAAGTCTACTACTTGCTAGTGAGATTTGCAATTTTAATTTATTTTTATCAGGATCACTTTCAGTTTATCTTTCTTAAATCCCCCAGGCAGGTGTTTTCTTTGGTGTTATGGATAGAGAAGGGCTAGGGAGGCCGAATTTCAAATCCCCACTCAGTTGTGTCAGTCTGACCTACCACACAGGGTTGTTGTGAGAATGAAGGGGGGCAAATGATCATGTGCCAAGCCCTTGCAGGAAAAGTGGGGTATAAATGCAATAGATAATGCATTTAAATGTCCAGTTAAATGCTGTCTAAGTTTGTCATTGCTTTTCTCCCAAGAAGCAGGCGTCTTTTAATTTTGTGACTGTTGTCGCCATCTGCAGTGATCATGGAACCCAAGAAAGTAAACTCTCTCACTGCCTCCATTTCTTCCCCTTCTATTTGCCAGGAGGTGATGGGACCAGTGGCCATTGTCTTAGTTTTTTTGATGTTGAGCTTCAGACCATATTTTGCGCTTTCCTCTCTCACTCTCATTAAAAGGTTCTTTGATTCCTCCTCACTTTCTGCCATCAAGGTTGTGTCATCTGCATACCTGAGGTTGTTGATTTTTCTTCTGGCAATCTTTTGTCCGGCTTGGGATTCATCCAGTCCAGCCTTTCACATGATGAATTCAGCATATAAGTTAAATAAGCAGGGCCTAAGAGGCCTTGTGCCTTTCTGCCCAGTTTATACCCAGTTTTTGTTCAGGTTTGCCCATTAAAGTGTTACCAGGATTTATTTTCTCCCTGGACTCCATCAGTGTCATTTAAGTGACTTAGTCATCGGAATCTACTGTGTACAATGCCAGATTATTCATCTATCTAGTATTGCCAACAATAAGTGGCAGGAGCTGTCCAAAGTTTCTGTCAGGAATCTTTCCGAGTCCTCTTTGAAAATGCTGGCGCCTTCTGCATGAAAAGCATGCATTCTCCCTCCCTTGTGATATTATTATCACCTCTACCACCCATCTGTTTATTTCTATGTCATTTTCCCAGAAAAGTGTGCCTAAAGTGGCTTACAGCTTATCAGATGAACAGTGTGTGAGAGAGAGAGAGTGAGAGAGAGAGAGAGAGAATGAATGAATGAATGAATGAATGAATGAATGAAACAAATAATGTCAATATCAGGCTACAGTCTGTATCATACCACAAACCAGCAAGAAAACAAATCCTGCTGAAATCAGTGGGATTTTTTTTGTTGTTGTTGTTTGCAAATGCATTTATGCTTGGGATCCAGAGGTTCTCCTCCACTGAATTTAATACATTTTGCTTTCCTTAAATGGCAAGAACTCTCTGATTCATAACACAATGCAAAAGTATGTAGCCTGCCTGCCTTTGCTTGTGTCTTTTTTTTAAAAAAAAAGGAGGAGGAAAAGGAGGAAAAATCTCAACTGGATGGACCTGATTTCCTTCCTTCCTTCTTTTTTATCTTGTACGGTCTTTGAAGACATGGAAAACTTGAAGAATCAAGCCATACTTTGGGAGATAATAAAGGCTGATGCCATGCACCCCTTCAGAAAAGAACAAAGGAAACTTTTGAGCATCAGAGTCTTCTCTAGAACACAGAGTTAGAAAAGATTCCATTCATTCCATAGAAGGAAGACAAAACAATAGATTCGCAGGTTATGTGTGGATTGCAGTTGGTGTTATTAATCTAAAAGGTTGGGGAGGGGAAAGGTTCAAGCATGAGATTTGCTAGGCCAATGAATCCATGGGGTGAAATGGGGACATGTTCTGTATATACTCTTCTACCAGCCTATAGCTTTAAAAAGTAGAATTTGCAAATCTCTGGCGGGGCGGGGGGGGGAATGTAGTCAAATATTCTGCCCCCCCCCACTCTTGGATGACAACCTGCATTGGATCCAAATGGTAGATATTTTTAGCAAGCTGAAAATTCTTGAGAGCAAGCTATGACCAAAAGCCGAAGAAGTGCAAAAAGGTAAAACAACATCAGTATGTAAAAACCATGTTAGGAATATTTTCCAAGGTTCGCCTTGATGTATGAGAGCATCTCCTGGGTCAAAGTGGGCATCTTCTCATTTAGTAAATATGCACTCACTGTTTTCAGTGCAGAGGGCTGTATGCAGTGCTAGTTCTACTCAGAGTGGGGTCTCTTTAAGTGACCAGCACAGAACCCCCAGTCAAAAGTCTGACTGTTAAATCCAGTGCTTTTTTCTAAAAATAAAAATAAAAAAATGTTCAGGGGCACTCTCATTTTCCTACTCATATTGAAATACTGCCCCTCAATGAGGCCAAACTTAAAATGTTTAGGGGTATGCACCCCCCCCCTGCATCCCCCCAGGAAAAAAGCACTGGTTAAATCTCTTTGGGAACTGTAACTCTCTGAAGGGGAAGCCATGACAACTCTCAGCACCCTTGGCAAACTACTGCTCCCAGAATTCTTCAGTGTGAATGTGGTAACTAGGCCATGACATTGTTAACAGTGGTGATGTAGGAGGACAAGTTAACTGCCCTGAGTGGTGAACGACCCTGTAAGAAGGGCCAGGGGTCATTTTCAGCCCAGCCTGAAATGACTGCAAGGCGGTGATGTTTTTTTTCTAATTTATCTTTAATATAGTCGGTGTTAACACCTCCTTGGCTTTTAAATCAGAGCAGGACAAGCTACTGCAAAATGAATGAGTGCAGCCTACTGCATGGGTACAGAGGAGTATTGCCAGCTTGTCCCTCTTTTCATCTTTTAAACGTTGGAGGGTATATATGGTTGCGGTGCGAGAACATATTTTATACTAAATACTGTCAGTTAAAATGCAAAGGCCCTGCATTCTGTTACATGAACGCTTCATGGTCAAACACATTAAACACGACGGGAGCTACTGCCTTATCATTCTCAAGTCATTTGTAATGGCCTTGCAGGGAGTGAATGCCAATGATATATATTTCAGGCAGGCTGGGGCTTTGTATCTTTGTGAAACAGGCACACACTGAATCTGAAATAAATGGGATGCTTGCCAGGGTACCAGGGAAGCAGGGAGAGTTCATGAACTAAATGCCACATGCAGAAATAAAGGCCTGAAGCAGAAAAATAGACCTAAATGCCATATTGTGCTCAGTGGGCGGGTTCACACATGCCGGTTAATCAGTTGATTCATTCACTATCAAGGGGCAATTTGCATGTGTGAATGAGCCATCACAGTTCAAACATCAGAAGGGGAACGTGACATCGTATCGCTTCCTGTCATCATAAGCTTACTAGTTATTTCAGGGCCCAGTGTTGATTTTGACCTATGGTGTGAAGCCTTACATGGCTTAGGATGTCAGCACCTAAAGCAGAGATGGGGAACCTGTGTTCCTCCATAGGATGCTGAACTATGAGTCCAATCACCCTGACCATTGACCGAGGAAAGGGATATGGCTCATTGGCAGAGCATCTGCCTTGCACGCAGTTCAATTCCTGGAATCTCCAGGTAGGACTGAGAGAGGCTGTTTGTGTGCAACCCTAGAGTGGCAATGCTAGTCAGTGTGGATAATACTGTGTTAGATGGATCAATGGTCTGAGTCAGCAAAATGCAGTTTTGTCTGTTCCGATGACTATGGTGTCTGAAGCTGATGAGAGTTTAGAGTACCTGTAGTTCAGGGGGTTTTCTGGGTCTTCCATTCTGTGGGATGGTGAGAGAGCGCCAGCGTGGTGTAGTTTAAGAGTGGTGGACTCGTAATCTGGTGAACTGGGTTCGCTTCCCCGCTCCTCCACATGCAGCTGCTGGGTGACCTTGGGCTAGTCACACTTCTCTGAAGTCTCTCAGCCTCACTAACCTCACAGAGTGTTTGTTGTGGGGGAGGAAGGGAAAAGGAGATTGTTAGCCGCTTTGAGACTCCTTAAGGGGAGTGAAAGGCAGGATATCAAGTCCAAACTCTTCCTCTTCCTCCTCCTCCTCTTCTTCTTCTTCTTCTTCTTCTTCTTCTTCTTCTTCTCCTCCTCCAAAGAGGGAGGTCTGAGTATAGAAGCCTCCCTGAAACAGCAGTGGAAGGTCCACTTCTGCTGCTTCTCCACCAGTGGTGGTCTGACAATGCAGATGGCAAAAGGGGGGATTCCAGGGAGATGTTGGAGGTAGACTTGGAGAGACTTTGACTCCAAAGTCCTCCCATTCTCCTCACACCTCCAGAACAAGGAGGTAATTGTATGACTATTATTGTATTAGTGGTGGTGGCAGTAGCAAAAGGATTTAAATTCCGCATTTTGATGGTACG
The DNA here is from genome assembly GCF_964252035.2 of Podarcis erhardii. Taxonomy (NCBI): domain Eukaryota; kingdom Metazoa; phylum Chordata; class Lepidosauria; order Squamata; family Lacertidae; genus Podarcis; species Podarcis erhardii. The sequence goes on along the minus strand of NC_138513.1, from coordinate 12,759,961 downwards.
TGAAATAGATAGTTCACACACACATAGCTGAAACATTTTGCAGCACAGGAGAAATCTCTGTTTAATCACAGTATCATTGCCCACAGAATCCCAACAAAAGATAGACTGCCCTTGGGGGTGGAGTGCATAATTTTTTCTCTCCCATTAGGACCAAAGGGAGCAGAAATCCCTCCCCCCACAAAAAATGGACTGGAAAGGGGGGGGTGTAAAAAGAAGATTGGCACTTCCCCTTCTCCTCTCTTAGCCTGAGCTTGGAGGGTTTGGATCGTATCGTATCGTATCGTATCGTATCGTATCGTATCGTATCGTATCGTATCGTGTGGTTTGTCTGCTGTATAAGAGCTGAAGTCCTTCTTACCCAGTCTGGCCAAAAGGAGCCCATGTTGAAATGAAAAGTATGTCTGTCTGGACTCCAAGCAAACCAATGTCTTTCATTATAAGCGGTGCCTGCCCTTCTTGCAGAAAAGAAATTAATGAAAAACTAGTGGGTTTCCTCATATCCATATTCAGCCCTGCCAACAAACCCAAGTGTCAATGCATATTTTAGCATCTAGTCATTCTTAGCTGTAAGAAGTAAGAAAATATTTCCCTTCTTCACATTTACCTTCCTACAATTAACACCTTCCTGAAATACACCTTGGGGTTTTTTTAAAAAATAAAAAACACAGGTAAGTTCATTGTAGGTTTCTAAAAGTCAAGCATAATGTAAAATTAACTTAGAGCTATGCAATGGATAGATAGATATTGTTTCTTAATAATGAACGATGTTAATAGTACACAGTCATATTTGGCATATCATTACCACCCTTGAATGAACTTGACTTAAAACAACAACAACCCTTTAGCTGTTTACTTGTCAGGGTTTTTTTGATACCCTACCCTTCCTCCTATTCAAAGTCAGGGGTGGGGGTTGGATTCACATAATAAATCATTAAAGCAGCCATCTTTAAAAAACACAACCTTAAAATCACGGTATTACACTAAACAGCTAGTAGAACAGCAACAATAAATATCTAAAAGGGGGGAGCACCCTTCTAACATAAATCACAAAACAAAAGTTTATCCAAAGGCTTAGCTGGGCAAAAAAATTTTCAGTTGGCGTTTAAATGCGTCAACTTGCTATGAGCTTAGTAGAATGTTTGCAGGGAGGTAGGGATGGGATGTCAGAGAATTCTGATAGAAACATAAAGGGGAGCAGGAATTTCTCATATAATAAAATAATTTATTATTTATACCCCACCTATCTGGCTGGGTTTCCCCAGCCACTCTGGGCGGCTTCCAACTGAATATTAAAAACAATACAGCACCAGACATTAAAAACTTCCCTAAACAGGGCTGCCTTCATTTGTATTTTAAAAGTAAAATAGTTGTTTATTGCCTTGACATCTGCTGGGAAGGCGTTCCACAGGGCGGGCGCCACTACCGAGAAGGCCCTCTGCCTGGTTCCCTGTAACCTCACTTCTTGCAGCGAGGGAACCGCCAGAACGCCCTTGGCACTGGACCTCAGTGATGGGGGTGGAGATGCTCCTTCAGGTATACAGGACCGAGGTCTTATTCATCATCATTGTTCGCACAACTACAGAGGAAAAACAGCAATATAATAAAAGGACATTTCCTTTAAATGTAACTTAATATAATAACAAATGTTGTGCTAGCACCATAGCATACATCAGCCAACTGTAGAGCACCCCTGAACCCAAATGCCTGTTATCAAAACTCCACTAGTATTGGTTCTGAGGGGGGTGAGCATCCCAGAGCCACGGTGCCAATATCCATCCATCCATCCATCCATCCATCCATCCATCCATCCATCCATCCATTTAATGTATTTATTTATTGTATTTATAGCTCCATTCACACTGCCCAGGCTTGCGCCTCTGGGAGGTCACCTCGGTGCTGTTAACGCAGCAGTTTGGCTTCACCCCCGGAGGTGCACTCCATTGACAGACAGATGCCAACAACAGTATAGCCCACCTTTTTCCGGCAAGGTGCTCAGAGCAGCACATGGTTCATCCTCTCCTCAATTAATCCACACAACAACCATATGAGGTAAGTTAGGCTGAGAAGCCCAAGGTCACCCAGTGAGCTTCATGACTGAGTGGCAATTCAAGCCCTGGCATCCCAGGTTCTAGTCCAACACTCTAACCCATGGGTAGGCAAACCAAGGCCCAACCGCCTTCTAAATCCGGCCCACAGACGGTCCAGGAATCAGTGTGTTTTTACATGAGTACAATGTATGCTTTTATTTAAAATGCATCTCTGTTTTATTTGCGGAGCATAAGAATTTCCCCCCCCCCAAAAAATATAGTCCAGCCCCCCACAAAGTCTGAGGGACAGTGGACTGGCCCCCTGTTGAAAAAGTTTGCTGACCCCTGCTCTAACCACTACTCCATGCTGAGAATTGAGAATTCCCTCTGATGAGTTGCTACAGACTTCATCTCAAAGCACTGAGTTCTCTGTGAAGAGGGAGTGAGTGCTAAGCCACTCTGGGAATTGTAGCTCTGTGAGAGGAATAAGGGTCTCCTAACAACCCTCAGCATCCTTAACAAACTACTGTTTCAAGGATTCAGGGTGAGGGAAACCATTCCTTTTTAATGTGGTATAATACTGCTTTAAACATGTAGTGCAGATGAGGGCTTATATCTTGAATTCAGTGGGGGAAAACATTTGCCTCTGGCCCGTCTCCTTTTATTTCATCACGGTATTACTGATGCATTATGTTAATTGCATTTTCTCTCTTCACTTCCTAGACCCAAGCTAGGCAGATGAGCCTGCAGTGGATTGGTGAAGAATGTGCAAGAAAGGAAAGGAAAAAAAGAAGGAACTGGTGACGTTCACAAATTGGATGGCACTTCACATTTTGTTAATTTCACTTAAACACATTCTGCTCTGATGGGTGGAGGAATGGTGGGGAAAGTCCAGGCCTGTATATGCAGTTCTCTGATGTGAGCAGAAATTGCTCTGCCTGGCTGTGGACAAGAAAGAAAGCAAAATGCCATTATCTGTCTCATCAGCAGAGATATAGCAGAGTTCCCACTCTCATCCTCAAGAATAATAGGTGCATTAAAACTAACTGCAGTGATTAAATAGCAGGAAAGAGTTATACATGTTAGAAATAGTTGAAATTTGGTTACCCAATGTGTTTTAAAAACAATTAGAAATCTCTGGGAAAGGATAGCAATGTAGACTTTTCCTTTGAATCACAATCTGATTGCATTTAGTGTTCAATAATGTTTAATATTCAGTATTTGTTACTAATTCAGACCGAAGAGGACTTTAGCTGAAAATAGATTGAATGCATTTATATATTTATATAGATTTGTATTATGTGTTCTTCTATTTTGTTCCTTGAATGCTTTTCTCTTATAATCACTGATAAATAATATTGTATAATAGATTGATCTGGAAAGAAAAAGGGGGCAGAATAGAAATTTCAAAATCTAGTAGAATGAAAAGCTACTGATGTTTAAATAGTTTTAGACATGTCAGCTTCAGCTGGTAGCTTATGAACACAACCACGTCAGCAGGAATATTTATATATATTTTAAATTTTCTTTAGCATATTTTTCATGCCAACTAGGATCATCAAATGCATAGATCCAGGTTCAGGACCCGCCTGAGGGTAGTGTGTCTCTCCTGAAGCATCCTGTTAACATCTCCATCAATATGATCAATTTATAGAAGAGTTATGGATTTATGGAAATTAACAAAATTGTCATCACGGAAGCTGGTTTCCATGTGCCAGTCACTCTTACTTGATTGGGGCAGAAATCTTGAAAATAGCATCAGGTTATCAAAACATTTTGATTTCCTTGCAATTAGTTGAAATGATTGACTCAGTATTTTGATAGTAATTAATACCTAAATGTATCACTCGCACATCACCAAAAGAAAGTTGAAGTTTAGTCTGGAGCACCTATTTGACATATGATAAGCCGTGATGGCCTGCAAAACTCTACATTTGTTGGAACCACCAAGTGCCACTTTGAGGAGATCAAGGTGTGAACAAAATTATTATCCTTACCATAACTTCTTAAGAGGCAGTAAGCACATGTATGGACTGGGTAGTCACACCACTGAGATCAGACGTCCATACCTGCAGAGTGAATGACTTGCCAATCAGGAATCATATGTTTGCATGTGTCAGGTACTGCTAACTACTGCCCCATGTGGTGAAGCGCATAACTGCAGCCTCTTAGCGAATCCCAGACTCTTGATTAGCCATCCCTGCCAAGGTGTCTTCCTGACCAGGAATAAGTACAAGAGGGTTTGGTGTCTCACTGCTGGTTAGCTTGAGCAATGAAGTCTACCTGAGCTCTGCTTGTTTTTCTAGACATGCCCTTCAGAACTGTTTTCTGGTTTCTCTAGTCCTGGCTCACTCCCTTCAATCCTGCCTAATGCTGATAGCATGGGGCTGGGGTGACCTGATAAGGGATGGGGGTAGAAATAGGATTGAGTTCACATTTAAAGAAGAAGAGGAAGAAGAGTTTGGATTTGATATCCCACCTTTCACTTCGTTTAAGGAGTCTCAAAGCGGCTAACATTCTCCTTTCCCTTCCTCCCCCACAACAAACACTCTGTGAGGTGAGTGGGGCTGAGAGACTTCAGAGAAGTGTGACTAGCCCAAGGTCACCCAGCAGCTGCATGTGGAGGAGCGGAGACGCGAACCCGGTTCCCCAGATTACAAGACTACCGCTCTTAACCACTACACCACACTGGCTCTACACCACACTGGCACAAAGGCAAACCTATGTAATTCACACTTTCTGAAAAACATACAAACTGAAGAACGGCTGCCCTTTGAAATAGACATTTCTCTGAATTTTTCATTACAGTTCTCCAGCCAAGTAATGTGTCAAAGAATGCATAAAGTAGAGTAAAATGTGCATTAAAATGGCTATATCAGTGTGCTATATCAGAAAACCCACTTAAGTCAGAAAACCCAATTGAGTCAATAGGTGGAGGGGACAAGGTGATATAGGAATGTGGGCAACTGCACTGTGAGAGTCTACTGTTCCAGATCTGAGTGGCAGGAGGGGGGTGGATTTGTATGACAGCTTTGGAGAATAACCCCAACTTCCAGGTTCTAGTTATGACAGGCTTAATTAATGCTTTTTTGTATTTTTCGGCAAAGTTAATTGGTGTTTCTAACATACACCCAGTATGACTTACTTTATGGCTTTTCTGTTTCATATTGTTTTGATTCATTTGTTGCATGTATTATGTCTCTACTGTACATTTCTTTTGCACTAAGAAGTGTTGCTCTTACACATTAATTCTTTGTTATCATGAGTGGCTTTGAGCTCAGCTTCATTACAGGGGAAGCGGCATACAAATATTAAAAGACAAATTTATGATTGAAACCTTGAGGAAACTTGGAGAAAATGAAAATGACATATTTATCTCTATCATTGACGCTCTCGTTATATCCAATTGGATCATGGTTTCCCCCTCAATTGCCTTGCACTGATGACCTGCAGTTCCTGCAGTTTTCTTCAGTGGAAGAGGGGGAATGATTTAGTTCCTCGGCCCCACCAAATGCTGTCAAGGGCTACTGAACAGTACTATTATGTTCCACCTCCACTGCCAGAGATGTGAAGCTTCTGTATACCAGTCACTAGGAATTGCAGGTGGGCAAAACACTGTTGTGCTCATGTACTGCTTGCAGGTTTCCCATGGACACCTGTTTGGCCATTGTGAGGAGAGGATGCTGGACTAGATGGGCTATTGACCTGATCCAGCATGCTCATCATGTGTTCTTATGCTTCCAAAGCTGATCTGGCTTACCATTGTCTGACAATGTGCATGGCATAATAAAGGAGTGCAAACCACTCTGTAGATGCTACACTAGATAAAATGTTGTTGGAATAACATGTCCAACAGGTCAGTCGTGATCTACTGGTTGATTGTGAAGGTGTTGTAGGTCAATCGCTGGATGTCTTCAGTTGATCCCCCCAAAAAGCTCAATAACTGTTGCCAATGACAATGGGTAGATCACTGCCAGTTTTTTTATACTGGGAGTAGATCGTAGTCTACTGATGTCGGGAAAGATGGAGGGCACAAGGAGAAGGGGACGACAGAGGACAAGATGGTTGGACAGTGTTCTCGAAGGTACCAGCATGAGTTTGACCAAACTGCGGGAGGCAGTGGAAGACAGGCGTGCCTGGCGTGCTCTGGTCCATGGGGTCACGAAGAGTCGGACATGACTAAACGACTAAACAACAAAACAACAAGATCTCTTGGAAATTGGCCGTGCCTGACATATACCAACAATTTTGTTTTCAGAATCCCTCACCAGACTCCACTGATAGCATCTGCCTACATTCTGATCTTCTTCTTTCTTCTTCAGAGATCACTCATACCCAAGTAAGATTGTCTTCCATGAACATGGTCTTAACAGTGAGTCTGTAGGTGATTGTGGAGGCCAATTCTGGATCCACACGTTCTCCCACAGCAGGGACTTTGGAAAGGCTGCTCTGCAGTTGGAGTGCTCACAGGCAGTGTTTCCTAATTGTCAGTGTTTATATTACATTTTAAAAGATTTGCCTTGAGATAGTCTTTAAACATAAGATGCCTAAGTCTTCCCTGCTCAATATGTTGTAACTGTGCTGCAGAAGAATCATGCTTTCTGGATGCTTCCCAAAATCATACCAGTGTGAACCTAAGTAGCCCAGATCTGCCAGCTTGCCTCTGCCCATTCCACCTGAAGTACCCATTCCCCCATCACTGTGCTGTTCAAATACTTTGTTTGTAAAACGTGCCTGTTCTTAACTGAGTCTAGTCATCCATGCAACACAACCAGCTAAGGAGCTCTTCCAATTAGGAAAGGCTCAGTCACCACGAGGCACTTTTACAACATTGTGCCTACTCACAGGACCAGAGTGTATGAAGTCAAAAAGAAACATTTAGAGAACGGATTACTCTGATGCCGTCTGAAAGAACACAATAAACCAAAACAAAAATATAATCTAAGAAGGGTCTTAGCCCCTTTCTACACAAATATGTAACGATCAGGCACCACATTTACTTATGAAGATCTAGAGAGGACAAGTATCCACCCATTATCTTTTGCAGAGATTTCCTCTGTTACATTGCATGTGTAACATAATTAATGGCACAATCCGACATGTTTCAATAGGACCTATTTTCTCCCAGAAATGAATAAAGGAATGATTGGAGGGCAAATGGAGTGGCTTTTTACAGTGAGTGCTAACAATAAGAGACACACACAATTCTTATTATCTGCTATTAGCTTGGGCTTTCAGGTGGGAGAAAAACACCTCCTTGGCTCATTCATTGTACCATCTTAGCAACACCCCCCCCCCCTGAAATATGACAGGTGGTGGGGAGGCAGAGAAGGTGATTATTATTCTTAATTTCATGTTGCATTATAGTTTTTTTTAGAAACTAACCTTTCAAAGGGTTACTTATGAAACCTTCGTTCTTTTAAAAACAAACTCTTAGATGCATCTCAGAGGCTTAATTATAGCTGCCCCCCCCCAATGTGGATATATGTGAAAGAAATGTATAGCCATGCACAGGAAAGGGGAAGAAATTTGATACAGTTCACATTTAAAGGTGAATCTACTGAAATCACACTTTCTAAAACAATGTATTATCTGAAACATAGCCGTCCTTTGAAATTCGCACTTCTCTGAATTGTGCAGTGGAGTTCCTTAGCTAAGTAATGCGCCCCAAAATCCCTATATTAGTGAAAACAGCATACAAAATGTCAGAGGAAACTGCAAAAGTGAGTATATAAGGCAAAATGACATACTAAAATTTTGCATATTATAGAGAACCATAGTAAAATGCTGATGAATTTTCATGAGGACCCTTGTTGTTGTTCCATTCTCAGATTGGCTGAGCAGAATGGGATTTATTCCCTTGCTCTGTTCCATGGGTCACAGGAGAAGCTAGTATGGCCATCTGAAGTTAGAAAGGTTGGTGGGGATGTAGTCAGTTTGGCAGGAATGTGCAGGAAAGGGAACAGGAAGGAAGACCACTTTTCCGGGTGAACGGCAATTCCAGAGACTTGCATTTGGGGCTAGTGAACCCATGGACAGGACAAGGGTCACTTTTGAGAGCAACCTTGTCTCACACATTATTTTGCCTTTGAAGAAATCATCTGAGTGTGAGAACAAGTGCAGTCATGTAGAACTGGATTGAAACCTGGGATTGCTGGGTTCATATTTCACCTCTGCCATAGTGCCCATTAGGCAAGTTGCTCTTTGCCTCGGTGCTCCACCTGGGAATTGAGAGCAACAGGGGTCCATTCCACAGCACCATAAAAAGCTGTAGCACAATTCCAACATAAAATGTGCTATGTTGATGATAAACAGTAGAGTCCATAGGTCAATGTCCTTATGATGATAATAGCTAATCTACTTGGGTTCTTCCTTTACTCTGATGAACAGTAGGTTCATATAAGTCTGGCTTTGTCTTTCCAGCTACAGACATTCCTACCTTTCATGCTGCAAGTCTCTAACCTGACAGCCATTTCTTTGCCACTACATCTGCACCTGAGCCAGCAATCAATCTGGTAGTATTTTATGCTCATTTCCACAAGATGACACCAGCCGTGGCCTTTTTTTCCAGTCTTCTTATAATGCTTCGGCACACACACTTCTGTGGTGGTAACCGAGGGCAACACTTTGGCACCGAGCCCAGAACAAGTTGACCCTGCTGTTGTACTGACTATGCAGATTATATTAACATATATCAAGCACCAGCACAGCACCCATACAGTGAACCTTGTTAAAAATGATGTTGACCAACTTCCTTATGGTAAGTAAATTATCCTATTCTCTCTCTCTCTCTCTCTCTCTCTCTCTCTCTCTCCCTCTCCCCCTCTCCCTCTTCCTCTCCCTCTCCCTCTCCCTCTTTATCTATGAACAGATTGCAACTTACAAATGTGTTTTGATGTTTGCCACAAAATAGTTTATGCATATAAATAGATGTGAATTTCACAACCTTGTGCCAATACTCATATCAGCAAGCTTATGAACTTTACATTTATTTTTATTCTATATTCCTATTAAATCTGGATGGGGAGGGACAAAACAGACCATTAAACTGTAAGCTGTCATTACTAAGAGCTGAACCTTGCTATGACTTTCACAGCTTTCCATTCCCAGTGCAAAACACACTCCTTTCACTTTTTAAAAATTAAAAAAACCAGTCTCGCTGTGACTCATGTGTTTTCTAGAGATCTGTATATTACGCAATATGAAGGAAAGGCCATTCAGATGCATTCAAATGGCCAACCATTGCATTAACTGTAGTAAGCTGTAATGTGTGAACAGGGCTTCGTTGTCAGGCCCATGTCTAAATTCCAATAGCAGTTCTCCTGGCAGCTGACCAGGAGTAACCAACACAACATCCTGCAGATGCTGTTGTGCTCCAGTTCCCATTGGCCATGCTAGCTGAGGCTGAGAGTTGGAATCCAACAACGTCAGGAGGGCCACAGGTTGTCCAACACTGGCTTATGACTATTTGGCCATGGTGGCACTCCAGCAGTGAGTTTACTTAAGAAAATGACCTTCATCTTCAATGCCATACATGAACAAACAGCCAGTTGTCCTGCCTTATTTAAGCTCCCTGTTTTTGCTTGCAGATCTTGTGATCAGCACAGTAGAGCATTGCTTTAGAATCACCACTCTACCTTGTATTCCCTCTTGCCAGGATAACTTTCCCCAAACCCGCCTCATATTGCTTCACCCAAAACAATGACTTGGGAGCTCACTATTAGCACAATTTCAGGAGTGCTTCAAATTCAGCTAATGCCCACCTGAGGCATTAGGAAGAATGTAGAGAAACTGCTAAGTGATGGCCCCAAGGAAAGTGCTGCTCTGTTAAGCACAATGCCATTCAGCACATTAGTAGATGAAATTTGGGCTATCTTTTTGCAGGCTTGCACCACAGAAAAAATCCCCTAAAGTTGTTTTGGAGCTGAGCTAGAGAAAATCAACAGCTTGCCTCCTACTTTGGAGCTGTCCCTGGTGCTGAGAGTCCCTGCTTCCTACCCTGATACTGTCATCATTGGCTAAGAGTTATCTGAGCCATCTGTCCTGGTCATTGGTACAGCCATTGACTGTCCCCTTGTTCCTGGTCATACAGTTGAGGGTTGCAATTAGTGCTCTGTAGGTTTTGCACCCCACCAGCTTAGGACATTTCTGAATCTTGGATTATCTTCCTTCCTTCCAGATCTTGGCCCTGGAGGTGGTCTCCACCCACCTCCCTGCCTTAAGCAGTCTGATGCATACCCATGGGCATGATCCACCAAGAAAGTGGCACTCAAGCCAGCAAGACCTTTACTCATAGGAGAGCTTGCTAATGTCCTTTGCTGATTATACCTTGAGCTCATTAGCAAGCGAGTATAATAATCAGTGAAGGCCAACAAACATGGCATTATAAACTGAATTGCTCCCGAGCCTCAGATTCATTAGGCTACAGATAACTTCCAATCATCATCCCCTTAGCAACATTCCAGCATCTACAGAAATGGTGCAACTTGACTTGCACCAGTGCTGAGCCAAATTAGCATCAATTAGCATCTAAATTGCATTCTGAAACGAGTGCATTAATATAGGCACACCATTTATAGTCCCCTCCCTGGCGATTTGTCTCGTGCTACGGATTTCGCAGACAACGGCCATCCATCCAACTTGCGAGGACTGCTAGCCCCCATCGGCGTAGGTGGCATGCGCTGATTAAAGGAAAATTCATGCTGGTTTTGTTTAAATTTACGGCAGAGCTTGGCATGTATTTTATAACAGATATCCGGCTTTGCGGCTGTAGTCCAAGGGCCAAATCACAACCTGATTTACAACCAGCTCTCCATGATTGGTTCCTTTGGATGTGTTTGCCAGGAGCATGTTTGGCCCCATATATCACTATGAATGTGTTACACTCATAACTCTCCATGGCATGACATGTCTTGATTGATTCCATGGATATTCAGTGCCCAAAATCCTCCATTAAGTGCAAAGGGAAATTGTAAGGTCAGACCAGTTTCACAACCCCCAAACAAGTTTAAAAACAAACTTTATGTTTCATCTGCTGCTCTCTGGCCACCTTAACCCTCTCTATAGTAAAAGGTGGGATATGAATATTATAGACACATAAAACCAAAGTTGGAAAGAGCAGCAGAGCATTCTCAAAGAAGCCCGCCCTTGTACACAGCCTCCCTCTGCTGGCAATACTTCTCAGTCTGTGCCTGTAAAATGCTGCATTTACTTTGATTACTGGCAGTTCAGGGATGTTGGTGGACTGGAAAGATGAAGGGGTTGTGGCAAACCAAAGGCAAACTGTTTAAAAGTTTTGTAAAATCTCCGGTACAGAAAGTACCAAGTTAACTGGCTGGACCTCACCACAAAACAGATGGAAATCTTAATAGCTGGATGCTATCATTCCTTTTCACAAGGCAGGTTTTGAACATAAGGCACGCAACCTTTTCTTTTTAATTCAATAATTTGATGCACTCCTGCAATTGCAACGATAGCTAGGAACTACTACGATATACACAAACAACACCAAGCAAACAATTAGCACTGTTAACACTGACATTGTTCATAGGAAGAAGGTCCCCTTCTCAAAGATGATCAGAGCTGATGAAGATCTTCTCATATGTTTCTTTCTCTTCCATTATAATTTATGAATACAGCCTTGTTTGGTGACCTTTTGGATGTTGAAGAAAGATCAGCTATGACCCTGAGCTGTGCCTTTTCAGTGGTAGCACCTAAGTTGTGAAGCCGTTCAAAATGAAAAATTGTCTTAGGACAGAATTGCCCTTTGAGTGTGGCACAGGGCTGCCACTAGAAATGGCAGACTTGTGTTGACTTCTCTTCTCCCCCATAAGATTTAGACTCATGTATCTCATGATGTGATCCCATCATGAGGAAAAACCATAGCTCAGTGGTAGAGCATCTGCTTTGTGGGTATAAAGTCCCAGGTTCAATCCCCGGTTATCTCCAGGTAGGGCTGGGAGAGAACCCTGCCTGAACCCCTGGAAATTTGCTGCCAATGTAGACAATGCTGACTTATATTGTTCAGTGGTTTCCCTCAGTATAAGGCACCTTCCTATGTTTCTATCACATTGTATATTATTGTTTCCCCTCTCCCTGCATTGCTTTGCATGTAATTCTATTGAAAAGCAACAAAGAAAATACAAATAAGTAAATGCATTTTGGTTCAGCCATTACAAATGCTCTGCTTTCCACACTCTGGCCTCTCAATGCAGTACTTGTCGGATTGCTGCAGAGAGGTCTCCTTCGCCCTGGTGGTGCCAAGCTCAGAATCCAGCCACCCCCACAAAGCCCAACTCCACCTATATCAAGGAAAGCTCATATGGATACGCGGTTTGTTGGCAGTGCATGGAAAGGCTTAAAAGAGGCACTTAGACATATCTAGAAAGGCTCTCATGCTGCAGTCATAACTATTTAAAATTGCTCGTGATACACAGGCTAATGAAACAAAAGCAGCAGCAGGATGAAAAGGCGTAATTAAGCTTGACAGAGCCACAAACAAATTAGAGTTGCAAAAAGGACAGAGCATGGCAAACTATCAGTGTCCTTAGAGAAGGCTTCCAAGGAACAGCTGGGTGAAAATGAAGCACTCTTGGTTGTAGTTTACTAATTGGCACGGGGTGGGGGTTCAAAATTACAGCAGCACATGAAAGTGAGAAAGATCCAAACAGAATTCAGATTCACCCGCTGAACATCGGGGATGTTCGGCTTCTTTTCTGAGCACATGTAAAGGTCTCAGGCTCCAAAATTGTTCCAGATAGTGGAAGAATGGCAGATGAAGATGATTGACTATATGGGATTGGCAGAAATGACCGGCAGAATCTGAGACCAGGGAAAAGAGTCGGCGGAAGAGGACTGGAGGAAATTTAAAGATTACTTGCAGAAATATTGTAAAATAAATGAATGTTAGAATGATGTTGGACAGAAATTAAGTGGTTACCAGCTGTAATGCAAAGGTTGAGCAATAAGTTTAAATAAGTTATATCTTTGGGTTACAATAAGGATTTGCTGAGTTAAGAATTTGAACTGGAATACAAAAGGGGGAGGTGAGAGGAGGTCCAGGAAATAAGGTAATTGTAATAAGTAATGGGAATTATATTTGTTTTGTTATTTTTTTCTTAATTGTGTATTTTTGTTATTTTTTGTGTATTTTTTGTTCTCTGTTGGTTTTTTGTATTAAATTGGAAATTCTAATAAATATCTTTAAAAAAAAAAAATTGTTCCAGATAGGTTCAAAAGACTTATCGGTCCTGGCATGCTCCTGATGATCAACTACAATACCCATGAGGATCAGATGCCTTGCACATCCTAGATGGGCACAGGAGACTTCCCTGCAGGCTACTGGTTTCCTCATTCTCAGTGTCAATGGTAGGAATCCTCAGGCTCAGGTTTCCTACAATGGTAGGAATCCTCCAAGCCTCTCTATCTGGCCCTTGAAGTGGCCACACCATGCATTTGACCTTGAACTCTAATGCCTCTCTTTGGATGGAGACCAGAGAGGGGTATATGAGTGTGTGCAGAAATTAGCCTACAGTACAAAGGTAATTTTTATTTTCACCACCACATCTACTTTTGCCTCTGGCCCTTCCAGCCACTGGCAGGAGACCCTCAGAAGGTGGCCCAGAAGAGAATGGAGTTCTTGTACCAAAAAGTAATCACCCCTGAAGCAGGTTATAAATGGGACGGGATGGGATGGTCAACTCTATCTTGGTTAAGTGCTGAGTATAGGGAGATTTCATGGTTGGTATCATACTCCCCAAGATGCCCATCAATGCAATATTGCTGAAAGCTTCTAGTAATGGATGTGGTGGTAGGAATGGCCCTAATTAGGTTAAAATTGCCTAGAATCATTCTCAGATTTCTATGAAATTACATCGGGGTTGAATAGGGGCTAGAGGCTTTCCTCTGAAGTAATTCATCGAAAAACATGTTAATTTCAGATATCTAATAGATGCCTTGTTAAATAATGTGTTATTCAAATAGATTCAGTTTGAATTGGATATGAACCTAGGACTAGTGGTTATGTCTGGGGCAGGGTGGGGGGGGGTAACACAAGGGTGCTCTTGACATGTAAACATGCTGCACACCAGTTTTCATAAACATATGAGAAACAACACCTCCAGACTATTAATTGTTGCATCTAAAACTTAAAACTGCAATGCTTTAAAAGAACTAACAGCCCTACTGAGATGTTTATGGCAGAATGTAAAGAGCAATAACAGCATGATAAAAATGATGTAGGGTTACGAAACAATACTCCACATTTGGTATTCTAGGGAGAAGTAATCAGCTTTTTTTTTTATTAGCAAGAAATATACAGCCCAATTTCTCAAGAATTATGAAGAATACATGCTGTTTCTAAAGACGCCAACAGCAGTAAACCTCTTGCCTCTACCTTGTAAGTGGGAGGAAAAATGATTTTCATCTGAATCTGGTCAGTTTTGGGAAATCTCCATTTTACACAGAAACACTTTAAACCATCTCCCATCAGCACCAGCCCCCAATGGTCAGGGATGATGGGAGTTGGAGTCCATCAACTCCTATTCCACACCAGCTTGTGAAATTCAGTGATAGAGTATCTGCTATGAAAGCAGAGGGCCCCAGGTTAAACCTCTGGTATCTCCACGTAGGACTTTAAAAGATTCCTGCCTGGAGAGCTGCTGCCAGTCAGTGTCAATGATATTGAGCTAGATCAGTGTGCCCCAATCCAGTGCCCTCCAGATTTTTGGACTCCAAATCCTTTCAGCCCAAGCCAGCATGACCAGTAGTCAAGGAAGATGGACACTGTAACCCAAAACATCAGGTTGTGGAAAGTTTACTGGGTGGAACAATGGTTTGACTTAGTATATGATAGTGTAGCCTTTCAGCCCTTTCCCATGGTTGGATGTGCGTTGCTCCCGGGAGGGAGGGAAGAGTGAATGGACACCGTGGGTTGGTTCAGAGAAAGAGTTTATTTCTGCTTCCTAGGATAGGAGAAAGGCACCGCGTGATCAGTCACTACGAGCACACCTAAAGAGCAGTTACATACAGCTTATATCCCCTTCAGGTCCCCTTTCCCCCTCCCCAGGAATCCAGCCTCATGAGTTTGTACACGTAAATGTGCATGATTGAGCATGAGTAAAAATTCCTGTTTCTGTACTCTTATCTTGGGGTAAAGGTCACCCAACTATAGGGGTACTCCTGGTGCCAGCTTTGGGCGCGGGGGCTGACAGGCCTGTCTCGCAAGGTCTGTGCGTCAGCGTGGTCAGGATATTTACAACCGATAAGACCCAGATCTGCCATCCTGTCTCTACTCAGAACTGACAAGGCCATCCATTAAGCCTTCATGGACTGATAAAGGAGAAGGCCATCCCGTCATCCTTGCTCTGGTTTGTGTTATGCAGCTCAAGCTAATGTATTTTAGCTAATGGATCCTTGAGGAAAGAATTTGGGAAATTTTGGGGTCCAGTTCGGGTGACTGCACAGTCAGGTTTGGGTAACCTGTTCCTTCAATAGCTTATATGAGTATCATAGAGCATTCTTGGGAGTGTTGTAAGATAGTCACTCATTTCATTCAGGCCAAGATTGTTTGGCTTCTCATGAACTGGGAGTCCATCCTAAAACACACCTAATACACACCAGTGGTTGCACACTGCAGGGGAAGACTGGTAGTGCTTGGCAATGTGTATTTCAGGGAATCATGTCTGCCATTATCAATCTCATTGAAGAAACCTTGAGAAGCTTCCAAAGAACTTTCAAGATGTCACTGGAATGCATTTTAGAAACCACCGCTTTAGGGGCAGAAGTTAAACTTCGAAGCACACATGTCTGGATGGAACTCCTCATCCTTTCTGCACAGAAGCTTCACAAATTTTAAGGAGCGCTGTCAAATGATGGAAGCGCTTCCTGTTGATCACTGCCTCTAAGCCAATGAATGTGCTGATGAAATTCAGATACATTAGCACGTTACCAAAACAGGTTTCCCGTCTGAGGTACTCGTGGAAGGGGGCTAGGAAGCTTTTGTTTATTAAATTGCGACTTACTGTTCGGTTTTAGAAGAAAAAGGTCACCTTTTGTTGTTTCCATTCCCTTAATTACACTAACATGCCCACGCCAAAAATAACCTTCAAAAATAAACAAATGTGCACTTAATTCTCAGTCTCACTGATAAGCATTTGTCTTAGTTGATTAAAATTGAACCCTTCCCCCTGAATTAATCAATTAGGGGAAAGATCTAGTCCATCTGTGATGTGTGGCTGCGCATGTCCAGCCTTGATGTGCGAGCAGGGTGTTGGTAGGTGAATACCATTTACAGAGCACTGCACATTCCAGAAGAAGTAAGGATGGGTGTTGTGGGGGATATGCAAGCCCATGAGACCTTGCAAGGACATGATGGAGATATGTTACAGATAGGTAGCCGTGTTGGTCTGCCATAGTCAAAACAAAACAAATTCCTTCCAGTAGCACCTTAAAGACCAACTAAGTCAGTTCTTGGTATGAGCTTTCGTGTGCATGCACACTTCTTCAGATACCTTCAGATACCTGAAGGTATCTGAAGAAGTGTGCATGCACACGAAAGCTCATACCAAGAACTGACTTAGTTGGTCTTTAAGGTGCTACTGGAAGGAATTTGTTTTGTTTTGATGATGGAGATATGTGAGCCCCAGTCCCAGTGCTACTGGGCAAAGTTGCCCTGCAGGCAGATTGTGCCTGGAACGCAGATTATCCCCCAAAATCCCTAATCTATGATTTTACCACTCACACATTCTGACCCTTTATCAGATTTTCTTTGCCTTGCTGATTATAGCTCTGCATTATCAATGATAATTCTTATGACCTTTTGCTCAATTTTTATCTGGTAACTAATCACATTCACTAGGGAGAAAATTCAGTTTATCTCTCTCAGAAGGGATGCTTGGCCCTCATTTTAAATCTTACATCGTGGGATTCATCTATGAAAACTGAAAGGATGTTAAACCCGGTTGTACTCTATTCACTGCCCCAATGTAAAAGCTATTCTTTGAAACTTTCTATTGTTGATAAAAGGAATCATAAGATGATCTCATCAGCAATTGGGTAGAGAAGCATTTTGGCTTTATAGATAGGAACAATGATTTAACGTTCTCTAATTGTAACCTAAGAATGATCTAGGTTCCTTCTTATCATCTTGACTGTCAACACCAAATACTGGAAAAGATTATTCTTCTTTTAAAAAACATTTTGTTTGTTTTGGTTACTGGGCTGCTGGTGAGACTGCAAGGTGCACCCAGAGATAAGCATTCCAAATTTTTGAAGAGCTTGATAAGACTTTAAAAAAGAAAAATCTTCCTGAAAGTACTTGTTCCAGAAAGGTTTTCTTGGAGATTTTCTAGCTGTGCTTGTTTGTTTATCTGTTTCTCTATCTATTTATTTATTTATCTATCCATCCATCCATTTGCTGTAGTCAGTGAAAGTAACAGCACCTAGCATTGACAACTGGAGTGGAATTAGGCATTGCACATGGAGTGGAAAAAGAGCCTCATTATAAACCAGTGATTAAAGAAACTAACTATGGTGCCAAAGTTTGTCATTACCTGGCTTGTAAGGTGAGGTCAGGCAGCTCAGCACTCTGCAGAAATAGGAACTGAGCATCATTTCCCCCAGAAAAGATCTTCTCCAGTTCAGAATAATTACCTTGCAATCCTGTACCCAGAAGTAAGCCCCACAGAGTTCAATGGGACTCATTCCCAGGTAATAGGATTGCAAGATATATGTGCTTTTGCAGAGTATACTGTCCACAGCCATTTTAAAACATATTCACTTATAATTCTTCCTCTTCTTCACATGTGTAACGTCACAAGTGGTGCATTTAAAATAAATATACAGTGGTACCTTGGGTTAAGAACTTAATTCATTCTGGAGGTCCGTTTTTAACCTGAAACTGTTCTTAACCTGAGGTACCATTTAAGCTAATGGGGCCTCCTGCTGCTGCCGCGACGTGGCCACACGATTTCTGTTCTCATCCTGAAGCAAAGTTCTTAACCAGAGGTACTATTTCTGAGTTAGCAAAGTCTGTAACCTGAAGCGTATGTAACCTGAAGCATCTGTAACCTGAGGTACCACTGTATAAAATAAGCTATATAGAATATATGAGCTGGGTCCGTGTAACAGGTTTTCTCCATTGTGTGTGTGTGTGTTAAGATGCAGATTATACCTGCCTCATTCTTTTCAATTCCTCCACCATCTGCAGCCCTTCCTCGATGCATGACTTTCCTGAGGAGAACTTAGAAGCTGAACTGGGGAAGAAGGACTGGGAAATTTCTTCTGTACTAATGTCCTTCCATAAGCATTGCTTTGGGTCCTGGTTCCTAAGTAAGGCAAACAAACCACTGCGTCTCTCTGAAAATAAGCATACTTGCTAAATAAGACCCAGTGTTAAATATAGATTCTGTACATAAACAGAAAATGATTCATATCAATAAGAAAAGGAGGGGGGGACACTGAACCTGTTAAACTAGAATAACAGAATTGTAGAGTTGGAAGCGACTCATCTAGTCCAAACTCCTGCAATGCAGGAATCTCAACTAAAGCATCCTGACAGATGTCCATCCAAACTCAGATTAAAAATTTCCAAGGAAGGAGAGCCCATCACCTTCCAAAGGAGACAGTTCCACTGTCAAACAACTTTTACTGTCAGAAAGTTCTTCCTAATATTTAGTTGGACTCTCCTTTTCTTGTAACATGAAGCCATTGGTTCGGGTCCTATCCTCCAAAGCAGGCTAAAACAAGTTTGCTCCATCTTCCATGTGACAACCTTTGAGATATTTGAAGATGGCTATCATATCTCCTCTCAGTCTCCTCTTTTCCAAGCCAAACATACACAACTCCCTCAGCCGTTTCTCATAAGGCTTGGTTTCCAGATCCTTGACCGTCTTGGTTGCCCACCTCTGCACATGTTTCAGCATGTCAATATCCTTTTTGAATTGTGGTTCCCAGAACTGGACACAGTACTGCAGATGTGGTCTGACCATGGCAGAATAGAGTGGTGCTATTGATCGGGGCACTGTACTTTTGTTGCTGTAGCCTGCAATAGCTTTCTCTTTTTGGCTTCTGGATCACACTGTTGACTCGTGTTAGGCTTGTGGGCTACTAAGACTCCTAGATCTTTTCCACATGTACTACTGGAAAGCCAGATGTTCCCCATCTTAAATTTGTGCAGTTGGTTCTTCCTGCCTAAGTGTAGAACTGTACGTTTGTCCCTACTGAAATTCATTTTGTTTTGGCTCAGTTCTCCAGTCCATTAAGGTCATCTTGAATTCCAATTCTGTCATCTGTGGCATTAGTTACCCCTCCCGGTTTGGTGTCCCCTGCAAATTGGATGAGCATCCTCTTGATTCCTTCATTCAAGTCATTTATAAGGACAACAATAGGCCCAGGATGACACAACTAGATACAACTGAGGGATTTGCAAGTAGTTTCTGAATTGCAGCTGTGTGCAGGAGTAGACAGAAGGACCATTTTGCTCCCAATGTCTTTGTGGTGACCCTGTAATTTCAAACTGTCTGATTTCATTACTGCTACTAAGGAAATTCAATTAGTTCATGAGACTCCACTCAAAGCTCACACCTTTCGTTTATGTCTAGTGTAACTGGGGAGAAGAGCAGTCTCATGTGCATACAATACTGTGCTTAGAGAACATGCATCATTTTAAGAAAATATATCTTTTTGCTAATTGTATTTTCAATGAATGTGTGAAGCGTTCACACCTTTGTCTTTGGAATCTGGGAAGGGGCTTCTGAATGTAACGGAAGACACCACTCGCTGAAACGAAAACAGAAGCAGACATTGTTGCTGTTTAATATTCAGACGAAAAGCATTGTGGATGTCATTTCAAAATTTCCATGTGCTGGAAAATCCTAATTGGCATTGTCATTATAACTGGTCAAAACAGCACTTGCTATATGAATGAAAAATTAAAAATAAGTTTCACAGTTTTTGAATGAAATGGAAATGACATTTCTCTTGAACGAAAATTGGAGTTTACGATGCTCTAATGTTGGGAAATGTCAAAACAGTTGTGACGTCTTTGAGGCAAAAATTAAGAATTGCAAAATGGTAGTGACATTTCATGAAATTCCACATCTTTCTCAATGACAGCGTCTTTCAAAAGCCATTGTCATACAGAGCTAAAACCAGAGTGCCCTCTTATTCAACTGCACATTGCATATTTATGGCATCTCTTCTGAAACTTCAGAGGGCTTTGCAACTTATTCAAAGCCAGGCTGAGTGCTTGCAGGATTGGAAGCTAACATATCCACTTTGCACCAGAAGGTCATTGGCTCACAGTTCAAAATTTATTGAAGGAAAAGGGAAATGACCAAGAAAATCATGCTCTGCTTGATATCAAAGTGGTCAGATAGAGTGTATGTTTGTACAATTTTCAAATCCAGAGGAAACAGGCTCAAAAAAACTCGTGACATGGAATGGAACTAGGCCAATCCATCCATCACTCTGGAAAATGGGTGGAATTCAAAATCTTGCTTGGATGTTTATATTTTGTTTATCGCTTTCCCACTTGTGTCTTGCCTCTTTCCCTGTGATTGACATGGCAAGATTCATCCAACAAGAGCGTCATAAGGACAATCTTAGACTGCTCTCAGATTCACAATGAAAATACAACTTCTTATCTAAATAACATGGCAATGTAAAAAAGCAACTGTTGCCTCAGATTAAATAGCATGTTGATCTGCCTGCCAGTCCCTCACGTGCCAAACAATTTGCTTTAATTAATTTTCCCGATGCAGTAACAATGCTATTAGAAATCATCCCGAGAAAGGCAAACAGCCTGATTGCTTAGTGCAGTGAGGTCGTTTCACTTAAACAAACACTTCCGTTAATGTTCCTTCCCAAAGAATCTGCATCCCGACACACAGCATAAAAGCTCGGTCCCCTGGCACTCACTCACCTGAAACTCTTATGCCACTAATATTTAAAATGGCTGGAATGAGACTTAATAACACATATTGCAACGGAACACACACATGGATATTTGAAAACCCACCGAGAACACTTACCAAGGTGGAAATTTAAATGCATGTATAATTATGGCACAATGCGATAAAGAGAGGCTGTGTGCGAGAAGCCTGATCAGAAGCTCGGAAACGCAATACATGCTGGGCTCACAATGTGCACTGAGCAAATTGTAGGGGTTTTTAATATATAAAGTTCTCTGGTTTCAGACTAACATTAGAGAAATGCAGCACTTAAGACCAGAAGCCACAAATGGAGGAATCAGCAGCCATGATGGCATAAATCCTGCAGAAGACACCCAAATCAGTCCAGTGGTGGTATGTGTGATGGGTGGGGGGAGGGACAGTTGCCAGCAAAGCAGCTACAGTCTGGTGCCAATGGCCACATTCATACCAATCATTTAAAGCACTATGATGCAACCTTAAACTGTCGTGGCTTCCCCCAAAGAATTCTGGGAGTTGTTGTTTCATTAGAGTGCTGAGAGTTGTTAGGAGGGCCCTATTCTCCTCCCAGAGCTACAGTTCCCAGAATGCCCTGTGAAGAAGGACTGGTTTTTAAACCATTCTGGGAACTGTAGCTCTGTGAGCAGAAGAGGCTCCTCCTAACAACTCTCAGCACTCTTAACAAACCGCAGTTCCCAGAATTCTTTGGGGTAAGCCATGATGGTTTAAAATACAACCATAGTGCTTTAAATGGACGGCTCGAATGGGTCCTAAATATCTATTGGCTGGGAGGAAGAAGCAGAGAAAGGAGCAGTAGAAAATATTCACTGAATGGTTCACAGCGGACAAAAAGTCCATAGCATTGGTGCGCCCTTGAGCAGGGCTACATGCTATAGAACTCTTGAGGCAATTGGAAGAGATTTGAGTTAGACATGGAAGAACGGGAGCTGCCACAATATGTGGCATTGTGGGTTGCTCCTGTTCAGCGTTCAAGCCAGAAGTGGCTCGCCAGGTGGGGTGAAGCCACTACACTAGAACATAGAACAGACCAATGGCCCATCTGGTTCAGTATTCATGTTCTCACAGTAGCCACCCAAATGCCTGTGTGAAGCCCACAAGCAGGGCCCAAGCACATGATCACTTTCCCCTCCTGTGGTTTCCAGTAACTGGTAACTGTGGAGGCAGAGCATAGCCCTTGTGGCTGGTAGCCACTGGTAGCCAGATAGCCTCAATGAATTTGTCCAATCCACTTTTAAAGCCATTTCTGCCCCCTGTGGGAGCAAGTTTCATAGTTTAACTATGGGCCACATGGAGAAAGCCACTCCCGACCTAATGAGGGGGTGGGGTTGCGGGTTCACGCCCACAACCACAGTCTCGCGGGGCCGGCGTCTGCCCCGCGGGATTCGGGATTCCCCTAGATCATTAATATTCGTCATCCTCAGTGCCGGCCAATCGGACGGCGTTGGGGGCGGGACTATCGGGTGCACTTAAGGTCAGGGCAGCCCCGACTCGCCCCCTTTTCTCTCTCACAGCTGCTGTGGTTTGGATCTCCCACCGCTGCGACTTGGCCTTTCCTCGTGGTCTGCTTTTCTTCCGATATTCCACTCTTTCTGCATTAATTGCTTAGCGGTTAGCACTTCCGCAGTTGATTCCCTCTCCCTACAAAGCCAGCTGTTTTGAGACCGCCCGGGGAATACCGGGTGCCGTAGGCTTGCTGCAGCCGACAGCGATTGGACACCCGACGATCAAGCAGTGAGCCGCTTGGACCCACAAACGGCTCGGACTATCGAGGCGGTCTGCCTGCAAGCGATCGGGGTGACGCCGCTGGCGCATTCTCTTCTGCGAATCTCATCTGCTATTCGTGAGCTGCTTCAGCGCTCACATAAGGTTTGAGTTACGTGATTCATAGTTTCATAGTTTAACTATGGGCCGCATGGAGAAATACTTTCATTTATCTGCCCTGAATGTCCCAACACTCTGTTTCACTGGATACCCATGAGTTCTACTGTTAGCAGGTGGGTCACTGTAATTATTATTATTATTATTATTATTATTATTATTATTATTATTACCCCACCCATCTGGCTGGGTTTCCCCAGCCACTCTGGGTGGCTCCCAACAGATTAAAAACACAATAAAACATCAAACATTAACAGCTCCCTAAACAGGGCTGCCTTCAGATGCCTTCTAAAAGTCAGATAGTTGTTTATTTCCTTGACATCTGATGGGAGAGCTTTCCACAGGGCGGGCGTCACTACCAAGAAAGCCCTCTGCCTGGTTCTCTGTAGCTTTGCTTCTCACAGTGAGGGAACTGCCAGAAGGCACTCAAAGCTGGACCTCAGTGTCCGGGCTGAATGATGGGGGTGGAGATGCTCCTTCAGCTATACAGGGCCAAGGCTGTTTGGGGCTTTAAAGGTCAACACCAACACTTTGAATTGTGCTCGGAAACGTACTGCTGCTTACAGAGTTTGTGGGCGGGGGGTTGTCAGGTCGTCTCTCTCCCAGTCAGCAACAACAAGGCATCTGCCACTTCCGGAGCCAACCAGCCATATCCTTTCCCAGAATTCTTCATTCCATTTCACTGGTTTTTGTCTCCTGCTCCCAGCATCCTCATTGTGCTCTTTAGGGTAATTTTTTTGTACTTACACAAGCTTTTGAGTTATCTTCAAGCACGCAACCCTTTTCTTTTCTCGGTGGCCCACTCAGCAGCTGAGTTCACAATTGGAAGGAGGAACAGGTTACACAGATGATTTTATGCATTTATTTTAGGCCTTTGTATTTTAAGCATTTACAGGCTGCCCTTCAACAAGTTCCCAAGGTGACTTATATAAACAGAATAGTAAAAAACAAGGAAAGAAGAAAATGTGGTTTTTAAAAAATACAACATAGAATAAAAGCAACAGCAGGGATTTTGTGTTCCATATGAGGGCTGCATGTGTATTTATTATTGCTGGTTAACATCGGAACCTAAGAGCATTACCTGCTGGGTCAGATGAATGGCCCTTGTAGTCCAGCATCCTGTTTCTCCCAGTGAACAACCAGATGCCTATGGCAAACCCAGAAGAAGGACCTGTCTTGGCACAAGAGCACTCTACACACACACACACACACACACACACACACACACACACACACAGTGATTGCCAGCACTTCAGCAGTGGAGGTAGAACATAACGAGGATGTCTAGTAGCCACTGATAGTTTTGCCTTCCATGAATTTGCCTAATGCTCTTTTAATGTTGTATTAATGTTGTGGTTTTATGGAAGGTTTTGCATTGTACTCTGTTTCAGCTCAGTCAATGGAGCATGAGATTCTTAATCTCAGGGTTGCAGGTTCAAGCCCCCCCACATTGGGCAAAAGATTCCTGCATTGCAGGAGGTTGGACTAGATTACCCTTGTGGTCCCTTCCAACTCTACAGTTTGATGATTATTGTCCGAATTACATCTATAATTGTGTAAACCACCTGGGGGGGGTACTACTCATAAAGGCAGCCTATAATATTTAGATAGATAGGTAGATAGAGATGATAGATATAGATAGATAGATAGATAGATAGATAGATAGATAGATAGATAGATAGATAGAGATAGATGATAGATAGATAGATGATAGATAGATAGATAGATAGATAGATAGATAGATAGATAGATGATAGATAGATGATAGATAGATAGATAGATAGATGATAGATAGATAGATAGATAGATAGATAGATAGATAGATAGATGATAGATAGATGATAGATAGATAGATAGATAGATAGATAGATAGATAGATAGATGATAGATAGATAGATAGATAGATAGATAGATAGATATAGATAGATGATAGATAGATAGATAGATAGATAGATAGATAGATAGATAGATAGATAGATAGATGATAGATAGATGATAGATAGATAGATAGATAGATAGATAGATAGATAGAGATAGAGAGATAGATGATGATGATAGATAAATAGATAGATAGATAGATAGATAGATAGATAGATAGATAGAGATAGATAGATGATGATAGATAGATAGATAGATAGATAGATAGATAGATAGATGATAGATAGATAGATAGATAGATAGATGATAGATTAGATAGATAGATAGATAGATAGATAGATAGATAGATATAGATAGACAGATAGATATAGACAGATGATAGATATAGATAGATGATAGATAGATAGATGATAGATAGATAGATAGATAGATAGATAGATAGATGATTGATAGATTGATAGATAGATAGATGATAGATAGACAGATTAGATAGATATAGATAGATAGATAGATGATAGATAGACAGATTAGATAGATAGATAGATAGATAGATGATAGATAGATAGATAGATGATAGATAGATGATAGATAGATGATAGATAGATAGATAGATAGATAGATAGATAGATAGATAGATAGATATAGATAGATAGATAGATAGATAGAGGGGGGAGAGAGAGAGAGATTAAAAAGCAGCAGAAAATAATTGGGAAAGGCTCAGTTCCTGGATTTTTTTGAAAAAAGACCTCTGCCTGTCATTAAAAGGTAAGCAGCAAGCCAGCCTTTCTAGGAGAGTACAGTGGTACCTCGGGTTACATACACTTCAGGTTACAGACGCTTCAGGTTACAGACTCCACTAACCCAGAAATAGTACCTCGGGTTAAGAACTTTGCTTCAGGATGGGAACAGAAATCGTGCTCCGGCAGGGCGGTGGCAGCTGGAGGCCCCATTAGCTAAAGTGGTGCTTCAGGTTATGAACAGTTTCAGGTTAAGAATGGACCTCCGGAACAAATTAAGTACTTAACCCGAGGTACCACTGTATTCCATAAATAGGGCTCCACCAATGAAAATACCCCATCCTCAGTGACCACCTGGTGGGTGTACTCAGAGAATGACTTCAGATGGAGTTCATAAAGTCCAGATAGGCAGTACACAAACAGAAGACTTCAGATAGGTTTTCCATGTAGGGGGAGGTTTTGACATTTGCGGATAGGCCATAGCTCAGTGGCAGAGCATCTGCTTTGCATGCAGAAGGTCCCGGGGTCAACATCTCAAGGCACAGCTGGTCATACCCCTGTTGTGTTCAGAGGGGAACTGATCTGACTTGAACTTACAGTCCTTGGCCTGAAATCCTGGAGAGCCACAATACTGAGCTAGTTGGACCAGTGGGCTGACTCAGGATAATGGAGCTTCCTCTGGTGCTTTCAAATGAACAAATGCTGGGTGCATTCTGAGATGGTACAGCCATGTGAAAGGCCTCTGCCACAAAAGGGCCTGCACCCCTGAATTAAAATAAGGTGGGTCAACCTTCTCAGAGGAGAAAAAGTCTCTTCACATCTCTACTCTTACCTATAAAGACAGGGACAGATGGTGTCTCTAGCGTGAGGAGAATCCAAATGGCAATACAGTGGTACCTCTGGTTACGTACTTAATTCGTTCCGGAGGTCCGCTCTTAACCTGAAACTGTTTTTAACCTGAAGCACCACTTTAAAGAGCCAGTGTGGTGTAGTGGTTAAGAGCAGTAGTCACGTAATCTGGGGAACCGGGTTCGCGTCTCCGCTCCTCCACATGCAGCTGCTGGGTGACCTTGGGCCAGTCACACTTCTTTGAAGTCTCTCAGCCCCACTCACCCCACAGAGTGTTTGTTGTGGGGGAGGAAGGGAAAGGAGAATGTTAGCCGCTTTGAAACTCCTTAAAGGGAGTGAAAGGCGGGATATCAAATCCAAACTCTTCTTCTTCTTCTTCTTCTTAGCTAATGGGGCCTCCCACTGCTGCTGTGCCGCCGCCACACAATTTCTGTTCTCATCCTGAAGCAAAGTTCTTAAACCGAGGTAGTATTTCTGGGTTAGCAGAGTCTGTAACCTGAAGCGTATGTAACCTGAAGCGTATGTAACCTGAGGTACCACTGTAGTAACTATCTCAAATTCCTATCTATAACACACACACACACACAGAGAGAGAGAGAGAGAGAGAGAGAGAGAGAGAGAGAGAGAGAGAGAGAGAGAGACTCTGGATACACATTTTAATTTCATGAAAGACTAATGGCCGTAGGAATGATGCTGCTGCTGCGGTCATCATTTCAGTCTTAATGTGCAGTTAAGCACTTTACCTTCCCACAGATGGAAGAAAAAGCAGAAAGGTATAAAAGGCCTAGGAATAGTGAAAGAAAGAAAGAAAGAAAGAAAGAAAGAAAGAAAGAAAGAAAGAAAGAAAGAAAGAAAGAAAAGAGTACATTTGTTTTCCCAGACAAAGTGCCTTTTCTAACCTGTGAGGGTTTAGTGGTGCTTGCGAGGCGTATCAGCTCCCTCCAATTCATTTTGAAAATGCATGCCACACTCGCAAGCTTAGAGGGAGCTTAATTACAATCAATGGAATAATTAAATGGAGGGGAATGTGCAATAGAGAACAGAAATGAATAGGAAGCATATGCGTAAGTACACCTTTGGGCAAATGCATTAGAAGCACAAGACTGTCATTACCCCTCTCAAATCATATCTCTATTTGCTTACGTGTCTGAGAAAGGGCAGGCATACAAATAAAGCTCGTGAATGCAAATGCTGAATTATGTTGAAGCAGGGGTGTGTGTTTTCCCCCCAATGAAGGCTATTCCCCCCCAAAAAAAGGGCTTATTTTCATTTTCCAAGTATATGAAAAAGAAGTATTGCTCTCAGTTTGCTCCAGGTATGTTGTCAATACTGAAATTAGGGGGGCCCTGACTGTTAAAAATTTATGGGAGGCATTCGAGCACATACCAGAATTTGTGGTTTGCCCCGTAAAAGTGGGTTAAAAGGGCTCTGTCACCTTAGCAGAACAAACTTTGGAGGCATTGAAAACTGTGGGTTGAACAGATGACAAATAGGAAGACATTGTGGGGTGCCCCAAACAACTCAGGATGAATTTGGGATGAGCGTCCTTTGTTATATAACCTCTCCGCAGACAAATCAGAACAAATACCCAGTAAAGACCAAACGAAGTCTAGCCTCCACGTAAGCTATGTGCAAACAAATCAGGATGCATCCTCAGTAAACAGGTCATCCAGATGGACCTTAGTAGGCTTGCCTTGAAATTTAAGCAATATCCTCTTCTTACTTACTGAGAAACTGGAACGTGTCCAGAGGAGGGCAACCAAAGTGGTCAAAGGCCTGGAAACGATGCCTTATGAGGAACGGCTAAGGGAGCTGGGCATGTTTAGCCTGGAGAAGAGGAGGTTAAGGGGTGATATGATAGCCATGTTCAAATATATAAAAGGATGTCACATAGAGGAGGGAGAAAGGTTGTTTTCTGCTGCTCCAGAGAAGCGGACACGGAGCAATGGTTCCAAACTACAAGAAAGAAGATTCCACCTAAACATTAGGAAGAACTTCCTGACAGTAAGAGCTGTTCGACAGTGGAATTTGCTGCCAAGGAGTCTCCTTCTTTGGAGGTCTTTAAGCAGAGGCTTGACAACCATATGTCAGGAGTGCTCTGATGGTGTTTCCTGCTTGGCAGGGAGTTGGACTCGATGGCCCTTGTTGTCTCTTCCAACTCTATGATTCTATGATTCTATGATACTTCTCCTGCTCTTCCCTCTCCCTTCCTCCTCCCCTGTTTAGGTGTAGAACATGCACAGGAGCCAAGTTGGGCATACTCAGCTCCATAACCATCTCCATCGTTCTCCAACTTGTGGATGGCAAAGGTAGTCTGAAGCAGAGAGCCTCCCTACTCATAGGAATTCCCCACCCAGTTTAGAACCCTTCAGAAACAAGGGTCCAAATCAGGTGGGTGCTCCTTTCTGAGTAAAGGAAGCTCCTCACTTTGGACCTTTATCTCTGTAGGTGTGATGGCCTGGGACTCAGGATCGGACTCGGAACCGGAGGAGTCTCAGTCCACACCGGATCCTTTGCCTCAGGCGGCATCTGGGCCAAGTCTGGGGCCTGATTCTGAAGAGCCCCAGTCTGCACAGGTTCCTCTGCAACAGGCACCAGCTGGGCCGAGTCAGGGGCCTGAGCCTGCCCTGGCTCCAGATGTGGGGATTATCTCGTTGGCTTCAGCTGGGCCATCACTTACAGCTGCTCCACTACCAGTTGGGTCAGGAGAGGCTGAGGCAGCCTCTGGGTCTAGTAACCCACCGACATCTCCCAAGCTGCAGAGACTAAGATCTGAGAGAAGGAGAGACCTGAGTACTCGCAGGAGGAGTGCTTGCCTTCGGGCGAAACAGGGAGGTGAGTCACCAGGGGATCAGGACTGGCCGTTACCCCATCAGAGATAAAAGGCTGTCAGACCCCACCCCAGGTTGTGGGAGCAACATTGCTGTTTGCCAGAACCTGCCTGAGATCCTGTGCCTGACCTTGCCTAGTATTCTGTCTCGTGTCCTGCTTTGGCCCTGTTGGACTGACTCCTTGCAGAACCCTTGGATTTGGGACTGGACCTGGACTGTGTTACTTGGGATACCCCTGGGCCCAGCACAGTAAGTTGGAGGGCAATTGTGGGAGGAGCCAATCACATTCATACCCACTTTACTTGCTTGTGTATAGGTTTTGCACATGAGCTAAATGTCCGTGTCAGGCTTCTTTATCCCTGGTAGCATGTGACGTATCTCAGGAGATGGACTTATGGAGGGAAGGGACGGAAGATCATGCCCACTCCCTTACATTACTCATGTGTCAATCCATGAATGCAAAGCATGCTATGGCATTTCAAGTCAACATAACCTCATAGCAGGTTTCTCTCCCTCCCCAGGTTAGATTCAGCATCTCATAGAAGCTGCCAGGCACTTAAATAACTGTTTCAGGTTCCTTTCCCTGCCAGTCCCCACCCCCCAATTTTATTTTATTTTTTTAAACAATTTTTATTAATTTTACAACATAAACAAAAAACAAACAAACATAACACGACTTCCCCATACCTCCCCTTCACTGCATCCTTGTTTTAAAATTTTTTAGCAGTCCTTCATCCATTTTTATATTTAATTCTCTTTAAAATTTTCTTAAGCTTAAATTTTTTCAGCTGTAATTCTTTATATCAAATCCCTTGACATCTTAACATTCCGAAATTTTACAACAATTTTTAAGATAGATTTTAAATTTTTTCCAGTCCTCTTCCACTGTCTCTCTCCTCTGATCACGAATTCTGCCGGTCATCTCTGCCAGTCCCATAAATTCAGTCACCTTGGTCTGCCATTCTTCCAGAGTAGGTAGTTCTTTAGTCTTCCAATACTTTGCCAAAAGAATTCTTGCTGCTGTTGTTGCGTACATAAAAAATGTTCTATCTTTCTTTGGAACCATTTGGCCTACCATGCCCAAGAGAAAAGCCTCCGGTTTCTTTACAAATGTCCACTTAAGGATTTTCTTAATTTCATTATAGATCACCCACCCCCCAATTTTATAGGAATAATTGGCATAAACTGAGCATTAAAAAGTGTTGGTGCTGACCTTTAAAGCCCTAAATGGCCTTGGCTCAGTAAACTTGAAGGAGCGTCTCCACCCCCATCATTCAGCCCGGACACTGAGGTCCAGCGCCAATGGCCTTCTGGCGGTTACCTCCCTGCGAGAAATGAGGTCACAGGGAACCAGGCAGAGGGTCTTCTCAGTAGTGGTGCCCGCCCTGTGCAACACCCTATCATCAGATGTCAAGGAAATAAACAACTATCTGACTTCTGGAAGACATCTGAAGGCTGCCCTGTTTAGGAAAGTTTTTAATGTTTGGTGTTTTAAATATTCTGGTGGGAGCCGCCCATAGTAGCTGTGGAGGCCCCACCAGATGGGTGGGGTATAAGTAATAAATAATTATTATTATCATCATCATCGAGCAATACTTCAAATTATATTGTTGAGAGGAGAAGAGAAGAGAAGCGTTGAAGACCAGGCGGTGGCTGTAGGAGACCCTGGGCAGGAACAGGCCCTGGGTTTGGTGGGTGGGAGGGAAAGATATAGCTGGTGGGGTATAGGCCTGTCAGGAGCTGGAGTTTGAGGGTTTTCTGGGGGCGAGGAGGTTATGAGGGTGGCAGGTGGATGCTGGAGCTAATTGGGCTTTGCAGGATTTCCTGTATCATGGAAAACTTTGGTGGCGGCAGTGATATTGATGTAGCACATGTTGGATGGATGGTATCTGAGCAATGTTGGATGGTATGGGGTGTCTATCCAGGTAAAAAGACCATGCCTACCAGGGGTGAGGAGCCTGTGATCCTTTTGATGTTGTTGGAATGCAACTCCCATTATTGATGATCACCAGCCATTCTGGTTGGGGCTGATGAGAGTTGAGTCCCAAAGCAACTGGCATACACCCATCCTTACAGCACTTTTCTCACCTCATACTATCCTTTCACCATTTCATCACTAAGAAAGGCATACCAGGAAGGTAATGAATGCAGAAGCATTGAAACTGAGGCCCATCTCTATCCACTGAACAAGTTTATCCTGTTGAACGGCAAAAGTACACTTTGTTAACATTTCAGCAGAATAATCTGTTTGCTTAACCGGTGGAGTTAAAAGGAAAATAATGCTGGGATATACATTTTAATTCATCTTTGTAATATTGACAACCGTGCATGTTCCCTGAGGAAACGTCCTGCTATGCTATCCATTTCACACTGGTTACCATAAGCCCTGAGGGCCCGGCTGTTGAATCGGATTGATGAGCTTTGTTATGGTTATATAAGAGCCCAATAAATTAAGTGCCTCTTTTTTTTAAAAAAAAAGAAGACGATAGGAAACATTATGTGCAGGATTTTTGAAGGGGGAAAAGTCCCCTCTGTCAAGAAAGTGACTCAGGCCTGTCTGAGGCCTTGAATTTGTCCACTGAAATGTCCACCATTTTATGTCTTTGAGCAACAGACTTTGGCCCTATCACACCACAAAGTGCTTATGGAGGAGAAAAAATCCATCCTGATCAAGGAGGAAAGGACTATCAGTGGCAGTAATGTGCTCAAATCCTGCTTGTGAGTTTCTCACAGGCATCTTGGTAGCAACTCTGAGAACAAGATGCTGGACTAGATGGGGGCATTGGCCTCATCCAGCAGGCTCTTCATATGTTCTGATAATGCTATGATTTTGTGATGCTATTGTTGATGGTGGTTTCATGCATTTCAGTAAAAACAGTTTATCCTGGTTGAAAGCATTTAACTTGGGCAGTGTGGTGTAGTGGTTAAGAGCAGTAGTCTCATAATCTGGTGAACCAGGTTCGATTCCCTGCTCCTCCACATGCAGCTGCTGGGTGACCTTGGGTTAGTCACACTTCTCTGAAGTCTCTCAGCCCCACTCACCTCACAGAGTGTTTGTTGTGGGGGAGGAAGGGAAAGGAGAATGTTAGCCGCTTTGAGACTCCTTCGGGTAGTGATAAAGCGGGATATCAAATCCAAACTACTACTCCTCCTCCTCCTCCTCCTCCTCCTCCTCCTCCTCTTCTTCTTCTTCTTCTTCTTCTTCTTCTTCATGCATTTCAGGAAAAACAGTTTATCCTGGTTGAAAGCATTTAATTTGGACAGATTTAGACATACCATCTGCCAACCCTCCCCCTGTCTTCCCTGCTGCCTCTCCCTTCTCCCTTCTGATGAGCTACCATGACCCACCTGTCAGGAAGCTGAGGGAGCAGCTCTGCTCCAGCTGGAGATCCATTTCTGATAACTAGTCTGTCTTCTTTCCCTCCTAGAAGTCAACAGGGAATGGTGCTACTTAAATATACCACTAGTGTGTGCTTTGCCAATCTGTGATGTTAATGTTTGGCTGTTTATATTTTCTCTTTGCCAATGTTGACTTTTACACCAAACTCTGTGGTCATCATCTGAGAGTCTCCACCACCTGACAGGAGAAAGGAAACAGGTATTTTTGGTTTGTTTGTGCCCCTTCTGTGGAATACCCTCCACAGAAAGGCTCTCCTGGTGCCAACTTCTGTGCCATTCCAGTAGCAGGCAAACATCTGTTTTCCCCATCTGCCTGGCCATTTCTGGATGTCATATAAGTTAGTTGTGGTTATGATTTGATACTGATTATGTTGGATTTGGAGGGGGGTTGCCTTAATTTGGCAGCTTTGATAACAATGATTAGGATTGTTCTGCTGGGTTGCTGGGATAGGGGGTGGGGTCCATACACCGCATTGCACATTTTTTAAAGGCAACGCTTGGCACATAAACTCTTGAAATAAATAGCGTGAAAGAACTGTAGGTAGAGAAAAGCTCAGGGGCGGCGTATCATGGGCAAGCGCAGAGCTCAGGTGTGATATTTGGAATGCTACAAAGTGCTCCTATTTTCATCAGTGACGTCGCAGAGGAGATCCTTTTGGCCTTTTGTTCCAGTCTTTTGGTGCAGATCTGAACATTAGCAATGCTTTGAAATGAAAGGAGTCTTAAAACAGAAAGCTTTTAGGAAAGGGACATCTGACCTTCCTGGCTATCTCTGAGAGGAGGAAAAAAATGCTTTTGGGCTAGCTAATCAAAGTTGCCCAATTCCCCCCCCCCCCCAAAAAAAAGAAGGTAGAAACTCTCATGAAGAAGTTTTTGAGGTGACTTTTCCAGTTTTGGGCACCTCCGTTCTGTTGTTTGGCTTTGATCTGAGAAGAAAGCCCGGCGAGGGAGGCCCACCATTTTAATTTCTCCTGCCGTCGGCAGTTAGGCAGCAAATCTTTCCATGAGCTTTATTGATATTGTTCAGTCAAAACCCATTGTAGGCCTGCTGCTGTCGGAGTGTAATAGCACTAGGTAGTGATTTATTCTCTTAATGCAAGAGGAAAACAGGCTATCTGGAAGCATATGCAGGGTGTTAATATTTCACCTACTGATAATAATGAATCACTGCAGGGACTTTTTTAAAAAAAATAAGCATACACGGAGTTCAATTTGCATGTATTATTTGATGCAGTCCCTTTTGTTCTTGCTTCCCTTCCTTGGTTCGGAAGAATAGCCATTCACTTCTGTCAACTCAAGTGCTAGCGGCTCGACCAACTTCTTAGCCTTGCATCCCACGTTGGGTGAAGTTAGCTCTTGCCTATGACAGCTCCTATGTCTCTAGGGTGCCGCAGCACTTTTTTGTCTTTCAAAAAGATGACAATTGCCTCACGGAAGCAGGCTCAAGGTGCTCTGGTCTCCTGCAGCAGTAGGGCAGATCCACATGGGAAATGGACATTTATTTTATTTTTGAATATATCTCCTGCCATTCAACATACCACAAAACCTGCAGACTATCTGGGTGGAGTTCCCCACTCCTGTAGAAACTGTGAGGGAACTGAAAAGAATTTCAGCAAGATCAATGGAACTCATCAAGGAATTTCTAAACTTTGTGGATGAGTTTATCCCTTCTTGGTCCTAGTCGCTTTCATGTGATTTTACCCAGAATTCCATTCTATTTGAACTACAATTGGCAATTGGTTTTTTAAAAATTCTTTTCAGTTTAAACGCATATTGCATATTTTATCTCAAAATAAGCAGCAGAATGTGTGTTTCACCCCAAACTGCTGAGAAGCACTTTGGAAAATTTGGAAAAGTACTATGTCAGTTGGATGCTGAGTAGTTCAAGAGGTGTACATTAGGCCATATCAAATATGATTCTGGAAAGAATGAATTCCTCAGAATGTCTGGCTTCAGGAATCAATATCCCGCCCACATTGCATCTCAGGCTCACCACTGGATCACGACAAAGGTGAAGAGAATTTGTGGGGTATCAAGAGGAAATTCCTCCTCAGGCAAAACATATGTATATCTCATGAGAAAAACTAACATCAGGAACCACAAGACAGAAAAACCAGTAGGAGAACACTTCAATCTCCCAGGACATTCTATACAAGATCTCAAAGTAGCTGTTCTATTACAAAGGAATTTCAGAAATAGACTGGAAAGAGAAGCTGCTGAATTGCAACTTATCACCAAACTTAAAACTATGGAGAGACCTGGTTTGAACAAAGACATTGGATTCTTATCTCATTATACATGACAAAGCCATTTTTCACCTTCTCACCCCTTGCTTTTTCCTGTTAGACCTATTGCAGTCGTTAAGAGTCGTCAACAGGCTCATCGCAGCTATCTGCCAATCACCCATTCCCACCACCCTTCTGAGTAATACCCCTCCCCACCTTCTCACTATATAGAAAGGTCCGGTGACTTCTGTTTCAGTGTATCTGAAGAAGTGTGCATGCACACGAAAGCTCATACCTAGAACTACTCAGTTGGTCTTTAAGGTGCTACTGGAAGGAATTTTTTTATTTTGTTTTGAGAAAAACTAAAAGAGTCTAGGAAATCTGAAAGTAGATGTTGCAGAAGATGCATGGCAGTCACGGCAACAGCAGCTCTGTGTCTCATTCTGCCCCGAAGATCTAAGGTAAAAAAACCTATCTAAAATGTATAAAATATTGAGTGGGAAATGAAAGAAGAACTAGTGAAACCATCCATGATCAGTTGGGCACAAGATGTGAATCACAATATTGATTTAAATCTATGGGAGCAACTGTGGAAAATAAATTTAAATTTTACTTTGTTATTCACTAAAAGAGAACTATTTAAAAATGATCCACAAGTGGTATCGGACACCAAGCAGATTAGCCAAGATGTTCAAATTTAAAGTGACAAATGTTGGAAACGTAAAGAAACAGTTGGTACATTCTATCATTTATGGTGGTCGTGTAGAATAACAAAAGAATTCTAGGATATGGTGTATAATGAACTTGAGAAAATGTTTTAAAGAACATTCCCCCAAAATCCAGAAGCTTTTCTTCTGGGAATAGTAATGACAGAAATCCCCCCCCCCAAAAAAAACCCCACCAAATTAAATTATGGATGGATGTGACAACAGCCGCTTGAATTCTGTTTGCACAAAAATGGAGAACAGATACAGTACCATCAAGAGAAGAATGGCATCTCAAAATATTAGATTACATAGAACTAGTCAGTATGACAGATAGATTAAGAAATAAAGATGATATGAGACTGAAGGAGGATTGGATGTTATATACAGATTATATGGAAAAATATTATAACAAGAAAATAATCATATCAGGCTGAAAAAAATACTCAGCAGTAGATGTTATAACATGAGATTATGTAAGGTAATGCAAATAATTTAGAGCATGGGTAGGCAAACTAAGGCCTGAGGGCCGGATCCGGCCCAATCGCCTTCTAAATCTGGCCCGCAGACAGTCCGAGAATCTGCATGTTTTTACATGAGTAGAATATGTGCCTTTATTTAAAATGCGTCTCTGGGTAATTTGTGGGGCATAGGAATTCGTTTGCTGTTGTTTTTTCAAAATATAGTCTGGCCCCCCACAAGGTCTGAGGGATAGTGGACCGGCCCCCTGCTGAAAAAGTTTGCTGACCCCTGATTTAGAGAATAAGAAACACAGTTAAAAGGATAGTAGAGAGGAAACTCTGGAAAGAGTAGAAGAGAAGTATAATTTAAGACATAGAGGATTTAAAGAATCATGGAAGAATTTAGATACATTATTACCACTATCATACGTATGTTTTCTACCTATGCTATCTTTTTTAAATGTATGACAGTAGCATAGCATGTGTTGGTGACGAATCATAACAGAAAAGCAAATAAAAATATATTTAAAAAATAACAGGGAAGGCCCTAACAGCTACAGATGAGAAAAATATTTTACTACTTCTGTTTGTTTTGCAGCATACAGTACTGGTTGCAGCAGCTTCATAACACTCACAAACTTCTCCCTCTTTCTGGAATGCTTTAGAGAGGATCTGGCTTGGCTGGATTCCATACAGTGCTCTCAGGAAATTGCCATCTGCTTCCCTAAATCCCCTCTGCCATCTCCCCCACTTTGGTCCAGGATTCTTTGCTCCCCATCTCATCTGCTCTGTGCCGCTGAAACACCTCCCCATGCCCAATGTCCATTTCCAATTTGGAAATCAATTTGTAAGGACCTTTGAGACGGGCTGGGCTACACAACTGTGTGCTCAGCATCACATTGAAAATTTCTGATATTAAGGTCAATTGGCCATGCACATCCCTGGGGTAACTCTGCAAAGTGGATGGTGTTAGCCCCAAGATGAACTGGATGCCCTGGGTTATTTCATTCTGGCCTGCAAAACAGAAAATGAGAAACTGAATGCTTGGGGGTGAGATTTACTATTTCTTTCTGAACGAACAACACTGATTACCTGCAGGCCTTTCTACACAGGGCTGAAATAGCTACCACATTGCCAGCAGCAGCCAGTGGGATGGGGTGGAGCCACCGAGCCTCTCATCACTGTCTCGCCAGAGTGGTGCATGCTCTAGTTATCTTGTTATAGTTATCGCTTGGACTACTGCAATGAGCTCTATGTGGGGCTACCTTTGAAGGTGACCCAGAAACTACAACTAATCCAGAATGCAGCAGCTAGACTGGTGACTGGGAGTGGCCACCGAGACCATATAACACCAGTCCTGAAAGACCAACATTGGCTCCCAATATGTTTCCAAGCACAATTCAAAGTGTTGGTGCTGACCTTTAAAGCCCTAAACGGCCTCGGTCCAGTATATCTGAAGGAGCATCTCCACCCCTGAGATCCAGCGCCGAGGGCCTTCTGGCAGTTCCCTCACTGCGAGAAGTGAAATTACAGGGAACCAGGCAGAGGGCCTTCTCAGTAGTGGCGCCCGCGCTGTGGAACGCCTACCATCAGATGTGAAGGAAATAAACAACTATCTGATTTTTAGAAGACATCTGAAGGCAGCCCTGTTTAGGGAAGTTTTTAATGTTTGATGTTTTAGCGTGTCTTTAATATTCTGTTGGGAGCTGCCCAGAATGGCTGGAGAGATCCAGCTGGATGGGCGGGGTACAAATAAATTATTATTATTATTATTATTATTATTATTATTATTATTATTATTATTATTATTATTAAATTAAACATCATGATCACTAGCACAGCTGCAGCTCGCCTGGAGCAGGGCAAGGTATCAGCGAGGTCAGAGTTGCATGGTGCACAGAGGGGAGTGTCACATTAGCTCCACCACTGCATGCACACAGCCGCAAACACGCTGCCTAGACAGAGTTATTTGTGTTTTTAAGGATCAGCTGATCAGAAGCGCCATTATAGTTGTACAGTGGTACCTCGGGTTACATACGCTTCAGGTTACAGACGCTTCAGGTTACAGACTCCGCTAACCCAGAAATAGTGCTTCGGGTTAAGAACTTTGCTTTAAGATGAGAACAGAAATCGTGCTCCAGCAGTGCAGCGGCAGCAGGAGGCCCCATTAGCTAAAGTGGTCTTCAGGTTAAGAAGAGTTTCAGGTTAAGAACGGACCCCCAAAGCAAATTAAGTTCTTAGCCTGAGGTACCGCTGTATACACAGCCTCTCTAGGTTGCTGGTAGGGACCTAGGGATGCTTGAGGAATTCAGTATTTGCAGATTTCAATACAAGCTCACCTGATCTGCACTTCCTGGACAAAGATGTGGTTCAGAACTTCATTATCCAACGGTATTTGCATTTCCTGAATGCAGTTCTCAGCTCTGATATTCTCAGCCCTGCAGTTCTCAACTTCCAAACTGGTTCTTAGCTCACAAAATGTATCAGAAATGTTTATAAGTGCATGTTTTTGAGATCAAATACATTTAGAAATGTGTATTTGTAGATACAGTATGCTTGAAAATACATATTTAAATACAGTATGAATTTATATGAGGATATTTAAAAGGAGATGGAGCGGACTTCTGGGTGAATGCAGCAAAAATATGACGGAGACCAGAGAGGGATGCAAAGAAGAAAAGAATGTGAGGAGCACATCACTAAAGACTTTAAGGACAAGATTTTTTTTTAAAAAAAAAATACATTAAAAGTAGAGAACTACATAGGGAGGCATCTGGACCTTTGGACAACAAGCTTTATCTCAGCTAAAGGGGGAGGGACAGATTGCAGAGAGCAGTATAAATTGTCTCCAGTGGCAAAGCTGTAGGGCAAATCCCTGCTCCTGAATTGACTTTCTTGGGAAGAGAGTCTGAGGAACTGAGATAAAAAGTGGTGACAACAGATGAATTTCTGGGCCCTACTGACAGATTTAAAATAAGCAAATCACTGGGTCCAGATCACATCCACACGAGAGTTCTTAGCAATTGTGTAATTGCTGTTCATCTAACAAAAACATGTAACAACCCTAAGATCACCCTCCATACCTCACAAATGGAAAGTGGACAATTATAACTCCAGTGGAGATTCTAGAACGTGGGTAGGCAAACTAAAGCCCAGGGGCCGGATCCGGCCCAATCTCCTTCTAAATCCAGCGTACAGATGGTCCGGGAATCAGCATGTTTTTACATGAGTAGAATGTGTCCTTTTATTTAAAATGCATCTCTGTTTTATTTGCAGGGCATAGGAATTCTTTTTTTCTTTCTTTCAAAATATAGTCCTGCCCACCACAAAGTCTGAGGGACAGTAGACTGGCCCCCTGTTGAAAAAGTTTGCTGACCCCTGTTCTAGAAATTACAGGCCAGTTTAATATTTGTTCTGGGGGAAAATGTTGTTGTTGTTGTTATTTATTATACCACCCTATATCCATAGGTTTCAGGGCGGTTCGCAGAACAAAATCAAAATATAAAACCACAAAATACATAAAAACAACCCAATAATGCCCAATATCTTTTCGATTTAAAGAAAAGGAAAGCAAGAGGAGACATCATAGAAGTTTATATATTTAAAAAATTGTTTGGCATGGAAAGAGCAGACAGAGAAAGGTTTTCCTCCTTGTCTCACTAGAACTCATGGGCGTTCAGCGAAACAAAATGTTGGGAGAATCAAGGCAGACAAAAGAGTACAGTGGGACCTCAGGTTAAGTACTTAATTCGTTCCGGAGGTCCGTACTTAACCTGAAACTGTTCTTAACCTGAAGCACCACTTTAGCTAATGGGGCCTCCTACTGCTGCTGCACCTCTGGAGTCTGATTTCTGTTCTCATCCTGAAGCAAAGTTCTAAACCTGAAGCACTATTTCTGGGTTAGCGGCGTCTGTAACCTGAAGCATATGTAACCTGAGGTACCACTGTACTTCTTCACACATAGCATTGTTAAACTATGGGATTTGCTCATAGTTTTAAAGCCAACCTGGATGGCTTTAAAAATAGGTTTTCACACATTTATTGAGAATAAGACTACCAGTGGCTTCTAGCCATGGTAGTTTTGGTCTTGTCTCCACAGATGGAGGGAATATTGCTTCTGAATACCAGTTGCTGGAAACTGCAGGAGGGGAAAGAGCTTTTGTGCTCAGGTGCTTGCAGGTTTCCTACAAGCATCTGATTTGCCATTAGAAGAACATGATGCTGGACTGGGTGTGCCTTTCGCCTCTCTGGCAAGGCTCTTCTTATGTTTTTTCTTTTTTTTAATGATATTTATTAGAAGTTTCAAAAATTACCAAAAAAAGCAAAAGAGAGAACAAAAAAAAAATTAACAAAACATACATAACAGTACATCAAAAAAGAAAAAAACACATAAAACCCAATACACCAATAACAATAATAAAAAAACCACATCCAATATTCCATATCTCCATCCTTCATTTATTTGTTTCATCGACCTCCTCACACCTCCCTTTTTGTATTCTAGTTTAGTTATTTGTTTCAGCAAATTCTTTCCATCTTTCTCAATTTTTATTGAGTAATTTGTCTTAACAGTCTAACCTATTAGTTAACTCAGCAAATCCTTTCCATCTTTCACTATATTCTGTCATTCAATTTACCTTAATTTATTTTAACCTTATCTTTCTATAAAATACCTTAAAGCTTAAAACTTAATATTTATTTGTACATAATTCCTTATATCATTTCTACTAAAGCCAAATATTTTCATTCCAACATTTTCCTAATGCTCATTAATTTTACACCAATTCCCAATATAAGTTTTTTAAAAAATAAAATTCTTCCAATCTTCCTCCAGCGTCTCTTCTTCCTGGTCTCGGGTTATGTCAGTCCTTACTGTCCGTTCCATCTAGTCCATCAACCTGGTAATCTTATGTCCGAGGCTCTTAAGTCTTTTCCATGTCCCTTCTGCAGATCTTCTTCTTGTTTGTACTTGCACTTTACCTTATCTTTTGTTAATCTCTTTCTTAATTCCTTTCCTTTCTCATTGAGGAGTAGGTCTCGGGGATGTTCCAACTCAAAAATATCTCCGTCTCTCCTCAGCAGATCGGCCCATTCCCCACAGTCCCATTCCCCACAATCAACAGTGTAGTCCAGAAAATATTTAAATGCATGTTTCAAAGTCCCTCCAAACTTAAGGGCCCCCACAACTCCAGACCCCCCCGACCCACTCCAGATTCAACCTTCAACAACAATGGCTTATGCTCCTGTAGGGCCTCAGGCTTCTCCATTTGTATTACTTGAGGTTCAACAGCAGCCTCCTCCATTATCTTCTGCGTTTGCACTTGCTCTGTCAAAGCAGGTTCTTGAGTTGCCTCCTGGATTGTTTCTGTATAAGTATTCGCTGTTTGTCCAAAATTTTTGACTGCAACAGTCATTAAGTCCATCTTCTCATGCATCTGCTCCAACAAAGCGCTTGTCTTGCAAAAGGCAAGCACCAAAACTTCTTCCAAACACATTTTTGTTCAAGGTTACAGTCTGATCCCACGATCCTTATCAGCAGCTGTAGAGTCCCCAGATCGACTCCAGCAACAATTTAACAAGCTCCCTCTAGAGGAGACAATTTCTATTTGTATCCATCTTTTGAAAGCAGATCCAACAAAAAAAAGTTACTTTCATTTTTCAGATTTCTTGTTTCTTTTAAATGCAAAAGGCAACATTGGAGACAATTTGTTTCTCATTCTTTAACTATCTGTCAAAGGATGCTCCTTTCACAGTCAATGAACTTCACCAAAAATCTCTGTCTCTGACACCCCATTCCCAGGTTTGAGACGGTGGAAATTTATCTTTCTTTACTCTCTCTCCTGCAGGCTTAAACAGTCAAAATTCCCCCTCTTTACTCCTGCTTCCAAGAGGGGTTTAGATGGTTAAAACAGGAGGAATTTTAAACCTTTATGTACAACTTTCCAGACTTTAGCTTGCACAATTTTTGCTTCAGGCTATTTACAAAAGTGGAAGGCGGACTTCCTGTTTAGAACCTTCCCGCTTGAGTGCCAAATTAAAATGTTTCTTAGCCCAATTTTCCGTTCTACTCATGGGTACTTGTTTAGAGTCCAATTGTCCACAGGAAAAAGTCAGCGCTCTCCGGCAACGGCTGTGCAGCTTCACTCCACAAAAATAGCGGTCGATTCAAAACACCACGCCGCTCACCCCACGTTGCTTCGGTTCCCCCAAAAAGGGGTTTCCTTGCGTGTAAGGGGGGCGCTCCTGGTGTCAGCCGAATCCCACGTTCCCAGGCTTCCTCCGCCTGGGATTTTTAAAGGGTCTCCGCCTTCGCTGCGGCGGCAAGACCTGATTTTCGCGGAGCGGGTTCCTCTGGATCAGAGGAATTCCGCCATTGCCGATGGTGCTAACCCGGAAGTCGGCTCTTCTTATGTTCTTAACTGATTATTAGTCTTGATTCTAGTGGAATGTTTGTTTGTTTTTGCATTTTTTAAAATGCCTTATTTATACTGCTGCCAAAAAAAATACCGAAAAGCATTTTCATTTATATAAAGGTGTGAACTAAAAATACGACATATATTAAGCAGACCTAATGTTCTTTTCGTTGCTCATAAATTACAGCATTCCGTGTGGTTTTAAAATAAGCCATTTATTTAAAACAACATGGGACAAGGTGCAAAAAAAAAAACCTGCTCAAAATACATGCCCTGATCACCTATTATGCATCAAAAATAGAAATTTGGCAGCTTCTCTTTGAAGGTTACCTATTCTCCCACAACTTTGCTGTAAAAAGATGCCAGATGGAAGGTTAAAACTAAATGTGTGGATGAATTTTGTTTCTTTGCATCAGGGACAAAGATGTGGCGTTCCATATGCTGTTGTACCCCAAGTCCCATCATGGCCAATGGTCAGGAATCATGGGAACTGTAGTCCAGTGGAATCTAGAGGGCCACAGCTTGCCTATAGGGATGGCAAAGGGAGCTTTTTTTCAGTGAGGAATAAACTTTGATACATTAAACCAAGAACTGCTACTCTGCAGCCCTCCAGACGCTGCTGAACTAACTCCCATTGGCCCTAACAAACATGACCAATGATGAGGGAGGATGGGAATTGTAGTTCAGCAGCCTCTGAAGAGCTACAGTTTCAGATTTCACCATAGAAAACATTCTGGGACCAGACATATTCCAGACAAGGAGACAAAGGCTCCAGTCCAACAATGCACACAAGCCACAACTGTGGATGAGTAGCTCCAGTCAGGCATTCAACACATTCAGTCTCACTTCCCAAGGAACCAAGCAGTGGTATCACCAATTAGG
This sequence comes from Podarcis erhardii, assembly GCF_964252035.2. NCBI lineage: Eukaryota > Metazoa > Chordata > Lepidosauria > Squamata > Lacertidae > Podarcis > Podarcis erhardii. The sequence continues at coordinate 12,716,727 of NC_138513.1, read as the reverse complement.
CCCCATCTGCACTATGCATTTAAAGCGGTATCAACCCATTTTAAACCGTCATGGCTTCTACCAAAGAATTCTGGGAGCTGTGGTTTGTTGAGGGTGTTGAGAGTTGTTAGGAGAGCCCTATTCCCCTTACAAAGCTACAATTTTCAGAGTGGTTAAGCTAGCAGACCTCCTTCCCAGGGAACTCTAGGAATTGTAGCTGGGGACAAAGTACAGTCTCCAGGATACTTTGGAGTAAGCTATGGTGGTTTAAAGTGGTACGATACTGCTTAGAATAGTGCAGATGGGGCCTTAGTTGATGAGGACTACATTTGTGTCCAGCACTGGTGGCAGAATTTGATTAAGAATGGTCCCTATTTCCACATTAGCTATGTCCCTAGGGAGGTCAGCTTGAAATTGTTGACAAGCAATTTGTGATAAAATCTAAGCCTACTTACTCATGAGAGGAACAGCCTGATCTGATTTGCTCAGTGGGACTTGCTGTCAAGTATGCAGACATGCCTGTTATCCATGGAGAGTTGGACCATAAAGAAGGTTGATCACCAATGCCTTTGAATGGAGGAGACTCATGAGAGTCCCATGGACTGCAAGAAGATCAAACCTATCCATTCTTAAGGAAATCAGCCCTGAGTGCTCACTGGAAGGACAGATCCTGAAGCTGAGACTCCAGTACTTTGGCCACCTCATGAGAAGAGAAGACTCCCTGGGAAAGACCCTGATGTTGGGAAAGATGGAGGGCACAAGGAGAAGGGGACGACAGAGGACGAGATGGTCGGACAGTGTTCTCGAAGCTGCAAACATGAGTCTGACCAAACTGCGGGAGGCAGTGGAAGACAGGAGTGCCTGGCGTGCTCTGGTCCATGGGGTCACAAAGAGTTGGACATGACTAAACGACTAAACAACAACAACATGCGGACATAGAATTGTAGTCACTGAAGCCAACACAGTTAGTACCATAGGCACATAGGCAGCTGCCTTACACCGAGTCAGACCATTGGTCCATGAAAATCAGTATTGTCCGCCCTGACTGGCAGCTGCTCTCTGGGGATTCACATAGGGATCTCTCTCCCAGCACGAACTGGAGACACCAAGAATTGAACCTGGCACCTTCTGCATGCAAAGCAGAAGCTTTGCCTACTGCTGTAACAGGCATGAGAAGAGAGATGGCTGGACATGATGAACTCTCATAGAAGGACACAAGAGGGGCTGGAAGCCCAGCTGGTGTTGCTGAACAGCTCAGTTAGTAAAGCATGAGACTTAATCTCGGAGAAGTAGGTTCAAGCCTCACATTGGGCAAAAAGATTGTAGTGGTCTCCTCCAACTCTATGATTCTATGCTAAAGCAAAGTTTCTTATGTAGGTTTGATCTAACCAGAGTCATAGTTTTGTTTTGTTTTATTTCAGGTTTTTGCTCTTGCTGTCTTTGGGTCCCTTTAATAATGTAAATTTGCACAGAGCTGATAATGGCAAATTGGACTCAGAAAAAATAATGCTCTGATGATCAGGACCAGGTAGTATTTTTTATTTTTTTTTAAAGGAACATGACTCTGGGAAACAAAGTAGCAGCTTCAGAGTACAGATTCTAACTGGTTATGGGGGCGTACCAGCTGTTCCTGAACTCTGACACCCTTCGCTTTCGGCTGTGCAGAGCTTACTTTATTACCGCCGTATAAAAAAAAGTTCAGCAATGACCTGAGTAGGCTAGGTTACCTTAACTTATGAAGAGCTGCATAAGCAAACCACGGCAAGGAGAAAACTTTCCCAAGTTGAGGAAGTTGAGGAACACAGCAAAGTGAGGCAGAAACTTAGCCAAGTACCAGGCAATGACTAACTCATACCAATAATAATAATAATAATAACGTCAGTCTTGAGTGAATGTGACTTAAGACTTAAGAGGAAGAAATTTTAATGACCTATTTTTAGGGCTGGGAGGTCCAATCAATTCATCACTTGGAATAACTGATTAAAATTGCCTCATTAATTAAAATAATTAGCAGCATAGAGATATAAATAGTTGGTTATATAAAATACTTATTTTATTTATTACATTTGTACCTCACCTTCTCTTGAAAGAGTTGAAAGTGGCATCCATGGTTCCCCCCTCCCCATTTTATCCTCACAACAACCCTGTGAAGTAGGGTTAGGCTGAGAGATTTGGCTGAGTTGGGATTCAAATTCTGGTCACCCAGGTTCTAGCCCACTTCGCCATGCTGGCCATGACCAGCCTTGTTCAGCACTGGATGAATGCCTCTCTTAAGATGGTATCAGCCATGGTGCATGTGTACAGCATTTAAAAATAAACTATGCTTCTTGATTCGGAAATACTATTTTATGCAAATTCATGTAAATTTAATCAGAAAAATAGTAGTCAGAAGCTCATATAATTAACTGAATTGGGTTGTGGCACTACCTGTTTCTCGTGAGTAGTTCTACTGCAAAATCGTGGGAAGTAGAAAGTTTGCCTGGATATTTCTCCCCCATTGGCTAAAATAAGCTCCACTTGGAATAGTGGAATACAGATGGTTTTGAAAGTTGGAGGGTCACAGTTAAATTAGATGCATAAGGGGCCAAGATGGAGGCCAAAGGAAGACATCAGTACTGTCTGTGAAAGACATAAGAAGCCCTTGGCTATAGTGATGAGGTGAATTTGGAATTAGGGGAGTTCAAAATATGAAGTCCTCCAGTTTTGAAAGCCTCGCCCCCACTATAAGCTCAATCATGGCAGAGGCAGTTTTAAGGTAGTGCGAGCAGCACGGTCACACGGGGTGGCATGCTGAAGGGAGCACCAACACTGTAGAACAGAGTGAGAGAGGTGGCATCACATAGGGCACCACTGATATTTGAGAAGCCAAAATCTGCCACTGATCCTGCCTTATGAAAGGGTTTGGACTTGTCAGTGTTGGGATGCATCCAGGGAGACGGGGGTATTTTGCAGGCCCCCAGCTGGCTCCAGCCACCAGCTGGCAGCCGGGCGAACTCCGGTTCCCGGAACAGCATCAATCAGTGACTCGTGTCTCAGAAGCCTTCAGAGGACTTGAGCACACTCTTATCTGCAGAGTGAATAACCTCTCACAATGGAAGAGGCAGACAGAGACATGTGTAAGCATTATTTACAAGCGTTTATTCAGCATCAGGAACAAAGCAAAAACATGTCTGCTTCCCTTCGTCTCTAAGCAAAAAGCAATATACAAACGGAAGTTCCCAGCAGCCTGTGCTGGAGAGTAAACAGGCATGTGACACACAGTCATGCCTGTTCCTTTTAAGGTGGAACAGAACTATATCCTAACAGTCAGTAGTATTTTCCCCAGCCAGTCTCTCTACCCCTCACCAAGCAAAGCCAAAAACCAAAGCCCTGCCAGCCTCCTCTTTCTTGCTTCCAGAAGGGGGTCTGGCTGTCATCTTCCTCCTCCTTAGTCTGAGTTTTGCCTAGTAGAGATCAGCAGGTATCAGAATGGGAACAAAACTCAAATTAGTTTTGCTTATCGTTAGCTCCAGCTCCACCCACTGTTGGTCTGCCAGACTTCTGCCCTACCAGCTCCCAGTGAGCACCAGTCACCCTGATGTACAGGACCTAACTGTAAGCATAACTGGATTGGGCCCCTTGCTCTGATTTGTTAACGTCTCTGCTGCCATTATGATGGCACTGGCAGCAGGGAATGGTCCTTAGTCTGCCTTGCACACTTGAAGAATAAATGGAGCACAATGTAAACAGTGCCTGGTTCCATCACTTTCTTAAGAGCCAAAGAATAGCACAATCAAAACTATCATCGCTTTCCTGTAATCATTTTGTCCATCAGAATGCAAGTTCTTTTAGTCTCTATTGCATGCTTTCTGTTTACTGCTCTGTGCATGCCCAGTAATTGCCATCCAGTCAACACCTCAAAAATGAGCATTTTATTTCCCATAATATCCTCGTTTTTCAAACCTCTACTTAAAATGAATAAAATGAGTTTGCACAATTTTAAATCCAAATGCATTAACTCAAATTGGTGCCTTGGAAATGAGAGATACCGTTTGGTAGACACTTCACATCCACAAACTAGAACAAACAAACAGCCAATCTATGCTTGTGAAATGCGTATATTCCATTTCAGCTCTTGTTCTTTCTGTGTGTGTGTGTGTGTGTGTGTGTGTGTGTGTGGTTTGCAGGAGTCTGGGAAGGAGCCTTAATTATATTAGGATGGATCAGCACATTGCCTTCTGTGGGTCAAAACAGCGGCGTAGCGTGGGTTATCAGCACCCGGGGCAAGGCAAGTAATTTGCGCCCCCCAACCCGGGGCAAGGCAAATAATTTGCGCCCCCTAACCCGGGGCAAGGCAAGTACAGTAATTTACTCTCCCAAGCAGCAGCAGCAGCGAGGCTTCTCTCCTTAATTGATTCCCCCTCCACACCGCGTCGTTTCCTGGCTGCTCCCCCCCCTTCCCCTCTCTCTCCTCCTCGCTCTGCTTGCCTTGCCCTGCCCTGCCCTGCCTGAGGGTGCCCTGAGGAGACTCCGCTCTCCTTTTTGACCAGGCGAGGTGGAAAAAAGGGGGGAAAGTCTCTTCCCGCCCCCTTGCCAGACTCCCTGCTCGGCTCAGCTCGCTACCCAGAAGGCAGGCCAGTGGAGAGAGAGCCGCAATTACCATAAAGCTCCTCTCCCTCCGCTTCGCCAAGCTGTCAAAGCCCGGCAGCAGCGGCAACGGCAGCAGCAGGCGCAGCCAGACCCCCGCGAGCCAGCCAGCCCGCCCGCCCGCCCGGCTTCCTCTCCTTTTTTTGCCAGCGGCAGAAGGCTTTGCTCTCCCCCTTCTGCGACCTCCTCGCCAAGCCGAGCGAGCGCGGGCTCCCTAACCAGTGGATTTTAGTAGGGGCAGAGAGCTGCTAGTGCGAGTGCGCCCCTGCCCAAGTTGCGCCCGGTGCGGCCGGCACCCCTGGCACCCCCCACGCTACGCCACTGGGTCAAAAGACTCCTTCAATCCACTGAAGGCCTTTGAGTTCATATTTAAATGTGAACCTATAATTCACACTTTCCCCCCATTTTGATTACAATAACAATGAAACAAAACTAACATCCCTGGTCCCCGCCCTGACTCTCAGATAAAAAATTCAAGAGTTAACTAAGATCATTTTGCCAAAAGCTATTGTAAACAATGCAATAAATGCATACTAAATCTCAATAAAATCATTATTGTGACTATTGTGTTTTAATTGTTGTAACCTGCCTCTCCAACCCCCCTCTGTTTAAAGCCCATACTTGTTTGGTAAGTTTCTCCATGTTATAGTTTTCACTCAGGTCCACATATGCAAATAAGGGATCGAAAGTGACGTTCAGTGATTGGATTTTTACAGAAAGTTGTTACAGTTGCATTGTACTGGAGTTCTATATAAGCAGGCTGGCTGAACCCTTCAGTTCAGTTCTGGCCTGTGAATAAACAAGAGCTGTTTGAAGAATTGCTGTGTCGTCTGATATGTTCACCCACAACTTAACACTCCACAAGAGCAGCTGAGCAAATTTGTTGATGCCAACAGTCTTTCAATAAATTATCCAGGCTCTTCCAGTTGCGTACCACTAGGCTACCTTGCTGCCACCAATGGAAATGTAATAAAAGCTTTATGTAGTAAGTCTCTGTTCTCCCCATCCAAAACCATCAACAGAGGTTATTGTGGGGGACAAAGAACGGACTGCTGGGTAATTGTGCTCATCTCCTGGATGATTGTCTTCTAAAATCTCCACACAACTGCCACAGGTGGTAGAAGGTTCTAATCTGCTCATATTTCTCCAACAGAGGAACATGGTAGGAGGTGCTGCTAGAGGACCCAGAGTGAGGGGAACTGGCAAATGTTGTATCCCACCTTCCACTGGCAAAAGTGATGCCTATGTGGAATAGTGGTGGGAGTAGCAGTAGACAGTAGGCAAAGCAGGCCTCCTCACAGCCTGTTCGTGGTAGTTTGGAGTATGGGCTCCTACTCACCTTGACCCTTCTCACAAGAAGTCAAGCATGGCTGGTAGCCTTTGCAAGCACCCAAGTTTGATACCTTGTGGTATCCTTAATATAGAGCCTCCATATAGGGGAACAACAAAGAGAGGGGGCTGTTGTCTCCAAGCCCTGGTTGTGGCTTCCCTGCAAGCATCTTGTGGGTTTCCTGGCTACTGCAGAAAGCACAAATTAGTGGGTTCCCTGTTGCAAAGGATTACCCTTTACCCCCAGATAGTGCTATGCTGAAATCTGTCTACCAATTGGTCTGCAAAAGAGTTTTCCATTTTTCTGCCTTGTTCTCAGAACGCTTGAGGATTTACTTAGAATTTCTTTTAGAGTTTCACTGGTAACAGGTTTTGAGCTTATTTTGCTGCTGCAAAATGGATGAGAGTGGTGTGTGTGCATGTTCCCTTTCCATTACCTGTTTCTCCAGCATTCTGCAGCCTCTTCGGCTGCCCTCACTGCCTGATGGGGGGGGCGGTGGAACCCACAGGAGGAGGTGCCTCATGATGTCTTTCCCTAGGCTTTGATTTAAGCTTTGGCACCCAGGAAGGCTGCAGAGTGTGGACCATTGGAGATACTCTTTTTAGAAATGAAGGAAAGGGGTGTCATAAATGCCCCTCGGCCGTCTAAGAAGTAAGATAAGATTGCCATATTTTGAGAATGGTCAGAAGATTGCAGGAGATATTCTGGCACATAAAAGGGAATTAACTGTGATCCAGTAGACTGAGGTTCCTGGAATCATCTGCTGAAAAATCTCAGCAGTGCATGTCCCATTTTACAAAAAGCAAAAAAACCAGTGCCTTAAAACATGAGCTTTCTGCTGGTTTTTTTTTTTTTAAAAAAAAGAGTATTTATTTAATATCACAGGTTGCTTTTCTGCTTCTTCAGTGCTGCAGTCAACTGCCTTTCATTATTCAAATTAAAAATTCTTGGGAGATCTTGCCGTTTTCAACAGCCTTTGACTAGTTCCCTGTCCGAGGATCTCAGGCTTTCGCAAATCACTGTGGGTGGAAAAGTCAAGTTGGGGAATAAAGTTAAAAAATGCAAAACAAATCCCAGTTTTTGCCATGGCAACTATAAAGGCTGACCATCTTCAGTCATGAACAACTTGCTTCAGTGTGCTGAGATGCCCCCCCTTCACAGAGAAAGCCCCCATCAAACTAGAATTAGAATGTGACATCTTAAATATCAGTTATATTTAGAATGGGCTGTTAGTTGTGCTCTCTATTAAATGGGAACTAATTCACTTGAGGTCTGCAAGCCCCTCATATACCTCACAGTCACCATTATAAGCAAGACACACACAGAAAGCTGCTTGCCTGGATTTATATCCAGAACATGTCCTTCCCAAGCTCCAGTCAATAAGCAGGAAAGAAAATGTTGTTGAGTTCTTGAAGAATTGGCAAAGGCTGGATGTTTTGCCTGGATTTGAAGGTTCTTTCACTTGCAGATGCATTTTGGACCACACTCCCATGTGTCTAAGCATAAGAGCCCCTCAGTGGTACATCTAGGTCAGCATCCTGTTCTCACAGTGGCCAACCAGATGCCTGTGAGAAACCTGCAAGGTGGACATGATTGCTACAGCTCTCTGCTCACCTGTAATTCCTAGCAGCATGTATTCAGAGGCATGATTCTGGCTTCAGGTGTGGTCCATAAGATATTTGGGAAGAGGCCTTTGGGCACCATTTTGGCTCTCTTCTCATCTCTAGTGTGTGCCAAGGCTCCTTATAGGGTTTTATGAAAGTAGCATTTCTGCTTATTGAAAGATCTGATTCTTGAAGTACTCTGCATGCTTCTCCAGATGTGCTAACTCGGGGGTCCGTGGATACCTCAATGTCCTCAGACACACACACATGTTGGTGCCTCACAAGGCCCTCTGCCTCTGCCTCTCCCATTTTTTATTTTTTTAAATGAACTTTGTTGGGTTGTTCGAATTTGGATGTGCCTGTATTGGGGGGCATGTCTATGATTTTGAGATTTGGGTTTGGGGGGGAGCAGTAAAAACCAGTGGTTTTTTTCTTATCTGAAATGGGCATGTTGTTCAACATCATCTTAGATTTTCAAATGTGCCCCCATGCAAAATAAAAATGAGAACCCCTGTGCCAGTGGAATAAGTTAGGGTGTATTCCTATACACCCCTGCGAGCAAATCCCGTTAAAAGTAATAGAACTTTCTTTTGGGTAGAAATGCATAAGATTGTGCTGTTAAGCTGCTGTCTTCCAGGACAACAGCATTCCTTATTTTATTTTATTTTGGCCTGGAGTCAATGGGAACTGTGCAATTTCCTTCCCTTCAAAACACCAGCAGTTGTGATTCTGTTGTTCTGCTGGCCCATTGATCAGGATAGTTGCAGCTCTGAAGCTGGCTGTATACCAGGCAGTCAAGATCTCTTTGATTAATCCCCTCCTGGTTAGTTTAAGTGAGAGAAAGCCCCCCTGAGGACTCAGGTTTGCTCTCCTCCTTTGCAGAGATCAGAGACAAATAGTTTCTTCCTGTGTTATTCTTGTCTTGTGTAAAGAGGATTTGTACAAGTAAGTCCCTGGTGTAAAGAGTATTGAAAAAAATGTTCTAAAGGATTAAAGCTTCTCTAATGATCTGACCCAGAGTGTGTGCGCCTTCGAACAGACTGCGTGGATGGAGTGGGGTTTCGGCTTCGAGTAATGAGGCGCTGACTAGCAATAAGAGCCAGAGAGGATGTGGCAAAGGCGGGGGGGGGGGGACAGGAACACTGAATCCATCTGTGTTTTATTTATTAAACTGAAGCCTGAAGATTATGAAGAAACACGGAGCAGAGGCTCAAAGGGGTGGAGGGAGGCAGCTAGACATTCAAGGTAAAGAGGGATCTTCAGATTGATTAATTCTGGGAATCTGTTTTTTTTTTTAAAGGCATTTCTATACTGCCTAATTGTTCACATTTCTACACGGCGTACCTTTATTTGTTTATTGTGTTTATATTCCATCTTTTCCTCCAAGGAACTCAAGGTGGTACAGTCATACCTTGGTTGTCGAACAGCTTGGTAGTCAGATGTTTTGGCTCCCAAACGCCGCAAACCTGTGAGTGTTCTGGTTTGCGAACTTATTTTGGAAGCCAAACATCCCACATGGCTTCTGATTGAGTGCAGAAAGCTCCTGCAGCCAGTCAGAAGCCATGCCTGGTTTTGAATGTTTTCAGAAGTCAAACAGACTTCCAGAATGGATTCCATTTGAGAACCAAGGTACGACTGTATACATAATTCTCCCCCTCCTCAATTAGATTAGGGTGATGGAGAATGACAAAATGGAACAACAAAACAAAAATGTTTCATAAACCTGAGCATTGCCTTACAACTCTTAGCTGTATGTCTGAAGCGCAACAAAAAGGATACCTGTATAATTTCAATTGGGAGGGAGTTCCACAGGATTGGGCCCACTACACTGCATGCACATCTTCTAGTGATTATAAGCTGTGCACCTGAGCCATGGGGGGAGGACACACATCAGTTTGTGATTTTTCTTTTTTAGAAAAAGAAACACTGTTCTCATAAAAATTCAACAGCAGTGTGAATTTCTCCAAATATACATGTTCACCTAATATATACATTTTACAAAAGCAATTTCCCCCAATATAATGCATTTTGTATTTGTAGGCACACTTTGCCCCAGTACTGAAGAATTATTATTATTATTATTATTATTATTATTATTATTATTATTATTATTATTTGTACATATTACTTCGCTGGAGAACTGCATTGCAAAATTCAGAGAAGTGTAAATTCTGAAAGATCATTCTGTTTTGGTTTGTGTCTTGTTTCAAAAAGTTTGAATTATGTTGTTTCTGCTTTAGATGTGAACTGAATTGAGTTTCTCCCCCTGTGTGATTGGGTCATACTGGAAAGCTTCCCTGGGGTGCTTCTGTCAGTTATCACACTCTTATTTATTGTATTGTATTTTAAGACATATATCTTGGCTAATATATTATTATGAATAATAATAATTGCTAATATTACCAATATTTTGGCATTAAACAGTATGTCTGCTATTGTTCTTGTTGTTGTTAACAAATAATTCTCATCGTCATCATGATGCTGCTTAATGCAAAAATTTGCTTCTAAGTGGTTTACAGAAAATAAAAACTGTTGAAATACAGAATTATCAAAATATAGGTAAAGGTAAAGGGACCCCTGACCATTAGGTACAGACATGGCCGACTCTGGGGTTGCAGCGCTCATCTCGCTTTATTGGCCGAGGGAGCCGGCGTACAGCTTCTGGGTCATGTGGCCAGCATGACTAAGCCGCTTCTGGTGAACCAGAGCAGCGCACGGAAACGCCGTTTACCTTCCCGCCGGAGCGGTACCTATTTATCTACTTGCACTTTGAGGTGCTTTCGAACTGCTAGGTTGGCAGGAGCAGGGACTGAGCAATGGGAGCTCACCCCGTCGTGGGGATTCGAACCACCGACCTTCTGATTGGCAAGTCCTAGGCTCTGTGGTTTAACCCACAGCACTACCTGCGTCCCATATATCAAAATATACAATAATTCTAAAATGTACAATAAGATGTTGCCTTCAAAACAACCTGGGTTTAAAGCAGGTGGCTCAAGTTGAGAGTTCAAGGGAATGTCTGTGAAAACAGGTATATCTTTTAAAGCTGGTGGAATGCCAATATAGATGGGACATCTCCTATTTCAGCAGAGAATGCATAATGCCCATCTCTCAGAGGTGGGCTTCACCACAAGCCAATAAATCAGGCTTCCTCAAACTCGGCCCTCCAGATGTTTTTGAGACTACAATTCCCATCATCCCTGACCACTGGTTCTGCTAGCTAGGGATCATGAGAGTTGTAGGCCAAAAACATCTGGAGGGCCGAGTTTGAGGAAGCCTGCCATAAATCATCTGGTAAGACTAACCAGGTTTCATTTGTTCTTCTTAATGCCTTTACGGGGCACTATAATCACGAGATTAGGGATTTAAGTCCTTCACGTAAGCGAGGGAGAGTGGGAACAAGCACATGAGCTCTTCTACTGCCAGCCCCATCACTCCCCACAAGTTGGAGGGATGAATTTCTGCAGCAGTGGCCCTCTTCTCATGTAGGCTCCTGGCACAATATATATCCCTGGAATATGGGAGTTCTAAGCCACACAGCGAGCTTCCATGTGCAGCAAAGTTTACCCGCTGCAGAAGTTTGCCTTCCAAACAAAGGCAAGATGATGTTGCTTTCTGCAGCACTACAGTGGAGAAGGTGGGGGGTCAGTGGGTTTGCCTGTGCTCTTCCCCTCATGCAATGTATTCATGTGTAGTGAACATCCAAGAGATGTTGAATCTCAGACTGCTTTGGGGAAGTTCCTCAGATATTGGATATACGAATGCTGAGAGTCACCTCAATGAGAGTGTTGACATTTTGCTTGTTTGTGAAGTGTGTGTGTGTGTGTGTGCGCGCGCACACACACACACACACACACTTTCTCACAAAACTCATATTGGATTGTCAACATTCACAGGTGAATGTCAACATTCATTCAACTTCAGGAGCTTCGCTTGTGAATTGTGCTGTATTACAAAACCTGTTCTTTTCCCTCCAAGACAAATGCAAAAGAAGAGCGAGAGAGAAGAAATCAAAGAGTATGGTTGCAATGAAAATGCAGCAGCACCTGGGGGAAAGAAAAGGAAATTGTCACTATACTGTCACTTTAAGGCTTAAGGCAACATTTCTTGTTTTTAACATCACAGCGTCATCCAATGTCACTTCTGATTCAGTAAACAGGACATTTTTGTATGGCTGTCAAAATAATCACTACAGCTCGGTGAGCCCTCAACAGCACAATTCAAACAGGATATGTTTATTTCCTATTTAGCTGGACCTAGTTAAGGGAAGCTTTTAAATGTTGTGTCATAAGCAGAACTTGAATGAAAAGTTTGCACTGAACGCCCATTAAAAGTCTCAGGTCAGGAACTTGTTCATGCAGCCAGTCTCTGAAGAAAGCTGGCTTGGAGTCATCGCCTGTCAACTGACAGGCAATAACTTCAAGCTTCACTTGATTTGGATTTGCTTTTGTAGTGCAGCTGGCCACCTAACACCATAGTGATGTCAAGTGATTGACAATGGGTGGGGCCCCATCCACCTATAAAACTGGTCCACCATGGCTGGGGAAGCCAGGATCACCTGAACCACCTGGATTAAGTTTACACCTTGGTCTAGAGCAGTGTTTCCCAAACTTGGGTCTCCAATTTTGGACTACAATTCCCATCATCCCATACCACTGGTCTTCCTAGGTAGAGGTGATGGGAGTTGTAGTCCAAAAACAGCTAGTGACCCAAGTTTGGGAAACGCTAGTCTAGAGGTATCCGAGGGCTGGTGGAGTACAATTCTTACTTTATCAGCTTTGAATTCTGTGCCTTTAACACAGGGGTGATGAACCTATTATGACCAAATCTTAAGGCAGCCCTGTTCAGGGAAGTTTTTAATATGTGACATTTTAGTGTATTTTTGGTCTCTCTAGAAGCTGCCCAGAGTGGCTAGGGAAACCAAGCCAGATGGGCAGGGTGCAAATAATAAATTATTATCATCATCATCATCAGGCCCACCAAGCCTACTAGCCCCCAGGTTGTATTTACCACTAGCAACAGAAGCAAGAGCATTGAACAAGGCACCTCTTCTCCCTCTTGCATGCTGCCGCTGCAAGCACTTCTGAGTGCTCCAAAAACAGGAAGGGAGAAATAGTGACTGGTCCATCCTGTTCAAAGAAAGTGAAGCTGGAAACCGTTGGCAGTTGCCAACTTTGCCCTAATATTTGGGTGTTCACTTTACACGGCTCTTCTTTAACCCATTGGGCTGTTTTGTTTTTATTTATTTAGCACTTATGGAACATCTAAAGAGTAAAATGTTCAGAAGTAGCAAGGAAGTGACAGAACATGCCTTCTGTTGAATTAATGGCCTCTGAGAAATGCCCTAAAACTGAACTAAGCCACACAGCTAATACTCTATATGTGCATCCTGTGTTTTGTACAACAGCTGTTCCTCAAGCTAACGCTCTCTGAGATGTGACAGAATAAGGACTCGCTGCCAGTGCCAGTCACCCAGCTGCTGCCAGTTTTGAAGTGCCCACTCCAGAATTAGTGCCCACTTAAAGTAGCCTCTCCAAACCCTAAAAATGAAATTGCTTCAATGCAAAAATTACAGTGGAGGTGATCAAATGCATGGCAAACAGAGGATGTCCTCGAGGAAACAAACACCAAAGTGAAAATACAGAATATGAAATGATTCCTTACAAACTCTCTAGTTCTGGCAAAAATGTATTGACACTTCCAAAGGGTCAAGCAACTGTGGTGGCCTTGGGAAGAAACATACTCAAATGCTTACAGTCAGTTGTTGAAGCTGGGGAGGACAGCATCTGTTGCCCCATCAGAGGCAGATTTAGGGCAGCATGACCGGTTCCCCCGCACTTGGTGTCTTACACCAGGCATAGGCAAACTCAGCCTATGCCTAGTGTAAGCACTGGTCCTGCTAGCTAGGGATCATGGGAGTTGTAGGCCAAAAACATCTGGAGGGCCGAGTTTGCCTATGCCTGTCTTACACAGACCACTGCTGAAACTCGAAAGACCAAAGGTTGCCACTGGTCCGGCAGGCTTAGTATATTTATACCAGGACAGCATGAGGCTTGGGGATCAAGCCTGTTTGGGATTATGTATTCTCAAGCTTTAGTGTCCTCTTCAGTAAATCAGGTCCTCCCTTAAAGAGGGCACGTGTTGCTGTGAGACCTGGCAACCAAACCCTGTGTTGTGGGTGGGTAAGATTGGATAGCCACAACACCCAATTGGTAGGTCCCTTGATGCAGGGTTTAATCAGGCCAATGGGACACAAGCTAAACAGATCAAGGGACCTATTTATACCCATGCACGTGACCCAGAGCTTCCTCTTTTGGTGTGTGCATCAGAACACCCACCCACCTCTCCCTATATTTAGGGCTTTGCGCTTGACCATGCTATGCCGTTGTGTGTCGTCTGTCATTGGGACAGGGGCACGGCAGGAATTTCCCCCACTTGGCTGATTGGCTGGTGCCATTTGGGTTTCGCCTGCCACGTAGCAAACAGTCACAACTTGTAAGGTTGCGGATAGGCTCTGGTCCAGGTGATAGGGATGGGAGAATGCTCTCGCCATCCTTATGAGAAGGGTATTCCATTAAAGGAATCCAGGGATTCAATGGTTTGGTCAACCCCTGAGAGTGGGTTGTGCCCGTGCCTGAGGCATTTGGGTGGTGGAGATAGCCTGTTCCCAGCTTTCTGATTATCCAGGTGTTCACCCTAGGCTGATCTATGCTGGAACCCTGGGTCAGCGCTACCTGCATGGCAGGGAGCTAGTCGAACCAGAGCCTATGCAACCACTCACTTGCTATAATCAATAAAGTTGTCTAAATTCTGCCAAAAACCAAACCAAAATTTGAGTCTTGTCTGAATGTATTTAAGGGGGAGGTTTAAAGGTCTGAACATTTAAAAAGGAACTGAAGTGTGCAATGTTGGTCCTTTCAACTGCTAGACAAGCCTGTGGACTGGTGAGGCCTGGTAAAAACCAATCCAGAGATTTGCTAGGTAATTGTTAGATCTGACATTGATCATTCCTACTTCTTCTTGTTGAAGAGAACTCTGGTGCTTGAGATCTCTGTATTACTCTGTGGTTCTCAGTGCCAATCAGCTGAGGAAGAAGATGCAGATGATCCCATCATATTTCTTCCCTCTCCCTGCTGCCTAGCACCTGATTGGTGCTGGAAATATCTAAGGAGTAGCAGGGACATGGGTCTATGCAGTCAGTTGTTTCAAGCACCATTTAGCTGGCCATCACAGAACGGGAGATTGGATTTCAGCATCTTGGGGTGGGAGGGGAAAGAGTCTGAATTTCCCCAGTTCTGCAGTGACTTTCCAGGGTTTGAGACAGAGGTGTTTCCCATCCCTTCCTAGGAGCCTTGGTAGGCTTAGCTTGTGTTGTACAGTCGTACCTCTACTTACATATCCCTCTGGATACTGAATCTTCAGGTTATGGCCACAGCAAACCCGAAAGTGTATACTTCTGGGTTTGCCGCAATCACATGCACAGAAGCACTCGATCGCACCGCACACATGCGCAGAAGCGCACCTCTAATTACGTAATTTTTGAGGTGTGAAGGGACCCCCAGAACCAATTAAATTCGTATCCAGAGGGTCCACTGCAATATGGACAGGATGCACCAAAGAGTTGTGTGCAACTCATTTGTGGTTCATACTTATAGTTACATAATACCTGCCATCTTGAGATATTACCAGAACTGGAGATTTGCAAGTTTGCTCAGGAGCATTTTTCATCTAGTTTAATAGGCTAAATTTGAGGCAGTTTGATGGTAATTGAAACAATGGCTATTGAATAATCAATGGACGTGGTGTCTGACTTGCACTAAATGAGTTGGCGAGTCCCTTTCACGAGTTGTTCACGTTGCAAAGCCAGTAGCACAAATGAATGTTTTTTTTTTTGAAAGCTCAGCAGAAACAGGATGAACATTGATGTGGACTTTGAGCTTGTTGCATCCCCAGGGCTGCTGATCAGGTAACAGTGCTTCATGCTCAGCATTTATATTCTAAAAAAACCAAACCACATAAACCTCAGCAGGTGGCCATAGAGATGGCAGGGGAAATTCATTGGTTTTGCAGTTGAATGAGAATCTACCAAATGCACATTTCCCAAAGCAATATGCAAACTGAAACATAGCTATCCTTTGAAAGTCACACCTCTCTAAATTTTCTGATGCTGTTCTCAAAAGTGTATATTGGAGTGGAAAGTCTGCACAAAAATGCATATATGGGTTTGGGGGGGGGGGGTTAGAAAAAATGCATTACGTTAGGGAAAATTTCTTGCCAAAACACATATATTAGGCAACATGCAGACAAAAATGTGTATATTAACCACTGTGAAGGTTTTTATTTCTTACACTCAAGAGGTATATAAATTTTATGAAATATATTAAAATACGCATGACAATGTGTATGGATATTTGTGTGGATTTGTTTTAAAAAATGATACAAAAATTGAGTGAACTGTATTTAAGATTGGAAAAACCAGAAACTGGAACCAACCCATGGAGACATCCTCAGCATTGCTGTTCTTAGAATGGTGAAGAATCTCCTAAGAAATTTTGTTAGTCTTCTCTCTGTTCTCTTTGTTTCCTCTGAAATTCCTCAAATACTTTATTGCTGTCAAGCAAATTCTCCCTTGAAATATTTTCACATCAAATGTTATTACGTATATGTGTTTTAAAGCTACTAGTTTTATTTACGTCTTGATAAATTTTATGAACATAAATCCTATGTTCATTCATCTTCCGATCAGTATTTTAAATGACTCTTTGATATGGTCTTATGTAAACTGCTTAGAGGTTTCTGTTGATTAAGTGGTAGATAAATCTTGTTAAATAAATAAAAATTGAACATTACTAGGCAGGATACAATGCAAGAAAAGCAGACTTCCAAATGCTCTCTGGCCATGCTCAGAAATACTGAGCTGATTATACTGAGTTTGCACACCATAAAAAAAACATAAGAAAAACCTTGCTGGATCCAGCCTAAAAGCCCATCTACTCAGCATCCTGCTCTCATACTGGCCAAGCAGTTTCCCATGGGAAGCTTGCAAGCAAGGACTGAGTGTAACAGCACTCGCCCCACCTGGGATTGCCAACATCTGGCATTCAAGGGCATCCAGCCTCCAAGAGTGGAGGTAGGAAATAGCCAGAGTGGTTAGTAGCCACTGATATCCTTATGGCTCCATAACATTCTCTAATTTCATCCTAAAGCCATCCAAGTTGGTGGCCCCTTGTTACTTCTTGTGGAGCATATTCCACAATGCTGTGTGTGGAAAAAGTACTTCCATTTGTTGATCCTGAACCTTCCAATATTGGGCTTCATTGGATGACCCTGGGTTCTAGTACAGTATTATCTATTTTCTTTTTACCATGCATAATCTTATATACTTCTGTTGTGTTTCCCCTTTACTTGTACTGTTTCTAAACCAAAAGAGAGAGCCCCAAACATTGTAATCTTTCTTCATACAGAAGTTTCTCCAGCTCCTTGATCATTTTGGTTGCCCTTTCTGAACCATTTCCAGCTTTCCGCTACTCTTTTTGATATGATGTTACAAGAACTGTTGATAGTATTCTACGTGTGGTCGCACCAGAGATTTGTTTGATGGAATTAAGGTATTGGCTGCTTTATTTTCAATCCCTTTCCTAATGATCCCTAGCACGATATTCACCTTTTTCACAGATGCCACATGCTTAGGCTGGCATCTTCATCAAGCTACCCACTATGACCCCAATATCTCTTTCCTCATCACTCACCACCAGTTCTGACTTCATAAGCATGTGTGTGAAGTTAGGATATTGTGCCTCAATGTACCGTATTTTTTGCCCTATAGGACGCACTGTCCCATAAGGTGCACCAAGTTTTTTGGGGGGAAATAAAGGGAAAAAGATTTATTTCCCCCCCCCAGGCGTGGGGCTGGGGCAGGGGAAGCCCGAGCTTCCCCCGACCCCAGCCCCCAGAACAGGCAACTCTCCACAAGCAGCGGGAGCCCAGCGCAGGGCTCCTGCGTCTTGTGGAGAGGTGCGCAAAGTCTGGGCACGCTGGGCTCAGCGCGCCCAGCCTTCGGCATGCAGGCAACTCTCTGCAAGCCGCGGGAGCCCGGCACGGGCTCCCACGGCTTGCGGAGATCTGCGGGAAGCCTGGAGAGCGAGAGGGGTCAGTGCGCACCGACGCCTCTCGCTCTCCAGGCTTCAGCGAAAGCCTGCATTCGCCCCATAGGACGCACACACATTTCCCCTTCATTTTTGGAGGGGGAAAAGTGTGTCCTATGGGGCGAAAAATACGGTATATCATTTTACTCTTGTGTCACCATCATGACTTGTATTTCATATTTAAGCTTGCTGATTTAAGTATTAGTTGTATCAACACAATAGGATATTTGCCTGAAACGTGAAATGTAATTGTTTCTAAAGTTCCAGTGAATATTTACACTTCTTCTGTCCCTAACATCTGTCCTGCCTCTTGGGGCTAGAATACAATGTACCAAAGAGATCTATGCATCACACTCAAAACATGTGTCTCACTCACAGTTACCACCTTGACATCTTTAGAACATGCCCCACCGGTGAGCCCTACCTTTCAACATCTCTCTTCTCCAGCAGCAGATGTGTTGCATTGGAAAGAGAATTTTTTCCCCCCACCAGCTAGCTGTAAATGCTAAACAGATCCCTGAGCTATGAAAAAGAATGCGCATCTGCTATGGATCTCTGCCACCCCAACAACAGACAGATGCTCAAACAGAATCAGGAGGAGTGTAAAAACTGCCTGTAGGAAAATGCAAATCCATGTTTTGCTATGAACATCAATAATTGGACTAGGGAAAGATTTCATCAAGCTTGGCTGATTGTGCAACAGAGAGAGAGAGAGAGAGAGAGAGAGAGAGAGAGAGAGAGAGAGAGAGAGAGAGAGTTCTAGCAAAGCATCTCTGTTGAACTCCTGCTCCCCCTTTTCCATCTGTAGCCTGCCAGCCCTGTATGGAGGGTGCTTGGGATCTTCCCCACACCCTGTGTTTATAGCCTTCCTTTCTGAGGCTATTTCACCAGCTAAGAGCCACTTACAGTTTTGCATTCTACCCAGATTTAATGACTTGGTCTTCCTGTCAATTAGGAAGGCATCTCACCTCATTACCAAGAGGCATCCTGGACTGCTGGAAGATGCTCGGCAGAGTGGAATTGGACCAGGATTTTCCTAGCCATTATCGGGTACATATTTGGGTGTTTTTATTCATTTCCTTCAGATACCTCACTCCTGCCTTTCTGTTAAGACACCCAGCATGGTTTGCAACTAGTTCTGACATCACACAATAAAACCCACCATAAAACAATATTTAAAACCTGCAGCAGTAGTCTAAAAGCATGTTTATTTTTTAATGAAAGCAATTATAGAAGCAACCATCCATTAAAAACAACCTGGAGGAATAAAAGGCCTTCACTTGCTGCCTCAACGGTAGGCAAAGATTCTGAGGGCCAAAACTTCCAGAGATGAGCATTCTATAATGAAGACATTACCAGCGGAAAGGCTCTGTCCCCAGTCACTCCCATTCTATGCCCATGTTGCCAAGAGCACAAATTCAAGGGAAAGGACAATGGTGGGGAAAGAGACTACGGCAAGATTTTCCTTTAGGGTGTGGGAAATTTAATAGCAGCCACTTGACTTGATTTTCATTATTATGAGGGGGAAACCCCATAACCCCAGATGTCTAGTCAATTCTAATGAAATCAAGCAGAGTTCTCAGCTTTTCAAAAATGTTTCTTGTTGCATTTATATCACACCCTTCCTCAAGGGGGATGTGTGTGGTTTCTCCCTTCCTCATTTAAACTCACGAGCCAGGCTGAAAGGCTTTGACTGGCCCAAGGTCACCCAGTGGACATCATGGCTGAGTGAGGATTGAACCTGGGTCTTCCAGGGCCCCCCACCCAGCTCTCTGACCACTGCACCACACATGGCTCCATGTAAATGGAGATCTGAAAGCAATTGGGTTTGCTACATTGCCCAGCACACAAGGTTGAGAATCCTTGTATCAGACACACACACACACACACACACACACACACACATGTGACTGTCGCATTTATGGAGTGTTATAGCATACTGGTCACAGAAACAAAACCATCTACTACTCTGGCCAGCCTTTGTACAATCATGGCTCAGCTCTGAGAAAACATCAGCATCAAGCACCGGAATAGCTGGGAAATCCATTAGAATGAAACATGGCCCCCTTTTTGTGTTCTCTCAAGCGCATAGTGGTATACATTCTGGAGATGAAATATACCTCCGAGAGACCTGCTACCAAGTTCATAATGTCAATCTTGATTTGAAACAGGTGAAAGCTCTGGAATGGATGAGTTTGAATTGCTGGCAGTGAGCGAGGATGGGAAGCAGCCAGGAGTCATTATGAAATGACTGGGGTAGCTCAGAGATGGCCACAAGGTTCTGTATTATCAGTAGCTTACTCTGTCTTCCAGACAATATCCCAGGGGTAGGGAAATGTCATATATCCCAGCCTGCCCACCTGCCATGTTGATGGTCTTTAACAGTCAGTGCAATAAGGAGATGGATAATACATATCTTGGACAGTGCATTGTTAGACCATGGAACTCGCTTCCACAGGAGACAGTGATGGTGATCAACTTGGATGATTAGAAGAAGTCGTGGAGGACAGAAATGGGATGAGGCCAGGATGGCTGGATCTGCAAGCTGCACACCATTCTAGTTCCCCACTATGCCATTCAGCAATGCAATGCTGAGGTCATAATAATTAATATGGTGTATGGATCACAGGCACCCACAGCAGGTTAAGAAAAGGGCTGCAGCTCTGTGGCATGCAGATGGTCACAGGTTCAACCCCTGG
The DNA here is from genome assembly GCF_964252035.2 of Podarcis erhardii. Lineage (NCBI taxonomy): Eukaryota > Metazoa > Chordata > Lepidosauria > Squamata > Lacertidae > Podarcis > Podarcis erhardii. Next base: position 12,696,347 of record NC_138513.1, on the reverse strand, counting down.
TGTCACCAGGCAGGGTAGAAAAGCCCCTTGTCTGAATTCCTGGAGAGCTGTTACCAGTTACTGTAGACAATATTGAAGTTGATGGACCAATAAGGCATCTTCTTTTGTTCTTCTGTTCATTGTCAGCAGGTAAGCTCATCAGATGTAGGTGAGAACCCAGCAGAGGGGGCTCTCATACCTGAGGGTGAGCCTGAGACCCATTGCAGGTAGAAGCACTGAGAACTTTAGAAAAAGCCAGTGTGGTGTAGTGGTTAAGAGCGGTAGTCTCGTAATCTGGTGAACCGGGTTCGCGTCTCTGCTCCTCCACATGCAGCTGCTGGGTGACCTTGGGCTAGTCATACCTCTTGGAAGTCTCTCAGCCCCACTCACCTCACAGTTTGTTGTGGGGGAGGAAGGGAAAGGAGAATGTTGACCGCTTTGAGACTCCTTCGGGTAGTGATAAAGTGGGATATCAAATCCAAACTCTTCTTCTTCTTCTTCTAAATGGATTCAAGAGTGGTGACCAGATAAAGGAATATATGAATGCTACTGAACCCAGGCCAGGCATGTTTCAAAGGTGTTAGTGAAGCAGCTAGCAGGACTCTGATATTTTGTCAAGGTGACCTTAATCACTGGAGCTTTCAAAAGAAGGCACTTCAGGGCTCTCTGGCATCCGGCGCCACAGTCAAAACAGGTTACCACTATAGAATTCGAACAGAGCTGCATTTAGAGCTCTTAGCATAAGGGTGAAAGGAAGAATGGGGTTGTTAATTGTGTAATTGCATTTTTATAAAATTGTATTTATAGTTGGGGAAATTTATAATTTATATTACTGTAAGTTGTAATGGATTAATATACACTTATCAGCCTACGAACAGGCCCATTTCCATTATGCTGAAGCTCGCTAAAATGTGGAATAATCATGCTAATAGAATAAATGTACTGTTTGTCAAGCCATCATCTTTTTATGAGAAGGAATATTGGAGACATAAGCAGGGATAGACAAAGTGCATGGTGGCCAGGATGGGGGGGGGGAGGCAGGAGAGAGATTTGTCCAGAAATATGCTAATAATGTTATTCAGACTGATTCGCTGCTTATGCTTATGGTGATAGTCAAACCCTTTCAACACACATTAAAAACGAATATACTCACCCTGAGTACTCCAACTGGCAAAGTCAGTCCATGAACGGGAACTGGTTCCGTTTCTCGATCTCTTCTTAGCCACTCTGGGGAAAGGCCAGAACTCAGCAGTAAAGTGCATTCTTTGAAAGCACCTGGTTCCAGGTTCAAGCCACATTTAGATTAGGGGGAAATCCTGCCTGGAGATCACTGCATACAATACTGAGCTAGATAACAGAGTAAGTAAATTTAGTTTAGGTCCTAGCTCATTTGTGGCCGAGGACTAACGAGCAAAGGTGAAGGCTTTCTGAAAGAGGTTCTGGGAGGTGAAAAGCAGCCTTGTTTGGGAGCATAGGTGGAGTCATGGAAAGGGGGCATAGTTTAGCAGTGAAGCATCTGCTTAGCATGAAGAAGATCTCAGCTTCAAGGTCCCCAGCATCTCCAGGTAGGTCTGGGGAAGACTCCCTGTCTGAAACCCTGGACCACCACTTGCTAGTCCATGTAGACAATATTGAGCTAGCTGGACCAATAGTTTGACTCAATATAAGGCAGATTCCCACGTTCCCCCACTGAAGGGATATACCTTGGTTCTCAAACGCCTTGGTTCTCAGACAACTTGGAACCCAAGCACTGCAATCCCGGAAGTAAGTGTTCCACTTTGCAAACTTTTTTTGGAAGTCATACATGCTCCATTTTGAGAGTTACGCTTCCAATTTGAGTGCCACACTTCCGTTTGGAGTGTCACACTGAGGTCTGTCTGTTTTTGTTATTTATTTTGTATTTTTGTGGCTCTTTTTTGTGTGTTTGACTGTGTGGAACACAGTTCAGCTACTGGTTGCTTGTGTGACTGCAGTACATTGTTTATTGCTTTCATTTTGTAGATCAATGGTCTCATTAGATAGTAAAATTTATGTTAAATTGCTGTTTTGGGGATTGTTATGGAATTGATCCATTTTGCATTACTTTCTATGGGAAAGCGTGCCTTGGTTTTGGAACGCTTTGGTTTTGGAACAGACTTCCAGAATGGATTAAGTTTGAGAACCAAGTTACCACTGTATTCAGATTGCTGAAGATCTTAGCTATGGAAAACTAAATACTGTATCATTAGTAGGGACACATACAGGGGTGGGATGTTTGGTCTCAGCAAATCCAGTTTGGGACCTCTGTCAACATACTGCTTAATACTGCCCTGAGAACTGTTTGGAAATAACTGGGGGACACTAGTTAATCCCGAACTTCCATGTGTGTGGGGAACTAGAAAGAAAAGTGGCTGACTGCTGAATTTAAAAACAAACAAAAGTGTTTAAAGTCTGCTCCCGGCAGAGTTTAAACAGATCTATGCAGCATTTTCAAAGTGTGGGAAATATATGTTGTTGGACCTTTAAATGCCGCAGTATTAAGCTCTCACCATTCTTTCCTGCTTCTACCCCTCTCAGAGTGAATAGACTACAAACTTTGGTAAGTTTAAATGCTTTACTTAGAGTAATCACAGATCTCACTCATGCATCATTCAACGCTACAGCAGAAACAATACAGGCAAGGTATTCTTGTTTGCAAAATACAGAAGAGGGAAAGAGAGAGGAACAGAAAACAAACAATGCTTCCTCCCTCTCCAAAGGTGAGGGAGTGTGACCTAGCCATTACTTCTCTAGAAATTTACAGCTCTGTGGTCCTTAACTCCTTCCTTACTAGTAATTATGCAAAGTTTGTTTGGCTGCATAAAATCTCCCACAAAACCATTTTAAAGAGCAAGGTATTAATGCCCTAAATAAATAAATAAATAGACTGGGAGTTAAGTTTCCAACTAGTGAACTTGCTTATTTTAAAAAATCTGAGATGTTTAGAATAAAACATCCACTTTCTTTTTTTTTGGGGGGGGGTGGGGGGAATTAAGTTATGGGAATATTTGATTGTTTTGTTCTTCTCTTTCAAAATAGCTGTTAAGGCCATTTTGCCTTCCCACAGATTTCTTTCATGAAAGTAAACGCTACTTATTTGCTTTTCAAAGCTGAGGTGAAATTAATCCCCCGCAGGTGCAGCAATAATAGCAACACCCATGGTGGAAAATGCGTATTGTGCCTCTAATAATTATGCAGGAAACAGATTGCATTTAATATTAAAGAATTGGTATTTAAATATATTAACAAAAACATCCAATCAAGAAACAAAAATCCTTTCAGAAATGCACAGAATATTTAATGAAATATTCTAAAAAATGAAAATTACATAGTTATTCACAAATAGCATGTCAACACTAAACTTGTTGTGCAGTACATGTCTACTCAGAAGTAATGCATGTTGAGTTCAATGGGACTTGCTCCCAGGTAAGGGCCTACATAGTCTTAATTCTGGTGGCTGACTCTGTCTTTTCCACCTATAATACATTATGTGTCTGAGTGTTTGTTTTCATTATTTATTTCATTTCTATTTATTTAGAGAGTTTCTCACCCACGCTACATTGAAAACAAGCCCACAATGAGGCAGAATATACAAAACAAATACACATATTTTGTGAAAGCAATATTACGTCAAAACTTGCCCTCCCATCAGATGACAAGGAAATAAACAACTATCTGACTTTTAGAAGACATCTGAAGGCAGCCCTGTTTAAGGAAGTTTTTTAATGTTTGATGCTTTATTGTGTTTTTAATATTCTGTTGGGAGCTGCCCAGAGTGGCTGGGGAAACCAAGCCAGATGGGCGGGGTAAAAATAAATTATTTTTATCATCATCATCACATGCAATGAATTAACAAGATAGCAGTGGTGAGACACCTCCATTGAAAAGGCCCTCTCTCCTGAAACCACCTACTGCCCCTTCACCTGGCAGGGGCAGTTTGAGGAGGACGTTCAAAAACATGTTAGAATTCCTGCTCCATGATTGCAGTCATGGGATTTTTGTCTCTCATATGACAGTGTTATGTTTTGACTCCACAGAGTGGGAAGTGATGGAGACAGGATGTTTGTGTTACTGTGTTTTGTGAAGTGGGGCTATTTGAGGCATCTGATCAGGGCCTGTATTTTAAAATGAGCTTAAAGATATATTTGCAAATGTTTGTATGTTTCATGCCAGGCAAAAACCAGCTGGCTAAGTACTTTGGCAGTTGTTTATCTTCCTGCTTTCCTGAACAAGGGCCCCCCTGATTTATAGCAGTAGCAGGAGACAAGTTTCTCAAAGTTGTAAAAGGGAATTACAGGCTGGGAGCAAATGTTACACTGACCCTATATATTACAGAATACAATCAAGCTGCAAAAACACTAATTAAGAGTTGGTAAATAGTACGATTCATTGTTTAACAGAAAATAATACCATGTGCCTCCCATCAGACCCTAGCCACATTTTCCTAAAGTTTAAGGTATACTGAGAGAGTTAAAAGGCAATAAATTTTGGGAAGAGCTAATGGGAAAAGCAGCTGGCTGGGAAAGGGGGGTGTAAATTGAAGAGGCTTCTTTTGAAGCTGTTTTTTACTGAGTTCCTTTTTACTTTGCAAAGGCCTTTTCTTCTAAAAAGCTATCTATGTTATGTATGAGATTTGTTGGCTTAATGTAATTAGGCAAAGGATTTAGAAAGTAAGAAATGTTAGATTCTTATTTCATTGATGGTGTGTGAGAATGTGAACCCAAGATCTCTGTTTAGATAGAATTTAATACCACGAGCCATTTGTTTTAGCCATTTGTTTTGGAATGCAGGGGCAACAGGGGCAAAAGGTGATCTGGTAATTAAGGTGCCTTGCCCAGGCAAATGTAAGATATATGGCTACTTGTCTGCCATTTATGGATAGAAGGAAATATAGCTCTTTGTCTCCCATAAAAGGTAATAGGTGTATCTTTTATGATTGGTTCTAGCAAACAGCCAATAGGAATTTCAACCAGGCTGATTGGACAGAGGCAGCTAAAGGAGGAGCAAGGGGCTGGGCTGAGGAAATATAAGTGCTGGCCATCAGGGCTGGAGCAGGCAGAGCTTTGGTAACCATATACCACTGTGCCTATCATTTATTTGTCTGACAAATAAATTATTATTTTAATTTCTCTATTGCTGCGTTGAATATTTCATTCCAGCTAAGCATTAACCATAAGCAGGGTGCTACATATTGTCCTTTGTTTTTTCTCTTTTGCTGTCTGATGCTAGAGAGAGAGGGAGCCATTTTGCAGTGCTTCGTGTGTGTTTATATGTAAACAAAGTAGATTAGCCAAAATGCTGAGTTCTGTTACGCAAGCTGCGCAGACTCTGCGGATCCCTAAGTGTGCCGGTGTAGGTTGGCATCGGTCGCTGTGATGTTCGGGCAGAAGAAAGCTTTTGAAGCTCCCGAACAATCAACCAGGAGGGAGAGAACATGCTAGTCGGGCATGTGTCTCTGCCAGGGTCCTACTTGAGAGTAGGACAAGCTCCTGACAAAAAGATCTTGGGAATATGTAGAGAGGAGCAGTCCTTTGGGTGCTCCAGTCCCAATCCAACATTTTTTTAAAAAAAATAGCACATTGATTGGACCCAGAAAAAGAGGAGGAGCTATTCTGGGTGGCCAAGCACTGATGTGATGTGCTCATGTTACTCTGTCCCCCATTAGCAGCCTTGCTGACATATTCTGAACTAACTGAAGTTACTAATCTTTAATTTTACGGGGGTGGGGCGTGAAATAGCATATTTTCACTGTTTCTTGTTTCACGTGGATCTCAAACAGCCTGGTCCAAAGAATCATACTTGGGAACGTGGGATCAATTTGAAATGATAATAAAAAGAGAAAGGAAGTTCCAGGTATGCAAGGTGTTTCTCACCCCTCATCTTTCTGTTTGGTGTCAAAAATGGATGCTACAGAAGGAAGCTGCCCCACTTCCAGTACCCACAAATAAATAGGGTTGTTTGAGTAACATAGGAGGTGAAGAGTCTGTTTATAACAGAAAGGAGTCTCCCAGCTATTTAGTGTTATCAATTCAGGGTGTGAGTGCGTGTAATGTGGGACGATTGCTAATAACTCATTGTTTCTTCTAAATAAAAGGGCACGCTTCTGAATTTCTAACAAGTATAGAAAAATGCCTAATGAAAAATTATGCCATCAATAATGTAAAATGGGGAGAGAGAAGTGGAACGAGGGAGGCCTGCAGCATTATATTTATGTAAAAGAGCTGTTCCTACCCCTGCCCCTATAAAGAAGAAAAATTGTCTTAAACTGCAATAATTTCCCCCCGCAAACTATTGCTGAGGATCTGACTGCTGCAACGGCTATTTGGCACTTAGCAAAGGAGACATTTCTGCATAAGTTTAGACTTTGGGCCTTTCTGGGCGATTAAAAAGCATCTGATTTCCCCCTTCTGTGCAATACTAAAGCAATGCTCAATCAAGCACCACATAAGCAGTCCGGAATTTTGTCCCCTTGTATTAGGTGATGGATACTTAGCTGAGAAGGGATAATTTCGCCTTGTAGGAGGAAAGGAGCCCTGCTGCAACCTGCGAGTGCTCATGATAACTTTCACTTTCTAAAGGCCTACATGTCTTTAGTACCCAAGCTTAAAGACAAAGTGCAATCTCAGGCAGGTCTACTCAAATGCAAGTCTGGTTGAGTCCAATGGACTCACTTCAATGTAAGTGTATATGTAATTATAGCCTTATATGTTCACATAATGACAGTGCTTTTTCTCTGGGGGGACGCAAGTGTACACATACCCCTAAACCAGGGGTCAGCAAACTTTTTCAGCAGGGGGCCGGTCCACTGTCCCTCAGACCTTGTGGGGAGCCAGACTATTTTTTGGGGGGGGGATTCCTATGCCCCACAAATAACCCAGAGATGCATTTTAAATAAAAGGACACATTCTACTCATGTAAAAACACACTGATTCCCGGACTGTTTGTGGGCCAGATTTAGAAGGAGATTGGGCCGGATCCAGCCCACGTGCCTTAGTTTGCCTACCCATGCCCTAAACATTTTGTGAATCTAAGTCTGGCCTCATTGAGGGGCAGTATTTCAATATGAGTAGGAAAATGAGAGTACCCCTAAACATTTTTAACACTGCATAATGGTATGTGTGCATGTTCGGTGACCAGTACTGGTGAGAGACATTTCAGTGGCTAACTAGTTTTTTGTTTCTTTTCATGAATTTCAGGGATTCCTATAGCCTGGTCTCCAAATAATTCACTCATCAGTTACAGTTCTGTCTTGGCGCTCATTAGCTGAAGCACTGAAAGGTAAGGGGAGCTAGGCTGGCTTATCTCACAGAAAGTGCTTAGAAGGATGCCTGCACATTTTGCTTTATAACTTTCCTTCTAGCAGGACTAGAGGTTTCCAAGGAAGGCAAGCAGGCAGGCAAGGCCCTGGTGCATTCGCACCATTAAAATCTAGCCTTGAGCACTAGATGCTAGATACTCTGAAGATGTCAATCAGCTATTCAGGACAGAGGGTTAAGGGGTTTTGCCCCTCCTTCTCTTTATTTATTATCTCTTTATTTCTTTTCTTCTCTCTCCTCTGCTAAACAGCTGATCGGCACTATTCAGAGTATCTGACCAAGACTAGGGGTGGGTAAGAAATTTCCCTACACCATGCACCAAGTGAACTGAAATATAGCTAGCTGTCAAAATTCGCACTTCTCGGAATTTTGTGGTCCAGTTCTCCAACCAAAAGTGTGCACCAAAATGCATATATTAAAAAAAATCATGTGGAGAACTATGACATATAAGATGACACTGCTCACAAAAATGTATCTATTAGGCAACAACGAATACAAAATGTATGTTTTAGGAGACATGTGAATGAAACTGTATGTAATTTTTGGTGAGGTCTTTTTTAATGAAAAAATATCATGAATTGATGCTAAAATGCAGTGAGCTGAAGGTTGAAAAATGAGAAACTGAAACAGGTACATCAAGCCATTCATAGGTATATGTACCATCCGGCTACTTTGCATACATAAAGCTAGATCAGGGTCATGGTCCGTAAAAGGGCTTTTGGGTTTATTCGTTTACCTGTGCTGATCTATATTTATTAAATATGAAAGAAGAAACAAATAATGAGAGCATACCTTAATTATTGTTCCCCTGCTGTCATTGTAAAAAGGGGGTGGGGTTTGATATAATCCTGCTATCTCATTTTGTGCAAAAGGAATCTTACAGCATTCCTTGTGCAAAACGTCCATGAGATCCCCAAGAGGTACCAGTTAGCTGTTTGGCAGCTTTTGGCCTGCACCATTTTCTGCTGCAGCATCCAATTATTCACTGCATAATCTTCTTAGGCAACTCACCTGCTTTCAATTTGTGAAATGGAGCTAGCAGATTATGAGACAAGGCCTCTGAGGTTCACTTTTATCCTCAGAGTTGACTAAGGAAGGATCCATGCCCATTTTGGACCACAGAAGATATAGCTGCCAGAAGAAAGCTCTCTCTCTCTCTCTCTCTCTCTGTGTGTGTGTGTGTGTGTGTGTGTGTGTGTGTGTGTGTACACACGTGTGCACACACACACACAAATAGAACGAAGAGATTTCCCTAGAAAGTGAAGGAATGCTTTATGAGCATAAGATTCAAAAGTAGAAATGACTATTTTCACATCTTCAGTCAATTCCTAAGATTATTTCACCGCAGAGCATATTGTTGTGCAAATAAAGTTCAGGCCAAACTTATACTGGAATCCATAAAGAACAAATTCCTCAACTACACTGGTACCTTGGTTTAAGCACAGTCTAGTTTAAGAACGATTCAGTTTATGAACTCCACAAAACTGGAAGTAGTGTCCCAGTTTGAGAACTTTACCTCGGTCTAAGAACGGAAGCCGAATGGTGGAAGGGCACCAGCGGCGGGAGACCTCATTAGGGAAAGCATGCCTCAGTTTAAGAATGGTTTCAGTTTAAGAACAGACTTCCGGAACAGATTCAGTTCGTAAACTGAGGTACCACTGTACTCCTGAGTTATTGCTGTGGAGGGTAAGTTATGGTTTGGGATTTGATTGCAAAATTGGTACTGCCTACGTTTTAAGCATGAGGGACTCACCATCAGAGTACCACCTCATTAGAAACTGGCCTTAGCCCATCTGCAGCACATTTAAAGCTGGTTACTAGGCATCCCAGAAAGACGGGCTTCTTGCCGGCAGAATCAAAGTGGAAGGGATTCGGATCAGGAAGATGAAAATGAAAACATCCCATCCCATCTCCCCATCACATTATTCCGGGATTGGTCATGTTAATGTACAAATTCAGAAGATGGAAAGTGGGATAATAAAACTAGGACTTAAGAAGCCAGAACGATGAAAACAAACCCCCAAAATGGAAATGAAGAATGGATCATCAGAAAAGCTGACACTTTCAGTGAAAATGAGTTAAAGAAAGGTCAGATTAACTTTGGGATTTAGAAATACTAATGTGAAAGGAGGGGGAGATAAAAAGGAGTGAGGTTATTAAAGTGCTTATATACAAATGGAAGAAGCTTAGTAGCAAAGCTAGGAGAGCTGACAGCACACAAACATTTGGAATGGGTGATGATATTACAGGACTAGCCAGACCTTTCCTAGGGAATGAGAAAGAGGAAGAGAGAAATACGGAGAGGATTATTGTGAAAGGAGATCGAGTTTTGAGCAGAGATGAAAAAGAGGTTGGTGAGCTTCTCTTTCTGAAGTGAAGGGTTTGGCAGCTATGGAAAGCAGAATCCAGAAACCTTTCAAGTGAATGTTATTACCACTGACATACTGCATTTGATTCTAATTGGAAAGGGGGGAAAGGCTTTTTTATAAAGGTGCAATTTATTTCTTTAATTTTGATAACACCATTCCTTCCCTAGGAGCCCAGGGCAGTGGACAAGATAGAAAACACGATCCATATAATATTTTAAAATATCTAAAACCAAAACAAATGCATCCCTCTCGCTCCCACACACAAAACTCCTAGCTGCTGAAATTTCAGCTACCTGGCTTTGCCAGCTCAAAACCATATGTCTCTACCCTGCTGAAAAATCCACAATAATGCAGGAACAATAGCAATTCTTACCACTCAGGAAGATGGTACATATTAGACATATTTACCAAGTGGTTACTTGTACATTGTGGTAAGTTACCCACTTGGTAGCTGATCCATTGAGATTCACCCATAGATGCTGGTTTCCTTGTTCCAGTGCATCTCAACAGGGGCAATGCCTTCCAATCTCAAGGAAAACAGAGGAGCTGTGGACAGCCATACATGATGGAATAGATCTTTAGGGAGTTTATTAAGTGCTGCCCAGGAGCCTCCTTCACTCCCCTACGACGCGGATATGCTCAGTAAAATTGGTAATTACATTACACAGACCCTAACTGCATCTAAGGGTTTTATAGCCTCCATATTATTTTTCACATCCTTTCTCTGAACCCATTTTATAGTGTCAGCATAGGGAAGATTGGGCAGGGGGTTCTCTCTTAAACAATGTTTGGCATTTCTTCAGATCATTTTTTTAAAGAAAATGGCGTGGATCTGACTGAAACTATAATTTGAGCAAAAGAAAATTTGAGCAGCAGCAGCAAATGAAAAGGGTGGGATAATCCACTTGAAGAAATCATGCATCCCTTTGTCAGGGAATATAAGAATGTCAGAAGAGCCTGCAGGATCAGAGCAGCTAGTTCAGAGTGCTGTGAGTCATTCCAGACCTTAACTGGAAGCATCTTCTTTATAAAGAAGTCGTGTTTGCATCAGCCCCATCCATGAATATAGCCCAGGAGTAGCCAACATGGCTCCCTTCAGAAATTGTTGGACTACAACCCCCATAGTCCCTGAGTATTGGCCATTCCAGCTGAGGTTGATGGGAAATGTAATTCAGCCACATCTGGAGGGCTCCAAGTTGGTGGCTTTTTGGTTTAGAATAAAAACAAATGGGGGGGGGGGAGGATGAACCAGTTTAAAGAAATCCTTTATACACAGTTTTTTTAAAAAGGTAAAGGACCCCTGACAGCTAAGTCCAGTCGCAGACGACTCTGGGGTTGTGGCTCTCATCTCGCTTTACAGGCCGAGGGAGCCGACGTTTGTCTGCAGACAGTTTTTCCGGGTCATGTGGCCAGCATGACTATGCTGCTTCCAGTGAAACCAGAGCAGCACACAGAAACGCCGTTTACCTTCTTGCCATAGCGGTACCTATTAATCTACTTGCACTTTGGGGCATGCTTTCAAACTGCTAGGTTGGCAGGAGCTGGGACAGAGCAACGGGAGCTCATCCTGTTGCAGGGATTCGAACCGCCAACCTTCTGATCGGCAAGCCCCGAGGCTCAGTGGTTTAGACCACAGTGCCACTGTTAGTGGTGAGTAAACCCCACTGAACTTAATGAGAATAACTTCCAAATAAATATGTGCAAGATTGCAATATAAGACAACAACAACAACAACTATATTCCTGGAGAGCTCCCAGAATTCTTTGAAGGAAGCAATGACTTTTTAAAGTAACATCATAGTGCTTTAAATATATGGTGTGGATGTGGCCACAGTTTGGCACAACCTAACACTACAAAAGCACAACTAGGTTTGGGTGGTATTTAAGCAGGTTTTCCTCAGAGTAGACCTAGTGAACATAATAGGCCTCAGTTTGTCATGTCCATTAATTCCCATGGGTCTGAGTAAAAATTGGTTGAATTCCACCTTTTAGTTGGATGTGAGCCCCCACCTTTAAGATGCCATTACTCTTTTTACACATTTATGTTGGGTGAGCCTATCATCTGTGGTCACAACAACATCAGAGGTGAATAATCTTCTTGCTGGATGTTATATATAGTATTATATATTCTACTGAATCTGTGAGTACCTGAACGCATTTGGCCACAGGGCACATTATTATTCTTCAAGTTGTTGCTTGACAACTTAATCCTTAGGGTAGTTCTAATGAAGATGAGAATTTTTCCCCAAGGGCGCCACTCAGGCATTAAAAAAAAGGAAGCAGAGAAGTAGAATATAAACTAGGAAAACAACTAAAAATAGGTGTCTTCCACCAGCTAATATGAAGCATGTTTCCTTGTATTCTTTGCATATGTTACCGGAAAAGGTGTGACAGACTTTTCTCATTTTTTTGAAAATCACTCCATCTCAGCAAACACACACTCTCACTCTCTTGTCAAACTAAGAACCTTTATGACTCTTAGAAAGTGAAAATCATAAGAAAGAGTTGTTCCATCACACACACCCTAAAGCATAGCTGTCAACGTTCCCCCTTTTTTAAGGGAAATTCCCTTATTCCGAATAGGATTCCTCGCAAGAAAAGGGAAAAGTTGACAGCTATGCCCTAAAGAAATTCATCCATATCAGCAGCACTAGCTGGAAGAACACAGGGATGTAGGGAGTCAGAACAATGCTCAATGTCAGGTAGGACTGCCATATTTCAAAAAGTAAAAAATCAGGGTACCCTGAAAGCTGCTACTTGCCGAAGATCCAGGACATACCGCTGCCTTCCGGAAATTCTCCCTGGGCGTCACTTCCACCTTTGAAATCCTGGTAATGTCCAGAAAAATCCAGACGTATGGCAGCCCTAATGCCAGGGACAGGCTGGATGAGGAGTACTTAGTAGTGGGAACCGCCAGCCCAAGAGCCCCCCTGGGAGAGGCTTGGACTGGCTAGATGAAAAAGACTAGTGGGAGCCTGCCTCTCAAGATGCCCCCCCCCAGGAGAGCTCCGAAGATGGCACCTTAGAGCCTTGTGGTGGGACACTGAGGAGTAGTCAGCAGAAGGGACAAGCTGGGAGACTTGAGCAATCAAGGGAGGTCAGGAGAAGGAGGGCCCTCCAGGACAGGATTGGAAGCTGAGAGTCACAGTGTGGACACACACTCCCAGTCCTGCTGAATCTCCTCCCTCTCTAAGTTTCTGAATTTTTCTGAATTTTCTTTCAAGCTTTTTTTCTCTCAATACAAGTTGCTGGCAAGCAACTTTGGAGAGAGTGGTGTTGTGTAGCCCTCTGAAAACTTATAATATATTCCTTTTGTTGTAAACTGTTTTTAAAGGAGTGGTGATACTGGCATACTTAAAATTACTTACTTACTTACTTACTTACTTACTTACTTACTTAAAGGTAAAGGTACCCCTGACCATTAGGTCCAGTCTTGACTGACTCTGGGGTTGCGGCGCTCATCTCACTTTACTGGCCGAGGGAGCCGGCGTACAGCTTCCGGGTCATGTGGCCAGCATGACTAAGCCGCTTCTGGCGAACCAGAGCAGCACAAGGAAACGCCATTTACCTTCCCGCCAGAGCAGTACCTATTAATCTACTTGCACTTTGATGTGCTTTCGAACTGCTAGGTTGGCAGGAGCAGGGACCGAGCAACAGGAGCTCACCCTGTCGCGGGGATTCGAACAGCCGACCATCTGATCGGCAAGTCCTAGGCTCTGTGGTTTAACCCACAGCGCCATCCGCGTCCCTTAATTACTTACCTCAGGTTACCTCAGACTCAGTCCAAAAATGGCACCAGTTATTTCCCTCTCACACATTTTGTACACTGAGCTTTAAAGTGGAGATCTTTATCCCAGTCAGCATCTAACTATCTTCATATGTGGAATTGGTTTTAAATGTTTGTATTGTTTTCATATATGGAACTGTCTTTGCTTGTTTGCACATTTGTATTGTTTTGCGGTTGCAACTGTTTTATAGTTGTATGCATCATTGCCGTAACCCACCAAGGGCCCTTGCGGAAAGGACAAGTAATAAATCTAAGTAAACATGCAAATATTTAAAGAATTCCTGTCTTGGTTTTGTCTCATGGTAACATGAAACCCAGCACACCTGGAGAGGTGGTTTTAAGCAAGAGATATTTTTAAGCAAGCCATCACCTTGGAGCAAATAAATAATCAGAGGGGTGCATCAATGTGACCTGGATTTGGTGTTTTTATACGGAGATGAAGTACAGTGGTACCTCAGGTTAAGTACTTAATTCGTTCCAGAGGTCTGTACTTAACCTGAAACTGTTCTTAACCTGAAGCACCACTTTAGCTAATGGGGCCTCCTGCTGCTGCCGCGCCGCCGGAGCACGATTTCTGTTCTCATCCTGAAGCAAAGTTCTTAACCTGAAGCACTATTTCTGGGTTAGTGGTGTTTGTAACCTGAAGCATATGTAACCTGAAGCGTATGTAACCCGAGGTACCACGGTAATGGTTTTGAGCTGGGATATCCCCTGTTCAAATTTTACCTCCACCACAAACTCAGTAGGTAGCCTTATTCAACTCTTTTTCAGTTCCTCTTTTCCCGCCTCAAGTCACCATTTGCAACATGGGGGTAATAATAATGATCTACCTGACAGGTGGCATGTAAGTATCGCCAGGATAATGTATGCAAATTTCCTGGTGCGTTCCATGGCACTATATAAATACTAAGGATTAGGTATTCTTATAGGTGGCTATGTTGGATAAAGACAGGCAAAATTCAGCACAATGCATGCAGCTCTCAAACGGTTTAACAAATCTCTTTTCCAGTTGTATGGCACTTATTTCCACCCCATCACTTTCCCCCCCTCTCTGTCTGTCTCCCCTGACATTTCACCCTCAGTACATTGCAGTTCTCAGCTCAGGATTTAAATCCAAAGCCGGGTTTTGTGTGAGGGGTTTTTATTTTTTTATTTTGGTGGCGCCACAGCCTTGAATCCAAATTGAAAGATGCAGTTCAGCTGTTCTTCTATAAATAGGCAGCAATTATAAAGAAATAAGGGTCAGAATGAAATGCCAGAGAGCCTTTATAATAACCTGCATTTGCTGTATTCATCGGGGGACATGAAAAAATACTTCATTCTCAGGAAAGTATCACAAACGAGGAATTTGCAAAGGCATAAAGTGAAAATGTGTGTGTGTGTGTGCATGCGTAGATATAGATATAAATAGAGACATAGATATAGCCATGATGCCTTTTTAAGTAAGAGAGAGAGAGAGAGAGAGAGAGAGAGAGAGAGAGAGAGAGAAACAGACATCTGCATTGATTTACAGGTGTCCTAACCTGAACTTTTCTTTCTGTTTCTGGTTCATGCTATAAATATGAAGCAATTTACAAGTTTATTCCAGTTTTCTTGGAGAAGCAGAATGCACTGCACTGAGCTAAACTTATTTTTTTAAAAAAAAGAAAAAGAAAAATGTGCTAGAATGAAAGTTTACAGTGGTACCTTGGGTTGCATACGCTTCAGGTTACAGACTTGCTAACCCAGAAATAGTACCTCAAGTTAAGAACTTTGCTTCAGGGTGAGAACAGAAATCGTGCAGCGGCGGCAGCAGGAGGCCCCATTGGCTATAGTGGTGCTTCAGGTTAAGAACAGTTTCAGGTTAAGAACAGACCTCCGGAACGAATTAAGTTCTTAACCTGAGGTTCCACTGTATTTGGAAAGGAACAGTCTCTGAAATACATTCCCCACCCCTTCACCATGGATATGCAAGTCTTTGTAGCTAGTAGGTTCAGATGAATCTGAAAATTTCAGTTTCTTCCAGTTTCTTCTTCTTACCGACCACTACTGGGTTTAGGGTAGATTGCTTCAGAATTTGCAAAGACAGAAGTCCATGCGTTCCTATTACTCTACTGATTAAGCAAATAGTCCATTTGCAAAGAAAAAAACTCATGGTAGGAAAATGTGTTCAGCAGAAGATCTGAAGGGAACCTTTTTTATGCAGCAGCTTGGAGGGTCACAGGTTCCCCATCCCTACTCTGCACAAATACACATCTGAAAAAGGCTCAGGTTTCTTATACTGATACCAGACAAGGCAATGCAGAGGCTTCATACTGCCCACCAAGAGAAGGAGTCGATGTTGTCCCTTTACCCCTTATCTAACTTAAGACAAGCTTAAGTGCCATACTGCCTTATACTAAGTCAGACCATTAGTTCACCTACCTTAGCGCTGTCTCCTGACTGGCAGTAGTTCTTCGGGGTTCTTTAACCCTATGTAGAGATGCCACAGATTGATCATAAGGCATTCTGCATGCAAAGCATGTGCTCTGCCACTGAGCCACAGACCCTCTCCAGAAAAGGAATCCACTTTGGAATAAAAACTATGGTTTTCCCAGTAGTGATGTATGGAAGTGAGAGCTGGACCATAAAGAAGGCTGATTGCCAAAGAATTGATGCTTTTGAATTATGGTGCTGGAGGAGACTCTTGAGAGTCCCATGGACTGCAAGAAGATCAAACCTCTGCATTCTTAAGGAAATCAGCCCTGAGTGCTCACTGGAAGGACAGATCGTGAAGCTGAGGCTGCAATACTTTGGCCACCGCATGAGAAGAGAAGACTCCCTGGAAAAGACCCTGATGTTGGGAAAGATGGAGGGCACAAGGAGAAGGGGACGACAGAGGATGAAATGGTTGGACAGTGTTTTCTAAGCTTCTAACATGAGTTTGTCAAAACTGCGGGAGGCAGTGGAAGACAGGAGTGCCTGGCATGCTCTGGTCCATGGGGTCATGAAGAGTCGGACATGACTAAACGACTAAACAACAACAAGCAGGATTTTTGAAAGAAAGAAAAAACGGAATTCAGATAAGGAGAATTTTGGAGGAATCCCTAATTTCCAGAAGGCATCTTGAAAGGCACTTCAATACATAAGGACTGTAGCTCAGAGCAGAAGGTCCCAGGTTCAAAGCTTGGCATATCCAGGTAAGGTTGGCAGAGATCTCTGTTTGAAACCCAGAGAGCCAATGCTAATCAGGGTAGACAACTCTGGGCTAGATGGACTGATTCACCTTCCTGTTTGTGCATCTCACAAAAGGCAAAAATGGGGTCAAAATCAGGACAGTGGTTTGCTGGAAAGAGGTGCCTACAGGGGCTATTTTTGGCAAGTAGCCCATGCAACTTGGCTACCAGGGATTCAGTTGCAGATCATGAGGGTTACCCAGTTCAGGTCCCTGTAACATTATTTCCCAGTAATGCCTCTGCTCAGCCAACTGTCAATATTTGTCTTCAGCGAGCAAGAAGGCAATAATTCTGAGCACAGCATCTCAAGGGAAGCTCTTTTAGACCGCTGCTCTTCATCACAGGTTGTAATTTGCGTGGTCCTGTTTTCGGCACACTTGATTTGGGAATCCCACTTAAAACTCCCTCCTGGGATTGCCTCTTCATGCCGCCAAGCAATCTTTCATTAGAAAAGCCACTTCCAAACTAAAACTCCATTTCTTGCTTGATTTAACACTCTCTCTTAATCTGGTGTTTGGGATTAGCAAAATTGCATGGGTAGCAGGATTCCGTGCGCCCTAAGAGCCTGGTGGAAAGTTTTGGCCATGAAATGCGGAAAATGAAATGACCTTTCTGGAGTGTGGGGGTGGGGGAGAGAGAAGTGTCTTTCGAGACCTTTTGTCAAAATCAAGCTTCTGTTCAGGACAAGGGCTAGCTTCCAAAGGAACAAGAACACTCAAAAAAGGCTTTGCGCTTAATTGTTTCAACTGCAGGAAGGATACGTCTCATACACCTTGGGAAGAATGGTGGTGCATTACTCCTCTGGGTTGTTAGAGGGAGCTGATGCACCTTATGAAACTTTTGTTTTAGTCCATGCAAAGAGGAATCTGGAGTTAACCCCTAGGATGTTTCATCTTCAATTCTTGGGAGGTCATGGTTTCCCTATCCCCTGCAAGAGAGAGAGAGAGAGAGAGAGAGAGAGAGAGAGAGAGAGAGATATTACTACAGCAGTTTGGATTGGTGCTGAAATAGAAAACCTTCCAGCTTTCACAAAACTCTTCTTTAAATAAGATGTAGACATTAAACCTACATGTCTCTACAAGGACATCAAAAGAGCCTTGCTTTATCAGGCCAATGGTCCATCTAGTCCAGTCCTCTATTTTCACAGTAGCCAACCAGATGCCCATGGCAAACTCACAAGAAGAACCTTAGTGCAACAATACCTCCCAGCAACTAGTATTCCTCTGACTGTGAAGCTAGAACATAGCCATTGTTTTAGTAGCCATTGATAGCCTTATCCCCCATGAATTTGTATCCTTCAAAGCCATTCATACAACACTATCCATTCATTTCAGCTTCCTGGTTCCAAGGTTGTTCCTTTGCCTACAACACCACTGTCCCAGAGGCTGTTTCTGAAATTTCCCCTAAGTTGCCTTGGAAAGAGATGCTCTGATAGCCCAATCTAGACTTTAACCCCCTTCCCCAATTTCTTAGCCCCTATGCTGCTTTCATTCAAAGCAGGCACATTGATCTGTGCTTCAAAGAGTATCCTATCACCCAAAATATCTATACTAACTGTGAGCTAACGTGCAAAGCCAAATCACTAAACATGAGCTGATCAATTCATGCGACGGAATGTTTGCAGAGAGTAGATACATTTCCATAATAGTATGTCAGCCAATAATGCAGATAAGGTTCTTTCAATTCTCTGAATAATTTCAATACATATATCCTATACACAAATTCATGCCATGTTCCAGGAACATATATACTGAAATGAGCTTGCTCCCAATCAGGATTCTCACCACCACCAGTGAAATTGAAGCAAGATTTAATATTGTTTGCACCCTGCTATATTTCGAACATGGTAGCTCTTTAAAATAAGAAGTGTCATAATCTCTATCACCAAAATTTTCATGTTCAATATTTTTTCCTACATAAAAAAGTCCTACTGATAGGCCTATGAATCCATGGAAATAAGAGAGCAAAGGTTTACTATTGAATATAAAGTATTCTTACTATATATCTACCTTACATATTTTGGGCAATGCATTTGACAACTGGCCTAATATGCCTCATGTTTGAAGCCTATTTATTGTTTTCTTGGCTTTAAGGATTCTGGGCTGATTTATGGCCCATTTTTATCTGATGATGTTTAGATTATTGAGTGCTGAATCTGTTTACATACTTGACTATGAAAAACTGTCATGGGAAGTCTGTGGAATTAAATCAGTGTTAATCCTTGCACTTCACACTAAGTGTCTGTTTTCACAATTCCCCTGGATTGATTGCTCTGGCCTGTACTAAAGGTACAGCTCTCATCTTTGGAGACAGATAAAGTCATGTGAGGAGCAGTGGAACATTGAACTTTAGCATACAATTGGCTGAAATCAGGCCCTTGGAAATAAATGCTCAGAGTTTTACACAAGCTGTCCCATGTCCCACAATTACAACCTCCACTTGTAGTAGCATTTTTAAGGTACTGTGAATCTCCTGTCTGGTGAGACACTGAAATTCAGGTTGCAGCATCTGCCTTGTTTGGTATTCCCAGTTGTTCGACTGACCAGGCTATGAATCAAACCTTTCTGGACTGGAAGGACTATGATAGGGATTATCATCCCAGTTAAAACTTGCTTGAGCAGCACAGTCTTGCAGAGCTCAGCGTGTCTCTATATCCTTTGCTCCTGTCTGCTAGCTTGTATTCTAGTCTGTATGTATTGTAAGTAGTACCCACAAGGCAACCAGGCAGCCAAGCAGAACAGCAGGATGGTGGTTGCAGCACTGTGGACAGTTCCTAGTAAACTACTTGTTGCATCAAAAGCTGAAGGTGAACTGAGTGCTTATGTGCCTCTGCTTCCAGCTTCACCCTCTTGCTTAAAGAATGTATTCTTAAAGGGCCAAGCCCCTGACTTGAAGATGGTCCTGACTCCAGATTCGTGGTCTACTTCTTATTATTTAATTATTATTCTTTATTTAATTTATATCCTGTTATCCAATCCAAAATTTCCCAGGGCAGTACAATGGGCCCACCACTTATGCAAGGGTTCACTTCTGGGGGTCCATGTGCAAAGGTAAAATTGTCCATGAGGTGAAGGGCTGCTTACCAGGGTCTGGGAAGGTTGCAGGACCTTGACCTTCCCAAATCCCAGTAGGGAGACAGTGCCCTCATGCCTCCTTCCCCAAACCCTCACTTACCTGGCTTTGGGAATACATCACAAGGGCTCTGGGATGCTGTCAGAGACCTTGCCCTGGTTCTTGAGGCTCCTGACCACACACTCCAGTCTCAGCTGGCTCCTGATCATCAGACTACCATCAGTGACAGGAGCCTGGTTCAGTTTCACAGCCAGCAGCATAGCAGTCTCAGACTTGGCCCACTAATCCCCCAACTCTGAGCTCAAAGTCTGGGCCATGACAGCTTGCTCCTCGGTCCTATCACCCAGCTTTTGCTTTGGTCCTGGTTTGCTTTTCAATCCTGTCCTTCAGCCATGACATGCTCTTTGGCCCTGACTCCTCACTTGCTTCTCAGTCCTGTGTCCTGGTTTGAACTTTGATTCCACTGCTGGCTTTGTCTCATAGCTCCTTGTTTCCAGCTCAACACACACTCTTAACCCCTTCCAGAGCAGAGGCCTACCAGGATTTTGTATGGCTGCCTCACTAGATCTAGCTTGTAAGATATAGGAAAGAGGCGGGGGAAGAGACATTGAATTCTAAATTATACCTGGGTTGGGTATAACTGCTCCAGTTTCTACAGAGTACTACAGTACTACAGAGTACTACAGCCACAGGGAAAGAACAGAAATGGAGCAGATCTCTAAACTATAGGTGTGCCTTTTCTCCTGACTTCCTTAGATTTTGGGTGATTATTCCCCTACCAGACCACTGAGATGCTGAAGTTAAGAATTCTCTGATCTAATACTGGATCCTTGATTTCCCTTCAACATTTAATTGAGGCTCATTTGTGACATGCTTGGCTTTGTCTCATAATGTAAAATTCTCTGACTGGATGATATATCAAGGAGAATTCAGCTAACTGTGCTATCTGTAGCTTACAAAAAAAAAAATTAACTACACTCTTTGCTGCATATCCATGCCTAATAACGATAATGATGATGATGACCGAAGTATTCCAGGGGGAGAAACTCTCCCTGGGATAGTTTGGCTGTCTGCATACCGCCCCCCGTTTCTATAAATGAACCTTAACTGGAAGCAAAGAACTATTTGGAATGCCAAAGTCCACATTTTCCACAATGCAGCATGGCCAATCACTGTGGGACTCCTTCATTAAATGAGACAGTTAGAAACCACAGCCTTTCCCTTCTATATTGCCTGCAATAAACTATATTCAAAGCACTTCATATTTCATTAAAATTATCAGCAGAACGATTTTCATCTAATGTTATTTCTGCTTTTAATAAAAATGGGGGTCTTGAAAAAAGAATCTCCAAAAATGTATTTCTCCTTCTCTTTCTCTTCTTTACAATTATGGCCCTGAATATTCCCACAAACGAGGAAATGACCCATAAATTGAGTTATGAAGGTCATAGTCTATGAAGTACAGATATTTTCCATATTTCTACCACCAAAAAAAGAGAGGTATTGTCAGCTCTCCTTGACAGAAACGACTTTTGTTCATGCTGAATTTAAAGCCTATGTATCAGGTTTGGGGGGATAAAGATGGTTTTCAGAAGTCTGTATAGACTTTGAAGTGAAGGCTTTTAAAAACCCTCTATGTACTTGATTCTTTTCTTATTCCCCCCCCCTTATTTTTAAGCATCCTAAGCCACCAACAATAGCCCTCCTTAAATCGCCAAGTAAAAAAGTAGTTTTGAAAGCTTTCTTTTACGCGATGCTACAGCTGTGACAATTAGATTATTTCTCTGTGATGCTGTCTATTGTTTGCTGATTAGAAGCTTTGAAACCAGGGAAACGATTAGATCAAAAATAGATGCTTTTTTTGGGGGGGGAGGAATAACATACTGAAGAAAGATTAATGTTATTTATTATGATATCTCAGCTTTATTGTGCACATTGGTAAATATAAGCTTTGCTCCAGGTATCTCAAATGGGTGTCAAGTACTCTGGGGAAACTAGACATGAGACTGCCTTATGCTGAGACTGGCCACTCCTCCATCTATTCCAGTCTTCTTTCTTTGCCAACCTGGTGCCCTCCAGCAGTTTTGGACTACGAGGGGCTGTGCCCCTACTTGCATTGCTTGCCAACCCCACCCACCTGCCACACCTGCACCTCCTGGCAGCTCCTTCAACTCCCATCCCCGCTGTCCATCGGTAAGAGGTTATGGGTGACTCTGTCAATTTTGCTCCTCACAGCTCCTCATTTTTCCAATCTTAACTTCAGTTCTCCACATTTTTGCAGCAATTTGGGATTTCCTTCTATCGTCCTGAAAATTCATCAGCGTTCAGTGCGAATTTCTCCAAATAGAAACACATTTCTGCTTGCTATTTTGCAAAACAATTTCCCCAGATGTAATGTGTTTCTGTATGTTGTTGTTGCTAAATACGTGCATTTTTATGCATGTTACTCGGCTGTAGAACTACAATGCAAAATTCAGGGATGTACAAATTTTGAAGGATGGCTGTGTCTCAGAAAATGCAGTTTTGGTAGGTTCATATTGAAAAGCTACCTTAATCACACCCCCACCCCCAATCCCTACCTCTTGGTGTGATGACCCAGGTGAGGTGAGTATTCTATTCAGAGAGGGGGAGCATAACTTCATGGAAGAGCAATTGCTTTGCATACATGAGAATGTAAAAAGCTAGCTTATACTGAGTCCATCTAGCTCTACCACAGGGCAAAATGTCCTGGATTTGATCCTCAGAATCTCCAGTTAAAAGAGGTGGGAAAGAGTCCTTGCCTAGGCTGCAGGCAGACTAGTCTAAGAGCCACCAATCTTTTTGGGATTGTGGGATGTGACATTTGCCCGTTTGTTTGAAAATGTTTGTACAGAGGGAGAGAAAGGGTTAATAGGTAGACCAATAGGAAAGCCAGAGGTGGCACCTACCTGTTTATAAAAGGGCTTAGCCTGAGGTTTGAGTTAGGTTTTGGGTAGTTGGTTGGTTGGGAAAGGCAGTTGGGAATAATAATAATAATAATGATAATGATAATAATAATAATAATTTATTATTTGTACCCCGCCCATCTGGCTGGGTTTCCCCAGCCACTCTGGGCGGCTTCCATAAAAACCAGAAATACACTAAAATATCACAGATTAAAAACTTCCCTGAACAGGGCTGCCTTAAGATGTCTTCTGAATGTCAGGTAGTTATTTATCGCTTTGACATCTGATAGGAGGGCATTCCACAGGGCAGGCGCCACTACCGAGAAGGCCCTCTGCCTGGTTCCCTGTAGCTTTGCTTCTCGCAATGAGGGAACCGCCAGAAGGCCCTCGGCGCTGGACCTCAGCGTCCGGGCAGAACGATGGAAAGCAGTTGGCAGACAGTTGGAAATAGAGAGACAGTGCAGTTGGTTCTTTGTAGCATAATGGCTGCCACATCTAAAAGAGCAGGAAAGAAGGTACGAAATAGTCCAGGCATGCCAGCCCCAACAAGGTGCGAGGAGGCGATCACCACACTCACTTCCAGAGAGAGGTTTTTGTGCTCTGCGCTTTTCAGAAGAGGTGAGAGTGGAGCATCCAAACCTGGCATCCAATGAAATGTGGGCATATTTAAGGGAAGACGTTCAAGACAGGAGAAGTTGATGTGGGTTTTTTAAAGGGGTATTTTCTGAGACCTTTCACAGGAACTATAAAAGGTGCTAGCAAGCACACTGGCACCCATGGGTGCTATGCTAAGGACCCCTGTTTTCTGCTTGATGCACCAATAGTCAGACTCAGCTGCCCGTAAAATCCCAACACACATTCCTATTACAATCCAGCAATTTTCTCTGGATGCATTTTACTAACTGTAATTTTTCAAAATCAGTGATAATACGTCAGTATTAAGGAACTGAGATCATCGTCAGCTGTCCCCTGGAGCAGGCAATAGATGATCATTAATATATGGAGCGCTATGTTCACATTTAGATTGTCCCCGTCTACTTTTTACTTTATTTTTCTTTCACACTCTAAGTGCGTTCTTTGTTTTAAACTTTGGAATTAGACAGGGACGCAGAAGATAAAGGAGATATTTAATTTGGGTCAAGAAGTTAAAAGGGGGCGAGGGAGGGGGAAATCGCTGATTACACAGCACTGTAATTTGCAAATGTATAATCACATTATATTTCCCTCTGTCTGGAAAAGCTCTAGAATTGAAGAGTGTGAAATCTAAATGGCACAGGAGGGGTTCCTGCTGGGGGATGAAATGCCACCAGAGTGTGGAACTTTTGCCAACTACATCGTTCCCCCTCAAGTAAAGGTTAAGCCATGGATGATCCTTTAGAAGGAGGAGAGGGGGAAGTAATCCTGCGTTTGGGTGAAGGTTAAGTGGAAATGGAGAAAATATTCTTCAGTGTTCTTCAGAGCTGTCGCTTAGATGCCTCAGTCCCCCACCTTGCCTCTCTTTAAATGCTGTTTATCAGAATTCTTTACAAACCACTTTAATTGCTTTCTCCAGTATCTGCCTGCTTAGTTACAGCACCTCTAGTTCTGCAGGTGTCCCGTTGGAGATACCAAGGTTTTGGCCTCATCAGTCCCCTGCTGAGTCCTTTATCAGTTGCAGGCAGTGAGACTTCTGATTGGATTAGAGATTGATTATATAGTAATCATGCCATCTTGACAGGCAGACAGGCAGCTTGTGGTCAATGGGATCTTGTAATCAGCACTGGGATAATGAGATGCATACAGCTGGGCTCGTCGAACAGCAGGTTTCGACACACAAACCACCATTATATTTGGAAAGAGCCCATTTATATATCGGAGGGATGGCAGGGGAGAAACAGATAGGAGGCTTGCCAGGCAGAGACACTATGTTTTAGGTATTCCCCAGAGAGTTAAGGCTGCAGTTCAAAATCCAATCTGCAAAAGGCTCACCAGGAAGGACTCTGGGAGAGACTGGTGCTTGGTGTAGGAGATCCATCTTCTCACAAAGGCTGGGCCTGAATACATAGCCATGGTCCAAGAGAGAACATTGCCTCCTTGTGGATACTAATTCATCTTACTGCCATAGTATTAGGAAATGATCAGGGCCCGGTCTTATTCAACATCTTTATCAATGACTTGGATGATGGACTCAAGGGCATCCTGATCAAATTTGCAGATGACACCAAACTGGGAGGGGTGGCTAACACCCCAGAGGACAGGATCACACTTCAAAACGACCTTGACAGATTAAAGAACTGGGCCAAAACAAACAAGATGAATTTTAACAGGGAGAAATGTAAAGTATTGCACTTGGGCAAAAAAAAATGAGAGGCACAAATACAAGATGGGTGACACCTGGCTTGAGAGCAGTACATGTGAAAAGGATCTAGGAGTCTTGGTTGACCACAAACTTGACATGAGCCAACAGTGTGACGCGGCAGCTAAAAAAGCCAATGCAATTCTGGGCTGCATCAATAGGCGTATAGCATCTAGATCAAGGGAAGTAATAGTGCCACTGTATTCTGCTCTGGTCAGACCTCACCTGGAGTACTGTGTCCAGTTCTGGGCACCACAGTTTAAGAAGGACACTGACAAACTGGAACGTGTCCAGAGGAGGGCAACCAAAATGGTCAAAGGCCTGGAAACGATGCCTTATGAGGAACTGCTAAGGGAGCTGGGCATGTTTAGCCTGGAGAAGAGGAGGTTAAGGGGTGATATGATAGCCATGTTCAAATATATAAAAGGATATCACATAGAGGAGGGAGAAAGGTTGTTTTCTGCTGCTCCAGAGAAGTGGACACGGAGCAATGGTTCCAAACTACAAGAAAGAAGATTCCACCTAAACATTAGGAAGAACTTGCTGACAGTAAGAGCTGTTCGACAGTGGAATTTGCTGCCAAGGAGTGTGGTGGAGTCTCCTTCTTTGGAGGTCTTTAAGCAGAGGCTTGACAACCATATGTCAGGAGTGCTCTGATGGTGTTTCCTGCTTGGCAGAGGGTTGGACTCGATGGCCCTTGTGGTCTCTTCCAACTCTATGATTCTATGATTCTATGATTCTATAACGAATGTTGCAAGGTTTCTTTATTTTATTTTATATATTGCATTTATATTCCACAGTTTCACCCCAAGGAGCTAGCTCAAGGTGATGTAAATGGTTCTCCCTCTCCTGATTTAATCCTCACTACCACCTTGTGAAGTTGGTTATGCTGAGAGACAATGAGTGGCCCACAGTTACCCAGTGAGTTTCATAGCCAGGTAGGGATTTGAACCCTGGTCTCTCAGGTTCTCATCTGACTTTCTAACTACTTCACTACATTGGCTGTCACACTGGTTGCAACTCAAATATTTCAATATAATATTCAATCTTGGTTGGGGAACCTCAAGCTCCAGGGACCAGGTGTGGCCCTCCAGCCCTTTTAACCTGGCCCTCAAGACTCTCCCAAGGCCACACCGTTCACCCTGCCCTACTTTGCACCCTCATTCAGTATTTTTGCTGGGCCGGAATGTGCCCTCAAACTCTTGTGTTGCCATTTCTTGGTCTGGATGTAGAATAGAGAGGGTTATGAGAATTTGCGCAAAACTATATGGGATTCAGGTGGCGCTGTGGGTTAAACCACAGAGCCTAGGACTTGCTGATCGGAAGGTTGGCGGTTCAAATCCCCACAACGGGGTGCGCTCCCATTGCTTGGTCCCTGCTCCTGCCCACCTAGCAGTTCAGAAGCATGTCAAAGTGCAAGTAGATAAATAGGTACCGCTCCGGCGGGAAGGTAAACGGCATTTCCGTGCGCTCCTCTGGTTCGCCAGAAGCGGCTTAGTCAAGCTGGCCACATGACCCAGAAGCTGTACGCCGGCTCCCTCGGCCAATAAAGCGAGATGAGCACCGCAACCCCAGAGTTGGTCACGACTGGACCTAATGGACCCTTTACCTTTACCTAACCTACAGTATAAAGCTACAATTTGGATTCATTACTCCACCCACTTTTGCCTCTGGCCACACTCACTACCATGGGGCCCCTGGGAAGCTGCCCAGAAGCAGATGTGGCCCTTGGTCTGTGATTTCCCACCCGTGTCTCAAACAAGCCAAATGCAGCAAAGCCAGCACTGATGCATCTCTCTTCCTGTTCATTTCTTGCTTCCGTTGCCCTCCTTCCAACTTCCTGTCAAAACAAATGAGATTAGTTCTTTTCCCCGCACTGAGGGTAGTGGGAGAAGGGCTAGTGACAGGTTCCAGGCAGGAGGGACCTTCTCCTGCTGCTGTTAAATGGAAATGGAAGTTCTGTAGGCAGCAGATACTGCAATCCTAACTGTAAACCTGTGAGTTTTTACACTATCACTCCAGATTCCCAGCAGTCATGAGAGATAGTGTGGAGACTCATATGGAGTTAGGAAGCTGCCATAGAATGACCATTGCTGCATTACCCAGACTGAGTGGCATTGGTCCTCTGAGATTTCAGGCAAGAGACATGCCCAGCCCTCCCTGGTGATGCTGGTTGTTGTTGTTGTTGTTGATTGAATTTATATACCGCCCTATACCCAGGGGGCTCAGGGCTGTTCGCTGAATAAACTCAAGATATAAAACCCCAAAATACATAATAAAAATTAAAAACAATAACCCAATATCTCCCCCCCCAAAAAAAGCATATTTTAAAAGGGCATAGGAAGTCAATCAGATCGACCAAAGGCCTGGTTAAAAGGGAAAGTTTTTGCCTGGTGTCCAAAGGTGTATAATGAAGGTGCCAGGTGAACTTCCCTGGGGAGAGCATTCCACAGATGGGGAGCCACTGCAGAGAGGGCCTGTTCTCGTGTTGCCACCCTCCGGACCTCTTGAGTAGAAGGCACTCAAAGAAGGGCCTCAGAAGATGATCTCAGGGACACAGGGTAGGTTCATACGGGAAGAGGCAGTCCTTGAGGTATTGTGTTCCTGAGCCATTTAAGGCTTTATAGGTCAAAACCAGCACTTTGAATTGGGCCCGGAAACTAATTGGTGGCTAGTTGAATCTGGGACCTTCTGCATGCAAAGCAGATACCACGGAGCTATCACCTTTCACTATTATTAAGGAGGTTAAGACAATGCATGCTTTGTAGATCTTACCAGGCTCACCACACGGGTTGGGAGGCAAAACTCTGGCAGGCCAGATGCATCCTGGGAGCTATATAGTATTGTTGGCTGTAGATTTGGTCAGGTGTACAATCTGTGGTGGCCTGGGTATCAGCTGGCAACTCATCTTAACTTCTTCCAAAGCCACAGAATCTCCATGAGGCAGAAAGCAGAGTTGATCTATGCAATTCTTGGTCTCAGTGGCCCAGGCTCGTAGGGCAATGAGGAAGAAGGTTGCTTGATAAGTGGAGTTCAAATCTAGCAGGGCCTGGCATTGTACTGCACAGCTAAACACTGTTTCTTAAGTATATAGTACATTTTGAAAGGCGTTTTACTATCTCCTGAGAAAGAGAGCCATATTTCACCATTTCTCTCAGCTTGTAAACATTTGCAGGTAGTCATTATCGCATGCCCTCAGCTTGCAGGCTATAATTACCAAGCCTACTATTGCAGTGAATAGAACCCTAATCATGAAAGAAGGCTATTAACCTCCAGAAATTTAAGCAATATTATATATATTTTCCCCCATAAGGGTGCATAACTACTAAATTTCGAATATATATATCAGTGTTTCCCAACCGGTGTTCCGCGGCACACTAGTGTGCCGCGAGATGTTGCCTGGTGTGCCGCGAGCGAGTCCAAAAAAGGTTGGGAAACACTGGTTTCTCTTTCAAAAAGGAAACGTGGGTTAAAGCGGCGACACCGCCTCCCACTCACTTTCCTGCTCTGGCTTCCCTAACAGTTTTCCGAGTTGCGTCACTGGATCCAGCCCCCTTTTCCACATGTGACACGGGGCTGGAGGGAGGGAAAGAGGGCTTTACGTCGCGCACAAAGGCAGCCTCCTAGAAGCGCTCTGGGCCAGCGCCGTTTCACCGAAGGCGCCGGAGGACCCCCACCCTCAGCTCCTTCAGAAAGGAAGCCCCGCCCCTCGGCTCCCTACGCCGCCAGGCAGCTCAGCTGACTGACGAGGACGTTCTGCGGCGGCGGCCGCCGCACAACCACCACAGGTGCTGGCAGCGTCCGCAGCGCAATAAGTAACAGCGCCTGGTGCTGCCAACTCTTTCTCTCTCTCTCCGGCCCCCCCCAAGCTCTCGCGCGCCCCGCGTCAACATCGTCGCGCGCAGCTTCCCGAGCTTGAGGCCAGCCGCTGCACGCACGCGCCGGCTTGTAATCGGCTCCGGTTGTTGCCTTTCTCCGCCGAGGTCGGTGGACCCCGAGCCTAGGCTTCCTTCCCGCACCCCGCTTTCCGAAGACCGCACACCAGTTGGGCCAGTACATATTCCCCTCCCGTGACTGGAGCGGAATAGCCCTTTCTCTTCTTCCCCAACCCTTGTCGTTGGAGGAGTCCCTCAGTCCCTCGCTTTGCTGCCTCCTCCCCCCCCCACCCCCAAAGCTTGGAGGTTCCCCGGCAAGGGGGAGGGAAAAAAAATTGAAAGTTACACTTTCGTGCGTCCCTCCCGGCGTGACGCTGCGCGCTGACGTCACGGGGCTGTAATGGTGGTGTGCCTCGAGATTTTTTTCATCAAACAAGTGTGCCTTTGCCCAAAAAAGGTTGGGAAACACTGATATATATCACACACACACTTTTTGTTAAATTTGGTTTAAGTTTTTTGTTTGTTTATTTTTTTAAACTTATTTGGGGGATTAGGATGAAAAAAGTGCTTTAGTTCCCCCAAACTCTGTACAGTTTTAAATGTCAGTACTCGGAATATCTGAGTTCCTGAGTGGCTGGAATTAACAGGTTAAATTGCTTCATGAATTTGGAAGGGAAAGCCTTTCTTCCTGATTAGAACCTAAAAGTGACCTATCTTTCCAATGGATTGAACTGGCCCTCTCCATTCATACAAACCTACCTTCTAAACCACTGGCTGGAAGCTGGGTCAAATCCAGTTTAGAAAAAGCTACCAGAGCCTCTCCAAGTCACACATCCCGAGCCTCATGTACACACGACAAACATGTGATGTAGAATATTGTGTACATGCAGTTGTGTACACGTAAGATTCCTCCACCTGTTGAAGATCCCTGATTGGCTAGGATTCTCCATCTGAGCAGAGAATCCTTTGTAGGGGGCATAGCCAACAGGCACATCTGCATAGGTGGCGTGCGAGGAACAGGCACAATTCCTCATGCATCCATTGCCTATGTGAAAGGGTTCATCTGAATCTGCCTATGGCTCCACAATTCCCTTAGCATCCTTGTTTGCAGCCCAGGACAGCCAAATTTACATCCCTGTGCATGCTTAAAGGTAAAGGGACCCCTGACCATTAGGTCCAGTCATGGCCGTGCAGCTTCTGGATCATGTGGCCAGCATGACTAAGCCGCTTCTGGCGAACCAGAGCAGCGCACGGAAACACCGTTTACTTTTCCACCGGAGCGGTACCTATTTATCTACTTGCACTTTGACGTGCTTTCGAACTGCTAGGTTGGCAGGAGCAGGGACCGAGCAATGGGAGCTCACCACGTTACGGAGATTCAAGCCACCGACCTTCTGATCAGCAAGTCCTAGGCTCCGTGGTTTAACGCACAGCATCACCCGCGTCCCATCATGCTTACTTAGGAGCAAATTCCAACAGACAGTTAGATTTCCTTCTGAAATCACATACTTTGTTCATTTCCTGATCCATGATTCCCACTCCCCCCCCCTCCAAGTGCAACTCAGGTTCACAAGCCAAAAGATTGGAATGCAATGTGAAAAATGTGCCGCTGAAAAAGCCAAACCCCTGATCTTGGCAGTGATCGCCACTTCCTAATAGCATCATTGAAGGTTAAGTTGAAGGTTGTCAAAAAGCCCCTCGTCACATCATGTTCTGCTGATGAATTGATAGAGGACAATTTCGAAATTGTGAAATTGGTGCAGAGCATTCGACAAGGCTATGGAAGGAGTTGCTAAAAAGCACCGAGTGGCAGATTCACAGCTAGAGGAAGAGTAGTGGCAGAGGGCTACCAGCTCGGCAGCCGATAGGAGCAAGTCAGAGTGTAAGTATGAACAAACAAACTGTGAGAAACAAAAATTGGAGTTAACAAGGCAGTATGCTAGCAAGTGCCGAGAAATCATGTGAAATGCTTGAAGGGGTAACAGAACCTGAAGAGCGGGAGCAGAGGAGGCATCAACGAACTCTTTTACAATTTCTGCTTTAAAGCACTCAGTAGGCTTATAAGAAAGAATGTAGTGCATTTAAGAAAGGCGAAAACTGCAAAGTAAATGATGAATATTCTTAAGCCTTTGGCTGGAAATCAATAAGCTCAAGACATTCTCAACAGAAATTCTCCACACTCCGCTCAATTTGAGAGATGCTCATCATAACCAGTGGCATTGTATTATGAAGACAAATGGCATCATCTGCAGGGGAAAATACAGCAGAAGACCAAGGTAAATGAATTTGGCCACAGAGGGACATGCCCCAGCCTGAAACTGCTTTGTTAGGAAGGGTTAAGGAGTAGATCTGTGATAGAGAGCCTCTGGTCCATGGGCCAATCTTGGCTTCCAGGGGATCCAATTTAGCCTGCAAGGCCATTGCCCCAAACTATGCCCACCCAGCCACCATCTGACACCACTGGCGATCTCAGCTGCTGGGCAGGACCTTCTCCCTTAAGCCTTGGAAAGCTTTCCCCCACCCTTTGATCCTTTCAACCTCCAAATCTGAGATTGAAAGAATCATCACAATCAAGGATTTGCAAATGCAGGGGATTTTGACAGGTGGGTGGGGCAATCCACCTGAGTAAAATGTGATGTTGTAGTGGTGCAATGTGATTGGCAGGTAGAGAGCCCCGCCCACCTTTCAAAGTGGGCCCATGGAGTGGGAAAGGGAAGGTGAGCCAGGCAGGCTGGGAGTACCTCTGACAGAGGCAAGGTCAGAGCTAGGAAGAGATGTACCCCGTCAACAGTTCTATCCTCAGCATCTCCAGACCAGGTCGGGAGAAAACCCTGTCTGAAATTCTGGAGAGCCACTGCCATTGAGTGCAAACAGTGCAGAGCTAGATCAACTAATGGTCTGACTTGCTATAAGGCTGCGTCCTATCTTCCCTGAAAACAGTCCAGCTCCAGATGAACTCTAGCCAATGGGCCAAAGGAAGGCAAGGTCCAATGCCTGTTCAGTGCAGGATCTTTAATGTAGGTACAATAGCCTTGATAGATGGTGATAGATGATAGACAGTGCTGCTCCCTTCTGGGCACGGCCCTACAGGTGAGGCCGCTTGGTAACTCACTGCACCTGGTGGCAAGAGACAGGAAGGTATATAAGGTCAGCATTTCCCTTTGGCTCTTTGCCGCAGCAACACATTTCCAACCTTGCTGCGTTTGGCTTCTTGCTTCCTGATCCTTGGACCTCGGCTTCTTGACTCCTTGCTTCTCGACCCTCAGACCCTTGACTTTGTGACTCCCTGCTTCCTGACTTTGGACCCCTGGCTTCTGGACTCTTGTTCCTGCTCCCACCCTGCCATCTTGCCCTCTGTCCCAATGTCCTCAGCCAGGACTTCGATCATCCATAGACCGGACCATGACAGGTCTTCCAAAGCAGGACCTCTAAAGCAAGAGCTGGTGTTCCAGCTGCACACAGTCTTGTACCATCTTCAATATGTTCCACCAATAGTGTGTTGTCTATGCAGAGACTTAGGCTAAGCAAGCACAGGCAAACTAAGGGAAATAAACTATCATTCCCATCTCCCAAAAAGGTTTCATGATGGTTTTGCATTTGCTTTAATTTGTGTAGATCTGTCACACAGAATATTTGCAAAAAATATTCTGCTATGTCTTAATCCCCCAGCCTCATGCTGCTTGGAGAGTCTCATAATGAGACATTGCCAGACAACAGGCAAAGCTGTCTCTATCACAGCAAGGTTTAAGTCCCATGGTTGTCAGTGGAACTTACTAGAATGTTTAGGTGCTCTTCACAAAGCCCTAAGAGACTCCTCCTTTGAATTTTCCACCCCTTCAAACCAGAATGTTCTCCCATGAAAGCAGATATCCTAAAATATATGATGTATTAAGAACATTCCTACCTAGCTAGTGAATCATTTATAACTTGATGAGTTAAAAAAATACCACACCAGACTGCTTATTAGGCCAGAAAAAGGTCTGTTGAGAATTCCTGGTGGGACAGAGACACTACTTCTGAAGCAAATTCTCTTGGCTTCAATGGGAATTGTCGCAAGAGTGGTGGACATGAAAGTGAATTTTAAGTTATTGTAGGGCTATGAAGCTGGAGTGTGGCAATGGCTGCTACCATCTAGAATCAAACAATAACTTAGGGGTGTTACATAGAATCATTTGAAGGAGACTTATAATCTGCTATCAAGAGTCAGCTGCAGCCAGTAGCATTTCTTGTTCTGGGTGCCACATTTAAGAATGACGTTGACAAACTGGAGCACGTTCAGAGGAGAGTAGCCATCATAATGAGGGGTCTGGGACCCCAAACCTACCATGAGTGATGAAAACTCTTTGGGAACACTCAGAAATTATAATTTCATTATTCTTCAGATGTAATACCACCATCAGCCAACTTCTCATAACTTGCTACTACAGCTAATCTCAGTTTGAACTTCCAATATCTGTAGTTAAGTACAGTGTATTAGAATACACTGTAGAAAATACACTCTCTTTCTAAATCCAGGGACATCATGCATAAAAGCTCCAGCAAATGCCAGCACTATATTTTCTGCCTTCACTTACAATGTTTTAAAATGAGGTTCTTAAGATTCTTCATTTCTTCTTCCGATTTATTTTAAGGAAAGTGATACCATCGCGTTGGGGTATTGCTGCGGCCTCCATTACTTTGCTTTACATTGTCAGTTTTGAAGAAAAGATGCCATTTATCAGAAATGTGGCTACAGGTACAAATGTAATGGCTCTCAATGTGTCACTTGAAAAACATTATTCTGCAGCGCGGTTATAATGAAACCCAACCTCCATCTTCAGTTTAGAAACCATGGATTACGTATATACATTTTCATTGATCAGATATAATACAATAAACGTCAAGACACTCCTGGGAGCTCAGATGGCTTCCAAACAGAGATGCTAGGGAAATGTTTTCACAGAAAGGGCCCTTATTGAAGAAAGGACGAGTGGATAGATAAGAATGCCAGCAGCACTCTTTCATTATGGGGAGAAAGAAATGTCTGCATAAGGAGGTTGAAGGTGAGGGTGAAAACCTAGCTTTGATTTAATTTCCTTAATGGTGATAATGTATGTATTTAAGGAAATGTGATGACTTATATGGGTATCTGTTTGTCTATCGATCTATCTCTGTGATGGAGAACCCTTTCAGACCCAGAGTGCCATTCCTCCATGCACAAGTTTCCAGGTGCTACAATTCCAGGATCTGAAGTGGGTGTGTTCAGAGCCCCAAAGTGAGCAGAGCCAGGGAAATAAGTGGGTCTAGCAATGGATTTGACCTTAGCACCATAAGCTACTTTCCACTCATGCAAAATCCAGAGGTTTCTATGCACACTCATCCATCTCTCCATCCTCTACCCAGGCAGGCAAGAAGAGGTATCATCACAGTTCACGTTCCAGCCA
Source organism: Podarcis erhardii (assembly GCF_964252035.2). NCBI lineage: Eukaryota > Metazoa > Chordata > Lepidosauria > Squamata > Lacertidae > Podarcis > Podarcis erhardii. Next base: position 12,662,056 of record NC_138513.1, on the reverse strand, counting down.
GGCAGAAACACGCGAGGGCTCCGAGCATGGAGAGTGAAGTATGGCCTGGAGGCCACAGAGAGAAATCTAGAGGGCCATCATTCAGCTCAAGGGCCTGAGGTTTTCCATACCAAGCCTACGGGTACACGGCAGATACAAACTCACAAGCAGGAAATGAATAAACAAAAGACCATCCACCAAAAGAAAAGAAATGAAATAGCAGCATATTAAAAATATTGTTATGAATTTAGCAGATCCACGTTGAGCACTTCCTTGGGAGTCCTGCCATCTTCCATTCTGTGGACATGACAAAGACAACATAGATGTCGCTGAGACAGGAGTGTGAACATGCTGGGAATGTGGGCTTGGGAGTGCACATCTTTGTTTGAGACTCTGTCCTGCCATGTGATGCCCAAAATCTTCATGATGGAAGGTGTTGCGGAGGGTGTTGAGTCATCATTCCTTGCAGTTGTAGGACCACAGAGAGAAGAAACGCCATGGTGCATCTGCGACAGCAAAACCAGGCACTTGCATCTGCCCAAGCAGCAACAAAGCATGTCTCTCTCCCTTATCAGTATCTACAGCCACAGCAGGCACTGTAACTCTCCAGTGGTTTGACTTCCCATCCAAAGACACACCTCTTTTGTCTCCCAAGACAGATGGATGCCACCAGCAAGAGGGAAAAGAGCATGCAAAAATGCATTGTGGTAGGGACTATTGCATTGCAAAAATGTGTCTATTAAGGCAATATTGCATACCAAAAAATTTTGTAGAAATTTGCAGTAAAATACAGGTGAATTTTTATGTGGACCTTGAAAAAAAATAATCACCAGCTAATGTAGAAATGTAGAGAACCGAACTGAGCAAGGAGAAATGAGAAACTAACAAATGGAAAGAGAAACAGATCTTTCCCCAGGCTCCACTTGTTAGGATCAACCCTGGCTGAATGACAGGAGCCACTGCAGTACTGATAAAAGTTTATTGATAACGCCCTCCTTTTAACTCAGATTTACACCATTGCAAAGTAGTCAGAGAGCACCATCCAGTGACAAGGCTCCTCCTGTAGCTTTTCAGAATCTGCACACAGGAATCCCACTCCAAGTGATACAATGTTGGGCACCCTCTTGACTCCACGATGGGCAGCATACATGCTGACTTCTCAGCATTTGGGAGACAGAGACACCTCAACCAGCCTCGTAAGTCGAATGCAACTCAGATCGGCAGCCTAATCATGAATATGCACCATATCCGCCTTGCTTCGTGGGGGCCTTGCAGCTCTCCCCAGCTAATTAACATGCCTCTTCTGAACAGGGACATAAAAGAGAAGGGAGAATATATTGCAGCTATGACAGATTGAGATTTCTCCCCACTAAATTAAATCTAGCTGAAGATATAATGTGCTACAGAGTGGACGGCCACGATAATAGGGGCTGCGGCGTCTCCCGCACGCCGACGTATAAATTAATTCACTTCCCTCGCTACTTGGACAATTCTTTAAAAAGTCTTCTGTGCCAGGATCCGCAGATGCTCCTCTAACCGCGGCTGCAACTTCCTCTGCTCCTGACAGTCAAAGGGGATGCGCCGTGTCACAATGCATTGCCTGCACTTTGCCAGCGCTCGCGTTGCACTACATGTCGCATCCCGTCAAATATAGGTTGTGTCGTTTCCCCTCCGCACTCGGGTGATTCCACCCAACAAGACGCCTCTGGCGGACATGTCTCTCTGTGACATATTTCCCTTTCAATCAGACCTTTATCCGGTTAGGCCACCTATTTGCCAAAAGACATTTCCCATCCCTGCAGGACATGAAAGTACCTGCGATATCCATAGGGTGGGTGGGTGTTTCTTTTCCCCTCTTGCCCAATTGTTTGTGAATGACACAAAAGACATGCTGCTGGTTATTATCCCTTTTGTTGTTTTATAGAGCTCCCTCTCTCCCTTTTTAAATATATATATGTATTCTGGCAACCTAGGGCCATCGGTACTGAAACGAATTCTGTACTGACACTTCTGCTTTTATAGCTAAATTGATTTTTTCCCCTTTTCTAATTCCTGTATTTACTTCCATTACAAAACACCACCAGGGCTCCCACCTGAGTAATGCATCAGACAGCTGTGTAAAGAAGCAGTGCATCTGCGGGGCCTTGCAAAACATGGCCTCAATATAAAAAACAGCAGGGAGGTGGAACCGAAAAAGATGGAAGGGAATGGAGGAGTGGGAAAGGATGTTTTTGTTTTATCTATGTTTCTGGTGTACATATAAAAAAGGAGAAATCATGATTAGGAAATTATATTATAGGTGCTTTCTTGGAACGAGACTTCCAGAACTACTTTTCATAAGTGTCATTGTTTTATTATCATGGAACAAGCGACATGCATGCCATCACATGTTACATCTTAGCACATGGAAGCATGTGGCTTTTACCTCTGGGAAAATATAACTCAGGTGGAGAACCTGTGACCCTCCAGATGTTGTTCAACCACAACTACCATCATCCTTCTTGACCATTGGCCATGCTGGCTTGGGCAGGTAGGATTTGGAGTCCAACAACTTCTGAAGAGCTACAGATTCCACATCCCTGGGAAGAATGGATGTAACAGTGGCTATGGCTATTTTGTGTGAATTGGGTATGCACCTCAATAAAAAGAACAATGCACTGTGCCTTAAAATAACTGTAAACACTAATTGCATTGTTGTTGTTGTTAGACTCATCCACAAGTTTCATTTTCTAGTCACATCAGATCATTCCTGCCAGCAAGTGCCTCATCTACCAAATCCTAGTGCCCTAGGAAGACTGGCAGAATAGGACTGTACCCTTAATCCAGGGGTCCATGGGCACTTTTGGACTTTTGAGCAAGTGCTATGCTTGCCAGCTCCTCTGGTCCCTTGTCTTCTCCCTTCCCCAAATGAGAGAGAGAGAGAGAGAGAAGGTGCATGGGAAAGCGATGAATGTCAGATCCATTAAAATCCAAGTCCTGGAAAGCTGAGAGATTGTGTCTCTCTTCCAACTTCCTCTATCAGCTCTGTGTACTTTTGAAGGGCAGGGGGGAGGTAGCCACCCAAATCACCTCATGGTCAAGACAGGTGCAAGTTTAGAGGCTTTGCACACACCAGGGAAAACCTGTCCTCATTCTGTTTCAAGACTAAACAAAAATATTTTTGCACTAGGTTTTTTACACTGCTTTTAAATGTTTCAGTCCTGGTGGGCTGTATCATTTTATGGTGTTTTTAATTAGGCAATTTACATAATTTATGAGAATTATTCTAATACATTTTTGTTTGTTATGTATTGTGTTTATATTATCTTATGAAGGGTTTTTTGTGGGGGGTTGTTTTGTTGTTGTTGTTTTTTGTAAATCACCCTGTGACCATTTACGATGAAGTGCACTACAGAAATCTCTTAATAAATAAATAAGATTAATCTGTTTTATTGTGTGTCTTAATTTGCTTTTATCCTTGTTGCAAGCCACCCCTGGGAAGCCGGGTAGCATATAGTACCTAACGCAAACCGAGTATGCAAAAATGCCAGCTTTACAAGCAGCACTACATTAATGCATGTTGTGTGGAAAGGATGCAGAATGCACATGTCTGCAAATTTTGTGCAAGAAGAGCTGCACCAGCCAGCCTAGAAGGCGGGGTGCAAAGTCTATTTTTTATTATTATTATTATTATTATTATTATTATTATTATTATTATTATTATTAAAAAGGAATGTATCCTATGATAATGTTGGGAATCATTATCTGGGGGCGTGGATCATTTCAAATATTTCAGGCAACGTCTAGTTTCAGAGGTTACATATATGTATATGGAAGCAGTTTTTCCAGAACACTTGTGGAGAATGTGAGTGCTTAAAACTAATTAAACGTGACAGATTTTAGTCTTTTCAAATGAATTCACAGTGAATTGCAGTGATTAGAGAGTGCACTGGGTGCGAGCTGCTTCTCTTTCAAGGTTGTTTTATTTATCGCCTTGTTTCTAGTCACTGTTTCTACTTAAAAATGTAAAGAACGTGAGGTTTATGGTGTAGACACTGGATTGAAATCAGGGCCTACCTTGCATTAAGGTTGTGTGAGTGTCTACGGGGTGGGGTGGAGTGGCAGGGTATTTCCCTAAGCCAAATTCAATTCAAATCGAACGAAGGTAAATGTATACACTCAATCAGCATTCCTGAGTTTTCATATTTAGAGAGGAACCTTAGTATCTTCTGCAATGTCACAGCAAACAGGCAATCATAGCTGGTGCTCATTGGGCCTGGTAGGGTGGCATTGGCAGAGGAAGGTGGGTGCAGAGGGGTGCACTGCTCCAGGTGACATCCCTGAGCAGGGGTGACATTCGGTGCGCTGCCCACCTGCAACTCGGACTCCCACGCCTACCGCGAGCCGTCGGGGGAAGGGAGGAGCTGCTGCACCGCTTTGCTGGTTCCTTCCTCTCCCCTTCCCGCTCACCTGCCTCCTTCCCGTCCTCTCCCCTGTGTAGGAATAATGGAGGGCGACGGGAGGTTGGATGCAGGTGAGTTGTGCAGAAGCATGCTGGCAAGCATGCTCCAAAATAAGCTGCCGGCTAGCTCTGTAGAGGCTCCTTTTATTAGCAGAAGTCAACGATTGGAAACAGTACTGAAACCACCCTGAACATGACGTATTTCCAGTAAGGCACATTTCCAACATTAGCAAAGACACGTGTCAGCAGGTGTTTCCCTAAAATGTTTTCCCCGATACTTGATTACATCTGCGTCCCCGGTCATGCTCCAGCCAAGCGTTATGTTTAGTAACCAAATAGTCAGGGGGGAAACACTGTTTTCTAGCCAAGAAGGCAAAAGGTCAGGGAGTGTGGGCGCAACGCTCCTTGACACATTGTTGAACGTCTGGTGTGAGGTTTGCCTTCGCAAAGCGGAGCGTTACCTCCACACCCCTGCCTTCCTGCCTGCCTCCTCCAGCTGGGAGCATGGTGCAGCAGTTCCCCCCTTCCTCTGACAGCTGGCAGTAGGTGAGGGAGTTGCTGGTGGGTGGTGTGCCGTTGCCCCGTGCTCCCGGCTGGAGTAGGCATGCAGGCAGGGGAGAGGACGGGAAGGAGGCAGGCGAGTGGGAAGGGGAGAGGAAGGAAGCGGGATCAGTGGGTGCATGTGCAGCTATCCCGCGCCTGGGAGGGCACCCTCCGTGCCCCTCGGGAATGTGCCCACCCTTGTCGGCGTGGGCATATGCTCCACCCCTGTAGGTTGGAACACAGGGAGGTCAACAGTAGGGGGCACCAATGCCAATATCAGATGGAGCCATCTCATCCTCCTTCTTGGTGAGTTCTACAAACACAACACTGAGACAAAGGAGGATGAAGCTGGCAGCCATTGCACTGTTAGAATTCCTGCTCCATGATTGCAGTCATGGGATTGTTGTCTATCACATGACGGTATATGTTTTGACTCCACAGAGTGGGAAGTGATAGAGACAGGATGTTTGTGTTACTGTGTTCTGTGAAGTGGGACTGTTGTCCTTTGTTCTTGTTCTCTTTACTGTCTGATGCTTGAGAGAGAGGGAGCCATGTTGCTCCGTGTGTGTTTATATGTAAATGAAGTAGATTAGCCAAAATGCTGAGTTGCTGAGTTCTGTTATGCGAACTGTGCAGACTCTGCGGATCCCTAAGTGTGCCGGTGTCTGTTGGCATCGGTCGCTGTGATGTTCGGGCAGAAGAAAGCTTTTGAAGCTCCCGAACAATTGACCAGGAGGGAGAGAACATACCAGTTGGGTATGTGTCTCTACCAGGGTCCTACTCGAGAGTAGGCTGAGCTCCTGACATGGATGGAAGGCAGACATGTGGGGACTAGCTGAAGGCAAGCTGAGGTTGGTGGGGCAGCACCCCTTTTGCCCTAATGGACCAGCAGGCAGGCTAAGCATCCCCCCCCCCCAGTTACTAGAGCCACTGACCGCTGCTATTACGGAAAAGGTCCATTCTTTCGTAGCCACCTTCTGGCCTGCTGCCTGAGGCGGCATGTACAGAAGCACACGTAGAGCATGGCAGGAGGATAAGCTGAACAGTTAAATGCAATCATGGATTGGGGTGTTCATTGTTGGGTTGGGTTTTTTAATTAAAAAAACTGGCTTAACACCTTTGATGCAGTGGAGACAAGCTGAACATATTTCAGGAACATTACACTTCGCCGACAGGCTGGAAAAAGCATCGCCTAATTTTTAAACAGTTAGCTCTCCTTTTTTTGTCATTTTGAAGACATGAACATCTGCAAATCGGAACTTTTGCGCGGCAAGCAAAGTTAACCTCTCTGTGCACCTTCAAAGTAGGAGAACAGATGTTGCCATACCATTACCACGCTCCAGCGTTTGGAACACGTTATTGGCAGCCGCCGCTCCCTCTCGATTGAAAAATACAAGGAAGGGAAGCTAATGCAGAATGACAGAGAGCGAAAAATGCCATATGAACAAAACTGTTGAGGTGTAAAGCTTGCATATTAATGGGAGGGATTATTTATTTATTTATTTAGATGCATCTTGCCGAATATATGTTGATGAAAAGAGATATTCAATTGTTAATTTGGGCAGAATCGGATTTTAAAATAAATAAATAGCTAGCCTGTGGCAGCACAAAAAGAAAAATAGCTTTCTTGGAGGGTTTAAAGCTAGACATAGGTAAACCACTCATATTGTACTGGAGCCAATAATGATTTTCTTTTTTGAGATTGGATTTTTAGAGAGTCCTAAACTGACTCAAAGGGACGAGGGTGGCGCTGTGGGTTAAACCACAGAGCCTAGTTCTTGCCGATCAGAAGGTCGGCGGTTTGAATCCCCGTGATGGGGTGAGCTCTCGTTGCTCGGTCCCTGCTCCTGCCAACCTAGCAGTTCAAAAGCACGTCAAAGTGCAAGTAGATAAATAGGTACCGCTCCAGCGGGAAGGTAAATGGCATTTCCGTGCGCTGCTCTGGTTCACCAGAAACGGCTTAGTCATGCTGGCCACATGACCCGGAAGCTGTACGCCGGCTCCCCCGGCCAATAAAGTGAGATGAGAGCCACAACCCCAGAGTCGGTCACGACTGGACCTACTGGTCAGGGGTCCCTTTACCTTTACCTTTAAACTGACTCATAAGGTTTTGGTGCATGTGTGCCTATACACTGCCACCAGGGATTCATAGGGTGAGAGCAAGCCGTGAATAAGACTGTTGTCCACCACGTATCTTGGATAGGCTGTTAGAATGTAGAAGAGGAGAAAGGCCTTAGCAGTTCAGTGGTGAATGTGGGTATTGGCCACAGCCTTGCCCGCTTGGCAGTTCCCCCCCTAGAACAGCTTCCTGCTCACATGACATGTGCCCTCCACCCACCCACCCACCCACAGTCTTCCTTCCTATCTTGCAGTGGAGGGTGGTGCTTGTAAGTACCCAAGCAGAAGTGGAAATTCTGGAGTCAGGTGGCGGGACATCATGACTGGGACTGGAAGCACCACCGGCAAATAGGAAGCTGTCTTCTGCCATGATCACTAGCTCAGTCGCTAGGGCATGAGACTCTGAATCCCAAGGTTGTGGGTTCAATCCCCACATTGGGTGAAAAATTCCTGCATCACAGGGGGTTGGACTAAATGACCCTCGTGGCCCCTTCCAAGTCTACGATTCTATGTCAGAGCATTGGTCCCTTTCCCTCAGTATTGCCTTCACTGTCTGACAGTGGCTTTCCAGGGTTTTAGGACAGGAATCTTTCCTCAGCCCAGACAACAGGGACTGAATCAGGGAACTTAAAGCAACTGCTCTGCCACTGAGCTGTTGCATCCCTTCTACAGTAATGGGGATAGTGCCATACATTTAAAGAACATGGCTTCCCCCCAAAAAAATTATTAGAACTGCACTTTGTGTGGAGGGCTGGTAATTGTAGCTCTTTTGGGGGTAAACTAACATGCAACAACAGTCTTTAGTAAAGAATGACTTTCCTTAACTACCCCCAGCCACCCTATAATGAATTCCAAGCTTTGCTTTCTAACCCTTCTCTCTTGAGAATTTTCCCTCTAATTTTTTCCTAATTTTGCTACCATCTGGTATTTGAATGCAGGTTGGTCAAGATGTATTTTTGTAACTCTGTGTCTGATATCAGGTGCATGGAGGGCTACAGAGGGTGGTATTCAACCAACTTTTACTCAAAGTAGACCCACTGGAACTAATGGCCTAGTCATGTTCATTCATTTCAATGGATCTATTCTGAGTAAAAACTGATTGAATACAACCCTAAGGCCTGGTGGCAGGTATACAGAAAGAAAGTCCTACAATTCCTTGGCATATCAACATTTCAGAAACCTTACATTTCCCCTCCATTCAGAGGTTGGGTCCTTGAGAACTGTCTCATCACATTGGATCAGTCTTGGTTGCCTTTCAAAACTGAATCTGGACAGTCTTCAACTCTTGGCAATTCAAGACGTCTTTTCCTCTTATGCTGACAGAAACACACTGCCAGTCTAGTTGTGAAATAAATTCCATGGCTGTCTTCCATCGGCTTTATTTTTAAAATCCTCCCAAAATAGCTTTTGTTCTTTTTAATGAGGCAGCCTTATTAATATCAGTCTTCTTTCCCCCCTCTCCTTCAGAGAAAGACGGTTGGATCCAGTGCTAATCCTGTGCCAAGCCGGCCCATTCAAGTTAATAGACATGATGAACTTAGGTTCATTAATTTCACTGGACCTATTTGGAGTAAAAAAAAAACAGCACTGGATACAACCCATGGCTTTTTTCATGTTCAATTTGTGATGGAGGACTATCCCCACTATTGTAAAGTTGAACATTCTCTTGCAGGTTCAATGAATACCCGCCTCACCCAGTGTTTTGGTGTGTCCATATCAGGTACCTATTCAACCAAGTTAGACTGATGATTGATGATGCCAGCTAAAACCAGAACTGAGGCCTTATAATTTTCTGCCTTCAGTCCACCTTTCCGGAGTTTCACCACCTTGATTTGAAGACTGCATCTTAAAGGGCCAGCTACATGGCTTGAAGGCAACTGCTTCTTCTCTTTGTGTGCCCACATGAAGTGGAAGTTGGGCAAACTGGGCAACGTCTGTCTGTCCTCAGCCAGCCCCCACCTGTGTGCCTTCTTAGTTCAGTGTCTGGCAGTATCTGTCAACTCCCTCCTCCTTCTGAAACTTTGTGTTGTGCTTGTGTTGCCTGGCAGGGAGGAAGTTGGGAACAAAACTAGAATTAATTGGCTCTGCCTAACATTGGCTCTGGCATCAGCTTCACTTCCTGCTTTTCAGCCCAATTAATGGGCACCAGCCTCCACTGGCTCCTTGCACCCTTGGGCAGGTATCATAGTGCAGGAAGCACTAGGCTTCTCTGGTGGACCAGCCTTAGGTGATCTTCATCTGTGAAGATCCCAACTCAGGCTTTGCAGACTCTGGACCACCGGCCTTAGGTTTGATGGAATCCAAACTACCAACATCAAGAGCCTGGTCCAATTCTTTGCTGATGCCACAGGAGCTCCAAGCGGTGGTGGCTTGTGCCCATTGGAATCAGTAGGGGAGTTTGCAAGGAGGCCAACAGTAGGGGGAAGTCAGAACCAATGACTGACAGAGCCACAACCAATCATAGGCAGCGTTGACCAGTTCTAGTTTTGTCCATGTCAGGACAACCATTCACATCTCTTGGGTGTTAAGAGCAGCAGAGGGAACCTTCTTAGTAGTTCCACCACCCAGAGAAGTTCAGTGGTGGTGTTCCAGGAGCGGACATTCTCTGGGCAGGCCAAAGATTTATAGAATTGTTTTTTTAATATTGTTTTAATTATACTATACCTTAATATCTCTTTACCAGGAGGACAAGTTTACCAGGAGGACACCAGGAGTTTACCAGGAGGACAAGTTGCAGCCTGGTGGTGCATTTACAGCTGTGCAGAAATGTTGTTGGGGTGCCAAATTGGTTCCACTGGTGCGAGCCCTCACTTTGCCGCCTAGCCTTTATTGGAAAGTGACCGTGACACTGCTGCAGGAGCTCTGGCTGTGGCTCAGTCCCACCAGATGAGCCACTCCTTTTGTATATGCAAGCATAGATTGGCAGGAGCAGAAATGTACTTGCTGGAAGCACCCACCCACCTTCATATCTTCATCCAGAGTTCTGAACAGAACCTAGATTACCAAGGGCAACCTACAACTTGATTTCGCATGGATGGGGGAGACTACAAGGAGAGAAGATTGGAAACCCCTGATGTTTTGTATTGTTTGGGGAAACCCAGCCAGATGGGTGGGGTAGAAATATCTCTTTAACTATTATCTTTTGTATGTTTTTGTTTGGAAAATGGCCAGGATCCCCAAGGATATGCTACCCAGGGAGCTGGCTTTAGGTACCAGGCCCACTGTCAGACCAACTGCAAACATGACATGAAGGCTGACAACTAGTGTGTGGGAATCCCTTGCAGAGGACCACAGTGTCTGGAGACAGACCAGAGGAGGAATGACCACAGAGAGGAGCACAGAGACAAGAAATGCCATGGTGCATCTGCAGCGGCACAACCAGATGCCTTCATCTGCCCCAGCTGCAACAAAACATGTCTCTCCCATAACAATCTCTACAGTCACAGCAGGCGCTGCAGCTTTCTATGAGTTTGACTCCACCCCCAAAGGTTCAGACCTCCATTGTTTCCTGAGACATACAGATACCAACAATAGCCATCTGTGTTTTATCCTCCTTTTTAAAATTATTGTGCGCCACCTTAAGTCCCAATTCTGGGGGGAAAGGTAGGATATAAATAAACATAATAATGATAATAAATAAGTTGTGGAACTGCCTCCCCACAGAGGTATGTCCGGCACCTTCATGATACAGCTTTCAGAGAATGCTGAAGACACACCTCTTTGACAGCTAAGATATAGGTTTTCAGAGCCCACCTTATTCCTACAATTGTAATTTGCTTTAAATGGTTTTGTGAGACTGAATTTTAAATTGTTGTAGACCGCCCTTCGCGATGAGTAAGAAATCAAATAAATCACAATATAGTAACCCATTCCAGTTGTTTCTGTGTGAGGAAGGGTGTGCTTCTCCCCACATATGTGAGTTAATATGTCTTAAAATCTTTATCAAATAAAGTGACTGGAGGATTAGACATATTTGATAACCTTGCCTAGGACTACCCAATGACCTCTCCTTTGGGTTGCATCCAGTCCGTGGCATGTGAGGGCATAGAAGCCCTAATTGCTTCACAACTCAAACCCACATCCCATCATATTTCTACAAAAGTGGCAGATGGGGAGTTCATCAAGGCTCTCCATCTTAGATAACAATGTGGTTATTCTTTAATGCTGAGGAAAGGAAATTACACTTCCCCAGTGTGTTACAGTTATAATGTGGTTCCAAAATGGTATTTCAGCCCCGATAAGTCCAGGCCAGCCTGTGTCACTTGATTGTCAAGCAGAACAGCTCATTCGACAGAGAATTCAGCCAGCCAAGTGCTCCAAATTGCCCCTAAAATCAAAATACAGGATTAAATCTCACACAGTTTTCTTGCGGGCACAATGGTAGTGGCTTGTCAAACTATAGCAGCTATTAAAGAGGTGAATAAAGCATGAAGTGAGATTTATAATAAGCAAGTTACCATTCCCTTCTCCTTTAATTGTCATATACAGTGGTACCTCTGCTTACGAACGGGATCCGTTTCAGGGTGCCGTTCGCACCCCAAAAAGTCTGTAAGAAGAGCATCACTACTGCGCATGCGTGAAGTGTGCAGATCACTCCTGCGCATGCACCTTGGGAGCTCTGGGGAAGGGAGTTCCTCAAGATTCCTTCTCTAAAGCAGTGGTCCCCAAACATTTTCCCCCACGGTCACTTGAAAATTGCTGAGGATCTTGATGGACCACTTAATGGTTTTTCTGCCTGTACAACTGTACAAGGGCTGTATAAGATGCTGTATGATTTTTTTAAAGTTGCATTTTTTTTATTGCAACACGATTCACAAAAGCAAAATTCTGGAGGGACTTGCCTCCAGTCACTGCTTTATTTCTCTGAGGAAGGCAGAGCCTTCTTCATCACTTCTGGTCCATCCCACTCATCTTGCAGGTAGACTGCTGCATTCAACCATAAGGACTACCTGAAGGAAGCTCATGGACCACTGACGGTCCGCAGACCACACTTCTGACATGCCCCACCCCACCGTATATAAGCCATTCCTTTGTGAAATCAAGATAATAACTTTGGACGTCAATGCATGAAACATCCTTACAATGACGCCATCTTTGAAAACATGGCAAACATTGCCAACAAATACAGAGAGCTGAGTGCTCATCTTTCAGGTTGGATGGCTTCTTCTTCCAGCCAGCTCTTCTTCTCCAGCCCCACCTACCTGAAAGCCACTCAAAACTCACCTGCAGCCCTTATATATTTCTTTATTAGATTTCCATACCACCCTTCATCTGAGAATCACAGGGAGATTTACAAAACAGGCAACCCTCGTTTTGCACTGGGGTTACATTCCAGACACCCACATGTGTTGGCAGGACCCACATAAAAAGTTCTGCCCTGCTCTGCCCTGCCCCTGTCCCGCCCTTTTAGTGACATTTACGGGTCACTTCTGGCTTCAGCATCATGCACATGCTGTTAGAATTCCTGCTTCGTGATTGCAGTCATGGGATTGTTATCTATCACATGACGGTATATATTTTGACTCCACAAAGTGGGAAGTGACGGAGACCGGATGTTTGTGTTACTGTGTTCCGTGAAGTGGGACTATTGTCCTTTGTTCCTTTTCTCTTTGCTGTCTGATGCTGGAGAGAGAGAGGGAGCCATGTTGCAGTGCTCTGTCTGTGTTTATATGTAAATAAAGTAGACTAGCCAAAATGCTGAGTTGCTGAGGTTTGTTATGCAAGCTGTGAAGACTCTGCGGATCCCTAAGTCTGTTGGCATCGGTCGCTGTGATGTTTGGGCTGAAGAAAGCTTTTGAAGCTCCCGAATGAATGACCAGGAGGGAGAGAACATGCCAGTCGGGCATGTGTCTCTGCCAGGGTCCTACTCAAGAGTAGGACGAGCTCCTGACACATGCCAGCAATTGCGTGTCACTTGGATTTGTATTGATCGGGAGTTGCCTGTATAAAAATACAAAAAGTCTGGGTTTCAGTCTACTAATTCACCCTGGTTCTTCATTGGTTATTTCAAAAGGTCTGATCTGTTTCTTTTCCATGATATGCTATTCCTTCCCTTAACAATTGCCTTGTTCTCTTTTGGTTTGTTCTGCCAAACTATAGGCTCGTAGCTTTGAGTACTGAAGTTGCAATTATCAAGTGATCAGAAAGTAAGCAAACTAGTAAGGAACGATTCAGGTCATTTGTGACTCTCGTGTTCGGCACAGCGATAATTAAGACTGATCAAAGCATTAGCTTAACATGCCTCTTTTAAATGGCTCCCCAGCTGTAATGCACTAGCAATTTATTTTCTATACTAAAGCTTTTTTGAAAAGAAAAGAAAAAAGCTTTTTAAAAAATCCAGTGCTGTACATACAGTAAATAATGATTACATAAAATAGTTGATGAGCATTTATTTGGAAGGAGTCTGCAGCAACCAGATTAATTTGGCTCACAGTGTATTGAAATATTTGAAACCAGAGGTTAAATTTGACTTGGGGTCCCAAGAGACACTCTTCTCAGTAGGCATGCCACTCTCATCAGATGTGCTTTCATTTATTCCACTGTCCTTCATGGTAAATTAATAATCACTAATACTGAAGAAAAAGCTAATTATTTCCAACATGTATGCCAGATTTTATTTTATTTTATTTCACATTTGGGGGGGGGGATGTCAAAGAAACAAGAAAGTATCAAGGGAGTAGCTGAGAAAAGAAATTAAAAGTCACCTAATGGAGACTTTTAAAAATGATTATTCCAGCAGTATTTTTAATTGAATTTCTATGCATTGGTTAGAGATTATTGTAATTAAGCGGTATATATATTGTCAAAATAAAATCTACAGCATTTTGTGTGTGTGTGTGTGTGAAGTGAATCCCAATTTTTACTGAGTCATCTTATGGTACTAGTAACATTATTCCTTGAGACGGTATATGTGTTCTGAGGTAAAACTGAATTTAGCTGTAAACTACCACATTACAGCATAACAATGAATGGCAGGGTGCGGCTGCCAGCTACCTCTCAGCAACCTTTCACTTAATATTCCTCACATTCTGCCCTGAAACAATAGCACTGCTTTTACGAGTAAGACAAAAGAAACGAGAGGGTGTCAGTTTAAATTCCTGTGAACTTATTTCCCTGCTTTGTGTGCTGAAACCTCACCTACCAGAGAATGTATTTGTTTAAGATGGTGATTATATCTGATTATAAGCTTATATTTAAGAAGCTAATATATACTTTGCCAAGTGTTGCTTTATCACACTTTAGTGCTTAAATATTATAATCCTACTCTGTGTAAATGGATAAAATACCAGCCAGAGCAGCTCCCAGCGGGGTAGCCTCGTGTCTCATTGGAGGACGGCTGCTTCCAAATGGTTCTTTTTTAAAGTGGTATCTGTGCAAAACAGGAAAGGAGCATATCAGCTTTCCCCAAGTGGGTGCCCTTAAGATATCTGAGGCTACAGCTCAGATGGGAGAGTTGTTTACTTGAACTCCCAGCACTGCCTCCCTGTGGCATACCAGGAGGGGTGGAGTGCCAGGGAGGTCGACGTGGCGCAAATGCACCAGCAGAACTTCAGGATTGGCTCTGCTGCTTTGTTTGCACCACACCCACCTCACCCAAACCCATGCCTGGTATACCACAGTGATGGCAGTGATGGAAGTTCAGGTCACCAGTGCCACCGCACCAACCACTACCAGCTAGAGGTGCATTCAGACAACTAAAGGTAAAGGTAAAAGACCCCTGACAGTTAAGTCCAGTCGCAGACGACTCTGGGGTTGCAGCGCTCATCTCGCTTTACAGGCCAAGGGAGCCAGCGTTTGTCTGCAGACAGTTTTTCCAGGTCATGTGGCCAGCATGACTAAGCTGCTTCTGGCGCAATGGAACACCGAAGCCAGAGCAGAACATGGAAACACCGTTTACCTTCCTGCCAGAATGGTACCTATTTATCTACTTGCACTTTGGGGCGTGCTTTCAAACTGCTAGGTTGGCAGGAGCAGGGACCGAGCATCAGGAGCTCATGCCGTCATGGGGATTTGAACCGCTGACCTTCTCATTGGCAAACCCAAGAGGCTCAGTGGTTTGGACAACAGCGCCACCCACGTCCCTTTCAGACAACTAGAGGTGCATTATTTTTCCTGATGATAATGTTAGAGCTTCCATCATGTTTTCTACTGTTCCTGTCACACTGCAGTGCATTCTTGCATTCTGGAACTGTGGCTGTTTGACTGGTACATTGGCATGTCACACGAAATGGCATTCACAGCAGTGGGCATGACAGGGCACAACAGCAAACAATCATTGGACATTGTTGCTATTCCTCCAACCTTTCCGCCCATGCGTGCTTCTGTTCCTCCATTATTCTCCCATGAAGACAACAGGAAAGAACTGTATGCCAGTATACGGCCCCATTTTGTCACTTTACTTCTGCGATTTCCCGTGTTAATGTGGTCACAAGCAGATTACTTCTGGAAGCCAAGTAACATGGAAATCAGTACTGCACTTCCAGAAATTTACTTTTATGTTGTGAGAAAGCTCAAATATAATACAGTTGTTCCTTGGTTGTCAAACTTAATCCATTCTGGGAGTCCGTTCGACTCCCGAAATGGTTCAAAAACTAATGTGCAGCTTCCAATTGGCTGCAGGAGCTTCCTGCACTCAAGCAGAAGCCGTGTTAGAAGTTTGGCTTCCAAAAAAGTTTGCAAACCGGAACACTTCCTTCCAGGTTTGTGGCGTTCGGGAGCTAAAGCATCCGAATACCAAGGCATTCAGCAACCAAGGTACGACTGTATGGAAATTAACAATTAGGGAAACATAGTAAATACAACCTGGGGATGATGGAAATTCTAGCCTAATTTATCAGGAGGGCACAAATTTGAAAAAGGCTAGTGCATATAAAGGATTGACTTTTTAGCTCTTTAGTTTGCAAAAGACATCTGATAAATCTTGCATCTGATGAAGCAGGCTCTGCCATGCTAAAACTTCAGGTTTTTCAGGAGCTCCAAATCTGTTTGGTTTTTTGTTGCTGTTGCAAGATACCAGCAGGACTGCTTCTCTGGGACTTGGAAAATAGGTGTCTCTTGAATAGCAAAGTTCAACAATAGCCGTGAAATTTGCAGTAAATGGGAAATGGAGTGAGACCTCTGAATTGATTCTCCTTGGCTAAACTTAGGTATATTGTTTAATATCTGGTGCATTTTTAAGTGGGATAGCAATGATCACCAATACTAAAAAAAAACCCACCTCAGCCTCCCCAATAAACCACAAAGTGCTTCCAAAGTTTGGGAAATGTTCTGATCTCATTTGCCCATTTCCAACCTTCTTGACATCTCACAAAATGAGTTTTGCCATACACAGATTATTTCATGCTCTTTTCAGCTAGAAGGCCTGAGGACATCTGTAGAATATTCATCATCAAAATGCTCAAAGGGGGGGGGGAATGGGAAGGCAAATTCATGTGTTCTCAAACACAATTCTTATCAAGGTGAGCTTAATTCGCTTCTGTTTGTTTGCAGGTTGGGGGTACCACTTAATGTGCAAATTCAAGAGAATCCATTTTAATTCTACTGGATCCAACTTTTACCCAGATGTCGTGGAAAAGCAAAAAAATATATATCTGTGTGTATGTGTGCAGTGGTGGACCTTGGCACCCCAAATTTCAGTGGTGCCCTATGTGACATCAAAATCTGAGTGCCCCTGCCTCTCACCTTCCATTGGACTTCATAGTTGTGGTGCCTACTGCAACACTCCAGAAACTACCCGCCCAATGCAACTGAACCATTCACACTCCCCTAAATCCATCTTTGGTGTGTATGGGTGTGTGCTTTCTATCTGTTGGTGATGGGGGGAGAATGGACCAGAAGGGGTGGTGCTCACAGCACCCTCTCAACATTCCAAATGTACCCCTAGGCACCCTGCAAAGGAGCACGTCACAGGATTGGCCCCTCTGGTCTCAGTAGGGAGTGCAATGTCTCCTTTCCCCTCCCCTTCCTGACATAGGTTTAATTATGTTTATTTTTAAAAATTCTGATTAGTCCTGCCCTTGAACTCATCAGGAACCAGATCCAGGGCAGGGTAGGCGGTCCCCAGATTAACTAAGAGTAGGTCAACCTGATTTGAGACCCCAGATGTAGGCCATGAGGCATGTGGGGGGCTGTGTACAGCCCTAATAAATGCACACACACACACACACACACAAAAATAATGTCTTATTTTGGCATTAAGCAGTACAGTCGTACCTTGGAAGTCAAACAGCTTAGTTCCCAAACATTTTGGCTCCCAAATGTTGCAAACCCAGAAGTGACTGTTCTGATTTGCGAACTATTTTTGGAAGCCAAACATCTGACGGTGTTTCCGGGGCTTCTGGTTGGCTGCAGGTGCTTCCTGCAGCCAATCAGAAGCCTCACTTTGGTTTTTGAATGTTTTGGAAGTCAAACGGACTTCCCGAATGGATTCCGTTCGACTTCCAAGGTACGGCTGTATATAAATTTAATAATAATAGCAGTATATTATATAGCAGGAAATATTATTAGTCATGCCAGCTTAGTATTTTAAAATTGGGAGGCACTTTGTACAAGAAGGAAATTAGTACTAACAAGAAACAGCTATTAGTAACAAGTACTAATAAGAAACAGTATTCTGTTGCCTTCACTGCTTCCAAATGTCTATATGCAAATAATAACTCTAGTCACTAAAGAATTTTGACATGTAGCTGCAGTGATGTCCAGCTATGGCACCAAAGCTTCACTATTATTCCCCCACCTCATGAACTACCTCAGGATCTGATGAAGGCAACTAAGAAGGAGCCAGTCACTGACTTGTAGCAAATGATCCATAACAGTGGTTTCAACAAGGTGGCACATTTTTGAGGCATTTGGGGGGAAAGGAGCCCAAGGAGAAATAACAAAAGAGGAGGAGACTCCTGTTTTGAGCTGGCTAGCTAGCCTTTGAACAATATTTTTTTTCTCTTTCACTGGCTAGCACCCATCTTTTCCTTTCCCTTTTAATTGCTGCTGAAACAGAATTCTTCCATAGACTTGTTAATAATATTATCTTTGTTTTATGACTTCCATTTCTTTTTTACAAAGAGCTGTGGATTTTTCTCTCTCCTGACTTCTTCTGATAAGCCCATGCGCTAAAAGGAACACAATGAGACTATTGGTGCAAATTACTGAACAGATAATGTTGCCTGACATTAAGGTCAATGGTGTTGTTTGCTGTGGGAAAGGTAGTTAAATTTAAATAAAAGATTGCTCAAATTAGGGGGACCCAATGTCATTGGCTAGACACGGGTAAAATTATAAAAATGCTAATAGGTTCTTCTATCATAATAAATTTATTTGGTTGCTAATAAAGTGAAGGGGAAATCCAATCATGGTTAAATATATAGTTGGCAGTTTTCACATCATTATCTAAAGACTGGACTTTAATTTTTGTACTCATACAATGGGCTACAATGAGAAGTTCACACAATTTGGATGCTTTTCTCATTATGAGTTTCTCAAAACTTTATTTCTGTATTACTTCATTTCTTTGAGGACTTACAGGACCAAATTTTACAAATTATGTTTCTGAGCACAGGACTCACATTGGCAAAGTCTGTGAATAAGGTTAGCAAACAATTTTCATGAAGGACAAAAAATCAACCCAAAAGGATAGTGAATATATATATATTTAACATGGATGACAACTGTTTTACTTTTCATTGTTTTTAGAAAAGTAAACAGTGGGACCAAAAGGCCACAATATGCAAGAGATGTAATCTTTGTCATTCTTGTGGAAAGACTAAATGTGTACAAGACCAGCACTGGGACCATTTTCAACATCAGGAATTGACACTAGAACAAGGGGACACTCCCAATTTGTCGCCTTTTGATCCCACTGTTTACAGTTTGACTGAACCACCCTACAATCTTTCTATCTTCACCATGCAAATTTAACACCTAAATCCTAGGATAGAAAGCCTTGATCTCCATTAAATCCCACTCAAACAGAATCAAATTTACAAATAAATTCTGCTTCAGCTGTTTCAAAGGCAAGTCTCCCTGTGAAGTTCTTTTGTTGGACCATTCTGACATGCATTTCAGAGCAAGCTATTTGACCAAACTCATGCCTGCCACCTTAAGAAATGCCTTTATGGATCTCAAATTCCAGGCGCTGCCCATGGCAGTCATGGATGCCTACTACAATAGGGTTCCATATGAGGACAGGCTCTGCATATGCAGCCAATCACAGGTGGAAGACTTCACAAATTGCTTGTAAATTTATCCTTTGTACAGGGATCCAAGGGATCCCTGAAACCTTTACTAATTCCTGGAAGCAGATTTCCTAAGTCAGAAACAGTTCGATTACTTTTGAATGACGCTAGCAGTTTTGTGGCGTATAAAGTGTGCTTTTTGCTTTAGCTGCAAGAAAGATACAAAAGAGAGAGAGAGACAATATCACAAGAAATTGAGCTGGAGATTCAGAGGTCTAACAGAAGTTTAGATGAGTATGAGTTAGTCGATGAAACTTATGAAATCTGACTCCCTTTCGTGAAACCGCTGTCTTACGTAATTGTCATATGCTCTATCTATATTATAGGTTGCAGTTTGGCAAATTGTAATGCAATTGTTATGGCCTTTGTTCAATACAATAGACCATGCATAGGCAAACTCAGCCCTCCAGGTGTTTGGGGACTACAACTCCCATCATCCATAACAGGACCAACCAGTGGTCAGGGATGATGGGAGTTGTAGTCCCCAAACATCTGGAGGGCCAAGTTTGCCTATGCCTGCAATAGACTCAGATGAATGTTAGTGACTTCAGGTTGCCCATTTAATTAAAAAAATACCAACAACCCTGTTTGTACATTATTCGGAGAGGAACTCCAGTTACTACTTTTCTTCAACAGCTAGGCAATGCCTCTCAGGCTGGCACTTCCTGATTTGTTTGAAAAGTTCTGTCATGTTTCTCTCTTTAAAAACAAGCATTTATTTTGGAAAATGTATTCACTTCTACTGACTCAGTTACAGCCTGGACATTGTATAGCTCAATTCTGTCTCAAAGTCTTCCCTTCAGTTTGTTGTCTTGCCAGCTCAACTCTCTACGCGTTCATTCAGAAGTTCAATAGGGCTTACTCTCAGGTAAGTGGGTATAAGATTGCTGCCTACATGTTTTAACAACTCATTTACTCTGAGTTATGACAGTGGAAGAAAAGTGAAAATACAGCACACACAGAGGTAACCAAAGTTGTTGGTTGTGACTTGCCTGGACAGCAGCAGTGGGACCATAGCTCAGGAACAGACCCTGTGTACTGCATTCAGAAGGTCTTGGGTTCAGTTCATGACTTCTGCAGTTCTCAGGATCTTAGGAATTAGGGCTGGGAAGGGTGTCTTTTTGAGGCACTCAAAAAATGATGCCAGTCACAACAACCAACATGTTGTTGTTGTTGTTTAGTCGTTTAGTCATGTCTGACACTTCGTGACCCCATGGACCAGAGCACGCCAGGCACTCCTGTCTTCCACTGCCTCCCGCAGTTTGGTCAAACTCATGCTGGTAGCTTCGAGAACACTGTCCAACCATCTCGTCCTCTGATGTCCCCGTCTCCTTGTGCCCTCCATCTTTCCCAACATCAGGGTCTTTTCCAGGGAATCTTCTCGTCTCATGAGGTGGCCAAAGTATTGGAGCCTCAGCTTCAGGATCTGTCCTTCCAGTGAGCACTCAGGGCTGATTTCCTTAAGAATGGATAGGTTTGATCTTCTTGCAGTCCATGGGACTCTCAAGAGTCTCCTCCAGCACCATAATTCAAAAGCATCAACCAACCAACATGGTGCCCTCCAAAGGCTGTTAGACTCCAACTTAGCTGAATACCAACCACAGTTTATTTGTCTAAAGATTGTATAAGAGTTTACGGCTTTCTTTTTCCTTCATATGTGAGTTGGATGGACTAAAATTCACATTGTTACATTACAGTATTAATGCAATCTACTTTCCCCCCTCTAATTCAGTTTGTACAGGCAAACTGAACAATGCTGCAAAATACATTAACACCAGGTCATCTGCTTTGCATTTCCAACAATAGGACCACATTTTCATAAAGGGTAATGTTAAGCCACCGTGTATGTTTTCCAAGACGTCGCATGTCTTTATCTTAAAATTCAAATTAAGTCGACAATAGGAGATGGCTAAGAACTGGACCATAATTATCCTTTCCTCCATGATGTGTGACACACAAAATAACCTTTTCTTAAAGAGGTCAGGACATTTGAAAAGGAAAGAGGATGAAGACAGCAGGGTTTTCTTTCCTCCCCCTTTTATTTACGACTATTATACTAACATTGCTGGATGACTGTTGCACTAGAACAGAGTTTCAGAAGGAGTTTTGAAGAAATTTATGATGGCACAAGCTTTCATGTTTCCACTCCTACAAGATGCTAGGAGGGGGATGACATGGAGCAGAACATTTTCCCAAGTTTGGAACCCCATCCTGAGGGAAATACAGTCCACTCCCAAACTTTTTTTTTTTCTATTTTCTATTTTTTCTATTTTGCTGGCCATTTCCTCAAGGAGTTGCTGTTTTTTTAGCCTTCTGTTTTACTGCTTTCCTGCCCTCTTGTTTGCCCTGTGGCTTATGGAATTTTATGGGTAATTTTATGGTGGTTTTTACTTGTATTTTGTAAATATTTATGTAAATTATATCAATTGTTTATTATTTATTTACTTTCCTTTATTCATAAAAATATTCACACGCTGCCAACTCACATAAGAAGATATCAAGTCATAGACAATATTAGGAGTGCAATGAAGCACCATAAAAGCAATACAAGGCCTTTTTGGTGGCTGCTCCCAGACTTTGGAACACCCTTCCTAGAAAGGTTAGACTGGCTCCCTCCTTGCTGTCCTTTCATTGGCAAATTAATTCCCTCAGGCTTTGGGGGAAATGACTGCTTTTAAGGAAAGGGCTTTTAAGAGTGCTGCACTGTTTTCACTATCTGCATTTTGTTTTCATATCATTTTAATTCCATTATAGTTTAATTACTTTTTAACTATTGTCTTCTCTATGTTTTTAGCTTTCCATGTTTTATTCATGTATGTTTTGTGAGCCAGTTCTGGGAGAAAGGCAGGATATGAATTTTAAAAATGATAATACAGTCGTACCTCTGCTTACTTATGCCTCTGGATACGTAAACTTCAGGATGCGAACATGGCAAACCCCAAAGTATTTTTCTGGGTTTCACTGTGTGCACATGCACAGAAGTGCTCTACGCACCACACACATGCGCAGGAGCACTAAACCATGCCACGCACATGCGCAGAAGTGGTCCTCCAGTTGTGAACTCCTCAAGATGCGACCGGACCTCCGGAACGGATCCTGTTCACAACCGGAGGTACCATTGTACAAAGCAATCCTTAAAATGAAAGGCCAATAAAGATTGAATAACAAAATAAAAAATAAAAGGCAGGTAGTGCAATAGATTCAACACTTTGGCTTGCATGCCCTTGGGCCTTCTCATACTACAATAATGAATACCATGCAGCCTTTTGAGATCACCAGGTGTGGTTGACAAGAGCTTCCCCCCTTATGGAAAAACACAAGAAGCATCTCATGCATGTTTAAATGGAAATAAATATCAGTACGTACTGATGGTCACTTCCTCACAGAAAATCTTGCTCACAGGAAAGCATGGGTAGGATAGCAGCCCTACATTGCAATTGTATACATTCCTACTCAGAATTAAGCCCTACTCAGTTCAGAGGGCCGTGTTAGAACAGCAGCAATTGCATCCATCAGCTGTTGGGGGAGAGGGTCTGAATTTAATCCCGTCTCCTTCCTAAGTGCATTTGCCGTCGCTGCTTTTTTAAAAGAGGGCTGCCCATGCACAATGTCGTAACTGTGCTAGGTGTCTCGACTGGACTTAATTGTCCAGGGCTCCTTTACCTTTTTTTACCTTTATAGGAATTTGCAGAATTTATAGTATCCCTCCACAGGCGGATTCTCAGTCAATTCTGCCTCTCTTTCTCTATTAAGAGAGGTTTTCAGTAAAATCTCTTTCAGTGCGAAGGTTGTCAGGCAGGGAAACATCCCTCCCTGGACACTAAAATGGCTCTGTGTAGCCATGTGTTTCCAGCTGCCGCCTAATCGCTCAGAAAGACGTCCTTCGTGTTTATAGCTTGCATCACAGTCAGAAGCCCAAAGGCAGATGATGATTTTTAAAGGCTGCAATCCTATGCAGAATCAGACACACCTAAGCCCACTGATTCCAGCTGACCTAGACCTGCTTAACGCAGCATAGGAGCCAACTGGAAATGGGCTAAAAGTGATTATCATCAGCATTATTATTATTATTATTGCAAATTTTAAAACCCAAAGAAAAGGTCTTATCCTTCTATTTTTAAACCCTGTGTAATTCTGTGATGCTTTTCCATTTAATTAATGTGCCAGTATAATAAAATAACACACAAAATCATTATTTCATGACATTAATGAAGTCTACTTTTCCAGTGCAATTTGAATAGGCAATTGAACAACAGTGCTCTAAAACACATTAAAACCAGGTCATCTGCTTTGCATTCCTAACAATATGCCCACACTTCCATGAAGGGTAATCTTAAACTACTTTTTTTTTTCCAGAGCAGACATTACATCTTTATCTTAAAATTCCAAATGTTTCAACAATGGATGATTGTAAAGAACTAGACAATTATTTTTCAGCACCCATTGATTAATGACTTAGTCTATGACACAGAGAGAAAGTGTAGAACAAAGGAGTCCATTATAATAATGCATAGGCATTAAACCATCTTCATTAATGGGGCTTTTTTGGCTTCTGCTTAGCATAAAACAAAATGCACCATAAAGAAAGTGAAGATGTATTAACTTGAGATGTCTTTTTAAATGCAATTGACAAAAGGCATGCATGGAAGTGGTGTCCCTGGTACTCATTTTAGAAATATTTGTGCGTTTTCTATTTGCAGTTCCCTGCAGGAGAGCTTATCTGAACAGGGGTTGAGGTTTTCAGAGATGACATCCCATTTTAGAGACCCAATCCTAGCAGAACCTGCAAGAACAAAACAAAACAAAAAATCAAAGGCAAATGTTCCCGTACTCTTACTTACTTTACAATGGAACAAATTTAGTCAGGCACCTCTTACCATCCTCTGAAAACCTCCTTTCTGTGCAGTTATTAAGAACTCAAGAGACCTGCTTTCCTTTGCATCTGGTCACTGTGCCTTAGCCACCACCTCTAGCATCACAAACACATCCAGCATATTTTGCCTGCAAGCGCCATTGGTCAGTCAGTAGACACATCAGTTACCATGGCTAGGCTATAGGGTAACAGGGAATTTAGTGCAGAGAAGATGGGATCACCCAATGGACCACTGGCTTTCCTGGCAAGTAGCTGTACATAGGAAGCAGAGATTAGGCTTTTCTAAAAGTCACAGCTTACCAGGACTTAAGTTCTCATAAAAAGAGCTAACTGACATGGATGGACCAATTTGTGTATTTTGGTTTCTCATCTTTCCAGTCTTAAGTTCAGCTCTTTACATTCCGAGATCAGTTTGTGGTTTGGTTTGGGGGTTTTTTAAGTGCTCATGGAAATATCTGCCTTGAAGTGTGGATTTCTACTAATTTTTGCAAAGCAGGTTTGCAGAATATGGTGCATTGTTGTTTCATATTCTCACTAATATATACATTTGTATGCATGCTTTTTCCTTTTTGTAAGCATTCCTTTGCAAGATTTGAAGATGTGTGAATGCTGAAGTAATATGTGTTTCAGTTTACACGTTTCAGAAACTGTGAATGAGGAAGTTTCTCCTTTAAATGCAAACTCAATCAAATTTGTCCCCCACTCCTACCAACTGAGCATACCCAGAGTATTGTAATCCTATTGCATCAATAGATGCTACTTTTCCTAAATCTTCAAAGTGCTTTATACATATTTATGCAGCAATCTTTATAAACTCCATTTACATATACCAGCATATTATCATTCCTATATGATGGACTGAGATGACAGGATAGAGATGAGGGAGAAATTCAGTTCACTATTAATGTGAACCAACCTAAACTGTACTTCCCAAAATAATACACGAATCAAAACTATCTTTCAAAACTTGCACTTCTCTGAATGTTGTGATGTAGTTATGCAACCAAAAAAAGTGTGTGGAAATGTGTATTTTTAAACAAATGTACATCAAATGGATATATTACAGACAACAATATACAAAAAAAATGCATTACATTAAGGTAAATTGCTTGCAAACATTTGTATATTAGGGGAAATTGGCACTAAAATGCTGATAAATTCTCTTGCGGACTTTAAACAAAATGAATCACACACTGGTGCAGAAAAATGGCAAAGCGAAATTAAGGCTGGAAGAATGAGAAACCGAGAGAAACTGAAATTGACAGATGCATCCATCCATAACTGAAAAGCCAAAATGAGCTCATGGCTTAGGCAAGATTTAAAGCAGTGATTGGATCCACCAGCGCATTTGCTTAATCATTATCCTATGCTGCCCTCCATTTCAACGCCTAAACTCTTCAAGCCTCAGGCTTCAGGCTGCAGCGTTTCTGGGTCCAAGGGCACAGCATCCAGGTAGGACTAAGCTCTGGTGGGACAGCTAGGTAATTTTAGACTTTGAACTTCATGGTGTCATGGCTGTGTCCCCTCCCCTTTCTTCAGATGGCAGCATGTGGTACTTTGCTTACTTCAAAATGTAGTAAGTCAATCCTACTGCATTTGAGGGCACTTCTCATTCTGCTGGTGGGGGCCCTTCCAGCCCAAAATATGTGCCTGGCTAGGGATGAGGGGAAAGTATGATTTAGTTGGCACCTCAAGGCATACCTACCTAATCTGAACTAATTGAAACGACACATGAACGAAAGCACAGCCACCCTCTGAAATTTGCACTTCTCCGAATTTTGCAATGCACTTCTCCACCCAAGTAATGTGAGCAAAAATGCATATATTAGGGTAAAGTGTGCATAAAAATGCATTTACTAGTGAAAATAGCACACAAAAAATGTTATGGGAAATTGCTTTGCAAAAATGTGTATATTAGGCAAAATTTCATAAGAATAGGTGTATATTAGGAGAAATTCGCACCAAAGTGCTATTTTTTATATAAATTGCAAAACAATGTGGAAAGACTGAGAACTGGCTTTCAGACTGGAAAAATGACAGAAGGGGAGAAACCGAAACTGACAGATTGTCCTAACAAGTCAACTGCCAAGCTCCAGCTCTGCCTACATTTTTGAAGATGAATCAATTCCACATAAAGGAATCCCCATGATCACCTATGCTGTTTGAGCAACCCTGTTCAAGACAGTTCTGCTCAGACTTTGGGATGGCTATTCCACATAATGGACCCATACAACTGTGACTCCTTGTCTGTAATTACAATACAGGTTACATGTTTGAGAATGTTAGTCTTGTTCTCTGTGTTTGGATCTATCATCTGGCAAACAATTGTGTGAATGGCCCTGAATTTTTATGCCATCATAGCACTTATAAATCCATAATCAGGTGAATGGGAAAGAGAGTGAAATATGACCAAGTCAGAGTCCAGACTTCGAGAGGAAGAGTCAGGCTGAGTATTCAGGAGATTAGTGAAACGTATGAATAAATCACAGTGAATGATTTGACGAAGTTAACCTCTCTTTCTGCTGGTAGAATATCAATGAATAGATCTCACTACCACTTGCTTCATACATTGTCTGTATTCATTCATTTTCAAGGAAGGCCTTTGAATGATTTTGTTGTTGATGATGTTATGGGTTTTAGGATGCTCTTCAGTATTAGATCAGGGTTGCTGGGGCAGTTCATTCATTTGAATGTGAAGCCCACTGTAACACAACAGCTCAAATGAATTAAAAATAAATTTACAAAACTATCCCATTAAAATCCAATGAAAAGGGCATAAAAACCTAACAGAAGCAAAATTGCACAACCTAAAGCCATTGTGTTAACCCCTTCCCAAGTCAAGAAATAAAGGTCTTGCAACATTCTTGTGTTAAACTAATATTGTTGTTGTTTAGTCATTTAGTCGTGTCCGACTCTTCATGACCCCATGGACCAGAGCACGCCAGGCCCTCCTGTCTTCCACTGCCTCCTGCAGTTTGGTCAAAATCTAGCTATTCTCATCAAAGGGACTGTCAGAAATAGATATGTGGTGGTTTGCTAAAAGTTGCCTCTTCTTCGCAGCAAGAAACTGCAGAGGAATGTTTTTCAGTGTGAATAAGCCCTCTTCATAACTGCATGAGAAGTACCCTTCTAGGTCAAGCCAGCATCCTGTTCTCACAATGGCCAGATACCATGGGAAGTCCTCAAGCAGAACATTGGCTCATCCGCACTCTCCACGTTTGTGATTCCCAGCAGCTGGCATTCAGAGGCAGACTGTCTCCTACACTTGAGGTAGCACAAAGGCATCCTGGTTACTGGCCACAGATAGCCTTCTCTATGAATTTCTCTAATTTCAGGCAAATGAATTTCAGGCAACCGTCCAGAGGGGGCAGTGTAGACAATTGCACTAGCTCTGCCCTGTCACCATTCCTGCCACCCTCTGTAATCTGGAGGATGGCTGTCTACAGCCAGGAACCTACTCTACTCATGTAGGCTCTATATGTATATTTTAGAATCCTGACTTTTCAGGGTTCTAAATTGTTCAGGATGCCTCCTCTGAACAATAGGAGGTACCCTTCTTCAGACATTCACCCTCTAATACATGGTGGGTGACTGGAATGGTGAGGCATTGGAGGTAGTATACTTGCTTCTGGTGCTGCCTCTCATGCATTTACACGGGTGGCGCTGTAATCTAAACCACTGAGCCTCTTGGGCTTGCCGATCGGAAGGTTAGCGGTTCAAATCCGCATGATAAGGTGAGCTCCTGTTGCTCTGTCCCAGCTCCTGCCTACCTATCAGTTCGAAAGCATGCCAGTGCAAATAGATAAATAGGTACTGCTGTGGCAGGAAGGTAAACGGTGTTTCCGTGTGCTCTGGTTTCTGTCATGGTGTTCTGTTGTGCCAGAAGCTGTTTAGTCATGCTGGCCACATGACCTGGAAAGCTGTCTGTGGAAAAACGCCAGCTCCCTTGGCCTGAAAGTGAGATGAGTGCCACAACTCCATAGTTGCCTTTGACTGGACTTAACTGTCCAGGGGCCCTTTACCTTTACTTAGCTGTATTATAGAATATCTAAAGACGACTCTAGATACTTTTGAAACAACCACCCTGGGGCTGTTTATTTCTGTGATCTGGTCTAACATGGAACAGCCCTTCCTGGTCTTTACCACTCCGGCTATAGGTTAAGGATCAGATGTTTGAACATTTTTCCATGCGGAAATCTCTTTACACGTTGAAACTGGTCTGTCAGGAAGGTTATATAAGTGAGGGGGGATCTTCCTTTCATGCAAATTTTCCATAAGTATTAAAGTAGTTATGTGGGGAGGCATTCAAATATTTGGCACCCCCCTCCACCTACGGACTGAAGTGGTATAGTCCAGGAAGCACTGCACCACATTATATTCCTGAACATGGCGTTCAGTCTTCTCACTTCAGAGCATAAACTAGCCAGAAACTGAGTAAACTCAGTTGGTCAGTAGAAACTCAGTTGGTTAGTAGAAACTCAGTTGGTCTTTAAGGTGCTACTGGAAGGAATTTTTTTATTTTGTTTTGACCATGGCAGACCAACACGGCTACCTATCTGTAGCCAGAAACATTCTGTATTGTATCTGTATTCTATAGCATTGTTTTGTAGCTGAAAAGAAAGAGACTCTCTGTTTGAAATTCAGTTTAAGGAACAAATGCTACAGTATTCATTACAGTTTTAATTACCAAAGCTGATATTTTCGTTCTCACCTGAGTGACAAACCGTGGAGCCATCTGATTTTTTTTCTGATGCCAGTTCCACTTGGGGTAATGTCATATACCACACAGCGTATCTTAAAACAATAATTGCTGTTAGTTTTGTTTTGCAGCCAGATGTAACAGTGTGTTGATTAAGTATTTTTTTAAACTTTAATTGCACAAGCTTAAATGTGTGTGTCTGATAAAATATTTACTGACAGCTTAGCTGGCAAGGACATGCATGGTTCAATAATCGTGAGTGGTGGCGCAGTTTGTACATATTTTATAACTTTAATTTGCTGGTCAATGTTTATGACTTAACACCACTGCATCTCATCTTGTATTCTGTGGAGTTTATTGATAAACAATCATGGTATGTATTTTAAAATACTTTTTTTAAAAAAAGCTCTCGCCTTCTTTATGATCTCACTACCGACGCAGAACAAAAATTAGCATTAATTAAAACGCGTTTATCGCACAGCGGCCCATTATTTTAGACATGGGCACATGAGAGAACACATTGCATTACAAAAGATTTGTATTTTCCTGTGTTATACTTCCCCCTCCCAAAGTAGTAATTAAGTTGCTTTAAAAATAGCAGAGGGCCTCATTGTGATAAGTGATTCTGCTCTCGTCTATCAGCTAGTTTGGAGGCTATTGTTCTTACCAGATGTCTTTTATTATCTATTTTTATGCCTTCCTCCCCCACTTCCTTTTATATCATATCTCGATGAGGTCCTTTATGGGATCATGCAACTAGTAGCACCTCAAAGCTCCAGGAGTTCTTCCCACAGCTTCATGGTCTGATCCTTAACTCACCTAACAGGGGAGAGTCTGCAGCTCAGATGTACATAGATGTACATAGATGTAGATCCCACTTTGTCATCTCCAGGTGGGGCTGGGAATACCCACTGCCTGAAGACTGAAGAGCTTCTGCCAACCCATGTAGGCAGTACTGAGCTAGATGGATCAATGATCTGGGCTCTGCAGAAGGCAGAGCTCTATGTTTCGCTAAGGGACCTGGTTTGATCAATTTTTGGATTTTCAGATTAAAATTTTACAGTCGCATATCCAACATACAACATAAAAACAAGGTTCCAAAGGATCTCTCGGACTTCCCTCCTCCCCTTTGTGGGTCCTGTTGTTAATCATTTCCTCCTGCATCTTTTATAAGAATCCAAATCTTTTATCTCTCTATTGTATGCAAAATTCATCATTAAACTACAAGTGATATTCCAGTCCTGCTAATGATTTTAATTGTTTACAATGGCCTTTAAGATAAGTTTTTTTAAAAAAAAATCCCCATTCCTTTTTAAAATGTGGGTCTTCCTGATTTCTGACTCTTCCGGTCATTTTAGCCATTTCAGCATAGTCCATCAACTTGATCTGCCATTCTTCTCTGGCAGGGACTTTATCTTCTGGTTTGAGCTTCCTGGTTGGAGGTGGGACGCATTCCAGCAGGACAATCAGCTGATCATTGGGACATCAAAGCATCAAAGTGTGGTGCTCTCTGCAAGGGGCTTCCAAAGAATCCTGTTCTTTGAACTCAGCAACCAAAGGATTGTTGGGGCTTCATTGCATCACCTGACATAATTGTGAGCATAATTGTCCCACCAGCCAAATCCAGTCCCCCACCTGTCATAAAGGAATTCAAACCCCTGTGTACAGGAATGCCTGGGGTCTGATTCTGACTGGGGCACAGTACCTCCTGCTTGCGTTTGACCAACTTTGACCACTGGAATCACTATGCAATTCTTCCCTTACAAACTGCCCCCTTGTAGTAGGGAACATTCAGGGCATGTTGATCAAATTCACTCATTTCCATTTGATGGGAGTGAGGCTCCCAGGGAGCGATGGCTGTGGGACTTTTACCAAGCCTGCTTAAGGCATGCTTTGTGATTCATCTGGCTACGAAGGCTGAGGTAGACAGCCTTATATAAGGAGGTAGGAGTGTAGGGAGCTGTTTTACAGTGAGTCAGACCACACACCTATCTAGCTCAGTATTGTGTAGCCTGACTGACAGAGGCCCTCCAGTAGGAAGGGGGAAGAATTTCATTCCAATTTGCACTTCCTGACCCAATGAGCAAACTGCAACAGAGCTCTCATTCAAAATTCGCACTTCTCTGAATTTTGTGATACGGTTCTCCAATTCAGAAATGTGCAAAAATGTATATATAGTAGTGGAAATAATGTGCCAAGCTTCATCATATTAGGGGGAATTACTTGCAAAAATGTGTTTGTTGGGCAAAATTGTGCGGGAAGTTTTTGGTGTTTGAAGTTTTATAGTTTTATATTTTGCTGGACGCCACCCAGAGTGGCTGGGGAAACCCAGCCAGATGGGTAGGGTATAGCAGCAACAGCAACAGCAACAGCAACAGCAACAGCAACAGCAACAGCAACAGCAGCAGCAGCAGCAGCAGCAACAAGAAGAAGAAGAAGAAGAAGAAGAAGAAGAAGAAGAAGAAGAAGAAGAAGACATATTTACCCTGGCTTTTGACACCTGAGATATGTGTGTTCAAGACTCTTGTGAATTTAATATTTTAACTGTTTTAATTCTGCATTTTAGAATTTCTGCAATCCTCCCTCCACCAAAATCTCCTGTGGAAGACTGGGTGGGAAGAAGAGGAGGAGGAGGAGAAAAAAAATGTATGGACTTTTTTAAAAGAAAAAAAGAATCACAAATTGATGCTGAAATGGGGTGAACTGAAATTAAGGTTGGAAAAATGAGACGCCAAAAGCCAGCAGTACTTATTATGGACACGGCAGGGGCAGTCATAATACAGAAGAAATTTCAAACAGTCCCTGCATGATGCATGCGTCTTGGGGGAGCCTGCTATTAAAAGTACTTGAGAACATTGTTTGGCAACACAGCCTCACAATTTGTTCTGTGTATCAATAATTTTTTTAAAAAAGAAATTAAAAGTCAACCAAACCAATCCGTTTCCCAAATCCATGCCATTTTCAGTCCTAGCCTAGCACATCAACTACATTATTTGACCTTAGCAACTCTGCACACAGTACAGGCAAACAAGCTTTGAGTTATTGCTGTGCTACAACATAACAATTCCATTGCTATGACCCCTGGTGTCTGGCAAAATACAGTAGAACAATAATTGTCAATCCTTCCTGTACAATGTGTAACGTTTGACAGAGGTCAGCATTAGCTAAATGACCTTTGGCTGGTACTCAAAGAGGTAATATCTCTTCTCCAGTTCAGTTGATAAAATGTTAAATAGAATCAATGTTGGCCACGCTTTTGTGGCGCTGGAGACAAAACCAATTTTTTACACTAAAGCGTGCTTTTTAACAGACAGAAAATAGCTTCGGTGACAGCCTTTCTCCAACTACCTTGGTAAATATATTATTTCAAATGTCAAAAATTTAATTTTCTCAAGAAAAGTGGCATAATTCTTATTTCCAATCTGTGGAATGGCATGATTAATATCACAAGGCTCTGTGCGTTACATGGAATGGAATGGGTTTTGCAAGAGGTCTTTAAGCAGGAGAGGAGGAAGGGTGAACTGATTCAAAACTTGCACGTATGATCAGCTTCCAGCAGTAAATTCCTTTGTTATCCCACGGACGCTACCAGTTCTAGAGGCACAACCATAATGCCAGTGTGCAATTGACTAGGCAGCAGCAAAGTCATTAGGAGTTAATCATTTTCTCCATGGTTTTAAAGATGAGTGCAGAGCTGCCGAGAGTAACACGCAAGAGACAAGGGTGTCCATGCACAAAGGAGGTCAGGGATCTCAGAATAGGGAATCTTAGCAGAGGGTGCTTTGCCCAACACTATTTCCTCTTCGGTACAATTATTAAATCTCCTTTGCACCAGGCCTGACTGCCCTGTCACAGAGCATGGCTAACACTGCATTCAGCACAGTCCTAAGGCCTGTTTGGATGACAATTGTGTATACAGTGTGGTTTCAGCAAAGAGCAGGGGTGGACTTTGGACTCTCAAATTGTAGTGGCACCCTGTGTGACACTGAAATTTGGTGCCCTCCGCCTCTCGCACTCTGTTCTACAGCATTGTTGTGGCAACCCTTACTGTGCAGCCGAACCAGTTGTGCTAATGTTAGGCTCGTCCTACTCGCGTGTAGGACCCTGGCAGAGACACATTCCTGACTGGCATGTTCTCTCCCTCCTGGTCAGTCAAGAGCTTCAAAAGCTTCCTCCAGCCCGAACATCACAGCAACTGATACCAAGAAGCATCAGCACACTTACGGAACCTGCAGAGTATTAGTGGTTCGCATAACAAACTCAGCAGCACAGCAGTTTGGCTAATCTACATTTATTTACATATAATACACTCGGAGCATTCTGCCTTAGTTTCTTCCTCTTTCTCATCAGACAGCAAAGAGAGAAAGAACAAAGAACAATAGCCCTACATCACGGAACACAGTAATACCAAAACATCCTGTCTCTGTCACTTCCCATACTGTGGAATGAAAACATACACCGCTATGTGATAAACAACAATCCCATGACTGCAAGCACGGAGCAAGAATCCTAACAGTGTTATCCTGAAACCATCTCTGCAAGGGAAGGGATTGCAGCTGCAAGCCATACCTCCCCAGACTATATGCATTCTCACTGTTCTTGTACCCATACCTCAATAGTAGAGCATCTGCAGGAAGTCCCATGTTCACAGAATTGTAACGTTGGAAGCAACCACGAGGGTCATCTAGTCCAACCCTCTTCAATGCAGGAACCTTTTGCCCAACATGGGGCTCAAACCCACAACCCTGAGATTACAAGGCTCATGCTCTACCGACTGAGCAATCCACATTCAAGGACCATCTGATTCCTCATGTTTCACCTTGATCACCAAGATCCTCACCACCTCTAGTGGTTCCCCCACACCCCTGAGTTTTGGTTGACCCTCACTAGGGACCAAGTCTTGAATACAGCAGATCCTGGCCTGTGGAACTCTCTGCCAGTAAGGGTTCAGCTCTGAGTGCAGCAAGACTTATTCCCTAGTTAGCATCTTTAGGGCTGCAGGCATTGGTGTGAACAGTACTAGGGAACTCAAACTACGGACTCCAGCAATAGACAATAACAGCTCATATTGCTTAGAGTAGTCATGCAGAGCTCTGTCTCTCATCCCGTCTTCCTTGCTTTGGGACAATCGGCCTGACCTTGACCTTCGTCCTCCCTGCCAACTTTAAATGCTGAGTTTGGTCCAATCTAGACTCCATACTCACCTCTGTCCCTTCCAACCGGCTGCTTGTAGGCTGTACCTTGTAGGGCACAGGTAGGCAACATGGTGCCATTCAGATGTTGTTAGACCATAGCACCCATCATCCCTGACCTTTGGCCATGCTGGGTGGGCCTCATGGGAGTTGGAGTCCAACCACATCCAGAGTGCATGATGTTGACTACCCCTGCTGTAGAGAACTTCCATGAGAAATAGAGTACAAGTAAGCAAGAAAGATTTTCTTATATTTTGTACTTTTATAAGATGCATGGAGCCTTGATCTCTCAATTAATAACATATTTTAATAGTAAGACAGGGTTGTATCTGTCCTGTCTTAGCACCAGGTCCTTACAAGAAGCACCAGAAAAGGAAATCTGGTGCTGC
Organism: Podarcis erhardii; assembly: GCF_964252035.2. NCBI lineage: Eukaryota > Metazoa > Chordata > Lepidosauria > Squamata > Lacertidae > Podarcis > Podarcis erhardii. The sequence continues at coordinate 12,627,592 of NC_138513.1, read as the reverse complement.
TGAGTGACTGGCTGATGGCGCTTTGATCGTCTGTTTGCTTTCATGATCGAGCCTTGCATTACCTCTCATTGTTTTGTCCCAGTAATGGAGATCATCAGGAACAGCTGAGAAAGGCGGCCTTGGGGATTTGTCCTTAATGAATTCTGGAAATGACTCCCCTTACAGTTTAACAGGGCAGAACCACACATTATGAGGAAATCACAGGGGTTCCGAGCCTGCATTTTTGCTCATTAGGAAAATGCCGGGTCAGGGGGACAGGGATGGGCATTTGTGGCAGAGAACTGGCAAGGAGAAAGAGGTGTTTAAACCTTCACCCACCCACCCAATCTTTCAAGCAAATGTCCTCCCTCCCTCCACCATATTAGTCTCTGAACCTGGAAATAAGCCCAGCTGAGAAGAAAATGACTTGACTCAGAGGGAGTATTTATAGGGGAGAATTGGCAAGCAAGAGAACAGTCAAGCAACTCCCTTCCCTTTTTCACTGATTCAGTCTTACAGAATGCTCCCTTCACACTCTCTGTTTGTGTTACGTCGGCAAAAAAAAAGGGGGGGGGGGTTGCTTGACAAATTGTATTTGTTGAGGTAATGTGTGGTTCCACATTAGTTCCTATTGCAGTCTGAAGTACTTGCAGACACCATTGTTTGCTGTGTCAGATGTAATGACCAACAATGGTTTGCCCAAAATCAGGAAGCTGTTAATCAAAGGGAGTTTGAAAGGAGTGAGAACAGGGCACAGAACACATTGATGTCACACCAGGGCAGGCCTTGGTGCCATATCTGGATTGATGCCCCCAGACTACTACTACTATGATGATGATTTACCTGCCCTCCACCCTAAGGTGCCAGAGTGGATTACAACAATTAAAACACAATATTTTATTTTATTTTCATAAAAAAACAGTTTAAAACAACTTACTATCACAGAAATAAAGTGAGTCCTAAAAATGCACACACGCAGCGCCAAAAGTCAGGTGCATCTCAAGGGCCAAATTTGGTTGAATCCTGCTCCATTTGACTTCATTCACATATTCCCTGCACACACAGCTGTCATAGGCTTTAACCCATAGGCTTTAATCATAGGCTGATGAGCGACATCAGCTGATAAGTGGGCAGGTATGATTTGGGGGGAAATGGCCTTGTGGTCTCCCAAGATTGGCCTGCAGGCTAGAAGTTCCCTGCTCCTGACCTAGAGAATACAATTGTGTCAGAAAATAGACTGTACTTATTTCCAATTGCCCTCTTCACCATTTATAATATTGCTGTTTTGTGCTATAACTGTGGCACAACTGGATGCTTTCACCTGCCCCAGCTGCAACAAAACATGTCTTTCCCACATTGGTCTCTACAGCCACAGCAGATACTGCAACCTTCCAACAGCTTGACTTCACTCCTCCATTGCCTCCCAAGACTGACAGATGCCAACAATGCAATGATGTGAAAACCAGTCTTGAAGCACTGAATGGGTTTTTAGTCATTTAGTTTAGAAATTGATTGAGAAATGGCCTTTTGAGCAAGTGTTTTAAATGGACGGGACATACCCCACATATCATCGTTAAGATGGGCAGAGAAAACCATAAATAAAACTAGCTTGACATTTGAAAGAAGGGGAAATAAACTCATAAATGGCAGGCAGCATTGATCAGTGATAATGAAATATCAGCTAAGTACACAGAGTGCCTTAAGTTTTCCTCCTCTGTTTTGATCAGGGTCAAATGTTAAACTTAATCCGTAAACCTATAAATGGGAATCAGGCCAGAAAAGCTGGGGGAGCCGAGATTTTCAGAACAGAACTGCTGACGCTCAACTCAAATGTCAGGCCCCAAATAAAGAAAGGATTCTCACAGGGCTGTATTCTGAAATAATATTAGGAATCAATAGGTATGTTCAGGTACTTTCCACTTAATGAATTTTAAAGGGGCAAATAAGAAAACAACAACAATATGTTGGCTGCAACGCAGCCAAAGCCTAGGCAGCATAGAAACAATATACCTTGCTTTTCTGACCATAGAAAATCACCCTCAAATCTAGACCTAATTTGGTTTCATTATATATTTTAATTCCTATGCATTTGTTTAGGAACATAGTACTCTGCTTTATGCTGAGTCAAACTGGTTTTGTCTACACCAGGGTTCCCAAAATATGGGTCTCCAGCTGGTTTTGGACTACAACTCCCATCATCCATAGCAAGCAGGAGCAGTGCTCAGGGATGATGGGAACTGTAGTCCAAAAACAGCTGGAGACCCACTTTTTGGAAACCCTGGTCTACACTATCTGGTAGTGGCTCTCCAGGGCTTCAGACAGGAGTCTCTGACAGCCTTACCTGGAGATGGCAAGAATGGAACCTGGGACCTTCTGCATGCAAGGCAGCTGCTCTAGCACTGAGCTACGACCCTCTCCCTTCTTTCCAAGCTATTTTTAGGGCCCTCCTATTCACCCCCCACATATAGGATTTCATGCCGCAAACACACTTCTATAAGAAGTGGCGCCCTTTTTAAACAGTAGTACGTCCTGTTTTAAGGGATGCGGGTGGCGCTGTGGGTTAAACCACAGAGCCTAGGGCTTGCCGATCAGAAGGCGGCAGTTCAAATCCCCGTGACGGGGTGAGCTCCCATTGCTCGGTCCCTGCTCCTGCCAACCTAGCAGTTCGAAAGCACCTCAAAGCGCAAGTAGATAAATAGGTACCACTCCAGCGGGAAGGTAAACGGCATTTCCGTGCGCTGCTCTGGTTCGCCAGAAACGGATTAGTCATTCTGGCCACATGACCCGGAAGCTGTACACCGGCTCCCTCAGCCAATAAAGCGAGATGAGCGCCGCAACCCCAGAGTCGGCCACGACTGGACCTAATGGTCAGGGGTCCCTTTACCTTTACCTTTAACTCCTGTTTATCAGATTCTAAGGAACCCTTATGCACCGTTCACTCTCTCCAGAAAGACATCCCTACTGAAGTTCTGATTATATGGACATTTGCATTGAATCAATTTAATTAAATGACTAGTCCATTAAAAAAGGAGGCTTTTAATCAACTCAAAAGTCCACCGTCAATGGACAGTCCTAAGCAACACTGTGAGATGATGCAAATAGGCACCCAATAACATTCCATAGAACCTTTGGGGTCTTTTCTTTAAAGCACAAATCATGAATTTAATGAACATATGCACCAGCAGAGCTATTAATCTTATTAAAATTCCTGGTTAGGGGTGTGTCTGACCCCTTGCAGGAGGCAGGTGAGCAAGTGCCAAAAAGGAGCCATTTGTGAGGAGGGGGAAGGATCTGCTTTCTCGGTGGAGAAATTGCACACAATGGAATAATTTGTCCGATTTCCGTCCTCCAACTGGTGGGGGTGGGGATTCTTGATTTAAATGAGATTCGGTGTCTTGCCCACTTGGGAGGTGGTCACTCACATGCCGGATGAGCGGTTAACAGCGTGAATTGCATTGTAATGCAGAATAAATGAGGGCTGACCACCTGCCCCCCACCATCGTATTCAGCCGGGCCCTGCTGCCACTTGCAATTACAAAGGACACGAGCAAAAGACACTTCGGTACTAGGGGAAGCATGACCTGTGCGGCACCGCTCATTTTGCACTGCACTTATTCAATACACCACTGCCCTATAATTTGCGATAGCATTGTTATCTGTTAGCCGCTTACACAGTCGCACCTTCATTATGTCCCTGGATGCCAGCGTTGGGCTGCCTGTCACATCTATTGATTGCACTCAAACGGCAATTTACATGGATCACTTGTGACCGTCCTCTGGAAGGGGGGGAGGGGAGTGCAGCCAAACACAATGGATATCCCTTCAGAGGAGTCGTCAGCTTTCTCCTGGGGACCTCAGAGGCACAGCAAACTGTCTCTTGGAAACCAATGTGACTCTAAGCACCACCATCAGCAAATATGCCACAGTTCATCAAACTCCGAGCTGGTTCTTGCTTTGCCCAAAATGTCAAGGTGCCACTCTCTTCCCTGCTGTTTGCTAAATTATTTGTGAAGTTGCTTAAGGCAAGCGAAGGTCAAGGAGGTTATCAGACGGGTGGTCTTTGGCTTTCCTTCCTGCCCTCAGCAATATCGGAAACCGCTCGTTCAAAAGAGGGGTTTGTTGTTGTTTTTTCCTCCATCTGAGCTTCAGCTGTAGAGGTAATAACTGTTTGTTACTGGGAATTACCAGTTCAGTTCAGGATCAAAGCAGGATTTCTTGCTTTGGTGCTCCGTGTAATGAAGCTCTGATGGTGTTTCCTGATGAGTGCTCTGATGAGTGCTCTGATGGTGTTTCCTGCTTGGCAGGGGGTTGGACTCGATGGCCCTTGTGGTCTCTTCCAACTCTATGATTCTATGATTCTATGAAGCTGATAAACAGAGAAGGGCTTCTGATGAAGATGGCAAGGACCTCAGCTGGAATGCCTTCAAAGCCAGCAATGCCTTTGCCCAGCTTGGGTTGGTGCACCAAGAGCATCTGTTCCTGGGGAAGTCAGACCAGCCCTTAGTTATACCTGGACTGGGTTACTGCAATGCCTTCTACATGGGACTACCTTTAAAGTGTACAAAGAAAGAATTAGTAAAAAGAATGCAGCGGGGGTGGACATCAGTGGTTGGACATGTATCATGCATATTTCACCTGTCCTGAAAGGGCTGAATTGGTTGCCAATTTGTTTCTGGGCCCAGCTCAAAATGCTGGTGCTGATCTTTAAAGCTCTAAGTGGTTTCCTTCCAGGCTACCTGTCAGGGATTGGTTGGACACTGATGCTGGTTGGATGCTGATGAGTAGGCTACGGGTGAAAGGGGGCCAGAGACCGACTTGCAAGAAGGGATCGGTGAACTGGGGAGCCTGTAGCAGCCAGGAGGTGAGAGTCAGAGGCAGGAGAAGCTGCAGGATTGGAGAGGGAAGAACAGGCACAGGAGGACGGAGAGAAAGGTAAGGTCCCCACCTCTCCTGCTCCACTGTCTCTCAGGACCAGGTGAGGATTGGAGAAGGAGGAGCAGAATCGGGTTACACACAGGCAGAGTCTTCACCTGCTTGTGTGCCACTCAGGTTGGGGAGATATATAAGCTGAGATTGAGGGCGGGGCCTCTCTGTTGTGGCAACTGCCTCTTAAGGTGCACACCTAGGAGTAGTTGAGAGACGTAGGACAGATGGACATGCCTTTCCCTAACCTGTAAATGTTCTTGTGACAATAAAGAGTTAATTCCTCACTCTGGACATTCCTTGCCCGACAGAGCTGTGGCGGTACCTTAGAAACAGCCCTCTTCCATATTAGCTTGTCTGGACTTCATCATCAGACAGAGAGGCAGTTCTCTGCGTCTCATCTATATGGGAGGCTCAGCTGATGGGAATCAGAGAAAGGGCCTTCTCTGTGGCTGCACCTAAACTGTGGCACTCTGTACCCCAGGAAACTCAGTTGGCTCAGTCAGTTATGGTGTGTCAATGGAGGTGAAAACTGTTTAGGCAGGTATTTTATCAAATGAGTTTTTATTATCAAATGAGCTGCCTGTTTTTATTATATTGCCATTTTTAAAAAATCATGTTGTATTACATTGTTGGGTTTAATTGTTGTCAGTCACCCTTAGTGTTATGTGGGCATCAGAAGGACAGGATATGATTTTTAAACATAAATAAATAGTCATAGTCAATTATTTATATACCACATTTTCTGCAAATATACCCGCGCTCAAAGCAGCTCACATTAAAAAAGAAAAAACAGTCTAGATATAGTAGTGCAATAACAATATGTAACAGAAAGTATTACTGCAAAATAACACTAATGGGTGAATATCAACAATTTAGCAGTTCATTTAGCTTATCAAAATTTAAGTGAGCATAAAGGTCAAGTGCAAACAGCCAACAACTTTGCATCAAAAGTAGCCCCAAAGCTCATAACATGCAGATGCTCTCCTAGGCTGGATCTCAGCCCTGGTGTGCCACACGAAAGGCAGAGATGGAGGGCAAATTAAACGGACTATGGGGGAAACCAGTGGGAATCTGCTGCCACCTTATTCTCCTGAGTTAGCAGCTCACAAAGAATCTCCAAGCTGCAGCCCTGGTCACTCTGATCCTTAAGGGTAGCCCAGTCCTCAAGGGCAGTAGAGAGCCGTTTCCAAATCCCATGTCATTTCTCGTCAAATCCACTGAAACACCCATCGCATGTCTTTCCAGGGAGTGCTTCATGTGCACGAATCACTTAAAGCAAAAAAAAGGGGGGGGGGAGTCAAGTTGTTGGTAAGTCAAAAGAAGGAGAGAAATGAGTGGCACCCAGGTGCGAAGTGCTCAAATGCATCGTTAAATGAAATGCATGCCTCTTCGAGCCTGTCTTTATTTAAACATCACAGGTAAGTTCTTGACACGTTTCCCGCAGCTCCGTTCCATTTATCACATTGATTAACATACCAAGCCATTAATTCTATCTGCCTTTTTTTTAAAAAAAAAAAAAAATGCTATTCTTTTTGCTCTGGGCCCAAGACTCCAGGTTTCCGACCACAGTTGCTATGGGTAACTGGTGCTCCCAAGGGAAGGCCTTCGCAGCCTGGTCCTAACCATGTTAACTTGGAAACCAGTCGCACTGCTGAACTCGGTGGTTATGAAGGGGTAATCTCATCAAACTCAGTGGGACTAACCATCACACCTCTGCAGCCAATGACAGGCTTGAGCAGAGTACAGCAGGGTGGAGGCGGCTGGGTCGCCAGGGCAATGGGGCAGTGTACCTCCTCATGGCTGATGTGAGATGCAACTAGGCCTCAAGGTCATTTGTGAGTTGCCATTCCTGCTTCAAAGATCGCAAAGTATTATAGTTCAGTGGCAGAACATAGGTTTGATCCATTGCAACTCCAGACACAGCTGGAGAAAACTGTTGTTTGTTGTTGTTTAGTCGTTTAGTTATGTCCGACTCTTTGTGACCCCATGGACCAGAGCATGCCAGGCACTCCTGTCTTCCACTGCCTCCCGCAGTTTGGTCAAACTCATGCTGGTAGCTTCGAGAACACTATCCAACCATCTCATCCTCTGTCGTCCCCTTCTCCTTGTGCCCTCCATCTTTCCCAACATCAGGGTCTTTTCCAGGGAGTCTTGGCAGGGGGTTGGACTCGATGGCCCTTGTGGTCTCTTCCAACTCTATGATTCTATGATTCCCTTCTCATGAGGTAGCCAAAGTATTGAAGTCTCAGCTTCATGAGCTTCACAATCTGTCCTTCCAGTGAGCACTCAGGGCTGATTTCCTTAAGAATTCATAGGTTTGATCTTCTTGCAGTCCATGGGACTCTCTAGAGTCTTCTCCAGCACCATAATTCAAAAGCATCAATTCTTCGGCAATCAGCCTTCTTTATGGTCCAGCTCTAACTGTAGGACATGTCATTTTAGGGGGAGAAAACTGTAGGACGTGTCATTTTAGGGGGTGAAACCTAATTTTCGCAAATCTTCAGTAAAAGGTCTTAGGGTGTGAGGATAAAGCTCAGGGCAACTGCTTTGCATGCAACAAGTTTCGGGTTCAGTCCATGGCATCTCTAGGTAGGGCTGAGAGAGACCCCTGGCTGAAACCCTGGAGAGCTGCTGCCAGCCAGAGTAGACAATACTGCCCTAGATGGAGCAGTGCTCCAGTTCTAGATAAGGCAGCTTCCTTTGCTTGTATCCCCCTGAGTGCATGTACAGTTTTGTTTTCTTGAGATTTCTGTTTGTTTTCTCAAAAGTTGTGAGTCATTTAAACCCGAGAACAATTGAGGAAGATAAAAGAGAAGAGAAGCTTTCTCTTGGTATTTCGGTGTTGGCTGAAACCAATAATTCAGTGTCATGGGAGATGATCTAGTGAGTCAGCAAACATGAAATATCTACAGAGGACCCTTTGTTCAGCTGTTTTTCCCCCACCCAGTGCCTCAGGTTGTCAACAGGAAGGCATAAAATAAATTTTAGATTCTAAATAAGGCATCTTTATGTAAGATATCAATACATCTCTGGGATAAAAAATGGATGGAATCTGAGCCAGGCACTGATGTAGAATTTTGTTTTCCTGAAAGTGCTTTAGCCTGTAACCCTGAGGAATGATGCTAATGAAGTTGATTTAGTACCGGCGTGGGGGGTAGGGTGGGAGGGAATGATTAAAACCATGTTGAACTATAACATCTTTGGTTGGCAGAGTTTGGGGAATCATTTTCTCCTGACTTGACCCTGACTTGAGTCTGTCCAGTTTGTCTTTTTATTTAAGAGTCTTTTTCATACATTATCTGCTTCAAGCACACGACTGAGGCTTTATTTTTAAGTGTGCACCAAGAGTGAGTGTGGCACATTCCTAAGCTGTAAGCAGGACAAGCTGAATACTTTGAAAGCAAAGCATTCCCCAAGTTACAAACTCTCTTGCACCCTGGCAGGGTCTTTGTGAAGAGAAAGGGGGATAACAGCAGATATGTTTGTTTATTATTATTATTATTACAGCTAAGCAGCCAGCATAGCAAAACCAGAATTTCAGCATAATTTTTACATAAACATTAAAATGGTCCAAGTGGAATTTAACAATCAATATACGAATTAAATAGATTTAAAATATGTGTCCAAGGAAATATATACTCCATTAAAAGTTTTGTTTTTTAAAAAACAGGAGAATTTTACTGTGAGCTGTTTGTGGAGCTATATAATATTTTGCTTTCTTGGCTATTGCACAAAACCTAGCTACATTTTTGGTGACAGCAGATATATTGTCAGGAACATCATGGAGGTAGTAAGCCAGAATTCTCTTTTTAGCAAGCCTGTCTGCCATGTGAATGCAGCCTTGGAGTTCTCCAGAATATGAAGGTTTTCTGACTCCCCATCTTCCCACCAGTTCAACCAGGTAAAACTCCCAAGACAGATTAGACTTGTGTGACTGGAACCACAGCTGCAGCCATGCTTGGATAATAAGTGGCCCTGTGTAATCCTATTGACCTGTCAGCTGCCTCTGATATTGTGGGCCACGGCATTTTGTTGACCCGCTTCCTGTAGACACCGGCTGGGCTGAGCAGGCAAAACTCTCTTGCAGTCCTGTGATATACTCAGTCCTCAGGGAGTGCAACTGATGAGCTGCACCCACTGACCCGAGAGTTATTTCTCTTGCTTGCATGTGCTCAGCTGAAGAGAAAAGCCTTTATCGAATGCTTTGTTCAGCTTGTAGCTAAATACGACTAGATGTGTCTTTAAGGATCGCTGGTGTTGAGAGGCTCCTAGTTACACCCCACCTGATTGGGTCTTCTCCACCAAAGCAGGGGTGGGGCATCTTAGCCCTGGGGGGCCAAATGTTGCCCTCCAAGCCCCTCTATGTGACTTGGGATCAGGGCTGGATTTAGCTTTGATGAGGCCCTAAGCTACTGAAGGTAATGGGGCCCTTTATATGTCCAGCTGTCCTTTGTCAACAACAAATTGTCACTGTTTTTTGTGTTGAATATATGCTATATGGTAATTTATGGATCTAATAGGTATCTAAAGCCATTTGCACATGCAGAATGTAGGCACCCTATACATACAAATGAGCAAACCAGTGATATTTTAGGGAGCAGGCTAGCAGGTGGGGCCCATTATTTACATTATAGGAGCCTACACAACGCAAAACACTTGCTGTATGTAGGTTTTATTTTATTTCTTTTTTATATTATATTTTGGAAATGTACATCCAGTTTTTTTCCTTTAATTGTTTTTGGGGGCCCCAAGAGAGAGGGGGCCTAAGCTTGTTTAGCTTATACGTAAATTCAGCACTGCTCAGGATGCTTCTCAGGCTACACCCCATCATTGGTCCTGCTTCACACCCTCATTGAGTGGTTCTGCCGGGTTGTAGGACACAGAAGGGCATGTGAGTGTGTGCAGAAAGGCCAGCCAACTGCTCAAAGGTAACATTTATACTCATTCCTCCACCCACTTTGGCCTGCGCTTCCCGGAAGGCTGCCCTGAAAGAATAGACTAAGAAATAGAAAAAAGAAAAAGGTTTCCCCTTCTTACCTACAGCTTCCTATCACTTGGGAAGCAATGACAAAGTTGCCATTTCACTGCAGCTTTTCATTTTCCTCTGCTTCTGCCTTCCTCTAATATTGTGTCCGCCAGCGAAGTTCATTCTGTTAGTTTGAAATTATAAGGGCCTCCCAGCGAGAAGTGCATCACTCTGTCTGCATGCTCCGTACTTTGAGCTTACTTAACTTCTCTTGTACTGTCCCCCTTTTTTTTATTTCATACAAAAATGCCAAGGAAAGTGAAAAAGCTTTCATTCAGGGAAAGGGGCAAGTGACTGTGGAGTTTAAACCTGGCCTGTTGTTGCAGCCCTGGCAGCTACTATTCCAGAACGTTCCTTCCCCCCCTTCCGTTCTTTGAACTTTGCTTGCAGGTTAATGAGAGTTCACAAGGTCTTTATCAAAGCCTCAAACCCTGCAAATTGCAATTGCTGCAAAAAGAGAGTGGGGGGAACCTAACAATGCACTTGATGTACAGAATCAGATCAACTTCAAAGAGAGAAAGGCTTGCTTGGCGCTGAGTAATTTCTCCCCTTCTTCCAGATGACAAATGTTAACCAGTGGGTATGGATCCGCTCCCTTCTTTCTTTCCTGAAACCCCTGGATGCTTGGCCTCTCGAGCTATAGGCACTCTCTCTGCAAATAGTCACACTGTCAGCAGCTCTTTGGGAGAAAGTAGGGCAAGAGTGGATTAATGCAGGAATTTTGTAGCAGGAAGCTCTGGTGTCTCACCTGTATGAGCTCAGGACTGCATTTCGGCCCTGCTTCAGTGCTCTTCGGCATCCTTTATCTCGTAAAGTCTAGAGACCTCAGCTTCTTTCCCCTTGTGCCACCCCACCTCCCACCTGGTGAGGCAACAGAGTGAACTGCCAGGCAAAACTGAAGGCACAGAGTCATCCTAAACCCTTTTAAAATGTGGCTCTTTTCTGGTGTGTGTGTTACTGGCTTGTTGTTTTTATTCTGATTATATATGTTGTGATCATTTCTGTAAACTGCCCTGAGACCTCCGTGTATAGGGCGGTATATGAACTCAATCAATCAATAATAACCAGCCTAATTTTTGCGCTTTGGCATTTTGCTTCATCCCACCCACCCTACACTGTTTTTCTTCCAGCCTGATGAAAAGTTCTAGAGAGCTCAAAAGCCTATTGTATTTCTATCCCATTCATGGTTCTCCCCCTCCTCCTTTGTAGACTCACTTGCAGTGCCCCACTCCCATAGGGGGGAAACCCAGGTAAACAATTTAAAATAGGCCGCAACATTTATTGATTACAGATGCAGGCAGGCTTTGGCTCAGGCACTGGGTGCATAATCATTATCAGCCTCCAAATGGAGGGCTGACGCTTAAGCACGGACATGCCTGAGGTGCCATGCTTGGACGCAGTTGGCCTTCGTTCCCAGGTGGCGGACCTGAGTGAAGACTTCTCCACTCTGGCCTGCCAACCAGGCTCCACCGCTCTGATAGGGCAATTTCAAACTCCAGGATGGCAGCCGGCCATGGAGGCATTCCAACAGCCAGATGCCATGGTGAAGTCATTTTGTCCCCTGGGTGTGTGAGGGGCCACTGGGTGGCAAATGCCGCCCACCTCTGGACCAGGTAAGAGGCCATTAATCCTCACAACTACCCTGTAAAATAGGTTAGGCTGAGAGGGAGCGACTGTCCTGAGGTCACTCAGTGAGCTTCATGGCTCGGTGGGGACTTGAACCCTGGTCTCCCAGGTCCTAGTCCAACACTCCAACCACTATGCCACAGCAGCTCGCATTTGATAAGTTTTGTCTTGTATCAACCCACCTGTGGATTTTGGAATGTGTGCTTCCCTCCCTCCTGCCACCCCTTATGTACAAAACACAGGTACCTTTGCTTTTCATGTTGCCTTGGAGACTACCAAATCTAGTCATTCAGGGCAGATCCATGATCAAAGGGAAATTGTTTTCTAACTCCAGAAGAGGGAACTTGCATGCTGAACATCACATCCCCACCAGCCACTAGACAAGGCTATGCAATTTGGCTTCCGTTAACTCTTTTACTGAAACATTGCCCCAAATTAACCTCCGGTCTTACCAAAATAAGGACTTCCATGTTTCTTTTTACAGCTGGTTTTTGCCTCACCAGCAATACGTGCCCTGTTTAGGGAAGCTTTTAATGTTTAATGCATTATGGTGTTTTAATATTTTGTTGGAAGCCGCCCAGAGTGGCTGGGGAAGCCCAGCCAGATGGGCAGGGTATAAATAATATATTATTATTATTATTATTATTATTATTATTATTATTATTATTATTAGTGCACTCCACATGAAAGAGATCCAGGTAACATCAGAGCATTTCCAAAAATGGGGATCAAACTTTGCTTTTCTGAGAAACATCATGAAAAGGTGGCCACAAGGAGAATGAGTAAGAACAACTCTTTTAATATAACACCATTTGTGGAGAGAGAGAAACCACACAGCATGTTAATGCACATAATGCAGAACTGAAGAGACCGACCCCTAAATTCCCCTCTCAGAGCTTCAACTCTCAGTGTTCCCTGTGAAGAGGGGTTGATTCTTAAACCATTCTGAAAACTGTAGCTCTGGGATGACAATAGACAGGTATCCTGACAACTCTCAGCTCAATAGACAACAGGTATCCTGACAACTCTCAGCTCCCTTTCCAACCACAGCTCCCAGAATTCATAGGGGGAAGCCATTACTATTTAAAGTGGCGCTTTAAAGGTATGGTGTGGAAATGGCCACAAAGGAATCATGGGTCCACACACACAAGTTTCCTGGCTGGCCAGCTAGACATTCTCCACACACACACCCCAAAAGAAGATTTATGTCACCAGAATAAAAGAGGACATCAATTTGTGCATGTAGTAATTTATTTGTTTAGGCACAACTTTAGAAATAATTGCTATGATTTTTCAGTAGAAATGCAATGCCTCTCACCATAACTGAAAGACACCAGGTTTTTTTATGTGTCTGCTCAGTCTGCTGACCAGATGCTGCTAACTAACCATTGATGAGCACCTTCAAGGTCCCACTCTGTCATTTAATGCTTTCTTGTGTTGAAATTAGACTTGGGGCTAGGAGGCTCTTCAAATACAGGACAGGCCTCTGAAGTAGGACACAAGCTACATTTGACTTTTTTTGTAAAATAAAATAAAAAAAACCCGACGAGGCTCATTTCCTTTCCTCTGAAATCAATTGGACTTCTTCCTGAGCCAACACGGATAGGACCTGTCTTGTCTGCGCAGATGCAGAAGGGTAACAAAGTCCCCAGACTACGTGAGTACAATTTTACTTTCAAATGAAAGCTTGCACGAGGGGTGGAAGAACTCAGCGAAGCTTCACGGGCATCAAGGATTTGAAATAACAAGTTTGTAATAACCGGAAAGTTACTGAGAGTAAACCATTTCACATCAGGGGAGATGACCTAGATTGAGACCAGAGAGTTTTGACTTTATTTATTTATTTTTTTAGGCTAAAGGGGGGGCCCCAATGAACATGGCCCGGCTGTTCTCACAAGACTGAGTGCAGGCAGAGGAAAGATTAATCAGAATGTGAATAATTTAGCATAATTTTCCTTGCCTCCAAGTTCACAGATTTTGCTTCCAATATCGCTCTTTAAGGAGATGGATAAAGAAATACTTTGACAGGTGCTTCATGACATAGAATTGTAAGAGTTGAAAAGGACTCCAAGGGTCATCTAGACCAACCACCTCACATTGCAGGAATCTCAACTGGTTCACACATAACAGATGACCATCCATGGTGCAGCTTATCAGGCCCTGGATAGTTGAATTCATTGCCACCTTATTACCACCTCTTTCCCTATATTGGGTTGCAGCTCCCTTGCATTATTTATTCTGTTATCACCAGGTTGGGCCCTGCTTTCCCTTTGGGTGAAGACAGAGGCTAAGTATGTGTTGAGCATTTCCACCTTCTCTCTGTTTAGAATTGTGAAACTTAAAATGAAGTCTTCTGAATTTGGCTTCATGGGAACTGATGATTAAAACAGTACATATTGTATGGCTGTTTTGCAAGGATCTATTTATTTACCAGATAGTTGTGCCCATTAGACTGCACACCCTCATTTTCTCCTATAACAACAACAACAACAACAACCTAATTACTGACTCTTTAACTCAAATCAAGATGTGAAATTGCCTCAGTCTCCATTCTTCTCATTTCTTTCTCCCAAAATAGGCTTCTCACTCACCTACTTTTTCCTCAAGTTCCTGTATTTCTGAAAGCTGTCTCCATTGACCCCCTTCCTCAGTTGTGGCCCTTGCCTTCTTTACCTGCTGGGATCACTTCTCAGTAATCAAACTGCTCCTCAAAACCACTCCTATCTCCAGAACCAATGTGATGTTTTTTATCTCAGCCAAACTGACAGCTTCCCTCACCTCATAGAACAGTTGCAAAACAGGTTCTAACCTGTTTCCTCCACCAGGTTGGAATGGTTTTGAAAAATGCTGTGCCATCATCCCTCCAGTCCAGCTAATCAATGATACAAGCACAATACAATATAGGGCAGGGCAGGGGGTGGCTAACCCCTGGCTCAAGCAACGTTTCCTGCCCCCTCAAGACCCCACTGACCTTGGTGGCAGCAGCAACAAGAGAGAGAAAATCAGAAAGGTTTGCTGCATGGACAGGAATGTATAATTCTCACCACTGTGCCCTGCTTGATAACCCCGCTGCTCAGTTGATCAACTATACGGTGTGGGGCATACTGCACAAGATAGCAGGGTGGCCACATTCACCACGGACATGGATTTTCCCTCCCCCAAAGGTTGCACTGCACATGACCAGTCCAGCAGTGCAAGGAGGCTATGGAATGGAGAAGTGGTGGCCATCTTCAAGCCATAGGGATGCCCCTTTAAGGCTCTGAAAGGGAGCCTGGAAGAGGTGGTCTGGAGACAGTGGCTTAATCGCCCCAGTCTGCTCCCAATATTTGTTGGAACAAGTTTCTCATTTGCTGCTCTCCGTGGTCCAGTATCTTCTGAACAGCCTTGCAGTTGTGGGATCTGGCACTAAACCAGAATTCAGTACCTCAAAGAGTTATGTGGAGGAAGGAATGCCAACAGGTCTAGCTTGATCCCTGTGCTCCCTGGTCTTTGATTGCTGAGTGTCCTTTTCTCTAACATTCTTAAATCCTGCAGGATCCCAACAGGGAAATTTCATAGGCAAGCGAATTTGAGCTGTGACTGTTTGCATGAGGATATTTCCACTTGGTTTGGTTCAGCCCTAGAATCCCAAAGGTGCCCCCTGGGAAAGAGCAGTGGTGTGGCAGACTGGTTAAAGGGGAAACCAGTTTTGTTGCCCTCTGTGCCTTTAAATCTGTTGCCTAACTTTTGTTTTGCCACCGTTTATATTTCATGGTTTCTGAGTTTCTCAGTCGACAGCTGTTTTCCTGCTCTCTGTCCTTCTTTCTTGGCTTGCTTAAGCCTCTCCGTACCCATCAACTAATCACACGGTTTCCTAAACACAGCAGTTTAGAACCTCTTCATCTCCCTTTTTTTTCTCATCCGTTGCTCTGAACTAAGCAAAACCAAAAAAGATTTCCCTTATCAGCTCATCGGCCATGTTTGTATATAGCACTAAGCCACAAACTATGGTTTAGTAAGCCATACCGTTCTGAATTTGCAAGAAAGCAATCCTTTTAGTGTGGTAGCATCTATACTTTGGAACTCCCTACCTATTGACGACAGGCAGCCATCTCCACACTACAGTGGTACCTCGGGTTAAGAACTTAATTCATTCTGGAGGTCCGTTCTTAACCTGAAACTGTTCTTAACCTGAGGTACCACTTTAGCTAATGGGGCCTTCCGCTGCTGCCGTGCCGCCGCCGCGCGATTTCTGTTCTCATCCTGAAGCAAAGTTCTTAACCTGAGGTAATATTTCTGGGTTAGTAGAGTCTGTAACCTGAAGCATCTGTAACCCGAGGTACTACTGTACTCCTTTCAGCACCTGCTCAAAACATATTTGTCCAGGCAAGCCTACCTAGACATGTAAAAGTTGTCATGTTTTTTCATCTAGTTTTAGCTTATTGTTGCTTTTAAATATTTTCTAATGTTTTAAATCCTTGCTTTTAACTGATTCCCCTGCTAACTGTATTTTATTATTTTCCTAAACCACTTTGAGGTTTTATTACAGCCTAGTGGTATATAAATGCTTCTATTATTATTATTATTATTATTATTATTATTATTATTATTATTACTATTATTTTACAATAGGTGCTGCTTTCCTCACCCCAGCAAGATATCTGGCACCAGCTGGAATCTCACTGGACACTGAAGGCAAATAAGCCTTGTCCTTTAATAATAATAATTAAAAAAAAACCTGGTCACCCTGTTCTGTACAGAATAGCACATTTCCTCCCTAGCTGTGTCAAAATAAAGAAATAAAGGAATCTAGGGCTGCAGCCCTGTTCCAACATACCTGTGCGTAAGCTGTACTGAAGACAGTGGGACCTATTTCTGGATGGAGTAAATAGATCTAGGGTGCTTCCAGGTCAGTATTCCTTGTGGGATGGGTGCTAGTTGTGCCAGCAAGCTGCTGCTGCTGCTGCTTCCTCCTCCTCCTCCTCTTCTTCTTCTTCTTCTTCTTTGCAACATCTGCACCGCGTGGAAAGGAACAGGCATGGCAGTGGTGAAATGGACATGTCTCCATTCCTTTTTTTTATGAATCCTGACTTGACACCATTTCACCTCAGAAGTGAAACTAGCAGCTGTTTTTTTCCAACAGCACCACAAGGGGGAAGAGCTGGGAGAGGGGAGGGAGACTGGGAAGACAATGGATGGAGGGGCAAGTAAATGATGATGATGATGATGATGATAGGTGGGAATCTACACCATCCCCAACCATGCCAACGACCACAGTGCTGGGTGAGATCCCATGGACAGTAATACTAAAAGGAAAGGGAGTTCATGATGGCTGGGAGTTTGTTAAGAGGGAGATAGTAAAAGCACAACTTCAGGCAATACCAATGAGACGGAAACAGGGAAGGTGCCTAAAGAAGCCAGGGTGGCTATCTAAAGAACTTTTAACTGAGTTAAGATTAAAAAAGGATGTGTACAAAAAATGGAAAAGGGGGGAAACCACCAAAGAGGAATTCAAACAAATAGCCAGCACGTGTAGACATAAAGTCAGAAAAGCTAAAGCACAGAATGAACTCAGGCTTGCTAGAGAGGTTAAAAGCAACAAAAAAGGCTTTTATGGGTATGTTCGTAGCAAAAGGAAGAACAAAGAAACAGTGGGGTCACTCAGAGGAGAAGATGGTGAAATGCAAACAGGGGATACAGAAAGGGCTGGACTCCTCAATGCCTTCTTTGCCTCAGTCTTCTCCGATAAAGAAAACAATGCCCGACCTGAAGAATTTGGAGCAAATGATTCAGCAGAGGAAACACAGCCCAGAATAACTAAGGAGATAGTACAAGAATACTTGGCTAGTTTAGATGTATTCAGGTCTCCAGGCCCAGATGAACTGCATCCAAGAGTATTAAAAGAACTGGCAGAGGTGATCTCAGAACCACTGGCAGTCATCTTCGAGAATTCCTGGAGAACAGGCGAAGTCCCGGCAGACTGGAGGAGGGCAAATGTTGTCCCTATTTTCAAAAAGGGGAAAAGAGAGGACCCAAATAATTACCGCCCAGTCAGTCTGACATCAATACCAGGGAAGATTCTGGAGCAGATCATTAAGCAAACAGTCTGTGAGCACCTAGAAAGGAATGCTGTGTTGACCAATAGTCAGCATGGTTTTCTGAAAAATAAGTCATGTCAGACTAACCTGATCTCGTTTTTTGACAGAATTACAAGCCTGGTAGATGAAGGGAACGCAGTGGATGTAGCCTACCTTGATTTCAGCAAGGCATTTGACAAGGTGCCCCATGATATTCTTGTAAAGAAGCTGGTAAAATGCAGTCTTGACTATGCTACCACTCAGTGGATTTGTAACTGGCTGACTGACCGAACCCAAAGGGTGCTCATCAATGGTTCCTCTTCATCCTGGAGAAGAGTGACTAGTTGGGTGCCACAGGGTTCTGTCTTGGGCCCAGTCTTATTCAACATCTTTATCAACGACTTGGATGATGGACTCAAGGGCATCCTGATCAAATTTGCAGATGACACCAAACTGGGGGGGGGGGGTGGCTAACACCCCAGAGGACAGGATCACACTTCAAAACGACCTTGACAGATTAGAGAACTGGGCCAAAACAAACAAGATGAATTTTAACAGGGAGAAATGTAAAGTATTGCACTTGGGCAAAAAAAATGAGAGGCACAAATACAAGATGGGTGACACCTGGCTTGAGAGCAGTACATGTGAAAAGGATCTAGGAGTCTTGGTTGACCGCAAACTTGACATGAGCCAACAGTGTGACGCGGCAGCTAAAAAAGCCAATGCAATTCTGGGCTGCATCAATAGGAGTATAGCATCTAGATCAAGGGAATTAATAGTGCCACTGTATTCTGCTCTGGTCAGACCTCACCTGGAGTACTGTGTCCAGTTCTGGGCACCACAGTTCAAGAAGGACACTGACAAACTGGAATATGTCCAGAGGAGGGCAACCAAAATGGTCAAAGGCCTGGAAACGATGCCTTATGAGGAACGGCTAAGGGAGCTGGGTATGTTTAGCCTGGAGAAGAGGAGGTTAAGGGGTGATATGATAGCCATGTTCAAATATATAAAAGGATGTCACATAGAGGAAGGAGAAAGGTTGTTTTCTGCTGCTCCAGAGAAGCGGACACGGAGCAATGGATCCAAACTACAAGAAAAAAGATTCCACCTAAACATTAGGAAGAACTTCCTGACAGTAAGAGCTGTTCGACAGTGGAATTTGCTGCCAAGGAGTGTGGTGGAGTCTCCTTCTTTGGAGGTCTTTAAGCAGAGGCTTGACAACCATATGTCAGGAGTGCTCTGATGGTGTTTCCTGCTTGGCAGAGGGTTGGACTCGATGGCCCTTGTGGTCTCTTCCAACTCTATGATTCTATGATTCTCCTTTAATCAGTCCCGGATTACCAAAGAGGCAGAGTTCAGCACTGGCCTATGGGCCCCACGCTTATTAGAGGCCCCACAACAATAAATCAGAATAATTTTGATTTGATCTTGATAGAAAATTACAATCAAGCTTTCTTAGTTTTAGGTGATAATTTGCAAAGGGCCCCCCAGACTTTCGACTGCCTAGGGGCCTCCACAGGGTTTAATCCAGCTCTGCCTTCATTAGATGTTCTGAAACAGAATAGATGCCCCATTATTGGGGATTATTTAGCTGCAATTCCTGCTGGACTAGATGACCCCTTGGATCCCTTCCAAGCCCATAAATCTAAGATTCTATTCTTCCTATGCTGCCATATTCTCCCCGCATGCATCCCATCCATCTAATCCAGATTTACCCTTCCCCAGGAAAATTACGTGTGTATATATTCAGACATGCTGTGTGAAGGATTGTGTGTGTGTGTGTTTTTATTTTGGTACAGTATCATTTATTAAGTATTTTATACGTTTACCTGAGAGTGAATCCCAGTGAACATAGTGGGATCTACTTCTCAGTAAACAAGCCTAGGAACAAAACTGCGTAGGAAGGCGTTTTGGTTTGGGGTTTGTTTGGTGACTGAGCGAAAGATTGCACTTTCTGGTACTGCGGTTTGTAAAGCCACCAGCTTAGGCACTTTACCGAATTCCTTTGAACACAGTGGAACTTATGCGTAAAAATAAATAAATTGCAAGAGGGGAGTAAAAAAAAAAAGAGTTTGCAGTAAACTAAACACTGAAAGGAAAGGGATGTTGCTGGGGATTTTGGGCCATTTTTTGTGTGTGTACTGTCCTTTTCATAGCTACATTCTTGCACCCGGGTAAGTTTCGTAGAACGCAGTGGGACTTAAGACGTGCGAAGAACGGCACCATCAGACTGAAAACCTCTTTGCGCGATTACTCGGGAGTAAGGCGCACGCGCACAAAAACCATCAACTCCGCGGGACGCACTTCTTTCCCAAATGGGGCAGCGGTGCGTTACGGGGGAGGATGCATCGGCTCGGACTGTATAAGAAACTCTCCCGCCGGCTTCTTGTAGTACACCGGCCGGCAGGCTGCCGGTGGGGCTTTTGTGTTTTCTTTTTATTCCCTTTACAACAACTCCCCTCCGGGCCCGTTCTGCCTTCTTTCCCTATCAGGTCCCGGACACATCCATCAGCCCCAATGGGAGCTGAGTGTGCAAGCTGACAAGGGATGGATGGATGGATGGAGACCGGGGGTGGCTGGTGGTAGGAATGAAGGGGGGGTGCGCGCTTCTGCTGGTGGTGCTGCTGATGTCAGAGCCAGGAGACAGTTGTGATTGGATCTAATTAGACTTTGCAGCAGCAAATAGACGCGCTCCCTGCATGATCGCCTTCAAAGTGGCTGCTGGGGCCAAACAACTAGGAGAGAGGTGCAAAAAAAAAAAAAAAAGGAGAGGGGGGAAAAAAGAACGAGAGAAAGAAACAGAAAGAAAGGAGAGAGAGAGAAAAAAAGGGGGGAAAAGTGGGCGCCGTGCATTTCCTGCCCCTGATAAAGCAAAGGCGCCCTGCGAGTGAGGGAAAGCTGCCGAGGAGGAAGAAGAGGGAGGGAATCACAGGTGAGCCTCCCGGTCGTCGCCTTTAATTCATTTATTTGGAAACTCTACCTGCGCCCGGCGCGCTCTCGGTCCCTGGCTTGGGAAGCGTCGCAGCGCAGGCACTTGAGCGCAGCTGGCCAAAAGCAACAAAAAAATTAAAAAGAGGCGCACGATCCGCGCGCAGCTGCTCTGGGTTTGCTGGTTCATAAAAGTCCCACCCGGCTTCGTAGACCTCGCAAGCGGCGGCGGCGGCAGAAGCACCACCACCACGGGCGATCGGGAGCAGGGAGGGGGCGTCGCAGGCAGGCAGCCGACTTTTCTCGCTCTCGCTGCGCGGTCCCCGAGCCAGGCGAGCGCGGAGCCAACGCGCTGCTGCTGCTTCTCCTTGTTGCCTCAACTACCGGCGATGACCTCCGTCCTGGGCACCGGCCGAGCACCGGGAGGGCCGGGGAGCCAACTGAAATGCAAGTCCAAGAGGAGGCGGAGGAGGCGGTCGAAGAGGAAAGGTAAGCGCTGCCTCTTTATCACTCCCCCCCCCCTTCCCCAAATTTCCCTTTTGCCTTCGCCTTCTGCATCTGTTTGGTTCCTGGTTTGATTTTGGAGAGGTTGGCGGGGCGGGGGACATCCTGCTTGTGCCGACTTACTGCGGGGACGGGGACGAAGGGATGGCTTTTTGGTACTCTTGTTCCGATGTGGCATCCCCCGAGCATCTTCTGGGCGCCTGGTTTCGGGGATGGGCTGTCTCAGTTTTTTCACTCCACCTGCGTTTACCTCCGAAATCCTCCCCGCACCACCACCCAAACAGGCAGGTAAATGTCTGGCAGGCGGAGTGTGCTTGTAAAGGGGGGGATTACAGTATATATTTTACGTGGGGGATTATTTGCGGAGGGCTAAAGCCAAGAGTGATGGGAAGAGAAAGAGCTTTTTTCTCCCTCCTTCCCATGTGCTGGCATCAACACAGCCAGATTCCGCAGCGCAAGTCAAAACATCTCTAGCAGGTGATTCCTTTGACCCTGTCAGAGGTAAAAAAAATTATCACATGATTCGTAAAATGGGTGAAAGTGGAGGGGGGGCTGGACTAGTCTGAGACTCTGAAAGGTTTCCAGATTGCAGGTTTTTCATTTGTCTCCTTTTTAAAAAATAAAATAAAATGATAACTATAATCTCCGTCCCAGTTGATTGTGACAGGGTAAGTATGTAGTCTTGCTGCAAGCTGGTCGTTTGTTTGCTTTTTAAAAAGGTGTGAGGATAATGGCATCTCATCTGATCACGTTTCACCTCACGGGGTTGTATTTTTTAAAGCGAAGAAGCAGGGTTTGTGCAGTTGGCGGGGGGGAGCAATAAAAAAAGACCCCCAATCTGGGGACGGGCTGCACCTGGCAGCTACCAGTTCTCTCGCCCTTGCTGTGAATGGGCTTTTCTTGCCAAGGTTTGTTGTGTTTTTTGAAAGTTAGGGAGTGTGCTAATGCTGCTCTGGTTCTCTAAGGAAACCAGCGTTCTATAAATGGCAGAGGAATAATTATCCTAATCCAAAAAAGAAAGGAGAGAAGCTGCCGGATGTCATAAAAAGCTAAAGTCTGCCTGAGATTAAAGGTTTTCCCAAAGCTGTCCTGTTTCCTCGTAAAGGAAGAATGAGACGGTGCCGGCAGATTGCTAATGCTGTCTCCACAGTTACCATTAAAGATATTGTGAAATCATAGTGGAAAGTCAAGTGACAGGCGCAAAGTAAGGCAGAATCTCACTCAGGGAAGTATGTTCTGCTGCAAAGATGTTCAGGGCAAAGTCTCTTATCAGAGCAGCAAAATCCACCTAGTCTAGAGTTGTCTGAGATAAGTTTATGTCGGCTCACTCAATCACCTCAAGACTCTTTTTGCAGTTGGGATGGAAATGTTTCTTCCCTCTCTGAGAATTAAGCAGTCAGTCCGTCAGAGGCCTAAGATATAGAGGGCACAAGTTTGTGTTTTAATTGTTGCCTCGTGTATCATCAAGGCCACGGTATGTATATGGTGGTTAGACAAGTTTTGGGAGACGCTTAGAATGAACACATCCATTCTTATTTAATTCGGCTGTTTCTATGCTATATCTTCTATCAGTTAAAACTTTCCACAGCAGGCAGCCATGGACAAATTAAACTGTCAGATGTGTCTGTAGGAAGGTCAGTGAATGAAAAGTTTTGTGTATGCCCTCTTAATCTCCTCTTTGGGTTTTAAGTAAAAATCTTATTTGTAACTTTGGTTACACAAGGAACTTCTGGAAGTGTCCTGAGTTTCAGAAATAGTATTTGAAGCATCAAGGGGGGGGGGGGTTGTCGAAAAAATTATTTATAAAACTATAAAACTTCGGAGTTTCTTTCAGTTGTTAAATCTCCAGTGTTGCATACTTGTACGCCAGCATTCTGCCTGAGATTTCACATTCTACCTGTAAGGTATCTATTGTAAAAAGGTATCTATTGTACAAAGTGCATGTCAGTTAAGCACTGTCTGCTTTCTAGGAATTTTAAACTTAGTGACATTCTAAATTTGTCTCTTGAACGGAATCAATAATTCATTTCAGCCAATATCTCTGTGTTAAGATAGCTTCCTGTGCAAATTTCACAAGGCCGCTCTATTTCTAAGCCAATACATTTGAATAAGAAAAAACCTGTAATGAAGATTTCCTCATTTCTTACACTTTCCTCTTAATCTCTCTTAGTGTTACTGAGTAACAAAGGATTACTAGCGAAAAGAACAAGTTTGACACATGTTGGCTACTTTGAAGATAGTTAACAGGAGTATGGTATTAGGAGTTCAAAGTCTTAATAACAATGTTAGGGCATTATTTATTATTTGATCATTTAAGAGAGCTGTGTTCTGGGACCGTTTTATAGTTTGTGTTACCTTTTCGGATAAAAGGTAGCAAAGGGTTCATTTGACAAATAGATCTCTACTTGAAGACCCACAGTTTATAAAACAAGGTGGATATGGATGTATCCCAACACTGAAAATTACATTTAAAAAAACCAACTGGGTTTATTTTTAAAAATGCATTTTTTAAAACCCAGTTTATATTCCACCTGTTGAATTTGATAGTTTGATAATAGTTTTGTAAATTGGTGTTTAGTCTGCCGTAGAAGCAATATGATGCTAAGCAATCCCAAGTAGGGTTTAGAAGTGGTTTATTTAGCAATAATTGTATAAACGGCAGATAAGAGCAGATCTCTGTAAACAACATGAAGGAATATTTGTTGCTGCTTTTCAAGAAAAAAAAATGTATCAACATGGTATAGTGGGGAAAAGTGCTTTTATGTCACATACATGCCATTTTCTCTTGGAAAATGGTGAAATATTTCTAATGATATGCACATTTAATGTTCCAAAGCATACTTTACTGCATACTCTTCTACTTTTAGAGTGCTAAAAGCAACAACCTATGTCTGCAAAAATGTTTACATCCACTTCATCATTTAGATGCTTGGTGTTACCTTGATACATTTCAGCTTTGCTTTGAACAGCGAAAGAAAATAAAAGGCTCATATACACTCGCTGTTCAGCTGACAAATGTGCATTGATTATATTTGGAAAACTGAGAATTCTACTGAAAATGTCTGTGTGATGGATTGACATTTAATGCTGCAAAGGTGTGGTGTTTATTTAACCACCCGTGTGAAGCTAAAATGGCTGATCTTCATTTGATAATACTGTTTCCTCATTTCCCCCCATATACTTTCTAGGATTCCCAAACACTGCAAAGGTGTAAAGTTAGTTTTGTAATTTACAACCTCCAAGTATCTGCTTCTTCTTAAAAGCACTTTGCTATTGTGAATTTTCTCAGGAGGAGAGAAACCTTGATTCTACATTGGATGAAAGAATTTTTAAAAAATCGGTATATATTTAGAACTAAAAGATCTGCCTGAGCAGCTTCTCAACTTCTGTGACTGATTCTGAGGTAAATCTGTCGCATGACTTGCAAACGTCGAAGTAATATTGCTTTGTTCTTGGGGCCCGATCCAGCCAAAGTTAAGTTCCTTTAAGTCACACTGATTTCAGTAACTTTTCCTGCTCTAATCAATTACAATTAGAGGTGCTTAGCGTGGGCTATAGTATGTTCTTGCTGTGTGCTGGTTCTGTTATCTTTATAAAAGTGAATCATTCAGAAGATTTTAAAATTCAATCATTACCAAATGCCCTTTCCACAGATGCATAACGTGAAAGTTTTTCTGCTTGCCTCTTGAAGTCTGAAACCATAATCTGAAAGCAAACCTTATGGATTTCAATAGAACTTGCTCGGAATAATGTTTAGAAACAAGGTACCACTTACTGACAGCCAATTGGCACATGATTGTAAGCATGCAATATATCTGCTCCATCGTTTGGAAGGAGGGGTGGGAAGCTTGGATATAGGTAAATATGTTATCCTTTTTCATATTCCGTCTAAAGTAAATGAGTGCCGAAATTTATAGAATTATATTTCTCTCTCTCTCTCTCTCTCCAGCAATTTATTGCATTGTCAATCTGTGGTCTGAGTTGACACTGGAAAACGGGTCCAGCACTTTGGAAGAATTTGCTGTTGTTTAGATTTAAAGCTCAGATTTTGGGAGAGTTTTGGGGGTGATGCGTTTTTAAATGTGGTAGATTTTGATAAGCATGCTGAGAAATTGTGGAGTATGTACTGTACAAAACTGGGTATCAGCCATGTGAGAGTTTCTAAAAATAGCTTGTTTAGGGACACGAAGCCCTTGGAGATGGCAAAGGTGTATATAAGCATGTATGCCAAAAACACCACCACCAAAAAAAAAAAAACTTTCAGACACTGCTTAGTAGTAAAACACACACACACACACACACACACACACACACACATATTAGGGGGTTGAATTTTTTCCTTGTTTGCTTGTTCCCCAGCAGCAATTAAGCTGACTCATTGTTTGCATGTGGGCTCCCGGGGGTTAGACTAAATCTGAGGCATTTGCAGGGAGAGAAGTAAACATACAAAGTTAAATGCTACTATCTGGAAGGAGAGGCAAGGTTAACGCTGGCAGAGCAAGCACAAAGGGTTGGCAGCAAGAGAGCCAGATATGTGCAGCCAAGTAGAGAGGGTGTGTGTGTGTGTGTGTAAAAAAGAGATTGTGGTGCAATGAAATTTCTGTGAAAATTAAGGAAATTAAGGAAAAGGCTACTGAGTCCATGCGGATTACCATTGTGCATTATCCCTGTTACATCAAGGTAATAAATGTGTGTACTCCATCTTCAGCTAGATTCGGGGACAAATGTCTCCCCTCACAATAGGCTGGTTGTCGGGCTTCAGGGTGTGCACCTTATCTTACCTTACACGTCCACGACCCCGACAGCTTGTGAGCAAGGATTGGGATTTGGAGATTAAAATTAAATTGATTAAAACTTAATACCCATCTTATTTTGGGTTTTCCCTTCCCTCTCCCCCACCCCGGGTTTCACCTTTGATTTCTAGTGATCTATTAGGTAGCAATTTGCAATGCCTGAACTTAACGTTTAGAATGAGGGGGAAATTGTGGAATTCACAATTCCATATCTGCGCAGTGGCGGAGCATTGCATCAGTAGTAGAGCTGCCTCTTTCTAGCAAAAAATAATAATAATAAAATGAATGGGGAAAGGCTGGAAAGAGCACTAAAATGAAGTATTCTTGCAGCAACAATAAAAAGGTAAATGGGGTCCAGGTGAAAATGTGCAATGAAGGAAATTAATCACTTATTTGAGTACTTGGGCTGTTTTACCTTCCAGTATGTATTTAAAAATAAATAAATAAATAAATAAATAAAAGGGGGGGGGGAAGAAATTTGGTCTTGTTTCTTAAGGGTTTTTGTTTTTGTTTCTCCACCTCATAATTGTACAAGTACTTCATGCTTCATGTATCCAAACTCAGGAAATGATTGTTCAAATGAGTGAGACCTCTTGGATCAGCTGAAATCTCACCCTCCACCCGTATTCCAGCTACTCTAGCAGAGTTTGTGTATTAATTGAGATGAATAGAGTATTTACAAGATTTGGTGACGGGAGTGCCTGCGTTGATACTGATATGTGTGAAATGCCTAGATATATATAGATATAGATATAGATATAGATATAGATATAGATAGATATATTTTAAAGAAGTAAAGGCTGTGCACAAATGTTTAATGAAAGATCAAAATGCTATAAAGAGAAATCTCTATGGGGTTCCTTATGCCTCTTCCTTCTACTTTACAATAGGATAGACAGAACTGCAGTACCCAGGAAGAAAATTACTGAACGTAGAATCTGCATTCCGCTTGAATATTTCCCTCCATCAAAACAACCCTCTTTTATTTCCCGCCTTAAAGTTATACTCCACCCCATTGCTCTTGCTGCACTTCACTGAAGCCCACATTAGACCTTTATAGAAAAGAAACATTGCTAAGTAACAGTGAATAATTAAATTCAGGAGGAGGAAAGGAAGGTGCTTTCATATGGGTCAAGTACCCTCTACAGAATTACCCGGGCGATGTGAATAATAGTGAACTTGAATTTCTTCCCAGCTTTATAAACCAACTGTCTCTCTCATCTTGCCAACTGTTTACAAATTTAGTACTTGTGTGTGTGCGTAAATGATGAGTTATCTGAGAAGAGGGGAAGTTTGATAGGCAATACAAGATCTATCATTCTCCAAGGGCCTGGAACGGTCTTGTCACATTCCTATGTAAAACCCCTCTGACTCTTGCAAAAGTTGTATAATTTCTGATAGTGGGGAATAAAAGCACACACGCGCCTCCTTTATCTGATCTTTTCCTGTCTGTTTGCATTGTCCAGGAACACCGGCAACATAGCAGATTTTTTCAGAAAAGCAAGTTGCGGCGACTGATGAAGTGCAACAATTTGCTAGTTTTTCAAAGGTGGCTCACGACTGTCAAATAATATGCCTTTAGTATGAATGCATCAAATAATTTGGCAGCTTATATTGCTTGGCCTTTATAACATCACTAATTTATTAATAGCCTGTTGGAGGCTTTGCTTGCAGTATATGAAAGTGCTATTAATTTCGGCTTCAAAAATGTAATTGGTTGGTATGAAGAACAGAGGCTCATCAGTCAGCTTGATAGATCTCTTAAGGCAAGTTGCCTGCCTCGAACAAAAAAAAGCTTCCAAAATGTTAGGCTATAGTAAGACTTCAATGAAAAATAATATGGAAATGAGAGAGGTGGGGGTGTTATGCCCTTG
The DNA here is from genome assembly GCF_964252035.2 of Podarcis erhardii. Classification (NCBI taxonomy): domain Eukaryota; kingdom Metazoa; phylum Chordata; class Lepidosauria; order Squamata; family Lacertidae; genus Podarcis; species Podarcis erhardii. The sequence goes on along the minus strand of NC_138513.1, from coordinate 12,599,880 downwards.
GCTATATCACATTACTTTTGGTCAAATTGTTTTATAAAAGGTGATGATAAAAATTATTACAAAACGTGGAAGCAGCTTGTTTTCCTGGAAAACCTGAAACGGCAGCAACGCTGATGAAATGATGCGTAGTTGTGGAGGAAGTAAATTGGGAGGGGATTCTCCTGTCTGAAGAAAGGAGAACAAAGAGAGTCACTGAAAAAAACCCACAATAGCTCCACGGCAGGAGGGGCTGCCTTGTTCAGTGTGGGGGAATTCAACAGCCATGGAGGGAAAGAGGCCTATGCGTTTCTTGGAATCCATGTTAGGTGTATCAAAGCCACTGCTTTGGGACGAACAGTAGGAAACCAGGCAAAGTGAACTCTTACTAATTTGCCATTAACTTTTAATTCAGGCTTCGCGATGAACTGGTACTAACAAGTAGTAGATAAAATGGCCAACAGGAATAATAAGAAACTGGCATGTGGGTAACATTAAACTCAGAAGGTAACATTAAATTTAGAAAATGTGTGAGATTTTCTTTTTCCCACACCCTCCTGAAAAATACCACTTTGTATCATCCCTCCCCATAAACTTCATTATTATAATTGGTGGTGGTGGGCATTATTTTCCTCTCTGCCTGCCCTGCTGCCACCTGAGAAGAACACGAGGTCCTGAGAAACGGGCGGGTGTAAACTGGAGGCTGTGTGACCAACAGTGGTGCTATCACTTGAAGTAGCAAAAAGAGAGAAGATTTTCGGGGGGGGGTAAATAAACTGCACTAATGATGGGCCCCATCCCAGAGAAGCCTCCAGATTTCTCCTTCCTCCCAGGAGAAATTTGATGAAATGGTCCCCACCATTTTTCTCCTCATGCATAGGGTAGAAAACTTCAAGATGCCATGTGTGCACAATTCTAGATAACACTAATCATAATGATTTTATAATTTATATAATAATGATTATATAATGACTATTTGTATAATTTATATAGTTGCTCATTGACACGAGTGGCAAAAGGTGCCGTTAATAATTTTGTCACTCGTGTCAAGAGGCTGATAAATTTTGAGGATGCTGCCGCCATCTTTGCGAGCAGAAGATCACGACGGGGGCACTGTGCCTTGAGCTCGCCTAGGCCCAAAGCACAGGGCTGCGACACCTTCACCTGCAATGCGCAATGGCATGGCGGTTTATGCACAAGCATGATGCATGGCAATGGGTTGAAGAGGAAGGGGCAGAACTGGGATGGTAATATGCATGGCATCCCCAAAGCATTGTGGTCAGCATGGCATGGCGCATTAAGCACCAGAGCAAAAGTAGGGAAGGCTTTCCTGGGAAATTGCAGTTTGGGCGTTCTATATGGGAGTGGGGCTTGCTTTTCAACTTGGCTTGGACATGCCAAGGCTACAGTTCTGCTGTCCTGTTTCAGCTTTGTAGATCTATAGGATCAGAGTACTACTTGCTTAGTACTAGTGCCTAGTAAACTTAGCGTATACGCTCACAAAGAAGCTTCCTGTGTATAAGCAGATTAGCATCATTGTTTTCCATTATGTTCTTCTGCTTTCCCGTCAAATGGCCACAGCTGAGTGGATAGGGACACACAGCGCAATGCTGCGTTCTCGCAGCTGAGGAAGCTAGCGACACTTCCAATTTCCGAGGAAATGACCACAGCTAGTTTCCCAGGAACCATGCAATTAATTCGATACATCCAAGTCATCTCTGAACTTCAAGAAACATAGAGACACCCCTCCACCCTCCTGCGTTGCGGGGCGATGCCACTTTTACATTTGGGGGGGGGAGTCTCCATTGTAGAATGTGACACTATATTGTAGGTCTGGTGCTGAAAGGGAAAGCATCCCACTGGGAGCTCACATGACCTGATGCCTAATGCAGCTTTTTATCTGCTAGCCTGCATTTCCTCCAGATACCTTATTCCAAGATCTGCATCACCTCTGGATGCTTCTCAGCCTGCTTCCATGGGAATCGCCTTCTCCCATGAGCCAAAGTCATCCAGTAAATCTAGATTCACAATTTCCTGATCCGCAAGTTATATTCTTCTGACGCCTCACATGTTAAGGGAGTTGTTGAGAAGCTTGGATCTGTGAACTAACACTGCACAAACTGTGCTGCTTCTGTATGTCAGTCGCTTCAGAGATTTGGGAGCAATAGTCCGGCATGTAAAATGGCTCGATGGCTAGCACCCTTCTTTTCTGTAAGAGTATCCGATCCCTGCTCTACATCTGGGAGCTCAATTAAGACTGCAAGCATAAGCCAGTCAGATCAAGAGTTGCAGGCTGGAAGTGGGTGGGGTGTTCAAGCTGTGCAAAGATCAGTTCCAACCTGCAGGCTGCAGGTATGCATGGATTTGTATCTTCAGGAGAAAGTTGTTGTCATTATCAGCAGCATCCTTGGCTCTTCGAGTCCATATGAAATATTCCCCATGGACAGCCATGAAGGCCACCTGAAGGTGCTGGGCAGTGCAAGGGGCAGGATAGGGAAAGTTGAATTAGACAGACTACATATCCAGCTGCTTAGAAGTTGCAAAAGGTTGGTTTGGTATTTAAACTGTGGAGATCTCACCCCTCTTGTGTTTTAGGCATGAGCCTGAGGGATGGCAGTCCCGGCATGGCACTTTAAAGCTGAATGGTGGATTACAGTGAATAGCAGCCTCCCTGATAGAAGCAGGCAGGCTCGCTGAGATTATTTTCTGGGCAAGGCGATGTTCATTGTGAGAGACAGTGACCCAGTTGTGACCAATGTCAACACAATGTGATTGTGCAGTCATGAACATGGTTCCGTTTAGCCTTATTGAATCCATACAGATTGCAAACCTCCTAATCAAATTAAGCAGAACAGGAGGGGGGAGCTATCCTTTATCCATATCTATTTTCAGAGAATTTCATAATATGTAGCTTGTAGATGCCATAACCAATATGGGGCACAATGTCTGATACTGGTCCCACCTGAGGGACTGGGAATTGGGGGAAGCTGAAACAAAATCTCTGCTTTCAGTGGGTTTTTTGCCAGAGAATTCTAGCTTTCTGTGTGTACTAAATATGTGCTAGTCTGAAACAGTGGGTGCAAAGTACAGTTAAGGAATCTAGACTATTAAAATTTAGAAATTGCATATGAAAAACTGTAAGATGGAGTAAATGAATGTCACCACCTAATTATGTCGTATTCACTGATACGGGTGCCATTACCGGTCTCCTCCCCCTCTGCCAGTCATTACCAGCTCTTTGCATGCTTCAGTTTATATGAATGGTAACCTGGAAGCCGCAGAGGCAGTGGGAAAACATTAGAGGTCTCTATTGTTAAGCAGAGCAGACAGTAATTAAATTGCACCTTAGTGCTTGCTGTTTACATCTTAAGTTTAAAGGGGAAAGTGGGAATAAATGTTCCCTAATGTCATTGACGGGAGATTTTCCTGCAGCTACAAACCACTGCACCAGACATATTGATTAATCTGTGGTGTACCATTTATTTATGCTAAACATCTGATGTTTGCTTCTGCAATCTGGTCTTTCAAAGTCACGATAATATTCAAAACGTTGGCATCACCCACGTGGTTTTAAAGCCACAAGCCAGCCAGGATACTTAGTTTATCTTGCTCTCTGCAGTTTGCACAGCCAGCATGGCATGCACCATTTGTGGTATGAGCACGGATTCTTGACTTTAAAAAAAGAAACCCACACCAACTCATCCCCAAACTGGGGGGGGGGGGGAGAGATGAGTGAATATGCAAACATGGTGCTTGATTGCATTGGTGGATTTTACATGTTACAGGAAAAGATTGTGGGTCTTTCTGCATTTTCACAGTGTGCTGACCACACGGGAGTATGTATAATCTGGGGAATTTACACTGCGAGTCTCGATCATCCAAGGGTCCCTATGTGTCTTTTGTATATTTACACATACATGCACTGCCCTCCTTACATCTGTGAACTGCTCTGGTTTGGAGAGCAGGATAAAAATGTATCTAATAAATAAATAAGCATTAATCAAAAGATGTAGGTGATGCGCAAATGCAAAAACAGGGATACGCTCTGAAGAAATTTGAAGCTATTTGTTGCATTTTCTAAATTGGGAAGCATTTGTTTTTAGCACAGAAACATGTGTGTGCAAACTGCTTCCACCTCACTGAAAGTCTTGATGTATGTACCTGGGGGATAGGGATGCATAGATTAGGACTAGGTGACCCCCCACACATTCATCCAAAGCTGTGACAGAGCCCTTGAATGTTACACATGCATATCTCTTGGGATATTATGTATGTGCTCTGCTCCCAGTCCTGTTTAGATGGGGTATTGCTGGATGGTTGGTCCAAGCAGTTTGGCACCTCTGCCTCGCCACTGCCTATCGCTGACCTGTGCCATTCACTGAGGCTTGCTCAGGTGACGGCCCTCCAAAGTATTGCCCAGATGCAATACATTTGCAGTGGAGGGGGTCTTCTTTGGGATATGGGACCTCTGTGCACTTACACACTGTCCTTTTATCTCCACTAGATGATTCAGTGCACTTGACACCCACAGGTTTTACTGGCTCTAAGACTTGGGTGTTTATAGAACGGTGACTTATGGCGTGAATTACTCTGATTTTTCTGTGTATTTTCCCTCAAGAGGTGTGTGAGTGTGGGTGTGAATGAGGCAGTGGAGACAGAGACTGGGCTAGCTAAAAGTCAAAAGTCTACCATGGCGGTGCTTAAAAGTTGTTCTTGGCATTTAAATATTTGAAGGCAAAGTAGAAAGAAATTGGTACGTTGGCCCCAAGAAGAATGATGGGTGAATTGCACAGACTTGACTATTTGAACTGTAAATGGTTGAAGGAGGATAATGCAAGCCTTTGAGTTTCACTTTTGGCCTTCTTTGTAGGACAGAATGGAAAGGCAATAGAATCCCAGGTGTGTGTGTGTCTACCCCTGTAGAACAGGGCTACGAAACCTGTGGTCCTCCAGACACTGATGGACTAGGGGTTCAACCAGTGTGACCAATGATTGAGGATGATGGGAGATGTAGTCCAACTACATCTGCAGGTTCCCCATCCCTGCTAAAGAGAGTGTAAGCCAACTTCCAATTCAGAAGCTTCAGTCACTTGTCATGTCTCTTCCTCCCGGTGTAGCCCTTCTGCTCTCCCTAATGAAATATCCCACGAATCTGGAAAGACAGAAGATATCATTTTGCTGACTGTGTGGAGTAAATGAAAATGCAAAGAGGGTGCGACCCTCAGCTTAGTGTAAATTTGGCTTAGATAAATAGTGTACTTGTAGAAGACCCTGGTTTAATCACATTCAGTTCAGCCAATCTTGTAAAAATGTGAAATAGCCAGAAGCACAAGACTGGAGATCTTGTGCTTCCTCTTAACATGTCCCCACATCATCTAGGTTAGAGGAATGCAAAATATCCATTTTGGCCACAATTGTGCAGGAGGCTGTCCTCTGCAATTGGCTGCCTTACAATTCTTGGACAGGGGGACCGGGAGAACATATTGGTAATCAGTGCTAATTTTCTAGAAAAAGAACTGCCGGAACTCACAATGAATACCTCCCTCTTTCTCTTTAAATGGCACACCCTTGTGAGAGGTGCTAGAACTGAGTTCTGGTGAGTTCCACCTGGAGGAAAAGCCCTGGACATAACCAGCACTTTTGTCCCCCTACTCACATGTTGTGCTGGTATAGCACCTGAATAGAGCTTTTGTTTTGGTCAAATCAATTCCAATAATAATAATAATAATAATAATAATAATAATAATAATAATAAATTATACCCCGCCCTCCCTAGCCAAGACCAGGCTCAGGGCGGCTAACAACCAATAATAAAAACAAGTTGATTAAAATACAATTTACAAGATTAAGATGCAATATTAAAACAATTAGGGAGCAATCTCATCATAGGAGGAGAAAGGAAAAAGAAAAAGGGGGAGGGAATCAAACTGATTCTGAGCCAAAGGCTAGGTGGAACAACTCTGTCTTACAGGCCCTGCGGAAAGAGATCAGATCCCACAGGGCCCTGGTCTCAAGAGACAGAGCGTTCCACCAGCCCAGAGCCAGTGTTGAGAAGACCCTGGCTCTGGTTGAGGCTAATCTAACTTCCTTAGGGCCCGGGACCTCTAGGGTGTTGCTATATATGGACCTTAAGGTCCTCAGTGGGGCATACCAGGAGAGGCGATCCCGTAGGTACTTTAGTACTCAGAAAATAGGTAGCTGACCTAAATATTCATCACATTTGTTCCTGCTTCTTTAAAAGACACTTTGTACTGTTCTCTCTTAAGAGTCTCTTATCTCCTCACAAGAACTGGTTGCATTAGTGGCCAAGAACAAGTTGCAAATTATTTAAAGTAGCGCCTTGAGGACAGGTCACTTTGCTGAATCTTAAAGGAAAAGGTGGGATGGTTCTGGAGTTGGGATGGCTAATCGCGAAACTTCTTTCTGATTGTGCAAATAAGGGGAAAGTGAGAAGAAGAATCTAAGTTAGGACATTGCATGGGGGGGGAGCTTTGTTTTATAATAACAAATAAGCACCCTGCAGAATACAAATTATTTTGCCTCATTTGTTTAGACACACAGCCTCCTAAGGCTTTGCAGAATGCTAACCTAAGGTCTATGTGGAAAGCACACAGCAGAAACTGCCTGAATCTATTGCAGCTTGGTCACCACCAGATATATGCCTAAAATATAAAAGCGCCGAGGAAGCTGCTCTCTTCACAGTGGGTACTTATTAAAACAAAGTCCTGCAAATCCCACCCCCCATGCAAACAACCCCAAACCCATGTATAATTCACGTAGTATAATTGTCTTTGCCTTCAACTACCCTCCATCAAAACTGTTCTTCTGTAGTCTTCCATTGCTGGAATCCTTTTGCTTAAAGCCCAGTTTAAATACTCCCCAGGAGAATTTTGCAAAGAAGGTACAGAGATGAAGAACAGGTTGTATTTCATTTGCTCTCCCTATTTGCTCTTAAGATGTGTGTACAAAGCAGGGGTAGGTAAATCTGTTGATTTCTGTTTCCCAGTTTTCCAATCTTAAAATTGGCTGCCCACCTTTCTGCACCAGTTTTTTGGGTTGTTGTTTTTTCCCAAGTTCTCACAAAAATTCAGGAGTACTTTAGTGCCCATGCATCCTAATATACCGTTTCTGGGTGGTAAACATCTCATGTGCCCCATCAACGCAATGATTTCTGCTTGCACAGCGGGACTTTCCACCTCTTCTTCTGCACCCTCCCCAAATCTCCAGATGGTTGAGGGAACCCCTAGAACTGATTTAGGGCATGTGCTGGGAAGAAGAGTGGCGGGGATAGCTGAGCCTGGATAGCTCAGTTGGTTAGACCATGGTGCTGATAACACCAAGGTTGCAGGTTCGATCCCTGTATGGACCAGCTGCATATTCCTGCATTGCAGGGGATTGGACTAGATGATCCTCAGGGTCCCTTCCAACTCTACAGTTCTATGATTCTATGATTCTATGGGGGGTGGGAGTCCTGTTGTGTAAGCAGAAATCCTTGCCCTGATGGAACGTATTATTCACCACTGTGTTAGATGCAACCCAAGCTATGCAATTTTCCTTAATAGGTGTGGAATGCCCTCCTTGGTGCGGTGGGTCTGTCTCCCTCTTCATGAACTTTCAGGAGCAACTTTAAAACATTCCTGTTTACCCAGCAATTTGATTGCTGAAAGATACTGTTCCTGGCCACCCTGAAATTATTAGCTGTGAGGGTATGTTGTTGTATTTACACACACTTTTATCTTTATTCTATTTTTAGCATTGATGTTTTGTTACATTGGTGTCCCTTTTGAAGGAAGGGTGGTGTAGACCTTTAAATAACACAAACATATTTGCATGCCATTTTCTTTAACTTAATGCAATTTCATATGCTGTCTTCACTACTATATGCATCAAACGTAGAACCTCCCCCCCATTTTTGTACACATTACTTAGCTGGGGCACCACATTGCAAAATTGGGAGAAGTGTGAATTTTGTGTTTTGGCTCGTGTCTCATTTCAGGAATTAGGCAGCCTGAGATAAGAATGCAAAGCAACTTTAATTTCTGCTCCATCACTTGCACAAATGCCTAAAAAGTGCAGAGGCCTGCAAACAACTCTGGACTAGTGGAAGTGCACAGAAGAGTTGTGCATTTACCTCACAGGAAGAAGACGTAACTGTACTCACCACTTGAACTTTGGGTGTTTCATTCTGGCATGTGATTTTTTGGTTCAGACAATGTACCAGAAATGCAACAAAGCTGTGTGCATTCTGTATCCTGAGACAAGTGGCTGGGAAGTCTCCTTGAGACAGGTCCACCAAGCATAGAGCTCAGACAAATTCCTTCTTGGCTATTTAGGTAATGGGAAGCTGTCACTCTTAACTGTTTTCCAACCACTTGCCAATATGTGTTTGAACATGATTGGGGAAAGCACTTTGTGGATGACAGGTTACTTAAGCCAGATTTCAGGGTGTTTGCTGCTGTTCTGCTCTCTGTGTGCATGGGTGCTCTGCAGAGTGACACGAGCAAGAGGAACAGCAATAGAAAGGGCAGGTTGCGGTCTAAACTTACGACAGTAGAGGAGATGAGAGCGAGGGAAAGCAAGATATGGGGGATAATAGGGATTTTTACATTAGTATTATTTTCAGTTTCAGTAGAGGGTGTTTGCCAAATTAATAGATAGATAGATAGATAGATAGATAGATAGATAGATAGATAGATAGAATGGCTCACTTAAGAGTGGACTGATTTTATGCGTTCTGCTTTTTTTACTGGAATCCTGAGACCCACCAACTGGATCTAGGTGCATGAGATATCTAGAATGAAATAATTCTCAGCCCAGCAATTTATTTTGACTGCCAAACATGAATTCAGCTCCCAGTCCTGCCACAGGAACATCCACTCCAGGTGCCGCTTTGTAGTTTTCTTCATTTCAGACACATAATTTGAGGGGTGTGTGTACATTTTGTTGTTGCCGTTGTTGGTCAGAGATCCTTGCTGACCTACTGCAAGTCACTCAGAAATCTACCAATCGACCTTCTGTCAATAATAATAATAATTTCATTTATACCCCACCCATCTGGCTGGGTTTCCCCAGCCACTCTTGAGTACCTGTGATTCAAGTTGTTATTTACACAAGGACAAGTTTGGTTGTGAAAAGATATTTCCCTTTAGACTCACTGCAGAGGTGGGTATATCTCCTTCTCAAGTGTCTTTAGTTAGTTAGGGTTGTATTCAATGCCACAAGAGTCACATTTGGCCTGTGCAGTGGGACTTCCCTTTTCTTTTCTGTCAGGCCCTTGAAATCTGCTCCAGCAGGTCCACTGCTAACTAACTACCTGGAGAAGATTTTGAAGGCCTGCTGGAACAGCCCAATGGCCCATCTAGTCTATCATCCTTTTCTCACAGTGATCACCCAGATGTTTTAGGTGTATATTAAACCATCCCTCTGCTCCAGACTGACTGCTCCATAATCTACTTTTGAGAATACAAGAATCGGCGGTTGGGCCTTTTTGAAATACGTATCCAGATGTAAAGCAAGTCTGGTGTCATAGTTAGAGTGTTGGACTAAGACCTGCCATTTAGCTCAAAGGGGGGAACTTGGGCTGTCTCTTGCCCTAACCTAACTCACAGGTTTGTTGTGAGGATATAGTGTGGAAGGGAAGAGCTATTTATGGCCCTTGGGATCCTTTGTTTGTTTCTTTTTACATTGATGTGCCATTTCTCCCTTATGTTAGTGTCGGGTGCTCAGATTTTCGTATTGCTAGGACTGTAATGTTTAAAAGAAAAGGAAAGACCAGCCTAGCTTAGCTAATTGTGGCAATACTTTCTGTGACCAATCTCTTCTCAAAATAAGGAAACCTGGCTTAGATATATAGTTTGAGACTAAGGGCTTATCCATACTTCTGCTTGTCCCCATTTTATTTATTTATTTATTTTTACATACATACATACATGCATACATACATACCCCACCCATCTGGCTGGGTTTCCCCAGTCACTCTGGGCAGCTTCCAGCAAAATATGAAAATACAATAATTTATCAAATATTAAAAGCTTCCCTAAACAGGGCTGGCTTCAGATGTCTTCTAAAAGTCAGATACAGTGCTACCTTGGTTTACAAACTTAATCCGTTCTGGAAGTCCGTTCTTAAACCAAAGCCATTCTTAAACCAAGGTACACTTGGCCTCCCACCGCTGGTGCCCTTCCACCATTCAGCTTCCGTTCATAGACCAAGGCAAAGTTTGCAAACTGGGACGCTATTTCTGGTTTTGTGGAGTTCGTAAAATGAATCGTTCATAAACAAGACTGTTCTTAAACCGAGGTACCACTGTAGTTGTTTATTTCTTTGACATATGATGGGAGGGCGTTCCACAGGGTGGGCGCCACTACCGAGAACCTTTGCCTGGTTTCCTGTAACCTCACTTCTCACAGGTAGGGAACCCCCAGAAGGCCTTCAGCCGAGAAACCCTAGAAAGCATGGGGCTTAGAGGTTTTCCATGCTTTCTAGACACTGGTCTAAGAGGTTTTCCATTAGCTCTGCCACTTTCCCCCAGAAAACCTGTTCTTATCACTGAATCAGAGCAAACATTAAGCCTCAGAAAACCAAATTGATGTTGTCTCTGATTTAGCAGTAAAGAGTGGGTTTTCCCAGGAGGAAATTGCATAAGCAGAAGTGTAGATGAGCTCTAAGGCATCAGCCCTAACTGTGGGCATAGCCAGGACAATGTTGGGGGCACAGAATCTCAGTTAAGTATTTTGTATTGATTTACTTGACTGGAGGCAGCTGCCCCCAGTCTATACCCATGGTCCTAACCATCCTTGAATTGGGTGGACTTTACTCCCAGCAGCAGTGGAGCATATGCCCAGCGGTGGAACATATGCCCAGGGCGCGCACGCTCCCGAGGGGAGCAGAGGGAAGAGGGTGCCGTGCAAGGCACAGGATAGCCACTCAGGTGCACAGATGGTGGGCATTTGGCGCACTGCCTGTGACTCCCAAACCTCCCCCAGGTGTCAAAATGGAGAGAAATGCCGCTGGCAAAATGACGCAGCTCCCCCCTTTCCCCTATGGCTCAGGGTAGGCTTGGGAGTCGTGGGCAGGTGGCATGCCAAATGTCACCCTCCTCAGCGAAGACACATGGGGTGTTCCACCCCCACCACACACCCCATCTTCTGCCCCTGACTCCCAGGTAACTGAGCCAAGGACCACAGCCATAGCTCCTTGGCCGTCAAGGATTCCATTGTGCTCGAAAACTATGCAAAAGTTCCTGTATATTCCGCTCTCTCTGCAGTACGTGAACAGCAAGACACAAAAACATGAGCTGAGTAAGGATGAGATCGTCGGCCTTGATGCGGCACCTTTAGCTTTTGTGAGTTCAGTTTTTAACATCTGACCTGCGTGGCTGAAAATATAAGCAGTATTAAAACAGTCATGCTCGTGTTGATATATTTACGAACAACATATGTTGGATTTTCCTTTTCTCCTGGTATTCAGCAGCACGTCAATGTTTTTTTTAGTGAAGGTTACACTGATTTGGAACAATGCACGAGGCTAAGAAAAAGAACCTGTTCAGCAATCTCCGAGTTTCTCTGAATGAACAACTGCTGTTGCTTTTGAAAATATGTTTGCCTGTTGATAGATATGCAGAATGATAAACCACCAATTTGGGGGGAGTAGCGGGGGGAGAATATACCTGCAACCCAAAATGGAATGCTATCTTAAGCTTTCTAGTTCAAATTTTAGGAGTGATCATTTATATCCCATAGCACTAATTTATTTGGAGCATCAAGAATACATAAAAATACTTTGGATACAATAATTAAAAATAGATGTAAAAATCTATTGTAATTCCTTGGTAAAGGAAGGTTTGGTTGTACACCGTTTGAGATTAATTTCACCCACCATAGCATTCTTTTATCAACTTGCCCAAATAATGTAGATTAAAGTGTAAATTCCATTTTGGCTGTCTCAATGCATATTCATCAGATGAAAGCCCAGACAATTATTCTGATAGTTTCTCCGCCAGATGGAACCTGTTTTAGGATTTGACAGGCACTTGATTTGACAGAATAATCCCTAAGAAATTTTCTGGATTATTTTTTTTCCCCTGGTTTGGGGAGAGGGGGAGCTGTGTGACAAAAAAAAAAAAGTGAGAATCTAAACAGACTTAGAAGTTATTTTGCTATCCCTTAAATGTTGGTTTGCTTCACACTCTCTCTTTAAACATTTTAAAGTCTTAAAATATGCTCTTTTCCTTTTGGGCAAATAAAACTCTCCCACGATAAACAGCAAGCCACCAAAATAAACACTGCACAAACAACTGAAAACAAAAAAGCATTCGCAGGATAGAGTAGTTGTCCAAAGGGGCACAGTGGTCTCACTTCAATCCCTAAACAGCATGAGAAGCAGAAGAAATGTTAGTTTTTCTCACCTGTTAATATAGTGATAATCTCTGATTAGGTATAGGGGAATAAGCATTGCTGTTGTTCCTAAAAATAAAAAGCAACAATTGGGATAACAAATGTTCAGTCCGGACGAACTTTCAAATGAAAAACCAAACACATCATTAGTACCTCCCCATTTTTAAGAAAATTACATCAAGAATGAGATCTGCCATCAGAAGGGTGTTTGCACTGCAGAGCAGACAAAAATGGCTTTGCTGCATTGTAGATAGAAACAAAATACAAAGGGGGGGGGCAAAGGCTAAAAACAGGCAAGATTGGGCATTTTTGTTCCACAAAGTCTATTACATATTCAAAAAGACCCATGTGCTTCAACTAGTAGCAGCATTCCTCAAGGACACAATATTAAATTTCCTCTATTAAGAAACATCTCCCATAAAGACTAGCCCTTTTGGTGGGTCTTTGGTTTCCTTTTGTCGTTCAATGTTGCCCTCTCCTTTATCCATTTTGCCAATTTGTACTAGGAAATGAGGGGGAGGCGGTGTTGAAATCTCCTGGAATTCCCAGTGTATGTTTTGAATGTCTCTGTTCTTCTTGGCTCAAAACTCACTCAGTGGCTCCAAAAAAGATTACAGTTAGTATGGTCAGTTTTGAGCCTTGTAGACCATTTTTCTGATTAGGCTGAACAGCTGTAAAAGAGGTCAGGCCTCCAGCACCTTGAAAAGATATGTAGAAGAGGGAACTTAAGCAAATGTAGCTTGTCATAAAAGCTACAGCTGCTGAAATCAGCTCTTATTCACAATTGAGCCCAGTATCATTTTCTGTCTGCCCCATCCTATTTAAAATAGCTGAGCATAGGAAAAGCCGCCCTCTGCAAGGCACACAATCCTATTTTTTATTATTTTTAATTAAAACATTATACTGCCCGTCCTTGAAATTTCCAGGATGTTCCTACAACCATTTTCATAAAAACAATACATTAAAACCAGAAAAAGCCATAATGCAAAAATGCAAACTTTAAAAGCTATGTAATAACAAGCAGACGCTTCAGTCAATGCAAAAGTATTCAACTGGTGCTTAAAACCAGTCAAGGCTGATGCTTGCCCGACATCTAAACTTTGGGTGCTACCACAAAGAAGGCCATTTCTCTGATTGCTGCACGTTCACAACCCGCAGTGGCGCATCTGTGCACGTGCGGGTTGCGATTCGGCACTTCTGCTCATGCACAAAGTGTGATTTAGCGCTTCTGTGCATGTGCGACTGCTGAAACCCGGAAGTAACCTGTTCCGGCACTTCCAGGTTTCGGCGGGTCTGTAACCCGAAAAAACGCAAGCTGAAGTGCCTTTAACCCAAGGTATGACTGTATTTTTGCCATTTTGTCACCCCCCCCCTCAGTGATGACATCTGGGGTGACCCGCAGCTCCCTTCTTACGCAACTGCAGAGGGGACCTGGAACTCAGAAGTCAGAACTGGAGGTACACAGCCCCACCAAGCCCCTGCTCCCCCTTGCTTATCTCCCCACCCATGCTACCAACTCTTGTCCGCAGGCTTGCAGAGCGCACAGTGAAAGCATCCTTGTGGCACTGCCAAACAACAGGGGGCGGAGCCTAATGGCCCAGAATATTGGGTCAGGGCGGAATCTGTCCCGATTGCCCAATGCCAGGAACGCCATCAGCTATACCTGGAGAAAAATACATGCTCCCACATTAAACAACCGCACTGTGAAAATAATGGTAAGACTGATGTAAATAATTAGTGTGAGGGAAGGTAAGCAGGTGGATAATTCTTTTGTTGAAAGATGAACCTCCTGATGCTACAAAAGTCAAGAGAATGTTGAGCCACAAATATTGTCGGGAATACTGTTATGTATCTCTATTTATTTTCTCCTTTTTGGTCCTTTCTCATTCTGCTTTCTTCAGACAACTTGTGCACTGCACATTTATTTATTTGCATATATTTGTATTTTGAAAATAATTTATTTAAAATAAGGCCATGGTCACCTTAGATTGTAGCAGCATGAAGTGGTGGCAACTCAGTCAGGTAATATAAAATTATTATTATTAAAATTATTATAGTTCAGGAACAGTTATAATGGCTTCATCTTCTTTTTTCTTCTTTTTCGTGAGTGAACCAGACCAAAGTGATCATGATGATCTATGTGTGGGGAAAGGAAATTCGGCTTAATACTTTAAGAGATAGGAATGGGAATTGGAAGTCTCACCTCTTTTTCACATTACGTTAGGGGCTTTGAACAAAGAGGCTAGCTTTATACTGCAAATGCTTCTTATAATCTAGCCCACACCCAGCTTTGGCTGGGAAGTGTTCTCATTTTCTTGTACATCCACACTCCTTGAGCAGGTGCACGTTCTTGCTCAGGTTTTGGATTCCTGGTTGTTGTTGATTTTTCACATTATTTATTTAGATATTTATAAACGGCATTTTCATGGAAAATAAAACAAGGTGATATTCAACGTAAAAAGACACAGTCCTACAATAATGGAAAGAATAAGTTACTTAAAAAATAAAAATAAAAATCACATTCCCACAGGTTTGTCCGAACAATAACAGGAATGCCTGAAAGAAAGCAGGGAGGAATTCTACCAAACTTCTACCAGCAAGGAGTTCCACAGGGCAGGGCCTACTAAAAGCTCTGTCCCTGGTAAAGGCTGGCTGAACCTCAAGAGCTTGGGGAAACCACCCAAAATGCACCATCTGCAGGTGTTAATTCAGTTTTGTATTTAACAACTTAACTGATCGCCAAAGGTGACGAGGAACTCAATGCAGGTTAATGAGCAGGGTGTCAAATATTTTTTTCAATGAATCCGGGGACACTTTTTTTTTAGAGCTGAGTAGCAACAGGGAGTCAGTAGTGGGGATGATGAGGCAAAAGACCCTGGGCCCAAGCACACATGCATATTGTATAAAGGTGCAAAGCCCTTCTTTCGCATCCTGTGAAACATAAATGTGCAGTTTTTAAAGAACTGGACAACGCATGCCACCCGCCCATGACTCCTGAGCTTCCCCTGAACTCCTGCCCCCTTCCCCCCGTTTTGACAGATCAGGGGAGGCTCGGGAGTCACAGGCGGCCAGCCGTTGCCCAGGAGGTGCCAGCCTGATAGTGCAGTTGGCTCTGGCTGGCTTCAGGAACTGCTTGCTGCTGTGACGCAGGAAAAATGGTGGGTGCCATGGCAGCGAGCAGCTCCTAAAGCCAGCCAGAGCCAACTGCGCTACCAGGTTGGCTCTGGGCTGCTGAGGCTGCCGCTGCCACGTTTCCCGGGGACAGATTTGCAAATCTGGGGACTGTCCCTGGGAACCGGGGACATCTGGTAACCCTATGATAGATGTAGAGTAAGCAATGCCCCCTTGACCACCACAGCCAGCATGGAAAATCTGAGCATCTGACAGTGAGAGGTGGGGTGATTGGCCCCTCCTCCATTAGCCTAATTGGTAGAAGAAAAAGTCTTAGACTTTTCTGTCTATAAGAAGCCCCTGTAAAGAAGCATATGAAGGGGGGCAGGGCACCCCAGGTGCCATCATGGAGAGGGGAGACAAATTATCAAGGAACAATTACTGCCCTACTATGGCGGTTTATTAAAAACTTTTTTTAAAAAAATGCCTGCTCCAAAGGTCTTGTCTTAGTACACTAGGGATTATATAGCTATATATGAAATTTCATGCATATCAGTTAATATCTTGACCCTCCTCTACGAAAATAGCCGTTTAATTGGCTGTTTTCCTATGTAATGAGGGCTGAAATTTCAATTCAGTGGAGCAGGCATTTTCAAAAAAAAGTTCAATTTGCAGGTTTTTAAAAAATAACTTTTGTTAAATAAATAAACAATAAGTATAAATAATATAACACAAGCCAAAAAACAATCCATCCTGTAGATTTAAGTAATGTCCATAGTCGCCTACTTGTTATCAGAGGCCCAGAATCCACATTCCTTTGTAAGAAAATATTAAATAACATAAAACCATTTTTTTGCGAGGGGGGGAATCAATGGGGGGGGTGACAAGAAATTTTCTGCACCGGGTACCACCTGACTTTCCTAAGCCTCTGCCCCTGTGTATAAGACTACCCCTATTTTGGGGGACTGACATTTTTTAAAAATGGAGGGAGATGGCACAGAGTTGTTGAGCTTTTGGGCGGGGGGGGGGGAATTACCCAGGGTGTCAACAAATGCTCACCTGCACATGTTGCAAAATCTGCCTCCCATCTGTCCCATCGCTGGCAGAAGCCACCAATCGCCCACCCAACTGTTGGAGTGTCAGCCAATCAACACCACCCATTGACACAGCAACCAATAACACACACAATATCTGCTGACAGCTGTGGCAGCAACCAATCAAACACCCATGTATAAGACGATCCCCACTTTTTAGCATAATTTTTCAAGGGAAAAAACATAGTCTTATACACAGAAAAGTATGGTATGTTTCATTGCTTGCTAAAGTCTGCATGGGTCACATCGACACCATATATTTAAAGCACTCATGACAGGAATGTTAAAATGATGTTGGATTGAAAATAAGTGGCATTAGCAACAAAGTTAAAAAGAGCATGCAAAAATTAATTAAAAATTGGTGAAATTATAGAGTTATAACATGTTAAGATTCAGAGCTAAGATAAATGGAAGAGGGAAAGGATTTGCTGATTTGAATACTTTAATGGGAATACAAAAAGGGGAGGTGTGGGGAAGTCAAAGAAATAAGCTAATGAGTTTAAAGTTATGAAAAATGGATTTGTTTTTAACTTTCTTTTTTTCTTTTTTTATATCTCTTGTTTTTTGTACCTTGTATTTTTGTTTGAGAGTTTTCTCCTTTTTTTTGTTTTACTATGCATTTTCGTACTTACGATTTTGTAAAATCTTAATAAATATTCTTAAAAAATAATAATAAAGCACTCATGACAGTACTATAAAAATAACGACTTCAGTCCAAATAATGCTGGGAACTGTAGTTTAAGGGAGCTGCGAGTTGTTAGGGGAACCGTAACAGACTAAACTTCCCAGAATTCTTTGCAGGGAAGTCATGGCTTTTAAAAGTGATATGAGTGCTTTAGGTATGGTGTGGCCACAGGTTCTCAGCAGGCAAAAAATTGTGGGGCAGTAACTTTCTGTTACAGGGCCATGTTCATTTATTCTTAAATGGATGAGGGGGGATGGGGGATACGGCTTGCATTTAAACTTCTGCTTCTCCTGTAGCTTTCCCGTTTTTCTCCCACTGGAAAGTGAGCGTTCTGCAGCTCAAAAGCTTGTGGGCTCATCAACATAGCCAGGCAACGATCATAGACTGAATCCTTCAATACTTCATCTAATAATATCCCCATTAATGTAAGCGTACACAAGTATCCTTCTAGTGATGTGACTGTTAGCCTACATAACGCATTCAGCGCCTGACATTACAGAACTCAATTAAAGTTTCACCCATGGCTTTGAAAGCAACCCGGCTCAGTGTGACTCGTGAAAACTAGGACCAATATTGGAGTGTAAACTTGGCTTGAGGTTGGCGGTTCTCCTGTTTTTTAATTACCTGCAATCGGGAACCGCAGGCGTCAAAATGCAGATGCAGGATAACCTTTCCTTTTTCACATTACGGCTGCTTACACATCCTTCAGCCATTCCTCCATCCCACCTCTAGCCCTGTCTGTGTTATCTCCTGCTTTTGAATTCCTTTCTGCATATATAATCTTGCTTTTTATTCCATTATGTTATTATGTTAATTGATAGATTAATTAGCAATTTGAGGTGCAGGCGTTGCCCCCCACCCCGCTTCAGCCATTTGTTACCTCGGCGGAAAAGCTGAGATGGAAATTCAGCCCTGTAATTAATCACCTCATATCTTTTGCATTCTTCATGAAGAGGGTTCCCTTCCCCTCACACACACACATTTTTTTATCCAGCCATTCATGAGGCCCATTCACAATAGCCATTATCCTAGTATTAGGCAGAAGGAGGAGGCTGTAGGATGTAAAGCTGGCCTCTCCCCCACAGATCACTCGGCCTTTTGAATGTTGTTCTCCCCCCCCCTTTGCTTCCTAGCATGATTTCCAGGACGGAAGCCAGAATGAGCAGGCATCGCTCTTTTGCCAGCTTGACAAAGAACGGGTGTTGGCTTGCAGCGAGCCTGGCTGTGTTATTCATGCAGTCGGTTCAGAATACAGTCCATGTAAAATGGGGCAAAGAGATCAGACCCTTTCAGAATCTCTTTGTGTGCCCTGAGCTGAGGTAATTGTTGGGAAGATCAATGGCTCAATTTAAAAAAAAAAAAATTGCTCGTACCCTGAGATCACCTGCCAGCATCTTCTTCCAGGTGCTTCTGTTGTCCGCAGGTGAGGCGACGGGAGAAGAGGCATTTTTTATCATGGCATCCCATCTGTGGGGACCTGGCCTAGCTCTGGCATCACTTACTTTCTGGAGCCAGGAAAGAACCTTTTACAGTGGTTCCTCAGGTTACAAACGCTTCAGGTTACAGACGCTTCAGGTTACAGACTCCACTAACCCAGAAATAGTACGTCGGGTTAAGAACTTTGCTTCAGGATGAGAACAGAAATCGTGCTCCGACGGTGCGGCAGCAGTAGGAGGCCCCATTAGCTAAAGTGGTGCTTCAGGTTAAGAACAGTTTCAGGTTAAGAACGGACCTCCGGCACGAATTAAGTACTTAACCCGAGGTACCACTGTAACTCTCTTAGGCATTGTAAAAACATTTTAAGTTTTGAATTTTTCTAGTTCATTGGTTTTAGGTTGTTGCTGCTTAAATATTGTAGCTCTTAGCACTGTTTTGTTCTAATACAGCATGCTGGCATTTGTCTGTCTGTTTATCTGGCTTTATAATCCTATAAACTGCCCCCAGATCTTCTGATGATGGGTGGTGTATACATCCTTAAAGAATTAAAAAAAATCTTGAGGTAAGATTTCCTAGCTGACGCTGCATTCATATCACACATTTGCAGCTCAATGCTTCCCAAAAGCATCTGGGGAACTGTAGCTTACCATGTAGAGAACTACAATGCCCAGCACACTTCCCTTGTGGAGCTACCATTCCCAACAACCTTAATGAACTAGGGTTCCCAGGATTCCTTGGGAGGAGGAAATCTGCTTTAAGTAACCTTACTTTAATCTGGGGTGGGGGGAACTTTTATCAGCCCAAGGGTCAGAGTCCCTTCTGAACATCCTTGTGTCAAAAGGGGGTGGGGCCAGGGTGGAAGAGGGCAGAGCAGTGGGTACAAATTTTACCACTGTACAATAAGCCAGTTTTTCTTTCTTCTACCTAAGCCCTCCAAGAGTCCCTATTTTCCGGGGCATCCCTGATTTTAGAGAAGCCACCCTGGTTTCTGATTTGATCCCAGAATGTCCCACTTTTCCTTAGGACATCCCTGTTTACATTGGAGAAATGCTGGAGGGTATGGTAGTGTGTCCCTATTTTCACTGGAGGGTATGGAGTTATACAACCACTGAGCCGTCTGAAGGCTATCCTGTATAGGGAAGGTTTTGTTAAAATGTTTAATGCTTTATCATGTTTTTACATACCGTATTTTTCGCCCCATAGGACGCACCAGCCCATAGGTTTTTTGGGGGGAAATAAAGGGAAAAAAATTATCCCCCCCCAGGCGCTTGTGGGGCCGGCAGCGGGGAGAAGCGCTCTTCTGCCCGCCGCCCGCCTTCAGACCAGGTCCGGGGACAGCGGGAAGACGCACTGTGCCTCCCAGCTGTCCCCGGAGCTTGCGGGGAAGGCAGCGGGGAGAAGCGCTCTTCTCCCCGCCGCCCGCCTTCAGACCAGGTCCGGGGACAACGGGAAGACGCACTGTGCCTCCCAGCTGTCCCCGGAGCTTGCGGGGAAGGCAGCGGGGAGAAGCGCTCTTCTCCCCGCCGCCCGCCTGCAGACCAGGTCCGGGGACAGCGGGAAGATGCGCTGCGCCTCCCCGCTGTCTCTGGAGCTTGCGGGGCTGGCGGCAGGGAGAAGCACGCGTCTCCCCGCCGTCAGCCTCCAAACCACATCGGGAGACAGCGGGATGGCAGCGTTCCGCCTCCCCGCTGTCCCCCGACCTTGTGGGGCTGACGCTGCAGCTCTCCTGAAGCCTGGAGAGCGAGAGGAGTCGGTGCGCACCGACCCCTCTCACTCTCTAGGCTTCAGTGAAAGCCTGCATTCGCCCCATAGGACGCACACACATTTCCCCTTCATTTTTGGAGGCGAAAAAGTGCGTCCTATAGGGCGAAAAATACGGTATGTCAGAAGCTGCCCAGAAAGGCTGGGGCAACCCAGTAAGATGTGTGGGGTATAAATAGTAAAATTATGGAATGGGATGTGCCTATTTTCATCAGAGAAATGTTGGAGGGTATCAAGTAAGAGGCATTATCCGTGCTGAGTAGCACATACCAGCCAGTCAGAAACACTGAAGCTGGGTGTGCAGCAGGGCCAGTGAGGGGTGGGCAGTGGCGTAGCGTGGGGGGTGCAGGGGGGGGGCCGGCCGCACCGGGCGCAACATCTGGGGTTAGGGCAAATCCACGGGTTAGGGGGCGCAAATCCACGGGTTAGGGGGCGCAAATTACTTGCCTTGCCCCGGGTGCTGACAACCCACGCTACGCCACTGGGGGTGGGTGCTCCCACAGGGGCACAAAGAGAAGCCTGGAGGGCTGCAATTTGGCCCCCCAAGCCCTGCCTTCCCTACCCCAAGAGCTGGTGCATCTTGACAGGCAAACTAGGTGGCTTTTTGGCAAGGTATAGTTTGAGGGAAGCCTGCCTTGCTTGACACATGTTTGCACAGCATGGTAAACCATAGTTAATGGTTTAATCATGTGCACAGTATGCTGTGCTGTCTCCTTCCTCTCTGCTCATACTGGGGTTGCCTGGGGAAGCCAAGATCTCTGACTTAGCATCCTGCATCCGCCATAGGGACTGTGATTTGATTCCTCCCAGCATGAGCCAGGAGGAGCGAGCAGAGTGAAGCAGGCACAATTTAGCTCCTGCACAGTAAACCGTGATTTGTAGCTTGCTGTTGATGCACAAGCAAGGTCAGTGGAAGAGTCCAGGCTCTTTCAGGGTGGGCCAGCATCACACGTGAAAAGTGTGCCCGAGAATTCTCTAGTATCTTGCATAGGATTCCAAGGGTGCTCAGGAAACTCGTGACAAGTTTAGGAGATGCAGATCTTGAGCTGGCCCCTGCCTACTCCTCTTTTACAACCTGACTTTGTTTTCCCATTCTTATTATTGTGGGACGCGGGTGGCGCTGTGCGTTAAACCACAGAGCCTAGGACTTGCCGATCAGAAGGTCGGCGGTTCGAATCCCCGCGACGGGGTGAGCTCCCGTTGCTCGGTCCCTGCTCCTGCCAACCTAGCAGTTGGAAAGCACGTCAAAGTGCAGGTAGATAAATAGGTACCGCTCCAGCGGGAAGGTAAACGGCGTTTCTGTGTGCTGCTCTGGTTCGCCAGAAGCAGCTTAGTCATGCTGGCCACATGACCCGGAAGCTGTCTGCAGACAAACGCCCGGCTCCCTTGGCCAATAAAGCGAGATGAGCGCCGCAACCCCAGAGTCAGTCATGACTGGACCTAATGGTCAGGGGTCCCTTTACCTTTACCTTATTATCGTACATGCCCAACCTCCCTTGCCTTGTGTGTTCGTCTAGCAGTGGATAAAGTTCCCAGCCCAATGCTGCCGAAACCACCATTTAGTTTTTATCTCCTAAAAGATAAGAGGGGGGAACACAGCATCTCTATGACCTCTCATCTGGCAGATTAACCTTGGGTCGTAAAAAGGACCCCTGACTGTTAGGTCCAGTCGTGGCCGACTCTGGGGTTGCGGCGCTCATCTTGCTTTACTGGCTGAGGGAGCCAGCGTACAGCTTCCGGGCCATGTGGCCAGCATGACTAAGCCACTTCTGACGAACCAGAGCAGTGCACCTTCCCGCCAGAGCGGTACCTATTTATCTACTTGCACTTTGACGTGCTTTGAACTGCTAGGTCGGCAGGAGCAGGGACCGAACAACGGGAGCTCACCCTGTCGCAGGGATTCGAACAGCTGACCTTCCGATAGGCAAGCCCTAGGCTCTGTGGTTTAACCCACAGCGCCACCCGCGTCCCACAGGGAAGGGCAAATTCCCAACCTTTTGAGAAGGCCCCTTTGCCATCTGTTCCTGTTGCTGAACAGGCCCTGTATTTGAAACGGCTTTGAAAGTGACTTGAAATTAACGCTGCATACAAACCATACATTTAACACAAGAATCCAGGGAACTGTTGTTTGTTAAGGGTGCTAGGAACTGTAGCTCTGTGAGGGGTAAACTGCAGAGGCCAGAATACTTTGGGCTAAGTAAAATGCCTTATCCGTGCCCTCAGCTTCCAATTTGACCTCCCTGAAAGAACTTGGAAAGCTTCTTTTGTGTGCGGATAATGCTGAGGGGGTCTGTAGTTCTGCTCCATCGGAACGAAAATCCACACAAGCTTCCTTTGTTGATGGCCTCAGGTTCACATTTGTTGTGTAGCCATGCAGTGGGGTCAGGATGAACCCCTTTTGAACTTACTCTTTACAATGCAAGCACTAACAAGGGCACATAAATGTTGCCGTGAAGTCGTGCCAGCCCGAGAACACGCTAGAACGAATATGAATCTGATATTTATTTCCTTGTTCCTTTTTTATAGTACTTTAAGTCACTGTTTCCATCTCTGACTGGGCACACCAATAAGATTTATCCATCTAGGAAGAACTAGTTCTCACCAAATGTCCCATAATTTATGTAGCAATTACTGTTTACTTGCTACCAAAGCAAAACCACTTATGGATATGTCAGAGCAAGGAATGAGGGCTTCTAATTCAACATGAAGCATTTCAAGTAGGGAATGCTCAGACAGTGGAACTTAAAAGGTTCACTTCACCAAGCACAAATGCTTTGTCTACAACATTCATAGGATAATAAAATTGTAGAATGAGAAGAGAAGTACCCGAGGGTCATAGAGTCCAATCCCCAGCAATGCAGGAATCATGTTGTGAAGTGTTGACCAAGAAGCCTTCTCCTCCAGCTTCCCCACCCCACTCACAGCACAATTCCGTATTTCCTTCTCTGGGATCATCATCTTACAATATCTTGGCATTTTTCTTACCTGTTTTCTACCTGCTTGCATTCCATGATGATGCAAATTGGGAGCAGAGGGTCAAACAAAGCAGATGCTGACTATTTATGCTTGTGCATCCTTTTGAACTTCACTATTTTGGAGCAAACTCCCCAGATTCATCAGTCAGAGGGTTGGGTGTTATTTTAAAAAGAAAGAAAGAAAAGAAGGTTACAGCACAAAGATTGTGACATACGACTACAATATAAAAATTATAAAAGCTGAACATTAGAAATATCTACAGAAATACTTGTGCTGTCTGATAAAAAATACACTAGACATATCTAAGTGTACTGTTATAACCGTTTTCCATAGATTTAGCACTTGCTTTGGGTGTAATAATAAAGTTGTTAAAAGTATATATGGCAACAGAACAGCAAGCATCTAAAAGTTAAGCTTATCGACCTTTATGTAATTGCCAGAGAGTTTGTGGAACAGATAATATCAGGTAAGTGGGAATAAAGAATGAGGCTACACATTATCTTGAACTTGTTTGTTTCAATGCTTTATGAAAAGGCTCCGCCTTTCAATAAATTTCCGAGGTGCTCATCCTTCTTTGTCTCTTCTATAATAAGTAAGTTTAGCTAAGAAAGTCAATTGATGCTGCATCATCGCATCAAAATACCCCAGGGGTATTTTGTCCAGGCAGTGGTCAAGGGGCAACTTGAAGCAGTGACAAATTGCGCTTTTTTTTGCTGGTTTTAAAAAGGAAAGGAGGAAAGCTCTCAGCCACTCCAGATTAATTCATTCACCCACCCTGCAAAATGTATGGAAATTACTAGTTCCTAATATTTCCAGGGCCATCTATCAGGGCTGACCCACCCATGAGGTGAACTCTCACAGGATTTTGCCAAAAGCTGCTGCAGCTATGTGACTCCAGGAACCAAGGCTTTTTGGTGGGGGGGCGGGGGAGGGGACAAGAGCAGTGACATCATCGTGTTTTGCCTTAGGTGATGAAGTGGGATGGGCCACCACTGCCATCTATCACGATATCCTTCTGAATAGGCTATCTGGGTTAAAGGCTGGAGGTACTGGACTGCTCCCCTTGGTTGGCTGGTCCCAGAAGGCAGTGATGGGGAAATTTTGTTCTGCCCTGCATCAATTATGGCATAGATTTCCACAGATATGTATATCCTGCTGTTTAACATCTTGTATGAAAACACTGGGATAATGTCATCTGGGGTATGAGTGGAGGTGTCGCCAATTAACAGTGACACCTGGCTGTACACCTCTCTCTTTTTGTCAGATTCAGGTGAGGCAGTAGCAGTTTTGAACCTATATTGGATGCTGTAATGGACTCGTTCCAAACAAGACAGTGATGTGGTTGGTTAAGTGGTTTTCAGCCCATTTCGGGCCTTCCCAATTAAAGGAGAAATTGTAATTTGATGGTGCTCTTAAGCCCTAGGATCAGGGCATAGCTGGCCTCAGTAGCCCAGAGAACCTTTCATCAGCTTTCACAAGCTGATATGAGCAGGGAAAGCCTTTGAAGAGTTATCCATGCTCTGGTAACCTCCTGGAAACTTGGAAGCATATCAAAATGGGGCAGTGAACTTATTAATGGAGGCTAGTAGAAGTGATCACAAATACTTAACCATCTCCACTGGCTTCCATTGTGTTTCTGGGCCCACTTCAAAGTGCTGCTGTTAACCTTTAAAAGCCCTAAACATCTCCTCCTCTACATCCCCATCCAGCCTATAAGATCGGAGACCCTTCTCCAGGTTGTCCTGCCTTCTCAGGTGAGACAGGTGATGGTGCCCTGGTCATAGAATTTTCTCCACAGAAAGGCTTACCTGCCACTGACATGACATGGTCATTTCAGCACCAGGCGAGGTCCTCCTTATTTTCCAAGGACATTGAGGTTGTACGTTTTGAGTGTCTTTAGATATTTGACACTAATTGTTCCCCCCTTGCAATTTTTTAGACTGGTTTTATGCAGATCTTGTGCTCGCTCACTCGCTCTTTTTGCTTTGATGGGTGGTTTTATGTGGTTTTGATGGTGCATTGGTATTGCTTTTAAATCTATTTTTGATTGTACTTTTTATTTTATTGATTTATAGGTTTTATGAACTGCCCAGTGGGGATTGATGTGAGGTATAAAAAACGTCAAATAAATAAGCAGGTCTATAAATTCCCTCTGGGGATGGGGCTGAGCTCAGCAAGTTTAAACGACAGTTTTACTATACATTTTGGAACATAGTAAGCTGCTGGATAGTGACTCAGATCACTGGTCCATCTAGTTCTGTATTGTCTACATTGTCCTAAATGGGATCAGTGATGGCAAGCAAGGTTTCCTGAAGGTCTCCTTGTCTTACTGTCAATCTTCCACTGCTGTGCACAGACAAAGAAGAGGGTTGTGTGTTTTTCAGGATTCACTTTCCCTTCATGCAGCCAAACAACCATGGCCATCATCCTGCCCAATCAGAGCAAGCATCTTAGTGTTCCAAAGAAGGCTGTGCAGTGCACATATAAGCTGTGATATACCAAGTCAAACTATTGATCCATCTAGATTAGAGTTTCCCAGACTTGAGTCTTCAGCTGTTTTTGGACCACAGTTCCCATCATCCCTGATTACTGGTCCTGCTAGCTAGGGATGAAGAGTATCGTAGTCCAAAAACAGCTAGAGACCCAAGTTTGAGGAAACCCTGGTCTAGATTATCCTTGTCCAACAAGAAGCTGCCTGACACTGACCCAGACCATTCATAGGTCTAGCTAGCTCAGTATTTAGCTTGGCTTCCACTGTCAGACATGGTACACAGACCCACTGCTCAAGCAGAATGAAAAACCTCCTTCCAGAAGTCAGCACACAGGCTAAGCAGTAGCCCCGTACTACAGGCTGCACAATACATGAGTCTACGACTGAGCTCAAAGGTAGATGACCAAGGGCTCACCCACATTTACCTTTTGCCCCATGCTTTCTGGGCAGAGGTCTGTGCTTTAAAGTCCACCCCCGCAACTCTCCCTCCACCTCTGATTAGGCCAGCCCTGCTGGTTCACCAACTGCCTCCTCCATTGCCATGGAAACCTCATTTTTGGTGGAGTGGAGATGGACTCAGATGGCTGTCCCTCTCTTCCTGTGCTGTCCAGCCACAATGCAACAGAGCCCTTCTCCAGGTCGGCTCCTCAGCCTTCCCCATGCCCAACCTCTGGTTTCTCCTCCTCCGAGGAGCTTGGGGGGGGTGGTTGATCATTGACTATGATGACTGAAACACCTGGAGGAAACCACATTGGAGGATGTTGAGCTCTAGCTCAATATTGCCTTCCCTAACCACCAGCAGGGTTTCAGGCTGGAGTCTTTCCCAGAGCTATCTAGAGATGCCAGTGATTGAAATTTGGGACTCTGTGCATGCAAAGCAGATGCTCTACCACTGGGGTAAATCCCTTTCCCTAAGATTATTTGTTATTTATTAGATTTATAGATCATCCTTCATCACAAGATCTCAGGGTGGTTCACAGATTTGAGATCTTAACTCAGGCATAGGCAAACTCGGCTGATGTTTTGGGACTACAACACCCATCATCCCTAGCTAGCAGGACCAGTGGTCAGGGATGATGGAAATTGTAGTCTCAAAACATTTGGAGGGCCGAGTTTGCCTATGCCTGTCATAACTGGAGCTACAGCAACAAACCAAGATTAGCATTAGCATGTCATGGAACAAGTCACAGAATTATAGAAGAAGAATTTATTATTTATACCCCGCCCATCTGGCTGGGTTTCCCCAGACACTCTGGGTGACTCCCAACAGAATATTAAACATGTGATAAAACTTCCCTAAACAGGGCTGCCTTCAGATGTCTTCTAAACATCGGATAGTTGCTTATTTCCTTGACATCTGGTGGGAGGGCATTCCACAGGGCAGGTGCCACTACCAAGAAGGTCCTCTGCCTGGTTCCCTGTAGCTTCAATTCTTGCAGTGAGGCAACCGCCAGAAGGCCCTCGGAGCTGGACCTCAGTGTCCGGGCTGAACGATGTGGGTGAAGATGTTCCTTCAGGTATACTGGGCCGAGGCTGTTTAGGGCTTTGAAGGCCAGCACCAACACTTTGAATTGTGAAGTTGGGACAAAAACTCCAAGGATCATCTAGTCTAACCCTCTGAAGTGCCCACAGCCATCTTTGAGGTGGACTCGAACCACCAACCTTTTGGTTAACAGCCAGGTGCACTGCTCCATTGGGCTCATTATCTTTGAGCTGCTTAAAATATATCCTCCAAGTTGTTTCCAGCTCAGGTCAGAAATATCCTTCCTCCCACCTCCCCTAACAGCTGTTGGAAAGCGTTGAAAGCATTCTGTATTCTGATCATTTCAAATGGAAACCGCTAACAAAACATGTATCAATATAAGGACGTAGAGGGCACCAACACTTCTGGTGCTGAGGAAAATTAATAAAGCGACTCATTAGCATGAGTTCAACTTGCTCCTCTTCTCTCTTCTCATTCATTGCCACAGATCCTGATTAACTGTAAAATATTCCCGGGTTTAGGACACACCGTCCTCCACCAGCAGCTTTAGCAGAGAAAGGTTATTAGCATTGAATGGGGACTGTTCTCTCAGGAGAGCTTTGCAGATAAAATGACCAGGGAAAGAAATAGCACAACTTCTCAAATTAGCATAATTAGTAATTATCTCTTAATAGCCCCACTTGGCTTTAGAGACTTGGCACTTGAAATTCCGCTTAAAGTTCAGTGAGGAAAAACAAATTTCACGCTGAAAATGTCTCAATAACACAGCTGAGCTGCTGAGGTAATCGTCTGGTGTAGGTGAAGGGATGAAGATGAGCATATGGATGGACGGGGCAATTTTCCCGTGTTTGTGTATGTGTCAAAAGTGCTAAACAAAGGTCCGGATGGTGCAAAGGCAGACCTTCATTTAGGTCAATTCCTTTTATTTCTCCCTCATGGAAAAAAAGAGAGACAGAGGAAAACACGGTCATTAACTAGCAGAAACCTGCAGTTCTTTGCTCTAGAATAGTGCAACTCAGCCCTCCCCTAAAAAGAAAAAAAAGACCTATCAAAGGGAGAGGGTGGGGGGAATAACAGACAAGTTAATAAAGAAAACAGAAAGCTGTATTGCAGCTAGCCAGCGGCAGATTAAAACCTTTCTAATACAACTCCTGAATGTGAAGACTTCAGGCCAAAATCAAATAGGGAGAAATGATAGCCTTATTTCCTTTTCCTGGTTTTTGGTGGAAAAAAGCAACCCTTTCAAGATGTTGTTGGCATTTCTGAAAGTTATGGGTTGTTGTGTGTGGTTTTTCTGTGTGCATGGTTTTGTTTTGTCTTTTTGCATTTGTCGTATTCAAAAGCCACCAAGTCGTCTGCTACCACATCACAAGAATCTGCTTAGCTGATTGTGAGTTACTCACCAGCACGTCAAATTTGATTTACGCGTTGCATGGTTAGCTTGGCACAAATGTGGAATCTGAAGCCGCAGCTCTGGATTATAGACGTTGTCAGATCTTTATGTTTATTCGTAGACAAAGAAGCACCCCTCAATGTGCTTCATGCCCCATGTGCATGAAGCAAATGGAATCTCCTCTAGGAATGGCTATCAGGAGAACTTGTCATGCACTCAGTGGTAGAAAACAGAGGCATAGCTCTTGTAAATGTTGAGAGATCTTGATGTAGAAGAAGAATGGAAGAAGCTTTGGTGTATCTGCCCGATGTTGCAATAGGACAGGATATGGGAGGATTTCTGTGCAGTCAGCTTGAGAAGGGAGGGGTGCATTAATAGCAGAAGTTAGAGTTCACCTGCTATGTGGGTATTTTGGATGTGCTGGTAGGTATTATGGTCTCTATACATTAGCTGTTTCCATGTTATATTGAATGTTTATAGGTGTTTTCAGACTGTCACTATCTTTGGGTGGAATCACATAGCAGCAAATTGAGGTTGTGTGATTAAAGTTGCTTTGGCGCTCTTGTGCGACAAACCTGTTTTCCCACCTGAAACTGGGCTGTTTGTGGTAAGGAAAGTGATGGAGAAATGCGCTGGAAAATTTCATTTATTTGATATCCACAACCTCTCCACAAACGAATACTCATGAATAATCAGCAATCAACATTGTCTGACTCCCCCCCCCAAAAAAAATAACTTTGTGCAAATAAATCAAGATGAGTGCTCAATAACCAGGTCACCTGGAAGCTACATTAATAACATATCCAATTGTTTTGTGTGCTGCCCCCCTCCATGGAATTTGTATTGAATTTTTTTGTATTTGACTTTATTTGCGATATTTTTAGATTTTCTTTGAAATGTGAAGCCATACATAAATAACCTAAATAAGCTTTCAAATCAGCAGTAGGAAGAGACTTTTAGAGGAAAAGGAGCTGATAAGCAGTTGAATGCAAGAGACGTGCTTTTTCTACTTTGACAGCCAAAGATCTGAGAAGGCCTTTTACAAGGAAATACATCAGGTGGCTGTTGGGTTTCCTGTCAAGTTCCTCTGAAGAAGCTTTATGGGACCAGTTTCTGCCTTGTGTATTTTCAATTTAATGGGTTTTATTTTGTGTTGTAAGGCATGTAGACAACATACAGTAGCTGAAAGTGGGTTTCGGGGCTCCGTTAGTTGCAGAACTTCAGGACCAAGAACTTCAAGACCCCATAACCCCCACTTGGAGGAGGGTTGGGGGCAAATGAAGCCCAAGGTTCAGGCTGCTGCAGCTGCTGATCTTGGATTTTTAAGGTGCAAAAGGTGGTGGTGGAAGAACTTCAAAATTCCAGCCATGCAGCTTAAAGTGATGGTTGAGATCTCAGTAGTGGGAGTGGACTGGGAAGGCACCTGCCTGCCACCCATTCTGTAACTGACACTGACAGGAAGTAGGAAACCTCATTAACAACATAAGCATGGTTCCAATCCCACTTCCTGTCAGTGCCATTTACAAATAGCAGCAGGTCACCCAGTTTGAGTTTGGCATAGACCCCTCTCAGATCAATGGAGTTGCATAACCTAAGTCCATAGATTTCAGTAGGTCGTCTCCAAGTTTGAATTGGCTGGGTAACACCCTGTACAGTGGTACCTTGGTTTAGCAACTTAATCCGTTCCAGAAATCCGTTCTTAAACCAAAGCGTTCTAAAACCAAGGTGTGCTTTCCCATAGCAGCAGGGGACTCAATTTACAAATGGAACACACTCAACAGGAAGCAAAACATGTTCTTATTCCAAGGCAAAGTTCACAAACCAAAACACCTACTTCCAGGTTTGCAGTGTTCTTAATCCAAGTTGTTCATAAACTAAGCTGTTATTAAACCAAGGTACCACCTTATTATCATTATCATCATTCCCACTACAACTAGGGACTGCCACTATCCATCATGTTGCTCACCATCCATGACAACTCCCCTGTCCTTACACCTCACCCAGCCCCTCATGATTCCTTCAACCCACCCATCCTCTCACAGCTCCTTAAGGCAGGTGCCATAGTTCCTTCAGGGCTCCTTTATCCCCTCATGCCCCGATATCCTCACAGCCTATTTGACCTCAAGTGGATTGTGGGCTCACAAAACTGAATGCATGGTTCCATGTGGACATGAGCTATGGGGAAATCACTGACAGTGACTCACTCAAAGACCTCAGTGATCAGGCAAGGATCACACAATCCTTGAGGGACCCTGGACCCAAGTTAAGGAATCTTGAACCTGGCCCAGTAGCATATGCAGGTTTTTGAGCATTGGCATTATCTTCTGGCAAAAGTCTGTCTCACTGCAGGATTTTGCATGAGCTGCAGCCTCAAAACCAGGACTAAGGGTGTATTGATAAGAATAAGAAAATAAGAATAAGAATAAATTTATTATTTATACCCCACAGCTGCGTTTCCCAGCCACTCTGGGCAGTTCCCAACAGAATATTAAAAACACTATAAAACATCAAACATTAAAAACTTCCCTAAACAGGGCTGCCTTCAGATGTCTTCTAAAAGCCAGGTAGATGTTTATTTCCTTGACATCTGAAGGGAGGGCGTTACACAGGGCAGGAGCCACTACCGAGAGGGCCCTCTGCTCTTGTTCTTCCTGGGAGGCACCCCGGCTGGTGAGAGAGGCCATATGTGGTAGGAATATTCTGGCAAAAGGGGGTCAGTCGTTTGTCCCATGTTGCAAAATGAGGAGTGATGTGAAATTATGCCTCTTAAAATTAAGAGTCCCCTGGCAGCCCTAAGCTCAGTGGTCTCCTGGGCTGGGTAGGAAGAAGATCCCAAACCCAGGACAGTAGCTGCTATGTAGAACAAAGTTACTGTTAGGGAGAACAAAAGAGCTCTCCATTTTCCTCCTTAGAAACAAGCACTGCTTTGATGTCAAAGGGCCCAGAGTGTTTTCCAACACAGACAAAATACGAAATATGAAGATAAACTGCTCAGAGCAAGTTGACAGCTATTATAAAACCAAGAGGCTGACACTCTTGTGACCACATGAGGGGAAAAGGCCTTGGCTTGAAAACTCTAATTAAGGCTGGCCAAGGTCCATTAGCTCATCTCCACTTGTAGCGTCTTGATTCACACCCTATGGATCACCCTTATTATACCAGTTCTAGGCGAGAAATGTGATTAAGCAATCTGCTAAGGCTGTGTTTTTCAGCTGTCTCTCTCTGACTCTGAAAGCTTTTCAAACAACCCTTTATCAACCCATAAAATCCAGCTCAAAATACAGAAAAGTGTAGGAAGGCAAGGAAAAGGAAGAGGATGCGAGGAAAGAAAAGAAATAGAAGTGGATCAAAAGAGATGAAATGACATGCTGAAAAAAAGCATATGGAAATGAGGACTGAATTAATGGCAAATGTGGTGTGTGTGTTTTTCAAAAACAAAAAAAACAGATCTACAGCAAAGTCAGATGCAAATATTTACATCAAGCATGAGGAGCAGAGGAAAGGCAAGGGAGGACAGCCACACAGAAATCAAGCTAATTTCTTCTCACTCTCCGTCTCTCTTGTGCTGATCCGAACAAAGGCCTTATTCACGGCAGCACAGCAGTTGCTTCAGTTAAGCAATTCTGAAGGCCTGAGAAATCTCCGGTGTCAGCCAGAATCTGTCGGGAGCCATTGTGTAACATCTACAGTATATTTTGGAAAGTGGTTTTCTGTCTGTCTGTCTCTCTGTCCATTGCTTTGTTCTCTATATATTTGGATGCCTCTCAAGGTACTGCTGCCAACCTCTGCCCAAGGGTTCCCAATGTGGGGTAGGGATCTTCTTTGATCTCTGGACGCCATTTTGAATCAACATGGCAGACTGAAATGTGATGTGGTAGGTTCAAACTCATACTCAAACTCAAACTGTTTAAAAAAACACCATGGTTTTTTGGGTTTCTAAAAAATCTCAGGCAGTGCCAGACAATGCCCGCTGCTATGTATATGCTATGCTATGCTATGTGATGTGTGTGTGTGTGTGTGTGTGTGTGTGTGTGTGTGTGTATACACACACACACACATACATACATACATACATATACACACACACACATATATATACATATACATATACATATACATATACATATACATATACATATAAGCTTCCCGATTTCGTTTGATCATATACCAGTGACTGATTATGTGCCTTCTGATCAGAGATGGAAAAAGCCAAAATTATCATGTAACCACTGCATTTTATGAAATCATTGTGTATGATAATTTATTAAGATATATGGATTTGCTGGGCACACCCTGCACAACATATATGGCCCCCACTGATAAATCTCTTGGGCCTCATCCACTCCATTCATGTATATCGATTTTATGACATTGTTTTCCCCAAAGCATCCTGGGAAATGTCGTTTGTGAAGGGTCTTGGCCATTGTTAGGAGACTGTAGACCAAAATTATAAAGTTTTATTAATGTTCCTTCCTGGCCACCTAGAGGAGATCTTTACGCCACCAGCAAAAGTGGCCGTTTACAAGTTTAGCTTAATGTATTGAGCTGGACCTGAGCGAGAAATGAAGAGACATCAATAATTTTTCCTCTTCGCAGACATATTTGCTGTGCTGTAGGTGCCATGCTGAAACTATATTTTTTGACCCCCAGGCATTTGACAGCTGATTCATTTGTTGTGTTGTGTTTCAATGTGGAAACCTACCTTGAGGACTAGGAAGTGGAAAGATCCATAGTCCAATGGTTGATCATTGACCTTGCATAGCCCCAGGTTCAGTTTCTGGCATCTCCAGGTAGGGCTGGGGGAGACCCTGGCCTGAAACCCTGGAGAGCTTCTGCCAGTCAGTGTAGGCAATATTGAACTAGATGGACCAGTGGCCTGATTCAGTATAAGGCAGTTTTCTATGGTCCTATCTTCTAAAGGCAGGGTGCAATTTTTTCTCATATGAAGTACTTGTTTGTGCGATTGTTACCAGATTAAAGGACCTGCTGCGTCATACCCTCCAAGGGTGTAAAATTCTGCCTGTGTTTGCATTTATCTCAAAGCATAGGATTATGTCAAAACATAGGATTCACTCAAGAATCACTTCCCATGACTTCCATGGCATACCCTCCAACATTTCTCCGATGGAAATAGAGACGTCCCAGGGTCAGCTTCTGTAAATCCGAGATTGTCCCTTGAAATTAAGGACACTTGGAGGGTCTGCTCTAGATATGAACACTATATCCAGATTAACTGGTTTGTTAATTTTAAATAATTATGTGAATTTAAAAATAGCAGCAAAAAAATGACTCACCTCTATTCCTTGCCTCCAAATACCTGCCCAAATGAAAGTCTCACTATTTTATTTTATTTATTTATTTTTAAAGAAATTATTGGTTTTACATAAAGGTTATACATAACAAACATAACAATTCCAAAAAAGAAAGAAAGAAAAAGAAATAAGGGTTCTCTTGAACCTTCACACCTCCTTCCCTCCCTCCATGGGTTCCATTTCTAAATTTTATTCCTGCATTTTTTACTATAATCTATCTATTACATAGCCAAAATTCATGTTATTTTACAAGTGTCATTGTATTCCTGCCAATGATTTCAGCTGTTTACAGTGGTCTCTCAGGTATATTACAAAATTATTCCAGTCTTTCAAAAAAAATAGTTGGTCTTCCTGGTTTCTGATCTCTCCCGTCAATCTTGCAATTTCTGCATATTCCATCGGCTTGGTTTGCCACTCTTCTCTGGTCAGTACTTTTTCTTCTTTCCACCTCTGGGCTAAGAGCATCCTTGCTGCTGTCGTTGCATACATAAACAGTCTTTTATTTTCTTTTGGTAGTTCCGCACCAAAAGTGTTGATATCTTCACTACTTCCTCCTCCTTCACTCCCAGAATGCATTCAGACTAATTTGGCAGGTCTCCAGTATAAGGAAGGGAGTTCAGTGAATTCTACTGAGAATACCAGCAGCATCGTCTTGAAAGATCATGTGCCCTTAAACATAGTGCACAGATAGACAGGGCTGTCTTAAGCATATGCGCCTCTGAGGTGCAAAGATCCACCCAGCACCCCCCAAAAAAAATTAGTTTAGCTCCCAAATTAACTTTTTTTATGCTTATGTCAGACACAACACATGCCTTATCTCTTGTTTACAAAAGAAGGGAGGAAAAAGAAACAAACTTTTTTATTTGCTCATTTATACACTTACCATTCGTTGTAAAATGAAGAAAAAATGCAGCTTGTGGAATTCACAGTGTGTGCTCTAGGCGCGTTTTTGTGGAAATGGAAAACTAAAATCGAGTGCTGAAACGCATGTGTAGTAGAGCCCTAACTACTAAGTAGTTAGTCAAAGAAAATGCCGACAATTAGGGAAAATAAACATGATTATTTTTAACCATTTCTTTAAACGAAATTGAACTGTAAGTGATGAATTTAAAACGCAATTTGCAATGTTTCACTCATGGCACCTTTGTCATGACTGATCTCGAACCACTTGCCTGCCGCCGGTGCAAGATCAGGTGTGTCAAAGGTGCTGCTGACCCTGCTGCTGCATAGCAGCTCAATACAATACGTAACATAATCTGAGGCAGCTTCAGCAACGGGCACCTGGCGCCCCCCAGAATTTGGCGCCTGGGTGCCCCACACCCCTTGCACCTCTGGGTAAAGACGGCCCTGCAGATAGATGTTGTTATCAGGATCCTGTTGGTGCTGTGGGGTCTTTGATACATTGTAAAGGGAGCAATCTCCTGTTGGGATTGTGAATTGGGTTCTCAGTAAGGTGGCCATTTGTCCTCTTTTACCAAGAAGAGTTTGGATTTGATATCCCGCTTTATCACTACCCATTCTCCTTTCCCTTCCTCCCCCACAACAAACACTCTGTGAGGTGAGTGGGGCTGAGAGACTTCAGAGAAGTGTGACTAGCCCAAGGTCACCCAGCAGCTGCATGTAGAGGAGCGGGGAATCGAACCCGGTTCACCAGATTACGAGACTACCGCTCTTAACCACTACACCACACTGGCTTTTTCTAAAGTTCTCAGTGCTTCTACCTGCAATGGGTCTCATGCTCACCCTCAGGTATGAGAGCCCCCTCTGCTGGGTTCTCACCTACATCTGATGAGCTTACTTGCTGACAATGAACAGAAGAACAAAAGAAGATGCCTTATTGGTCCATCAACCTCAATATTGTCTACAGTAACTGGTGCTGCAAAATGTTTCAGCTATGTGTGTGTGAACTATCTATTTCACGCACCATCAAAACGCGGAATTTAAATCCTTTTGCTACTGCCACCACCACTAATACAATAATAGCCATACAATTTCCTCCTTGTTCTGGAGGTGTGAGGAGAATGGGAGGACTTTGGAGTCAAAGTGTCTCCCGGTCTACCTCCAACATCTCCCTGGAATCCCCCCTTTTGCCATCTGCATTGTCAGACCACCACTGGTGGAGAAGCAGCAGAAGTGGACCTTCCACTGCTGTTTCAGGGAGGCTTCTATACTCAGACCTCCCTCTTTGAAGAAGAAGAAGAAGAAGAAGAAGAAGAAGAAGAAGAAGAAGAAGAGTAGTAGTTTGGACTTGATATCCCGCCTTTCACTCCCCTTAAGGAGTCTCAAAGCAGCTAACAATCTCCTTTCCCTTCCTCCCCCACAACAAACACTCTGTGAGTGAGTGGGGCTGAGAGACTTCAAAGAAGTGTGACTGGCCCAAGGTCACCCAGCAGCTGCATGTGGAGGAGCGGAAACACGAACCAAGTTCCCCAGTTTACGAGTCTATCGCTTTTAACCACTACACCACACTGGCTCTCTGGACAGTCGTTTGTTTGAAGGTGTCTCCTGCTTAAAGGCCTCTCTGGTTCAAGTCTGGTTTCAAGAAAACTGGTAAGAAGGGAGATGCCATGCAGGGAGTTTTCATCAGGTAACACCTCGGCAACAGACTGAGGGGGCAAGCAGCAGGTCACTTGGTCAGTCTTACTCAGCTATGGTGAGATGTATTTCTATTTGAATGGTAGCAATTAATTCCATACATGCATCTATAAATTAGCATGTGGAAATCAGTGAGCTCTGTTGCCCTTTTCTTTTCCTCTTTTTGGGCAATGTGAAAGCCAGCTGCCCTACTTATTGCCGGTGGAATAATTGTGCGGAAAATGTAGTGTCTTGCTGGAGTTGTCATTAAGTGTGCGGCCATGATGTTCCTGGTTTCCTTATTCTGATTTCCTCCCCTGACCCCTCCTTGTGGCCACCAAAGCAAAACCAACAGCTTCAGCCAAGAGTCCGAGCATCTGAAGTACCACCAGAAGCTATACGGCGAACTCCATTTGCGACGCACTCAGAATTAAGCACACGCTGTATTTTATGGACTTGCTAAGAAAAATATTAAGCATTTTAAAAGGGCAAGTAAATTAGAAAACCCAGCAGACCCAAGAAGGTCTGCTTGCTTTCATCTAATGAAAGTAGGTCAATGTTTTATGCTGTTCTCATTAATGTCATTCATTCCTTGATTCTTACTAATAAAATCCAATGGCTAGTTAAGCATTAGAGATGGGCAGGAGTTGCCCAAAGAAATGTTCTTTTTTAAAAATAAATAAATAAATAAATAAATAAGCAAATGAAACATTACCAAGCTTATATAGCATTTCTACTTTGCTTATCCGTGTATACCAGACGACTAAAAGATGCAAGTGGCAAAAAATAAGAAGTACATTATATTAAAGTAATATGGAACGGCCTCTTTTAGCATGGTCTAGCATGAGCGTGCTTTGGTCAATGGGGTCACGAAGAGTCGGACACGACTAAACGACTAAACAACAACAACAACAAAGTTATTTGATTTATAATTTTTTGGTTTATTCTACCGGGGGGGGTGTTGTTGGATTCATACTTCATGTTCTGTGCTGATGCTTATGTAAAATGAGACTTCCTTAATTCTACTATGCTGTGTTGATTAACCACAATGGAGCTGTATACACATTGGTAGCTCTGCATTGTGTTTGTGGAAACCTGCGACTCTCCAAATGTTGTTGGACCCCTTCAGTCTGGTGGTCAAGTAGGATGGGACTTGTAGTCCAGCCAACAACATCTGAAGTTCCACAGGCAGGGACGGAGGAAGGGGGGAGTTGGTGGCGGGTCGCCCTGGGTGTCACTACTGAGGGGGGTGACAAAATGGCGGAAGGCACTCACCACGGGGCCTAGCCACGCATCTCTCCTGGGAGTTATGCAGTGGCTTGGGCACCCACAGGCTCCGTGCTGCCCCAAACGGTCCACCCGCTGCCCCCCCCCTCAGCAGGGAGACTCCTCAGAGGCCCTGCGGAGCAATTCTTGCCCCAGCTTACCCAGCCCCATGGGCAGCTGGCCCCGCCTCCACGGGAGGCGGACCCTGCCCCTGGGCGCAGGGCACACGCGCTGCCCCAGGCACCGGATTGGCTTGCTCCACCGCTGCCCACAGGTTCCCAATTCTTCCTCCATATAAATTAATAAATAATAACACATTGGGGGGGGGGCGGGAGAGACAAAATCAATAGTTCCAGCCTGGTGAGCTCTGCACATTCACATCCTACTCTCATCCAAACTCTCTTCTGCCCTTAGCAGCTCCCTCAAAATAAGCAGTACACGCTGGCAAAGTAATGCATGCACAGATGCAGAACTGTATTTTGTATAAGGGACGAAACTCTCTTCTTTGGCCTTTCGTTTTATTTTACAGTGGTACCTCGGGTTACATACGCTTCACGTTACAGACTCTGCTAACCCAGAAATATTACCTCGGGTTAAGAACTTTGCTTCAGGATGAGAACAGAAATTGTGCAGCGGTGGCACAACAGCAGCAGGAGGCCCCATTAGCTAAAGTGGTGCTTCAGGTTAAGAACAGTTTCAGGTTAAGAACAGACCTCCAGAACGAATTAAGTTCTTAACCCGAGGTACCACTGTACTTACTTATTTTAGGACTACATTAATGAGTTCTGATCTGGCTTGAATGGTGGGCAACTAGTCAAACACAGCAAACTGCTGGTCCTGGCATGAAAAGTTCATCACCATGCCCATGAAAGGATGCAACTTTCCACTTCAATGGTTGCTACATGAAGGAGGGTGTACATTAGGCCACTTTCTATAATTTTCTCCAGATCAGAGTAATGTTGTTTGGAAAGCAGAGAGACAAGGACAGATCTGCTTTTGACACAGAACTTTTGATAATTTTGAGCACCCACGATATGATAATAGGGCAACATCTCCCAGAACTTGTAAAATATCTCTTAACTCAGAGGCCTAGCTTTGGTTGCCTGTGTCAGACAAACAAACAAACAAAAGACTAGCATCTCTGCTTAGCCTTGGCAACCACCACAGGAGGGGAAAAAACCTCCTCTCCTTATTTTCTTCCATAATCACAGAAATTCCACCTTGCCTGCTGAGCCAAGGACACCTACCAAGCAATTTAAGGTATTAGCAAGTAGAGGGGCCTTGTAATTAAGGGATAAATAGGACAAGTGCCCTATTTTACCGGGTAGTAATCTAGCTGGTGAGTGGATAAAACAACATGGCATGCTGTGTTTACTTCTCCCTATGTAACTGTCAAAGTTTACTGCAAGCCTTTGCGTCTACCTAAGTAACCTAGGTGCACTTTTGAACCATTTCATTCAGACTTGGTCAACACATAGTTGCACACTGAAACTGTCTGCCTTGACAGGTTTTTTCGTTTGTTGTTGTTTTGTATAGGCAAATTAGTGGTACCTTGGGTTACAGACGCTTCAGATTACAGACGCTTCAGTGTACAGACTCCGCTAACCCAGAAATAGTACCTTGGGTTAAGAACTTTGCTTCAGGATGAGAACAGAAACTACACAGTGCAGCACGGCGGCAGCGAGAGGCCCCAATAGCTAAAGTGGTACCTCAGGTTAAGAACAGTTTCAGGTTAAGAAGAGACCTCCAGAACGAATTAAGTTCTTAACCCGAGGTACCACTGTATTCTCATCATGAATGGAAACATGTCTGTGGGAAGGCAACTTTGAGAGGGTCCTAGATTTTGGAAAGGTAACGATCCTAGTGTCCTGAAAAAAGAATAACATTGCTGGGATACAGCTCTTTACCTGCGAACTGGGGCAATGTATTCATAGAAATAGACTTGATTCCTATTTGTCCATTCAGTTTCATGGGATGAGCAGCAGGTCTGTCTATAAAGATGGACAAATCTGTCAGCTTCAGTTTCTCAATAATCTTACATTAAGTTTGTGGCTTTTTCTTTGTATGCTCTTCTTCCAAATACACTCATCTTCAGAAGCAATTTCCCCTAATCCCATGCATTTTTCTATGTATACTTTCCCCTAATATATTTGCTTTCGTTCATATTGCTTGGCAGGAGAACTGCACTGCAAAATTCAGAGCTGTGTGAATTTCAAAGGGTCTCTGTGTTTTGGTTTGCATATTGCTTTGGAAAAGGTAAATTTAGTAGCGCTTCATAAGAATTGCAAATTCATGCCTCAATCCCTAACAGTTGTTGTTGTTTAGTCGTTTAGTCGTGTCCGACTCTTCGTGACCCCATGGACCAGAGCACGCCAGGCACTCCTGTCTTCCACTGCCTCCCGCAGTTTAGTCAAACTCATGCTGGTAGCTTCGAGAACACTGTCCAACCATCTCGTCCTCTGTCGTCCCCTTCTCCTTGTACCCTCAATCTTTCCCAACATCAGGGTCTTTTCCAGGGAGTCTTCTCTTCTCATGAGGTGGCCCAAGTATTGGAGCCTCAGCTTCAGGATCTGTCCTTCCAGTGAGCACTCAGGGCTGATTTCCTTCAGAATGGAGAGGTTTGATCTTCTTGAAGTCCGTGGGACTCTCAAGAGTCTCCTCCAGCACCATAATTCAAAAAGCATCAATTTTTCGGCCATCAACCTTCTTTATGGTCCAGCTCTCACTTCCTTACATCACTACTGGGAAAACCACAGCTTTAACTATACGGACCTTTATTGGCAAGGTGATGTCTCTGCTTTTTAAGATGCACACAAAAAATACATGTACAGGTGTGGAAGGGACACAAAGAACCGTCTAGACCAACCCGTTGCAATCCAGGAATCATAGCTAAGCTTCTCTGCCTTGCCTGACATCATTCTTGCTCCATCATCCCACTATCTCTAGGAACAGATTATGTATAGTAACCACAAATGGAAGCTTTTCCGTTTATAATGCTCCATTGGAATTGCCTCCCCAAGCAGGTTTGCCAGGCTGTGCTCATGCTTTCTTTTCAGGGCAAAACTGATCCAAGCACCCTTAACATTTAGTTGTTTTGATGTGCACACATTGGTTTTTCTGCTGGTTATTTTAGTCGCTGTGCTTTGATCAGTTTTATTGTTACCCTGTTAATAAGTTTTTAGTTTCGAAGCTGCTCTGAGAGCTTTAGCTGAAGAGCAGCTATAACAATAACCCTAAATATGTCCTCCCCCCCCCCTGAGAAAATGTTCAAAAATGTTTTTGGATGAGACAGGTGTGCACGGAGTAAGAAAGTGTGGCTCAGTTGTCATTCCTGTTCCTCTTCCCTCTGAAATGGTACGTAATGAATTTTGCCAAGATCAAAATTGAAAACACAGGTGAGTTTTAGGAAGAACGAAGGTTCTGAAGTCCTGCCATCCCTTTCAGGTTCTCTCAGATGTGACCTTCTTGGATAAGAGATATTCCTTTAAGGTAGCAAGAGATGTCTGGCAATAATGGGCACAATACGCTGACCCAGCAGAACAATGGGTCCTTGGGAATCTTTTCCTGTAAACCACCCACTGCCTTGTTAACTGCAAATCTCCTATACAAGGCAAACACTACTTAAACATATTCCTGGTTTCATACAAATTGGCTGCTTGGCTGCTCTGTTGTTATTGTACAAAATGCACAACCTAAGAAGTGCTCAGACAAGGATCATTATAAACCCCTTTCGGCGTCTGCTTTCTGAGCCTGCCTTTCAGTCATTTTACTCAATAGATTAACTCCACATAGGGTACAGTATGTAATTTATTTATGTATGTCTATTTAAGGTATATATAAGGGGGGGTGTATACACACATACATACACCTTAAATAGACATACATAAATAAATTACATACTGTACTCTACGTGGAGTACAGTATATGCACACACTGCTCTTTTTAACAGCTGTGCTGTGGAGGTTTGCAATGCAGATTAAGACCAAACAACAGCAGTACAGAATAGGCAATGGACACAGGACACAGATGGCGCTGTGCTCTAAACCACCGAGCCACTTGGGCTTGCCGATCGGAAGGTCAGTGGTTCAAATCCCCGCAACGGAGTGATCTCCCATTGCTCTGTCCCAGCTCCTGCCAACCTAGCAGTTCGAAAGCATGCCAGTTCAAGCAGATACATAGGTACCACTGTAGCAGGAAGGTAAATGACATTTCCCTGCTATTTGGTTTCCGTCATGGTGTTCTGTTGCACCAGAAGCGATTAGTCATGCTGGCCACATAAACCCGGAAAGCTGTCTGTGGACAAACGCCGGCTCCCTAGGCCAGAAAGCAAAATGAGCACCACACCCCATAGTCGCCTTTGACTGGACTTAACCATCCAGGGGTCCTTTACTTTTACCTTTTTTACCTATATGCAATGAAACAATTAAAATGGCGAAGTGTGAGCTTCATTTCCTTTATATCCTTCCAATACTTTAATACATTTTAATTATCTGAGAGAATAAAACATGCCTCAACTTGACACCTTAAGGAACAACACTGGGCAGCAGGAAAACCACTTTTGTGAGTGGGGCTGGGGGAGGCCCACAGCCAGGGTCCCACAGATGGCAGCAGCCATTCGCTTGATCTCCGAAGGGGGTGGCAACACTCCTAAGAAGGGCCTTAATGGAAGATTTTGATGTTCAGGGAGGTTGATATGGACATGAAATGTGAGCTGAAGTGCCAGAAGATCCATGTGAGAAGGACCAGGGAGTCCATGTTTCCTCC
Source organism: Podarcis erhardii (assembly GCF_964252035.2). Classification (NCBI taxonomy): domain Eukaryota; kingdom Metazoa; phylum Chordata; class Lepidosauria; order Squamata; family Lacertidae; genus Podarcis; species Podarcis erhardii. Next base: position 12,557,162 of record NC_138513.1, on the reverse strand, counting down.
TCCTAGCAATTGCTGTTGTAGGAGGATCTGGCATCTTAAGATTCCCAGTCCAGGGTCATGACACACACTTCCCTTGTTCTGTACAGCCATTCCTCAGCACTACCCTCATGTACTGACCATGAGGATAGAAGCAGAACCTCCATCACTACACTCCCCATTCAGACAGTAAATCTAACTCTTAAGTTTCTTCTAACTTTAATGAACACACCTAGGACTGTTCTAGTTTATATTATCATCACTAGTTCGAAAGAATCCTTGTGAGAGGAGTGTTAAATTACATAAACCCACTGGCATCAAATGGTGCTGAAAATCTGTAATATAACAGTCTCACACTTTTTATTGTTTATCCCTTCTGGCAGTATTTAAACTTTAAAATGAAACACCCCAAAATCTAAGATGGCAGCATTTTTAATCGATGAATCAGACTAATCAATTTAAACCTTTTTAAAAAAATAATAATAATACCCCGATTAAATTGTTCCAGGTTTGCAAACGTTCAATGAAGATCAGGCTATAAATACTGTAAATAAATAATAATTAATTAATTAATTCCAAGTTGGTGTCTCCTGGGTACCCATCCCCTGTTTAAAAAAAATAGAACAAATAAACAATTATAATCTATATACAAAGTTCTATGTACATTAAGGCAGCAGTTCTATACACACTTTCCTTAGACTAATCCCACTGAGCTCCAGTGGGAACCGAAACACACGTCTCATCTGCACTATACATTTGAAGTAATACTGTACCCCTTTAAACCGACTTGGCTTCTCCCCAAGTAATCCTGGGAACTAAGGGTACTAAGAGTTATTAGGATGCCCCCTATTCTTCTCACAGAGCTAGTTTTCAGAATGGTTTAACAATCAGTCTCTCTTCACATAGGATTGGGCTCCATGATTTCTTAAGTCTGTTTGACACTGCTTTAAAATAACCAGCAAATAAAAATAATTCCTCTTGCTTCAGGACATAGGAAGCTGCCTTATCCTGAGTCAGATCATTCATTCATCTAGCTCAGTACTGCTATTTACTTACATTTACACCCCACTCTATTCTGGAATTCAAGGAAGTATAAATAAGGTTCCCATCCAGACACTGGCCCCAGACCCAGACATGCTTCGTTTCCTCAAGGTTACTGCAGCATGTGCCTTCATACTCAGGGACCTCAAACTAAGCTCTAGGACTCTTGTCTGGCCCCTCACATCCAGAAATCATCTTCTCAGCAGTCTTCTATATAGATCAATCTCACCAAATTTTCTTCCATTTCACTTTTCAAGCAAAAAAAAAAGTGGTTTGGTTTTTTTGAGGGAATGGGAATCTTCTCCCCAATCTTTGATCATTGATAATGCCCGCCATGTTGAACCTGCATGCTTCCATTATTCTCCCCTACCTGTTACTTATGTGCCATTTTTCATAATGCCTTATAGAACGATGCTAGCTAATCGAGGATGGTTAGCTGATCAGACTTGGCTATCCATTGATATTGCCAAGAGCCCGTCAATTGAATTGGGAATGAGGGCAATGCTTTATGTTTTAAAAAAACTTTCGGGATAGGCAAGGATGCCTTTCAGCGCAGATGAAAACATTTGCAAAATGTTCAGTTGGCAAAGCTATGTAGCTTGCTGAAAGTGTAGCGGCACTAGAGAGTTCTTTTATCTACTTCTCTCCATAAATCTTTGTAGCTATTCTTCCAGGCCATTATCCTTGTGTTTGTTACTGTACTTCACGCAGTGCTTTAAAAAAATACTTTGGTACTGAGGGTGATGTTTTGTGGATTCTTCTCGCCCATTTACCTGCCTCGAAATCTCCTTCCTCCTCTCTCCTGCTGGCTTATAAAAATAATTTCTTACAAAGTCGCTTACTCCTGCTCCGAACTTTTATTGCAATAGACACTGACCTTTGAAACCACCAAGCCTACAGGGGTCTACATTATAGGCTTAGATCCCTGGGTGCCCCTTAGCTGTCATAATGAAGGAAGTTTACTGTGGGAAAGTGAATGGAGCAAGCATGTTTTGAAGCATATGGTAATTATCTGCTATCTGTGCAAAAGATATAAAGTGTTGTTTACCGGTTGTGAAAAGAGCATCTGAGAAGGGAATCCCTGGAGAAGTTGGGAAGGGAGATTTGGCACACTGTCTGCTCTTCAGATGGCTGGTAATAGACCCTATAAATTTGGAATATGCTGTTGTTAATCAGCAAAGATTGGAGACGGTTGGCTCATAATGTTTCAGTTTAAAGGGGCAGGTGATTGTCTGTGCCAAGCAGGGTTTTTTTTTTCCATAACTGTAATTGAATTATGCAAATGGTAATTGCTACGGGGTGGGGGGGGAGTGTAAATGTGGGAAAGGATGATGTTAACTCTTTGACGTCAGCCCAGTGCATTTAATAAAGAAGAAGGGAAATTCCCGCAGACAGAGCTGTAAAATTGGACTTGTAAAAAAATGAAAAGTATAACTAGCCCATTGAAGGGAACTTTCCAAAATGATGGGGCCCACTTATTTAATCTTTCTGAATGAGTGTAATTCAGGCGGAAGTGTTTTCCATTTGCTTGCGCCACTCATGCAATCTGCTTCTGACAACTTTTGCCTCCCAAAAAGGAGGAAGAATTGTGTCGCTCTCATAAGGGGGAGCCGCACAGCAATGTGAAAATTTCACAAACGTTTAATCCAGGGCATTAAATTATTCAGAAAAATTGCCAAGCCTCATTTGAACAAATCTCCTTTAAACCACTTTAGCATCTTAATACCAAGAAAATGAGTTGTGAAATTCTGGCGGTACCATTACCAGCAGCTACAGTTCAGGGGTTGTCTAGTCCTTCCCCCGCCCCCCCCCCAAAAAAAATTCTCATGTGCAGTATGCAAATGATTCAGCTCATAGCTGTTGAAAATCCACTCAGTGGCAAAATTGTTATTCGTTAGGGCTCCCCCAAAGAGAAATTTAAGTTATCCATATAAATTTCCCTGCTGTGCATATTTTCAATTAGGTTGTTTTTTTAGTGTGTGTGTCTGTGTGTGTGTGTGTGTGTGAGAGAGAGAGAGAGAGAGAGAGAGAGAGAGAGAGAGAGAGAGAGAGAGAGATGGTTTCTGCAATGGGATGTGCAACACCCTTTCCATTCAATGACAGGTAATTAAAGAGGGGACATCGTTACCACTTTTTTATATGTATGCCATTGGGTAGTCCAGTCTCCACACAGATTCTTCACACAGCGCATAGTTGAACTATGGAATTTGCTCCCATGAGAGGTGGTAATGGAAGACCTTAAAATTGGTTTAGGCAAATTCATGAAGGATAAGGCTATGCTGTACCTCCACCGTCAGGGGGCTGTATGCCTCTGAATAGCAGCTGCTGTGAATCAAAACTGGGCAGAGCACTGTTGCAGTTGAGTCCAAGATGGCCTTTGACATGATCCGTTCAGAAGGACTGAATGCTAAACCATATCTTGCTTTTTACAAAGGAGTGTGGTCCTGGCTTTCTCTGCGTTTGGAGCCTAAATATTACTGGATCTTTTGTGTACTGCTTTTAAATAACTTTAATAATGCTGTGTGAGAGAGTGACAGGCAAGCTTTCCAAAGCTTCCTTCGGATTATCTCAAAAATTACCCAAGGTGCTCCGAAATAATTAAATAATAATAATAAAAAATCCCAAGTTGGTTTGAGGTCTCGGGGGGGGGGGATTCTCCCCTACACCCAGACACACCCACACAACCCTCAAAAGAAGCAGGAGCCTCTTTCTATCTGCCACAATACATGCTCAGTGCACTCCTCATTCTGCACTTCTGACACCATGTTGGGTCCACAAAGTAACTAGAGGAATGAGGAATGTCTTAAGAACAATTTTGGGACCTATAAGAAGTTGTGCATCAACTTCTAGGCCCTTGGAAGTTCTCAAATTACCAACTTCTTAATTCCAAAGGTACAGCCATCGTTACTGTAGGTTCAGCATCTACAAGGAGGGAATCATCTTACTATAGATCCAGATTTGTCCCCCATGTCTACCTAGAGGGGTAGTGAGGTATTGCCCACTGGAGGACTTCAAGCAGAGGCTGAATAGACATCTCTTAGGGATGCTCTAAGCTCAGTTTATTGAGCAGTGGGTTAAATGGGATGGTCTACAAAGCCCTGTCCATCTCTATGATTCGTAATATCCATTCTTCACCACTACCACACAGTGATTCATTTTCCTTCTACCACCCTCCCACCTTCCTATCCATCTTTTCTATCCAGCCCTGGCAGAACTAATTCACCCACTGGTGTGTGTGTGTGTGTGTGTGTGCGCGCGCGTGTGTTTTAAACAAAGGCAGAATTGATTTGCATGCTGAGAAAGTAGAGCACCCTTCAGCATGTGCACGGTTAACTTGCTATTTCATCTCAAGCAAGCAGATCTGCCCACCTTTGCAAGGAGATGCCAGCTCATTTGCAGAGCAGAGCAAACAGTTTGATTTATGAGCTAAATGGGGGGTTTCCAATTTTGGATGGGGGAGCTAAGCAGCTAGATTAAGGCTGTTTGTTTGTTTTGCAGCATCCATAGTCTCAGCCTCCCACAGTTGCTCATGGTGACTCACAGTTGTTGTTAAAACGCGCACACAAAGATGGACACAGTAAAACGGATTTAAAACTCCAATTAAGTCATACAGAAACTGGCTTCAGGATTTCTCTCTCCACTTCCTTATGCCTATTGGCCCAACTCCACTAGCAAAAACCCTGTATATTAAATAGAAATGTGATCTAATGAAAGAAAAGTATACTTAGATCAAGCAGGACCCAAAGTATGGGCAGATCAGGCCAGGATCAGAGAGGGCTGCTTTCTGAACTCCAGTAGAATGAAGTCCAACGGACAGAAAGCTTCTCAAGAGGTCCAGGGTCATCTTCCAGAATGCCATCTGTGCAGTGACAACAAAGCATTCTACAGTCTATAGCAGACCCTCCAAGTGTCCCTATTTTCCAGGGGCAGCTGCAGATTTACAGAAGCCGTCCTGGTTTCTGATTTGATCCCAGAATGTCCCACTTTTCCTTAGGACATCCCTATTTGCATCAGAGAAATGTTGGAGGGTATGGAGTTATGCAACACCACCACCCCACCCCACCCCCGAGCCAAGGAGATGACTACATAACCTTTAGAAGATATCTGAAGGCAGCCCTGTATAGGGAAGTTTTTAATGTTTGGTGTTTTAAATATTCTGTTGGAAGCCACTCAGAGTGGCTGGGGCAACCCAGTCCAATGGGTGGGGTGTAAATAATAAAATTGTTATTATGGAATAGGATGTCCCTATTTTCATCAGAGAAATATTGGAGGGTATGCTATAGTAGTGAGCAGGCTGAAAGACATGAATGGATTGGACAAGCAATCTGGTTTTTTTTAGTTTTTTGGTTTTTGCTTGCTTGCTTTCTTGATTGATTTGTCACATTTATATTCTACCTTTCCTCCAAGGAGCTCAAGGTGTGGTATACATGGTTCTCTTTCTCCCCATTTTATCCTCAAAACAACCCTGTGAGGTAGGTTAGGCTGAGAGACTGTGACTGGACCAAGGTCACCCAATGAGTTTCATGGCTCAGCAAGGATTTGAACCATGGCTTCCCAGGTCCTAGTCCAGGCATAGGCAAACTCAGCCCTCCAGATGTTTTGGGACTACAACTCCCATCATCCCTAGCTAACAGAACCAGTGGTCAGGGATGATGGGAATTGTAGTCCCAAAACATCGGGAGGGCCGAGTTTGCCTATGCTTGTCCTAGTCCAATGTTGTAACCACTATAACACTGCTGACCCTCCCTTATTGCATGGCATCATGCCCTGTAAGAGGAAGAATGTAGACCTGTGATCCTCAGCCCTTGCCAATGCCTTCATTGTGTTCATGCTTTGCAAATGAAATGCACCTGAAATAATCTAGGGGACTATCAAGAGAAGCGATGGCCCATAATCCTCTATTTTACAGAAATCTGGTGGAAAAAGGAAATACCTGGTAGAATGATGCATAACTAGGGATTCCTGCTTTTACAAGCATCAGTGACAATAAGCTAGACTTCAGGAGCACATTAGGACAAACGCATTCCTTCTTTTCCCCAGACCAAAGAATTCCATGCACTGTATAACACAAAGTGGTAAGTAGCTCAGGACGAGCTTTCTTAAATAAGACTATTGAGCATGGCCAGAATATTAAGCTATCAAAATTCTCATAATGTAAATTTTTTTAATGCCTTAGGACTGTCGGTCTTGCAACCACTTCCTCCAGATTAGGCTCATTTTACTTTGATGGTGTTACTTCAAAGTCTAGTTTTGAGGACTGAAACCTTGGCCCATAAAAGTAAATGACTCACAAAGCAGAGATCATCAAATGAGCCCCTGGCCCAATGGGTAATAAGAGCATCACATTCTACCAGGTCAGTGATCCACTCACTTGGGAGTTTCTCTGTAGGCCTTTGAGGGGAGAAAAATTAACGTACTTCGTAAGGACAGTCTTGGGCAATAACTTGGAGGTTAATTGCTCTGTAACTATAAATTTATGCAAGTGGTGATCACTGTGCTTTAGGGGTATATGTGACATTATCATAAAGATGCAGGCTAGGGATGAAATCCTAACTGCCCTCACCCGTGCATAAACCCTATTCAGTGCAGTGAGACTTATTTCTGAGTAGACAGAGTTAGGCTTGTGCTGTTATTATATAGGAACCTAAAATTGACTGCTACCTGCTGCCTGGGATGACATTTTCAACCATTCATTGAGCTGCCATGCTTTTTATATCTTCCGGTCACAAGACGACTAGACTCTGGGAATAATACCCTTTTCCACCAAACCGATCTGCCATTTCTGCTCATAGCAACTGCACTGTTGAGCAGTTGCCCATTTCACAGGTCAATTGTGGTTTTAGTGGCATAGGAATGAGCTGCAGCAAAGCCCCCTCTCATTGTCTCCTTCTCTGGCGTGGCCATAAAAAGACAAGGAGCTTCTGCTTCCATTTTAGGTTACGGCAACTGCAGATTAGTGTTATGTATAAATCCTAGTTTATGTCTTGCTTACAGCTATGGTTAGTGAAATAAAAAGCTTCATAAATGGTGCTTGATTCCACTATAGTTAAGGTATACCACAGCTTGTCTGGTTTTGGACATCACAATGAGTCCAAAATGGAAGCGAAAGCTTCTGAATTGCTTCTTGCAAGCCTGCTGGGGGAGTAAAGGAAGCGCATGAGCCTGGGACTTATTGGGGTTTATCCTCATATGCTAGACCATGGTGTGAGCAAAGTCATTAACTAGCCCTTTCACTCAGCACATAGAATGCTTGTGAACATTCCCTGTCACAGCAGAAAATGAGCCAGTTTTGTTAGAGGTCTAACAACAGGGTTGTCACTTACTAGAGCAGGCATAGGCAAACTTGGCCCTCCAGATGTTTTGGGACTACAACTCTCATCATTCCTGACCACTGGTCTTGTTAGCTAGGGATGATGGAAGTTGTAGTCCCAAAACATCATGAGGGCCAAGTTGGCCTATGCCTGTGCTAGAGACTCTCTTCTTTTAATACCTGCATGGTAGGTAAAAATTCAGTCAGTCCAGCTACATCCGTCCACCTCCATACTATCACATTTATGATTAGATCTATTCATGTAATACCAAGAAATACCAAGTCTCCCTATCCCATCCATGCTCATTTCATCACCATCAACTAGTTTTGCTTCTAGTTGGATTATGCTCTACTAATGGGGTTACTTTGAAGATTAATCAAGTGCTGACCAGAGAAAGCTTTCTGCAGTCCCGTCTGCAAATTTAATCACACTTGGCTGGAAGTAAGTTTCATTGACTTCAAAGAGACTTACTTCTGAGTAAATGTGCCACGGGCAAGACTGCATCTTTAGGGAATGAACAGTAAATATATCTCTGGTGTTGGTTAAAGAGAGTGTTGCTGGTGTTTACAGCTAGTTAAATCTGTTGGGTGGAAATAATATGATTTTGTTCTGCTACAGTCCATGTTTGGTATCTTTTTTAAAACAAACAAACAAACAAACAAACAAACAAATAAATAAATGTAGATTCATTGGCAAGGTTTGCACACAGATGTAGGGCATTAACATAGTGGATAATTGGATATTGCAAATGAATTACCCAAATGCAAGTGACTAATGGGATAATATCCCCAGCTGACGGCGTCTACACTCCTCCATCTTTCAAAGGAGAATAAAAGTAGCTAGAAGTTCACAGCACTCTCTTGAATGGGGCTGCTCTTTTTTCTCAGTGGCTCTCTGTAGATTGTAATTAAATGCATGGTGTGGTGTGCATATTTATATATACACATCCCACACCTACACAGTTTACCTACATTAAATTATACCGTATATAGCAAACTGACAGTTCGGTCCCAACACTAGTGAATCATATATGGGTATTATGGTGGTGTTCTCCTTTTTTTTTTTTTAATGGTGTTGCTGTTCAAAATTATACAGCGTATTAGGCTGGTAGACCTTTAACTTTATGCCTTCAGGGAACAATCTGTGCCTGATCTTGTCTGCCTTGATATACTGTCATGTTGCAAAGGATTTCTTGGACGTACAGTATACTCAGTTCACAACTGCCTATGGCTGTTGAGACACAGTCTTGTCCCGTGCGAACTGGGTACACACTCAAATGCAACCAGTGCTCCCACTCAGCACTACAGTGCAGGGGGAAGCAAAGAGTGGCTCGTATTGGAGGTCAATGGCCTGCCAGATAGAGAACTCAAACTCAGGTTTGGGTTTCTGCTGGATTCTTGAATGCAGAAATCTGAGCAATGCATAGCCAAGGCAAGGACAAAAGGCACAGCAGGTGACTTGTGTGGTTAAGTGCAAGCTGAGAGGTTGACTCAGCAAGATACCTGCCCCCTGCCTCTTCCTTTTGAAGAGTGGGGTGGGCACTGCCCTATTTTCCCAAATGTGTGCCAACTATCTGCCTTGTAACAGGGAAGAATGTCAGTCCACATTGAGATATTAGAACTTGGATGTGCAGTTCAGCAATATCTATTCAGCAGTTACGCCAGGGATGGCTCTCCTTGGGCTATCTAAATGTTGCTGAGATCCAGCTACCAACATCCCTGACCATTGGTTATGTTGGCTCGGGCCGATGGGTAATGAAGTCTGCAGAGCTCAGCTCCTGACCCATGCAAACAGTACACACATGAATTGCACCCCCATTCTAGCTCTCTAGAAATCAGTCTGCAGACTGGGTATGCATTTTATATCCTCCAAGAATGTGCAACCATCTCTCTTTTTTGATCCCAAGCCTGCAGCCTGCTTATCTATCTTTTCCCTATCACCGAAAAGTATGGAGATCTTATGAAGTGTGTATGGCTCGAGACATTAATTGATTACTTAATGTGGCTTAATCAGTTCATTAATCTCAGTTTTGAAATGTTCAGACTTAGCCAGCAGCTGGGAAGCACTTTGCATTCTGGGAACTGAAATAGCAGAGCAGGGTGCCCAAGTTCTCAGGGTTTTTTTCCTGACCTGGGACCACAGCATGAAGCAGAAATAGACCTTCTACCCACCACCACACATCCAATGCAGAGTGAGTCTGTTTAAAATCAGGCCTGTGCAAAATAAGGGTGAGCCAGCTGCATCAGCAACCAAGGCAGCATTCTGGGCTCAAAAGGTTCGGCTTCAGCCTGCACCCACCAAGAAATCTCCCTAATCCCTTTCCTGAGATCCTTTGTCTTGCTTCCAAACTGGAACTTATTGCAAAATTAGTGCTGCTCATGGCCTGTAAATTTTTCACAGCAACCACATGACACCCGCATCAAAATCCCATCCCATGTTATCTTCCCGTTTGATCCAGATTTCTTGTTTCCACGGAAAATCTGAATTAAATGATACCTGCAGAAATGATAAATCCTGATTAAGTGGGAAACGAGGTATGGGATACCATTTTTATGAGGATGAGCTCATGTGGACATTGTTAAAAAAAATTGAAAGGATCGACAGCACCAAATCCACACAAAAAACCTGCCATGCAGAAGTGCCCCAGTAGCACATCATGCGCACAATGCTCTATCCATGCTTGCTGTGGGGCCCAGTAGTGGTGGTTTTCAGGAACCTTGCCTGCTGCTTTTCTATCTTGGTATCTTCATCCCTCTTTTGAGGGAGGAAATTTGGTGGGGAAAGTGGCTACATAGCTGTGTGGTCCAAAACAGATGGATGCATTCCTGGCTATTGGAACCATTTAAGTGTAATGCTTGAAGTCCAGAAATCCACATTTTTAGATTCCACCCCATCACTAGACTACTGTATTTTGCCTTGTAAGCAGAACACCTTACTGAGGAGTCAGGCATCGTATAATGTTGGTGCCCTTTAGTAGTAGCAAATAATTCACAGTTATGGACTGTTGCCTCAGGGGTAGCATTTTATATACAAATGTGTGTTGGTTGCGTATATGTTGGGTGCAAAATTGGAAAGCCAATGTGGAGCACCTTTACTTCTTCAATCCTGAAAATAATTTGGTCACTGGGGAGGCGAGATCTGAGTGTCTACCATTTTGAGCAATCCTGTAGTACAGAATGGCAAGTTATTGTACAGAAGGAGGTCATGGGTGTAAATACAAGTGAGCGTAAAAGATCTGTAAATAAAACTTAGCCTGCAGATGAAATGATAGTTACCATCATTGCAGGCATAAAATTTTGAATAAAGTCCCAGAAATAGTAAATGGGAGTTAGAAACTTGGCAGAATTATTACTATAGAAAGAGGAGTTGAGGTTTCCCCGTGAAAAGAATGTGGCCTTCCATTTGTTGAATACACTGATAGCAAACCTGCCTGGTTAGATTCATGAGAGGACGTTACAAACTGACATGTTTTAAACTGCCAGCGAGTCTCCAATTATTAATAAACATTCCACTGAGTATTTAGCTGCAGAAACTAAACTTACTTTTTAGCCCTGTTGAAAAATGCATAGTTTGCAGTACACTGCTTTGGAAATGTAGAATAACTTTTCTTGACACCTTATTATCAGCAGAATTAAGATGTTACCATTTTCCTAAATGGCCTGATTTGTGATTGTGTGGGCTGTTGAAGGGAGCATCTGTGTCAGTGGAAAGCTTGGTTTGAGGCAAAGTTAGGTGTGTGTGTTTTTAAAAGGGGGAAATGAGCAGTGTATTCTGGGATTTTATGACATCAATCAAATGGAATCATCGGTATGACTTCTCATCCCCAGACAGGTTAGGAGTACTACAGGAACTTTTCATATCCCATCCCTAAATATGCAACAGCAGCTATATGCACCAGGCTGTGTTGGGAGGCCAAGGATCTACAGTCAGAGATGAAGTATGAGGTGTGCAGATCTGGATTTGAAGGCCAAACATCTGGGTGGCAAGCAGCTTAGCCCAAGAAAGAATTACCCAGGCCAAGACTTTGTGGCATGAACTATACTATTACAGAGGCTGAACCCATAATTCTGACCAGAACTCTGTTTGTTTTTGGAGAAAGTTTATGCTTAATAATTATAATTCCACTTTTTTCAGAACCAGGGATTGAAGGATGTGTCTGTTTCTGTCAACTACACTCAAGAGTTCAGATAAATGTGAATTTTGAAGATGGCTGTGTTTTAGTTCCAATATTGTTTTGGAAAGTGCGAATTTGATAAATTTGACTTTAGATGCAAACTGAATAAAATTTTCTCCCCATATTATATCTGAGATTGACCTGCCTCATAGAGTTATTAGAAGGATCAAATGGAAGGTAGGAAGAAGTCACCTATGCTGCCTTGAGTTACCTGGGGGAAAAAAGAGAAATGAAATAAATTCTCTCAACTTTTCTTTTCTTAAAAAAAAACGTAAACAAAAAACCTTCTTTCCCTTTTCCATTTGAGTAAAACTGATTGAAATTTGGTAGGGTTGCCAGCAGCCGGTGTCAGGAGCCAGACTTATGGAATGACCTGCCAGTTGGCCAATCCTGGCTCTCCTGGCATTCATTCACATCCACCTTTCTGGTGTGGTTTATGATTCCTGAAAGTCTTGTTAGAATTTTTTGAAGACTTGTTCTGAAACATACAAACTTCCTCCTTGGTAGGAAAGTTATTTGATTGATTGATTGATTGATTGTTGAATTTTTATCATTAGCAAAGTTGAGACGCTTTTGAAAAAAATAATTCCCAGAGTCACTTGCAAAGTCAGAGAGTCACTTGAATGTATTTTGTTAGGGGTAACTCTTTGAGTTTGTGAGCTCCTTCTCCTGGCTAGTGTGGAAGTACCAGATGGACTTCCATGCTGCTACATTAATTTTAACAGGATAGCCTTGAAAGGCGGGCGGTTGCCTACGTCTGCCAAATTGTATGGGTTTCATATGCTTTAGAAGAAATATTAGGGCTTTAATTGAGGGTCAGGCAGGACGAGAGAGGAATAAGCATTGGGCAAGAGAAGGAGGAGGATGTGAAGTGGCAATGCAAGTGTCCACTAATATAAAATAGTTTTATATCTCCTTTTAACACAACACACATACAAAACTGCATTCTTTATGCTGACATCAGCTGCCTTGTGTTAGAAAGTACTAACCAGTTGCAGCTTTTAAAAAATGAAAAAGAGAAGGGGTTTTAATTTCTAAAGCAAACATGCCAAACAGAAGCGTTTTTTATTTTCTTTTTAAACTGCAAAAACAGTAGAGTTAACCATACAGAGGTATATCTCACAAGGTTCCCCTAAGACATAACCAAAGAACCCAAAAGATTCTTTAGCAACGTGGACACTGATTGCGCCAATAAGCCATTCATAGCTCAATCTTAAATATATTTGCCCTATACTGTAGTAGGTTCAGGCTGTAGTTATAAATAAACATGCCTAGGATCATGGTGGTAAGTCTTATGATGTGGAAGTACATATTGGCTGCAATTCAGTACATCCTTTAATTTTTGTAAGGCATAGTGAAGATCTTAGAGCAGCTTCCTGGTGCATCGTGAGAGATGACCCTAGTATTTGGGGCTTTGACAAAAGTGCACCCATTAGTTCTTCCCAAGTCCTGAATACAAACAAGTAATTTCAGTTCAGGACTATGGTGTAACAGCTTTACACACAGTTTTTTTTCTAGCTCCAGTGTGGACATAATTGATTGTGCTTCCAAATGCTACCTATACACACAGCAAAATAGACTCTTGTGCAGTGTTTTGGGGAAGATTCACCAAAAAGTTCAAATTCATTGTTAGAGACATTCAGTATTAAACTACGCAAGCACAAATCAAAAACCTTGGTCTTTTGAGCTCATAGGTTTTACCAAGTTCATAATTCCCAGAGGACTAGATTTTTTTTGAAAATAACAACATATGGTCTAAAATTCAAGGGGAATCAACCCTGCGCTGGACCTTTAAAACTTCCCAGGTGATGATCATACGTGATGTTTGCTTAGTGGTGTCACTGAAGCTCATACCAGATTGTTTGGGTGACAAATTTGGCTACCTCCGTAATGCTTGGATGTGTTCTGAACTGAATACCTACTCACAGGGAAGATATTCTTTGGTTCAGGATGCAAAATGTGATTCTGAGTACATGTGGTCACTACTTTAGAAGTTCAACGCCAGTTGCTATGCACATACACTCTCTAATCTTAACCCTGTACTCTCTGTGGATCTCTGTGAAGTGCATGAAAGGGCTATACGATCAAGCATCCTTTTGTTCGATTCCCCGCTCCTCCACATGCAGCTGCTGGGTGACCTTGGGCTAGTCACACTTCTCTGAAGTCTATCAGCCTCACTCACCTCACAGAGTGTTTGTTGTTGGGGAGGAAGGGAAAAGGAGATTGTTAGCCGCTTTGAGACTCCTTGGGGTAGTGGTAAAGCGCAATATCAAATCCAAACTCTTCTTCTCTTCTTCTTCTCCAGAAATTGTTCAACTCTGAGCTCCCATCCTGCCTGACCATTGGCCATGATCTTCTATCTCTTCACTCTTTGGGTCCATTCTCCCAGTTAGCATTTCACATTTGTTCCTTGTCTGAACCCCAAGCCCCTCTCTTGTTTCTCAGTGTGTTTGTTTTGGAATAGGTGGTAACTGAGTTTCCAAGTGGTGCAATAGGAAGATGTGTGTGTGTGTTGGATTATCGGTGTGGAAATATCAATATTACAAGCATTCAAATTATTTATGAAGAACAGACAATATTTGTCTGGAACACTTTCCAAGAAAGTTCATAATTACAAATTGATTCCAAATTGAGACAAGCAGAGTTTGGTGCATGTGTGAGATTGTTACAGAGAGTGAACTTTTTATGCTCTTGTGTTGAATGCATATTAAGTTGTGGCCTTTTGGTAAAGGGTGATATCTGAATTTCAGTATCTTTTTTATTTTATTTTCCTGCATGGAAGTTAAGAAGTTGTGAAATAAAATGTAACTACGAGCTTGAATATATCTTCCTTCTTTGTCGATGCTGGGATTTCTATTCTGCAGTCTATTACGGCCGTATCATTAATATGTATTACATCAGTTCTGGACAAATCCTTCACCATTGCTTATCTCTTTAAGAAAAGACCTGTTGGCATATCCTTTTAAGTTCAGCAAAACCTACAGCCAGCCCATGGTCTTCTGCAAGCAATACAGATTTTAAGTCTGATTGGCAGGAGAAGCCCTGGGGCTGCCCACTAAAGATGGTCATTATCCCTTTTATTAAACAGGTGTTGAAATGAATTGGTCTTTTTAATTGTAATGCAGATTTACAGTGCATTAGGCAATCCATTTTTCAATTTAGTGTACTGCCTCTGATAAATTAACAGATGTCGATTGATTCCCCCCCTCTTCCTCTCCCCCTCCCCTCCCCCGACTTTGGTCCCCGTGTTTACACCTGACAGCCAGTGCTTTATAGTTGAGCAGTTATTTGAAGTTATAAACATTATAATTAGCAATTTTTTAATTAGGCTGACAATTAACAGGAGATTTGCAAAGCTGCTAATTTGACATGTCATACTCTCCGCAGTGTTTGTTAACCACCACTTGAGTGAATTCAATTGAATAGAACCAGTGGGGAGAAAATATTTGATCTCAAGTCAACCCTTTTCTCCCACTTGTGGGCGATGGTGGTTGGGTTTTTGTTTTGGGTTTTTTTTGGCATTCGGGGGTGGCGGTGGGAAGAAAACTTTAGTGGAATGTGATGAATTGACAAGGACCAACAACCCATCCTGCACTATCTTGAAAGTACAGTGAAGTGTGCCATAAGTAACATGCTTTAAAATATGTATGCCAGGAGAGTGTAAAACAACCCAGGGCTCCAGAGCCTCTCTTAGTGGTAGCTCTGAAAGGCAAAATTCAGCAGAGACAGATTTAGGGGGAGTGTGACTGGTTCAGTGGTGCTGGGTGCAGAGCCTTGGAAGATAGCCACAACTATTATGTAGAATGGAAGGCAAGAGGCAGGGGGCATCAAATTTTGGTGTCACACAGGGCACCGCTGAAATTTGAGACCCCAGGATCTGCATTCAGAATTTTGCGACTCAGAGCTCCCTGCCCAAGTTCACTACGAACCGAGCCCTAACCCTACCCTAGTTCAGACCCAGTTCATTTTTGCTATTAATTACACACCCTTCACCCCCAGGTCCCAGGGCAGGTTACAACATTAAAACACAATACAGTGGTACCTCAGGTTAAGTACTTAATTTGTTCCGGAGGTCCGTTCTTAACCTGAAACTGTTCTTAACCTGAAGCACCACTTTAGCTAATGGGGCCTCCTGCTGCCGCTGTGCCGCCGGAGCATGATTTTTGTTCTCATCCTGAAGCAAAGTTCTTAACCCGAGGTACTATTTCTGGGTTAGCAGCGTCTGTAACCTGAAGCGTATGTAACCCAAGGTACCACTGTATTAAAAACAGTTGAAAATAATTTGCAGTCATAAAAATAAGGGGGATCCTAAGAATATACACCTCAGGTGTCAAAAGCCAATGTAAACAGGGACATGTTCAACATCACCAAAAGCTACACAATTAAAGTACCAGACCACACCTCAGTGGGGAAGGAGGTCTGCAGCTTAGCTGCTCACCCCTCTCCTAGGCTGCCACCCCCCCAAGCTTCTGAGAGTGGGGGAGCTATCAAGAGGGCCCACTCTGCTGATTTCAGCACCTGAGACGGTCTGCCGGGAAGGAGCCACTCTCATGGGCCATCTTTGCCATTGTTGCTTTCTTTTCTTGCCTATACAAGACACTGGCTGCAGCTCTAATGGGGAAGCTTGACTGGGCGGCATGGAGTCACTAAACTTGTCTTACTGGGACAGAGAGAGCAGTGGGGAAGTCAGTGTAGTGTAAACATAGAGGCAGGGTCCATTCTGCTGGTGCATGTTAACCAAACCAGCCACCTTGCCACCTGTCTCCTCCCCCTCCTTCCTTTTGTTCATTTTCATTGCATTTTTAACCCAAGGCATTGCAAATGTGCTCCTGTAGGTGCTTTAAAAAACCCAACCCTCTTTTTATTCTCCAGGGAAATGGGTTGGAGCTTGTGGTATGTGTTTTAATACGTAGATGATGTTCCAAAATCTGGAATTCCTATCGGACGACAAATGAAACTGAGCCAGAGGGATATCAAAATGCTGAAACCATAACAGAGCAGAAAGGGGAGGATCTGTTTATCTCCACACTTAATTCTGGAGTCACAATGCAGTTTGTTTAGTAACACAGACCAGCTACAACTTTGTTTTCCTTTCTATCATAATGAAGACACATAAGTGCATCTTTACAAAGGCCCACTTAAGAGTAAATGTGGAATCAATAGCAAATGAGTTGTAATTCTGTGTGAGCATTAGCAAGTTGCTGTTTAAGGTTTTCAAGTCCAAAATAGGCCTAATTTGTTAGATGTTCCTGAGTTTTCACCCAGTGCATATTTGAAATCAAACCTCATTGGTCAGGGTTAGGATTTGAGCTTTTTTAAAAAATTAAAAAATAAAAAGTTGATAGCCTGACAAATCAGAATCTGAGTTAGCAATCCTTGACTGCACCAAGGATCTTGCTCTGCATCGCTCAATACAAATACGAAAATGATGTGGTGGTCCATTTTCCCCCTCTCTTTTTTCACTGAAAAATTAGTAGATCCATTCCAAAGTGGGATGTTTCTGCATCTCTCAAAAGTCAACTTCATTCTTGGAGGCCTCAATATAGTCTCCAAATAACTTATCCAGAGCAATCCAATCCCCTCAAGTATAGTCAGGTTCTCCCCCAAAAAGTTGGTGCTGCGCTGGTGAAGCTTCAAGGTCTTCTCGAGTATGGAGGACATGCAACTGGGTGTGGGGGGGGCCATGGATTTGGGTTGTGTGTCATCCTGGGGGATGAATGTGCTTCTTTCAAAATCTGTGGTTGCTGTGGCCGTTTCCCTTTTCAGAATAATCATGAAATGGCAATGTAGTTATATATACACACACACACACACACACACACACACACACACACACACACAGTGGTACCTCAGGTTAAGAACTTAATTTGTTCTTGAGGTCTGTTCTTAACCTGAAACTGTTCTTAACCTGAAGCACCACTTTAGGTAATGGGGCCTCCTGCTGCTGCCGCGCCGCTGCTGCATAGTTTCTGTTCTCATCCTGAAGCAAAGTTCTTAACCCGAGGTACTATTTCTGGGTTAGCGGAGTCTGTAACCTGAAGCGTATGTAACCTGAAGTGTATGTAACCCAAGGTACCACTGTATATAACACACAACATCGTTGTTTCTTTACCTGGTATGGGAGGACTTCCAAAAGCTTGAGGTTGTGCATGTGAACATTTGGGATGGGGGGGAACGACCACAACTATTGTTCTCCTAGTAACAACAAGATGCCTATGGGAACACTATAAGCAGGACTTTAGTGCACACCAGTGCTCTCCTGAGTTGTGCTGCTCAGCAACTGGGTTGTGTGTCGTCCTGCCTCAGAAAACAAAGGAAGAACATGCAACTCTACAATTCTATTCTTCTATGTGGCCTCCTGTGCTGAAAACCACCACCCGTAGCTAGCTGCATTCTGATCTCACATTACCTGTTGAATAGGTTCTGATGTTGTTGATTGCTATCCATGCCTTCTCACTGGGATTGGGAACATTATTTGTTGACATGTGTATCCCACCCTTCCTCTGAAAAGCTCAGGGTACATATGTTAAGGTGCCCCATTTTATTTCCTGATGAAATTAGGCTGAGAGAAGGAGTGTAGCCAGCTCAAGGTCAACTCAGCTTTGTGGCTGAGTGGGGATCTGAACCCAGCTCTCCCCAGTCCAAGCCTAATACTGCACTGACTGTTACCCCTAAAATGCTGACCCCAGCATCAGAGAGAGAGAGAGAGAGAGAGAGAGAGAGAGAGAGAGAGAGAGAGAGCAGTAGTAGCACTGCCTACTAACCAATAGCCCGGAAAGGCATGTAAGCCACACTTTAATTGAGGGGAAACTGTTTATTTTGAGCTGTTTGTTTTAAGCGCAGGAGGATTCCTAATGGAGCCATCAGACCTCGCTCATTGGCTAATAGTTTAATTAGGCCCATCTGGTGGAGGCTGTGGAGAGAACTGTCCCAGCTCTGATATTGGCAGAGAGGTAATTTGTCATTCCTTGGCCCCGGTGACTGGCACGCCAACGTCCTCAAAGCCAAACAGAAGCTGCGCAATCTGTCTCACATGAGAATAGCTGAGAGCGATTGTGGAGGCATTCTGAGCCATTCACCTTGGCGCACCTGAGGAGAAACGGCACACTTCCCGTTTTGTACCCTTGAGATAACCTCTGCGCAGAAGTCAGTTGCGAGTTTGTGAAAGTCAGGTCAATCTTGCCTTCGTCAGCCAAACTGTAATAATGAAAATCTTTTTTTTCCAGAGAAGAAGAAAAGAAGGGCATGGGGGTGGAGAAAGAAAACCATTTAAATGGTAATAATGTCCTCTATCAGTGTCTTGTAGAATATCCTGGCTTCTCACTTTAGGTACCAGAGAAGAGATTTGATGTAGCTCTGAGGAACCTTTCCTCAGTTTTTATGCTGTTGTTGACCAGTGAAGGCAAAATGGGTTGAGAATTTGCTGACACTGAGCAAGGTCCTACCATACATTTAAAGCACTCTTATACCACTTGACCAGTCATGGCTCTCTCCTGTCCCCACCATGAATAGAATTGTATTCATAATTTTCTGTCACATTATTTTTTTTTACATTCAATCAGTACACCCATACTTCCCTTCCCTCCCCCTCCTATTGTTCATTTTACCATAATTATCAATTACTACTGCATATTATAATTACTTCCTATTCCCCCCCTTTCTCATTATATCTTTACTTAATTTGGACTGCTGAATTTACTCTAACCCTGCTAATGTTTTAACCTGTTTACAATATTCTACAAGCATTTTCCAATCTTCCAACCTTCCAGCCTTGAAGACTTTCTTCCTGTTCCCTTATTCGATTAGTTAGGTTTGCTAATTCTACATATTCCATAAATTTTGTCTGCCACTCCCCCACCGTGAGTAGAATAGTGTAGTGGCAAATTACAGAAATGAAGGGCCCTTTCATGATAGTCTCAGCCATGCCCCTCACAGCCACACCCCATAGAAGATTAGTCAATAATCTTGTAATTAGGCAATAAAAATAATTGGGCAGCAATCACTGCAGATCTCCATGTATTGACTGTTTTCTACACATGCACATGGGCAGATTTGGGGTGCTCCAATATCTTCTTTCAGAGGGCGTTAAGTTACATTTTCCTTGAAGTTCCATTGTACATATCAAAACTTACACATCATTCTCTTCAAACCAAAGCACCTTGTGTTTGGGGTGTGCTTCTCACACACCTTCTCCAGATTGACCCTAGGAGCCAATCCTCAATGGCTGACTCAACTCCTTTCACTCTGATTGGCTCCAATCAGCAGAAAGGGTGGGAACACTCAGTGACTAAAAGGCTCCCCTTTCATGCTGAGTGGGTGGCTTGAGGTCTCTGGGGACATGGACCCTGCCACAGAAATAGTGATAGGTCTTCTGCCCATGACCCTGGACCACTACATTTCTGTTCTTTCCCCTAAAGAATCCTGGGAACTGTATGCTCGGTATTGCAGCTCTGTGAGGAGTCTCCTAACAATTCTCAGCACTCTTAACAAGCTGCAGTTCCTAGGATTCCTTAGGAGAAGTGGTGTAAGTGTGCTTCATATGTATGGTGTAGATGTGACCCAAGTCTGTGGTTTGTTCAATGTCTGGAGAAGCGAGTGCCTGGAAATTCTGTGTATGCCGATTTGGCGTCTATGATGAAAGACAAGTGGCATATAAATGTAATAACAGAAACACCTGTATCTTCATGACAACAGAGAGCTGCTTATGTTCAGCCTTCATTTTTCTGAAATCGCAATGGTTGCCTTCAGAATATTCCTGTGAACCTCCTTTTGGGAGGCTTAGTTAAGCATTTTGATAGCTAGGCTTCGGGAATCTTGCTTGAGTGCATAAAACATTTTATGTCTGTTTATCCTGCAGTGTGTGTGTGTGTGTGTGTGTATGAGACACCATTTCTTCTTTGGTTCTAAAGGAGCTAACTTGTCAAATATTTCATCAACTTTTTTTTTAAGGCACATAATGTGGATGCTGACTATACTGAAAGCAAGCACAAATCCCAGCCAATGCAAACGTAGCGTTTTCCACTACAAATGACACTTAGTGAGTATGAGTTGCCCCAGGGGAAAGATCGCAAGCCTTAAAAAAAGAAAACAGAAAGAAAGAAAGAAAGAGATGGTCAATAAATCATTGCCTTTTAGAGATGTCATCTACCTATCCTATAAAAGTAGGTAGAGTCATTGAATATTTGCAGGGATATATTGATGCACAGGGATATAGGAAGCTGGCTTACACCGAGTCAGAGCAATGGTCCATCTCAGCGGTGGCTGGTGCCCATCAGGGCTGATGGGGCAGAATTCAGGTAGCCCAAACAGTAGGCAGAGCCCAAGTCAGTGGAGCAAACCAATTCCAGTTTTGTCCCCATTTTCCGGCTGCTGTGCTCTGTAAGGGGCAACACATAGACTACAGAAGAAGAAGCTGAGAAGTAATGCTGTCCCCCGCCTTGGACTGGCTGTGAGTAAGAAAGTGGCTGGGGCTGGATGAGGGCAGACTGGAGTTAGTGGAGCAGTTCTCTATTTGCCCTAATGGACCAGCACAAATGTATGGTGAGTGAACCATACATTTAAAGCACATTCCCCACCACCATCGCCAAAGAATCCCAGGAACCATAGCTTAAGGGTGCAGGGAATTGTAGCTCTGCAGTTCCCAGGATTATTGGGAATGTATGGCATCTACTCGGACAAAGCACAGTCATACCTTGGTTTTCAAACAACTTAGTTCTCGGACATTTTGGCTCCCGAACGCCGCAAACCCAGAAGTGAGTGTTCCGGTTTGCAAACTATTTTTGGAAGCCAAACATCCAACAGGGCATCCACAGCTTCTGATTGGCTGCAGGAGCTTCCTGCAGCCAATCAGAAGCTGCGCTTTGGTTTCTGAGCGGTTTGGAAGTTGAACAGACTTCCAGAATGGATTCCGTTCAACCTCTGAGGTACGACTGTAATGGCATTTCCTTCTAATTATGAGTGGTAGATTTGGCTGTTAGAGTGCAAGTTATAAATACTACAATGCCACAAAAAGCACTTATATGCAGGTAATCGTGCATAGATGAGTAAAAATAAGACTACCAGTATCAGAATGCCTTTATAGAAATCTAAAGTGCAGTCTGATTTTGAATAGTCTGTGATTTTTTTCACATCTCAAGAAAGGCATTGTAAGAGCTGGGAAAGGTGTGGAGAATGGCAACAAAAAATATCTGAATGTATTCAGAGCTCTTTAGTTTAGGACAAATGGTGGCTGGAGGCATGAGAGGGGGCTTTTGAATATTATGGTGTCATCCAGTGCAGCTGACTCAACAGGTGATTCAACATAGAAAAAACAATAGTTAAGAACTAATTAAACATTGTTAGGAGTAAATATACATATGGAATCTATTAAAACCATACAAATAATGACAAAATAAAAATCAGCACAGCACCAGTCCTTCTATTAAATGCAGCCAGTTCCCAAAAGCCTGTTGGAGCAAGAAAGTCTTCACCTGCCAGCAGGAGGACAGCAAGGAGGGAGCCAGTCTAGTTTCTCTAGGGAGAGAGTTCCAAAGTCTGGGGGCAGCCACTAATAAGTCCCTCTCCTGCATCCCGCCTATGAGGGTGGCAGATTTATATGAGGGAATTGTGGGGGAAATCTGCAGCCAAAACGACAATTTATGTTTACTGTAGAAGTGTATGAATGGGTTAAGATTCAGAGAGCAGAATTCCTAGAGAAGACACCTCTGTGAAACTGAGAAAAGGATTTTAATCCTTAGCATTTCCTCTTTGCCCCAGATCACTCTCTCTTTTGTTTGTGTGCTGATGGAGATGGACTTGTCGTTTACTCTCTCCTGAGAGCAAATGCCATCTTAGTAATTTTAGTATGTAGAAAGTAACTTGTATTCTTCACCATACAGTGGTACCTCGGTTTACAAACTTAATCCATTCTGGAAGTCCGTTCTTAAACCGAAACCATTCTTAAACCGAGGTATACTTTCCCTAATGAAGCCTCCCACTGCCAGTGCCCTTCCACCATTCAGATTCCATTCTTAGACCGAGGTAAAGTTTCCAAACCAGGACACTACTTCCGGTTTTGCAGAGTTCATAAACCGAATAGTTTGTAAACAGGGCTGTTCTTAAACCGAGGTACCACTGTAGTTTGCTGAATCCTGGCAAGACTTACATGCGAGTAATTTTTATATTTTCTTAGGCTTACTACACAGTTTGTTTCCTGATTATTTTTGTAGGAGGGAAAGAGGATGGACCCAGCCTGATGGGGCTGTCTGGATAAGTGTATTTAGGGCTAAGCAGCCTAGTCTCTAGTTTCCATTTTAATTCTGCAAAGCAGTTGTCAATTTTTTCAAAGGCTAAAGTTCTAAATCTCACTCACATGAGACTGGGGAAATAAATTAAGTTCAATATATCATCCCCTACTTATCAAAATCCATCCAATAGGGATACAGTTTTCCAGATAGCATGGACCTAAGCCATGTGCTGTGTTCACTAGTTTTTACTCACAGTATACCCACTGAAAATTCCTTCCAGTAGCACCTTAAAGACCAACTAAGTTAGTTCTAGGTATGAGCTTTCGTGTGCATGCACACTTCTTCAGATACACACTGAAAGCATGCACACGAAAGCTCATACCTAGAACTAATTTAGTTGGTCTTTAAGGTGCTACTGGAAGGAATTCTTTGTTTTGACTATGGCAGACCAACACGGCTACCTATCTGTAACTAGACCCACTGAAATTACTGGACCTATGCTAGCCATTCTATGTGTTTAGAGGTGGCATGCCTCTGAATTTCAGCTGCTAGAGATGGGTGGGAACAGTGACCTCCACTGCTTGCTTGCAGACTTCATAGAAGCATCTGTCTGCTTACTGTTGGTACAGTGGTGCCTCGCAAGATGAAATTAATTCGTTCCGTGAGTTGTTTCGTCTTGCGATTTTTTCGTCTTGCGAAGCGCGGATTCCCTGGGTATTAACAGTTGTAAGAAAAAGGAAACAAACAAAGGAAGCAAGCCCATAGGGAAAATCGTCTTGCGAAGCAACTCAAAAAATGAAAAACCCTTTCATCTTGCGCGTTTTTCATCTTACGAGGCATTCGTCCTGCGAGGTACCACTGTAATGGGATGCTGGCCTTAGGTGGACTTTGGGTCTGGTTTTCATTGGCTGAGAGGCAAATGTTCAACTAAAATTCTTTTAAGCTGCCAGAAATGTTTGGGGGTTTGAGAGGTAAGACGAGCACCCAAGAGCAGTGGCCATCAGTTTTAACATTTATTGTGGTTTGGCAGTTATCTCTGCTGGAAAATCCTCTAGTCGTGTGTCGATCAATTAATGGTACTAATGCCGGGCTCCAGTGCTGCGTTCAGTGTTTTCCTCCTGACACAAAGCCAAGTATTTGCCCGCCAGGATAGCCACTGAAGAAAGATAACGGATGACCTTATTGTGTTTGTCATAAAACCAGTTGCTCCGGTGCAAGGGAGAGGGATCAAAATAATCTAGCTTCTTAGGGTGTGTGTCCCCTGCCCCACTTTCCTTATAAAAAGGATCTGAACGAAAAGCCAGAAATCTTCATTTTCCCACATAGGAAGGAGGAAATGCAATACATACAGAAAAAGCCTCAAACTATCCATTTATCTTTATGGGCGATGATACGGTTATTTATCTTTTTTAATTATACCTCAAAAGGATCAGGCGGAAGCAATAAATAAAACCGAG
Source organism: Podarcis erhardii (assembly GCF_964252035.2). Lineage (NCBI taxonomy): Eukaryota > Metazoa > Chordata > Lepidosauria > Squamata > Lacertidae > Podarcis > Podarcis erhardii. Next base: position 12,532,978 of record NC_138513.1, on the reverse strand, counting down.
CAACAACAACAAAACGAAATGACACACAGAGGGGAGAGGGGTTGGCTGCCCCCTCCATAGCCATTCCCACCCCACTGCAGGTTTTGGAAACAGATATGTGGTGCAGTAGGGCTTTTTGCACCCCCACTTTTTCTGCTTGATATATACAGAGCTGCTATATTTCTGGAATCAAGCAAAACACAGCTGCCGGCTGATTAAGGGTATACAGAAGATGGCAGGATAACATTAGTATGATGCATGGGCTGTTTCTCTGGGACCAGGCAGCTCCCATATTTAGTGCCAGACACACTCCGCACACAGTCACACCTGAGAACAGCAGAAATTATGGCGCCTTCTATGCTGAAGGGATGGTCCCTGTCTGGGAAGCTACAGTGTGGAAGGGAAAGGAAATAATTTTGTGTTATGTTTATTTTTACATCACAGAAACTGCAACTGCATACACACCGTGGCATGAAAAGCATGCTTCCCCCTCTAGAGAATCCTGGGAATTGTAGTTTAAGGGTGCTGCAACCTATAGCTAGGTGAGGGGTAAACCACAGTTCCCAAGATTCTTTGTAAGGGAGAATTATGCTTTAAATATACTGCCTCTTTGATTGGAATTTTGCAGAAGAGAAACAATTTCTAGGGCAGTCATTTGAAATTCTTTTCATACATGTCTGTTTATCAGACATGTATAAAGCATGCATCTGAAATGTTAATAACAACAACAACCTGTTGATTTAAATCTGACAACAAGTGGGGGTTGAAACATCCTGGCTCCTGGAAGATTAGACAACTGTGTGTCTGTGTGGCACATTTACATGTGATTCTCCACCCCACTCCCAGCATGAGTATGAATCTCTGCGTCAGAAGCTGTCAAGCTGAAGCAGACCCCAGACACTCAGCAAAAGGGGAAGGAGAGTTGTGATCTGGGGGGATTATTATTATAATTATTCATTTATTAATGGCTTCTTCTTCGGTTTTTTGCTCCCTTACAAGAAGCTCACAAAGCGACTTACAGCAAGATATTTAAAATCTCGTGTTTAAAAAAAATCAACCCAAATAAAAGCCACCTATAAAACATGAGCAATAAAACATGAAAATGCATTAGAGTCAGGATCAAAACAGAACACAGCGGGGTAAAGTTTTGATCTGGATACGAGTGTGAAGGGAAACAGGAAACAACTGTGGAATTGGAGTGAGTGGGATGGGATTATGCTTCTTCAAGTCTTTTTATATTGCTGTTCAGTATTGTTTGTTTTTACTGTTCCCTCTCTTTTTCCAGCACCAAATATTGACTTTCGCACTGACTATCCAGTGTGGCTGCTTAGGATAGGGACAGTGTGGTGCAGTGGTTAGATCACTAAGTGAACTTGGGCCAGTCTCAGTCTTACAGGGTTGTTTTGAGGATTAAATGAGGACTACCTCCGCACATGTAGGGACGCGGGTTGCGCTGTGGGTTAAACCACAAAGCCTAGGACTTGCCGATCAGAAGGTCGGCGGTTCGAATCCCCGCGAAGGGGTGAGCTTCCGTTGCTCGGTCCCTGCTCCTGCCAACCTAGCAGTTTGAAAGCACGTCAAAGTGCAAGTAGATAAATAGGTACCACTCCAGCGGGAAGGTAAACGGCATTTCTGTGCGCTGCTCTGGTTTGCCACAAGCGGCTTAGTCATGCTGGCCACATGACCCGGAAGCTGTACACCGGCTCCCTTGGCCAATAAAGCGAGATGAGCACCGCCACCCCAGAGTCGGCCACGACTGGACCTAATGGTCAGCGGTCCCTTTACCTTTACCTTTACCTCCCCACACAAGCCTCATCCACATGCCTGGATTTAAGGTGGACACTACACAGTTACCCACTTGAGTGAATTTGGACTCCCATTGAGAGAGGCATTTATGATGCTGCATTTTAATTTTGGGAAAAGAAAATAAGGCACCAGGGAACTTGACCAGGGAATCAGGTGGCAGAGCACAGGGACCTTATTCTATGCAGTGCCAGAACAGCTCTCAAGAATTACCAGCCAATCCCTGAGCTTTTCAGCTTGCCCAGGAACATGTGACTTATGGAACCAATAGAGACCTGGCTGGTCCTATACAACTCTTGCTCCAAACTATACTCCTTATTGTGACGATGGAATAACATCTTTTATATATATATAAATTTTTTATTGATTTTGACATATCATTTTCAACAATAATTAAACAAACTTTTACATCTTGTACAAGTTTTTGACTTCCATCAATATCATCTGAAAACTTTCCCATCTAATCACTTAGTATACATTTCTTATTTTCCCTATTACATTTAAGTCTTATAACTAATATATCTATTCTTTTCTAATTTATATTCTTTTCTAATTTAAATATATGACATTTCATATATTTCTCCTTACAAAACTTCTTGTAGTCCTACTAGCATAATTTGTTGATTACAGTTGCTCTTCAAATAGTTCATATATTTCTTCCAATCTTCTCTAAATCTCTGGTCCCGCAGGTTTCGAATTCTTCCTGTCATTTTGTCCAATTCTGCATAGCCCATTAATTTTGTCTTCCATTCTTCTTTTGTTGGAATTTCTTCTTGCTTCCATTTCTGGGCTAACAATACTCTTGCCGCTGTTGACGATGGAGTAACATCAAAGACTTCCCTCTCCCCTCTGACCTCTTTGCCCTCGTCTGCTCATTTGGCCCCAGCCCTGATAACCAAACAATTCCATGTTTGTGCTGGCTAGAGAATGCCACTGAACAGAATCTCCAAGGGCGAGAGATGCTGCGTCTTGAATGAGGTGTGTTCGCAGTGCTGTGCCACATTCGGCACCCTGTCTCCATAATATGTGACATAGTTGTCGCAAGCCAACATTGTGGAGAAAGGACAGTGTTGAATGGTGTCTCATCACTCCTAGCTACACATTATGGACAAGGGAGGTCTCCCACCTTCAGCATCATGTCAAGGTCTACCCTGAGTGTTCATGCTGGTATTTGGACCAGAGAAACTGAATCTTTTGGTGACAGTTTTTGGAAGACCTGGTGTTCTTCTTGACAATCTACAACACGTGTGTGTGTGTGTGTGTGTGTGTGTGTGTGTACGTGTGTACATACTGTCCAAAAGAAGACACCTGTATTTCTTCCCTTCCCTCAGTCCCAAAGTCTTGTTAGGAACTTTCCATGATAGATGCGGGTGGCTAAAAACAGTGTGTGTTTATGTGTAACATACAAGCAAGTGCATAATTTTTTTGCTGTAAGCAAGATGCTAAGGGAGAGCAAAACCCTGATCGAAGCAGCCAGCTTAGTTACAGTGACAGAGTGCTGCTCACAGTACAGTAAATCAGGGGCAGAACAGCTTGGCAAACTTGCAAGCATGCTGCAGATTGAGCAAAGCCCTGGAGAAATACTTCCTGCATTTAAAAATTATGCCTTGGACATACCTGTTATATATGGGGAATTTGGTGATATATCCTTGCTGTCACCTGCAAAATGCATTGTGGCAAACACATTATTTTTATTAGATATTTTTTGTTTTCTGAGTCTCTGAATTCTTGATCTCTAATTATGCCTACATACCATAAACCTAAAATAGATTTTGTAATATTTCCGGTTGCGCACAGCAATTGTAAGACACTAATTCAGTAGGAATTGTGAGCTACCAAGCCTATTTCTTTTAAAACGTGTAATGTTAGAGCAATTGTATTTCAACTAATGAACAAACAAGTAGGAGTGCATATTGGAGTAATATGATTTTTTTGTTTAGTTTTGCTTGTGCATTTGTATTTAAGCACACAACTAAATTTACTGATTGGCTCTGATTTTGTATCGAGAGAAATTCCCCGTTTCTCCATCACTGCCTAATGACGTAACTATTACTTGTTTCTTGTCAACAAATCACCATCTGAAGCTATAATTTGTTGTTGGCTTATGGACCTTGGCATTGCTCCATCCAAGATGATCACCAAGCTATGTACATGAAGCAAGTATAGCTGGGGGGAAACCCCAAACTTTGGAGGAACAAGTTACAGCTTGCTTAATGTTCTGTGAGACAAAAACATGGCTTTGTTAAACAAACCAGGGCTTGGTGCTATCTGCAAACCAAGCCACTGTGTAATTTCACTGTGTAGCTTGAAGATGCCCAGGAGCAGAAATTGGCATTGTTCTCTTCCAGTGAGGGTGACTGAGGAATAATCTTGACCTTGGGCAAATGGAAACTGCCTGGTCATGTCTTGGGAGCCTGGAATATTGGCAGAAGGTTGGCTCTTGAAAAAAGTCCTTATATGCCAAGGTGGTATAAGGACTGCAATCAGTGAAGTGCTAAAAAAAGTGTTGTTAGCGTGATAAAACTGAGTGCCCACATAATTGTTAATTACATGATTACATATGTGTGGCATTGAAGTACACCCACATATTTGTTTTCCTGGTTCAAGAAAGGATAGCAGAGATTGCTGTGTGTGTGTGTGTGTGTGTGTGTGTGTGTGTGTGTGTGTGTTTCTTAATCTTTTCCTGTAGTAAATGGTTAGCAGCTGATGCCCACACACTCATTCATTATGTAAATAGGACAAATATACCTCTTCTCCCTCCCTCCCCCTTTTTAAAGGCTCCATTGTGAACAAAGACCAAGAGCATTTGCAAGCACTGGTATTAGATTGTTCACATCATTAGTTTAAATGAGATCGCAATTATGCCATCTGCATTCAATTGCGCTCCATTCAAACCTTGTCATCACCTTTGCCAAAGTTAACATCTTTTGGGGGTGTTTCTCCGCATTTCCAGCCTATTTGAAGACACCAGAGTTGAATTTAGGTTTCATTACTTAAAGGTGACCGCATTGTTGGATTTCCCATTTTGTTTTAAAATAAAAGTGAATCTGTCTCTTTTTGGAATAATGAACCTGATTTCTCACTTTGGGCTTTTAATAAGATTCTCTTCCCCCACCCCCACCCATTTACCTTAGCTAATTTTATTCATTCTACTTTGTTATGTCTGACAGTTCACAAAGTCGTTTAACATGAGCTCAATCCTTATAGAATTCAGATGCCCCCTTCCAAGTTAACTGTATTCTTACAGATGTGGAAATGAGACTGGAAGCTGTAGTCTTCTCGGGCTAAGATTGTCTCTAGGAATTAAAATTGAGGCTTCCCATCTTGAATATGTCTATAAAAACACAATTTTTGGATTAACAGTCCCTACTTTTGTGGGCTTATACTCTAAAAAGAGATGTCACACACAAGAATAAGGTATCTGCAATGGAAGGGTTAGAGGAATTATATCACATGACTCAAATATATAAGTCTTCGGAATCTGAAGCTTGGGTGGTCCTTGTAGACCAGGAGTGGGAATCCAATGGGAGCCTCCAGCCCCCTCTAGCCCAGGCCACAGTCCTCACTAACCCTGCTTTGCACCCCAAGTTTTTTGATTCATTGAAACATGTCTGATAATTATGATACAGCATGTGTGAGCATGTGCAGAAACTAGCCTATTGTACAAAGCTAAAATTTGCATCAATGCTCAGCAATGATATGTGGTCTTCTGAAGTTGCCCAGAAGGGAATGCAGCCCTTAGGTGCCTCCAGGTGAGGCTACTAGTCATTGTTGACAATGATACTGAAGTAGATGGACCAACTGTAGAGGTTGGTCCATTAGAGAAAATGGGGCCCTGCCCCATCAAAATCCGTCTCCCTTCAGCCAGCTTGTGACTGGCACTGCCTGTCATCTGCTTCTTCCTTAGTCCTTGAAGATCTCAGCATGGAGAAGAATGGGGACAGAACTAGAATTTGTTGGGCCTGACTGTCATTGACTCTTGCTCTGCCTACTGTTGGTCTCCCAGCCTTCCACCCTACCAGTCCCAATGAGCCCCAGCCTCCACCGTGGACCAATGATCTGACTTCTTATAAGGAAGCTTCCTATGCAACGGCAGGCATTTTGCCCTGCAAGACAGCTTTCCCTCCTCTGACTATCTTCCCCTGTGCTACGCTGTTGCACGAGAATATCACATGGGGTTGTGATGGGAAGCTCAGGTAGATCAGAGTTTGGTCAGGCGGTGTAGCAGAATTCCTCCAGAGGGGAGTGTCTCACAGAGTGTTGGGCTGGAGCCTCACTCTGATTGGCTGCAGGTACAGCTAGTCAGAGTGGGGTGGAGACAGCACTTTGTGTGTACAGTGGTACCTCGGGTTAAGAACTTAATTCGTTCCAGAAGTCGGTTCTTAACCTGAAAGTATTCTTAACCTCAGGGACCACTTTAGCTAATGGGGCCTCCTGCTGCCGCTGAACCGTCGCCGCCCGATTTCTGTTCTCATCCTGAAGCAAAGTTCTTAACCCGAGGTACTATTTCTGGGTTAGTGGAGTCTGTAACCTGAAGCGTCTGTAATTTGAAGCATCTGTAACCCGAGGTACCACTGTAATTCACCCTGAGAAAAAGATCTGCAGGCAGAGAAGTCAGTCTCTGAGCTGGGTGTTGGAGTAAAATACAGTGATTAGTGTCTTTTAAGTGTGTACAGACATGTGAGAACTGGGAAGCTGAATTTGAGAAAGGGGAAGTGGAGTTGTGAGGAAACAGTCTACTTGGCTCTCAGTTCCATAAGAAGGGAAAAGATCTTCTGGAGAGAGAAGAACAATTCCAACCCAGTTAGAAGGGTGTGGGGATCCCCTGGTCTAAAAGAGGAGCTTCAGGAGTGAGATTTATGGAAGGTTTGGAAACCAACAGAAAGTGTTTTTTAATATTCTGTTGCGAGCTGCTTAGAGGGGCTGGGGAAACCCAGCCAGATGGGCGGGTTATAAATAACAAATTGTTGGTGTTGTTAGAATCATGGAATCATAGAGTTGGAAGAGACCACAAGGGCCATCGAGTCCAACTCCCTGCCAAGCAGGAAACACCATCAGAGCACACCTGACATATGGTTGTCAAGCCTCTGCTTAAAGACCTCCAAAGAAGGAGACTCCACCACACTCCTTGGCAGCAAATTCCACTGTCGAACAGCTCTTACTGTCAGGAAGTTCTTCCTAATGTTTAGGTGGAATCTTCTTTCTTGTAGTTTGGAACCATTGCTCCGTGTCCGCTTCTCTGGAGCAGCAGAAAACAACCTTTCTCCCTCCTCTATGTGACATCCTTTTATATATTTGAACATGGCTATCATATCACCCCTTAACCTCCTCTTCTCCAGGTTAAACATGCCCAGCTCCCTTAGCCGTTCCTCATAAGGCATCGTTTCCAGGCCTTTGACCATTTTGGTTGCCCTCCTCTGGACACGTTCCAGTTTGTCAGTGTCCTTCTTGAACTGTGGTGCCCAGAACTGGACACAGTACTCCAGGTGAGGTCTGACCAGAGCAGAATACAGTGGCACTGTTACTTCCCTTGATCTAGATGCTATACTCCTATTGATGCAGCCCAGAATTGCATTGGCTTTTTTAGCTGCCACGTCACACTGTTGGCTCATGTCAAGTTTGTGGTCAACCAAGACTCCTAGATCCTTTTCACATGTACTGCTCTCAAGCCAGGTGTCACCCATCTTGTATTTGTGCCTCTCATTTTTTTTGCCCAAGTGCAATACTTTACATTTCTCCCTGTTAAAATTCATCTTGTTTGTTTTGGCCCAGTTCTCTAATCTGTCAAGGTCGTTTTGAAGTGTGATCCTGTCCTCTGGGGTGTTAGCCACCCCTCCCAGTTTGGTGTCATCTGCAAATTTGATCAGGATGACCTTGAGTTCATCATCCAAGTCGTTGATAAAAATGTTGAATAAGTCTGGGCCCAAGACAGAACCCTGTGGTGTTATACCACCTTGTTTCAGAACCAAAGTATTAAGACCTAACCTGTAACACCTTTGCAATTAGTTTAAGAAACTGAAGTGAAAATAAGCTGTGTGTTTAGAAGCCTGTAACATCCACTGAATTTAATATGCAAGGTGATTCATTATGAAATATACAGCTAAATGGAAACTGTATACTTCATTATGAATCACCCTGTATATAAGTCTACTGTTTATTGAAAGAATTCTGTCTCCTGGAGCATCTTTTGTTTTACCAGTTTTGTTGAAAAATAAAATTTGTTCAGCTTCCCCATGTCTCCAAGTACTAGAGTTTTCCTTTAAAAAAGTACCAGCAGGAAGAGGAGACACATCTAGTGGTCCACTCTCAGTTCTTATAGAGCCAACTTGGTGAATTCTAGATATTGTGGAACTCTAACTCCCGCCAGCATGAGAGATGATGGGAGTTGCAGCCCAACAACATTTGGAGGGGGCCACAGTGGCTACCCCAATACAGATTCATGGCAGGGCCTGATGGTCCCCTGGACATAGAAAGTTTTTCTTCCTCTATTTAATATGCTAATTTAGAGAGTTGTGGTTATAGAATCTTGTTATCCTTTGGAAAGGTAAATACAGAGCTTCTGGTGGTTCATTTTGTGATGCCCCTAGATTCCCTATGTACCCCTGTGCTGTGCACATAAAGCAATGGAGAAGCAGCATGGTGTTCCATTTGATATCAGCCTGGAACAGCAGGCTGACTCCATGGCTTATTTATTTGACTAATGCTGCAACAATTGCTATTATTCATTGTTTGTACATCTCCAACCCATGTGTGGGGAGGGGAGACTCCGGCATCAGATTAACAAACTGTGTGTAGTTGTTTTGCATCTAAATTAACATTTGAAACTTATGGCTTTGAAAGGTAAAAGCAAAAAACACACAAAAACCACATGTCACCCTTTCCCCCGACCCATCAAGACTTCTTTCTCATTCAAATGAATCCCATCTTTATCAATGATTAGAAGTCTGTTCCTTTCTCCACTTAGCATCTGATTTAACGCTGTGCTTTGAGAATCATAATGCCATCTAACTAGAGCAGGGAAGAGAGTTTTCGCTGCTGCTGCTGCTGCTGCTGCTGCTGTTAGGCACCCCTACATCAAGGAAAAGAGAACCAAAGATTCCCTTCCCTGTTTATGACCTGACTCCAAATGATACACTCTGCTGGAGAGAAGGTAATTTAATGCCCATTATTATCATGCAATCCCAAGTCTTCTTTTGAAGCTATCAGCTTCAAAAAATCAACTCCAGCCACCTAAGTTCAGTCAAAAACCTCAGCTGAGCTTTTATCCCAAAATGACACAAACCTGCTCTCCCCAACATATTTCTCCCCGCATCCCTAAATTAGCCCCCCCCCATGTTTTCCCCCTTTCCACTAAACAACAGAGAAAAACATATTTTGTGACTCAAACAGATACATCAGCGGCAGAGAAAGCCAGGGAAGGAGGGAGGGAGAAAGGACATGCTAATTAAATTACTTAGACCCTTAAAAAGCATTTGCTTCCTGCTCTGAGTGGTGTGCAACTTTGCCGGCATGTTAATTCAGTTGTAAAGTAAATTATTTAAACTAATTATTAATAAATCATTAACTGCACATTTTTGTGAAGTGCTCCTAAGCTAGTAAAACACGGGGATGTGGTGCAATCTGTATCAGTAGGGAGAAAAGGCTTACACACACAGGCACACATTATTACACAGGCTGTTTAAGGAAGCTGACGTTTTTCATTTCATTCTCAGATAATTGTGCAGGCCTCTTTCTCTGCTATTCATTTTGGCGCGCTTGCTGTTGATCCTGTGTCTTGGTCTCGAACCTTACCAACAGAAAGGGGACTTGCCCATTGTTTGGCAGCAGATTTGGACTCTGCCCATCGGTGGTGTTTGCTAGCCACAGGAAGCTACTTAATGCTGAGTGAAACCATTGGTCTGTCTAGCTCAGCATTGCCCACGCTGACTGGCACTGGCTCACCAGCTTTTCAGGCAAGGGTTTCTCCCAGACCTACCCAGATGTCAGAGACCAGGCCGAGGAGTACAGCTCCGATGAGGCTCCCCCTCCCCCTGCTCCTGACCAGGATCCTGGAGCTGCCCAGGAGCAGTGGAGCAGTATAGATTTGGAACAGTGGTTTGCCAAGGGGCATAGTTCTGAAGACCAAAGTTGGGAAGGACTGGGGGGTGAACAGCAAGGTGAAGAAGAACTGGAAGAGAGAGAGCTAACAGACTCTTTCTCGCTAGAAGGTGTCCAGCCTATCAGTCCAAAGTCACGTGGAGCAGATAAGGTGGCTGCACAAAAAGCAAGGTGGTTGCGAGATCAGGTTGCAAGCAGAGGAAGTGACTAGGATGGAAGTGGGGAGAAACCTTAATTGGGAGCACCTTTGGACTCTTTGTTCTTGAGCTGTGATCATTAAAATCTCTTTAAATGGTAAGAGACTAATTTTGCTTTGTTCTGCTTATCCATGGCCGGGGGGGGGGGGAGGGAGCCGCTTTCCTGAAGCCTGACACCAGAGATGCTGGAGATTGACCATGGGACCTCCTGCATGTGAGGCAGATGTTCTACCACTGAGCTAAGGACTTTGGAGATGCATTCCAGATGGATGCTGTCTGGGAGACTCTCCTTGATGTGCCAAAGCCTGAGAGGATGGAGAGAGGGCATAGCCAGAGGCTACAGCAGTTAAGATGCTGGCTCCAGCCATAGGAGTACTACTCCTGGCAGCAGTAAGGACATCTGCAGCCATTGCTGACACAATTGGTCCAGGAGACATGCAACAGTTTGTGGCCAAGGTGGCAATAGGGATGGATGAATTTGTCAGTGTTGGTTTCCCTCGGTTTCTCATTTTTGCAAGTTTAAGTTCAGTTTCGATTCCAATATCTGAATCAATTTGAGAATCTACAGCCAAAAAGAACAACGTTTTGGCAATATGAGTTGTTGTTTCTCCCACACAAAATACCTCTCTGCTTTGGAACCTGGCCAAACTTCCTGGGCTTGCAGGACAGTGGTCAAGATTGGTCTTACAGCAATGAAAAAAATGTGGTATATATTTTTCACCTTAGCCAGGACACTTAATTCGTTTAAAGGGTAATCGTCAACTTTGTTTTACTCATAGTAGACCCATTGAAATTAATGAGCATGACTGAGTTGGATTCATTAAGCAGGTCTGTTCTTAGTAGAAATGGTGTACCACCCATAAGATTTACTGTATATCTTTGCCCTTCATCACAATGAGTGATCTCAAGCTGGGTTGCAAAAAGTTAAAATGCAATAATCCAAGAGAATACCATTAGAGCCATCAAAGCAATCTGTCTAGTTGCACTTGCGAGAGGTTCTACTTAGGACACTACATTGCTAAGAGCTATCAATTACTATTATTTTCTTGTGAAACAGAAGAGACTGCACAAGATTTCCTTAGAAAGTGGGCCAAAGGAAGTACGGAGTGCCTCTTGGAGTCACTTCAGCAGCTTCTCAGAAGAGACACTTAAAAACTAGAGCTGTATGAAAAGGGAAATTTCATACCTTTTTACCTTAAGAAATTTCTGGTCTCTGAAGCCCATTCCTAAAAGTAAGAGATTTCTTTTGTTTTTGGAATTCTGTGAGTGGAATAAAAACTGAAACACCAGTGGGTGTTTGTTTGTTTGTTTGTTTGTTTGTTTAAGAAAATGTATGTCACTTGGAACCTGAAACATTCAAATAAAACACTGTGTGTGATGCCTTCCACCGGGCATTGCTATAAGTTCTCCTTTCAGGAAAGAGTATATGAGCTACGTCCTCCTTGGCATAGTGATGGGTGCATACAGAAGGACCCCTGTTCTATCCTGGTATCTCTGTTACCTCAGCTGAGAAAAATCTTCTGCCCAAGACCTCAGAATGGAGGGTTACTCTGTCAGGTGACATAGACAGCAGGAGGCTAGATGGATCCAATTGATTTAAGCAAGTTTTCTTGAAAATCTGGATTTGAAAAAAATCAAATTCTCCACTCCCACCCCCAGGTTTTAATACTACTTTTTTAATTTCCCAGCTGGCAAAATGCATCATCATCTTAGATGACTGGGCAAAATTCAAATTGGAGACTTTTCCTTTAAAAGGATCCATGAAATTCAGGTTAGGAGAACTACACTCAAAGCTCTGTTTTCCAACTTTATATTCTCTGCACATGTCAATTGCACAGGACTGAGGTGAGAAGAGAAGTTCCAGGCGTCCAAGTTCAAATATTGGTCAAATACTAGTCAAACATTTTAAAGGACTAATTTATTAAACCAGTAACAATGAGCAGAGAGAATTGTGCTTATATGGTTACATTAGTTGCATAAATTACAGTGTCCTGTCCTGTTTGGGAAGCTTGCCAAGCCAGATCGGAGGCCCTTATTTCTCTCATGGCTAATGCAGTGAAGCTAGTGGAAATACTGGTTCCTTGTCCTGGTTTGTGCCACTGTAGTAACCAGTAGGAAAAGCTGGTCCATTTGGTTTAACTGGTGTTGTTGCAAGGAGAAATGCACAGAAGCCCCCTGGAGACAGCCACAGGGTTCCTAAGTGAGGCATAAATGCACGTGTGACCTTGACCACTGAAGGCTGAGGAGCAAGAGGCCCTCATTGCTGCCGCCGCTGTTGAATGGTCCCATGGGGCACTGTAGATTGCCTCTTATATATGGGTCTTCCTAACTCCATACGAACATAAGAAGATCCCGCTGGATTAGTCCAATGGCCCATTTAAACCAAAATTCCATTCTCACAGTGGCCAGCCAAAGAGTAGGAAACCCGCAAACAGGATCCAAGCACAACAGCACTCTCCCTTCCTGTGGTTTCCAGCAACCGATATACAGAAGGATTAATGCCTCCAGCGGTGGAGACAGAGCAGAGACATCATGGCTAGCAGCTGTTGAGAGCCATATCATCCCTAGGATATTTAACCAGGCCAGGACATGGCCAAATAATGAACCAGCCAATTGACAATACTTGGCAGGCATTCTGGCTCCATAGCCCTGTGAAACTCTGTTTTGGACATGGAGCAAAGGCCATCTCATGCTCTTCAGTGTTTGGTAATGTTCCACCTTCTGAGTAGGTTGAGTATTCCCAAGTCCTGAGAAGAATGGGGTGGCCTCTGTTCTTCCAAAGGACCCATGCACGCATGAGAATCCTAACATTGCGCTTGAGGGCTGCTGCATCAGGGGTGCATATAATTATATATATTGATGTGCTTCAAATGTAGTTTGAAACTATGCAAATGAGCCATGAAAGACCCCGAATTGGTTCAGTAGCAGCAACCTATTCCATTTCAGAAATGTATTAGTTTCAGTTAATATGCATTGGATCTCAGAGAAACACTGAGACTATCTTTCAAGGGCTTCAATAAAAATTGGCTTCTATAAATACCATCTGGTTTACTTCAATGCATCCAAGTGTGGCAAAAGAAGGGGGAAGGCAGCAAGCAGTTCAGAGAAATTAAAATGCATTTGTTTTGAGGTGTGTGCCTAGTGGTTTGGGTGGAAAGCTTTGTTGGGGATAGTGGGGGGGGTTGTTTATTTATTTATTGACAACGTGAGTATCTGTTATTTATTTAGACTGCATTGTTTCCATATGCCAATGTTGGTTCCACTGCTAATGAAATGGATTCAGCCAAAGTGGGGGGGAGGGAATAAATGTAAACCAAGGAAACACATGATGCAAAAAATGAACAAAGCCACTAAAATTAGCACAGAATAAATAACTACAAACTGAATGATCAGTATATGCATATGTATATGGTAGCGGTGCAATGGTGTAACGTGGATCGCAACTGCATCACTGAATTGTGATGGCGTAGATGAGGCATTTGTTTGCTTTTGCAGACTGAGTGTCTTGAAAGAATCCTTTTCATGTTGACTTGTGGAACAGACAAGTCCCAAAGCATGCTGAAGCGCATCTTTCGGGTGACACCATGCTTCCAGCATTCGCTACTGTGATATCAAAGCATCTTCTTTGATATCACAGAAAATGCTGAGTTGAGTTTCCCCAACGGTGTGATGCATCCATCCTACCTACCTCAGGTGCACATGCAGGAAGATGGCAGAATATCTTGCTCCTTTTCTTTAAAGCAGTGGGAACTAAATTTTTTAAACCAAGGGGCTAACATTCCCCTTTTGCCAACCCTCTGGGGCCACCCAATGGGCATGGCCACCTCACACTCTTGCAGAGCTTTCATCCCACATTCTCGGCTAGTTCAAGGGCAAGTTTCAACGTTGCCAGGCAGAAGAATCCCAGGCAACAGTTGCACTAGTGGAAACACATTGTGTAATCAATTGTTGAACAAAGTTCATCCTCTTGTACAACAAGATTACATTGCTGCAAAGTGTTTTGCCTGCTGGAAAAGAATGACTTTACTTTGGCTCCTTGATCCAGGCTTTGATCACCTTCAGTTTAGCTTGGAAAGTAACATGCAGCCAGGGTACTAACGAAGCTCCATCATAATATGCTTCTCCTGATCTGTATTTGTCAAGAGGTGAGCCACCCCGATTCTTTACTAGCTTCCATTTCTAAAACATATTTGGGGGGCAACTTACACAGAGCAGATGGCAGTCATCTGTCTGTGCAGTTAGCCCACAAAATAGGTTCTTTTGGATGCTCTAAAAATATAAAGATAAAGGACCCCAACAGTTAAGTCCAGTCGTGAACAACTCTGGGGTTGCAGCACTCATCTCGCTTTACTGGCCGAGGGAGCCGACGTACAACTTCCGGGTCATGTGGCCAGCATGACTAAGCTGCTTCTGGCGAACCAGAGCAGTGCACGGAAATGCCGTTTACCTTCCCGCCGGAGCAGTACCTATTTATCTACTTGCACTGTGTGCTTTTGAACTACTAGGTTGGCAAAAACTGGGACCAAACAACGGGAGCTTACCCCATCGCGGGATTCAAACCACCGACCTTCCAATCGGCAAGCCCTAGGCTCAGTGGTTTAACTCATCTCCTTAACATCTGATGGGAGGGCATTCCACAGGGTGGGCACCACTACCAAGGAGGTCATCTGTAACCAGAAACTTAAAGTCATAATCTATCCCCTTGTAAACTGATGTTCATATACCCTTTGCAACATAAGATATAGCTCTGTAATAGGGACAGACACCTCTGGCCCTGCCAGATTGAGACCAAAGTAGAACACTGACAGTTAATACCATCTCAAAACAGCTTTTAAAGCTTGATTATCTGAGGTGCCGCTAAATTATTCTAAACTTCTTGGTTGCCTTTTTTTGTTAACTATCAGTTGCAGCTTGCTGCTTTGGCATGCCGGCTTCACAATGCCATTACAGTTGCGGAAAGTGAGACTGTTTTGAAAACATCCCTTCGAGCTAGACAACAATAATTAACAGCATCGCAAGTGTTGAGAGGCAACGGGCTGATAATGACTCAGCCTAATGTCGAAGGAATGCCATTAATCATGGATACTACCCATAGAGTTTAGGATTTATATGCGGTTATTTAAAAAGCACTGATGAGGCCCCCTTTGCAATCCTGGATGCAGTGTGTGTGTGTGTGTGTGTGTGTGTGTGTGTTAAAATATCTCCTCTCCATATTCAAAAGAAAGCAGAAGGGAACACTTGGAGGAGCATATCACCTAATATGTTTATTATTGCTCCATTATGCAGTTATTCACTGATATTCTCGGAGGATGGCGGTATCAAGGACAAGCAGCAGCTCCGTCTTTCTAATCTATGCAGAAGACATGACAGTTCCCAGTGTATATAGTGGGGAGGGCTGTAGCTCAGTGGTAGAGATTCTGCCTTCCATGCAGAAGGTCCCGGGTTCAATCCCAGGCATCTTCAGGTAGGGCTGGGAGAGACCCTTCTCTGAAATCCTGGAGAACTGATGCGACTCAGGGTAGGCCATGCTGACCTAGATGGACCATTGGTCTGACTCAGTATAAGGCAGCTTCCTATGACCTCCAGATCAGGTCTCTGAATATTGGGCAAAAAGTACTTAGCTCATGTAGGGATGCATTTTCAGGAGTGCTGGAAAAAAATGCCTCCTCTTTTCAGCAGATGTCGGGACCTATTGCTAATGCAAATTTGTGTGTGTCGGTGTTGACCTTCCTGGTGCCATTTTCTGGCTTTTCCTCTTTGTCCTCAACCTCCTTTTCCCACACCACCTTTTAAATGTTATTCACTCTGGCAACCCTTGTGATTTTTGTTCAAGCACCTAGCCTCAATATAGTGGATGCTTGTTTACAAGGATTGCCACAGCCCGTTGGATCAAACATTGTTGCGAGAAAATAAGGAACGTGAAGTGGAAGAAGAAAGGGGAAAGGCACAAGGCCTTTATTTAGTTTAAATGATTTTCCACCAATAGGGCTTTCAATGATGTGTGTGTGTTTCCGTTTCTCATATATATATATATATATATATATATATATATATATATGAGAAAGAGCAGGTCTAAAAGCAGCAATCAGCAGCCAATAGATAACTGAAAACAGATTAAGGGACACCAGAAGCTCAGGTGGAAAGGGTATCCTAAGCCTGACATCCAGAAGCTAATAATGAAGGCACTAGGCAAACATGCCTATGAAACAAGTTCATAATCAGTCTGCCATCAAAGGAAAGGAAGCAGCAGATGGTAACAAAGGGGTTCTAAACAGAATCACAGCAATGCAAATGTTCATCAAAGGCAATTTCCCCATCATGGACAGCCATGGGAATTTCCTGCTGCCACATCTCTTGGGTTAATCTGTTAGCATATTGCATTTGTCTGTGGGTGTGCTTGTCCAAGGATGGTCTGATCTGCTGAAATGGCTGTAAGGAGGAAGGGCTCTGTGAATTAACACCCGAGATGTTCTGCTCTTGAAGCAAAACCCAAATGTGGCCATGTCACTGTTGGAGATGCAAAATTAGTGGTGGCCGAATGGCACATGCTATTGTTCGGTTAAGCCAATAATTCAAATCAGATTTAATTCATATTCTCTTTATGACTTTGAATGGGAAAATGAAGCACATCTGCAGATATTATGTGTGGGTAAAACTGGTTTGGATCCACTGTGTCTTGAAGCAAGCCAAAGTAGAAATGGTCACCATAATAAATGGGCATTTTTACTCTTCTTGCCCTCCTCCTCCTCCTCCTGCCACCTTTCGTTGCCTAGTTTGAAAGTGGTTGATAAGTTATTACACTCTGTACAGGTGTCTTCGTGATTCATTTTTTAAGAAAAGAAAATGTGCATATTCTTTTTCTTCCTTTTGTTGCACCTGCTATCATGTTCCACTTGATTGATCCACTCTAATAGCTATTTGGCAACTGACTTGAATCTTAACCTGCTGAGTCTGAAGCGAGTTGTAGCAAGTTGGGAGGCCATCATCCACTGAATCCCAGAATGCCCGGATGAGAGACAGAACATACATACGCACACATTGCAAGTCCAGTTTGTACTCAAGCATAGCTGTGGCAGGAGGCACCCTGCCTTGATGCTCATTGGAGGTGCTCTTTTGAGTAAGTCAGTTAGGGACACCTGCAGTGATCTTTCGGTCCATTCTTCACAAACAAATATACACACCCAAGTAGCATAGAAACCTGCCTGATTCCAAGTCAGATCATTAGCCCATCTATCTCAGTACAGCCTGCACTATCTGGCAGTGGCTCTCCAAGGTTTCAGGATAAGTCTCTTCCAGCTACACCTGGAGATGCTAGAGACTGAACCTGTGACCTTTGGCAAATTAATAGATGATTTGCCACTGAGCTATGTCCCTTCCGCAGCTGAAAAATCCAAATAGTTCCAGAAATAAATTTAGTAAATAATAAATCAGTAGCCTGGAAATATCCTGTAATATGCGGCTTATTAAAAACAACTGAACTCTCATGCCACACAAAAACCTCCTTTTGAAGATTTGTTTTTGTGCAGTGATGCTGTTCAAAAACACTGTTGGAAAGGAGTGCTCAGCATGACAAAAAAAAACAGCAAAAGCCCACTATGAGCAAATCAGTAAAAGCCAACTGCAGCAAACCAATATTGCCAACCTCAGCTGTGGCAGTTTAGAGCCAATTCCAATTAAGTTTTCTAAGCCTTTCCTCCCCATCTCTGCTGAATTTTGTGTGTGCATGTCTACCAGTGTGCCAGTTTGGTCTGAATGTTGAGGTGGTGCCATATTTCACCATGGATCTTGCTCCCAATTTAGCATGTTGCCATGATGATATTTTTTGAAGAGTTTACCCTTGTTTTCTGGATCCAATTTGGACCATGTTCTGTGCTGCTCCAACTAATATTGAAAGTCGCATATTCCTCCCAAACAGCTCCAAAGATCAGTCATGCCTATTGGTTCTTTCAAGCTCTTTTAACAAGGGGAACATTTATAATTGAACCAAGCATCATGGTTGGTTGGTGGTTTATATCCCACCTTTTTCTCCAAGTAGCTCAAGAAAGTGCGTGTGGCTCTCCCCCTCCTCAGTTAATCCCCACAACAAGCCTGTGAGGTAGGTTTGGCTGAGAGGCAGTGACTGGCCCTAGATCATCCAGGAGATTTGAACCCTGATCTCCCAGGATCTACTTTGACACTCTAACCACTACACCACACTTCCCAGGATTGCTACCTAAAACATCAGCCTTATAGCCAATGTTCCTTTCTCCCCCTGTAACACTTGGGAAATAAGTAGCATGACATCATTGTTATTTTTTGTAGGTCGCCATTTCCCCACCCCCCACAGTGCCCAAGATTGATGCTACATATGAGGCTTTTGGGTGAGGGTGTAAATAATGGAAGCCACACCCTGCTCCAACATGTGCCATTTTTTGCTTTGCAGAAGCAAGAATTCAAATGGAAAAGCAATGCTTCAGCTCAGCCCTTCAAATAAATTGTCTGCTTTCTATTCCACCTTAAGGGAATCTGAGATTCTGTCTTGAAAAAATAGTTTCTTACTATGTGGTTGTTTTTTTTAAATTGCTTTACCCAAATGCTGATCCTCCTACATGTGAGAAGCACAAGCCCATCAATGTCAATTTACAAATAAGATGCAGAAAGGAAGTAGCCCCTTTCACCTGCAGCTATGACTCTGTGAAATATGCTGTACTTCCTTTCTATCTCTACCCCTTTCCCCCAAAAATGGAAACCGTGAATCAGTGTTTTCGCACTTCCAAAATACTTAACGACTCGCTAGTGCACTGCAATGAGCCCAAATTTAGACAGCCAGCATTCATGTGCATAGGAAACACTTGATAGAGGTGGAAATGAGCCTGTCGAGTATTTTAGATACACATTTTGGTAGCTTCAAGAACACTGTCCAACCATCTCGTCCTCCGTCGTCCCCTTCTCCTTGTGCCCTCCATCTTTCCCAACATCAGGGTCTTTTCCAGGGAGTCTTCTCTTCTCATGAGGTGACCATAGTATTGGAGCCTCAGCTTCAGGATCTGTCCTTCCAATGAGCACTCAGGGCTGATTGCCTTCAGAATGGATTGGTTTGATCTTCTTGCAGTCCATGGGACTCTCAAGAGTCTCCTCCAGCACCATAATTCAAAAGCATCAATTCTTTGGCGATCAGCCTTCTTTATGGTCCAGCTCTCACTTCCATACATCACTACTGGGAAAACCACAGCTTTAACTATACAAACCTTTGTCGGCAAGGTGATGTCTCTGCTTTTTAAGATGCTGTCTAGGTTTGTCATTCCTTTTCTCCCAAGAAGCAGGCGTCTTTTAATTTCGTGACTGCTGTCACCATCTGCGGTGATCATGGAGCACAGGAAAGTAAAATCTCTCACTGCCTCCATTTCTTCCCCTTCTATTTACCTGGAGGTGATGGGACCAGTGGTCATGATCTTAGTTTTTTTGCTGTTGAGCTTCAGACCATATTTTGTGCTCCTCTCAAAGAGGCGCAGTGCATAACACCCAATTTAGTAGGATCATCATACATGGTTTAAGTATGTTCAGCATGACTGCAATGCCATGGATATCTGTCTGAGAGTAAGCTCCATTGACCTTGGTAGTTATTATTTCTGGTTCAACTTGCAAAATACACTGAGCTTTAACAATAGACCATTAGCAACCTTTACCCTTTTGATTATAACTTGCAAAGAAGTGTTATCATTTAAATTGCTGGCATGAAGTAGGAACCCACTCAAATAAAAGAAGTATCCAGCCACCACTTGATTACAGTCCTACCTTGGAAGTCGAATGGAATCTGTTCCGGAAGTCTGTTTGACTTCCAAAACATTCAGAAACCAAAACACAGCTTCTGATTGGCTTCAGGAAGCTCCTGCAGCCAATCGGGAGCTACGGAAGCTCCATCAGACGTCTGGCTTCCCAAAATAGTTCGCAAACTGGAGCAGTCACTTCCAGGTTTGTGGTGTTCGGGAGCCAAAACTTTTGAAAACTAAGCTGTTTGAAAACCAAGGTACGACTGTATTTCCCTCATTCTCTGACTTTCTCTATGCTAATATGTCACAAACAGCAGGAAAATCTGAAAACCTCTTATCACTTCATCTATTTACCACCGCAAGGGTCCATCTGCCATTCTATCAGATAATCTAATCAGTCCTGCTTGCGGGGGGGGGGGGGGGGGAGAGGATATGTCCGAGAACTGCTCTCCTTGGCATTCCCTTTCCATTACACCACTGCTAAATGGGGATTGGAGCCAATCCTGGCCCTCTGCTTATGGATGCATTTCATCTATTCACACATTTTAAATGTTAGATGCACAAATGTCACAAGACCTTTCACTCTTCCCTCCAGATTTCTAGTTCAGCTGACACTCAACATTCCATAGCTGCTACTCACTGAGCTGTTTGGAGCAGGTTGGCCCCTTGGGTGTGGTTCTTTGGGGTTTTTTAAGTATATTTCTGAAAACCCAAAGGAGTCCAGGAATGTAGCAATCTGTACTTAAGATTTGGAAGTTGAGAGGCCAACATGAACAAATCCATCCATGCCAAGTAAGAAAACTTGGGTTTTTGTTAATTGCACAAGTGTTTCTGCACCATTTTGCCTCTGATGTTTCCTCACATAGCAGGGGTGAGGTGGGGGAATATGCCAAAGTCTGCATTGCTTTCTGTCAGAAAGGGGGGAATGTCGTTTCTCAACTACCTGGGCTCTTGCGACTCTGAATGAATGTCTCGATATGTGTCTTACACTCATGATGAACATTTAATCTTCCAGGTATAATATTCAGTCAAGAAAAGTCATTTTATTTCCAGCTGAATAGGCATTCTATTGTACTGAGCAAGTCAAACAAAGTTATTATTTGGCTCCTTGCCAAGATGTACAGTATAGAAAGGTCATATTTTTAATAGCTTTATACTCCATAGTAATCAAATTTGTAAGCCTGGAGAAATAAACTACTCAAATATATCAGTGTGCATGTTTAACCACTGCCGTGCTGAATTCAGAGTACAACGGAAAACCATGTTTTCCACTCTTATCTTTATTGGCTTTGTACACGAAGGCATAACATGCTAATCAAAAACTAACAGCATCCAGTTCAATAAGGTTTTTTATTATTAATAATATCTTTCATTGAAGGAAGTAGCAGATTTCTCCAATCAAAAGGCCTCTGACAGACATTCAGCATGCATCCAACACTGGAGAGAGGGGATGCTTCTACTTCAGTTTCGGATCATTTTCTCTTCTTAAAAAAGAAAAGAAAATCAGCAGTACGTACTGCAAGTTTGGTGCAAACCCCTCCCCTAAATTTTGTGCGTATAGAGGACCTTAGAGGAATTTTTAAGAGTTCAGGTAAAATATGTGAACGTCGAAGCACAGAGCAGCAACAACTTGAAAAGCAAAACGCTAACCTTTCTCCCAACCTTTCAAACAAAGGAAAAAGGAAACTTTCTTTCAGCGTTCCAGCTGTAGGCCTTTTTAATTTTAGATTAGCTTCTATTTTTGCAATTTTGCGATAGCAGTTGTTATAAATTGGCTTAGATTTGGTGCGCAATCTGATTGGCTGGAAGAGTTATTAAGGAGTAGCACAATGGCTGAGAGTTGAGAGCCTGCCAAAGGGACTAATTAATGTCAATTGTATTGATGTTTTTCCCTGATACGGGCCCATGTCAGCCTTCAACAACAATGACAAGTTATCCTGCAAACAGCAGTACCTTTTAAGGTCCTTGGTCTCATTTGACCCAGACAATCAAGGACTTAGAAGGGAATGTGTGCCACTTCCCCCATCCCCAAGTTTACTTTGCTTGAATTTTCGACTGTATCAAACTTTCCTGCTAGATTTCACTGACCCCTTGTTTGTAGATGGCTGTCATGAGGTGCAGTAGGTAGCTTGGGCAACATGCAGGCACACATTTCAGGCTTTAAAGAGAGTAAGGCAAAGGTGGCCTTTAGCTGACCCCTAGTCTGGGGGCCTTATCTACACCACCACCCCATATAAAACCATTTTTTCCTTAAAACTCTGATGGTTGGCTAAAGATTTCTTCTCCCGTTGCTTGGTCCCTGCTCCTGCCAACCTAGCAGTTCGAAAGCACCCCAAAAAGTGCAAGTAGATAAATAGGTACCGCTCCAGCGGGAAGGTAAACGGCATTTCCGTGCGCTGCTCTGGTTCACCAGAAGCAGCTTTGTCATGCTGGCCATATGACCCATAAGCTGTACGCCGGCTCCCTTGGCCAATAAAGCAAGATGAGCACCACAACCCCAGAGTCGTCCACCACTGGACCTAATGGTCAGGGGTCCCTTTACCTTTTCTTTTTATATACCACTTATTGTAAGAAAAACTCTAAGCAGGTTCCAAAACAAATATAATATGAAACATTAAAATTATCAACAAAAACAGGTATGTAGAAACATTCAAAAGATAACTAAAATTGATAGTAAATCTCCTAGCTGTCAGTGGAATTTGTTTCTGAGTAAACATATCTGGAGAAGCATGAAGAGATTGAATCCTTTTTTTCTAGCTAGAACTGGTGCAAGAGTCTGCACTGCCTATGGTAGGGGATCCTGACATCCCGATGAATAGCTTAATTTCTTGGCGATGGCATTCCAGTAAAGGAGCTGCTGCTCCTCTAAAATGCTTCTGAGTTTTAGTTGACAGCTGAAGACTCCTTTCTTTCTGAAGGCATTTTCTGGATGTTAGTGCCTGTTTGTTGCTGCTTTTTGTTTTCTTTCTGGTAGCTGGGATGGACACGTCACATTTAATTCTGCAGTTTTATTGTACAGTGGTACCTTGGGTTAAGAACTTAATTCATTCTGGAGGTCCGTTCTTAACCTGAAACTGTTCTTAACCTGAGGTAGCACTTTAGCTAATGGGGCCTCCCACTGCCACCACCTGATTTCTGTTCTCATCCTGAAGCAAAGTTCTCAACCCGAGGTACTATTTCCGGGTTAGCGGAGTCTGTAACCTGAAGCGTCTGTAACCCGAGGTACCACTGTATATATTTGTATGTTGACTTTTTGATGGAACCCTTTCTAGGATTGCTGTTGCATTGAAGAGCAGGTAGTAACTATTTTAACTAGATGAATGGTATGCCTGAGAAAACAGCATCACTCTTCCTTAGGAAACAGAGCATCTTGTGGCTCCCTCGTATGAAGTACTCACTCGTTTTGAACATGATTCACATATTTATGCGGCTGTGATGGTAAAGAGAAAGGTGAGCAGGTTTCATGAATTCGATGATATGCTGTGTTGTTGCAGGTTTGGTATTGACTTGCGGTTTTGTTTCTTAAAAAATAAAATTAAGCCCCCAACTTCCTGCTGCAAACAGACCAGAAAGGGAAAGTTCAAATAAGCCCAATCAAATTAGTTAAAAACTGAACTGGGACCATAAGGTTTGTGAATTGCATCAGCGTAACCATTGGCTTTCTCCAGAATGTTTTTGAAGCTGAACAAGGGATGTGTCATTGGAAAGGCAGGTTGATTGTCTGTGAAAAAGTATTAGTTAAGCTTGGAAGAAGATACTCAATGAGCGTGAAATTCACAGCTACACACAAGTCCACAACTTGAATTTGTCAGAAATAGAAACTCGAGTTGATATATTGTTTTAATCCTCCATGTACTTTCGCACATTTTTTTTCCAAAAAAAGTTAGGAATGGAAGTTGAAGCCGGAGTTGGAACTTAATTGCTCAATACTTTAGTCCTGAACACCTTAACACTTCACTCACAACACATAATTTTAATTTTCTGCGATGGATGCAGAAAGAATAAACTTGGTTCCCTCAGCTGTGAAAGGAAGGGAAAAGGCAGGCAGAAGCTACAGCTACATCCCAGATCCACTCTAGCTTTTTTCTTTTGCCGGCAGCTCTCTCTGTCTGCCTCTTTCCTCACTTCTTCAGCAAGAAGCCCACATTTTTTCTTCCTCCATCAGCCTCCATTGCCTCCCCACTTATTTCAGAGCCACTTCACTGGGAAGGCCGCTGCCACCGAAGCCAATGGTGTATAATTTAATTTGCACAAGTGAAATGTGTGCGCGTTGTGACTGCATCATATTTTCAAGCTGGATCTTTAACAACAGGCAAGAATGACAACTTTATCCCCCCCCCCCATGCTGTTATTTCTTAAAAGATACTGTTTGTGTCTTGTTCACTTGTGTCTTCATTCATTTGATAAACATTAGGACGCCATGTTGGAAGATCAAATGAAGAACAAAATTGGGAGAAATGTTCAGATAAGTGATTGGATCCAGACCAAGTTAGTTGTGCTTTAGTCCCACTGAAATCAATGGGATTTAAGTTAGTCATGGATAATTTGCCAGACTGATTTCAGTGGGATTAAAGTACAGTGGTACCTTAGGTTAAGTACTTAATTCGTTCCGGAGGTCCGTACTTAACCTGAAACTGTTCTTAACCTGAAGCACCAGTTTAGCTAATGGGGCCTCCTGTTGCTCCCACACCGCCGGAGCCCGATTTCTGTTCTCATCCTGAAGCAAAGTTCTTAACCTGAAGCCCTATTTCTGGGTTAGATGCATCTGTAACCTGAAGCGTATGTAACCTGAAGCGTATGTAACCTGAGGTACCACTGTATTGCAAACGCCATGTACGCAGTATACTTTTAAAGCACATTTGAAGCACATTTCCTACCCGCTCAAAGAATTCTGGGCTCTGTAGTTTAAGGGTCGCTAGGAATTGTAACTCTTGGAGGGATGAACTACAGTTTATTTGAGTTATCCTCCCCCTCCCCTTTCATTATATTTGCTCATAGTGGCAATTATGTTTGAAGGGACCACTTCAGGCATCTCTGGTGCGTTACCAAAGGCAGCGATCGGCTCTTTCTCCTAGCATGTGCCACCTCAGGCTGCCAGACAGAGCAGCCCCTAAAGAAAGCAGCCAGATGGCATTGCTAAAAGGGTCTCCCAAACAAAGCCCCCTCCAGAGTAATGAGAAGGGCAGAGTTTATGCCAGCAAGCCGAATTGCCTTTAATTGCCTGCCTTTAAGGAGACTGATAGATTGAAGGAATAATGCAAGTGATGTGTACTTAAACCAGACGTGAAATCACCTAGTGATTCTTTAATTGCATTCATTTGTATGACTATGCCACCAAAAAGGGGGGGAGAAAAGTTGCTTTCTGCAGTAAATTGAAGGCAGGAGTCTTGAACCCAGTGTTTGGTTTGCACGTTTAACAAGGGCATGTGGTGGAATGGAGGAGGAGGAGGAGGAGGACGGGGAAGGTAGAAAGCAAGAGGAAGGAGGAAGAATGAAAAATCCTCAAGCTCCACATACAGTACGCAAAGTAAGGCCTGTACTTTGCAACAAAAACATTTTCAGAAGAAGCGATTGAAAATCTGTAGTGTATTCCCAGTCATCAAAACTGCAATTGTGCCGCACAGGCTTCGAATCCTTTTTTGGATCATGCAGGGATTCCAGGCAAAAGGTGTGTGTGTGTGTGTGTGTGTGTGTGTGTGTGTGTGTGTGTGTGTGTGTCACAAACTGAAAAATGCTCTTTAATGCTTCCTGCAAAAATCCAGAACGACAAAACAGGCAGGTGAGACCAATGAACTGCTTGGCAGGAAAATAATGTCTGTGGCCTCTGTCATTTGACATGTCTTTCTCTCCCTCCTCTCCTCCTCCTCCTCCTCCTCCTCCTCCTCCTCTCCCCCCCCCCCCCCGCACCTCCTTTCATTTTCTCTCTCTCTTTTTTTCCAAATTATGTATTTATCTCCTAACCCAAGGACAGCAAATGGTTAAGAGCCAAAGACAAAACCCACTGTGACGGGCAGGTCTCTGTGCAATCATCAGTAGAACCAGCTATTATAGCCAATTTAATAGCTTGAAAATGAACTCATTAGTGCTCTTTTATCAGTGGAAAAAAAGTCTATTAAATCCGGATGTGTGAAGAAGCAGCACGGAGGCTCATTTCCATCCCGCTTGTGACCTGAACAAATCGGAGAAATGGTTTTCAAGGGACAGGGTCAGGCTTGACTGCAGTACGATATTTTCCCCTCTAACAGGAGCCAACCAGTTTCTTTCCTTCAGGTTTCTGGTGCAATTAATTTTCATTTGCAAACTGTTCGTCACCGCTCCCCCACCACCACCACTTTGTTGCCGTCGCCCATAAACATGCATCCTTTTTCCTTTCTTTCTTTTGCACTCGCCGTGTTGGCTTGCACAAGAGAGTTGCCTTTCCGAAGTGTGCATGAAGAACGCATTGTCAGTAGGCGAAAGCCAGTTCATACTTTTATGTGGTAGAAACGGGTGTTTACAGCTGTGGGTATATAAAGGGGAAGATGGCGCGTCTTCTGATCTGAATAGGACGCACACCAGAATCCCACAGCTAATCACATCTCCTTAGAACATGTCCACAAGGATTTGGTAGCATAGAACTCCCTTGCACATTTTACATGTCTACTACATTGATCCCAGCACACCACAGTGCTGCATGAACTGTGAAGTGGGTTTTGTTTTTACTGTAACCGGCACTTAATGTGAGGCGTGTAATGCTCTTCACCATGAGAAATTCAGACGGCGTGTGGAGAAAGATGAGATGCCACTGTTTCGCCGTCTCTAGAATTCCCGCAGAAAGGTCTCTTTCTTTCTTTCTTTCTCCCTCTCCCTCTTTCTTTTTCTCCCTCTCTCTCTCTCCCTCTCCTGCACCAGGTGCTTTGGTCAACTGTTAGGTCCAATAATGGAATTAAATTACATTTCAGATTTAATCCCAGATATTTTATGCACATGTAGTTAAGCGTAAATTACCAATACAGTCTCAACCTGCTCCGAAACATAACCTTATTATTCCAGCCGTAGCTTTTCAGTAGAATATAAATTCCACATCATGGTAAAAATACCTCCACAGCATGCCATTTTTTTTCTCCCCAGTGAGTCTCAACAGTAACCTGAGACTAGGGAATTTGCTCGCTCCTGTCTTCCACATGCACAAAAATTGTACAGGAGACACACACATACACAGCCTTGGAGGGAAAGGATGCTATGCCAAGGACTGTGGAACACCCCCTCCCCAACTGAGCTAGATTACATTCACCCCAATACTGCTTGAGAGCATTTCAGGAGGGAAATTTCCACACACAAAGCCCCTTGAATGCTTACGTCACCTCCAACACCTTATCATAGGTGTTCAAACATATATAGAACATGGAGCAGTTTATCATACCCCCCAACATTTCTCTGATGAAATAGGGACTGAGAGAGTCTAGGGCTTGCTGATCAGAAGGTCGGCGGTTCAAATCCCCATGATGGGGTGAGCTCCCGTTGCTCGGTCCCTGCTCCTGCCCACCTAGCAGTTCGAAAGCACATCAAAGTGCAAGTAGATAAATAGGTACTGCTCCGGCGGGAAGGTAAACGGTGTTTCTATGTGCTGCTCTGGTTCGCCAGAAGCGGCTTATTCATGCTGGCCACATGACCCGGAAGCTGTCTGTGGACAAACGCCAGTTCCCTATATAGCGAGATGAGCGCCGCAACTCCAGAGTCATCTGCGACTGGACCTAACATTCAGGGGTACCTTTACCTTTAAAGAAGAAGGAGGAGGAGGAGGAGGAGGAGGAGCTTTTTTATTTAAAAATGTTTAGGGGTACTCTCATTTTGACTCAAGAAAATCATCATTTTATAGTTCAAATCGAGAAAAAGAAATACAGTAAACGGACAAAAATACAAATATTTACAAAATGTTTAGGGTTACACGTACCCCTGAGTACCCCCAGAAAAAAGCACTGATGGTGATTATAAGTATACCCCATCAATCTGACTGGGTTTCCCCAGCCACTCTCTGCTGCTTCCAACATATATGAAAATATAATAAAACATTAAACATTTTTAAAACTTCCCTATACAGGGCTGCTTTCAGGTGTCTTCTAACAGTTGCATAGCTACTTATTTCCTTGTCTCAGGGGTCGCATAACTCCATACCCTCCAACATTTCTCCGATGAAGATAGGGACGCCCTAAGGAAAAGCGGGACATTCCAGGATCAAATCAGAAACCAGGACGGCTTCTGTAAATCTGGGACGATCCCTGGAAAATAGGGGCACTTTGAGGCTCTGGGTTTATATGAATGTGAAACTGCCTGGTTGGGTGTGGATACGATGTTAATATCAAGATCATGCCAGGAAAACTTGATTTGCAGCTGAAATGAAACTCCATGCTTTGTAAGTGTGCGGGAAACACTGTGGTGTGAATGAAGCTTGCCTGCTGTGGTAAATAAGTGCTACTGCTCTGGCTTCGCAATAGGCAGTTGCAAGTTCTGAGCATGGAAGTGAAGGTGGAGAAGTGGGGACTGGTCTGTTAGGGCGAATGGGGCACTGCCCCACCAACCTCAGTCTGCTCTCAGCCGGCCTCTCAAGTCTCCCAGCCTGTTTTCCTGCTTAACCACCACTCCAGGGAACAGCCAGCTTCCTCACCCTTATCTCAGTGTTGCCCTTGCAGAACTCAGCAGGGAAGAAGATGGAATGAGCTGGCCTGGGTTCCTCTTGTTGCCTCTGGCGCCACCTGCTGCTTGGCTCCCTGCCTTCTGCCCCACCAGTCCCAAGGGGCACCAGCCACCATAGAGAGTTTCAAGATGGCAGAAGGGGCATATGGCTTAGCATGCTAGTGACAGACATGGGGGCTTTGGGCAGGAAGGAGTACCATCCATTTCTCTGCTGCTCTGGCCAATGATACCATTGCTCCTGCTCTTTAAGAAGTCCCACACTGCAGCCTTGTGCATCGCCTCTGCATTACACCATTGTTTCTACAGCTGGGGGCTGCAATGCTTCTGAATACCAGTGGCTGAAAACCACAGGAGTTCTCAGGTCCTGTTGGCAGGTTTCCAGGTGTCCTGTTGGCCACTGTGAGAACAGGATGGTGGACTAGCTAACCCACTGGTCTGATCCAGCCAGCTCTTCTTATGTTTCAGAGTGTTTGGGACCCTATGAACACAACTGCCATGTTATAATCCTCCTTTGCAAACAGCCCTGAAGGGAACAGCCTAGCATTGCCCTTTCCATATTGCAGACCCTCCATGTGTCCCTATATTCCAAGGGCAGCGCCAGACTTACATAAGCCATCCCAGTTACTGATTTGATCCTTTCCCATAGGACATCCCTATTTCCATCAAGCAAATATTGGAGGGTATGGTAGGATATCCCTATTTTCATTGGATAAATGTTGGCCTGTATGGACCCTCAAGCCAAGGAGATAAGTATACAACCTTCAGAAAACACCTGAAGGCAACCCTATACAGTGGTACCTCTAGTTGTGGACTTAATTCATTTTGGGGTGCCGTTTGCACCCCGAAAAGTCCGCAACTAGAGCACCTCTTCTGCGCATGTGCATGGTGCGATTGAGCGCTTCTGCGCATGCATGGGCAGCGAACTCGGAAGTAAACACTTCTGGGTTTGCCGCATTCGTAAGCTGAAAGTCCGTAACAAGAGCAGAACACAACACGAGGTTTGACTGTATAGGGAAATGCTCAGTGTTTTATTATGCTTTTTAGCTATGTTGGAAGCTGCTCAGAGTAACCAGGACAACCCAGTCAGGTGGGTGGGGTATAAATAATAAAATTATTATTATGGAATAATAGGATGTCCCAATTTTCATGGGAGAAGTGTTGGAGGGTATGATATTGTAGGTTGGTCTGCTATACTATACCAGCTTTCTTTCTTGATTTATTTATTTTTTAATATGCAGGAAGCATAAGAATGTGCCAGATGCAGCGAGGGGGT
This sequence comes from Podarcis erhardii, assembly GCF_964252035.2. Taxonomy (NCBI): domain Eukaryota; kingdom Metazoa; phylum Chordata; class Lepidosauria; order Squamata; family Lacertidae; genus Podarcis; species Podarcis erhardii. Next base: position 12,503,207 of record NC_138513.1, on the reverse strand, counting down.
TGCCTCAGAAAGAAACTTTGAATTTGCCTGCCTGCTCTCAGAGAGTCTCCACATTGCATCCACATTACAATAGCACCGCCAGCTTATTATAGAACATTGTTACCTGTGTACAATCGCTGCAGAGGATTGCTTGAATACCTTTGCTCGGCTAGGCTTTTGAGTCTGGTGCATTATAAATGTGTATGTAAAATTTTAAGTATGGCCTCCCCCTTCTTCTTCTTTTTCCCCTTTCTCATTCACACTGCACATCTGCAGGCTAGTAACAGGTCTAAGCATATTTATTGCTGTGAACTTAATTTAGTGTTATCTGTAGTCCTATTTTTCTGTTTCAAAGGCTTTCTGCATACATCACTGGAATTGTTATGCTTTCACAAAGCAGAGGGGTTGGGGGGGGGAGGCCTTTAAATAACATGCACATTGTTAACATGCTGCCTTTTATTCTCTTTTCCTCACACAGTATGTACTGTACAAGAAAAGAACATGGTCACCTATCTCCTTGCTAGAGGAACTGTCATTCTTAATTCCTTTATACAGGGTACTTAAGAGGCCTAAAGCAAGGCAAGATAGCTTTAAAGGGAAATTAATGTAGTTTGACTGTAGCAAACTAGGGATTCCCCACCCCCACTGTATAAAATATTCTTCTTAAAGAATAGGTCACACAGATCTTTCCAAGTCAATTCGTAGCAGGGGGGGAAACCATTATTGGAACATCAGGCCTACATTTTAGAGAAGCGAGAGAAGACAGCTTGCAGAAATGTAGCACATAGAAAAGGAAACTATTTTGAATTGCTTTGGAGCTCTTTCCTATAACATTCCTTGAGGAACTCTTTCTGCTGGGTCTTCATACTGGTTGGAAGGGTTGCTTCAGAGGCTTCCAACCAAGATGAGTGCCTACAGATCAGAGGTAGTCAATGTCATCCCAGCCAGATGTTGTGGGTCATCCCCAGCCAACATAGCCAACGACTGAAGGATGTGATGGGGGGGTTTGGTGCAAGAACATCTGGAGGGTACTGTGTTGGCTATCCTTGCTATGCATTTATTTTTCAAGTAGTTGCCGGTAGGGTTGGAGCCTCGCACTTGCCATGAAGGTTAGCTGGTGGTGACATCTCACGAATCAGCTCAAACGAAGAGATCCATCACAGCATCAGGAAATGTTCCTGGGCACATCCATTCCATCATTACTTCTTGTCCTTGTTATTCCTTCAAAGTATTCGTCCGCCACCCAATAGCAACAACCACCAAGCAAAATATTTTTGCCTTTCAGGCAACCTCATGTGCAACGCCTCAAAGTAGTCCTAAAAGGAGTTAGCCCAGCATTAGTCAAAGAAGTAGTGCATATGATAGGAATGGGGGACACATTCAGTCTGATTCAGAATTTATTGCGAAAGTACCGTATTTGCACTTTCAGAAGCAATATGCAAGTCAAAACACTGTGCCGTCCTTTGAAATCTGCACTTCTCCGAATTTTGCAATGCATTTTCTCAACCTGAAATGTGTAGATCGGGGGGAAATAAAATGCACATATTGGTGAAGCACCACACAAAAATTTTATTGTATTATGGAAAACTGGAAAAATGTGTGTAGTGGGCAAAATCCCATAGGGAAAAAAATGTGTATATTTCAAAAAATACACACTAAAATGCTGATGAATTTCTTTTTTTAAAAAAACAAAAACACAAGCAACCAGCAAACTGATGCAGAAATGTGATGAAATGAACTAGAGAATGAAAAAGGTGGGAAACTGAAACTGACATAATGATCCATACCGATAGATATGTTGCTGCTGAAATGTGGGTTAAGGCTTTCAGTCTCTGGGAGTTCAGATGAGGACATTTCTCTTCCTGCAGCTATCACTGCTTAGTGCTTCTATGGGAGCTATCCATTGCTTGATGGAGTATGGGCTCTTTTGACTACTTTCCCCCATTCCTATTGCCTGAGGGGTTTATGGGCCCTTCAAGAATCAAATCCCATTTCTGTCTACGTGGACAAGAAAAAACATAAAACTATCTCTGTTCTGTGGCGATATACATTAAAGCGATAGCAATAGGTAGAATGCCTCATATGGGAAAACGTGATGATGCTATAACATTCTCGCTTGTGATTTATTGTTTCCACATCCCCCAAAATGGCAGAACTCCTTACAATAAGAGAATGGTAATTAAGCATTGTTTTGTATCGGCTTGAAAATGTCAATATGATGTTAATCAAAGGCATAACAACAAATGGCTAGTGGCTCGTGCATCATATCATTATTACTCTGCCAGCCTAATTATTTTAGGATCGTTGTGTAAATCTTTTGAAAGGTCACAGAATAGTGTCTAGTTTTTATTAGATGGGAAAGAAAGGGGCTGTCCAGGAAGTATGTCACTTCTTTTCTTGTTAAAAGCCTTTTATTGCTTTGTTTTGTGACACAATGAACCACGGATAGTTCACTTCCCATGTCCATCATCTCTGCTCATTGGCCATGCTGGCTGGGGCTGATGAAGTCCACAACATCTGCAGGACTCTATAATGGCCATCCAAATAATAATACGGAAATTCTATTATTGTATAAGTCTTAGGCATTTGTATCAACTGTAGAAAGGCAATGGAAAGTGTCAAGGCTTACTCAATTGATTTGATAGTTTCTTCGTTCAAAAGGCAGCAAAGAAATTCAAGAAGTCTATGTATTATCATTTTTTACTGGAGGTGGGCAGGTCCAAATGTGGCCCACAGCCAGATTTCTTACAGGCTGCTGGGTCCCCTCCCAGCTGTAAGTTGTTCAGCAGATAGCAGCTGACAGGGGAAAAGGACTTGGATGTGGTGCAATTACTGCTCCAGAGCTACCGCAGGAAGATCAAAACAGAGGGCAAGACACAAAATGTCTCAACAAACTTACTGTTCCTTGGAAATTATGAAAGGTATGTGGGTGCCCTGATTCCCCTGGGTTTATGGGTGCCCTGCCTCCCCCTAGATTCCTGGGTGTTGGGGTTTAATCAGTGTTTAGAGAAACAAGGTGAGCTAACAGGTGGTTGGATTTAGCAGTGTAAAAAGGCAGACTAAGCTTATTTTCCAGACCAGGGCATTACCTGAGGGGGAGCCATTAAGGAGTACAAAGGTGATGATGACCAGTCATCAATACATCAAAGGGAGATTCTTGAGTTTGGGCAAAAGGAGGTGTTTTTCTGTTTGGCTGGAGGCAGTTCTGGCTTATGGAGAGGCGAGAGAGTCCAGTTCCCTCCATCATTCCTTGGACCATAGAAATGGCTGTCTTTTGTGTGTGCAATTTTTATGTTGAGTGTGTATTAATTACAGCAAGTTAATTATGAATTGCGCCCTCCCCCCCAAGGTACTCTCCCCAACATAAAACAGTGTGATCCTTTAGGCAAGTTATTCCCTTTCTTCCACCTCCTTCCCTGTCAACGTTTTATTCCCTGCCAGCGGAAGAGCAGTGAGTAAAAGGCAATGTTATTTCACCAGCCTGCAAATTGCCCTAAGTATTCAGATGGCTACTTCCATCAAAAGAAAAAGAGAGAAAAGTTCTGCCTTGAATAAATTGCTATGATGCTAACAAGGCAACAGCAGCAGCTGATAATGATTTGCATTTCCCCAGCCCTCCCAGTGTCACCGTCTCCTTATTCCGAGAGATGAATTTCATAAAGCCACCACAACAGAAAGCACAGTAAATACTGCAGCTCTGCCTCTTGAGCTGCTGATTCCTAATGAAAGCAAGCTCTGAAGAAGGCAAGGCATGATTATGTTGATTTGCAAGAGGAGAGAGATCATATTTTTTCCTGTGAAGATTATCAGCTGTAGAAGGAAGTATTATTGGTTTGCTGTATTTAGGGAGCAGACAGGTCTTAAGGTTTCAGCACCGCAGTGTGGCTCCATATGTTCTCTCTCTGTGTGTGTGTAATTATTTTTATACAGTATATCTGTTTCTAGCCTCCTGCGCCCCAAGGCTGAGCAATGGGTTAAAATGACCATTTCACCAAAGGGAAATAGTGACCCAATGTGGTGTAAATGTTGGGATGTTGGACTAGGACCTCGGAGACCACGTTTGAGTCCTCACTCATCCATGTATCTCACTGTGTGACCTTCGGCCAGTCACTGTCTCTCGGCCTAATCTACCTCACAGGGTTGTTGTATGGATGGAAATGGGGAAGGCAGAACCATGTGCACCACCCTGAACTAATTGGAAGAAAAGGTGCTACATAAAAGTAAGAAATGAATAAACTATAAGTGAAATAACTCTATTACAGATTCAGGTAGATAGCTGTGTTGGTCTGATGCAGTCGAAATAAATAAATAAAAATTTAAAAAATTGTCAAGTAGCACCTTAGAGCAGTGGCGTAGCGTGGGGGTGCAGGGGGGGGCCGGCTGCACCGGGCGCAACATCTGGGGGTTAGGGTTAGGGGGCGCAAATCCACGGGTTAGGGGGCGCAAATTACTTGCCTTGCCCCGGGTGCTGACAACCCACGCTACGCCACTGCCTTAGAGACCAACTAAGTTTGTTCTGGGTATAAGCTTTCATGTGCACTTCTTCAGATACACTGAAACGGAAGTCACCAGACCCTTATCTATAGTGGGAGGGTGGGGTGGGGTTTTTCTCAGAAGGGTAGTAGGAGATGGGTGATTGACTCAATGATTGACCCCACCCCACCCTCCCACTATATATAAGGGTCTGGTGACTTTTGTTTCAGTGTATCTGAAGAAGTGCACATGAAAGCTTATACCCAAAACAAACTTAGTTGGTCTCTAAGGTACTACTGGACAATTTTTTTATTTTTTAAAATTTATTTCAACTCTGTTACAATTAACATTCACTTTGATAGATGTCTGGCAACTTTAAGCAGTTGAGTTTCTTTCAGAGTCTGCCTTGGGGTTTTAGAGGAGATCTGGTGAGGCTGTTATCCCTGCAGCTAATGTCAGCTTCTTCTCTTGTCAGGCCTTAGCTTTCAAATAATGTAGTTTGGTCACTTCATTTAATTAATCTTTATGCACCCCCTAAGTTCATTCCACTCTCCCTCCACAGAGCTGTGGAGTTCTGCCACTCAAAATTCTTACCTTACTTCTCTCCCCTCAGAGTCCAGAATATTTTCCTCTTTTCCTTTGTGTTCCTCCTCCAGGGTAGTAAATGCTTCCAGTTGCTGGCATACAGAGCTTCTCAGTTATATGACCGCTTCTCCCTTCTTAGGGTTTATCTAAGGCCACATTCACACCATACACTTAAAGCACTGTGATGCCACAGCCATGGCTTCCCTCAAAGAATCTTGGGAGCTGTAGTTTCCTGAGGGTGCGGAGAATTCTTAGGCGACCACCATTCCTCTCATAGAGCTACAATTCCCAGAGTGGCTAAACAACCAATCCCCCTTTGCAGGGAACTCCAACAATTGTGGCTCTCTGAAGGAAATGGGGGCCTCCTGTGTGTGTGTGTGTGTGTGTGTGTGTGTGTGTGTGTGTAAACACTCAGCACCCTTAACAAACTACACCTCCGAGAATTCTCTGGGGGAAGTCATGACTCTTTAAAGTGGTAGCATGGCACTTCAATCCACATGGCATGAATGTGGCTTAGGTCTTTACTGATAAAGGGGAGGGCAAGACTCCCATCCCTGCCCTGTCACCTTCCAGCTCAGGTATGTCTGCACTTGGCCATGATGAAGCCAGAGATGGCTGATGGGAGTTGTAGTCCTGCAATGTCTGGAGGGCACCTAGTTGAGGAAGACTGTTCTCACTTATATTTCTATAGTTATATATTTGGGGGGACCCCCTAAACCCTAGAAATTAATAAATGGTAGGATTTTGATTAATTGAGATATGCATGGATGTACAAGCTGCAGAGCTGTGCCAGGCAGGGAATCCCTAGGATGGCTTATTGCAAATCAGCCTGGCTAGCCTAGTGAAGAACAAATCTATTAACATGACAAAAGGTGTTGAATGGCCCATCTGAGGAGAATGCTTTGGCCTGGGGAGACAGATGGTGCCAAGCTGATGGGGTGCATGTTTGAAGTGACTAGAAAAGAGATTTTTTTAAGCAAAGTGTTCTGGGAAGAAGAGGGGGGAAGAAAGACTGGGAACCATCTTGGGCAGGCTGGCTGAAGGCTGGTTGAGAGAGATGTCTTGGACTCTGGAGCTGCATTGCTGTAAGATTTGGACTCCCTCCATGCAGACTGAGGTATAAATAGGTGAATAAACCATATTCTCCGCTGTCTCTCAATCCTCCAAAGCCGAGTGCCTGAAACCCTCTGGAATCTTGCAGAGAGTGGGGGTGGCACCCAACATTTGTAAAATATATATATATATTGATACTGCATCCACACCAAATATTGGGCGTAGTTTACATGATTCTTAATTTCAGGCCACATTCATTAATTGTCTCCCTCTCATGTGATACGTATGTTGAGTCTAAAAAGAGGGGGGGACACCTCTAAGCAGATTTCTTTCTGCCTAGAAAACTGGCTCCCACTCAAGGCTCCATTTGCCTTCTATTTTCAGGAATGTTAACATTGCATTCTTTAGCTCTGCTGGGTTGCCGCTTTTCTGGCTGTGTTAATTATGCACTTGGATTCGCTACCCTGCCACCCTTCCCTCCGACTAACAAGTTAGCATTTTCAATGGGCTTTAAGGGGCCTGGGAACAGCCAGGGCTTAACAGGCTCAGGAACTGTAAGGGATTCTTACTTTTCCTATGGTTCTTTCGTGAGCCGTGTCGCCATGGCGACGGGCTAGCCTCTCTCTCTCTCTCCCCCGACAAGTAACAAAGGCGGCAGAGATGCCGTAGCCAAAATAGTTCAAGGGCTGGTACTGTGATATTTTTAAAAGATCCCTTTGCCATGACACTCGGTTTCCTTTTTCTCTTCTTTTTTTTTTCTTTTTTTTGCCTCATTCCCTCTTATAGCATCGTTGATCCAGCTGCAAGAGCTGGCTGGCAGGTCCCAATGGAGCCTTAGCCCAGTTTCTCCTCCATGAACTACTCGCTGACAGAGCTGGCATCTGCCTCCCTTCTCTGTGTCTCCATTTCCCACCCCCCTCTAGCCTACAGATACTAAAACATTTGCCTGCCTTCACTAACAGTCACTTGGGGTTTCATCAGCTCTCATTGCCTAGTTCGATGTGCTGAGTTTGGGGAATTTTTTTTTCTTCACTGGGGTTCAGAAGCTTCCCTCCCTGTGGGGTTTTGTGATCTCTCTTGTGTCTCAGATAAAAGTATATCATCTGAGCATTTTTTGGCTCTGCCTTGCTGTTTTATGTTGTTAAAGCTGGGGGGAGAGAAACACCAGTGGATCTGTTTTGACGGCATTAAAAAGGCTTTCTTCTTTGAATTATAGCATTTTTGTTTACTTAATTGCACTTCTATGGTGGGTGGGTGTGTAAACCACTCTACTCAAGATCTAGTAAGGGTGATTCACAAGTCTTTAACACATAGTACAATGTAGTAAAAAAAGACGATCATGGCACAAAAAGCAGAGGAAAGATTTCAAAAGTCATTCAAAGAGGCAAAACTGTTTTGTTTTGTTTTTGCAAAATGCAATGTCCTGCTGAAATACTATTATTTTCAAAGCAGGCAACAAAATGGCCACCAAAGGAGGGCCACCAATGATAAGATCCCATCCCTCATTCCCACCTGGCACAAATCTCTTGGCACGGAAGCACAGAAAAGAGGAGGAGGAGGAGGAATTTGGATTTGATATCCCGCTTTATGATCAGGGGTCCCTTTACCTTTACCTTTATCACTACCCGAAGGAGTCTCAAAGCGGCTAACATTCTCCTTTCCCTTCTTCCCCCACAACAAACACTCTGTGAGGTGAGTGGGGCTGAGAGACTTCAAGAAGTGTGACTAGCCCAGGGTCACCCAGCAGCTGCATGTGGAGGAGCGGGGAAGCGAACCTGGTTCACCAGATTACAAGTCTACTGCTCTTAACCACTACACCACACTGGAAAAAGGCCTCAGATTTGTTGATGGCATAATTGGATCAGTTGCAGAGCAAGTATACAGTACATCACCTTACGAAGGTAGAAGTTCTCCTGTATTGTCCCTTTGTGTCTTGGGGCTATGCATCTAACCAAGTTGTTGAAGGCAAGGGAAGAAAGAGCTGTAGTTTTGTGGTAGATCACATGCTCTAGAAACAGAAGGTCCAAGCCCTGGCATCTCTAGGTAGGGCTGGGGTAAACATCTGCCCCAAACCCTGGAGAGCCATGACAGGTTGCATTTGGCCTGTGGGCCAGACATTCCCCATCTCTGCTCTAATGAATGGCAGACGGGAAGCTTCATTATGAACTCTGCAAATAGGGGAAGAGTTCCTCATTGGAAGCTAGAAAGAGGAGCTCTCCTTCCCCCCCCCCCCAGTTCGTTTCACAGCTCAGTACCAACTTTTGAGCTTAAATATCATGTTATTTTGACCTTTCATGTTTGCCATTCTTTTTTATCCCCATCACCATGTATAGTTGTTATGCACTCTTGAGTTTCGCCTGGATTTTTTTGGGTTGTTTTTTTAAAAAAAAAAAAATCACTTGCTATGTTGAAATAAAAATGCTATTGATGCTTCTCTCAGTTCCATTCTGTTTTATAAATGGAGGGAGAAACCCTCTTGATTCATGTGACTTTGATGTTAATCCACAAAGGTGGAAACGGAATTTTTGCACAGCTGTGGAGCACATAGTGAAGATTTTTCACATTGACATCATAAAGCCTTACAAATAAGTAGGGCTGAGCCAAAATGCAGGGGGTGGTGGTGGTTTTGCTGATTAATTTAAAAAAAAAAAAAAAGCTTTCAGCAGTAAATGAACCCTCTTTGGTGATTATTGAAGGGCACTAAAAGGTGGATTTAGATCTGAGAATGCCGCCCTGCTTTTGCAGTCCTATCTGCAGGCTGCAAATGCAGAACGGTGTTTTCGGTTATTTTCTTGCAGGGGTAGGAGACACGAAAAGGTTAATGAGTTTTGGGGGGAGAAGCAATATTTTTATCACCCCCTTTCCTTTAGAAATTCCTTTCAAATTCCATCCCCTCACTCCTTCAATCCGTGCAGAGATGCTGCAATTGGGAACCAAGCAAGCCACAGTGTTCCCCCACAACCCAACCAAGCCACTGTGGTTTGCTCTGCTCAGAGCCGTCTTTCCCATTGGTGTTACTGGTTCGTTGCGCCAGGGCGCCGGTCTCTCAGGGGCACCCTAGCAAAGGAGGGAGCCTTGCCAGCAGCCTCCCCTTTCCTTGCACACCCTCCAGCTGTGCCCCACCAACTATATGGCTGGCTGGCAGGCGTGCAGCTTCCTTCCCAAGCCTCCGCAGGAGGAAAGCGATGCCCACAGAGGAAGCTGCGCCTCCTAAGCCTCTGCATCTGCTAAAGACGGCCCTGCTCCTGGTTGTTGTCCTCCTCCTGCTTCCTGTCGAAAGACGGTGTGCAGCCTTCCCGGGTGCCCTGACTCTGCAGAGCTTGTCCGCCAGCATGTTTTCCTGCTTGATCACCACCACCACGCCAGGGATTGGGACAGTGGGGGAGGCAGAGGACATTTTCTACCGCCCCCTCCTTTGTTTTGGAGTTGCGAGGGGGGGCATCAGAGGGATCTTTGCACCACAGCACCGGATATGCTTAAGACGGCCCTGGCTCTGCTCTTGACTGCATCAGTTTCATACATCTTGAAACAGCACGAAATCCATCTCTAACTCCCTCCTGCCCCTTGGTTGGTGGCCATTGCTGGCCCTGTCTTCCATGAATTTGTGCAGTCCTCTTTAAAAACCTTCCAAGTTGGTGGCCATTCCTGCAGGAGTCAGTTCCATAGTTCATGTCTTCATGCAGCACATAGTTACTTTCTTTTATCTGCCCTGAATCTTCCAACATTCAGCTTCACTGGATGTTCACAATTTCTAGTCTTATCAGAGACGGAGTTGCTTCCAGCACTGTTGCAAGTTCTTCCCTTCCCTGCCTTCTTCACAAGCAGGGCTATCATTAGGCAACTAGGCAGCTGCCTAGGGTGCAGATTTCAGAAGGGAGCAGTGCTAACCTTTGAGGGTCAAAGTTTCTGTTCTGTCTTATGAATTTCTGATAATATTTTATTTTTATATTTTGAAGAATTTTATCATTTTTGAAGTGATTCATACATTGGAATTGGGAGTTTTATGTATATATGAAACAGATGGACTGTAGAGTTGATTGGGGGTTATGCTAATGCATTAAATTTTAAATCTTACAGTCACTTCCTAGTTTCTTCAATTTGATTCATTCTATACTTATTTTTTAGCATTGACTCAGCATTGGCAAGTTCTAACTAGCCATGTATATCAGATTTAGGCATAACTGTTAAGCCATTGAGCAAAACAGGATGGCAGAGTTAGATCAATGCTTTGAAACCACCGGGAGACCATATTGGTTGTCTATATGATGCTTTAATGGAGATCTTTGATGACAAAAGCCTACAAGGTTTATCTGGAAATACTTGTCAAATTGAAGCTAACCCCTTGCTGATGAAATTTGTAAGTTTGCGGTATCCCTTGTTACATGGTACAACATCCTTGCTGAAGTCAGTCTTACAAGCAAGCTATTACAAAATATGGAAGCTGATTTAAATTCAGCTACAAGCCAATTGCAAGTGACCAAGAATTACCCCATGGGCTTCAAGTGATGAGTGTTTTCAACAAGTTTTAATAGATGCTACTGACATTGCAAAGGAGCTAGAAATACTAACAAACTTTGAACAGAACATACTAGAAAAAAGCATAGGAGAAAGAAACAGCAGTTTGAATATGAGAAGGGGCATGGCAAGACCAAAGCAGAAATTCAAAGCAGGTTTTTACTATGCCGTCTGAGACATGGCCATACTATCTGCTGAAGAGAGGTTCTAACAGCTACAACAATATAATTCCCTATTTGGCTTCTTCTGTGATATATACAGTATCAACAGCAACAACAAAAAGTCTACTGGAGAGGTACTTAAGACCTGCAAGAATTTGGAGGAACCATTGATGCACAATGAAAACAAAGATATTGATGCTGAAGATCTGTGCTGTGAACTTAGAGCAATAGCTTGAATACTTCCAAAGTCTATGCTTCCACAAGGAGTACTTCTCTTCTTACTACAACAAAAAGTCCTGGATAATGTGCCTAACATTTCTGTTGTTCTAAGGATCTTTCTCAAACTTCCAGTATCAGCGGAAGGTGGTGAATACAGTTTCTCAAAGCAAAAATGTGTATAAAAAAACAACTCAACAATGTTGCAAAAGAGACTAGTTGGCTTGACAACTATATCAATTTAATGTGCCCAAGCATCAGTAAGTGACCTGGAGGAATTGCAAAGGAAAAGGCACACAAAATGAGATGTTGAAGTGCCTGAAACTGGAACTTTTAAGAAACTTAAATTTTAACATCACAATTCCCAAGATTCCACAATCCCACAATTCAAAATTATTTGTGCGCTAAAACATTATTATGTTTTGTATTTGTGAAACATAGTCAAAGACTGTTGTATTTGTAGTCCTGCAATTTAAAATAAATCTAGCAGTTTCAAGTTTTGTGCTTTTCATTTTTTTTCTACAAAGACACCTGCTTTGGAAAACCGAAGTTAGCACTGCGTCAGACCAACACAGCCACCTACCTGAATCGGGAAATAGTGTGTTAGTTTTCTTGGAGAGCCAGTGTGGTGTAGTGGTTAAGAGCGGTAGTCTCGTAATCTGGGGAACCGGGTTCGCGTCTCCGCTCCTCCACCTGCAGCTGCTGGGTGACCTTGGGCTAGTCACACTTCTCTGAAGTCTCTCAGCCCCACTCACCTCACAGAGTGTTTGTTGTGGGGGAGGAAGGGAAAGGAGGTTGTTAGCCACTTTGAGACTCCTTAAAGGGAGTGAAAGGCGGGATATCAAATCCAAACTCTTCTTCTTCTTCTTGATTATTATCCTAGCACTTTCCCCCCCATTTTCTAACGGTGTTCCTTTCACACTACAGCACTTGTTGTGTTATGGAAATGCAACTTTTTGACTGATATACCAGCAGGTCACACTAAATTTGATTCGTGCGAGGGGGCATGGGGTGGCCCAGCAACTAAATGTCACTGGACGACATTGCTGCTGCTCCGCCCTTTCTGCACATGCATGTGTCTGTCCTCTTCTGATTCTCCCATGAAAACAGCAGGAAAGAACTTTATGCTGGGAAACCCATCCAGATTTTGTGACTTTATTCCCATGATTTTCTTAATGGGTTTGTGGGGTTGCAAACACTTTTGTTTTCTTTCTGGATGCAAATAACGTGGAAATAAGCCTTCAACTTCCACTAGATTTCTAGTAAGTTGTTTCCTATATGCAAAGACCACAGCGGGGTTTGGAGTGTAAGAAAATAGCAGACTATGTTAAGAAGGATGTTAAAGAGGATGAAATTAGGTAAGACGGAACCTTAAAATGCAATTGTATGTAATTTGGGTTACAAACATCGGTGTTGGGTGAGTGGGAAGTCACTAGTTTTGTTGAATTGGAATATAACTGTTGAGTAGCAAATGTAACTTTCAATATGGAAAAAGAATCTTATTTTTAAAAAATTAACAATTGAAACTTTGTATCAATTCCTTGAAGTTTCCCTGGGGATAAGAAACAGCTCTAAAAGTCACACCCCTGATTCCATCCTTATTGCATGTAATATGCCCGGCAGTGCACACACCTGGACGCTTAGAGCAGTGCAGAAATGTCTTTTTTTTCCCTTTCATAAAGAATGTGCTCTGGAGGTACAATAGAGAAGCAAGAGGAGAGATCCAGATTTTTTTAAAAAAAAAAAATTCTTAAGAGGTTTGAGATGCATAAAAATCTCTGAGTTTGGGGAAGTTCAAACTAATTTTATAAACCGTTCACCCAGCTCTCCTTTCCGTTTCCCATCTCATTTTCTCTTCTAGCTAAAAACAAATACAGCAAATACCAGCAGACCTTGAAAAACACATTAAAATTGTGCGCATGGTTCCTCCTTCTTTCAATATATCTCTGCTAAATTGAAACACTGCTATATTTCCGAAGTGACAGCTTTAAAAGAGAAAGATGACACTGGACTTGAACTTTTAAAAAAGGAAAACATCCAAATTAGCTTGGTTTGTTTTCAAAACTTAGAGCAGGGAGGAGCCCTCTCACCTCTTGTGGAAAGAACACTTATTAGCCGCATCTCCCAGATAGATGCTGTGTCACCAGTTCCACAGTGTTGCGTTGTTCCCTGACTTTTGGAAATGGATAATAATAATCACAAACCATGCAGCTTGGGGGGGGGGTGAGCTGTAATTTTGATTTCACATTCAAATACGTGTTTCTTTAAATTTGTTCTGGGATTGCCAGTTATGTTTGCTCACCTGAGCCTTAATCCTTTCTCTCACCTCATCATGTCAAAATTTACTTTGTCTTTTTATGCGCGGACATCAGCAGGAAGCTTCGTGTGGAGACACCAGGGTGGAGTCTCTCTGCCTTGTTTCCTGACTCCTTTTTATGCATTAAAAAAGATAAGCAGTAATCTTGTGCACTCTGCCAACCAGACATGTGGGGTTTTTTGAAGTTGGCTGTCTGTACTTGAGTGCCACACATTGCGTGAGAAACCTCACTTAACGCCAAGGGTGTGCAAAGCTAGTGCACAATCCTGCCATTCATTAGAACTCACAGCCATTGCGTATGCTACAATCCTGCGAAAGCATTGGAAAGGTGCAGAATGTGCAACTGGCCACAGGATTTGGCTTTCCCGTATCCCCCTTATGGTAGCAAAGAAGCGCTTGGAAGCATTGTGCAATGCCTGCTGAATTTCCTTTGCGCATAAGAGATAATGGCCCTGCTGGATCAGACAAAAGGCTGCCTAATCCTGCATTCCCTTGAAGGACAATCAGGTGGGAAGTCTGCAAGCAGAATATGAGGGCAACAGGCATCTCCCATTGGACTTGGTACAGTGGTAGCTCGGGTTAAGAACTTAATTCATTCCGGAGGTCCATTCTTAACCTGAAACTGTTCTTAACCTGAAGCACCACTTTAGCTAATGGGGCCTGCTGCTGCTGCCACGCCGCCAGAGCACAATTTCTGTTCTCATCCTGAAGCGAAGTTCTTAACCTGAAGCACTATTTCTGGGTTAGCGGAGTCTGTAACCTGAAGAGTCTGTAACCCAAGGTACCACTGTATTTGGTACTCTGTCTAACCATCAAGACTACTAGCTCCCACTGCATGCCATTGGCTGCCAATGGCAAAGCAGAGAAATAAGCAACAGGGTGTACTCCTGATATGAGTGAGTGCACTTAAACATTACAGGGGGTGGATGTAGAACTTAAGATGTTGAGTAAGTAGAACACCCATCTTCACTAAATATCACTTGCTGGAGGAGGAGAAGGGGCACAAGCAGAAGAAGACTATTATGTAGCATCATGCCCTTCTTGTGAGCTTCCTGGAGGCATCTGACTGGACACTATACGAAACAGGATGTTGGGCTGGGTGAGCCTTCCCCAGCCTGGTACTCTCCAGTGTTGTTGGTTGACAGCTCCCATTGTTGGACATGCCAGCTGCATCTCATGGGAATTGGTCCAGCAACATCTGGAGGGAACCAGATTGGAGAGTGATGAGCTTGATATTATTATTATTATTATTATTATTATTATTATTATTATTATTATTATTATTTATACCTTGCCCATCTGGCTGGGTTTCCCCAGCCACTCTGGGCGGCTTCCAACAAAGTATCAAAATACAGTAGTCTGTTAAACATTAAAAGCTTCCCTAAAGAGGGCTGCCTTCAGATGTCTTCTAAAAGTCTGGTAGTTGTTCTTCTCTTTGACATCTGGTGGGAGGGCGTTCCACAGGGCAGGGGCCACTACCGAGAAGGCCCTCTGCCTGGTTCCCTGTAACTTGGCTTCTCACAGTGAGGGAACTGCCAGAAGGCCCTCAGCACTAGACCTCAGTGTCCGAGCAGAATGATGGGGGTAGAGATGCTCCTTCAGGTATACTGAACCGAAGCCGTTTAGGGCTTTAAAGGTCAGCACCAACACCTTGGTCTCACCCAGGGTTTGCTGGATGATAGTATGGGAGTCCCAATGAATTCTGTAGGGCTTTGCCCCTTGCCATGGGTAAAAAAGCTAAAAAATATAATGTAAAAGAAATGCAAGAGAGAGAGAGAGCATGTCATTCTGCTTGATTTGCAAAATTGATTCAGGTCTCAGAATTAAACTTCACCCATGGAGAATTTGGGGGGATCTCTTTTTAGCACAGAGTGCCTTGATAACAGTTCTACGAAAGGGAGGGACAGAGTTAAGGCAAAATGTGCCTTTCAAAGGCAGGATTATCAATAGCATTTGAGTTCATGGTCACACAACCTGAAAACAGATTTCCCATTTTTCATCTTTAATAGCTCTCCTAGCTGGCTAGCAAAAGGTGTTTTCAGTCTCATTCATTTTTTGCAATACTGCCAAAACCTGTGTCCTTTTTTTACAGAGTGTGGATACTTAAGAAAATTTATTGTTCCTACACATTGTTTTGAAGTGAGATAATGTCTTTTGTCAAGAGCGACCATAATATTTTGCATAATTCCAATTTTAATGAAAAATAGTGGTTTATATACTGATTTCATTTGACTTGTTCCATTTCAGTTTTAGAACTCATTAAAATGTAAATGATAGCAATGGAGAAATCATTCAATTTACGTTTTCATGGGAGTATGAAAAAAAAAAGACCTGCCCACCTCCCAAGCAAACATTTGGTGCTTGCATCAAATGCTAGGGAGAGAGATAAAACAAGGCCAGTTGGTGCCTCTGGAAAGATAATGCACTGCAAACCCAGACATAAGACCATAGCTGCCTTATATTGAATCCAACCATGGGCCTATCTGACTCAATATTGTCTACACTGACTGCTATTGGCTATCCAGGTTTTCCAATGGGATATTTCCAGCCCAATCTGGAGAGGCCAGGGATTGAACCTGCGACATCCTGAATGCAAAGCAGACACTCTACCACTGAGCTGTGGCCCAGAGTTTCCTGGGAAGAGGGATCAATGGATAAGCCATTCTGGGAATTATAATTCTGTGCGGGAAATAAGGGTCTCCTAACAGCTCTCATCATCCTCAGTAAATTACACTTCTCCTGTTTAAAGTGCTATGATTCTGCTTTAAATATATAGTACAGATGGGGTCAGAGATTCTTTCTTTCCGTCTTACAATACTAGAACTTTAACCACCCAAGGAAAATTGATGAACAGACAAAAGGAAGCACTTACTCCGTAACCAACTTAAGGAATTCACTGCTATGGGCTAAATTGGCTTTAGAAGTTTCTTAGGAGTTTATTGCATTTTTATTTCTTTGGAGAACGGGTACGTCCACATGTTCTGTATATTGAGCATTCACCCTGATTTGTCTGCAAGGAGATATATGGTGTTGACTAGCCAATGAGCATTTGTTCTGATTTGTTTGTGGTGCAGTTAGATGGTGTTGCATCAAAGCAAGTGTTCTGCCACACTTTCCCAGCTTATTTCCCTATCGCTGTCCTTCTCACAAAAATGCCGATCTTTAGGAGAAGCGTGTTTGTTGTGCAATCCCTTTCTTCAAATCAAGCATTATTGCGCAATCTGAATTTGCCACTATGTGATTGAATCCTGCCTTGGGTATGTCAATGGCTATTAGCTGCAGCAAATAGGACCTGAAACAGAAAGTGGCAGTGTGGAGTGCTCCCTGCTCTGGATTCTATCTGCTCCAGATAGAATCTCCCCACTTGTCTCCCCACTTCCAGCTTCCATTTTTCACCCATTCAGCAAACATTCCATGGCTACTGAGTATGCTCTGTTGCCATTTGGCTACTTTGGGGATTTACAGACTCCCCCCCCCCCATGCACTCACACTTTTAGGGTTCCCCCAGCAGATTTATTACAGTTTCACAAACCTTGATTACTGATATCTCTCTTTGTATATAAAGGTAAAGGGACCCCTGACCATTAGGTCCAGTGGCGGACGACTCTGGGGTTGCAGCGCTCATCTTGCTTTATTGGCCGAGGGAGCCGGCATACAGCTTCCGGGTCATGTGGCCAGCATGACTAAGCCGCTTCTGGCAAACCAGAGCAGTGCATGGAAAAGCCGTTTACCTTCCCGCCGGAGTGGTACCTATTTATCTACTTGCACTTTGTGCTTTCGAACTGCTAGGTTGGCAGGAGCAGGGACCGAGCAACGGGAGCTCACCCCATCATGGGGATTTGAACCGCTGACCTTCTGATCGGCAAGCCCAAGAGGCTCAGTGGTTTAACCCACAGCGCCACCTGCGTCCCTCTTTGTATATAGATGCTGCCATATATATTTTTTTCACATGAGGAGCGACACTCACAGCCTGAATATGTGACACAGAGGTAATGATGCCTAAATGAAACCTCAAATGGAGTATATCTGTGAATGCAAGATCCTGGGGCAAGCAAAAGAGAAGAGCAGTTGCCTAATTGTGAGTTGCAGAGAGAGATATTTTGCCCCCCCCCCCCCCCGCCGTTGGAAACAGGATATAAGGCTGCATGTACTCACAACCTGATCTTTCAGGGCTCTTTTTATATCATAACTGTGTGCAGTTGGCTGGTAAACAATAATAAATGATAACAGCTTACCACTGAGAGACTAAATTTTGTGGGTTTTGAAAAAGGCCTAATTGTAGCTGAAATACCCACAATACAGCCTAGCGCAGTCACTTTCCTTCTCATCCCAAGGTGCTCATCTGCTGTTTAATCCGTCTCCCCATCCCATCCATCACATAAATGAAATGTGGAACAGCCCCATGTTTCTTCAAGAGGCTATTAGCCTGCTAAAGCAAGTATTTGAGTCTTGATTAGATTAAGTAAGTAGACATGGACTTCACATTACAAATGTACTTTCCATTTAATTTATAGCTCAGATGTCAGAAAATCTGATGAACCATAATCAGCGATAAAGCGATACCTTGGTATCGCCAGTCCCAATATATTAAGGTCACTAGTACAGTGCAGTAAAGTTGCTTAAGTCAGTATTCCTATACGCTTTTTTATTTTCAGGAAGTCATAAATCTCAGATATCCCCCCCCCCCCCAAAGCAGGGGTACTTCTGAACTGAAACTGCCTCTGCAAGGGTTTGGACAAAAAAGTACAAGCTGCTTTCAGAAAATACCATCTCTGTCTTCTCATATTCCTAGACCTGTGTGCAGTGTTGTCACACAACCCACATCAAGCCTGCTCAAAGGCAGCTTTAAGAGCTATTCTATATAACTGATGGGCACACATCACTTCCAGGAGTGTATCAGTGGAGACTGGTGACCCACCTAGGATGTTTTAAGGCTCTGGTTGCACAGGCCAGCATTGTTACATTTGGGGTGGTCTGCACAGCTAGCACAATTTGTGCATTCAGGGTCACACCTTTCTAAAGAAAAGGTGCTGACATTTCCATGCAGATTGCATGGAAGGGCATCTTTGAACCCGAATCAAAGCTGAGGAAGCATTTGTGTAGTCTGAAAGTCCAGAATGCTGGCAAACCACAACCACTGTCACATCACAGATCAGATAGTAAGTGGAAGGCAGGAGCTAAGCACCGAATTACTGAAATGAAGAATCAAAACGTGAGACCCCAAACTGGGAACCTAGCAAAGAAATTATGGAAAGCACTACAGCATTGTCTGAAAGCACCACAAAAAATGACAATGAGAACTAAGATAGACTGAACCACTGCCCTGTTGCACACTTTGTACAGTATGTGCAGTTTCACAGTTTTTGTATCTGAACTATCAGTGTAGCCTATCTCACAGGGCTGTTGTAAAGATAAAAGGAGGGGAGGAGAGCTCCTGGGAGGAAAACCAAGATAAAAATACACAACAGGTAGAAACAAATACTGTAATACTTTTAGCAAAAAGCAAACCAGTGATGACAGGCAGACAAGCAGTGGCTGAGTGGGGAAAATGGAAACTCAAGGAGAGTGGAGCATTGCAATATTGTGATTTTTTTTCTCAGTAGGAAGGAAGCCTCATTTATCCAAGGGAGTTACTTCTAAGTAAAGCGTACCAAAGCCAGCAATTGTATTTTATACTGTAAAGGCTGCATACTTGGGGAGTGAATGAAAGAATGTGGACACAGAGGAAAGTCCTTAAGCAGATATACCTCACTACACAGACGGGCTCTCATCCCCTGTCCAGCATCACACTAACAGAAACAATGAGTTTCTTCTGTTTTTGTTTTTTCCTGCTGCTCTGGGTAACACCATCCCACTCTACCAGCATTCCTTACCTAGATCATTTAGCAACAGTGATTAAATTAATAAGCACCCTTAGCAGCAGCATCTTATCTTCCTAATAAGCATCTGAGCATTGCCTTCACAGTTTGCTTTCTAACTTTCTTCCTAGATGTCCAATCGGCTTATTACTATTACTATTACTATTACTATTACTATTACTATTACTGTTGTTGTTGTTGTTGTTGTTGTTATTGAAAAGCTAAGAGTCTGGGGTCCTTGTTGGACTGTGGCCCAGAATATGTATACCCCCTGTGCTTCCCTGTTGACCACCCTGACTCCAACCTAGTAAGTCATAGCCTGCACAAGCCCAGTTTTGACTGACATTGAGTGGGAAGGTTTGAAGGGGGGTTGCATTTCCTGCAACTGATCACAAGGGACAGTGTAACCACAGTCAACTGAACAGGTTTACAAGTGGCATCTTCAGACCTTCCTGCTCCAGGTTGGAGGATCACAGTGGAGGGGGTGGTGTGCATTGAACTACAATTAATGAAACCTGATTGAGGCTAAAGTATTATTTGATTTGGCAGTAATTTCCAGAAAGAGAAGTATCAAAAGTGTGATTCTAAGCCTTTAGCTAATTCCATGCTCAGATGTTCTTTCCTTTCCTTTCTACTTTATCCATATGCTTCAGTGCTATGCTCCAGCATTCAAAACTGAGTCAGAGTCCTTATTAGTATCTGGATGAATCATAACTCCACCATCTTTTTCTTTCAAATGTCAAATTGGTGTAGCAGCAAAGCCGACCCTTAGCATTTGTGGAACCTACAGTTTAAAAAGTTAACTACATTGTCAGCCTTGTGCTGACAATGGATCAAGTGCTGAAAGAAATTTACTCCATTAAACAAAAGCAGTCTTTTAATTCCCTTTGGTTCCAACCATTTGCTTATCATGATCTAGCAGCACCCTGCATCCCAAATCAAACCTGCCAGCTGCTTAGAGTCACAGCTGCATTTAATTTAGTTCCTAAAAGAATCACCCCAATGTCCTCTTCCAACCTCAGGCAGATTACTTTAGAGCTTTGCTGAGTGGGTGATATTTTTTTCTCGCTGTCTCTCTTGACAAGAAAGGGCAGCCAATTAGAAGTCTACAGTCAAATTTAGTCCCTCAACTCACTGCTTCTTGGACTCGTTGCCTGGTTACAGTGTTGACACTGATGACACACTTCTATTAGGATCTAGACTCTAGGTGGTTGTCCAATGCCCTCTGGGCAGCCTCCCTTGCCTTCCTGCCTGACAGTAGTTAATAGCCCTACTTGTCCATTGGCCCTATGTGTAGTTCTGCCCCAGGTCTATATACTTCTTGACTCCTCTTTTTTCCAACTTCCTGTTCCTGCTTTTCATGTCATTGTCTATTTTGCCCCACTTCCTTTCTCTTGAACAACCTCCCCTGTACTCTACTCTTCTCTCCTATGTAGCTTACAGTTTAACATCATCTTAAGTGAAATTTCTTCAGTCATCTCTCTGATGAGGCCCTGGTTACCTCAGTGACCTGACTCCTCTGCTTTTCTCCTCATATATTCTCATCTCCCACCTACTGTTCTTTCTTCACCTTTCTCAGGCCCATTTATACCTTCCTTCCTTCATCTCCCACGCCTTCAGACTTTCTGTCCTTAGCTTCTCTAGCTCTCAGGACCTCTTCCTTGTCCTTGCTTTGCTTTGATACCAG
This sequence comes from Podarcis erhardii, assembly GCF_964252035.2. Taxonomy (NCBI): domain Eukaryota; kingdom Metazoa; phylum Chordata; class Lepidosauria; order Squamata; family Lacertidae; genus Podarcis; species Podarcis erhardii. The sequence continues at coordinate 12,482,363 of NC_138513.1, read as the reverse complement.
ACTAACTAGAACACCTTCCCTTTCCCTCACAGAAGCTGGACTGTGCAAATCCTATTGTTCCCCCAGACATCTGGGCCTTATGTGCCACCCTGCACAGCACTCAGCCAATGAGTGTCTGAGGCTTCAGTTCTGCAAGTGCAATGCAGAATAGATACCTTACACAACTGTGATTAAAAAACAACAACCCAAGACTGAAATGGGGGTATGAATTGGGGGTACAACACAGGGACATAAGGAAAGGTAAACTGGAACTCAACACATCTCCTGAGCTGATTTGTATAACAGTCTGATAAGAGCAATGTTTCTTTTGCCCAACAGCAGAGAATGCAGGGTGGGTTCACACCCTGATTCCTCGGATGTCTCAGCGCTTGCAGGAACGTTGTAACACTCAGCTCAGCTCGTGGCTGGAGGCGACAGACAACCGCCTCACCACGTGGCTGGAGCCGCCACACGGTAAGTTTTTTCAAGTGGGCATCACATGGCAAAATGTTAATTCTCTGAGTGCTTGATCAGTGTTTAATTTTCATTTGAAATGGGGGGGGGGCAAGAAAGAAACCGATCTTCTTTAAAAATGAAAAGGGGAAGGGGAATTTCGGGTTTGGGTGTGGAGTGATGTTTTGTTGCTATGAGGATACATTCTTAACTGGAAGCATCTTAACTGGATACATTCTTAACTGGAAGTTCAAATATTTACACCCCAACTGTCTTCAGCAAGTTTGGCAAGCTTCTGCCCTTGCAGATACACAACCCCAAGAATTGGAAGGGATTTAGGGTATCGCCCAGACTGACCACCCCTCTCAAAATAACACGCAAAATGCAATATATCATACCAAAAAAATGTTCTGCGGAAACATATATATTAGGCAAAATTGCATGTGAGTTTTATATCTCCTAATGTAAATTAGAAAAAAACCCACACAAAAATACTGGTGAGTTGTCATGAGAGCTTTTTATGTGGGGGGTGGGGAAGAGAGAATCTCAAACTTCATGTAGGAATGTGGAAAATTTTATTTAAGACTAGGAGAAAATGAGAATCTGGGGTCCGGGAACAAAATTCCAAATCAGTTCTTTGCATCTTCTGTTGTGGGTGGATATCTTTTTTATTTCTTTCTTTTAAGAATCTGGCTGGTAATGGTGGGAAAGCCCTTTCATTCTCTGAAACCGTGCAGATCTGCTACCAGTCAGAGTAGACAACACTAGGTTAGGTGGACAAACAGTATGATCAGGTATAATGCAGCCTACTAATCCTGGATGGTGCTAGTAGTGCTAGTAGTAGTGCTAGCTCAGAATAAAGTTGGAAGTTGGTAGCTGAGCCTCAGGTTGAGACTTCAGGTATTCTGATGCCCAGTGCACACACATTTAGATATCCTGTGAGACTCTTTGGTGAAAGGTGGAGCTGGTAAGAGACCAGGACCAGTTCAAGATCTTTTGCTACCACAGGCAAAACAAAACAAAAAAGTACAAGAAGATTCCCTCTCTTTCCACATGTAGAATCAGCCAGTGTTTGGCTCATATTTTGGCAGTGGGGATGGGACAGCATCCTTCTCTAGACCTGGAAAACAGCAGCTAGTTTAGGGGATGCAGGGCAGTCTAGTTTAGGGAGAATCCTAAGAGACTACCCTCCTGTCCCCCAGCATCTGACACCTGAGGCAGCTGCCTAACTGTGCCTAAAAGTAGAGCCGGCCCTGGGAGGGATAAGAAGGCGCCTTAGGTTGTGAGGTCTGTGCTTGGGGATTAGAAGTACCTGTTTTTCTCTTATTACATGCTCTGGCTCCCTAGTTAGGTTTTAGGTGCCCTGCAAGACCTTGGGATAATGAGCTTTCTCCTGCATCAGGTTTGCCAAATTCAGTCTGTAGTTTTGATGTATGAGGATGGAAAACATTAAGGACATTATACACACAAGCACACCGTTTGGCATGGGCTGTTTCTTTCCCCACAATTGATTTGCTGCGGTGTCTTGTAATTTATTCATGCAAGGAAACAATGATGGATGGTGTAAATTATTCTTCTTTTTCCCTTTTGACTTAAATAATAATTGCCAATATCTCAGAACTGTATGGAAATATAGGGGGAAGTCAGTATCCGCAAAGTGTTGTAAATTGTGGTGTTTGGTGGTAGCTTCCCCCACCTTCCTCCTTCAAAAGACATCTTTTTTAAAAAAAAAGTTTTCACTACTAAGGTATTGCCCTCATTATGAATGACATTGCTCAAGTTGTTATTCTTATTTTGCAAAGAGGGGGTTCCTAGAGCATCTTAAGGCTGCATAAGGTGTGAGGAATCACATCTAGCAATAGAAGAAAATTAACAAAACACTTTAATTTAAACACTAGGTTCTTCGAGTCTGTTCTTCTTGAAAGCTTAAGTTCCTTGTAAAGTTTTCAGTCATTTTTCCTTAAGGCAGTCTCTTCCGCAAAGGAAAAAGTTGGACACCCAGCTATCAATATCCCCTAGGCAGTTTGTGCTAAAAAGTGAAAACCATAAAAGCAAACGATAATCTCTAAAAATCAAACAGAGTAAAACCAACCACTGACCAGAGCTAACTAACTAAAATTGGCAATAAAAAGCATACAGTGGTAGGTACCTCGGGTTACAGACACTTCAGGTTACAGACAGACTCCGCTAACCCAGAAGTATTACCTCGGGTTAAGAACTTTGCTTCAGGATGAGAACAGAAATCATGTGGCAGCAGCCCCATGAGGGAGGCCCCATTAGCTAATGTGGTACCTCAGGTTAAGAACAGTTTCAGGTTAAGAACGGACATCCAAAACGAATTAAGTTCTTAACCTGAGGTACCATTGTATGGTCAGCTGGCTGCCTCCCCTGCCACAGCCCCAACCTGGCAGCTGCTTGCTCCCTTCCCTTGATTTCTTCATCTGTGCTGCCCTTCTAGCCGCCATGATGGTGGCGGCGTCAGTGGTGGCAGAGAGAGGCCAGCCAGATTGGCACATACATCGACCGCCTCTGCTCTGAGAGGTGCCTCTGCAGACCGCCTCTGAGAGCCAGTGTGGTGTAGTGGTTAAGAGCGGTAGATTCGTAATCTGGGGAACCGGGTTCACGTCTCTGCATGCAGCTGCTGGGTGACCTTGGGCCAGTCACACTTCTTTGAAGTCTCTCAGCCCCACTCACCTCACAGAGTGTTTGTTGTGGGGGAGGAAGGGAAACGAGAATGTTAGCCGCTTTGAGACTCCTTCGGGTAGTGATAAAGCGGGATATCAAATCCAAACTCTTCTTCTTCTGCTCCGGCAGAGAACTACTTCCCCCACATACGAGGGTTCCGCTTTATGAGGGTTCCACTTTATGAGGGTTCATCTTTCTCCCTGAGCTCAGCAGCAGCACTGGAGGGATGTGTGTGGAAAGGACATTCTGGGATCAAGTAAGAAGCAGGGATGGCTTCTGTAATTCCAGGAATATCCTGGGGAAATAAGGACACTTGAAGGGTCTGCCAGTGTACCTTATAAAGTTTTACAAGTGCTGCTGCATTAACTTCTTTCTCTGACTCCACCCACTAGCAGCCCTCAGAAGGTTGCCACCAAGCGAATGTGGCCCTCAGGCTGGAAAAAGTTCCCCTCTCCTGCTTTAGCTGCAACAGCTGTTGTCCTTCCCTGTAGCAAATGGCTCAGCTTGAGCCGTTTTGGTCGACAAGCACCTTTGTCTTACCCTCCTCCTTTTCCGTTTTACTATTATTCTCGCCAAAGCATCTACGTGACCTTTCTGCTGGCACAATCGTCGTCCGGATTGCATTTCCTAATTGTGCCGCAGCTTGACAACTCCACAGTTTGGTCTTGGGCCAAGAGGGATATTGTGTCGCTGCTCCTTCCGGGAGTCATGAACCCTCACGTTCACCTCTTAAGGCCTCTTGCTGGGCAGCTGGACGCTTTTCAAGGATAGCTGTGTTGACTTTGAAGTCCAGCCAAGCTGATGTAGCGCAACCTTCTGCTGCAACCCTCCGAGGAGCAAAGCGGCCTCCCCACAAAGTACTTTCATATGGCGGACTGAGCAATGTCTATTGAGGGTGAAGGGGAAATTAAAGTCCCTTGATTTCCCCTCCTCCTGCCTGCCAGGAGTAATGGCCCATGTACACCAACGGCAGATCTACTATTATGTTTAGAGGAGGGACAGCCAGAAAATTAGCTCACTTCCCATGTGCACTGGGTATGTTTCTGCTGCTACAGCGAAAAGGAAGAGTGAGGGAATTCTCCTGCTTCAAAGCAGAGGGCTAGCTGCAGAAAAACAAAATAGTATCGCCACCAATGGCACCTCCAGGATCACTTGAAGGTGGTGATATTGAATATTAGCCCAGTTGCCATCATTTCAAATTTGAAAATATTACCTTCTTTCCATCTGTCCTTCAACCCTGGCCTCACTATTAGAAATCATCATCTAATAATAATAACTAATCAGAAAGATTTATATACCACTTAACAAAATTTTCAAGCCATTTTCAGAAAATAGTATAAAATATTCATAATGAAATTTCTGTTCATAAGAAAATAATGATAAAACCAACTGACTTTTTTTTAAAAAGTAGACATGATAATTTTTTAAAATATATATAGATAAAATGAACAACTTTAAAATTAAAAGTGCATTGTAAAGTTACAAGGCCGGGTAGGCTTAATAATTATATAACTATGCAAAATGTATTGCATCAGGGGAACTTGCTTTGCAAAAATGCGTACGATAGGCAAAATTGTTTACAAAAAATGCACACACGAATTTTGCACTAAAATGCTGGTGAATTTTCATGAGGCCTTTTTTAAAAAAATTGTGAATTGATGTAGAAATATGAGGGCCTGAATTTAAGACTGGGAAAATGAGAAACAGAGAGAAACTGAAATGGACAGATCTGCCCATCCCTCTCTCCCTCCCTCTCCGGTGGTCACGAGTTGTGCAGGCCTGATCTATACAGCAATGCTAAATGGGAGGGTTTTGCAAGATCTCTCTTACGCATCTGTCATTGTGCTTCCATCGTCTCCCACAGCAGCGTTAATGCAAGTGGAATTTCCCTTCCCCTCCCTTTCTGGCTGCACTGCTGGCTGTGCCAGTCGGGTCTTGACTTTAAAGTATTGTGCTTTTTTCCCCTTTGCTCCAGTCTGCTGCTGGTGTTAATGCTTAGTGACAGTTACTCAGTGCTAATGATCACCTTTGGGGATTTTTCAGAGTGCTTGCCTCTTGCTGGTCACTGGTGAAATGTAATCAATAAATCTGCCAACCCAGCTTTTCATGCTGCCTTTCCTCTTGGAATTGAATGAACACCACTATTACTGATTTGTGACAAGAGTCCCCCCTTAGCAGCTAAGGGAGCCCCCATATGGTATTCGGCCAGTCCGACTGATCTGCAAAATAGTCTGGTAAATCTGAAATGAGTGGAAGGGAGAAGAAGGAGTGTGGCTTGCCACATAGTTGTTCTGTGATATGTAAGTCCTGCTTCAAATAATACACAAAGGAAAATCAGGACAGAAGGGTAATTTATGGCCGTGTTCTGATTTGTTAAAAGTGTGCTTCTTCCACATGTGCCCATTAACATGCATTTTATAGCTACAGTGCTGGTGTTCACAACATGCTTTCTTTATGTATACAGGCAGCCCCCCATTTATGTGGGGGTTACATTCCGAGGCACCGTGCGTTTAAGTGAAATTGCATATATTCGAAACACAGTTGGAAAAGCCTGGAATCACATTCTAAACGTCTGGAAACCCTTGAAAAACTATTTTAAAAACCAGCAGCACTTACCAGACTGACTGCCAAACTGCACCAAACTCCACCACAATCACTCCCTCCAAACCTTCTTGCTCAAACTCTAACTCTCCACAGGCCTCAGCGGTCGACACAAAGGCTCCTGGGATTACTAGGGGCTGTTTTTGCACCTTTTCTGTCCTTTCTGGGCTCTTTTAAGGCCATTTTTGCCATTTTTAAAGTCACTTCCGGGTTCAGCACCATGGTCACGGTTACACATTTTGATTGGTCATTGCCTGTATATATGTATGGGCTAAAGGGACGCGGGTGGCACTGTGGCTTAAACGACAGAGCCTAGGACTTGCCAATCAGAAGGTTGGTGGTTCGAATCCCTGTGACAGGGTGAGCTCCCGTTGCTCAGTCCCTGCTCCTGCCCACCTAGCAGTTTGAAAGCACACCAAAGTACAAGTAGATAAATAGGTACCGCTCCAGCGGGAAGGTAAACGGTGTTTCCGTGCGCTGCTCTGGCTTGCCAGAAGCGGCTTAGTCATGCTGGCCACATGACCTGGAAGCTGTACGCCGGCTCCCTCGGCCAATAAAGCGAGATGAGCGCCGCAACCCCAGAGTCAGCCACGACTGGACGTAATGGTCAGGGGTCCCTTTACCTTTACCTTTATGTATGGGCTACAGTCATCATTCTCTGCCTGCTAGCACAATGGCTCTTACACTGGCAGGTGCATGAGTTTTTAATGTTGTGTTTAATGATAGGATGGTATCTGCAGAATGCCCTCTCCTGCAGGACACAGTGGTCATTTGGGTATGTGGGGAAATGAGGAGGGGTTGGGTCTGTAGGAGGTGTGGTGATCATTTAGGCGTTTTGTTGAGGACAGTGCTGTGTGAGCACTGTGATAAACCTACATTTGTGAGCAGTGACGAATCCACAGTATACTGCAATCTGGCAGTGCAGTAAGTTCATCCCTCAGTGGTAGATGTGAACGTGTTTTGGGTGTCTAGCCTCTGACAATAAAGACCAGTAGCCACAGAAGGAATGAGCTCCTCTGCCAATACTGACAGCTCCTCAAGGGTGCTGGGTGCGAATGCTGGCCCAGATGTAACCCACCCTGTAAGTTAGCTCTGGTATCCACTGGATTTGGTACTGCATGTTTTAAGGGGCACCAGCAGAGAACTTCATTCTTCCTTTGCTACCTTAATACCTGCTCAGTTTTCTCATTTGGAGAATGCACCCAAGAATAAATTGGCAGTCCCTTGGGAGTACAGTGGTATCTTGGTTCTGAAACATAATCCGTTCCAGAAATCCATTCCAAAACCAAAGCGTTTCAAAAACCAAGGTGTGCTTTCCAATAGAAAATAATGCAGAATGGATTAATCTGTGCCAAACTTTTAAAAACAACCCCTAAAACAGCAATTTAACATGAATTTTACTATCTATCGAGACCATTGATTCATAAAATGAAAGCAATAAACAATGTACTGCAGTCACACAATCAATCCGTAGCTGAACTGGGTTCTTCATGGTCACACACAAAAAGAGCCACACACAAAAAACGCAAAATAAATAGCAAAAACAGACAGACTTCAGCATAACACTCGAAACAGAAGCGTGACACTCAAATCAGAAGCATAACACTCAAAACGGAGCACATTCGGCTTTCGAAAAATGTTCGTAAACTGGAACACTTACTTCCAGGTTTGCAGTGTTTGGGTTCCAAGTTGTTTGAGTACCAAGGCATTTGAGAACCTAGGTACCACTGTAGTGGGGTTTGTGGCATGTGAATAGTTTCTCCACCTCATGCAAGACGTACTAATTAAAAGGATGAGCAATGTTTTCTTGCCTTTTGAATGAAATACCTACGGACACTGTTGTCTGTTTATTACAGCAGATCACAGTGTAAGCTGACATTTATTTTTTAATCAATGACTGGCATTGCTATCCTTTCCAGCTGCTTTCTGTGGAGTAATAAACGACATTGGGATGGATGCCAAACCCTTTCCCAGAAATGCATCTAGCAACAGTGTTATTTGCTTTACAAGTTCTTGACATGGGTTGAATATCATCTGTAGTTTAATGGAGGGCCTTACTTACCATTAATGTGTGTGTGTGTGTGTGTGTGTGTGTGTGTGTGTGTGTGTGTTTGTGTATATTCCGGGGTGGGTGGGTTGGTTGGTACTTCATTGAGATGGCTTCTGATCCAACAGAAACCTCAAACAATCTCTTCCTGCAGCTTTACAGAAACAAACCTGTTAGCAAATTGAGGTAGATGTTGATAAATTTAATGAAGGACTTTGAGGACACAGCAGGCAGCTAGGCAAGGACAGAACAGGAACAGGACAACCATGTCTGCTCCCAGATGCAAATAAGTATAATGCCATCTACTGACTAGATCATATAATGCTGCTATCCACATGTGTGTGTTTGTATTATACAGACATTTGTTTCTTATATATGGCCACATTTGCAGTGGCACCTATGTGTCTGGTCCCAAACGATCTGAGTTATATACATTGTGCTTTATGGTGCTGTGATTGTACAGTTTGAGCTCACATGTTAGGGCCAAATGCAGACACACACAATGATCAACACGTGGAGTTTAGGCGCACCTACCAAATGTGACTAAATGTCTACAAAAATGCATATGGCAAAGTGTGCATAAAAATGCACATATGAGTGAAAATAACATATAAAATGCATTCTATGAGACCAAGTTGCTTGCATATTGTACGTATTAGACAAAATTGCATAAAACATATTAGGGTAAATTTGCACTAAAATGCTGGTGGACTTTCATGAAGATTTAAAAACAAGTCACAAAAAATTGCAAATTGACATGAAAAGGTGGATAACTGAATTTAAGACTGGCAAAATAAGAAAGCAACATTAACAAATACATTCATCTCTACCTGTAATTTGAGCAGGGCATATCAGCCTAAGTCCATCCCATTCCATTTTTCTTGACTCTCATAGTTAACTGTCTTGATTTTTTTTGGGGGGGGGGGGTGAGGGAAGAGGAAAGAATTCATGAAAGTTCACATTTAAATTGTATGCATTGTTGCATACATTTTTGCATGCATTTCCCCTAAGTATGTTTTTCTTTTTTTCCTGTAAATATGCATATTTTTTGCACATTGAAACTTCAGAGAGATGCAAAATTCGATGGGGAAGGAAGTCTTGAGTTAGTAGGGTCATGACCATCAAATTGAGTCAGTCCGCTGTGAAAAGGAGACCAAATGAATTCCTTCTCCATTGATTATATGTATATGTATAAAATTTAAGTATATGGATATCGTTTATGTATTTTGTTATGTGAAGCAGTTGATATGCTTTTATTGTACTTCTTCTATGTATACATAACCTATTATAAACTGCTTTGAGATCTTTCAGATTGTAATTGGTTTATAAATCCAAATAATCCGTACCTCTAACTCATCTTCCTGTTCAAATACCCAAATTATCTTAGCGATGTCTTCTTCTGTCATTTGCTGAACAGGTCCACACACAGCAGCAGTTATTTTTATCACTGTATTCCGGTAGATTTCAGTACATGTGAGGTTTAAAAGATTGTTTACGACTGCCTTTCATCACTATAGTTAATTCTGCTACTTTTCTCAACTATGCTCTGTGTAGATTTTTTTTTGGGGGGGGGTTATGGGAGTGAGAGAAGAAATAAGGACTATACCCAGATTTAATGCAAACTGAATCAAATTCCTCCTCCATCCCTAATTACAGGTAAACACGATTTGACTTTCTTCTGCCAGTTATGGTCCACAGCACTGGCCCTAATGAACTGACATTTTTTTAAAAAAATTATTGTTCTTCTAAGTGACTTTAAATATCCTATTTAATAGTTTCTGTGGGATCAGGGACTGAAGGAGACGAAAACAACCAATGGATTTCTCCACCGCAAGAGCCTTTTTTTATATAATGTTTCATTTATTTTCTTTCCCCCATTCCTTACCTGGCACAGCTGTCCTTTTTTGTGAATTTATGGTGCATTTCTGGGCCTGTAGGTAGAAATGTCCTTGTGTTTCTCTTGGGAATAATTGGTATGAAGGTAAACATTAGCTGCTCTGCTTGGGGTGTTTCTGAGCAACACAGAATAAATGTTCAGGGCCTAAAGTGCAGGCATGTGATTGGCAGGTCTATTACGGCTGCCCTGTGCTCTTTCTTGTATTCCTTTTTATTAGTAATTACGATATAGGGACTCAGGCTTCGGAACACTGGGCAGGAGGCTTACCGACGTTAATGAGATGGTTGTCAATAATAATCACCAGAAGTCAGGGTTTAATTTGGGACCAAAACTCACCCGGGCCAGAACCAGAACCTAGAATCCGTCCCTTGGACGCAATGTAAAAGTTACTCTCTGAGCACTCTGAGTGTGAATGCCTCTGAGCACTGGAAAGACAAAGAGGTCCAGCCCTATCATAAAGTGATAGAACATTTATCTTTTGCTTTGTTCACTCGTGCGTCTTTTCCTGCTACACAGGGTGCCGTTTGCATTTTTCTATTCAGGCACAACAATATTTTGGGCCACTTCTTTGCTCATCCATGAGTAACTGCAACCAACCCAACTCCCCAAATTGGCTGAAATGAAGGGGAAGGGCTTCTAGCTACAAGGGTGGGCTTGAGTCACAGCATAGATGAACTGTTGACTTACCTGGGAACCCTTAACTACAGCGGCCCTCCAATGTTGTTGGACTACAACTCCCATCACCCCTGACCATTGACCCTCCTGGCTAAGGCTGATGGTGGTTGAAGTTCAACAATATCCTCTGACTCGCTGGGTGGCAATATGGCAGCATCATGTTGCGGGTGCATTGTGACCATGGGTTCCTTTTGCAAATGTGCTTTTGGGTGCAGCTCCCCTTTTGGGTACTGTCAGGGGTTCAGGAGCAGAGACACAGGAGATGGAGCAAATGGAGAGCGAGGAGGAGGAATCCGAGGGGGGTGTAGGCAGTGACAGTGGTCAGAGAGATTCCACGAGTCTCTCCAGCGAATCGGAAGATTCACAGAAAGGAGCGCCGATGGCCAGGGCAAGGGGGGTGCCAAGGGGGAAACCCCAGAAGGAAGGGGCCAGCGGGGACTCCCTGAGCAGCAGTTGGAAATCAGGACCAGCTTCCCCACCAGAGCGCAGTGGGGGGGAGGAGTCCCAGGCATCGGGACCAGTGTTCTCACCACCAGAGAGAGGAGATGAGTCAGGATTGACCACGCCTCCATCGGAGAGCGGGGAAACGGTCAAGAGGAAAGTCACTGGCTGGGCGCGCGCGCCAAGTTCAAATGTACAGGCGAGCGGCACAGCAGGTAGCCCGGATAGGGAGCCAGGTCCTAAAGCCCGCCGGAAGGAAGGGCAAGACTCAGGGGGGTCAGCGTCAGAAGAGTCCAGGAAGGAGGAAACCCCAGGGGGCAGAAGGACCCAGAGGAGGAAGGAACAGCGCAGGAGGTGGAGCTGGGCTAGGATCTTAAACTGGTGCGGAAGGGGTAGTGACTCAGAGGGGACTTCGCCGATCTAGAGCCAAGACGTAGGACTGCACGCTCTGGGGTTTAAAATGGAAACTAAACTTCAATAAAGACTTTTGTACATTACATCAACCGGGCGTTGGTCCTCTGTGAGCTGGGACCTAGAGGCAGCTCTGACAGGTACAATTCCCCTGAAGAAAGGGCAACTGATCCCAGGATCATGAAAGATCTGTGCTGTGAATTTTTAGCCGTCAACGGGTGGTGCTGTGGGTTAAGCCACAGAGCCTAGGACTTGCTGATCAGAAGGTCGGCGGTTCGAATCCCCACAACAGGGTGAGCTCCCGTTGCTCGGTCCCTGCTCCTGCCAACCTAGCAGTTCAAAAGCATGTCAAAGTACAAGTAGATAAATAGGTACCGCTCTGGCGGGAAGGTAATCGGCATTTCCGTGCGCTGCTCTGGTTTGCCAGAAGCGGCTTAGTCATGCTGGCCACATGACCCGGAAGCTGTACGCCGGCTCCCTCAACCAATAAAGCGAGATGAGTGCTGCAACCCCAGATTCGGTCAAGACTAGACCTAATGGTCAGGGTCCCTTTACCTTTTTTAAATACATATTTGTTTGCCTAGACCAGGGGTCGGCAACCTAAGCCCCATGTTCCCCCGCCGCCCGCTTGGTCGGCTCCTGTGTGCCGCACTAAACCGGCGCGGAGCAGAGCGGGGACTGCCTTCTGCAATGCTGGCTGGCTTCCCATTGGCTGCAGGAAGCTCCTGCAGCCAATGGGAAGCTGTGCACACCTCCTCCACACCGGAAGGAGCACCGGAAATAGCGTTTGCGCATGCTTGTGTGCGTGTGAGCACTCCGGCCCACACCGGCGTCTGCAGGACCGTGAACTGGCCCAAGCCACGAAAACTTTGCCAACCCCTGGACTAGACTTTGGGGACATAAATGTGGCGTGGGATCTAGTAGTCCCTGGTATTATGCTTCCTGTATTGTGCCATGATTTTAATTTTGTAGTTTCTGTTATTCTATATAATCATAATCATCATAGCATTGTCTCTCCATAAGCTTGCCTAATTCACCCCACACCCAGGGTTGTACCTTGCTAAATGCTGCTCAGAGCAGACTTACTGAAATCAGTGAAGCTAAGGTAGTCATGGCCACCAGCTTCAGATCTACAGATACCATGATTATGCCATGAGTCTCTCGTGCATTTCCCTTAAAATCATGTCCTCCATTTGCAGCTGCCTCTGGACCTTCCTTTTTCTGCTTGGGGGAAATGGTTAAAACACACACACACACACACACACACACACACACACACACACACGGTACATTTCAGATGCCTCAAATTACTAACACCAGCAATTCTATTAAGACTAACTTTTTTATGTCCACAGTCCTGATTCCTGTTGTATGTTTGCCAGTGCCATCACAACTCAGTAAGATTCATTCATTCTTTCTTTCTTTCTTTCTTTCTTTTTTATGTTGTGATACATATATGAAATATTTACATAGTACTACACATACATTATATTTGTAAATTCACATTTTCACATTTCTTTATGTACCAACATTTAGTCCTTTCTTATTTTCTTCTTATTTCTTGCCCTATGTCTTCCCTCCACCCATGCATGATTTTCTTGTTTTTATTTTATAACTTTATTATTGTGATTGTATTTTTGTATCTTAATAATTAAACATACATTCTTGTATATCTGTTTAACTTAACTTTGTGAAATCAGTCTATGCATATCAATACATTTTTGTTGGAGCATCTTTTGGTCATGTATTCTTCTACACACTTCCATTCCTGTTTGAGATTTTGGTTAGATTGTATTCTAATTGTTGCCGTCATTTTTGCTAATTCAATCATTTCAAAAAAATTATGTTGCCAATCTGTCACTGATGGTACTTCTTCTGATTTCCAATTTTTAGCAACCAATAACCTTGCAGCGGCTGTTGCATATAAAAAAAATCTCTTCATGTCTTTGGGGGTGTCATTTGTTATGATTCCTAAAAGGAATGCTTCCAGCTTTTTACCAATTGTTGTTCTAAACATTTTTTTCCAACTCAGTAAGATTTTATCACGCACAATGTATTAACTGGTTGCAAAATCGTAACCTCGGCATTTTGGCCATAAGCAGAAAATTCAGGGCAAAGTAAAAACCCCATACTTAACTCAATGCCATTGTGTTGGGAGATGTTGAACTCTGGAACATTTTCACAGCATGGGCATTTCCATCCCTGCAATCCGGAGGGCTGATGGAGCGAATTAAGAATGGCGAGGAAACGCCTTGCTTTTTGTGGACTTTGTCAGGAATGAGTATCATTACCTGAAAAAGCAGTGCTAGCAGTTAGCATTCAATAATGGAGGGAACTTTGTGACAAATCAGTATCATTTTGTCACCAAAAGGGGGGAAATGTGGGAACTTAGTCGTCTTCTAAGAGCCTGCTGGGTCCATTTAAGACCAGCGTCTGAACATCATCTGCCCACCAGTATAGTATGACGTATTAATCTTTTTTTACTGCTTTGCAGCTTGATTTGTGGCTCTCATTTCTCTACCCCGAAGGCTATGGTTTTCTAAAGTGACGGTTACACTCAGATCCTTACAGGGAGCAAAATTACATACATAATACATTTATGGATCCCTTTTAGTTACTCCGTAATGGATTCCGTATTATGGATTTCTCCCGACCCCGAAGAATTTTGTAAGAAAGGGAGCATTAGGATTTCACAGAGGTTATGACTCCAGGCGGGATGTTGCTAAGCTCTTGTTCCCATTTCCTGGCAACGAAATGAACACAGATGGAACATCGGTGCAACTTTATTAGGTATTTTACACCACTGCCATCCCCGGAGCTTTGCTTTCTTCCTGGTGTTAATAAGGCCCCTAAATATCAGTCGCAGATTTGGAAACGTACCCAGGACATGAAAAGGCAACATGATCAAAACAAAGTGGCGTTTTTATTGTATATTATTTTAAGTGTGCTTTACCGCCTTGACCTTGTTTTCCCTCGTAGCAACTCTGCGGCACACGGCACATCCAGTGCCATTTTTCAGAGGGAGAGCTGAGCGACTTGAAGGGCACCCAGTGAATCTGTAGCCTGGCGAACGCTTTGAAGCCTAGTCTCCCAGCTCCTGCACTCTTATCTGCTGCAGCAGACTGGCTCCTCATAATGAGAACAACATTGGGCGGGAGTGGATAATACTCTGGTTTGATTGCTCCCTTGCGCATGATGCAGACCAAGAACATGCCTGTCCCACGTCTGATGCCCCCAGGAGTCTTGGCATGTGAACATCCTTTAGTGGCACCTAGTCTTTGCATTGCTCTTCCCACGCTATATGGGAGGCACCTGCAGTAGGAGGCTTCCCGAGAATGCTTAAAAAAATGGTTTATTCAGGCTATCCCCAGTTACCTTACTTAACATTTGAGTGTTGCATTATATTCTGCAAACTTGGGATTCTTGGATGTTTGTAATGATTTTAACAGTTACATAACTAACTAAATAGCATCCCGTGTGCACCCTAGAATGTGTACCGGGTTCTAAGAAGCAATGTCGAGAGGTTCCTAAGCAGAGGAATTGATGAGAAAAGAGTTCCCAAGGTTTCAAAAATGACTGCTTTAGCATAATGACCACTGCTAAATTTCAACTTCCATAGTTGTGGGGTGGGTGGGTGGGTGTTTAAAAAAGGAAAAGTTGAATGTAACTTCCCCCGCCCCTTGAAGGATATAGCCTATGCCTAGAGCATGTCAGCAGGATAAGATGAAGCATAAAGAATGTGAATAATTTTAAAATAAGTGGCCAGTCATCATTAATTCATTTTGTGCTCATTACAGTGCCATTAATCATGATTTATGCATTGGGTACTAATACGGAGTTGCACTGAAACTCTGGTTTGCCTCTAATTTTATTTCAAGAAAAATAATTGGATTGCTTAAAATTTGACCTCTTCTGCCTTGTTTCTCAGTTTTTCAGAAGTGATGGCCATGGGGAAATTAATCATTTTGGTGATTGGCAAACGAGACCCACATTTTTTTTTCCTGCCTCTGAACCTAAATCTAGGACAGGGCAAAGTAGAAACCTGGGAGAGGCGACATTAAATTGGGTGGTGGTATCATTCAAATCAAGCTGATACATGCATTGTACCAGTGACCGTAATGCTCCTTAAAATCAGATGCAATGATTTAGTTCCAAAACTACTTTTTCTACTACTCCTAACTAAAAGGCCCTGCTTGCCACGGCATACTTACCTTCACAATAGCACACACACAAAAATTCCCCATGGAAGAAAGGACAAGCGAATGGCATAAGTGTCAGGACTCTCTTCTGGGATCTTGGAGTATGGAGTGGAAAATGGCTCTCTACCTATGGCTACTTGTGCTAGCTGTCAGATTCTAAAGCCGCTACGAGCACAGGGAGGCTTCACTGACATATGTGTTTCCTCATCTGAGGTGGTTATTTATTTATTTATTCTAATGTCATCATCAAAATGGCTTTATTTGCCTCTTTACCATATGTGTACACCAATTTTCAACTGTAATGGTTCTCAAAGAGTCCAAAATGCTGATAAAACAGCAATGTTCAGTTCAAGGAGCAATTAAAACTGCTATGAGCAGGTAAAAAAGAAGAAGAAGATAGAAAATGTCAGTGTCAGTGCTCCAAAATTTTCAGGTGAGGTCCAATCAGAGGCTCTTTACTCCCCTCCTAAACTATCAAGAGGAAGTACCAAGCACATTTCAAGAAAAAAGAAATTTCATTACGTGGGACCGCTACTAAAAAGGCCCTGCTGCTTGTCACGGGCAATCTAAACTCTTGACGAGCAGGTCTTAAAGTCCAGTCAAGCAGGGAGGAAGGTTCAGGAAGGTTCCTGGCTGCCACCAACTATTCCCGCTGCCTCTGTCACCTCTAGCAGATGGGGAATGTATTTTCAGATGGGGGGAGCTTAGAAACATTTTGAGTTAAAGCAGGCAGAGTTTATGGGAAACTCGCCCATCTCTAATCAGTCTTGAATAGCCAATTCATAGGTTGCTTAACTATGCAAAGATGGGGAAAGCATGGGAACTTTTGTTCACATGGAATAGTGAACTCCTCTGGCCTGAGGAGCTGCCACCAGGGGTTGTCTAGTTGGCAGGGATCCATGACGAGGCCTTCTCAGTGCCATTTGCAGAGGCGCCGACTTGGGCCCCAGACTGCTGTCACTCTCTGCCATCTCTGTTGGGGTCCACTGTAGCCGTGCTTTCATGGTAGCGGTGGGGATGGGCAGTGGCAAGGTTGAGGCTGCACAGGTCCACCAGCAAGAGCACTGGATTGACTCCACCACTTTGCCAACGCTGACCACACCGCTGCCCTTTCCAACCCTGCGCCATCTTGATAAATGCCAGTGACACCACAGTCGGGAGGTTGGCAACACAGCACCACCCTGTGTCAGGGAGCCAGCCAGCAATAAATCACACAGAATACATGAAGTTAACTCTTTATTAGAAGAAGCAGGGCCTGCTCATGGGAGCCAGGCCTAATGAGCACAGCAACTCTTCCCAGTAGGTCTTGCCCCTATGAGGTAGTTGCAGGGGTTCAAGGTCCCCGCTTTCCCAAAGCTGCCTAAATCTCTTCATCCCCCAGGTCGTTCCCAAGCAATCTGAGACTACACTGATGTGCTTGTCTCTGCCTCTCCCTTTTCATCCCTCTTCTGGTCCTGGGAGACTGGAAGGGTGGGGAGCTTGTTGCAGCAGGAAGAGAAGACACCCTGGCTTCTTCACCAGCCTGATTCATCTCTGCCTCTTGGTCTCCCTCCTCTCCTATTTCTGCTTCTGGACTCCTCTCTGCCACAGACTCTCCCCTGCTCAGTAAGCCCTGTAACTGCTACCAATACCTCCTACCCCAGTCTTTTCCCTCTGACCACTCATTGTCATCCCACCACCAATCCCCGGGCTCTGGGCCTTCTTCCCTTGGGGGGGGGGGTTCCCCAGCTGCTGCCTCCCATCATTCCTCTGGGTCCATTCAGTCCATAACATCTCACCATGCTGAGGGTGGGTCAGTGCTGCACAGGATAGTACATGAATATGTCAGCATCCAACATGGCAGCTGAATCTTTGGCAGCATACTTGGACTTTTCAAATGCCACACTGAACCGGGGCCTTCAGCATGTGGGCTTTTGGGTGCCTCCTGTCCTAAATCTATTAGCTTTACTCCCATGGAAGATTGCATTCAGAAGAATTGGGGGCTCAGAGCGAGCTCTTCAGCGGCATTCATTTTTTGCTCCCCTTGCTGTGATGCTGATAATAAATAAGCAGCTGCCACAAGATATCAGAGGCAGCCGTCTTGAATGCTGCTGGTGTCATTATGGTTAAAACTGCTATATAGCAGAATGACGGAGGCTGTCTCCTTCCCAGGCTAAAATACAGGGATACATTTAATACTTGACACATTTACATCAACCACAGTTGCTAGATGTTTGAGGTTATGGTTCCTCCGCTTTCTGTTTTAACGAAACCTAGGCTGCCAAAGAGAATGTAGGAGAGAGAGAGAGAAATTTCCTCAGATAGCTGTTAAAATCCTTCAGCCTTTTCCACTTCCCACAGCTGTAGGCAATAAGCAATCCTTTTGTTGGCCAGTTGGTATATGAGCTAAACTAACAGGCTACAGAACGTATCAAATCTGTGCCAATTTTGAGGAGGATAATACTTTTTTTTTTTTTTTTTGTCTGCTAGGTTTGGCCAGGGAGGACTGGTGGAAGGAGTTATGCACGCCCATTTCACCCTGACATCATTATGTTTTTCACACCCTAGAAGAGAGAGAAAAACAGAGAGAGATAAAAAAAAGTGAATTTGTCTTTGGAAAAGTTAAGCACCCCAAGAGCAGAGCGGTAGTCAAGCATGCAAGCTAGCAATCATAGAAAGGAAGCCAGAAAGATAGATTCTCCTACAGAGCAATCCTACACATGCAGCTACTCATAAGTAAGGCCCATTGAGTCAAATGGGGTTGACTGCCAGATAAGTGTATACAGAATTGTATGTATGTAAATTAGTAATATATTGGAGTACTCCAATACTCTTTTGCAGGGGTGCCAACTTGAATAAAATGTTTGGGGGGACCAGGTAAGTCCTGCCCCATGTAACTGACCACATGACATGGCGCGCACACACACAATTTGAATGGCAGTGCCCATCAATTTTGGTGGAGGGCCTCAAATATTTTATTGGGAGGGTGAAGGGACTTCAGCCCCTAGGACCTGGCTTCTAGGCTGTGTTGGAATACAGTGGTACCTCGGGTTACATATGCTTCAGGTTACATACACTTCAGGTTACAGACTCCGCTAACCCAGAAATAGTGCTTCAGGTTAAGAACTTTGCTTCAGGATGAGAACAGAAATTATGCTCTGGTGGCGCAGCAGCAGTAGGAGGCCCCATTAGCTAAAGTGGTGCTTCAGGTTAATAATAATAATAATAATTTTTTATTTATACTCCGCCCTCCCCAGCCAACGCCGGGCTCAGAGCGGCTTACAAGCAATAATAAAAACAAGATGAATGATTACAACTTAAAAACAAAAATAAAATACAACATTAAAATAATGGAACATTAAAATATTAAAATGTAGCCTCATCGCAGGAGGAGAAGGAAAAGAAAAAAGAAAGAGAGGGAGGGAGGGAGGGAGGGAGGGAGGGAGGGAG
Source organism: Podarcis erhardii (assembly GCF_964252035.2). Lineage (NCBI taxonomy): Eukaryota > Metazoa > Chordata > Lepidosauria > Squamata > Lacertidae > Podarcis > Podarcis erhardii. Next base: position 12,463,546 of record NC_138513.1, on the reverse strand, counting down.
GGAATCAAATTGGCTCCAAGCCAAAGGCCAGGCGGAACAACTCTGTCTTACAGGCCCTGCGGAAAGAAATCAGATCCTGCAGGGCCCTGGTCTCATGAGGCAGAGCGTTCCACCAGGCCGGAGCCAGAGTTGAAAAGGCCCTGGCTCTGGTCAAAGCCAATCTAACTTCCTTAGGGCCCGGGACCACTAGGGTGTTGCTATTTATGGACCTTGAGACTCTCCATGGGGCATACCAGGAGAGGCGGTCCCGTAGGTACGAGGGTCCTAGGCCGTGAGGGGCTTTAAAGGTCAAAAGCAGCACCTTAAATCTGACCCTGTACTCCACTGGGAGCCAGTGCAGCTTGAAAAGCACTGGGTGAATATGCTCCCATGGCAGAGACCCCGTGAGGAGCCTCGCTGCAGCATTCTGCACCCGCTGGAGTTTCTGGGACAGCTTCAAGGGCAGCCCCACGTAGAGCGAATTACAGTAGTCAAGCCTGGAGATGACCGTCGCATGGATCACTGTGGCCAGGTCAGGGCGGGAAAGGTAAGGGACCAATTGCTTGATGCGGCGAAGGTGGAAAAATGTCGCCTTGGCTGTTGCTGTAACTTGCGCCTCCATGGAAAGGGAGGCGTCAAGGATTACACCCAAACTCTTAACGGAAGGCAATGACACTAATTGGGCCCCCGCAAGAGAAGGGAGTTGGTCCCTCATCCCCATGCCATCCCGATGTAGCCATAGGACCTCTGTCTTCGAAGGATTTAGTTTCAATCAGCTCCCACGAAACCATCCAGCCACAGCTTCCAAGCATCTGGTCAGTGTGTTCGGGGCCGAGTTAAGAACAGTTTCAGGTTAAGTACGGACCTCTGGAATGAATTAAGTACTTAACCCAAGGTACCACTGTACTCTGCCAACAGTGATTCAGCAGGCACCTTCTGTTTCAAGTTTTAAACCCCTTCTGAAAACTTTTCTATTCTGTCAGGCAATGAAGAATGTACCTTTCCATAATAGTTAAGCTGGTTTCTCATTTCCATTAATACGTTTTTCACTGCCTAGGGAGCCTCTATACCATTGGTGGCCAAACTTGGCCCTCCAGCTGTTTGGGACTACAATTCCCATCATCCCTGACCACTGGTCCTGTTAGCTAGGGATGATGGGAGTTGTAGTCCCAAAACAGCTGGAGGGCCAAGTTTGGCCACCACTGCTTTATACCAAACCAAAAAATGGAATATAAACAAACCACAACATAACAATGGTCAACTTGTAGGCAAATTCCTGAAGGAATACAATGTCAAAACTCACTTGAAGGGCATTTCATGGGGCTGGTTCCACTACCCAAAAAGCCCTGCTTCTAGTAGCTACCTGCCTTACTACTGCCTCTTAAGCCAGCTCAGAACCCTTATTTCAGGGCAAGTTTGTAGTTGTCTTTGCTGATGGGCTCAGTGTCCTGGGTGGGTCAAGAAGTGTCATGCTGACTATGATCTCCCTCTTCCATTGGAGGCTGTGTCTCTCCAAAAACAGGGGGATGCAAGTGGGGTGTGCTGTTGTGTTCAATTCCTGCTTGCAAACTTCACATAGGCATCTGGTTGTCCACTGTAAGAACAGAGTGCTGAATTTAAGGGGCCTTTGAACTGATCCACCAAGGTTCTTCTAATGTGCCAGAGGCACCAGCAAACCAACAGTTTCTTCCATAGCCCCCAATTTCATTTACTTACTTCAGTTATTTATATACCACTTAATTTCAGCCTTCTCCAAGGCTGTACTTGTGTACTAGTGACTCAATACAGGGAGAATTTAAATTTAAAAAATCAGCTAAAACTAGGGATGGGACAGAAATTTGATTTAGTTTGTATTTAAAGGTGAACCTACACAACCCTCAGTCTCTGAAACAAGACATGAAGTGAATCACAGCCGCCTTTCGAAATCTGAATTTTGCAGTGCAGTTTCCTGGCCAAGTATTATGTACAAAAATGCATATAATGGGGTAAAGCATGCATTAAAAATGTATGTGGAAATAGCTAGCAAAGCATAATATTAAACTGCTTGACAAAAATGAGGCAACATATACAAAGGTGTCTATTAGGAAAAATTCACACTAAAATGCTGAAGAATTTCCACAAGGGTTTATAAATAAAAAAAAACACTACCCTGATGTGGACATGTGGAGGATCAGAGAAACCCAAACTGACTGATTTGTCCATCCCTAGTTAAAACTCCAAAATCAGAATTCAACTAAAATGCCTGCTGGAATGAATGAATGAATGAATGAGTGTAGGCGCCCATTGTAAGCCTTACCACATTGCTTAGAAATGCCAGTTCTTGCAATTCCACTTCAGTTTAGACCTGGTGTATCCGTAAAGAGGAACGAGTAGGCAGAACAAGTAGGTGGTAGTATGGATTGTATGATCCTGACAGGAAATTACCTCAGAAAATTACTTTCCAATGCTGAGCGAGAGTCATTTTCAGCTTAGGCACTTGTCTGCCACTATCTTTGAGCGTTGCCTCTGTCGCCTCTTAGCCACTTGATTCTCTGATTTGTCTTCTAATTACAAAAAGGGGAGAAAGTTGAACTTTGTCCCAAGCTGCTTCTCATTGTTCTTTTCTCCATTGTTATACTGTGAGGCTTGTTGTGGCTGCTTTTATTTCTGCATTGTTTTGTTAGCTGGAGATCAGCAAAGGTCCTTTTCTTCTCGTGGGAGGAGAGAATATGAATTCACACAAATTTTCAAAAGCACAATTAAATACGAAAATAGCTTATATGGAAAAACCTATCCATGAATAAACTGCCAATTATTAAAATATGCAATCTGCAAAAACATTAATCCAAAGCATTCGCATCCTAACATCACTTTTTAAAAAAATCCTATATATATATATATATATATATATATATATATATATATATATATATATTAAAGTTTTTAAATATAAATGCACAAACAATAAACAATCTTACTTCTGTCACAAACATAATTTCATCACTTCTTTGGACTCCCTCGCGTCTCCCGCTCCCATTTACATCGTTAAAAGTTTTTTCCAAACAAATTATCAACTTGTTTACAATCTCATGTCCACTCATTCAAATATAATCTAGCACTTCTTCTAAAAAAAAATTTATATTTTCTTTTAGTCTCACTTATCATCAAATTTAAATCTAATTTAGTGGTGGCCAATTTTTTATAATCTAGCATCCTTCTTAACATTCAACCAAATTACAATGTTTTTGTAGATACATCTTGAATTTCTCCCAGTCTTCCTCCATCTTCTCTTCTCCCAGATCACGGATTCTGCCAGTCATCTCGGCCAGTTGCATATAGTCCATCAGCTGCATCTGCCACTCTTCCAGTGTGGGTAGATCTTGAGTTTTCCAGTTTTTTGCGATGAGTATCCTTGCTGCCGTTGTTGCATACATAAAGAATGTTCGGTCCTTCTTTAGCAAAAAATCCTATATTTTTATTGAGTTTATTTCTAGAATATCTGTCCTTAAAACAGTTTGCAATAAAAATAAATAAGGGTCAATCCACACTATAACAATTTGAACATCACTTGATAAAAAAAATTACTAAAAGCAACTCCTTAACTATATCCGGCATCACAAAATGGACTCAAAAATCCTTCCTGTGTAGCAGATTTTTAAAAAGGAAATTTGAATCCTTGTTCATAAATGGGCACCAAAATAGTTTTCGGCTTGCTCTCCTTGTAGACTTTGGTTTTCTGTTAAACAGCTAAATATAAGGTGGGCCTTTAGCTGGGCCACCTAGGATCTGTCAGAGTAGCCCCTCGAATATGAAATTCCCTCCAGAGAGAAACTTGCCAGATTTGTTGCAGAAGCCTAACAAGCATCCTGGCAACTGTAGTTTGTCCTAAATGGCCTCAACTCTGTATACCTGAAGGAGCATCTCCACCTACATCATCAGGTCCAGCTCCAATAACCTTCATTGTGAGAAGTCATGTTACAGGGAACCAGAGGGCCTTCTTGGTAGTGGCACCTGCCCTGTGGATGGCCTCCCATTAGATGTCAAGGAGATAAAAAAAAACTTTATGACTTTTAGAAGACACCTGAAGGCACCCCTGTATAGCGAAGGTTTTAATGTTTGCTGTCTCACTGTGTTTTTATCTTTTGTTGGAAGCCACCCAGAGTGGCTGGGGAAACCAAGTCAGATGAGTAGAGTATTATTATTATTATTATTATTATTATTATTATTATTATTATTATTATTATTCTGAGCTGCACACTGTTAAATTAAGGACCCATGCTACTTCTGGGCCTTAAATCTGTCTGGTTTGTTGATTTCGTTGTTGCTTTAATTTTAAATGATATTTTTCTGTTTACAAGCATGTTGTCTGTTGCTCTGGGTCAGGGGGAAAAAGTAGGTTCCAAACTGACTGACTGAATGAATAAAAACAGTTAAAAAGATTAAAAACAGAAACAGCTGGAGGAAGGCCTTTTCCTGGCGCTCCCCACAAATTCTCTCTGTGCTCTCGTCTCATCATCACATGCCCTTAGCGGGAAGACAAATGATGCCTTGACTTCTATTGACTGTGAAGAGACCACCCGGGTCAGAGGCAAGGAGATCTGGCGAGTCCAGCCATCCGAGAGAAGCCAGCCACACCTCATTAGTAAGCATGCAGGTAGTGGAGATTTTAGATTTGTTTCAGGCCCCACTGCAGAAGGTGCCCTGACAGCTTGAGTTATGTTGACAGGTTCCCCTCACAGGAAAGGAGTGTGTCACGCAGGAGAGATGAAACATGTTTCACTGTCATCCTCCACACAGAATAAATGGATGGCCTAGAATCTTTCCATCGGCAACATTCCCATCTGGGGGCAGAAAGGGGGGGGGGGAGAGAGAGAAAGGAGACTTGAGTTTGATGTTATAAATCACCATAATTTGTTACAATTTCCAAAGACAAATATGACAGGGTAGAATTACTTTGCGATGCTGAGACAGTCATTTGCAGAAGCCATAAAGTGTCAGTATAAATCTAAGGACAAGATATATTTAATCTGAGGAAACGGAGCACAACATCCCCTTGGTATCTTCTGTTTACAAAGAACTTAGCTGCACTGATCGTCGCGTTATTGCGAGTCGCTTCTTCTGTTTTTATTCTTCCAAATGAAGCCGCCTCTCGTGGGAGCACTATAACAACTTCTAGAGGATTCTCACAATCATTACCGTTAGGAAGGGAGAAAGCTCAACCCAAACATTTATGATGTCAACAGAGGAGGGGAACAGATCGCGAAGCTCAAAGGCATACAGTTCTGTACATGTTGAGATTGATTTTGGTCGTGGAGTGGGGCCCGGAAGGTGGGTAGATATTCTCTTACGGAACAGTATGTATTTAATCCTCTATTTGTTTTATTTCTGAAGTTCCGTGCTGCCTTTCTGCCCTCACAATGGCCCCCCAAGGAAGCCCATAACAATACAATATAATTTGCAATTAGCCAGGAAGTAAAATTCTTGTCTTCTTGTCATTCCAGCTTCAAAACTTAGCAAAAATAACTTTGCGAGAAACAGAAACCCAGCTTGAAATTGAAAATTATAGGTCTTGGCTGCTTTAAGTACCCTGATAAAGTTCAGGATTCAGTTAAAACTTCTTATCCTTTGGAGGAAGTTATTGCTTAATTGTGTTTATGGCTTGCCAAGCCCAACAAGTCCCATGAGCCATTGATTGATTGAGATTGAGATTTGCTAACAAACACCTTTTTTTAACAGGCATAAAACAAAACTCAGAGGTTTAACAAATGTCCAGGTGGACTACCAAATGTAAAGGTGATGACTTGCCATACAGGCCACAAGTTATGCAGGCCCAATACAGATTTTTCTTGGCACTAATGTTGAATGACTATTCAGGGTCATATAGTCATATAGATTTACATAATCACATGCTGAACCATTATACCCGCATACTGCACACCCTCCAAGTGTCCCAGAATTACAAAAGCCATCCCAGCTTCTGATTTGATCCCAGAATGTCCCTATTTCCCCTGCCAGTGCCACCACTGCCGAGCTTGGGGAGGCTGATGAGCCTGCACTTGTCCTGAGCCATGGCAACGGCAACAGTGGTGGCTGTGAGAGAGCATCCCATGGCCTCTCCATGGCTGCTGGTGCTGCCAGCTCCTCCCTTGGGCAACTCATAGTGGCTGCTGGAGAGCAGGCAAGGAGGAGCAGAGGCTGCCACTGCCAAGGTCTAGCCTTGTGTCTAGCCACTGACTCTGAGAGGCAGGCAGAGGGCAGGGCCACTCTGGGCGGGGAGAAAGGGGCAGCAGAGCAGGTCGGAGCGAAACAATACAAACTTAAAGCTTTTGCAGATGACCTAGTTTTGACCCTGCAGGAGCCAGAATCTAGTACGAAAAGAGTATTACAATTGATACAGGACTTTGGTCGGGTGGCGGGATTTAAATTAAACAAACAGAAAACCAAGGTGCTGGGAAAAAATTTGACAGACATAGAGTCAGAACGGTTTCAGAGAGAAACAGAATTAACTATGGTTAAAAAGGTAAAGTACCTAGGGGTAAACATAACAGCAAAAAACCTGAGTCTATTCAAGGATAACTATGAAAAATGTTGGTCTGAAATTAAGAGAGACTTGGATAGTTGGACAAAATTGAAGCTTTCTTTGTTAGGCCGAATTGCTGCTATTAAGATGAATGTATTGCCAAAAATGTTGTTTTTGTTTCAAACATTACAGATTGTGGACAAAACGGAGTGCTTCCGGAAGTGGCAGAAAGATATATCTAAATTTGTCTGGCAGGGCAAAAAGCCCAGAATTAAGTTTAAGATATTAACAGATGCGAAAGAAAGAGGGGGCTTTGCCCTGCCAGACTTAAAGTTGTACTATGAAGCCACAGCTTTTTGCTGGCTAAAAGACTGGCTACTTCTCGAAGACACTGACGTACTGGACCTGGAAGGTTTTAACAATGCTTTTGGTTGGCATGCATACTTATGGTATGACAAAGTTAAGATCAATAAGGCCTTTAAGAACCATATTGTCAGGAAAGCAGTGTTTAATGTCTGGACAAAATATAAAGACTTATTGGAAAATAAAACTCCAAGGTGGCTTTCACCTCTGGAGGCTAAGGCCCGAAAAAGACCCAATATGGAGGCCAAATGGCCAAAATATTGGGAAATATTAGAAAAAGATGGAGATAATTGGAAATTGCAGAGTTTGGAGAAAATGAAGGATAAGGTGCGAGACTGGTTACATTATGCTCAGATTAAAGAAGTTTTTAAAAATGACAAAAAGTTAGGGTTCCAGGTGGAGAAATCGAAGTTAGAAACAGAATTGTTAGAACCAAAGACCAAGGTACTATCTAGAATGTATAACTTGCTGCTAAAATGGAATACACAAGACGAAATGGTTAAATCGGCTATGATAAAATGGGCACAGGACATTGGGCATAACATTATGTTTGAGGACTGGGAAAGGTTGTGGACCACTGGGCTGAACTTCACCGCATGTAATGCTCTGAAGGAAAATGTTATGAAAATGATATATAGATGGTACATGACCCCAGTTAAACTTGCCAAAATATACCATTCGTCTGATAATAAATGTTGGAAATGTAAAGAAAATGAAGGAACATTCTTTCACCTCTGGTGGACATGCCCTAAGGTGAAGGTCTTCTGGGAAATGATATATAATGAGCTGAAAAAGGTATTTAAGTATACCTTCACCAAGAAACCAGAGGCCTTCCTTCTGGGTATTGTCGGCCAGAAGGTGTTAAAGAAGGATCGAACATTTTTTATGTATGCAACAACGGCAGCAAGGATTCTCATCGCAAAAAACTGGAAAACTCAAGATCTACCCACACTGGAAGAGTGGCAGATGCAGCTGATGGACTATATGCAACTGGCCGAGATGACTGGCAGAATCCGTGATCTGGGAGAAGAGAAGATGGAGGAAGACTGGGAGAAATTCAAGATGTATCTACAAAAACATTGTAATTTGGTTGAATGTTAAGAAGGATGCTAGATTATAAAAAACTGGCCACCACTAAACTAGATTTAAATTTGATGATAAGTGAGACTAAAGAAAATATAAATTTTTTTGGAAGAAGTGCTAGATTATATTTGAATGAGTGGACATGAGATTGTAAACAAGTTGATAATTTGTTTGGAAAAAATTTTAACGATGTAAATGGGAGCGGGAGACGTGAGGGAGTCCAAGGAAGTGATGAAATTGTTGTGATAGAAGTAAGATTGTTTATTATGTGTGCATTTATATTTAAAAACCTTAATAAATATTTATAAAAAAAAAGAAAAAAAAAGAAAGGGGCAGCAGAGCAGAGTGCAAGGAGTCTTGGTTTTTTATTATTATTTTAAAAATGCTTTGTGTGCCCATGTCTACTGTTTCCCCTTAAAAAAAATTATTGGTGTGGGTTTTTCTTTTTTGTAAATCTTCTAAAGAATAGAATAGAATAGAATAGAATAGAATAGAATAGAATAGAATAGAATAGAATAGGGATTAAGGGGTTTTCTCAGGACGGTGGAGGGTGTGTATCAGTGCCGGATTTACGTATAAGCTAAACAAGCTATAGCTTAGGGCCCCACTCTCTTGGGGGCCCCCAAAAAATTTAAAGGGGGAAAAAACCTGGATGTACATTTCCAAAATATAAGATAAAAAACAAAGAAAATAGAACCTCCATACAGCAACAGTGTTTTGTGTTGTGTAGGCTTCTATGATGTAAGTCATGGGCCCTGCCTGCTAGCCTGCTCCCTGAAATATCACTGGTTTGCTCATTTCTATATATAGGATGCCTACATTCTGCATGTGCAAATGGCTTTAGACACCTATTAGGTTCATAAATTACAGTATAGCATATATTCTTTTTTTCTTTTCCTTATTCTTTTTTATTAGTTATTTCCAAAAAAAAAGAAAAACACAAGGTAACACACAAATACAAAGAAAATACACAGAAAAGAAAAATTAAAAATAATAAACAACAATTATCATTTCCATATCATCCATATAACATAGTCGTCTCTTACGGGACTTCCTTCAGCCTGTCCGTAAATCATTCGAAGCAATAAATAAAATTACACATTTCATTACTTATATTGTCATTATACCGATTCCTAATTCCTGTTTGCTTTGCACAATAACTCTTAGTCTTTCACAGTGCGTCTCTAAATCCCTTTAGCGTTATTTGCCCTTCACTAATACATTCCAGATAATCTACATACTTTTCCCAATCTTTGGTGAACACTTGGTCTCTTATGTATCTAACTTTTCCTGTTAATCTATCCAACTCTGCGTAATCCGACAACTTAGATCTCCACTCCTCCACCGTTGGGGTTTCCCGTAGTTTCCACTTCTGGGCTAATACTACCCTTGCTGCCGTAACCGCATAGTATACCAATCTGCGATCTTCCTTTTTTATCTCTTGTCCTAATATCCCTAGAAGAAAGATTTCTGGTTTCTTTATGAACGTGTACTTTAATATCTTCTTCAATTCAGTGTGCGTATAGCATATATTCAACACAAAAAACAGCGACAATTTGTTGCTGACAAAGGGCAGCTGGACATATAAAGGGCCCCATTACCTTCAGTAACTTAGGGCCTCATCAAACCTAAATCTGGCCCTGGTGTGTGTGCTGTGTCCCATTGGTGTAATTATGGTGGCTCTCGCCCTTCTTCTGATAGGAAATGCTCTGGGGGGGGGGAGAAAAATGGGGAGTTGAGAAGGGTCAGTTAGGGGAGTAAGAAATGTCCCTATTTTCATCTGATGAATGCTGGAGGGTCTGGTACAAGTCCACTTCTTTCACTCTTCTTACATCTGGGAGCTCAGGTGTCAGGGAAGAGGGAGTTGTTGGGGTGGGAACCATTTGACCATTTTCCTGTTAAAAGGTCAACTCAGGGGGGCTTGAGGGGGTTGGGAGAGAGACGCTGCTGCCCTTCTGCAGAGAAAGAAATCCCCTCGGTTGTGTGCACTTGGTATTTATCGCAAGAGAACACAGAACTCCACAGAACTATTCAAGGACTCTCTCCCCATTCCTGTGATTTCATGAAACGAAATCAGCCGTTCAGATGAAGTGAGAGCTTTGTTAACCAAACTGTTACATTATTGTTAATCAGTATTGCATCCCCACCCCCCTGAGAGAGAGCATCTTGCCCATTACCCAATAAAATTAGAGACGGAGAGGAAGATATGGATGTAAAGATCTAATTTGGCCCCTATGCCAATCTCATATCCAAGTCTTACGTTTTCCTGCTTCTCCTCTAAATCCTCATTTTAGTTTTTCTACCCCTCTAAATCCTCACTTCAGCATGTCAGGAAGTAGATTTGAGTATTGATAAGACAGGGATGAAACGTGCGGTGGAGTTTTATACTATACTGAATAAATCAAACCCCAGAGGTGCTGTTACTTTTTTTTCTTTTTCTTTTTAATCCTTCAACATGCAAAAGTCAGACAGAAGTGATGAAACAGCCTCCCAGTCTCTTAGCTTGGAGATTGTGATGTGTTTATTCTGCTGCTTGGGAAGAAACCAGGAGGCACATTTTAAACGTGACACTGCAACAGTACCTTCAGCAGATGCTAACAAGAGCAGTGCAGGATTCCCCTCGCCTCTCCATGCTCCTCTCTGTAGGGGGCACCTTGTTTCATTCTTCGGAAAGTTGCTATTCACAGAGCAGAGCATCAACGTCAAAGCAGCTGCCAGAAGTTAGCTCCGCAGTTGTCTTCTTTCCTTTCTGTTTCTTTTCACAACAAGAAGCCTTCCGTTTACCCAATTCTTGCTAAGACGAATGACGAGGGCTCTTCACAGCCCATAGAGGGAATGTGTGCTTTTCTCTCTTAAGAGAGATCTCAAACCTGGTTGAGATCCTAAAAAGGAATGGGGATTAGTGAAAAGCATCATTGACTTGGATGAGGCCTTGTCATCCATTTGGCCCAGCCCCCTGCTTGAGGTGGGCAATTCACAGCTACCCATAGCAGGTGGTCACCCATCCCCTGCTTGAAGACCTCCAGTGATGGAGAGCTTTCCAACCCCACCGAGGTCATTAGTCCCATTGTGGAGCTGCTTTTACCATTTTGCTAAGATTTAGCTGAAATCTGGCCACATAAGGTTCTAAACAAGGAGCCTGTGTCTGTAGAGCAGACTTCCCATTTCAGACCTTCTCCTCCAATGTGTGAAGCCCATCACTGGAGATCCAGCAGTGGTGGTTTGTTCAGCAAGTATGACTCCACTCTCCTGCTCCTGTGATTCTAACGATGGCAGACTTGAACACCTGAATATGTCTGAAATGTGCCAGCATCACCTCCCCCAAATATTAAAATAACGCATTACTGTAAATCACAGGGACACTGAAACAGCAGCATAGGACAGCCTTTCTAAAACTTGAGTCCCCAGATATTGTTGGACTACAGCTCCCTTGCTGGCTATGGGTGATGGGTGTTGTAGTCCAACAACATCTGGGAAACTAAAGTTTGGAAAGGCAAGCATTGTAGGTTGCCTAATGCTAGATCAGTCCAAGAGCCCATCCAGCTCAGTATTGTCCACAATGACTGGGAGCAACTTTCCAGACAGCTAGTCTTTTTCAAAACTATCTGGGGGGATTCCAGGGATTGAACCTGGGACCTTTTGCATGCAATGCAGGTGCTCTTACCATTGAGCTATGGCTTTTCCTCGATCAGAGTTGGTCAACAACTGTAGTTGTTACAGGTGCTAAGAGTTGTTAGGAGGTCCCCTGTTACCCTCACCGAGCTTCAATACTTAGGACTTCCCTTTGAAAACGGATTGATGGTTAAACCACTTTGATCTCCTAACATCTCTGGGCACCCTTAATAAACTACAGCTCCCATACTTCATAGAATCACAGAATTGTAGAGTTGGAAGGGACTCCAAGGGTCATTAGGTCCAAAGCCCTGCAATGCAGGAATCTCAGCTAAAGCATCCATGACAGATGGCCATCCAAGGAAGGAGTCCACAACCTCCAGAAGGAGTCCATTCCACTGTCTATCAGCTCTTACTGTCAGAAAGTTTTTCTTGATGTTTAGTTGGAGTCCCCTTTCTTCTAACTTGAAGCCATTGGCTCAAGTCCTACTCCCCAGAGTAGTGGGAAACAAGCTTGCTCTATCTTCCATGTGATAGCCCTTGAGATATTTCAAGGTGGCTACTATATCTCCACTTAGTCTCCTCCTTTCCAGGCGAAACATATCCAGCTCCTTCAACCGTTCCTCATAAGGCTTGGCTTCTAGACCCTTGATCATCTTAGTTGCCCTCCTCTGCACACCTTCCAGCTTGTCAACATCCTTCCTAAACTGTGGTGCCCAGAATTGGTGTGGTGTCCAGGTGTGGTCTGACCAAGGCAGAATATGGTGGTACTATTACTTCCCTTGATCTGGACACTATACTTCTGTTGAGGGAAGCTATGACTGGTAACATAGCAATGAAATGTATGATGTCCAGGACTAACAGCTGTATGTGTGCAACCCCAACCTTCTTTCCAAGTCATCTTGCCTAACTTAGTTTCTCCACATACGCTCACCTGCTAATTGTCCCTCCCCCACCCAGCCACCCAGTGCTGACCCCTTGCCTTCCTTGCTTTGGCTTTCATCCCTCCAGGTTCGACACACCTTTTTCCTCGCAGGGACTGTGAGAAAAGCCATTTTTTCAACTCCATGGGAGGCAGCAGTAATCGCCAAGCAGGAGCCTCCCTGAGGTGAGGCACAGTTCTTAATGGAAGGCATTGAGGACAGCGGTGGCTTTATGTGGCACAAAATGCAACTCTTTCTAAGTGTCAGCTGGCCGGCCCACCGCTGTGCAAACCATTAACACTGCCATTCCCACTTCTCTACCCCTCAGGACTCAAACAACCTTTAGTTCGGTGTTTTCATTTTGGAAGGCGTCTTCAGGACTTCTAAACTATATATCTCTCTATATATATATAATATGGAGGGGGGAGGAGAGGAGCTCGCACACTTCCCTTTCTATCACCTTTTGGAAGCTGTTACTAAACAGTATAAAGCTTCTACCACTGTGGAAATGGTTTGGGGGCAATGTCAACAAGAAGGAGAGGGAGCTGCGAGAGGAACCTGAGAAAAGTACAGGAAACGCTGCAAGCTTTTTTCAGTCAGTCAGATTGAGAAATCTTTCTGTTGGTTGCAGGTTGCAGGTTGATGTTTATTTGAAAGGGAGGGAGGGAGGGAGGAAAGAGGAAAAAAGCAGGGATCCAGCTCACTGGAGAATTATTTTAGCTGCCCAACACGATAATCTTTTTGTGGTTTCAAATTCTTGCCATGCATTGCACATGGGTTTTTGTTGTCAGTTAGTTAGTTAGTTAGTTAGTTAGTTAGTTAGTTAGATTATCTCTACACTGCCCTGCATCCAGACAGATCCAGGACAGTGTGCAGGAACAATAAAACATGATAAAAGCAAAATGTAATCCATCAAAAGACAATGGAAACTAAAACAAGAACAGCTGAAACTGAAACCAAAAAGTCAGATCATAGACAAATGTAACCCCTTTAATATATCCAGTTAAACATAGAATTGTAGAATTGGAAGGGACCCTGAGGCTCACCAAGTCCAACCCAATGCAAGAATATGCAGTTGTCCCATATGGGGATTGAACCTACAACCATGGGGTTATCAGCACCACGCTCTAACCAACTGAGCTACCCAGGCTGCATAACCAGACACTGAACAGTGTGCAAAGCCAACACCAGTCAAGTCTCTCCAGCGAAAACATTCCAGACCTCTTCCAATGTTCAAGCACCTTGTGAAACTGTGTCAGCATGTCTCCTTTTCTTAGCTACATTTATTATTGTACATTTGGGGGTTGGAGGTAGCCATTTCCTTTAATGATTGTTTGGTTTTTTTAGAAAAATAGTTCTACTTTTAAACGAGAGCAGGTGTCTCAATTCATGGGGCACAGTGGAGTGAATCTAGATGGTAAGACCTTCCATCCCTTGCAGCTGAAGAAGTGGGAGGGTTGGATTAGCTTCGTTCTCTAATTTGCATCACTTTGGGAGCTCAGAGGACCCATCTACACTACAAGCATATACTGGTTTTATACCCAGCATGCAGCGTACAGCATACAGCAAACAAACACGGATACATACACACAGAGAGAGAATTATAGCTTGGTGAGGAGGTCAGTTGTCATGGACTTGATGGGCACAGAGGAATGGTGGGGTATAGATGGCTGTGGGGAGGCAAGGGATTTCAGTCTCAGCAACTGATCCATGGGGCAGGACTTACCAGGAATGCGCTGCTGTTCCTATTGTGCCTGACACTCCGCCAAGGCTCTGCTGATCTTTTTCTTGCTAGTAAAGAGTTATCTCCAACTTGCACAGTGTGATTTGCTGCCAGCTCACTCCTGACAGCAGTATAAGAGGGAACTGGTGGGGTTAAGCCCAATGATAATTGGAGTCAAAACCACTAAGCGGCAGAGCCAACTGATTCTAGTTTTGGCCTCATTCTCCACCATGCTGAGTTCTTGAATCTTGGAGCATTGATTTGGAAGGGAACACAAGGATCATCCAAGCCACCCCTGTGCAATGCAGGAATCTTTCACCCAATGTGGGGCTCAAACCCACGGTCCTGGGATTAAGAGTCTCATTCTCTACCAGCTGAGCTAACCTACAATAACAATACTGAGACAAAGAAGGAGGAAGATGGCCAGCCGTTCCATCACTGGACTGTAAGGAAATAGGAAGGCAGGCAGGTACGGTCTGGCTGAGGGCAGACTGAGGGCAGTGGGGCAGTGCCCCACTTGCTCTAAAGAACCAGCCTCCCCGACTATAACACAATGGCTTTTTGTTCTAGATCCCAAGAGGATGAAGTTTCCCTTGGGAGGTTGCTAAACACTTTGCTAGATCTCCCCATTAGCAAACATTCATGATGTTCAGCACACTTTATCATGGATCATTACTTCTTCACTTTCAATGTGTGTGCCAAGACCCCCTTTGCTCGGCAACGAGATATGCATTCTGAAAATAATTCCCTTACTCCTCAAACCTTTGATGTGCCTTAATAAACAATAAATCTCAATTGCTTAGTACCTTAAGCAACAGAGTTGTTTGCATTATAACACTTTAGAGGTGTAATTTGCAGTGTATGAAATGGTGGCTGGTGCCGGGAGTGGGGGCGGGGAAGAGTCCATATTACATTCAATACAGTGCTATCCTTGAGAAGTGAATGCTGTAAAGGCATTGATATATAATGCGGGTGATAAAGATTGGGAGTTGATGTATTTGTGAGGGACGGCAGAGGTGTATATCAAAACTAGAGGGCCAAGCTTTGCCGTAAATAACAATGGCATGCATTTGTGAGGTGGGCCTGGGGGACAGGTGGAGTAATATACCACCAGGGGTGTTTAAAAAAGAAAGAAAAGAAGTGTTCTCGAAAGGAATCAAATTGAATGCCCCTTTATATCTGCTGAGCAGCTACACCAGGAGCAGCTGGACTGCAGTGATCTCTCCACATAGTGAGAAAATGAGTTGTATTAGCAAACCAATAAAAGCTCAACTGGCAAATGAGCCTGTCTCTTCAAGGCCAGACTAGCCTTCTGTTGCAGCCGCTCTGATGCTGCTTTCTGAAGCTTCTCATCCAGGAAGCTCACTTGGCGAAGCACTACTGAAAGGAACGGGGGTCTTACATAGCTACCTTTCTTTTCAATGGGATCCATCCAGAATAACTCCCTGGAGGAGTCTGGTTTGGAGTGGTTGTGGGGGTGGTGCTTATTATTTATTTACTTATTACAGTGGCACCTTGGGTTAAGGACTTAATTCATTCTGGAGGTCAGTTCTTAACCTGAAACCGTTCTTAACCTGAGGTACCACTTTAGCTAATGGGGCCTCCCACTGCTGCCGCGCCGTCGCTGCGTGATTTCTGTTCTTATCCTGAAGCAAAGTTCTTAACCCGAGGTACTATTTCTGGGTTAGCAGAGTCTGTAACCTGAAGCGTCTGTAACCTGAAGCATCTGTAACCCAAGGTACCACTGTACATTCATATCCCAGCTTTCTTCCAACGAGCTCAATATGGCATTTATGGCTCCCCATTTTTATTCTCAAAACTTAAGTAGGTTACACTGAGAGCTTTATGGCTGAGTGGGAACTTGAAACCTAGCCTCCCAGGTCTAAGGCCACATTCACACCATTCATGTAAAGCACTATGATAACACTGTGAACAGTAATGGCCTCCCCCAGAGAATTATGGGAACTGTAGTATGCTAAATGCCCTCCAACATTCCACTGATTAAAATCAGGACACACGTCCTTTGGTGCCAAGCTAGCTGACTTGCATGAGCGCACGGCACCAAAAAACAGGACCTTCTGGGATCCAATCAGAAGCCAGGATGGCTTCTGTAATTCCAGGATGTCCCGGGAAAATAGGAACAGTTGAGGGGTATGTTGCTGGAAGGGTGCTGGAAGTTGTTAGGAGACCTGTATTTCCCTCACAGAGCAGCAATTTATGAAGAGGGGTTAATTCAGGGGTCAGCAAACTTTTTCAGCAGAGGGCTGGTCCACTGCTTTCCGGCAGACCTTATCGAGGGCCGGACTATATTTTGGAAAAAAAAATATGAACAAATTCCTATGCCCCACAGATAACCCAGAGATGCATTTTAAATAAAAGCACACATTCTACTCATGTAAAAACACCAGGCAGGCCCCACAAATAACCCAGAGATTAATTTTAAATAAAAGCACACAGTCTACTCATGTAAAAACATGCTGATTCCCGGACCATCCACGGGCCGGATTTAGAAGGCAATTGGGCCGGATTCAACCCCCAGGCCTTAGTTTGCCTGCCCACGGATTAATTGTTAAACCGCTCTGGGAATTGTAGCTCTGTGAAGCCAATGGGGGTCTCCTAAGAACTCTCAGCAATCACCATTGAATATATTTTACACTATTCTTTTAAAAAAATCTCCTTGCCTTTGTGCCTGTTTTTATGGTGTATTTTAGTTTGCTGTTTTGTTTGTTGTATTTGCAATTGTGTGTTGTTGTTATTTTAAAAAGTATATATTAAAGGCACTGGCTTCTGAATCATCCCAGTTCTCATGTGGCTGGAGAGACTACAGCCATTGCAATGCAAACCATCAAAGGATATCGTGGAAATAATCACAGTCAGTCTTGCAGCTCTTTCATACAAATGGCTTTTCATGTGGACATGAATGTTTTGGAAGCTGCCATCCAGGTGCTGCTTGTGTAAAGGAGAGAGGGGAAACCAGACTTTGTGTCAGCAATGGGATTTTTACTGGGGTCTTCTAACAACAAACCTACCTTTGTATCTGCTGAACTACACGGAATTTCGGGGGGGGGGGAGTGATGCCTCACACAATCAGTCCAGACCATAAAGTTGCTAGTTTAAATTAGGCATTTTTGGTGTTGCATTTTGTGTGGATGGTGGTAATGGGGTAGGGGGTAGCTAGGTGGCTTTCGAGGTCTCTATTCAACTCTATGTTGCTGTGTTTTCTGTAAAATATTAATATTTAGCTCAACCCTTCATGTCTACAAACTGCTTTTCAAATGCTAAACTCAGAAGACTCCTTTTCATTTACCCTAGGGGTGGTCATGTAACACAGCTGAGCGATACTAATTAGTAGGCAAATTAGATACCTTTATCTATATCTTTTCCTTATAGAAATGGCAGATATAATTTTGCAATTATCCCTCTAGGCCTCCAAAATGTCATTTTCATTAATTGTAGGCAGAGGAGGGAGCAGATTGAACATGAGTACAGATAGCTGCATGGGTGTATCGCGAAAGGCGATATCTATCAAGTAGCCTTTTACCCCTCCCGACAATCAAAACTTGTAGCTGACGTCGACCGGGGCCACAATATGAACACTTTATCTGCCTTGTGCTTCAGTGTTGATGAGGAAGGGATGCAACGTTCAGAGATTTCTAATTTCCCACACCACCAGCTGACAGCTTAACAATATCATATGCTTGGCGGTATACGGCTCCTTGCGGGAAATGTATTTTTGGAATGTTGGCGGTGTAAACAAAGGAGAGGCATTTCAATGTTCCACATCTCCATTAAAGCTACCTGTCAAACTGTGAGAATTAGAAGCTGCTGTGGACTCCCCTAAACTAGAGGTGGGCACAGTGGCAGAGCGTGGCAGAGCAGGGTGGGGGGCATGGCATATTGTGTCAAGTGTGAAACAGGACTCACCACCTCTGCTCCATACCCTTAAACGCATAGCTCCCCCCCCCCACACTAAGTCTCCTGGGAACGGTGGTTTGCTTGTTGTTGTTGTTTAGTTGTGTCCGACTCTTTGTGACCCCATGGACCAGAGCACGCCAGGCACTCCTGTCTTCCGCTGCCTCCCGCAGTTTGGTCAAACTCATGCTGGTAGCTTCAAGAATGCTGTCCAACCATCTCGTCCTCCGTCGTCCCCTTCTCCTTGTGCCCTCCATCTTTCCCAACATCAGGGTCTTTTCCAGGGAGTCTTCTCTTCTCATGAGGTGCCCAAAGTATTGGAGCCTCAGATTCAGGATCTGTCCTTCCAGTGAGCACTCAGGGCTGATTTCCTTCAGAATGGAGAGGTTTGATCTTCCTGCAGTCCATGTGACTCTCAAGAGTCTCCTCCAGCACCATAAATCAAAAGCATCGATTCTTTGGCGATCAGCCTTCTTTATGGTCCAGCTCTCACTTCCATACATCACTACTGGGAAAACCATAGCTTTAACTATACAGACCTTTGTTGACAAGGTGATGTCTCTGCTTTTGGTTTGCTTAGGGTTCTGGGAATTGCAACTTTGTGAAGGCAGTCATATGCTTTAACTGTGTGGTGCAAATGTCACCAATGTCTGTAGTGCTCAGGACTCTTCTCTCTCCAAACTGTGACATTCGTGAAAACCACCTAGTGCTGATTTGAAGACATTAGCATTTAGAATCAGCCTGGGCTCAAATGCCACCCTCCAGGCCTTTCTAACAGGCCATAGGGACTCTGACCTGGCTTCCGCACTAGGTCACACTTGTCAGCACCACACTTTCCCTGGCTGCTGATGCATGTTCTTAAACTGTGATGATGCCTCTTACTGGCCTAGATGGAGAGATGTGTGCATTCAAAACTCTGACTGATGGCAACCTACTGCACAAAAAATCTAAATCACAACTGCTGCTTTGCCCAGTGTGGTGTAGTGGTTAAGACTCGTAATCTGGTGAACCGAGTTCGCGTCTCCGCTCCTCCACATGCAGCTGCTGGGTGACCTTGAGCCAGTCACACTTCTCTGAAGTCTCTCAGCTCCACTCACCTCACAGAGTGTTTGTTGTGGGGGAGGAAGGGAAAGGAGAATGTTAGCCGCTTTGAGACTCCTTAAAGGGAGTGAAAGGCGGGATATCAAATCCAAACTCTTCTTCTTTCACCTATTGATGAGGGGAAAGAGGGTCAGGGGCTATATCCTTTGCCTCTGAATCGCTCCTGCATATTCTCTGTTTAATAAAGCAGCTGTCTCTTCTTCTCTTGAAGCCTGCTGTGGTGCATGGTTGACACATGACTAGGTGCACAAGGCACCCAGTTAAGAACATTGCATGGTGTCAGAGTTGGACCTGTTCTCCACTGGCAGCCCTGCAGAGTGGTTATGGCACAAACAGAGTCTCCAGCAAAGCTGGTGCTTCAGGGTAATGTAGCAAACAGCTGGAGAAAGGTGAAGCAGAGTTTGTAGCCCACAGCATTACTTGGGGTGCAGATATCAGGGATGGCAGGTGCCAAAGTTCCCTATTTCTGCATGTGTCTAGGGACATCTGAGGCTGATAAGCAAAATAGATCAGTTGTTACCAGCAAGTTTGAGGCCCTAGGGATTCCTATGGTCCAGGAAACCCATTTCTCAATCCCAGCTCTGACTTCACTCATTGGCTAAAATCACTGAAATGCAAGAGTAGCCAAGCTGTCCTTGTTTGCACATTTTGCTTCAAGAGGGTTTAAAGACTTACTTTTTTTGTAAATGAAATTTTATGGCCTGAGCCCACTGTTGGCATGGGCCATTGTTCCAATTGCATCTATTGTAGCATTGTTCCAATTGCACCATTATAAGCCAGTCACAGGCTTTGAAATATGGGCATTGGATTTTATGCAGGAATATGTCATATGGGCATGATAACATGATACTGTTAACATCAATAGGATTCCCCACTTGAGAACAGAGACACTGCCTGAAATTCATGAGCATTCAATGCAAGCAATCCTTCTACATTTCTTGAGATTTGTTTTCTGACCCTTAACAGTTATTCCACATCTATGGTTTCAGTGCTTTCTGTATAGCTACAAAACGATTCATTGCAGGAATCCACCCCTTTTATTGTGCTGCTTTTAAAAAAAATATGATATCCCATGATTTTGAGCAAAATAAGAAGCTGGCAATACATCCACTTGCTTCTATGCTGATTCCTTTTGTATTTGAGTGGGGAAACCATTTTATAAAGATAAATATGTATTTGAGGACTTTCCCAAGGAGAAATGGAAGGAAAGGTTTGCATCTGTCAAACATCTTCTCACAGATCAAAGTAGAGACAGATTAAACAAGAATCTGCTGCTAGCTTCCGCTGGATAATTATTAGTGCTGCTCTAAAAAATTTTACATCCGACCATTTTAGAAGAAAAATTGGACTTTTGATGAGACAAAAATACTTTTTTGGGGGGAAGGGAACTTAGCCTAGTGGTCTTACATATTTTTGTTCACATTGGTTTGCATCCCCAAGAAGCTGCTCTTCTCTGAGAACTCTTTGTTGTATGATCCCAGCCAATCAGGCATCATCATCATGATGTCATCATGCCACATGATGATGCCATAGCGCCACAAAGCCAGTCATATTTGTCTGTGTGATTACATCAATGTGAACTAATGAAGACCTTGCATTGCTCTCACTCAAGGGCAGGGGAAATGCATCTTCTCCACTGCACAGATACCCAGGCTACTGCTGCCTGCGTTGCCTCACTTTCACAAAGAGATGAGGTGAGAAAGTGGAAAGCATGAATTACTCCTGCTTCTTCCTTGTAATGATCTCAGGCAGGCAAGCAAGCGCCAATAAGAATGAATGAATCTCTGGCAGTTTTATGGTACGTTTGTTTACAATTAACACCCAGAGAGCAGTTCTGAGCCTGCCTCTCTTAGCTACGAGTTGGTCACTCTGAGTCTCCTCCCCTTTCGCAG
The DNA here is from genome assembly GCF_964252035.2 of Podarcis erhardii. Classification (NCBI taxonomy): domain Eukaryota; kingdom Metazoa; phylum Chordata; class Lepidosauria; order Squamata; family Lacertidae; genus Podarcis; species Podarcis erhardii. The sequence goes on along the minus strand of NC_138513.1, from coordinate 12,442,459 downwards.
CACGAAGGGCACCAAAGTCCAGTCCTTCCTCTCTTGTGCTTCCATCGCATTTTAACCCTTTCAGCTCTTCTGGTTTGGGGAGAAGGTGGGTGGACACTCCCCCCCCCGTCTCAAACAAAAAGCCCTCTAAATGCTGCCTCCCTCCTGCTTGCATAGCAACCCCCTCACTGCCATCTATCTCCCCCGCCCCCGCTTGTGAGCTTTCCAAGTCTGCTGCTCTATCTGAGTCTGGGAACTCTTAATGAAGGGGCCCGAACTAACCCACCCCTGCATTCCCTCATCTCCAGAGTCTGAGTCTTGCTCCCTCTGTAATGGCATTCTTTCATCTCTATAGTCAGACTCTTCCCAGGCGTTCGATTCGGCCACATCTCTGACATTCCTCCTCTGCATGTCCATACACCAAAAGCCTGATTTATGTATCTTGATCTCTCAGTGACTGCAACCTAAAGTGAGAACTTGCACATGTGATACAACACATCAAGCCCCACAGAAAAGGACTTTGATATCATTGCTCCAGCTCAGTGCCTTTCAGTGGAGACTGTTTGCACATTCAGCTGTGAGCTGAAGAAGAGTAATAAGTCATTAACCAACAAGTGATGAACATGAATGCATGAGCAAGCGCTTAGTTTCCCTTCTGCGCAACGCTTGGGATGTTGGCGACTTCCTGTCCCTTCCTTTTTGTTTACTGGATTTTCTTCCCCTGGTCCTGTCTTATTTGATTAGCGCAACAGATAGGACAGGGCCACTGAGAATGCATTGTACTGTCATATTCTCTGTGTGCAGTGGACAAAAGATTTTCCATTTCATACATCATTTACAGCCTTCTCTGGTGATTCCACAGAGCCAATGTATATCCCCTTAGTACACTGAGTGGGAGAAGGAGGCAACACACTTTTTCTTACTCTCTCTCTTTGACAGGCGCCCCCTAACCTTTGCCTTTTAGACAGGATGCCAAGGATCCCATCCATCAAGGAATGCAGCCAGGTAAACAATTATTTCAATGGATATTGCACAAGTTCCTTTGCAAAGCTGCCCCAGTGAAAATGCCTGTGGGTTGGGCACCAGCCAAGCCTGATGGATTGCGTGCAAAGAGTTACCTTCGCAGGCATATTTCATGAACGTTAAGGGCTAGATCACACAGAGGTAGGGATGGGGGAGGATTAAATCCAGTTCACATTTGAAAGCAAACCTATTTCTACACCTCCTTTTTTAAAATAATGATTCTTTGTTTCAGATTTATTTCAGAGAGCACAAGTCAATGATATACACATGAACCACATATAACGAAAACAGCACAACTACCCCACATGTTCAAGAATAGGAAATCACCACAGAAATGGTTAAAAGCCAAAGCTGCAGATCCTGGGGAAAGTTCTCTCATAGCTTAGTCCTCAGACTTTAGACCAACAGATGTCTAGGCAAGAGGTCTAATCAAGATGATTTGAGGGGGTCTGGAGAGCAAAGAGTTTCTTCTTTGACCTGCCACATACCATAAGAAGGGTTGCCACAAATTGGTCCATTTTTACTTATTTGCACTTTCTGAAACAATACGAGTACTGACAATAGAAATAGGTAGCATGGCCCATGAAGACGTTGGCAAACAGAGGTTTGGGATCAGGGCCAGATTTAGGTTTGATGAGGCCCTAAGCTACTGAAGGTAATGGGGCCCTTTATATGTCCAGCGGTCCTTTGTCAACTACAAATCATCACTAATTTTTGTGTTGAATATATGCTATACAGTGGTACCTCTGGTTACGTACTTAATTCGTTCCGGAGGTCCGTTCTTAACCTGAAACTGTTCTTAACTTGAAGCACCACTTTAGCTAATGGGGTCTCCCGCTGCTGCCGCGCCGCTAGAGCACGATTTCTGTTCTCATCCTAGAATCATAGAATCATAGAGTTGGAAGAGACCACAAGGGCCATCGAGTCCAACCCCCTGCCAAGCAGGAAACACCATCAGAGCACTCCTGACATATGGTTGTCAAGCCTCTGCTTAAAGACCTCCAAAGAAGGAGACTCCACCACACTCCTTGGCAGCAAATTCCACTGTCGAACAGCTCTTACTGTCAGGAAGTTCTTCCTAATGTTTAGGTGGAATCTTCTTTCTTGTAGTTTGGAACCATTGCTCCGTGTCCGCTTCTCTGGAGCAGCAGAAAACAACCTTTCTCCCTCCTCTATGTGACATCCTTTTATATATTTGAACATGGCTATCATAGCACCCCTTAACCTCCTCTTCTCCAGGCTAAACATGCCCAGCTCCCTGAAGCAAAGTTCTTAACCCGAGGTACTATTTCTGGGTAAGCGGAATCTGTAACCTGAAGTGTATGTAACCTGAAGCGTATGTAACCCGAGGTACCACTGTATAGTAATTTATGGACCTAATAGATCCATACACAACACAAAACACTGTTGCTGTATTTACAGTCATACCTCGGGTTACAGATGCTTCAGGTTGTGCATTTTCAGGTTGCGCACCGTGCCGAAGCCGGACGTACTGGAACGGGTTACGTCCAGGTTTCAGCGCTCGCGCATGCGCAGAACCACTAAATCACACTTTGTGCTGCGCAGAAGTCCTGTGCTAAATAATAGAGTACATAATAAAGGATACAGATCCTAACTTGAGGAAGTTCACAGAAAGAAGGCTTTTTGTCCCCTTTTCCCCTGCAGCTGCCTATGTCCTGCAGAAAGCCTCTTTGGGCATTCAGAGAGCCCCCCCCCCCCCGGACAACCTGGGATACGGAAACAGGGGTCTGTCAGGGGATGGATTGAATCCTCAGATAACTTAGGGAAGTTATCTCCCAATCACTTCCTCCCTCCTCCCATGGTCCTTTAAAGTCCAAAGCTCCTTTTTCCAGGGTGTCCTCCTTATCATGATCACACGTCCTTTCTTTTCCCTAGAGCAAAAAACTCACTTCCTCATGCTTTACTCAATTCTTTGTCTCCCCCACCTGTCCTTTCCTTATGGCTCTGTTTGCGTATCGAGACCCTGCAGCCACCCCCTCGTTGGAAATAACTCACACAAGGACACGGATTTTAGGTTTATGTTATTGGGCAAATTTTGGCCACAACTTTATTGAAATTACAGAATGTGAGCGGTATTGGCTTAGGCATTGATTGGGCCTGACTATATCTGACTCCTGCCCATTGTGCAGGAAGTCCCAGTAAGGGTAAGCCACCGGTAGGGGGAGCCCTGTCGATGCGAACCAACTCAAGCTCCCCCTGGTGTTCCCATCGGGGTCGTGTCAAGGCCCTAGCCCCACAACCAGGCTTCAGACTAGATCAACACCCCTGGATTCCTTTAACGGAATACCCTTAAGCATGGAGGGGTAGGCGATGGCCACACCTCACCTCCCCCACACAAGGTCAAACAATGCCTAACCGCAACCCTAACAAAGTTGTGACAATTGCTACGAGGTAGGCGAAAACCCTGACCTTTGGACTTGACATACCAACTTGCTGCCAGGTAGGCCCAGGGGTTCAGGACACTGGAGCCCAACAATGTATGGAAGGCCTCAGGTTCATCACTGTTCTAATGGCTTGCTTGACATTGAACCAAGGGAGTTTAAAATGGCACATTGTTCTTTTGCACTCTTCGTAGATGAGATCATTTCATTTCTAGAGCAATTGCTATGTGTTGCATTTGCAGTTAGTCTCTTCTCTCTCTCTCTCTCTCCCTCTCCACTCCCCCCTTATCTCCCATACTTTCTGGCTCCAGCCATGAGTGACATAGTCCCTCATGCGCTTGGCATTGAGGACTCCTAACTCTGAATTTAAAATGGCAGATAGGAGATCTTTCTCAAATGGTGGCTTGACTGACTGGGCCCATGCCTGTACACCTCACTCGGAGCCAAGTGGGCAGCGAGATGAAAAGGGGAGGAGGGAGGAGTGTGTCTGTGGGTTTTAAGAGATGAGGTGGCTCGCTATTTCAAATTAATATTGACTGTCCAAATACTCTGCCACTGCAAACTCCAAGCCTGAACAAATGTCTTATAAAGGCATTTTCCGACACTACATTTAGGTTCCCTGTAATGGAATTTTAATATAAACGCTTGTGAATTTAATATAAGTCTTCCCCTCCCTCCCCATCATGCACTTTATTGAAAATCGCACAGTGGAGTTTATATTTTTTGCATCCCCATCGGACTAGTGTCTATGGAAGGGTACTTTTTTTGCTGCTGCATGCCAGATGTTTCTGATGCTGACACTTGATAGGGCCTGAAGCCATTAATATATATTCCCAAACCACTTCTGAATGTTTGAATTGCAAATCCATATAGTGCAGTCTTCCTTAGCCATCAATTTCATGAGCTTAATGGGGGGAACCCTGTATATACCACACATGCTGATAAGCCGGATGGAAATCAATCCAATCCAATCAAAGCCAAATTCCTGTAGAATACCCAATGAGGTTTCACCTCGGCGAAGGTTATTTGTCCAGGCAAATTTCAACTCATATTGTGTTGAGTTTGGAGGCAGGCGTGAAAACAGTGTGAAAGTTTTCTCAAGCCAGTGATGAACTGATGGTGATGCTGAAAATATCCTTGCGACTTTCACAAAAAGAGCAGGAGAATATTCCCCCAGACTGTTCCAGCAACAGTTCAGTGAGAACTGTTATTTCTAGAGTTGCTTGACCATTCATCCACCTTCTCTCCGTTAGCAGCATAGCCTCCCCTTTCTCCACAGAACATTTATGCAATCACTCTACAGTTGTCAATACACAGAAGTACAGTGGTACCTCGGGTTACAGACGCTTCAGGTTACAGACTCCACTAACCCAGAAATAGTACCTCGGGTTAAGAACTTTGCTTCAGGATGAGAACTGAAATCGTGTGGCAGCAGCGGGAGGCCCCCTTAGCTAAAGTGGTACCTCAGGTTAAGAACGGTTTCAGGTTAAGAACGGACCTCCAGAACAAATTAAGTTCTTAACCCGAGGTACCACTGTATCAGTGGCGTAGCGTGGGGGGCAGGGGGGCAGGCCGCACCGGGCGCAACATCTGGGGTTAGGGCAAATCCACGGGTTAGGGGGCGCAAATTACTTGCCTTGCCCCTGGTGCTGACAACCCACGCTACGCCACTGCACTGTATTTTTAGTTATTCAGCCCATCTGCCTTTTAACTGGTTAACAGCACTGTCTGTCACATCTAGGGATGGAGGAGAAATTTGGTCATGTTTGCACTGAACTTGCATAATTTGTAGTTCTTGAAACAGTATGCAAACTGAAAAACATTCTCCAAATGTTGCATTCCCCAGTCAAAAAATGTGTACAAAAGTGACATATATTAGGTGAAGGTGTGCGTTAAAATGCTTTTTTTAAATAACATCTTAAAAAAAGCATTACATTTGGGGAAACTGCTTTTGAAAATGTGCCTATTAACAGAAATGTGCACTGAAATTATTTGCCGTGTTATACTAAAAACAAATGTTTCAAACCAACTTAAAATGACGATGGATTTACTGTGATCATAATTGTGTGCATGCACACTTCTTCAGATACCTGAAGAAGTGTGCATGCACACGAAAGCTCATACCAAGAACTAACTTAGTTGGTCTTTAAGGTGCTACTGGAAGGAATTTTTTTATTTTGTTTTGACTATGGCAGACCAACACGGCTACCTACCTGTAACTGGAATCATAATTGTGGTTACCTTTCTGAGATAACTATAGTTTAATAAACAAAAGCAACTCTCACTGTCAGAAAGAATTGCAAACTTTACATTAACATTAACACACCTGAATTATAATATTCGAAAGACCACCTTGCCCCATATGAAGACGCACAATATGTAGGTTCTGCTTCCAGGGTCCTCCTCTGGGAGCCTCTACTAGGAATGTTTAGGTAGGGAGAAACCAAGAAATGGACCTTTTCCGTGGTGGTACCCTGAGACAGATTCAGAAGGTATAATTTAGGAATTCAGGTTAAGACCTTTTTATTCTGCAAGGCTTTTAATGGGTGACCAGTAGCTGCTGTGGTTATTGATCAATGTCTGATTTTGTCCAGTTGAAGCTTCCTTCACTCATTGGTGCTCTTGATTGACTGTTCTTATTGAGACGGTTTTTAAATTTTTATTTTAAGAAGCTGAAATATATGCACATTTTAAACAAATACATAAATAGCCTTTAAAATGAACCAGCATGTCCTTATACTCTAAGTCCCACTGATTAAAATTGTTCCTTACTAGCGCAAAGTCTCATTGAGTAAACCAATTAAAGCCTATAGCCCTAATTTGTACACAAACAAGTAAAGAAATAAAAATTGCATCCCTTACCCAATTTAAATGTGTGCTTAAGGATGCAGAATATGGTTCTCAGAGCTAATCATCATGCTAATCCCTTAACAGGTCTGATATACTCTTCTTTCTTTGGCGATCACTCGTAGCGGTTTTAACAATGAGTCTGTAAGTGACTGTGAAGGCCAATTCTGGATCCACACGTCCTTCCACAGTGGGGACATTGGTTTCCAGGCAGGAGTTGATCACGGTGTGGATTTGCCAAGCATGCCTTGCCTGATATACTACAAGAAGCTAAAGCACACCCTGTTACCTGAATAGGGTTTTTTAAAAAATTGAACTTCATTTTTTCAATCATACATTGTTCTGGTTGTTTCCATTTTAAAAGTGATACACAAATAGTAAATAAGCATCCTGGGAACTGAAGTCCACCCCACACAGAACTACAATTCCCAGCATCCTTAAATTACAGTTCCCAGGATTATTTGGTGGAATCTGTTTGCTTTAAATGGATGGTGTGGGTGTGAGCAAATTGTGACACTGAACTCTTAGCTTTGTTTGCTGGAGTGAGGAAATGACATAACGTCACAAATTCTCTTTTACTTCACCTTAAGGCGGGGGGAGGAAGAACAGAACATAGGGGCTACTGTTTTCAGCAGTGGGCCGCAAGCTGTCTTTTGAATGTTTTATCTGATATTGTAATTCTTATGGGTTCTATCCAGCGCTAATGGACCAAAGTTAGTCTTAGCCATTAATTTCAGTGGGTCTACTCTGAGTAGGACTTCATTGGCTAGCCCTCCAACCAACGAGATGATGTTCCACATCCTTGGTTCTTAGCTAATGTTCTGCATCTTGCCTTGTTGTTGTTCTAATCTTGGGGAACTTCCTGAAAAGTGCAGGTTCCTGCTGAAGACCTGTGTTGTTGTGGTAACTTACAAATCACTAATGAAGCTCAACCTTCTAAACAAATCTCAGTTTAAATCATCATTTTAATAATAATAATAATAATAATAATAATAATAATAATAATAATAATAATTTATTATTTGTACCCCGCCCATCTGGGTGGGTTCCCCCAGCCACTCTGTGTTGTTGTTTTTTAATAATATTTATTAGAAATTTCCAATTGCAAAAAAAATAAAAAGAACAAAACATCCCAATTTAAAATCTTATTTTCAATAACATCTTTCCAGGACTTCCCCTCCCCTCCCCCTCTTGTATTTCAATTCTTACAAATGAATTCAGCAAATTCTTATCCCAGATTTTGAACTTATTATCATTAGCCCAGTTTTAAAAATATTTTCCCATCCCCTAAAATCGACCTGTTCCCTTCCGCGCGTTCCCTCCTTTAATATACAATACAGATTAAAATAATCAAATATAATTAATTAAAATAAGATTGTAAAATATAATTAAGATAATCAAATATAATTTTACACCCTTTGGATTCCAAATTTCCCTCCCCCCTTTCCCGGTTGCGTTCCCAATGTTCATCAACGTCTGATGTCTTCCTGGAGCTCCCACATCTATCTAGGCCATAGTCCTTTACCAGTCATCTTTAATTTCGAATGTCCAATCTTGGAAGGAGTCTATCTCAAAAAGGCCCATTTCTTCCATCCAGATTTTTATATTTAGGAGTAAAAACTCCAATTTTATTTCTTAGACTTTTCAAATCTGGATGTCCCAAATGTTCCCACTTCCAACTTTATCCAATTCTTGTTGTTCTTGTTGTTCTTGTTAATCCCTCTCCTCCTTTTTTTTTTTCCTGCTCTCCTGCACAAATGTTCTAATTCCAAAAGCTTCTAATTCCTCTGCAGAGGCTCTGTTATTCAGGAACAAAACATTATGCCAAGTCCCTTCCATTCTTCAATAGATAAATCTATTGTCTCCTTTAGTGTGTAGACCTCTGTAGACAAAATAGTGTTCCATTCCTGCAGTTTCCCAGGAGATAAAAAGTTCTATTCAAGTTCCAAGCCAACAATACTTGTAATATCCCTCAGCTCCTCTAGGTGGATTGCAATAACTCAGTTCCCTTCCAGATCACGCCCACCAGTCAAAATAACTTGTTATTCCTTGTTTTAAGCAATTTGTATCCAATTTATAACAAATGTAACCGGCAAAGTCCTCGTAACAAAGTTCTCATTTTTGTTCTTCCGCTTTGACAGCTCTTTGACAGCTGTCAAAAACCTCTCTTTCTCTTCTCCCGGCGCTCTCACAGATCGCTCCCAGGATTCCGGGGGGGGGGGTTGCTTTTTAATTCAATTCCACTTTTCTCCTCCAGCTCAGTCTTATAATTTTCCATCGTGAAGTTAGTAACCTTGTCAAAATAGGGTTGCGCTCGATCTTAGTTGTCAAATCCTTTACTTTAACTCCTCTACGACGGGGGGGGGGGCTGACTTCCTTTTTGCACCTCCCCCGCTCGCTCCGAATTTTTTTAAAAAAATTTATCCCCCTTTTTAGTCCAGGTTCCAATTACTCACGGGTTATTCTTTTAAGTCCAAATTTTCAATAGAAGAAGTCAGCGCTCTCCGTCGAATGGCATGCAGCTTCGCTCGGCAGGGGAAGCGGAGGACTCAAAGCACCCCCCCCCCGTCACCCGTTCCGCAGCCTTTAAAAAGGCTCCTTCGCGGGTCGGGGGGGCGCAAAAGGTGCCAGCCGAGTCACCATGTCCATGGGTTTCAGCGCCCATGGTTTTTGAGGGTCCCCGCGTCGCCGGCGCAGTAGGACCCAGCCCCTGCCGAGCAGGCTCCCTCCGGAGCTCGGAGGGAGTCCGCCATTCGGCGATGGCGCCAACCCGGAAGTCCTCCCCCAGCCACTCTGGGCGGCTTCCAACGAAGATGAAAAATACACTAAAATGTCACATATTAAAAACTTCCCTGAACAGGGCTGCCTTCAGATGTCTTCTGAATGTCAGGTAGTTGTTTATCGCTTTGACATCTGATGGGAGGGCGTTCCACAGGGCGGGCGCCACTACGGAGAAGGCCCTCTGCCTGGTTCCCTGTAAGTTGGCCTCTCGCAGTGAGGGAACCGCCAGAAGGCCCTCGGAGCTGGACCTCAGTGTTCGGGCAGAACAATGGGGGAGGAGACGCTCCTTCAGATATACTGGATATACTTCAGGTATATAAAACTTTAAGAGGGAAATACAAATGCATGCATTAAAATACTGCGCGGGGGGTGGTGGAATCTATTTAGGAGTCCTTTGTTTTCACCAACACTCCCAAGTATTCAAAACCCAAAAGAAATATCAGAACAGCATTTGTTATTTAAAGGACTTGCAACTTCCACAAACAGGTTTGCACTTAACACTGAATTTTAGGCATGTGGTTCATTGTAGCAGATTGAATACCCGCCCCCCCCCGCCCCCACGCACAATTCTGTTCGGTCATTTGTTTCATTGGTCATTGTCATCCCTTCCGGTGTTTTGCGAATGTTAACCTTGCTACTGTTGATATATAAAGATCTGGTTCCTGAATATTTATAGAAGGTATATCTTTTGTGCCATTGAAGAGGGGGAGGAGGGGACCAGGCAGCAGCCACCAGTCTTTCATTTAACATGTTGCTCCATCTTCTAAAGCTATTTTTATATATCTGCATATTTTAGCCAGAGACGCAGCTTAGAAGTCTTAAAAGAAAACCATCCATGAAAAGTAGGCTTAAATGGGATTCATGACTCAGTTCCTATTTCATCATTTTATACAATTCAGGTGCTTTGTTCCATTTTGCAGCGAAAGGGAAGGAAACCTACAACTTTAGAAATCTGAAATCCCCCAAGTCTGACTCTTGACAAAACAAGTTAATAAACAAGGTGGTATCAAGTGTCTTCCTTAGTTTCCTTTCAAGGTTTGGGGCTATGTTTTTTTAAAAAGCGTATTTGAAAAGATATGTATGATTCCCAGAGGAAGAAAAGGAAGGCTACAGCAAAAAAAACCAAACCCCAAACCAAACCTTTTTTGTATTTAAGTGCCATTTTCCTCCTATACAGTAGATCTAGTTGTTCTTTCTGCCCCCCCCCCTTTTGAATTTGAAGCCCTTCACTGCCCATAGAGATTTAACGACTGGTTTTGTTCTCTGAGAAGTTTATAACCAAATGCTTGCTATTGTAGGGCTTCAAAAAGAAACCCACCTTTTTCTCAGCAGTGCTGTATCAGTAGCAGTGAGGCTGGTCTCCTTGCAAAGATTAAAGTCCTGGCTGTGTTTGGATATGGCACTAAAATTGCCATCAGTGCAGGTAAATTCTTAGATGATCTAAGACAGTTTTCTAAGGCTGCAATCCCAACCTCATTGAATTCAACAGGAGTTTATTCTGAGTAAATTTGTTTAGGCTTGCAATGAAATTCCCAAAGAGGGGAAGCAAAAGATTCATTGCACAAACTTGTATCCTGATGTTGTTGCATGTTGGGATTAAAGATGGGTCTGACAAGACTGGAGACCACTAGCTTATATGAACTGAACTCAGTGCCACCATTTTCATAGGTTGTATCATGTCATGCCTGTTGTCTTTGTCCATGGAGACATCACCTTGCCAACAAAGGTCCGTAATGTTAAAGCTATGGTTTTCCCAGTAGTGATGGAAGTGAGAGCTGGAGCATAAAGAAGGCTGATCACCGAAGAATTGATGGTTTTGAATTATGGTGCTGGAGGAGACTCCTGAGAGTCCCATGGACTGCAAGAAGATCAAACCTATCCATTCTTAAGGAAATCAGCCCTGAGTCCTCACTAGAAGGACAGATCCTGAATCTGAGGCTTCAATACTTTGGCCACCTCAGGAGAAGAGAAGACTCCCTGGAAAAGACCCTGATGTTGGGAAAGATTGAGGGCACAAGGAGAAGGGGACGACAGAGGATGAGATGGTTGGACAGTGTTCTCGAAGCTACCAGCATGAGTTTGACCAAACTGCAGGAGGCAGTGGAAGACAGGAGTGCCTGGCGTGCTCTCGTCCATGGGGTCACGAAGAGTCAGACACGACTAAACAACTAAACAACAACAACAACAACATGTCATATTCCACCCTTAAAAAATTTTCTTGAATGGTTGCTGTGGTTGTTCCATTTACATTCCATCTTTCCTTCAATAAGTTCATGCTTTCCCTCCCCCACTACTTTATCCTCACAACTGCCCTGTGGGGCAGGTTAGCCTGAGGGGGGCGGGAATAACTGGTCCAAGGTCTCTCAGTGAGCTTCTTGGCCAAGTGTGGATTTGAACTTGGGTCTCCCAGTTGTTGTCCAGCAGTCTAACCCAGCAGTCAGCCCTCCGCATGTTTCGGGACTACAACTCCCATCATCCCTAGCTAACAGAACCAGAGGTCAGGGATGATGGGAGTTGTAGTCCCAAAAATATCTGGAGGGCCGAGTTTGCCTATGCCTGGAACCACTACGCTACACTGGCTACCTGATAAACCTAATGAATAGATGTGATTCTTCCTTCCCCTCCCCATTGCCACACACATAAAATAAGGTAACCTTCATGATGTGGTAGGTTTATTAAAAGCAAATAGTCATCTCAAGCTACAAATCCTGTGGACTACAGTGTTTTGAGTAAATGACATTTAGCAACTACATAGCTCTAATGGTAAAGAAAACAGAAGGTGCTCTGTACTTAAACTTCCATCCCAAAGTGAATATCATTTTCAATATCCTGGGTGTGAGGGGAGGAATTCATCGAAGTGTTTGCGCCTTTGCAGATTTACTCAGAAATAGTTAACGGCAAGAAAACATTGGGCTAAATTTATTGGTTATCGTCTCTCGCGATTGCATAAAGTGTGCCGGGGGAGGGACATTAAGAGGATCCCTCCTTCAGAATACTTTATCAGGCTCCAGAATGGCATAATCTCTGACAGTGAGGAAATAAAAGCATATTAGTGACCCCCCTGATGAAACGTGTTTACAAGCAAAGTCAAGGAGATGGATCATTCTATCTGTGACATTTCAGGCCTACATAGTGGCTGCCATGAGTCACAAAAGTATGTGGGCCACCTAATGTGTGGGGAAAGGCACGGGTCTGAAATGGGATCTGGTAATTAAGCACAAACCACTTCAGCGGGGGACACCAGTCTCCCTTCTGGTACATGTTGTACATTAAATTCAGATGGTTGGCACCAGAGGGTACCATTTAGCAATGGTCAAAACATCCAGTTTTTGTAGCCCTTTCCTTCTCCTTCTCATTTTTAAGTGCCACACTCCACATTTCTCCCTCAGTTTGCAAGTTTACTTAAATTCTCATGGGGACTTTTTTAAAACCTGCATTTTAGGGTGCATTTCTCCTAATAACTGCATTTTTGCTTGCAATTTTACTAATGTATACATTGTTGCAGTGCCTCCTAATGGTCTCTTGCATGTTGCTTTCATAGTCATTTTCATGCACACTTTCTTCTAATATATGCATTATTTCATAGATATTGGTTTGTTGGAGAAGAGCATTGCCTTGCAAAATTCAGAAAAGCACAAACCTCTGAGGATAGCTGGACTACCTTTCATGTGTTGTTTCATGAAAATGCAAATTGAAGCAAATCCCATAAATAAATAAATAAATAAATAAATGTACCCAGCCTATCTGACTAGGTTGCCCCAGCTACTCTGGGCGGCTTCCAACATATATAAAAACATTATAAAACATTAAGCATTAAAAAAAACTTCCCTATACATGGCAGCCTTCAGGTGTCTTCTAAAGGTTATGTAGTTACTTACCTCCTTGGCATCTGATGGGAGGGCATTCCACAGGGCAGGCGCCACAGCTGAGAAGGCCCTCTGCCTGGTTCCTAGTAGTATGTCCTTGGGTAGCTGGGGCCAAATGTAGAAAGCTGTCAGTATCTCTTGAAACTGTATCTGTGTTGGATAAGGGAAGATGTAGCCCAAAACACCTGGAAGGTATACCAGGGTTGGGAAGGCTGCAGTACAGTATATACAATCAGTGGAGGCTGTTGCCCATGGGTAGGCAAACTAAGGCCCAGATCCGGCCCAATCACCTTCTAAATCCAGCCCGCGGACGGTCCAAGAAGCAGCATGTTTTTACATGAGTATAATGTGTCCTTTTATTTAAAATGTATCTCTGGGTTACTTGTGGGGCATAGGAATTTGTTCATTTCCCCCCAAAAAATATAGTCCAGCCCCCCACAAGGTCTGAGGGACAGTCGACTGGCCCCCTGCTGAAAAAGTTTGCTGACCCTTGCAGTGTTGCCCATTAGGATTGGTGGAGCAGAAGGCCCACCCAACAGTAGGTGGAGCCAGAGCCAACGGTAGGCGGAGCCAACTAAGTCTCGTTTTGTCCCCTTCCTCCTCTCTGCCAAGTTCCAGAGCAGGAAGCTGGAAATAGGTAGCTGATAGGCAGTGCCACCCCCTGGGCTGGTTGTCTGGAAAAGGCAGAAAGGTGGAGGCAGACTGAGTTTGGTGAGACAGTGCCCTTTAGCCTTAATGGGGCAGCCTCCAGTGTATACAGTCCCCATGATACGAAGGAAAGAAGGAGAAGGGTGAAGTTGTATGGCTATGATAACATAGCCAATGCACAAATACTAAAATGTGTGACAGACTCAGGGGTGCTGGGGCTTACCAAAGACAATTTCCCACAGCCTGCTCAAAAGCTTCATTAAGTGTCTGGCTGGCTATTGGCCCCATTTTAATCAGTTGCTGGATATAATGCAGGTGAACTACCTGAATGTCATTTCCAGCTTCTGATGCCAAGCGTCTCTTTGAAGCTTGCCTCTCTGTTTACGTGCATCTTACTGCCTGCAGAGATGCGCCGACATGAGTTATAATACATCGGAACGGATCCAAATGGGCACTGGGCACCACCTCTTACAATCTTTTCCCTTTTTCTCCTTTCCAGTTTAAACAAGAGGGGAGAGGCAGTTACTGGAACTAGGAAATAAATGTGTGATATAGTGGGAACTTGTCAGGGAGGGCGGGGGAATAAAACGCCAGCAAGGGACAGATAAGGGGAAATCAAGAGCTTTGTTTAAGAGCCCAACTCAACAAACCAAGCATAAAATCCTTCCTCTAACCTCCAGAGAAGGTGGGCAGAAATTAGAGAGATCAGTGAAGCACCACCTTTGCCTTTTGATGCCGAGACTGTCTCAGAGCTGCTGGTTGTAAAGGTGGAATCCTAGAGAGGAAGAGGGGCTGTAATTCAAGGTGAAGCCCAAGTATAGCTGGACATGCTTGTGGTATGACTCTTTAGCAGGGCAAACCACTTAATTTCTTTGAGCTTCAGAGGATCCAGAACAGGTCAAAGTGGAATGAATAGAGCTGGCTGGCTTGTGTGAATGGACATCCTGAGATAATGAAATAGCAGAATTCAGGAGGCAAGGGTGGACGAGTTCAGAAGGAAAATGGTTCGTCTTGGTGAAGAATACTTGGAATATTAAGATATTGTTCCACTTTAGCTTGGCTGCAGAGATTTCCCACTGCTTCTAATTTCAGATTGCATGAAGTGAAAGGTATCAGTTCCTCAGACCTAGGAAAGGGTTGATGGATAAACCCTAATGGAATGCCTCTTTTGGTATGAACATGCTGAGACCCCATGGTCATCAGCTGAGGCCCTCTTCCCAGTGTATATGAAGGAGCATCTCCATCCCCATCGTTCAGCCCGAACACTGAGGTCCAGCTCCAAGGGCCTTCTGGCAGTTCCCTCACTGCAAGAAGTGAGGTTACAGAGAACCAGACAGAGGGTCTTCTTGGTAGTGGTGCCCGTCCTGTGCAACGCCTTCCCATCAGATGTCAAGGAAATAAACAATTATCTGACTTTTAGAAAACATCTGAAGGCAGTCCTGTTTAGGGAAGTTTTTAATGTTTTATGTTTTATCGTGTTTTTAATATTCTGTTGGGAGCTGCCCAGAGTGGCTGGGGAAACCGAGCCAGATGGGCAGGGTATAAATATATTATTATTATTATTATTATTATTATTATTATTATTATTATTATCCCCTCAGAGAGAGGTTTGTAGAGTGGTGATGTGGGAGAGGGCCTTTTTGGTTGTGGCTCCTTGTCCGTGGCATGCTCACTCCAGCAGGGCCCATCTGACACTCACAATAACATCTTTTCGGCACCAGGTTCAGACCTACCTCTTCTCCCAGATATTTGATTGAGTTCATTATCTTGGCCCATATACTGTGAGGCTTATTTTTGTTGATGTTTTACATTATTTTGGTGGGTATTGTTGTGGGTACCTATTATTGACAGTTGCATTATTATTATTTTTTAAAAATGCATTTACTACATCTTCTGTGAGTTGCCTTAAAGACTGTGGTATATGAGGCAACAAATAAGTTATTGTTGCTACTAGTTGCTACTAGTATTTTAGATTTTGAAAAGTTCTGCCTTTCTATAAACTACCAAGGAGGGAGCACAATGAATCTTGAGGAATGGAGTTCCAAAGAGATGTTGCCACCAGTTCCCAGTCATCCCAAGTCTTAACACTGGCCAAAGAAGGGACCCAAATAACTTGGAAAATCCCATTTCATACCTTCCAAACACCTCTTTCAAAGGCTCCCAGAAAATCCCTAGAACCAGAACCATTGCCAAAACCAATTTGGTCCCCACATATGAGTACAGTGGTACCTCGGGTTAAGAACTTAATTCGTTCTGGAGATCCGTTCTTAACTTTAGCTAATGGGGCCTCCCGCTGCCGCCACGTGATTTCTTTTCTCATCCTGAAGCAAAGTTCTTAACCTGAGGTATTATTTCTGGGTTAGTGGAGTCTGTAACCTGAAGCGTCTGTAACCTGAGGTACCACTGTACTGAAAGCTGCCTACATACTTTCAGAATATGATTTCATAAAACTGAAGGATAGAGACCCTGGTGGCTCAAGGGATTTGCCTTGGTTTTTTGGGATAGCATAGGACCTTCTGTTCGATGTTATGCCATGTCTATTCCCCTGCACAACTGCTGTTCAGACTTTGAAAGTGCTTACATTACGAGCTTGAATCCGAAGCCCTGAAGCTGGTAATGAGTTAGATTCAGGCAGTCTGGTGGGTGCTGCCAAGCTGAAAAGAGATCTGAGCAGTCGGAAGTGCTGAGATGCCTGTGAAGAAAGATACTCTTGTTACTTTTTGCTTGAGAAGGAAGATAATGCAGGCTCCTTGCGAAGCTAAGCTGTATGCACTGCAGCTCCTTGATTCGATAGAAAATAATTGAATTGAATTGGCCCTGTATTTGCTGGAGGTGGACATGGGATGGAGCGATGAGGACGGTGGACATAAGAAACACTACCTGCCCTGCATATTATGGTCCAAAGTAAACATGGCGTTAGAAGCTCCTTGCTCAGATTCCCCCATGCCTTTTTTAAAAAAAAATAATAATAATAGTGGTCACAAAGGAGAATGGGAGTCATGATTCAGACTGGAGCCATGGAACTGAAGGAGGGTTGCTTTCCCAATCCTAATTCCCTCACCCATCCACACAGCAGCTCTTTGCCTCATGGAGAAAACTTACAGGGCCTGTGTGGTGCTGGTAAGATTCTCTCATGGGGCAAACAACAGCTCCAGTGAGGCAATTTGGATCAGGAAAACTCTCCTGGGCAAAAAGGGTCACACACCCCATGTCTCCTGTATTACGAACCTGATTCAGATCTGCAGCTGCCAGTAGCATTAAAAAATAATAATAAATAATGAGATATCTGATCATGGATCTCCCAACCATATCAGGTCTGATTTGGTACTTTGAATATGAAGGGACGCAGGTGGCGCTGTGCTTCTTGGGCTTGCCAGTCAGAAGGTCAGTGGTTCGAATCCCTGCGACGGGATGAGCTCCCACGTGTGTGTGTATGCAAATCCGCCTGGGGTGGTGGTACCAAACTGGGTCCTTGACCTGGGTGAAATAAAGCCTAGTTTTGTCCCTGCCCAAAGCATTGTTTTTGGTGTGCAGGCCTCAGATTTTCCACTTCTGATCTCAAACCAAGAAAGTGTGGCTCCTGGTTCAGACATACTTATTTGCAAGATTAATCAACCAAGGTTTTTAAAATCAGGCAACAGCCCTAAGAAAATATCCAATGATGTTGTGGGAAACTGCTTTTATTTATTTATTTATTTTTAATTATTATTAAATTGCCTGATTCCGAGAGCTTTAAAACCTGAATGTTTTGTGCCATTGTTTTGACAATCTTTTTTTGAACGGCGCCTGGTAAAAGGAATTTACCACAAGGCAGCCAGTAAGGAGTAAGTTTGTAGCGGAATGAGGAAAGAACTTGATCTCTTTAGGAACCTTTGCAAAAGGGAAAAGGAGTACTGTATCCTACACTTTCTGTCATTAATAGTTCACCAACGTTTTTACTTATGAGCTGTCAGTAGAAACATCGTTAAAATAATGGTTTGAAATAATTCATTCATGTCTTAAAGCTCTCCGAGTCTCTGAGCTATTTGCTATTAAATGGTTGGAGATAGATCTTCTGCACTAGAAAAATAGTCTTTTAAAGGGAACAGTTTGGTACAAAAAAAAGTTTTATACCTGTTATGATTTGTGTGTGCTTCACTTTCTTAAAGGGAACAAGTTTTTTAAAAATAGGTCTCATAAACTCTATTAGGCAATGTGGACGTGTTGGTCTGATGTTGTATTCCGAGTGACTTCCGTGCCATGAGAATGCAAGTAATTATTCCTTGTTAATCTGTATATAGCTCTGCTTTGAGCCTCTCTATTCAAAAGCACATCAAAGTGCAAGTAGATAAATAGGTACTGCTCCGGCGGGAAGGTAAACGGCATTTCCGTGTGCTGCTCTGGTTCGCCAGAAGCAGCTTAGTCATGCTGGCCACATGACCCAGAAGCTGTCAGCGGACAAACGCCGGCTCCCTCGGCCAATAAAGCGAGATCAGCGCCGCAACCCCAGAGTCAGTCATGACTGGACCTAATGGTCAGGGGTCCCTTTACCTTTACTTTATTTGACCCTCAGGACCCTCTCCAGGCCACACCCCTTTAGAGACCACACCCACATTGGTTTTCTTAGCTTGGCTGGGAAGAATGCAGCCCTTGGGGTGAAAAAATGCCCCCGCCCCATTATAGATGTTGTAGCGGCCGCCATCTTAGAAGAGTAGGCCTCATCATATGAGAATTAGGGATGCTTCTTCAAGACTGTATATATTCCTGGGATCAAGGTGCATTGATCCCAGTAGGGATTGTTTCTGTGTAAGGATTGCACTGTTCAGGTAGAATCATAGAATTGTGGAGTTGGAAGAGATCCCATGGGTGATCAAGCCCAGTCCCTTGCAATGCAAGAATCTCAACGAGATCATACATGACGGATGGCCACCCAACCTCTGCTTTTAAAACCCCATCTGCCATGCTTGAGAATTAAAAGCTTTTATTTACCAAGTGTAGTTATTCGCCTCCACTTTAAAAGTGTAATTTCCCATAAAGTCTCATCAAAGAGTAACCTTTATGCATTCAGCAGAATGTGCTGCCCAGGTAATCAACTAATATTTTAGTTGGTTCTTAAAAAAAATTAATTAATCATTTGGTGAGATTAATTGCTTAAATGTTGCTCCCATTTCTTGTGAATCTTCTTTCATTAGCATACAGTATTTGTATTCTGTCCTTCTGCTAAGGTTCCCCTCCTCTTGTGAGGTAGTTTGGACAGAAAGGGAGAAGGCTGCACGGCTGAATGAGGATTTGTATGCAAGCCTCCTTGGCTCAAATCCAGCAGCTTATCCTCTATGCTGCACTAAATTCCAGGTGAGACTTCAGAGTAAGAGAGCAGGGGAGGAAAAAATAAATCTGGTTGAAAGCATCTAAATACAAACACTGGAGTGGGGAGAGAAATGGATCAATAATATCAATCAATCCATCAGTCAATGCTTGCATTTTGAAACATCAAGCCTGTTTTATGCTTTATATTGGGCACAAACACTTCTTCAACACTTCTGTATATCCTGAATGGATAGATGTTGTGATCTGGTTTGAAGGCATTCGTTTTCTTGCTGTTATAGATAGTGTTAGGATCCCCAAAGCTGGTCAACAAATGCAGTTGCATTATCAATGCTGCTCCAGTGGAGTCAACACTTTGCGACTTGTGGTCCAAATCTTTTCTCGACGTTGGCAAGAAGCTGAGTATTAAGGCTACTTTTCAAAGGTTATGTTCAACCAACATCACTTCTTCCTTTGTTGAGATTGCAAACAGGCACACAGCAAAAAACGGTGCCAGCCCAAACACTAAAAGTCACCTTGAGCATACTTGAAAAATGTTTGCAGATCTCAGAATGAAGGGTAGGAAAGAGGGTGAAGGGGTTACTTCACAAAGAACTGGCAGATGCTTGGATTGAGGTGGGGAACATTGCTTTGTGGACAATCTTTCAGGGACCACATGGCACAGCAAGAGATGGGGTTGTTACCTTTGTACCGCAGACAGCATTCCATCCACGCAAAAGTCAGAGGGATCCACACACACCTCTCTCTCTCCATCCAGGCAGGCAAAAGAGGCATAGTCACATTGCAAGGACAGTTTTCAGTCAAGTTGAAGCACTCAAGGAGAGCACAGAGCAGAGCCAGTAAAGGGGTGAGATTTGGAGAGAAAGGGTGTGGCCTGGATAAAGTTTCAAGAGCCAGATGAAGAGGGGTGAAGGGCTGCTTTTAGCCTCTGGGCCTGAAGTTCTCCACACCTGGAATACCTCAGGAAACAATCAACCTTGAAACAGAACTGTGCAGAAATGACCTCTTGAAATCGTCCACCTTATTCATGGGCAAAGACTTTGGAGAGGTCATTTCTTCAGGAGAAGAACAGTAAGGGTGGATCCACACAAGGGGGGGGGCATGCAGAGAGTGACCTGCTAAATGGATTTTCCATATTCAGATCACCACATTCTGAGGACAAACACTGGGACAGAGCTACAGCCTTTATGCCCAGCAGATAAGTTTCCCAGAGGCTAGCAACTGTTGGAAACAATATGTTGTCCTGATCCAGTCTCCTAATCTGGGGAACCGGGTTTGATTCCCCGCTCCTCCACATGCAGCTGCTGGGTGACCTTGGGCCAGTC
Organism: Podarcis erhardii; assembly: GCF_964252035.2. NCBI lineage: Eukaryota > Metazoa > Chordata > Lepidosauria > Squamata > Lacertidae > Podarcis > Podarcis erhardii. The sequence goes on along the minus strand of NC_138513.1, from coordinate 12,422,284 downwards.
ACACTTCTTTGAAGTCTCTCAGCCCCACTCACCTCACAGAGTGTTTGTTGTGGGGGAAGAAGGGAAAGGAGAATGTTAGCCGCTTTGAGACTCCTTAAAGGGAGTGAAAGGCGGGATATCAAATCCAAACTCTTCTTCTTCTTCTTCTTCTTCATCCAGCACAGCTCTTCATGCCCCTAAACAATTGTTATGCCATAAACCAGGGAAGGGGAATCTGTGGCCCTCCAAATGGACTACAATTCCCATCAGCCCCAGGCAGCATGGCCAATGATCAGGAAGGATGGGAGCTGTAGTCCAGCAACATCTGGAGGATCACGGGTTCCCCACCCCTACAGCTGGCTCATTTCAGAATGCGTTGTGCCTGTTAGTAGTTATCTAAAAGAGGGAGGGAGGGAGAATCAACTTTAGAAGGTCCAGCCCTGGGTGTTCCTCCACCTCTCAAAGCTAGGCTATGTCTTGGATCTACACATAAAAAATCCAAAAGCAAAGCAGCAGGGTGGTTACTGCTCTCAGTGTCATCTCAAGTGAGATTTGGGTGAGAGAACTTCTGGCTAAAGCTAAACAGTTATGAGGCCAACAAGGATTCAGATAATTGCTTTGGACTCCTATCACACCAGATGACTGTTAATCAGCTCATGAGCTGTCTCTCTCATTCCCAGCTCACTTTTTTTACCATCAAAGGGATTGAATAAGAAAGTGATCTGATTGCAAGGGTCACAGAGGTTGGGGAACAGGCGCAGACATGAAAACTAGTGTCAGACTCAGGCGCCTGCAATCTTTTCCCCCAATCTGAGATTCACATTCTCCCCTGGGGTCACATGGGTGGGGCCAGAGACAAAGATGGGTGGGTCAACATACCTTAATTGTCCATGGAGTCTCTCCTCCTGTTTGTGGGTCTGGGGGTAAGTTTGAGCCAAGGGAAGGGAGGGTGGACAGCACATTGAGAACTGCCACATATGCCTTCTCTGAAGCCCAAACATATATAACACCCAAAGTGGTACAAACAACATTGCAATCACGCCAGTACAAATGAGTTTCTTTGCAATTGCCCTTCACTTCATAATTTAAACAATTCTGTTCGGCTGGCAACAACACATTTTTTTTTTTAAAAAAAGTGACATTGTGCCGGAAAACCCAAGGTATTGCATTTTTAATCACGTTGTCAAACGATTCTCGGTGCTATGAAAACCGTATTATTTGCTCCCACCACATGACTGGCTCAGGATAGTCAATGATCTGTGGCTGGGTTGCTCCAGTGTGATGTATTATAGTTCTTACAATTTGCTGCAGGCAGAAATCTTAATTAGGGCCTTTCCTGAAGAGTGACCTTCAGCAACAGCATCACTGAACTGGTGTAAAAATAGACAAAAGGCCTAATGCTGTTAGAGGAGCTCTGCTAAATACAATGGCCCCCATTGTTATTTGCTGTCGTTATCAAACGGATTTGCTGACCGTCTCCACCATTTACTGTGGCGCCAAGACTCACCCAGTTTCTGCAAGACACCTGACAGACATTTATAGCCCAAGATTTTCACTTGCCCATCCGTGTTGCACTCATGTGGATTCATGTTGCTGTGCAGAGAGAAATAGTAATTGAGCTTATGCCACAATAAATATGTTGGGATGGCTTTACTCCAAGTAGACCCATTGAAGTTCACGAACAGGACAAAGTTCAGTCATTTCAATAGGTCTACCCTGAGGAAGACTTAATTGACTACCAACCATCATCTTTAAGGTGCCACCTGCCCCTTTGTGAGTTTCATTATTGGTAGCTATTTTGGCTTCCTTTGCAGAAAGGCTCTTTAAAAAACATTTTCATCAACATGAACAAATAAATCAAGCACAGAGCTGCCCTAAAAGGTGTGGTGCCAAAGCTAAGAATGGAGGAAACTGTCAGTTTAGGTTTCTCTTCAATTCTCGTTTTTCCTGCTTTAAGGTCAGTTTTCTACATTTCCGCAACAGTTTGCAGTTTCAAAGAAAAAGCTTGTAAAAATTAACCATGATTTTATTGTGCTTTCTCCTAACACACTTTCGTATGCAAGTTTGCTATCATCCACATGCTTCCCAACCAATTTTACCATTCATTTTTTGTATTTTATTTTCATAATATGCAATACCTGTTTGACTGCCATTGCGTGAGGCTAGCATATGGGGCATTGTCGTTTTAAATATTTTGTATTGTGGATGATGAATTTGAAAACCCAGGCCTTATGAAAATGCAGGTGAAACAATCCGGGGGGGGGGGGAGCATCTCTGAGCTGCATAAGCTACCTTGAGTCTTTTTTTATTTTAAATTTATTATTATTTTGGTTTTTCAACTTAACATTTTACAGAGATACTACCCTGATACTCTTCTGTGTCTATGGGGGGAAATCTATGCTGCAGACTGGGGGCAGCTATGGGTAGTTGGAATGGGGGGAAGAAAACATAGGCAGAGGCCCTGTTTGAAGCTTCCACAAAGTTATTTTCAAAGTATTTTCCCCTTCTCATCTTCAAAATTGAAGTGGCTTATCAAACTCAGTGGTGTCTGAAATCGGATTTCCTTATCCTGAAGTGTATGTCACCCCTTGGCTTGTCACCAAAGAGCGCTCAGCTGAGAAGAATGAGATAGGAGTTTGGTTATGTGGTGTGTGTGTGTGTGTTTTGAAGGCAGCGGAAGTCTCAGGATGAGTAGGACCCACACTGTTGACTTGCAGTGCTTATTTCGGCAGTGCCAGAGACGAAATCTTCAAGGTGTCCGAACATCTTGCACCGAGCTTCTGTTTGGAAGCTTTCAAAGGATCAGGCTACACAGGAGCAACTGTGCTTCCAGGATCTGCCAATCTCTTTGCCCACTGAAGCCTCAGGCCTCCATTTAAGGCAGGGTTCGCCATGGCCTGGCCATGGAACTTGTCAGTGCCAGGGCTCACACCTGGAAGATGTGAAAGAAGAACAGCAAACTATGTGCAGAGTGCCTTTTCCTCACTGCTCGTCCACACTCCCGTTCGTCCCGTGCCTAGAAAGCATGCGTCAAACCGTGATCTCTAAAACTTTAAATGGCTTGGGTCCGCAATACCTGAAGAACTGCCTCTCCCCATATAAACCAACTGGGACTCTGTGTTCATTATCTGAGGCCCATCTGTTATGTACTGAGTTGAATAGGGTCCAGAATGCAGCAGTCTGATTGGTCCTAGAACAATGCAGCAGTATGATTGGTCCACAGGAGCCAGCCATACCAGCTCCAGTTGGAAGTGAATCCGCAACCTGATTGGCCTACAGGAAAATCCCAGAATTAGCCAATCATGTGCAGCCCATTGTGTAAATAATGTATATAAAGCAGATATTTGGGGGGGAACTTTCATTCCTCACTACTATGAGCTGAATAAAGAGCATGAAATCCACACTCGACTCCAAGTATATTTCACCATCTTTGTGTGCCTTCTCCACAAGAGGTCTGGGGAGTGACAACACAAGAACAGGCCTTTTCTGAAGTGGTGAACCAGGGAGGTTCGCCTGGCACCTTCCTTATATATCTGGAAGTCTTGCTTCATTGAAGCCTAAGAATGATAGTGATCATGGGGACAGGCTGTTGACCCCTAGCAGAACAGTGAGGAAGGTTCAGCATCAGTGGCAGACCTTGGGGTCTCAAATTTCAACGGCATCAAAATTCAGGGGCCCTCTGCCACTCAAATTCCATTCTACATGATAATTGTGGAGCCTCCTGCAGTTCTCCCAAGGCTCCATGCCCAGTGTGACCAGTAGCACTCTCCCTTTGTTTAGCATAACCCTTCCCCTGGTGTGTAAGTTTTATTCTGAGGTGGTTTAAAAAGATGACACACATTTACACCTGCAATAGAAACTGATCCAGGTCAAAATTCCCTGCCTACTGTCTCATTTGGCTCGATGTGTAGAATCCCTCTCAGATACAAGCTTGAAAGTAACATGTTATATATAGTAATTGCTATTTTTATTATTTATTATTATAAATAATAAGTATTTATTATTTGCCACATTAAGCTCTGAAAGATGAAGGAGAGCAGGCTGATTTTGTCTGGCTTTTTATTTTTATCCCAACTCCTCCCTTTCCATCATTCTTCCACTATGAAAAGTGAAGCTGTTTCTCTAGCTCAACATGTTTTGGAATACAGCTTCCATCATCCCAGACTACTGGCTGTGCTGGCTGGGGTAGAGGGGAATTGTAGTCCAGCATAGTAAGAGCTGGACCATAAAGAAGGCTGATCGCCGAAGAATTGATGCTTTTGAATTATGTTGCTGGAGGAGACTCTTGAGAGTCCCATGGACTGCAAGAAGATCAAACCTATCCATTCTTAAGGAAATCAGCCCTGAGTGCTCACTGGAAGGACAGATTCTGAAGCTGAGGCTCCAATACTTTGGCCACCTCATGAGAAGAGAAGACTCCCTGGAAAAGACCCTGATGTTGGGAAAGATGGAGGGCACAAGGAGAAGGGGACGACAGAGGACAAGATGGTTGGACAGTGTTCTCGAAGCTACCAGCATGAGTTTGACCAAACTGCAGGAGGCAGTGGAAGACAGGAGTGCCTGGCGTGCTCTGGTCCATGGGGTCATGAAGAGTCGGACACGACTAAACGACTAAAGAACAAATGTTATATTGGTATGTAGAGAGAAAGGGTAGCTTCTTTTTGGATTGTAATAAGGCAATTGTAGTAGGTCAGTTCTTAGGAGGAAACACACATACACACTTTATTGCAGTCCAGAGACTAAACGACTAAACAACAATATTTTGAAAGGCACAACATTGACTGCCCCTGCTAAAGTTGAGCCTTGTCTCTGACAGCATTTCATCTGCATGCTAACCTTTGATGGAAACAACTTTCAAGTTCCTTACAGCCTGTTTGTTTTTAAGACAAACTGAACACACAGGCGTAAAAACCTATACGGCTGTGGGTCCCCCTCATTGCACATTTAAAGGGTACTGTTATTAGTGCACCTTCATTTGATTACCAATGGCAGAGTAATAATACCATCAGTGGCTGAATTGTAAGTGAAAATAACCCTTTGTTCTCATCCCCCTCCCCCCCCCGCCCCTCCCACAGACTCTTAACAGCACTCCCGGGGACAATAACCTATGAAATAGATTAAAAGCCTGTTAAATGCTATTTTCAGCTTGGCAGATCACCAAGCCCCGCGTAGCCTTAAGCTCTGCTTCCTCGTAAATATGGCAAGTTTACTAGAGCCATGTGACAACAATAAGGTGCGGTATTGAGGGTGATTAAGGAACTGAACCAACGAAATGCTTTTAGGTCAGTAAACGAAACTGATATGCCTTTGGAAGACAAAAAATATGCCAGATGGCTGAAAAGCCCAAGAGGATTTCTAGTTTGGATTGGTATTGGCACAGCACAGGTGGGATATGTAACAAAATTTTACAGTATGGAGTGCTCCTGTGCTGTCAACTATCTACGCTCCCCTCCATAATACTCAGCTCCACCACCCCCCCCCAACAATAGCCAGCATTCAGCAGCTACTGAGCATGCTCAGACTTCACTGTGCTCCCCCCCCCAATTATTTTTCTAAAGGTTTGTAAGAGTTCTGTGGTCTCTTATGTGCATTCTACAGTATTGATGCATCCACATTTCCCCTCCCCAGCCCACAGTGGTTTATTAAAATACCATAATAGGTGTAAAGAAAAGGAGCAGCATCCTGTATTCCAGTTGAGCTCTCCCTCTTAGTGGCTGTACAGGTAGGACATTGTGTGGATAATGCCATTAAATATTTTAACCACTAGGTGGCACTGGGCTTAATGTCTGCATGGAGACAGGAGGAGTGCTGAGCTGTTCTTGGTTAAGAGGATCCAATAAAGTTCTTGCACTCAGCTACTTTAGTAAAAAAAAAAAAAAAAAAAAAAAAAAAAACATTATAGATGTGTTATAACACTGACACCAGATGGTGCTGTAGAGCTGAAATCGGAACTCTATGAAATTTTCCATTGTGAGCTTTAAAATGTTTTCCCCCACCCTAGAGTATTTCCAGAGTGGTGTTTTTTTTTATAGCTGTGTAGATGCAGCCCTTGTCTAGTTTTTTGACTGACGTGTCCTCTGAGCTTCCTATGGCAGACAAAGAACAGGGGCTGTAGCCACCTAAGGGCAGTGGCATAGCGTGGGTTGTCAGCACCCGGGGCAAGGCAAGTAATTTGCGCCCCCTAACCCATGGATTTGCGCCCCCTAACCCTACCCCCCAGATGTTGCACCCAGTGCGGCCGGGCCCCCCTGCACCCCCCACGCTACACCACTACCTAAGGGCATCTTGCCTGAAAACACCCCTTCTCAGCAAAATATATAAAAATGTAACAATCCTGGAGCAGGCACTGGAAAATGACAACCTTAGGAACTCCCACTAAAAAATGAAAAAGGCATTCAAAGGTAAAATAGGGACAGCAATTTATTAAGCAAAATTGCAACAAATAAGGGTGTCCCTTCAAAATTGGGGTCCTTCGTAATGTATGAATATAAGGGAGGTGCAACTCTTTTTTAAAACAATGGGATCATTTCTGCTTTTCTTCTGAAAACTGTAAATCACTCTGCCGGCCCGCCCCACCCCTCTGCAAAATCACCGCTAAAGTCACTAAAGGAGAAGGAACAGGTATGTGTTTCTGATGGGAATGAAGTCAAATTGCAGCATTCCAAGGCCACAGCACTGCCTGTTACCTTAATCTCTAAAATCATGTGTGTCCAGCTGCTTGCACCATAAATTTCAGAGACACGCTCCTTTGAGCTGCCCAGTGTTTGCCCAAAAGTGGAGGGGGGAGAGAAAAAAATCCTGCCTCGTCTTTACAACGTTAACTAGTTCTTTTTTAAATCTAAAACCTGATTGTAAAGGGTTTTTTATTTTTAGGCCGAAGCATTTATCACCACTAGCTGACAGCACAGGAAAGAACAAGTTAGAGTTTTAACCTTGTAGGTCAAAAGCAGGCAGTTATCAATGGCAGCTTGCAACAGCTTCAGAAGCATTTAATATGGCCCTTTTATCCAGGGTGGCAGTAGATACAGCCTTGAATGTCCACGTGAGGAAAAACTATGGCAGGAGTTTAATACTCTATGACACGCAAATTGCCAAGGGGGAGGGCATCGTTTTCTGTCTGCCCCCATTGAGGGAACATTCTGTTGATAGGAGACGCTTGGTGAAAGACAACAGTGACATTTCAAAGCAATCAGGAGCCTACACACACACACACACACACACAAAATGAGAGGAAAGATAACTGCCTTGAATATATATTATTGGTGTTCCCCTCCCTCCTTCCCCCAGCCCGGATTTGCTTATTACAGTGATAAATGCAGAATGAAAAAATAAGTCATCTCATACAGTTTACCTGTGGCTTTCTTCTTTTTTTGGCTTGTCACTTTTCAAACACGTCTTCAAGGATTCACCCCTTCCTTCGTCTCCCGCCCTGCTCTGCTCCCCAGCCGAATGTGAGGAAGATAGCCTGCATGTGTGAGATAATATTGTCCTGGGAAATATCTAGTGGATTAATGCATTTTGATGGAAACTCATGGGAAATGTTGCTTTGGGTCCCGTTTCGTGCAAAAAACACATCGCCTGAGGAGCAATGTGTTAAGCACGATCTGTGTGGGTGTTGAGATACACACATGTATTCGTGAAGTCAAAGTGGGCCTGGTCACTCTGGTTCTCAAATGAGTTCGACGCTGGCTCCATTTGGATCGTCCTGCTGTATAGAACAGCCACACAGTGCTGCCTAATGAAGGAATGGGTTGTCGTCTTTCGGTTACTCCTATAAAACGCTCCCTGCGTTAATTTTTCTAGTCTTGTTTGCAAACCATTATTTTGATGGATTGGTTGTGTGGATACAAAGGCTCTGGTTTAGCTTACAGGGATAATTAAATCATGTGGTGGAGGTTTAAAGTGTGTGTGTGTGTGAGAGAGAGAGAGAGAGAGAGAGCGAGAGCGCAAGCATACACGGCTGCATTACCCAACAGGCAAACTGAACAAATGCTCAGGATGCCAATACAGCAGGGACACTGACAAAATAGAGAAAAAAAAATTTAACAAAAGAATTTGACATTTGTTTTTTTTAAAAAAAAAAACATTGAAGTAGTCATCAGTTAAAAAAAAAACATTGAAGCAGTACGTTTCCGAGCACAATTCAAAGTGCTGGTGTTGACCTTTAAAGCCCTAAACGGCCTCGGCCCAGTATACCTGAAGGAGCGTCTCCACCCCCATCGTTCTGCCCGGACGCTGAGGTCCAGCGCCGAGGGCCTTCTGGCGGTTCCTTCATTGCGAGAAGCAAAGCTACAGGGAACCAGGCAGAGGGCCTTCTCGGTCGTGGCGCCTGCCCTGTGGAATGCCCTCCCATCAGATGTCAAAGCGATAAATAACTACCTGACATTCAGAAGACATCTTAAGGCAGCCCTGTTCAGGGAAGTTTTTAATCTGTGATATTTTAGTGTATTTTTGGTTTTTATGGAAGCCGCCCAGAGTGGCTGGGGAAACCCAGCCAGATGGGCGGGGTACAAATAATAAATTATTATTATTGTTATTATTATCATGGAAGAATCATTAGATAGCCTTACACGCCACACCCTTCCCTCACTAGTGCCCTACTAAAGGTAAAAAGGTAAAAAGTGCCCTACTAGTGTAGATCAAAATAATGGGAGGAAATCAGATTCTGTTATGTGCTGCAGTGAATCTGTTGTTGTTGTTAAATTTTATTTTGCGGTTTAATATTGTTTTACTTTGAATTATATTATGGGGGGCACCATAATATTTTCAGTGATTTTTGTTATATATCTGGAGATGAGAGAGAGAGAGAGAGAGAGAGAGAGAGAGAGAGAGAGAGAGAGAGAGAGATAACAATTTTGGCTGTTAGAAATGCAAAGCCAGGGAGTGAGCCCAGAGAGACAAGAGAAAAACCCAGACTCTAGGATATCATCGTTCAATAAATGGATGACCGCAATGAAGCGAAGCCAAGACTTACCCATGATGGTTCATCAATAATGGGTGGAAGTATATGATGTGTCCAGAGCCACTCACCAGTCTGTGTCACTTGTACAGCTGTGGCATTGATGGAGAAAGTGGGGCTCATTTGTCAGTTTTCATAGTGTCAGGTGAACATGCACACACTTAGTGTTGGAACGTGCTATTGAGAGGACAAAGTAGATTAGACCCACCTTTTTCCCCCTCTTCATCATACGGGCTTCCAGTTAAGAATATTGGCCAAGGTTTCATTTTAAGGATGCTTTACCTTAAACCACATCCTTGCAACCACCTGGTTAAGTAGGTCAGTAAAATAATGTCCTATATTGCCTATGTGAAGTTCAGAGGGGGCGGGGTGTGTCGAAACTCGCTTATTGGGCAATGGTAAATTTTACATTTGTTGCTGTGTTACGTTTGCCTCTGACCCTGCCTGTGTGTTCCATAGAGGGTTGTGCAGAAGGGCTCATGGCCCCCAGGTGAAAAAGATTCACCTGGATGAACCCGGATGGCCAAAGTCAAGAGCAGCATGCCAGGCAAAGTCAACCTTTTGCTCTTTCCAAGCAAGACTCTTCTTCCATTCTTCAGACCCCATAACCTTCAACATTTCTCCAATGAAAACAGGGACATCCTATTCCATACCCTCCAATATCTCTGATGAAAATTGGGACGTCTTAAGGAAAAGTGGGACATTCTGGGATCAAATCAGAAACCGGGACAGCTTTTGTAAATCTGGGACTGTCCCTGGAGAATAGGGACACTTGGAGGGTCTGAAATCCCCAATAGTTGAGGGAGTAGCCTGTTCAGTGCTGAACCATCCCTGCTTCTTTAAACTTTTAAGATTCCTTAGGATTTTCTGGCTACTTCTAGAAACCTTGGCCACGGTGAATTATAGCCCTAAAGAAAGAATAATTTATCTTTTAGGAGAAGGGGCCGGGCGGGGGGAAGGTTACCTATTGTTCAGAGGTGCCGTCTACCAAGGATACATTTCCAATTACTCTGTTTTGTGAACTCAGAGGAAATATCCCCTCATGTCCTGTCCAGGTTCAGTGCATTACAAAGGTAGGAGTTAATTGAAAGAGCCACAGACAACAATTGTACCCTAGAGCCTCTAAATGTCTGCTGGCTGACTGTGGGCAGTAGTAAACCGTGTGTGTTTCTCTTTAAAAATGATGGACTGCGTGGCGGCGTTGTCAGTCTGCCCTGGAGAGCCTTCTCGACTGACGTGTCAAGGATTCTTTCTGTAACTGCTTTGTAGTGGAGTCAATTTTCAAAACAAGAAAACTTGGCGAGAGAGGCTGGGGGTAAGGGCAGGAGAGCAGAACAGAAGGACTAAAACTTCATCTCTGGTCTCAGCCAGAGCCAGGCTCGCAGTAACGGAGGGGAAATTGTGGGGAATTTCTGCAGAAAACGGTTTCAGGTGGAATTGCTTTGATCCAACACACTAATTGCTTGGCAGAAAGGCCTGCTCAGAGCCAGGGTATGCCCAGCTCAGTGCATGATGGGTAATCCTGCATCAAATTAGGCTGCTTCCCATTGTTGATAATTGTGACCATTTATATCTCTGAAGGAGTGCAGGGCTCACAGCAGGGACGCAATATAGAGGGGAGGGAGGGAGGGAGGAATGGGGTTAAAGAGAGGATTTCAGCCCTTGGTTGCGATCCCTACTGAGCCAGAAAGGTCACTGAGTGGCCTTGAGCCTCACAAGATCACTCTGCTTAATCTGTCTGAATGAGTTGCTTGTGAGGATAAAGTGAGTATTCCCCGCCCCCATCTATACTCCCCTAAGCTCTTTGGGGGAAAGACGGAGTTCATATGTAATTAGGGGAAAGTCTGCCTGCCCAACTGTTACTTATTTGTTTTCTTACACTTGTATCCCTTTTCTTACACTTGTATGCTTATATCACAAAACCCAAGATGGTATACATGGGAGAGCCATTGCGGAGTAGTGGTTAGAATTCTAGACTAGGAGTTGAGAGACCAAGGTTCAAATCCCCACTCAGACATTGAACTGAAGGACATGAGGCAGGAGTTGGTAATGCAGGTGAGCTGTGCATAAGCAAGCTGCCAGCTAGCTCTGCCGAGGCTCTTTTTATTAGCACAATATGCAAAAACCAGTCAGATACATTTTGGACTGTGCCCTTTACACCTTCCAATCATGCGATCATGGGATGGTACAAAGTTATTTTGGCACCTGCTTCCACCACGTCACTTTCCCCTTGAACAATGTTTGACGAAGGAGACAAAGGTCACAGGCAGGGCATGGCAGACCACTGAGAAAGCCAAAGGTTAAATAGAGGGCATGATGTTCAGACAGCTGTGGCTTGTCTGCGGGTGGAAGTGTGCGGTCATTCCTTCAAGACATGAAGCCCACTGGGTGACTTTGGAGTAGTTGCTGTCTATCAGCCTAACCTACCTGTGAACCTACCTGAGATCTTAAGATGGACGGTATACAAATTTAATGAATAAATAAACAATACTTCACACGGTTGATAATAGTATTTACAGGAGATAACTCATCTAGGCACTGACCAGACCCAGATCTGCTTAGCTTCACAGCAAGGTGGTGGCCTCATGTGCCTTCAAACCACATCCTATATATATTTATTCATGTGCTGCGTTTCCAGTCCCCCGTTCCTCCAGGCAAAGCGAAGGCAACTAGCCCATGGTCAGGAAGCTTCATGAATGACTGATAAATTGAACTCAGGCCTCCTGAGTCTGTAGCTCAGCACCTTAACTATTACAGCACGCTGGCTCTCCTCTATATTTATAACAGTCTCCAGATCAATGAATTGTTCCTTTAATCCTCATGCTCCTGCTGAAATATAAATGGTAACAATCACCAAAGGTAGGAAGAAACTTAATTTGATGCCATAATACGCACCATGCATCGCACTGGCATACGATCAACCTTTTAACTTCTGGAGTAGACATTTTTACCAGCCCTAAACAGCCTTACAAATCCAGCTGACTCACTGCAATTCCCCCCCCCCCCAGAATAACCCAAATGTCCCTGCAAATATAGTGTCACTCTGCCAAATTCAAACAGCAAGAGCACATCAAGACGCATTTTCTTTATTTCTGTACCCTAGGAAAAGAACCACAATTTTGGATTTGGATTGTAATCTTGCACCACACAATTTGGTTGTTTAAGCCCCATTGCAGTCAATAGGATTTAAGCACCCTAGCAGTGCAAAATTGCAACTTTGGTAAACAAACACACACCTCACAAAATCCTTTATTTTGCACCGACAATGCTATAAACATTTTTTTTCCCTTAAGGAGCTTGGATTGCTGCCCATAGCCATGAAGCAACTGTGTAAATAAGATTATTACCAACAGCCAGGCCACACCAACATATTAAAAATCCATTGCTCAAGAAATGAGTGTTATAAATAGCCAGCATCGTAACTCAATACATTAGTGCACTAGACTTTTGATTCCTCTGTAATTATAGAAGGAAAGCTTCAATCCCTGCAGTGAGTGAGCATTTAAAATTACAGCTGAGGTAGTAAATTACTGGTCCTCAAATCTCCTCATTGGACAGATTGCTTTCAGTTCATGAGAGGAAACTCAGACTCGTGTCAGAACTGGATTCCCCTGGTGAGCTTAATGTGTTCTATTTAAAAGTACTACAGGAAGTAAAGTAAGTGATAGAATTATATTCACCAGGATCAAAGACCTATTATTTTTATTTCTAACTCAGGTTTGAAAATCTTCTTTTGAAGACATTTACCTGACTTCTATTGCTTTTACAAGGCCTATTTACAAATCCTGTAGAACAAATTCTCCCAGTCTGGTTGTTTTGAATTCGTTGGTGCCTCTTCCTAGACCTAGTAGTCCACTCCACTTCCTTGTGGGGAGGAGTTGTGGTGGACCACGCGGCCATCCACTCTCCCCAGGGGTGGGGAATGAAGTCCCGGGTTGCCCTGGGGATCCCAGCCACGTCAACACTCAGCCAGCCAATCCGCTGTCTGGTGGGGGCGTGGCTGGGACCATTTAAGAGGAGGCACAAGCCAGAGGGCTTCCTCTTGGCTCGCTCCTTCAATCTCCCGCCCTCCTTCCCTTTTTTGCAGGTTTTCATTGGCCTTGCTACGGACCTTGGTTGGTCACCGTTGAGGGGCCTGGTAGGAATTTCTCCACTTGGCAAAACTGGCACGGGCCATTTGGTTTTTGCCTACCTCGTAGCAATCGTCACAACTTTGTAAGGTTTTGCGGTTAGGCATTGTTTGACCTTTTGATGGGGAGGGGAGGTGTGGCCATCACCTGCCCCTCCAAGCTTAAGGGTATTCCATTAAAGGAATCCGGGGGTGTGGATCTTGTCCGAAGCCCGGAGCGGGGCTAGGGCCATGACACGACCCTGTTGAGAACACCTAGGGGAGCTTGAGTTGGTCTGCATCAATGGGGCTCCCCCTTCTGGTGGTTTACCCTTACCGGACTCCCTGCGCAACGGGCAGGAGTCAGATATAGTCGGGTCCATTCAACGCCTAAGCCAATTACCGCTCACATTCTGTAATCAATAAAGTTGTGGCCAAAATTTGTCCAATACCATGAACCTAATATCTGTGTCCTGGTGTGTTTTATTCCTCAACGAGGGGTGGTTGCGGGGTCTAGACACACAACTACCTAGACCAGAGCTTCTCCCTGCTAAATTGAACCACGTTGGTGTAGGACAACGCTGGGGAATCTTTACAACCCAAAGATCACAATCTTCCATGGTGGGTGGAACCAGAAGTGAGTGGAGCAACAACTCCTCTTCTTCTTCTTTTCAGTAGGCTAGTTTTTCACATCCACTCACACCTCTTCATCCATCTGTTCAAGCAAACAAGAAGCACCAGAGTTCAAGGAACACACTGCAGCCAAGCAAAACCTGGAAGGTGGGTGTGAAGCAGGGCTGGTGAGGGGTAGCGGTCAGACATGTGACCAGGGGACAGGGCTGAGGGCCATATAGAGGCCTGGAGGGCTACTTTTGGCCCCTGAGCCCAAGGTGGCACATCCCTGGTTTAGGAAGAAGTAGTTTGATCTCCTGGGTTCAGATGTTGGCTCTCCTGGAGCAAATAAAGGAAAGTACTTCTTAACACAGCTAAACTATGGAAGTTCCTCCCTCAGGAAGTAGTGAGGACCACAAAATTCAATAGCTTTAAAAGAGCATTAATTGAATTCATGAAGGATCATAGAGAGGATAATGCTATTTTTTCCTATAATTTTTGTTTTACATTTTAGAATATTCATTTAAACAACCTTAACATATCAATGACTTCCCTTCTTCTCTTTCCATGGTTCATTTTGCATAACATAAATCCCTGCATATTTTACATAAACTAAACCATTCAGTATTCCGTTACCACATTCCGTTACCACATCCATCAAAACTTATTTACACTGTTGAATTTATCTTAATGCTGCCAACCTTTTAAAATGTACACAACCCCCCCCCCCATATATTCAATAAACATTATCCAATCTTCTTTAAACGTAGGTTCTTCTTGTTCTCTCATTCTGTATGTTAGGTCTGCAAGCTGTGCATATTCCATCAGTTTAAGTTGCCATTCTTCTTTAGTTGGGACCTCACTCGTTTTCCATTTTGGGAGAGAGGATAATGGCATTAATGGTTTGCAGGCTTCCCACTAGGGCGTTTGGTCAGCCACTGTGTGAACAGGAGGCTGGACTGCAAGGGCCATTGGACTCATCCAGTATGCCCTTCTTATGTTCTTAGGAACCTGGAAGCTTAGCCATGCAAAGCGCATGAATTATGCTCCTTCCTTGTGGTCTTACACAAAAAATTATTTTTATTTATAAAAATATATAAACTTATTACTTTTTAATCACTAAGTGGCGGGTGCGAATTTTTGCAGCTCTAAGGAGGAGGAAGGAAGCTGCCTTTCTGAGGATGCTGAATTCTTTGCACAATGCAAAACCAAATTCTCAAAAACATAACCCTGTTCATGATCCTTCCGTAAAGCTAAGTCACTCCTCTCTCTCCCCATTAGCCTCTCTTGTCCTGTCCTCCGTGGATTTCAGCCTTATTCGTCTTTTGTTGAAGGTTGGATATCTCTTGCTCTTTCAGCCTTTCCACATATGGTGTGTTTGCATATTTACTTGATAGCTTGCTGCTACTACATTTATTCCAAGCTGGAAGTTATTGCTCGCTTAAGACATGCAGCTTTCTTGCAAGCAATACTTGGTTTTTTTCTGCTGTAGATACACAGCACATACATTTGTTAGGGCACAACAGGAAATCTCACCAGACAGTGATGTGCATGTCAGTTAATGAAGTGTGTCTTTCAATCGTGCAGCCGGTTGAAGGTCTTTGACAGAGAAAGCTCAAAAACAGATTTTGAAATGCTAAAAAAGGAGTGCAAAGGAGCTGCATCTATTCCTGGTGGCTCACCCCAAGACTAGTATTATGAGCTTTTTTAATAACCTCATTTTTCAATACTGGATCATCCCAGTTGCCTTTTCTGAGTGCTGCAAAGACTAGTCAAGAGAAAATATTTATTCAAATATATGTTACAATGTGTGTCCAAAAACGTGATGAATGTTGGTATTCAAAAGTGAATGCCAACAATCCCATCTAAATTTTGTAAATGTCAAATCATATTTTAAATATCCATTTTTTGGACAAATGCTGACAGTCAATATCCACTGTGCATCACAGTATTTTTGCATATTTGTTAAAAAAAATTGCCTGGGATTATCAGCATTAACACATGAACACCAACATGAACAATCTTCTGTATTTTGAATATTTGCTTTATTCGATTTCTAAATTGGTTAATGTTATAAAGGGGATTTAAGGGAAGAATCTATGCATTATGGTGGGGAATCCTAATGAGTTGAAGTGGTGTGTGTCCAGAAAAGGGGGCTACCCCATTCACTTAAATAGGAGTGGTTCTATGTACAGTGGTACTTCAGGTTACAAAAGATTCAGGTTACAGACACCACTAACCCGGAAATAGTACCTTGGGTTAAGAACTTTGCTTCAGGATGAGAACAGAAACCGTGCGGCTTCGGCGCAGTGGCAGCGGGAGGCCCCATTAGTTAAAGTGGTACCTCAGGTTAAGAACTGTTTCAGGTTAAGAACGGACCTCCAGAACGAATTACATTCTTAACCCAAGGTACCACTGTACTTAACACAGAGCTGTCCCCTTTTCAAAGTTAGCAAATGGGCCTGAAAACGGAAGCACCTGCATCAGACCAGAGCATCCCAAATTGGACTTCCTGCACCTGCTGCAAATCAGTGTATCAGTGCCTTTTCCATTAAAGTTAATGGAGCAGCCCCTGGAGAGGGGGGCTTTGTATGAGAAGGGGGGGAAGTGAAGCTCTTGCACCTGCAGTAAACCAGTGTATCAGTACCAGGGCCGGATTTAGCTTTGATGAGGCCCTAAGCTACTGAAGGTAATGGGGCCCTTTATATGTCCAGCTGTCCTTTGTCAACAACAAATTGCCGCTGTTTATGGACCTAATAGGTATCTAAAGCCATTTGCCCATAACAAAATATGTGCAACACAAAACACTGTTGCTGTATGTAGGTTTTATTTTGTTTATCTTATATTTTGGAAATGTACATCCAGTTTTTTCCCCTTTAAATTTTTTTGGTGCCCTAAGCTACAGCTTGTTTAGCTTATATGTAAATCCGACACTGATTCAGTACCATGGTTTCCCAAACAGAAACAGAATTACAACCTCACACCTACAACAAGAGCAGCTCAATTTTTAATCTGTATGTAACCAAGCAGGAGTGGTTCTTCCTCCTCCTCCTTTATACTTCCAGAGTAGAAAGTACTCAGTACATTCTCAGAAATACTCTGTCCTTCATTCTGGTTTAATAAAAGAAATCAGACATTTGCCTTCCTCGAGAGGAAACACACTGTGCACTGAGCCTGTGGTGCCAAAGGTTTTTGAAAATGTAATTTTCCAACCTTCCTGCCAGACATCTGATAAGCTGAGATAGCTTGCGGAAAAAAATTAGGGTGTTTACCAGGCACCTGTTATGCCCCAATACATGGCTGGCAGTCAGATTTCAGCCTGGGCTTGTGTGTCATGCCAGCCGACAAACCTCTCACCAGGCAGACTGTCAAAGGGAGTTTTTCTCCCTTTCGACATGAAAGAGATCAGAGTAGATTTTTTAAAAAAAGGACAAACAAGCAAACCTTAAAAACTGACCTTTTCTACATTTCCTTCCCTCCTGTAATAAATACGTCATTCTCCCCGCGCATGCCCCCCCTTCACATATTTTAGGGACAATTCCAAATGCCACATTTCCACGGCAATAAAACTCAAAGTGTCAAAGTGGCTGCCAGCTGAGAAGGCCCAACTGGAGTAGAGGACCTTTAAACCTGTTGTGAGTTAAGAGCCTGGGGTTACCCAGAACTCCACATCCACCACTTGCTAAAACCAAGAGGGGAAAACACTCTCCAGAGCAACGTCACTCTTAAGCTGCTCCCAAGGGCACAGATGACATAGTAAGTTACTGAACGAGCACACAGATGCCGATGGGGTGTCAGCTGGATAATGAGAGAGCAGGTCCCATAACGAAGCCAAAAAAACCCACCCCCTTTGTCCCTCATTACTACAGGGCTGATAGTTCAGCTCATAAATTGCCAGGTCAATAAATTAAATTGAAACTCTTTGGTCTCTTTGTATTTTGAGGTTCCCTCCTCTATTAATTATCCAACAAGTGTACATTAAGATAATCGTTTTGGTTTGAATTTATGCTGTCTAGGAACCCAGTCCTTTTTAAATTAATGAACTTTGTCCCTAAAAAACACACAGATAGGCTTTCCTTGCCATGTAAATTGCCTTGTACCATCAGGCATAACTTCAAAAGAAAATGAGAATGCTAGAATTCTTGCATACTCTCCAACATTTCTCTGATGAAAATAGGGATGTCCTATTATTGCTATTGCTATTGCTATTGCTATTGCTATTGCTATTGCTATTATTATTCCCCCACCCATCTGACTGGGCTGCCCCAGCCACTCTGGGCGGCTTCCAACATATATGAAAACATTGTGTGCTTTCAAACTGCTAGGTTGGGAGATAAATAGACAAATAGGTACCACTGTGGCGGGAATAGTCATTCTGGCCACATGAACCAGAAAGCTGTCTGTGGACAAATGCCAGCTCCTTTGACCTGAAGTGAAATGAGCGCCGTACCCCATAGTCACCTTTGACTGGACTTTACTGTCCAGGGGTCCTTTATCAGTTACCTATATGAAAACATAATAAAACATTAAACATTTTAAAAACTTCCCTATAAAGGGCTGCCTTCAGTTGTCTTCTAAAGGTTGTACAATTACTTATCTCCTTGGCTTGGGGGTCACATAACTCCATACCCTCCGACATTTCTCCGATGAAAATAGGGACGTTCTAAGGGAAAACAGGACAATCTGGGATCAGATCAAAAACTGGGACGGCTTCTGTAAATCTGGAACTGATTCTGTTGCCTTCTGAATGCAGTTTGTGGATCTGTGCTCCATGGTGGGAGAACACTTGAAGGAGGGGGCAGGAAGGCCAGGGATGGTTGTAGCCTAGGTGTGTGTGTGGTTAAGGTAGAGTCCCAAGGGTCAGAAACAGGGCATATTTTTTCTCTGTGCCCCAAATCTCCTCTGATTGTACTTCTGGTTGCTTGGACACTTTACCCCACTTGTGTTGCCTCCTTCTGGCAAGTTATTTGTACAGCCTCTTGTACCAACTCAATCGCAGGCTCTTTTCTGATCTCAGCCAGACAAGTGTTAACAAAACATTGGGTATTCATATTCAGGCCTTAGCTGTTATCCTCAGCTTTTCTCTCTGGCATTTTCCTCATACCACCTCCCTTCTCTTCCAACTCCTCAGCTGTCTAAACTCATCTGTCTTCCCCTAACTGACAGTTAACCCCATATGGCAGAGGCCTTTTGGGCCACATTTGTCCCCCCTACCTGACCTGAGGTTCCCGACCCCTTCCCTAAATAGATTCTGCTTACATACATGTCACTGTGTCCTCTGTGTTCAACTCTAGGCAAACGCTTCATCATGTTCTCTATGCCTTAGGTAAGAACAGCAATGCCTTCACCGCCCCAAATTCTTGGTGTTTAGTTCGAAATTATAACACTCCCACTGCCTTAATCTCTTAAACCCTGTTCATCGCATGCCATTTATATAGGTATAGGAGTATGTCAGGGAACTGCCATCGGAGCCAGAGGGAGAGGGAGGGCTCCAGAGGGATTCCGGAGAGCGTCCCGGGAGGGAGAGAAGCAGCCCATCCTCTGGGGAAGGAAATCAGCGTAGCACCAGTGGAGAAGGGGGGCAGATGGGGGAATCGGCGAGGGGGCCATGACTCCTCGCTGGAGACCAGCAGGGAGAGCACGGGTCCTCCGCTGCCCACACCCTCCCTGCGCAGAAGGCTTCCGCGCAGGGAGAGTAGGCGGAGACTAGGCGTCAAAGAGCTTCTTTGCTGGAAGAAGTTCAAGAAACGCCCACTGATGGATTCTGCCAGCGATTGAGAGAGCCACGGGTGAGTGGCTGTCCAGACAGAAAGGGTTCACTCAGGCAACCCAGCCAGGTGTGGTGCCGATTTTACGCACGAGCAACCCCTAGAACCATTACAGAGTATTTCAGATGTATTGTTGTTTTGCTTTTTTCCTCTTCACAATCTCTTCTAATACTAGTTGAGCTCTCTCTCTCTCTGTGTGTGTGTGTGTGTGTGTGTTGTGCGATGAAACTGATGAGCTTATACTGCAGCAGGAGATGGGGCTTTTCATATGTTGTTAGACTCCAAACATGCAACAGCCCCAGCCAGCCTGACCCATAGTCAGGAATGATGAGAACTGGAGCCCAAGAGCTCTAGATACCTAGATAATGACCACAACAGCAACAACCACTTCCTTGTCCCTCGTTCTTACAGGGCTGATGTTTCAGCTCATAAATTTCCAGATCAATAAATTAAATGGAAACTCTTTGGTTTCCTCGTTTCCAGGTATTCAGAAGCATTACTGCCTCTTGACTGTAGAGGCCTGATGTTTTCTCTCTGCCCCCTTCCCTTCTGTCTGAAGAAGCGTTCTGGAGATCTCAGAAACTTGCCCGCTACTTTGTGACACTTTAGCTGATCCTATTGAAAGGTATTTCCCCTACTATGGCTTTTTTAAAAAGTGAATTCATATGGGCCTCCGCTTTTCCCCTTTTAATTCTTCAGTCTTTGCTTACACATACCAATGCAAGAAAAGAAGTGTGCATTTTGCTTTTTTTATACCACATCAAAGCAACGTCAGTTATTTAATTTGCTCGTATATGAAACGAGTCAGATATCAGAACTAACATGCAAAGTAGATCATTGCTGCTGTTTACTAAGCAATTACCATGCATAACCCCAATAAATTAAAATTCCAAATTCAGAAAGCATGAGGCCCTGCTATATTTTAAAGTGACATCAGATGATTAAATTCTTCCCAGGGGCTGCTTGCTATGCATCTGGCAAGAAGAACCAGGAAGCATCTGCTTCCTAACAAGTCGCCTTCTTTTCCCTAGGACATCCCACTAACAAGCATCTGTCGGCTGACTGTGCATATACGCAGGACTTGGATCGCACAGGTACAGAAGCTGGACCTGTGAAAGTCACATTGCAGGGAGCTAGCGCAATGATTCTTGACATACAGAGAGAGGAAAGGGGCAATCAATCATTATTGAGAAGAAACAGGGCCTTTGGTGTGCTTGCCCCAAGATTCAAGATTTAGAGGGCAGACCAGGGGCCCAACAACATGGCATACTTAAAATGTTTTTAACTAATGTGCTTAGAACTGATTGTGCCTACATAATGCACTATACCTTCAAAGTACATTTCCTTCCCTCAGAGAATTCTGGGAACTGTTGTTTGTAAAGGATTGCTGGCAATTGTAAGTCTGTGAGGGGTAAAATACAGTGCCAGAAATTCCTTGAGAAGGAAAATGTGCTTTAAAGGTTTGGTGTGTGTGCAGTGCCACTTAGAACAGCAGCAGTGGGAAGGTTCGGATCTGAATCAGGATTGCAGCACTGGGGAAGGTGTTTTACAGAGGCGGTTTTTGGGCAGTGCAACCTGTTTCCCTGCATAGGGTGCCGAGCCAAGAGACCCCCTTTCTGCCTCCTTCCTAAAGCCTAGTAATTACTTGCTTTGGGAAAGAGGCATGCGGTCTCTGGCAGGGTCCTAGAGCCTTCGCAGCTCCTCCCCAAAGTCCTACAAGTGCATGCCCAGCTTTGGGAAGGAGCTGGGAGGGCTCTAGGACTCTGCCAGAGCCCTCGCACTTTCCTCCCAAAGGAGATGCAGTTACTTGCCTTTGGGAAGGCGGAACAAGGATTGGAGGGCATCACATTTTGGCCTTACACAGGACACCATATGACCAAGGTCCACCCCTGCCATGTCTCCCCCTCACAAAAAAAGCCTCTTTCATTTTCACTGGTTTTTTGCCACTGTCAGTACTATCAGCATTACATGAAATTTCTAGGCAACTGATCTTTTTTTAAGCTGTGGAAAGGGTTAAATGCCCACCCCTTGCTCCATGGCCCTGACAGGGATTGTTCTCCCCTACACCTTCTTTAGCTATACTGTTAAGATGGAGGAGAAGTATGGTGTAGTGGTTAGAGTGTTGGACTTGAACTTCTAAGCTTCTTACACTGCCAGAGGTGGTTCCCATGGTTTGAGGAGTGATGTGTCAGACAGGAGTGGAAGCTCAGAAGTGTTGTTGTTGTTTATATAAATTGTATATAATATAAACCATAGATCTCAGGGCGGTTCACAACATAAAATTGCAATATACTTGCAGAATCTCCATTGCCTTGAATCTTAGCCATGATTGTGTAAACTCCCAGAGGTTTTGCGCTAAGGATATAGCTTCATGATGGGCTGCTGGAGGAAGGAACTGCCAGTTCCTCTCCGCTGTGCTGCAGTGCCACTACTGCAAGTGGTCAACAAGTGGTATTGCAGTTCCCCAACTCAGCCAGAATCAGGTGACCACTTGGTCCTATAAATATGGTTTCTCAGTCTGAGCGGCATGTCTTTGAGGCACAAACTATTTGGACTTATCACTACAGTGGTACCTCAGGTTACATACGCTTCAGGTTACAGACTCCACTAACCCAGAAATAGTGCTTCAGGTTAAGAACTTTGCTTCAGGATGAGAACAGAAATCGTGCTCCGGCGGCGTGGTGGCAGCAGGAGGCCCCATTAGTTAAAGTGGTGCTTCAGGTTAAGAACAGTTTCAGGTTAAGTACAAACCTCTGGAACAAATTAAGTACTTAACCCGAGGTACCACTGTACTGCTTGACACCAGGAAAGCATTAGACTGCTGAGAAGCATTAAATTTAAATAAACAGGTCTGGGGACCAGTTCGTGCAACACTTTGAGTCTCTCATAGTATGGGCTCGCTATGACTATTGAATCCATTGAGAAGACTGTTTCAGCGCCCAATTAGACGGGTGCTCAGTATATATGACAAAGTTTCCAAAAAAAATATTAGATGACTGGCACAATGAACTGGATACGCAAAGAAAGAATGGCAGCCGCTTTAAGACAGATGCAACACTGAGCCCACACAAGCTTTAAAAAGTAATGTGAATCATGCTTCATGTCTTCAAGTTCCATCATTTGTTGACTAGTGATGACTTGCCTGTGCGAATGAGACATTACAGCTTATCGGGGCAGATGAAACTTTTCCATTTTGATGGCAACTCAGAGAAAATACTTTTCAATTGACAGTTCACACATTCGACCAGGAATCATTGTGTCATGTGATCACATTACAAGTCTATGCTGAACTAGCACACAGAAGGTCAACAAAAATATATGATGTTTGCTTGCTCCAATGACTTTAAGATGGCCCCATTCATGACAATGAAATCCAGCCAGTAGAAGTTGGCAGGTCAGGGTGGCTTCCTAACACCAGGTCACTGCCTGTTGCAGATGGAGGAGATGGCAGGGAGGCAGCAGCAGGACCCACCTGATGCTTCTAGTGCTGTGTCGGCACCATGCTGGCCTCCCCATTGCCTTGCCCCTTTTTCTTTAAGTAACTGGCAGCAACCACAGCGTTGGGAAGCCAGGTAAGCTGTGCAGCCCTGCCCTGCCCCATTGACAGCTCCTGAACCAAACCCAAATGATTCACAGGAGCAGAATTCATATGGAAGGCCCCTAATTTCTGCCAACGTCATAAAGTTGTAATCAGAATCTGTATGTGCATCAACAAGGTGCCAGGAACATTTTAGTAGGCTAAAATCAGTTACTTGGTATATTTTAGGGTCACAGAAGGTGAAAGATGATTACTGGGTGGCACTATTATGAGGGTGTCAATAGAAGATGTTAGAGATGGTTCTGAACCATGACAGTAAGCAGCCTATTGACCGGCTGGTCTCTCTAACAATCTACAAGCATTGATTTAACATTTATTAAAAGCATCTCACAATCATTTCCATAAGAGAATTTTCATCTGCTGTGTAGCCTCAAAAGGGGTGCTTCTCCCTCCCCCATCCTCAAGGAATCTGGACCATAGTCAGTGGGTGTACACTGGATTTTTGGTTTTGTTTTCCAATAACGTCCCCACAAGAAGCCATCACTGTTAATTAGGGACCACTGGACTATACGGGATCAAATCTCATCTGGCCATTTTATTGGTACTCTTCCATAATAATAATAATAATAATAATAATAATAATAATAATAATAAATTTTATTTATATCCCGCCCTCCCCAGCCGAAGCCAGGCTCAGGGCGGCTAACAATAATCAAACAATCAAACAATCAAACAATCAAATAATCACACATTCTAAAAATATTTCATTATAAAAATTAATTAAAATCAAATTAATGGCAACCGATTAAGCAAAATTCTGTGCAGGTTGCCAGAGGAGGGAGTCAGGCTGCGCCCTGACCAAAGGCCTGGTGGAACAACTCTGTCTTGCAGGCCCTGCGGAAAGATGTCAGGTCCCACAGGGCCCTAGTCTCTTGTGGCAGAGCGTTCCACCAGATTGGAGCCGCAGCCGAGAAGGCCCTGGCTCTAGTTGAGGCCAGCCTAACCTCTCTGAGGCCTGGGACCTTGAGGATGTTCCATGCAGTGGAATCATCAGCTCAGCAACATTCTAACAACAATGCCAAAGGAATATTGAGAGGTCAAAAATCTGGCACAGGTTTTCCTTCCATTGCATAACGGAGAGTCTGTTTGTGCATACAGATCTGACTGCAAGCCAGCAAAGGGCACAATGATAAATGTCTTTACACTAACAGAGACTAACTCACACAAAAAACCCACCCCACATCCGAAACTCCAGATCCTCATTATCCACCTAAGTTTCTTTTTCAAGATAAATGAGATGCCAGCAGAGAAGTAGCACACACTAACCCTTCAAGGTTAGTTTAACTAAACACATTATTTAAATGCAGCAGTAATAGGTTTTGGGTTGGTTTTCTCTTTTTCTGCCATGTGCTCTCCAGGGCAGGTTGACCTTGCAACCTCTTCTTCAACGTCATGCTGCCGTTTCAGGGTCTTTCTCCTTTCCCATTCTAAATCCAACCTGTGAACTTTAATTGATGGGCTCCTTAAGAACCAATTAAGCTTTGCATATAATACCATTTAGGTGAAAAGGAGATGGAAGGGCAGCTTTACTTAAATTTATTATTTATAAATTTATAAATTTATTATTATTACTTGTAGAACCAAACTGAAAGCAGAATAGCTAAACCCAAGGTAATCATTCCACACACAAAAAAGTGGCCAGGTGGAAGAACGGTGGTTAATTAAGGAAGATATGGATGCAAGATGGATGTGTCCCTCTTCATTTTTAATGGACAACCTTTTAATTCCCAAACAACATGAGATCATGTTATATATAAAAGGCCATCTTCTTCCATTTAAGGCTTATCAAGCAAAAGCTGTACTGATCTTCTCAGAACGCCAGCTTCTCTTACCATCTACGTTCTGAACCCTCAGAACCATGGTTTCAGATTTCTTATTTTAAACCACACTCACTAATAGACAATAGCTCATTTGCCAAATTCAAAATACCTCCCGAATACTAGTGACATACCATATAGTGTCAATTGCCCCACTAAGCGTCTATAGCTTTTCAAGCTTCCTAGATGCTTGTACAGAACTTCTAAGATCCCAATCTCCCTCCATAAGCAGTTTTTGTGTTTGTTTCCTGTGCTTCTGCAACAGAGAGACATCTTAAGTGGAAAGAGCGTGCAAGACAGTGTTCATTATGTCCCATACTGTGGCCAGGGAACTGTCCAGAGTAGTGTTGCTGTTAAAGTATTCCATCGGTGCTGCTTCATGATTATTCACACATTTATAGCATGCTCTCGTGTGATCTCCAGGCCACAGTGAGGGGTTGCCTCACTCTTAAGTTCTGGGTTCAGAGATACAGGAGGGTGGTCCAGGGCTGCTCTGTTGCCCACCACAGTTGAGCTCTACGAGATTTATCAAGCTGCTCATGGGCTGTGATGTGAGTCAAGATATTTGAGCAAGACAAAGGGATTCAAAAATGGATCTGCATTTTTGTTGGCACTGTCGTTAGAAAGTGTGGGTTGATCGTAGCCAATATTTGACATCTTGCATACACGCCTTGAATTCTATGTGGATTAATGGCAGCCCTTTTCTTATGATGATGCTATATTAGCATACCTCTTCAGCTGTTGTGTGGGACTTTGTATCTATTTTTACGTCCTACTGTGTATGTGAGGGGGGAGCAGTTATTGCAGTGGCACTTGCATGCTATTACCTGTAGCCATGAACTGTGCAGAGTGCACATAATTTCAGCAGCCATATGTCAACTACATAGGAGCGCTTTATACAGGTACCTTTTTAGGTACTGGGATATTTGTTCTGATTTCCATCCTTCTACTTTTCTTTGATATGATTAAAAAGACAGCATTCACTGCCTCCCTCAAAAGTGATCCAGAAAAAGAAAAGAGTTTACTACTTTCCTGGGCAGGGAAAATGACCAAAGGAGGTAGTTTGACAGACTACACTAGGAACAAGTTTCACAGTGAGGGCAGAAAACCAACCAGGAAACTTGGGAAAGCACAAATTGCAAGTGGAGGAAAATGGGCGAGGAAACTCCAGGTGTAAGATTTTAAATTTATTCCAGGCCCAATTTGGAACAAGCCCTTCCTGGGGAATGCTTTTTAGCAGCGTTTGTGCCCTCTGCATCTCACCAGGGGCTCAATGAACCTTGCCCTTCATGAGAATTGCTGCTGCAAAGGTGTCCCTGAGAAAAGATTTAATCCAGAAATGCATTGAGGATTGAATAAATGTCATTTCAAACACCTGGAGTTTTCTCCCCCTCTTCACCTTCACAAGGAGGGTGCCACACCCCAGAAGGCCCTGCCATAGAATGTAGAGGCACTTACAATTCAACCAGAAAATGTGTCTGTATCTACAAAGACTGCCTTGATCTCAAACCAAAGCAAAATACTCCTAGCCATACTTTTTACCTAGTAGCAAACTCCTTGATTATCGTAGGAATTACTGTCACATCAGTTAATTTTTGGATCTCAGCCATCGCTGCTTCTTTTCAAATTTTTAGTTTTATCTGTGACAACCTTGCCTAAACTGTGCATTTCCTTCCCACATTATTCATTATTATTTATGAAATCATCATGGCATAATGTTGCTTCAAATAATATATCCCTATTTTGAGGTGTGTGTGTGTGTGTGTGGATACAGTTCTAGATATATAATGTGCACACACATATCACAGGGTGGATTATTACCTCGGCAACATAAAACCCGCTCTGTTCTTTGATTAACTTGATTAATATTCCTGTCCTTATAATTCTCTGCCTACGAAGCTTTGGAATACAAGGGGAACTGAGCGCTAGAATATTTCTCAGCTCCTTATGTTCAGCAGGAGTTTTCCTCAAGGGAGTTCCCTTTACGCAGGATTGTCCTATTTATGATTTATAGTCCACGAGGTCTCCTTTTTATGCCTCCAGTATTCAAGCAGATAATAAGGGATCAATGCATGTAATATCTGCTCCTCCAAATGAATCCATAGGCCCCTTTAAGATTTCTCTCCCCACGTATCTGAAGAAGTCTGCACGCACACGAAAGCTTATACCAAGAACAAACTTAGTTGGTCTCTAAGGACGTGGGTGGCGCTGTGGGTTAAACCACTGAGCCTCTTGGGCTTGCCGATCCGAAGGTCAGCAGTTTGAAACCCAACGATGGGGTGAGCTCCCGTTGCTTGGTCCCTGCTCCTGTCCACCTAGCAGTTCGAAAGCACATCAAAGTGCAAGTAGATAAATAGGTACCCCTCCAGCGGGAAGGTCAACGGTGTTTCCGTGCACTGCTCTGGTTCGCCAGAAGTGGCTTAGTCATGCTGGCCACATGACCCGGAAGCTGTATGCCGGCTCCCTCAGCCAGTAAAGCGAGATGAGCGCCGCAACCCCAGAGTCGGCCATGACTGGACCTAATGGTCAGCAGTCCCTTTACCCTTTACCTTTAAGATGCTACTGGACAATTTTTATATATATTTTGACTGTGTCAGACCAACACGGCTACCTACCTGAATCTCCCCACTGCGTATGTGTACAGCCTACCAACCATATAACCTGTCATGGCCTTGGCAAGCCCCTTGTTCTTAGAAGATCCAAGCAAGTTGTAAAGCAAGGGAGTTTAGTGAATCTTTCAAGGGCCATCATGTTCCTGGCAGGCTTGTGTTTGTCATGGTTCGGCAAAAGCTGCTCAGCCTTTTTCAATACCAGTTGCTCTTTTTCACCAGCGAAGGTTGCTATGCTGCTGTCAGGTCCTGTTGGTGGACTTCCCATAGGCATCTGCTTGGCCATTACGATACCAGGATGCTTGGCTAGATGAGCTTTGGGCCTGATCCTGCAGGGTTGTCTTGTGTTCTTTTGCCTGTGCAAACTTGTCCATGAATATTAATATGCCTCACAGTTTTAAGTGGGCAAGGCAGACCACAGTAAGGAAGTATAAATGAACCTTCCTGTGTACTTTGATCTTCAGAGCAGACCTTTCTGCACATCCCACTTCTATCTAAAATGCAGTTGTCAGGCACAAAGCACAGGGCCTTCTTTGTAGTGGCACCAACCCTATGGAATGTTTTGCCTTACAAAATCAAGTGGCCGAGTGACAACTTTATTATTTCGGTGTGGTTTCCTTTGATGGGTTTAACTACAGGCTAAGATGCATTCCGTCCAACTTTTTCAGAACCAAAAGCGGATGCACATCTTCTGGGCTGTGTTCCCAGGCAAGTCATGTGACCTGTGCCTCACTCTCACCCTGAAAAAGCACTTTGGGGGGGGGGCAAAATTTCACATGGCACCAAAAAGAAAACACCACATGAGAGTGCAATGTGAGAGCACAAGACGACAGCCCGGCACCCAAAATGGGTGCCATGATCTCACACAAAAAAACAAGGGGCACTTGGCAGGTATGTATGATGTCTGCTTGCTGTGTTATCAATGGTGCTTTCATCTCTGATCTTCACATTGCCTATTACCTGTGCTCCACTGCAGAGGCAAAAGGCAGGAGATTATTCATTGATATGAATGGCATAGGATTCACATTTCCTGTTTTTGATATAGGCCCTGTGTTTGTTTTCTCTCAAGGGAGTCCATCTACCAGGGTCTTCTTCCCTGTACAAGGCCCACTGAAATGAACATGTTCTGCTGGACTAAGTCCCCTGTGTGCAAAGTTACCATTGTACTGGATTTCAACCTGAATGCTGACTCTTACATCCTAATTTTACTCATTTGGGTGGAGAGAGAGAGAAATTACAACCTGTCGTTTTTGGAAACGGGATCTTACCCCTTTGCCAATGCAAGCTGAACTTGGAAATGTTGCATATTCTTCTCTTTGAGCAGTGAGAGGTTATATGACAACAACAAAAATCATGACTGTTAAATATATATATAAAATGCTATCTGGGGGTGTTGGGGGGGCTGTTTCCCAAATGTTGCTGGCAAGGAGCTTGAGTATTTCATTCCATCTGCATTTCTAAGCTGGCCATTCCGTTTCACACTTCCCAGACAAATACTCAGATTGAAATGCAGTTAGCCATCAGTTTTTGCACCTCTCCAAATTATGCAACACTGCTTTTGGCACATTAAATCCACTAAAAAAAGTATAGGAAAAAGTAGATAAACACCTAACTGGGTCGGTTAGATTATTTTAGGTCAGAATGCCTACAAAAATACATATCTGAGGATAGAATGCCTAACTAAAATGTGTATTTTATGGGGTGGGATTTCTTTAAAAAAATGCTAATTTTATTTTTAAAAAAACGCAGAATGATGGGGAAACAGGATGGAGCAGACTTATGAATGAACAAATGCAAAACTCATACAGCCCAGAAACAGCCTTTTTCAACCATCGCTGTTTAACTATATACATATACAGTGGTACCTCGGGTTACACACGCTTCAGGTTACATACGTTTCAGGTTACAGACTCCGCTAACCCAGAAATAGTACCTTGGTTTAAGAACTTTGCTTCAGGATGAGAACAGAAATCGTGCAGCAGCAACGCGGCGGCAGCGGGAGGCCCCATTAGCTAAAGTGGTGCTTCAGGTTAAGAACAGTTTCAGGTTAAGTACGGACCTCCGGAACGAATTAAGTACTTAACCCAAGGTACCACTGTACTGTGCTGTACATGATTTTCAAAATTTTATACCAATGGCTTTTTAAACACCAGGATGAATGGAGCTGTTGTGCCCCATATTTTCTGGCACGCATTACAAACTCAAAGATTCATATATCAATTATCTGTTCATGTAGTGGTCTCGTAATGACATGAGTTCTTTCTGTAGCTGTTGACAGCTATACAAGAGATCACAAGTACACACAGTTCCTTTTCATCCTCTTGTCACATTAATGGGTTATCCAAAAGGCAAAATCCACATTAAGTAATAAAGGGCTCTCATTAGATCCCTGACAACCACCAAAGAAAGTAGAACAACAAAAAAATATCTCTGATGGTAAGTAGTTGAAAGACCTAAAATAGAGCAATAGTTAAACAAACTTTGGAAAAAATATGAAAGCTTTGACATTAACCATTTTAGTGCTATCAAGGCAAGGAAGACAGTAGTGTTATAACTTCCCAAAAAGTTGTCTTGTTTCTTGGCAGAACTACAAGGCACCAAAGGTAGGGGGGTTAAAAACAGGTGGAATGAGGAGGCGCAAATGCAGGGGATAATTGGCAGGGAGGAAAGGGTTAAGCACCCCAATGCTGCTGCTCCCACTCTTTCCTTTGCCTTACTGGAGCAGGGGATGAGCTGGCCGCCCTGTTTTTACCTTGTAAAGTGTAGTTATGTCTTTTATTAACCAGAAAATGTCTGTACTTGCATAGGGGAAGGGAGTGGGGGGGGTTGACACTGGGGGTTGTTTTGTACACACGTATTGCACATTCACACCCCTGCAGGATCATTATCAGTTAATTGTTATTATTTATTAAATTTGTATACTGCCCTATACAGTGGTACCTCTGGTTAAGAACTTAATTCATTCTGGAGGTCCGTTCTTAACCTAAAACTGTTCTTAACCATTATTAACCAGAACAATGACTCCTGCAGAAACAGAGGGTTGCTTTTACACACTGCATAGTCAAAGCCTTATCACTTGTAAGCATGCCTCCAATTTTTAAATTTTTCACAAAGTGTACTTTGACTTGCAGAAGTTTAATTAATATAGACTTCAACAGTACCAGCCCTTCCAATCCCTGGTGTTGCTGTTTTTAGGATGTCAGCAATGGGAAGGATATATGGCTGCGATCCTCTGCATTCTTACTTGACAATAAGTCCTATTTAACTCAGTGGGACTTCTAAGCAGACTGGAACCATTAATTTATGGGATTCAGTTCCATAAGATGGGGTGATTGCCGCTAGCTTAAGTGGGTTTTAAAGGGAGATTTGACTTCCACAAGGCAACATTATGTCTTCCAGATGTAGCTGGACTTCCCCAAACCATCTAGGTGGGAAGCAGAATGCTGCTACTAGATGGGCCTTTGGGTCTGATCCAGCATGGGTCTTCTTTGCCTAGGGTTGCACTGTAAACCTCTTCTCTCCCACCAAAGGATTTGGAGTCACCAGGCCTTGAGGACTTGAGCAGACATCAGTTAAACTGCAGCTGAGATGAAGAGGCTTCTTGAAACCCAGAGACGTTCGGTGCATGAATTTACATGAGGATTTATTATCTCCAGCACTTTTTCTTGAAATAGGAATTTGTATAATAATAATGAATTACAGGCAACAGCCTCTCCCTCTAAAATTACTACATCGTATTTGCACAAAAAGCTCTCACTTAGTTTGCAGGGGATCCTTTCTTCAAGCAGTAAGAGGGAAGGGTGAGGGGGGAGAGGAATGCATGTAAATCGTTGCAGCCTGAAAGCCACAAAAGAATTAATTGTTTGCAAAGGAGATAACATAAGCAGCATGCTTGTTGGTTTTGACAAATGCTGGGATTCCCTTCTCTCTTGATTGACTCAGGTAAGTGGAGGCAAGGGATTAGTAGATGGCATTCAGATGATGACCTAGTCTGTGTATCTTTTAGACAAGACACTAAGACAATAGCACTTTCAATATACAAATTGAAACAGCCTTTCCTTCATCCCCACTGCCTGATGCTCTTGGACTCAAACTCCCATCAGGCCCAGCCAGCACCAGCAATGGTCAGGGGATGATGGGAGTTGTAGTCCAGCAAGTTCTGGAGGGCCTCAGATTTCCCGTTCTTGTCTAACGCCTTACCTGTATGGCCTTTATGTTCTGCCTCCACCTTCCTCAATAGTAGGTGAGGAAAGAGGCAAACAAAGGGACTTTAGGCAGAACATGTGGAAAGAGTTGCATCTTTCTTTATTCCAGCTTCAGCTAGAGATGAAAAGATCCCTGGGTAACAGGAGCCAAACGTAAAGCAAGTTAACGATTGCAAAGGTTTGGGAGTGTGTCCGGTAACTCTTTGCTGATTTGTTAGCAAGGCAACCTGCATGAAATAAAAGATTTAGGGCACACAGATTCTCTCTTTCTCCCTATTAGAGTGGCCACTTGCACATTGCCCACTCTACTCCCGAAAACAGGGAAAGCGTCACAAAAAAAAGAGAAGAGACAGGTATGCATAAAATTTGCATCAGCTAATGTATATATAGATAGATTCACATTTTAAGCAGAAATACAATGCATCTCTATTGCCCACACTCGCAACCATATTTTAGCAGGCACAAGGCCTTCTCCCCGAGAGTTCCAGAGGGTAGCAACATGAGAACGGGCCCTTTTTCAGTGATTCCCCATTTGTGGAATGTTTGCCTGGGACCTTCATTGTACAGCTTTAGGTGCCTGGCAAAAATGTTCCGTCTTCAACAGGCTTTTGGCTGGCTAGCATCCTACAGCCTTTTAGATGTGTTTGTGGGTAGGGGAGGGGTGTTATTGGTTTGTTTTGTTCTTGTTTTCATTATGTATTTTGTATTTTTATCTTGTATTTTTATGCTGCGAACAGTGGCGGAGCTTCATGCTCCGGCACCGGGGGGGTGGAAAGCAGGCGAGGGCATGGCTGGTGCACATCCTGGGGGCGTGGGGCGTGTCCTGGGGGCGTGGCACGCTGCCTGGGGGCGTGGCACACTGTCTGGGGGGCATGGCACCCAGCATGGGCGGGGGCAGCCACGATGACACCCCGCCAGGATCTCGCCGCCGGGGACAGTGCACTCCCCCCCACACTCCTCTTCCTCTGCTAGTGGCTGTGAACAGCCCTGGGATCTTCAGATGAAGGGTGGTATACAAATTTGATAAATAAATAAAATAAATAAGACGAGGAACATGCTTTTGTTTTATTTTTATTTATTTTTTAAGAAAGGAAGCTGAATTTGGCAACCGGTGCTGCATTTTTGTTCTCCCCCCCCCCCCCCAGTGTATTAACGGAAATAAGGCATATATACAACTCTCAAGTAAAACTAGGATAGTCAAAAGACAAAGAAGGGTCAAGTTGTTCCAAC
This sequence comes from Podarcis erhardii, assembly GCF_964252035.2. Lineage (NCBI taxonomy): Eukaryota > Metazoa > Chordata > Lepidosauria > Squamata > Lacertidae > Podarcis > Podarcis erhardii. The sequence goes on along the minus strand of NC_138513.1, from coordinate 12,389,399 downwards.
AGCTTAGGCAGGGCACAGGAGACATTTAAAAATCCTCGCTATTTCCAATTTACTAGGAGATCAAGATAACATTTCCCTTAACATCCCTAATAGCACACAATAGCGTTGCTTATTCAGGAAGCATTCAGTCTTGAAAATGTGCATCCCTCCCCCCCCAAAAAAAAACCCATAATCACCACATTTTCCGATTTTTCTTCTACCCAAATTGCATCTATACGGATAGGTTGAGATTAATACAAAGTGTCACAGAATTACAGAACTCAACAAGGAACGTCTTCTAAGAGAATCTTCTCCTTGACGGAGAACATAGTCAATAATAAATCAAAATGCTGGAGGGATACAAGAAGCAGCTGCATTTTCATCCGGGGAAAATCAGAGCTTTTTATTTAAATGGAATCGCTGATTTAAAGGCAGAATGTAAAACCTTAAATGACAGTTAAGGCATGCTATCCTCAGGGGAAATTTAGATGTACCGAGGTACATTATCAGTTTTAATACTGAGCTTTTTCCCCCGACTTAAAGCTGTTCAATTTAAGGGTTCTTTGAAGGCTGGAATTAAGCATTACGCTCGGTTACTTACATTATACAGGGATCCTGCTGGTATGTTCCTGGTCAGAACACAATATTCAGCAAGAAGAGCCAAATTCTGCTAATTCAGAGGTGGGGAGCCTGAGCTTCCCTAACTGCCAGATGCTGTTGGACTCCAAGTCCCAGCAGCCTCAGTCATCACAGCCAGTAGGAGTGATGATGGGAGTTGTAGTCCAGCAACATCTTGAGGGCCACAGTTTCCCCACCCATCTCTTGATTCATTGTGAACCAGCTAACATATGCAAGCTGTTGTTATTTCATTACTTGTTCTATCAAATCGGGTGGATTTGGTTGTTTAATTAAATTTGGGCTTGAACTTCATGCAATATCAGGATGTCTCTAGTGTGTGAGCATAGTGTGTGTGTGTGTGTGTGTGTGTGTGTGTGTGTGTGTGTGAAAATTACAGTAGATTAGAATAAATGATGAAGAAGAAAGGAGAGGGAAGAAAGAAGAAAAATGAGAATACATAGTATATCAACAATAATGAAATATCATTAAAATGTCATCAGAATTGCAAAAATATATAATGTATACATACATAGAAAGTCCTATTGTATCCTTCTTGTATCCTTCATGAGTCATTATGGTTTTGATAAATACTTTCCAAATATCAGTAAATTTGTCCATAGAGAATCTCTGTCTGAAAGTGATCCACTCATAGGTTGCGAGAGCTGTCATGTCATCTGTCCATTGGTCAAAGGTAGCCATTTTTTTCTTTTTCCAATATATCAGTATTAATCTTTTTGCAGATGTGAGGGCCCAGAGATGTGTCATGATAAGGAAAGAGCTGAGAAGAGTCAGCAAACCTTTCCAGTTGAAATCTCAGCCCAAGATATTGTGATTCCTGAAGCAGGGATCCTTTGAAGGGATCCTTTTGTGGAGGGTTAGGGTTAGGAGCAGAATCAGCACCCAACTTCCCTAGATAGCTGCAACAAGAACAGTCATGCAACCTCTGTTTGGCATTCTTCCCTGTTGTTGCAAGCAGTCAATCAATTAACGAGCAATTCGTGAATGAAAGTAGCTTCTGAGAAGCTGATCAGATTTCAGTAGAGATGTTCAACCTGGCTGTAAATAAATTTGGATAGCTGTAAAAGATTTATTGCCATTATAGTGGGGAGGTTACATCTGAAATGGCCATCCTGCCTTCCTTCTACTGAATAAATCATTCCAATCCCCTCCATCCTCATTTGTTTGGTTCATAAGCTATCTTCAGAACCCAAACCAAAATGGTAAACCAAGCAATAAAAATAGAGAATGACAGGCAGACCGTTTCTTGTTTGTGTGTAACATTTTTGCCTGAGGATCTCCTCCATAGACCTAGACAGATTGGGACAATTCCCAGAGAAGCCTGTTGTGAAAAGCTTCCAGGTGACAGCGGCAGCTAGTAGTTATGACAGTTGCTACTCCCACCTGCTGAGAACCACCTTTCATCTCATGTTCAGCACAACAGCACAACTGCCACCCACCTTCCCTGCTGCCACCTTCCCTTCAATGGGCTTGGTTTTCTCTTGCATTCTGAGCAGCCAGGAGGAAGAAGGGAGTTAGGGGAAATGAGGGGAATCACATTGCATTATCGTGCTACGTAAAAACAGGAGGAAAGCATCTGAAATCCCATCCTTCCAATAGACAAATTCCCACAGGAGTCTATGGAAGGAAGCCCCACGGTGACTGCAACAGCTAATACAGGGTTCCCAGCCCTTATGGTCCAAGAGCCACACCTGGAATTCTAAGAATTTTTTGTTTTTTTGTTTTTTAAATATATTTATTTGTTTTAACAGAAAAAGAAAAGACATCAGAAAAATACAGAACAGCAAAAACAGTCACAGATATATACATCAGAGAAGGAAAAAAAATTAAAAATAGAAACCCCCATTTTTAAATTCATGTATACAAAACTTACTTTCTTGACTTCCTCACGCCTCCCTTTTTTGTGTTCCTCTTTGTCCAATCAGGTACAGCAAATCCTTACCCTCTTTCGAAACTAATTTCTAGTTGATAAAATCACTTCTATTATGTCTCCGATCTTTCCTCCTTATGTTTAAACACATTTAACATATTGTTTATTTTTGACATAATATAACTTTAATCTTTCGCCCTTTTTCTATTACATTTTTGCATACTTCTAAACACTATATCCCTAATGCCATATTATTTTTATATCCAACATCATTTTAACATTCATAAACTTTGCAGTATTTCTGCAGATAGTTCTTAAACTTCTTCCAGTCCTCTTCCACTGCTTCTTCTCCCAGGTCTCGGATTCTGCCAGTCATTTCTGCCAAGGAATTCTAAGAAATTTTTGGAGGCACTGCAAAATACCCGTTCCGTAGGGCAAGAAACCGTGTAATGCACGGTGTAATGAACTTTACCACCACCACACAAAACCAGGTAAAACGCACATCCAAACAAATAAAACACAGACCAAAAAACAGGCAACAAAACCCCAAAACAGGGCAGTCGTCCTCAATGAACAAGCGAAAATAAATAAATTGTAAACATTGGTTGGGCGCCAAGACAGGTGTCTTGACAACTCCAAAGGGCCCACAGGTGCCACACTGCGGACCCCAGAACTAGCAGTTCTGACAGCTGCAGTCAACTGCAGAGAAGCTCCTCCAGGGCATGGATGGTCTCATCATTCTTCCACCCAGCTCCCACCACTCCAAAAACTGAAGAGTGGTGGAGCAGACACCCCATTTTGATGGCTGCAGAGTCCTCTTGTCCTGCAATGGTCTTCTTCTGCTATGGTGAGGAAGAGATAGAGATACCTGGGGACAGCCTGCTCTGTGTGCTTCCTGGTTTCCTTCAGGGCCTTTCTGCATCCCGTCTAAAAGTTGCTTATTCTATCAGCAACAGTATGACTCTTGCATCCTCTTTTGTGCCTTTGAACATTTCCTCCCCCTTTTTCGCCGCTTCAGCCTTTGCTCAAGAATGACATTCTGGGTTTAATCCTCCCATAGGTCAGACTGCAAGTCTGCAATCGATTCAAGCTCATTGTTTACCTTCCATTTATCCCTCTCATCTTTGCCAGGTTGTGATGAATTAAGGTGGCAGAAAAGCCGGGAAGTCTGGAAAACTTCAGGTGTTAGTTTCCCCCACCCCACCTTCCAGTTCAGCCTTCATTTCTCAGCATGTTTTTAAGGGAAATGTAGAAGCAATGGCAGAAGCAAACTCAACGCTTGTTTCCATAGAGAGTACATTGTCCTATTTTTGGTTCCAAGCAGAGTTATATATATATATATAACACGTTGAGTCCCACCAGATATAAGACCCTTAAGGTAGAACAGACTTGCAAAAACCTGTCACATCCGGTTTGCACTGAGCGAAAACACAGTGGACAAGCGTTTTCCAAATAAGGTTTTATTTAGCTGTCTTAACAGAAGAGGGTGGAAATATGCATATGTTGTGTAATGTTTAAAAAAATAAATAACAAGTTTACCTCTTTTCCTGTGTAATTAGATAGCACAGATTTAAGGGTGCCTAACTGTGCATAGTAGCAGAGCTATTCTTTTCTGTACTGTAAAGATATATGAAAGCCGACCTCCTTCCCTACAAGACCCTCTTGGGTGTTAAGATCAGCAGAGGTGGGGCCACCTCCCTCAGAAATTAAGGGGATGGCAGGAGAGGGCATTCTCTGTGGCAGCCCCAAAGTTGTAGAATCTCCTCCCTACAGAGATTCACCATACAGCATTTGGTGAATGAATGTTGAAGATTATTTTGCCTGTTACAGAATGAATCTTCGATGCCTGTTTTCGGTGGGAGAGAGAGTATTGTGTGGACACCAGGAAAGGCCCCTTCAGATGCACCACACTGAAACTCTGGCATTAGAGATTCTTAGCAAGGGCTGGGATCAAGACTGGGGCATCTGTCAAGGGCTGGCACCCCACATTGGGACCCACCGACAAGAGCCCCCTGGATGAACAGACTCCCTGAGAGTGGGGAGTCCGTGGAAGGGAGAGTCGAGCCCAGATCCTCTCCAAAACCTGCAGCCAATATTGTCACACACAGAGAGAGAGACAGAGAGATTAAACCTCCAAAACATTACAGTTGCCAAAGCTGGCTGTTAGATCTCTTTGAACCTATTACACAGACACATACTGTGCTAAAGGAGGGCAGAGGGTGTAATCACAGTTGAAGTTTCAGTCCTGTCTTTTGAACAGAAAGCTTACGCAAGTTAAAAGAAAGAGAGAACACGTTCACCAGACTGGGATTATTATTATTATTATTATTATTATTATTATTATTATTTTATTTTCAAAATGCATTGATCTTGTATTCTTAAAGATTTTGTTTCCTTTGGGCTCATTACTGTGGGATGTAAAAATGTATTGCAGTCAAATACAACATTCCTACAATGCAAATGCTGGGCAATGATTTGTCTCACTCAGGAGAAAACTTGCTATTTCCTCCTGAGATGGGACAGACTTCCTTTGCATGCAACTTAATGTGGGTGTGGCCTGTTCTTGGACAGAGGAGCGCATGGCCTCCATGTTCTGCTCTTCTTCTTGTTCTCCATTTTTGCTGAGTTGCAGTCACTTGAGAATATATCCCTTATGGGATAGTTTAGGGAAGCTTTTAATGTTTGATGCGTTACTGTATTTTAATATTTTGTTGAAAGCCATCCAGAGTGGCTGGGGAAGCTCAGCCAGATGGGCGGGGTATAAATAAATTATTATTATTATTATTATTATTATTATTATTATTATTATTATTATTCACATAGTTATATGTTGTTCTGTAAATTAAGTCTGCCTTCAGGGATCTTATTGTGAACTGGACGATTGTAAGCAAACTAGTTTTATGTTAACTTTAATCAGATGGTCGTGTATTCTTTTAGGTGGGATATAAAAAGGGATCTTACCAGGAATCCTAAATAGTGAGGCTCAGACGAGTCTGCAACTAGCTAACCACTGTGTAATTTAAAAGGGGGTGTGTGTTTAGCGACTCTGCTAAGTCATAGAACTCGCTGGTGCAAGTTAGGAAGGATATCAAAAAATAATATACCCTCTCCTGCCTCCCTAAACATCCCCACAATTACTTCCATCTAACAAACTCCTCTTGATATATTACTGTTTGTGTCAAATGTGATCAAACACACACAAATGCTTCGGATAAACATGCACACATACCCACATGCTTTCCCTTGTCCTTTGATTTCTAAATCTACAGTCTATCGTTTCAGAGAGCGAGCACCTGAATGCAGTGACAGCTGGGCACACACACACACACAGAGAGACACAGGTGGGGAGGGCAGGGAGAAAGAGGATAAACAGAGTCTGTCTCTTATTCAAATGGTTTTGCTTCCTGCTAGCAAATGTGGTTGGCCTCCCTGAGATGCCTGCCTTGTACACTTGCATGCATATGCCTGCCCCACCATTTGATGGCATTTGGAACAGCTGGTGATTTCCACCGGTTAACTCCCCAGTGGCTGGCAGCCTCAATTTGTGACTAGCCTCGTCTTCAAACATCTCGGGGCAACCAAAATGCGACAGGATGACAGATAGCCCTCCCGATGGATACTGACAAACAAATTAGTGGCAAGATGCTTTGCAGAGCATACCAGATGTGCTGGGTCCTATCATATGGAGCAAGCGCTGAAAAGCTGTCTGTGCCCCATCTGTGCTTTTCAAGCAGCCACGGTTTATGGAATAGGAAGCACTGTAAACATTTGGTCTGTGTTTTTAAACAGTCTTGGGTCTTGGCCTTATCATGCGCTGAAAGCTTTTCCTACTTAAAATTCATTTTAATGAGAGAGAGAGAGAGAGAGAGAGAGAGAGAGAGAGAGAGAGTGTCTGGAAAATCTAGTGCCAAATTAAAGAATTATCTGAAAGTCGCAACAAGTTTTAAATGCTGTGGGTTTTCAGGAAAGGCCTGTAGAGATCAGGACTGTGTTCAATGCTGTTCTGTCCCTTGACAGGACCTAAGTGTGTGCTTCTTATTTCCTTAATGCGAAGTGTGTTGTTTGCTAGGCATGGAAATGGGTTTGAGACAATGTTGGTGATTTGTTCCTTAAACACAGCAGTGCTGTCCCCACGTGACAAACAGGAACAGAAAGTGGTCCGATGAACAGACAGACAGCTGTAGAGGAGCTTAGGGCATTATAATAAAATATTATGCACTTCTTTTAACATCTAAATTACCTTTCTACCACATGAGACCTTCTGATCACACTGCAAATATAAACTAAGGGAAATGTTTCATGCGGGTCACTGTATGAAACAATTTGAAATTCAGAATTATGAACAGTTAGAGCAGGGGTCAGCAAGGTTTACCTCACCTGGGCCGGTTCACTCCAGCGGAGATCCCTCTGTGGGCTGGATTGTGTGTGAGTGCGCGTGCCTGCAATTTCCGGCGTCTGTGCAGACACGATTTCTGGTGCCGTGGAAGCGAGTCCCCAGCCGTGCTGTGCCAGTTTAGTGCAGCGCGCTGTGCCTCGACCAGCAGGCAGCTCGGTTCGGGGCAGCTCGTGGGCTGGTTAAACGACCCCCCTGGGCCACTTGTGGACCATGGGCCTTAGGTTGCCGACCCCTGAGTTAGAGCGAAGCATGGTCACAGGAATAGGGTGGGTCCTAAATACACGCAACTCAGGTGTCAGAGGTGTAAAGAGGTACATCTTTAGCATTCTCCAAAAGGTGTATAGAAGAAGAGAAGAAGAGTTTGGATTTGATATCCCACTTTATCACTACCCTAGGGAGTCTCAAAGCGACTAACATTCTCCTTTCCCTACCTCCCCCACAACAAACACTCTGTGAGGTGAGTGAGGCTGAGAGACTTCAAATAAGTGTGACTGGCCCAAGGTCACCCAGCAGCTGCATGTGGAGGAGCAGGGAATTGAACCCGGTTCACCAGATTACGAGTCCACTGCTCTTAACCACTACACCACACTGGCTATAGTGAAGATACCAAACACATCTCTGTGGGGAGGGAGTTCCACAACTTAGAGAGAGAGGCAGGTCCATCCATCCATCCTGATCTACCTTCTGCCCTGCCCTTCTGTAGAAAAATAGTGAACTATTAATCCACCTCTCATTTATGGAAGTAAAGACCTAAAAAACACATTGTTGGAAGCCTGGAGCAGATCAAAGCACCATCAAGCCCAGTGCTTTGGCTCCAGCAATGCTGGCACCTGTGGGTAAACTGTAATGGACAAAAGCATCCCTTGTTATTTGTGTGAAGGTATTGTAAACCCAAAGTATATTGGCACATAATAGAAGAAAAACACATAGACCACAAGCTCCTTTTATTTACATCGTACAGATAATGCCAGTGCAACCAGGCTGTACAATTTCGCAATTCTGGTGCATTAAATAGGTAAAGTCAGGAAGGAGGGGTCCCTGTGCTATTTTAATTTTTTCTTCTTTTCATGTTGATTCTTGTTTTTAGGGCAGGGGTTGCACAGTGACTTGTCACAAATCATTCTGGGTTTTATTCTTCAGTCTGTAAAGCTGTAGCTTGCTGGCCAGTTTCTGTATGGCTGTCTGCAAGAAAAGATCTGCCTAAACCAGAGTTTTATAAACCTATTATGTCGAAATACCCTCTGTTGTAAATAATAATTAGATAAATACACCAGAGCACTTGCTACCCAAATAACCTAGGAACTAATTAGCGGCTGCAGGGAGGGTTGCGAAAAAGCCCCTTCCCCGAATGTCTTTGCTGTTCTGACACCGTTTGGCCTCAGTGAATAGATGGGAAGAGCTTCTGTTGGGAGCGGCTGCATATTAGGAGTTTTGAAAACCACTTTGGCAGAGAAAACACAGGGAAAAGATGCAATGTGTGCTAAAGGATAAATGGGAGCCTTTTCCACTAGTAGGTAAGGGGCTTTTAAATTCTCATTTGATCGTTTACAAAAAAGCCTCCAACTTGATTGTTAAATGTTTTCTCTTGTGCTTAAATTTCATGCCGGAGATTATTAAAAATTGACTTTACTGTATTTATTTTACTTATCTGCTCCAGCCAGGCTGTGCTGAACTCATAGATTGGGTGAATTATTAATTTTTTAAAAGCCATTTGTGTTGGGTTTTTACACTGGCAGTTTCTCTCCGTCTGCGGGGAGAAGCACCTCCAGTCCTGAAGTTGGAGATGAAATGCTTTGATTCATCTTTAATCTAAGATTTATTTTTTTTAATGTGCATGTGTTCAGAGTCATAAGACATAATGACAGTCTCCAGTGTAATGCTTAACTAACTGCTTGTTAGTGTTTAACATTTAGAAGCGTGTGATGAAAAAGGGGAAACAATATGGATTTCAATAGGTTACCCAAGCAGTAACGTTGAACAAAATAATTCATTCTGTCAGATAACAAGATCTATTTTGGAACATAATTAGAGCTAATAAAGGTTACTGTGCCTACAAACCAATATTAAACACCCGAATTAATAGGTCCCCGTGCATCTTGAGTATGGACTCAAACTTTTAATTAAAATCCCATAGAAGCACAAAAAAGTATTTTAAAAGGACACACAGTTAAATAAACAGGAATTTTGTGGCCACACTATCTTCAGTGTCCATCATCTGGTAATATCCAAGATTGACTGCTGCCATGCATTGCCCATGGGGTTGCCTTTGAAGACTGTGTAGAAGCTTCAGTTCGTTCAAAATACACTGACAAGGCTGCTGACTAGGACAAATTGTGAGAACATATCTCACAAGTATTGATGGGATTTCACTAGCTTCTATTCCATTTCAAAGCACAATCCAAAGTGCTGGTGCTTACCTTTAAAGACCTAAAGAGCTTAGGACTCTGATACCTGAAAGAACACTTGACAACGACACCTGACAAGGTGTTCTTTGGTTTTAAAAGACTAAAACAAACAAGATGTCCAAAATGTAGAATAAGAGAGTTCCCTTAGGCTGAGTGATGGATTGTGTCAGGAGGTGACAAGAGTGTGGACCATAGCCTGGGTTTCCTTCTTTCAACATTCATTCAACGTCTGAAGGGTCACAGGTTCCCCTTCCTTAGAATATTTCATTTTTTTTTAATAAATATTTATTAAAGCTTTTGAATACAATACATAAATAATAAACAACATTACTTATATCATGACATAGTTTCATCACTTCTTTGGACTCCCTCACGTCTCCCGCTCCCACTTACATCATTATAAATTTTTTCAAGCAAATTATCATCTTGTTTAAAACCTTATATCCGCTCATTTAAATAAAATCTAACAGTTCTCCAAAAAAATTTATATTTTCCTTAATCTCACTTATCGTCAAAATCAAATCTAGTTCAGTGGTGGACAATTATTTATGATCTAGCATCCTTCTTAACATTCAACCAAATTACAATATTTTTGTAGATAAATCTTAAATTTCTTCCAGTCTTCTTCAACCCTCTCTTCTCCCAGGTCTCAGATTCTGCCAGTCATCTCGGCCAATTGCATATAGTCCATCAGCTGCATCTGCCACTCTTCCAGTGTGGGTAGATCTTGAGTTTTCCAGTTCTTAGCGATGAGTATCCTTGCTGCCATTGTTGCATACATAAAAAATGTTCGGTCCTTCTTTAACACCTTCTGGCCGACCATACCCAGAAGGAAGGCTTCTGGTTTCTTAGTGAAGGTATACTTAAATACCTTTTTCAACTCATTATAAATCATTTCCCAGAAGGCCTTCACTTTAGGGCCCCCTTCCTTAGAATATTTCAAACAAATAGATCATACAAACTTATACATCAGTCTTGGTGCATTATACTGCCCTTCGGTGAATGTGTGTGAATGCAGTACCACTAAATAGGTCTTTTATTTTGGAAAGTATTGAGAGGGTCCTTAACTTGCATCCATTAAGCCTTGTTCGCAGTGTTCCGAATGGAGAGCTGTTAACTGGTGAGACTCAAAATTAATAATTGCAGATTAAATAATTGTTTGCACGGTAGGAAAATGACCGTAAACGTCTGCCACACTTGCAAAAATGAAACTTCACAGGTCTAGTCAGTAAACACCATTTATCGGAAGCATGCTAGAAATTCATGTGTGAAAATCTGTCTGCATGAAAATATGGGGAGAGGGGGGAAGAGGGGGAAATCCAGATTCCCATGAAATATTTCATATTTCTCTGGGTTCCTAAGCATTATTATCATGGAGTAACTATCAGAAATATATACACTTTGCATTTGCTTATGCTCTAAGAAAGTAAAATAGTCATGACAGCTCCAAACAGTTTCATATAGGTGTTAAATAGCATAGGAGACAGAGTTTCAGCACCTTGGACAGCTCCCTTGTTGGACCCGCATAGTCCAAAAGTCATTGAACTCAATCAGGCTCACTCCTGAATGGCGATGCATAGGATTCTGCTGGCATGTGATTCTATTGCTCAAACACATTTGCCTGCATTTCATTCTGCCCAATCCACTGTTAGTTATCCTGTTAGTTATCCCATCTTCGTCCCAATTCAGTGGGAAGTGAGATCCGTCAACAGAATGTAATAAGTAGTAAATTATTGTTGCTGTTAATAAAATCAATTAGTGAAAAGTAATACATGATCAGAGGCAGAAGAAGAATAATTTTTGGTGTGATTCATCTTCTTCCATGCAGGCAGTAGTGTGAATGTCAGGAGACCCCTGCAGAGCTAAGCTGAGCTGTTGAGCTCCCACTTCTGGCGACACACGCACCACACCAGCCATTATTCAGAAGGAGAGGCCATGTGTCTCTCAGGTTGTCATCCAGTCATTTCACACCTTATATACAGGCTACTCATGTGTCGGTGGACCATGCCACAACCACCACAGTGGAGGGACCAGCCTTTGTTGCTTACGTTACTCTCTTAAGTGCTGCATACATTCAGGGCTCAGCCTAAATAAAACAGCTGCATCAAATATTCACCTATTTTTATTTCTGTGCCAAAAATGTGGGGAACAAAATGTTTTCTAGAACCTCCATTCTTAATAATGGAGAGTGTTCGTCTGACTAATTTCCCGCCCTTGGTTAGGACTTTCCGCACCACCACCACCCCAATTTTTTTAGTATTTTTTTATTGTGTGTGTGAATATATATAGACTGATTGATTGATTGATTGATTGATTGATTGATTGATTGATTCTAAGCCATTTAATTTTTTTCAATGATACTCCGGCATGCAAGTATTTTCTATAAATAAATATATAAAGGTAAAGGTAAAAGGTAAAGGACCCCTGGACAGTTTAGTCTGGTCAAAGGCAACTATGGGGTGCAGAGCTCATCTCGCTTCAGGCCGAGGGAGCCAACATTTGTCCACAGACAGCTTTCCAGGTCATGTGGCTAGCATGACCAAACCGCTTCTGGCACAATGGGACACTGTGATGAGTACCAGAGCACACAGAAACACCATTTTCCTTCCCACTGCAGCAGTACCTATTTATCTACTTGCACTGACATGCTTTCAGACTGCAAGGTTGGCAGAAGCTTGGACAGAGCAACGGGAGCTCACCCAGTTGTGGGGATTCGAACTGCCGACCTTCCGATTGGCAAGCTCGAGGCTTAGTGATTTAGACCACAGTACCACCCATGTCCCTTATAAATATATAAGGACAATATAGTCAGCAGAGCAAGAGAGCAGCCCAGAGTTGTGGCACCTTGGACAGCTCCAGTTCTAGCTCCAACCTGCTCAACTGAGCTATGTATGTATTCCTGCTGGGTCTCACTAGGAGTGGAGAGACTTGAAAGGATAGGTAACCTTTGACAGGGGTAGACCGGAAGCTTTGTACAACAGCCTGTCTGCTTTGTATCAGCAACACTGCACCTGCTTTTGCCTTGTAGCATTCATAACAGAAGCGCAAGCAGACTCAGAGGACCTATTTCTGCAGGACTGAGCTGCAACCCAGACTTTTGGTAACCCTGATCTGTATTGGGTGCTTTCTAACCAAAGCCATCTCTTAGCAGCCATCCCTTCTGTCGCCCTTTTATCAGCAGAGCCAGCCTGCCAGATCTCACAGACAACAATGGCATGCGTTGGAAGGACAAATCTACACAAAGGGTTATAGATTGTATCATTCAGATTAAACTATTGGAGGAAAGCTTCCATCAACAAAGTCCCCTAAAGGGGAGTTTGTGAAATGACCTTCCTTCACTCTCAAAAAAAAGTGCTCGAATTTATCCTTTGCGTTATAATCAATCCACCATTTGGTGCAATTAACTGAGCACCTTATTTGAATTAGTTTTTTGGACAGGACCGTCGGGCACAACTCACTGTACAAGCCCCACTGAAATGAAAGGGCGAGCGTTTTCAAAAGTCTTAAGAGCAGTTCCACACTTTGCATAGAATGAAAGGACTGGATTTTGGACGGCACACCTTCAGAACGCTGGTTTTTGAGTGGCTTATTAAATGCTCCCTACGAGTTTCCAGCATGTCGTGAATTAGCCTATCAAGAACATAAGTACAAAGGGGAGCCTACAGGATCAGGCCAGTGTCTTGTCCAGTATCCTGTTCTCATAGAGGCCAACCAGATGCCGGTTGGAAGCCTGCAAGCTGGACATGAGTGCAACACATCACTCTGCCCACTGGCAATGCTCAGCAGCTGGTATTCAGAGACATAACACCTCAGACTTTGCCATCATGGCTAGTGGCCATGAGACAAATGTCTTTCCTACATTTCTCTAATCCTCTTTTAAGTGGGCCTCTCCATGGGAGCAGATTCATGCATGAGGCAGCAACCTTTTCGATAGCAGATTGAGACCTTCGTAATGGGTATTCTATGGGATGTGGGTGGTGCTGTGGTCTAAACCACTAAGCCTCTTGGGCTTGCCAATCAAAAGGTTGGCTGTTCAAATCCCCTTGATGGGGCAAGCTCCCGTTGCTCAGTCCCAGCTCCTGACAGCCTAGCAGTTCAAAAGCACACCAGCACAAGTAGATAAATAGGTACCGCTGCGGTGGGAAGGTAAACGGCATTTCCGTGCGCTCTGGTTTCCGTCACGAAGCAGTATAGTCCTGCTGGCCACATGACCTAGAAAGCTGTCTGTGGACAAACGCTGGCTCCCTTGGCCTGAAAGTAAGATGAGCGCCGCACCCCTTTGACTGGACTTAACCGTCCATGGATCCTTTTCCTTTTTACCAATGAGTATTCTGTAGTTCTCCAGCTTTTTTCTGATTTACAGGGCAGAGAATAATTGTTCTGATCACTTTGACGGCTTTTGCTTTGTTGGTTTTACTTCTGTCCTTTTTATAGTTAATAAGGCAAAGTTAAAGGGACCCCTGACCATTAGATCCATTCGTGACCGACTCTGGGCTTGCGACGCTCATCTCACTTTATTGGCCGAGGGAGCTGGCGTACAGCTTCCGGGTCATGTGGCCAGCATGACTAAGCTGCTTCTGGCGAACCAGAGCAGCACATGGAAACGCCGTTTACCTTCCCGTCAGAACGGTACCTATTTATCCACTTGCACTTTGATGTGCTTTCAAACTGCTAGGTTGGCAAGAGCTGGGACTGAGCAATGGGAGCTCACCCCGTCACGGGGATTCGAACAGCTGACCTTCTGATCGGCAAGACCTAGGCTCTGTGGTTTAACCCACAGCACCACGTGCGTCCCTTTTATAGTTAATAGGATAACTTTTATTTCAAGTCACTTTGGATATCCTTGTAATAGAAAGGTGACATGCAACTATTTTAAATGAATGCAAAATAATCCAGTGCATTGCTTACACTACGTGAGTGTCTATGAGAGAGAATGCAGGTAGTTTTCCTGGTTTTGGCTAGAGCACCTGTTTTCTTTCATTCTGGCAGAAGACAAGCTTCTTGGCATTAATGCAGCCTCTAGCTTTTGCCATGTATAAGAATCTCACATATTTTAATCAATGTACTTGGAAGCTTAGCCATGCCTTAGTGAATAGGATCACTAACTGTATAATTACAATAATGATCAGTACTTAAGTGGATTAGCACCAGTCTGTTATTGGTAGCAGCATGGAAGACTGAAAACATCATTTGGAAGCAGTTGGGGCGTTAATTGTGCCAGAGGGATCTTTTTGCCTGTTGCCCCTTGGCAAAGAGGTGGGGAAGCAACCCATAAAGAAAAAGAAGTAGGTTAAATGGACGACACAATAGGTTTATTGCTTCTTTTGCATTCCCAGAAGCTCGTGGATAAGGAATGCATTGCAATGTTGTTGGTGTCGTTAATTAACACAGTTACAGCTACGGCGTTGAGTAGAAGCTCTCATCATTTATATGCCCGGAATTATCCATTAAGCATTTTGTGGACTATAATCATGAATGTTTATGTATGAAGCAAAGTAAATATGGCACTGAGAGATGGACTGAACCAAAATTTGATGTTTCTAAATTCATTCCTTTGTCCTGACCCTGACTTGCAGGTAGCGGCAGCTATGGTATAGCAAGAAAGGGAATATAGGGGAATATTGCTCCAGGTGGTGGTTGCTGTTTTTTAAGCAGGAGGTATGACATCATCTGCTTTATTGCTAAGGTATTTGACAGACCCTCCTTGCACTTGGGCAAGTGACTGAGGTGTTGTGTTTTCCAATAGTTTGAGATGAGCCCAAGGAAAGTCGGAGAATACGGCTAATAATCAAGCATAGACTGCATACTTTCCCCCCTTTTCTTTGATGAGGTTACTACAGCATGCTAGCACTTTACATGGTAAGACTTCTTTACCAGATTTGCTTTTCTTCCTTTCTTCTTTGGTTGAAATATTTCTATTTACCAGTAATTACTGCAATAAGATACAGTGGTACCTCGGGTTACATCGATCCCCGGCATTGAATGTGTTGGCCTAGTATGGGGCTCCGAGGTGAGCTTGGCTGTCTGGCTGGTGTACCGGCCACCTAGCGCACCAGCAGCCACCCTGTCAGGCCTGCTGGAGGTGGTGGCCGGCTGGGCCTTGGAGTTCCCTAACCTATTGGTATTGGGGGACTTCAACATCCATGCTGATGCCACTCCCTCCTCACAGGCTCTGGACCTGGTGTCTTCCATGGCGACACTAGGGCTCTCCCAGTTTGTTTCGGGCCCCACACATCAAGCAGGCCACACGCTGGATTTGATCTTTGGCATCGGTATAGATGTGATCATGTTTCCTTCGATGAAGGTGCCATGGTCTGATCACTATGCTCTGAAAGCCAGGACTGACGTTCCACCCCCACCCTGCTTGGGTGGCGAGCCAATTTGGGCTCGGCCACAGAGGCTGATGGACCCTGATAGATTCCGTCAAGCCTTGCGGGAACTTTCTCCCCCTGGCGACTCATTGACTGAGCTTGTTGAGGCCTGGAATACCCAGCTCCTGGCAGCCATCAATGAGATCGCACCTAAGCACCCTCTGCGACCCCGCAGAAACCGGGCTTCCTGGTTTACCGAGGAGCTCCGGAAAATGAAGCGGGACCTCAGACGGCTAGAGCGAGTATGGCGGGGTGCCCGTGACGGAGCTTCATGAACATCTTATAGGGTTTTTATGAAAACCTACGAGATGGCAGTGAAGGCCGCTAAGAAGTCTTACTTCTCGGCCTCCATTGCATCCGCTAGCTCTCGCCCGGCGCAATTATTTAGTATAATTCGGTCTTTAACGTCCCTCGAAGGACAGCCAAATTTAAATAACAATTTGACACACAGCTGTGAGGCATTTGCGAGCTTTTTTGCGGAGAAGGTCTTGTTGCTCCGCCATGACCTCCCTGCCAATTTGGATACAGTAAAGGAACTGGAGGCCCCTCGACTGTCCTCGGGTTCAGTATTGGACCACTTTGACTGGATATCCCCAGCCGATGTGGACAGACTCCTCCGAGCTGGAAAGCCCACCACCTGTCCTCTCGACCCGTGCCCGTCCTGGCTGATTAGAGCGTGTCCAGACGAGGTGCGGGCCCCCCTGGGGGATATCATCAATTTGTCCCTTGGCACCGGGACATTCCCAGGGGAACTGAAGGAGGCAGTGGTGCGCCCGCTCTTAAAGAAAACATCATTAGATCCCTTAGATCTATCCAGTTACCGCCCGGTTTCGAATCTTCCATTCCTGGGTAAGGTGATTGAGAGAGCGGTTGCTGAACAGCTTGGTAGGTTTCTGGATGAAACATCGGCTCTGGATCCATTCCAGTCCGGCTTCCGCGCTGGTCATGGGACCGAGACGGCTCTGGTCGCCCTAACAGATGATCTCTGTGATGGCCTGGGATTCCGATTCAGAGGATGAACCAGAGGAATCCCAGCCTGCACAGGAGTCCCCGCCTCCAGGGCCGGCTGAACTGGGGCAAGGCCTAGATGCTGAAGAGCCTGCACCTGTGGCAGAGCACCAGGAGCTGGCCCCAGGTGAAACCCTTCAGGCCCCAGAGGGGCTTGAGGACTCAGTGGCTACAGGTGAGCCTCCTCCAGGGCCCAGTAACCCTTCGGCCTCTCCTGATCTGCAGAGGCTGAGGGCAGAGAGGCGAAGGGAACTGGTTGCTCCCAGGAGGAGTGCTCGCCTTAAGGCCAGAGGAGGCGGGGCTCCTGGGGGCCGGGACCGCCCCTGGCCTTAGAAGAGGATAAAAGCCCAGTCAGCCCGGTCCCAGGTTGCGGGAGCAACGTCGTTGTTGGCTTTGGACCTTCCTGTGTTCCTGATCCCTGCTTGGCCTCCTGTTCCTGACCATCCGGTGCTCCTGTACCCTGCTCGGCCTCCTGTTCCAGCGTTCCTGTTCCCCGCCCGGCTCTCCGCCTCGGACCTCGCCCCTCTTCGTGTGGACTCAGACTACGCTCACGGTACCTTTCCCCCGGGTCCAGCACAATCTCCGCAGGCAGCTGGATCGAGGCGGGTTGGGGCTGCTGATTCTTCTAGACCTGTCAGCAGCCTTCGACATGGTCGACCACGAACTCCTGGACCACCACCTTGCCGACGTGGGGATCCAGGGCACAGTCCTTCAATGGCTGCGCTCGTTTCTCTCTGGTCAGGGACAGAGGGTGGCGCTTGGGGGGGAATTGTCATCCCGCCACTCCTTGGTGCGTGGTGTGCCCCAGGGTGCAATACTCTCCCCGATGCTTTTTAACATCTTTATGCGCCCCCTCGCCCAGCTTGTCCGGAGTTTTGGGCTGGGCTGCCATCAGTATGCTGATGACACCCAACTCTATCTGTTGATGGACGGCCATCCGGACTCGGCCCCAGACACACTGATCAGATGCTTGGAGGCTGTGGCTGGATGGTTACGTGGGAGCCGGTTGAAGTTAAATCCTTCGAAGACAGAGGTCCTCTGGCTGGGACGGGACGACATGGGACTGAGGGGGCAACTCCCATCTCTTGCGGGGGTGCAATTAGTGCCAGCACCGTCCGTTAAGAGTTTGGGTGTAATCTTCGATACCTCCCTCTCCATGGAGGCGCAGATTGCAGCTATAACAAAGGCGGCATTTTTTCATCTCCGCCAAGCTAAGCAGTTGGCTCCTTACCTCTCTCGCCCTGACCTAGCCACTGTGATCCAAGCGACGGTCACCTCCAGACTGGATTATTGTAACTCGCTCTACGTGGGGCTGCCCTTGAGACTGACCCAGAAACTCCAGCGGGTGCAAAATGCCGCAGCGAGACTCCTTACGGGGTCTTCGCTTAGAGATCACATTCACCCGGTGCTATACCAGCTGCACTGGCTCCCGGTGGAGTACAGGATCAGGTTTAAGGTGCTGGTTTTAACCTTTAAAGCCCTATACGGCCTAGGGCCCTTGTACCTACGGGACCGCCTCTCCTGGTATGCCCCACAGAGGAACTTACGATCTTCAAATAAAAACACCTTGAAGGTCCCAAGCCACAGAGAGGTTAGGCTGGCCTCAACTAGAGCCAGGGCTTTTTTGGCTGCGGCTCCAACCTGGTGGAACGCTCTGTCACAAGAGACAAGGGCCCTGCAGGACTTGACTTCTTTCCGCAGGGCCTGCAAGACAGAGCTGTTCCACCTGGCCTTTGGTCAGGGCGCAGCCTGACTCCCTCCTTTGGCAATCTTTACAAAACTTTAGTTTATGGTTGCCATCAATTTTGATTTTAATTCATTTTATAATGTTTTATAATGTTGTACTGTTTTAGTGTTGTTAGCCGCCCTGAGCCCGGCTTCGGCTGGGGAGGGCGGGATATAAATAAAATTTATTATTATTATTATTATTATTATTATTATTATTATTATTATTATTACAGATGCTTCAGGTTACAGATGCTTCAGGTTACAGACTCCGCTAACCCAGAAATAGTACCTCGGATTAAGAACTTTGCTTCAGGATGAGAACAGAAATTGCATTAATTAAAGGCCCCATTAACTAAAGTGGTGCTTCAGGTTAAGAACAGTTGCAGGTTAAGAACAGACCTCCAGAATGAATTAAGTTCTTAACCCGAGGTACCACTGTATAACAGAATGGAAAAAAATACGGTTAATGTCCTTTGTATACACTTGGACAATAATTCACAAATTGCTAAATTAACATTCCTAAATTAATGGGAGTTAGAGTTTGCATTTCAGTTGACTGAAGATCTCTTGTGAAAGCTCAATGTGCTTTGCAAGTTGATTTTATTCTACAGTATAAACGTCTATTCTATGACAGCCAGCTGCTCTTGCTTTGATCCCAATGAACTGGGTATTATGCTGTGCACTGCCGCTTTAGCAGGGGGTGTGTATTTATAGAGCAACCCAACTGCCTGCATTTTTTGACTCTCCATGATGCGCTCCTGCACTGCATATGTGCTGTAACATCAGGGGTGGTGAACCGTATCTGACCAGCATACTTGATGCTCAGCTACCTCATCGCCTGCAGGTCATATGGGTGGGGCACAGCTTGAGCCACACCTGCAGAGGAAATCCTTTGCACCACCAGCATCAATTCAGTTGGTGCTTATGGGTAGCCCCACTTTGCTGCAAGTGAATATCCCAATGGGCTTCCTGTAAGGAAGTAGGGAACTCTGTAGAGTAGCCAATCCCAGTGGGTTTCCTGTAAATGCTGATTGGCTGTAGTAGTGAATATCTGAGAACTGAGCAAATATGGGTAGTCTGGCAGAGGTATAGGAAGTCAAGCCCAGTTCACGAAGTATAGGGGCCATCAGCAGAGAGGAAAGGCTATAGAAGAAGAGGAGTTTGGATTTGATATCCTACTTTATTAGTACCCTAAGGAGTCTCAAAGCGGCTCACAATCTCCTTTCCCTTTCTCCCCCACAACAAACACCCTGTGAGGTGAGTGAGGCTGAGAGACTTCAGAGAAGCGTGACTAGCCCAAGGTCACCCAGCAGCTGCAGGTGGAGGAGCAGGGAATCGAACCCGGTTCACCAGGTTACAAGTCCACTGCTCTTAACCACTACACCACACTGGGAATGATAGCAAAACCCTGGATGGGGTGAATCCAGGGTGGGTATGTCCACCTCCCAAAATAATGAAAAGGGTACAAAAACCATCTTTAGGGTGGTTCCTGGAGCACTGGAGCTTGCAGTTACAACAATGAGGTCCTTGGATACACTGTGAGATGAAGCCCTTGAAGAGACTGTGTTTGATTGATTTTCCATTCACTGAGGGCTGGTTCTGGTTGTATGCACCCCCCTGTTAGAAAGAAAATAGGCCGCTTAATCAGGAGGTCTCTTCTCGCCAGCTGCCGTTGCAGGCACCCTCCAAAGGGAGACGAGCAAAATCCAAAAGACAATACAAAGTAAGTGCTGTTTTCCTGCTAAGCTAATCAGTTCTGTCTGAGGATGAAGGGATGTGTGCCAGCTGAAAATCAATGCCCTAAATCAACTTGGTGCGCGCCTGAGCACCGCCAAAGTGTCAGCTGCTAACAAGGGAATAAAGGAAACTGTTATTGGATACTTAGGACTCTTTTGTAAGTGCATGTGTAAAATAACATATTTAATTTAATGCAAAGTTATAAAGCTAATTGGGCTTTATGGGCATTTCATCAGGGAAGCCAAGAGCAAGTTGCCTCCTCCCTCCCCTCCAACAACTGTTTAATCCTTCCTGGATTGCAGATCGTCCTTTTCAGGCATTTGTCTGTAACTTACAAGCACATTTTTCGGCGGCTTTTCCTTCTGTGACAGAGGCTTTGGGGAGGGGAAGCTCCTCCCCTCTGCAGTCTGTGGCCTCATAGGAACATAGGAAGCTGTCTTGGTGGTCCATTTAGCTCACTACTGTCTACATGATGGGCAAAGGATCTCCAGGGTTTCAGGCAGGGGATCCCTGGGATTGAACCAGAGACCTTCTTTGTGCAAGGCAGATGCTCCACCACTGAGCTTACTGCCCCTAGCATGCCATTCTTCTCCCTGCCTGTCCAATTCCCCACATTTCCTTCTCCTCTCAGACAGGACTCCAACTGGTCTGTTCCACTTTACCTCTTTCCTCTCAACCTCTCAGGTCGCAACCTTCATTTCTTAAGCCCCACAATCCCCCCATGACATTTGCAGTCTCCTGTTCTCCTTGGCTGTGTTCACACCATACACTTAAAGCACAGGTGGCGCTGTGGTCTAAACCACTGAGCCCCTTTGGGCTTGCTGATCAGAAGGTTGTTGGTTCGAATCCCCGCAATGGGGTGAGTTCCCATTGCTCTGTCCCAGCTCCTGCCAACCAAGCAGTTCGAAAGCACATCAAAGTGCAAGTAGATAAATAGGAAGGTAAATGGCGTCTCCGTGCACTCCGGCTTCCATCACAGTGTTCCATTGCGCCAGAAGCAGTATAGTCATGACCCAGAAAGCTGTCTGTGGACAAACACTGGCTCCCTCGGCCTGAAAGCGAGATGAGTGCCGCAAGCCCATAGTCACCTTTGACTGGACTTAACCATCATGGGGTCCTTTACCTTTTACATTTTGAAACACACATGCACCTTGCAAGAGTTTTGGGGGCTCACCAAACTGCAGTTCCCAAAACCCTTAACAAACTGCCGCTCTTGGGATTCTTTATGGGGGGAGCCATGTGTTTCAAATGCACTTTAAATAGATAGTGTGTATGCAGAACTAGATGCTGTTTCTTCCATTTCCCCTCTCCCTTGGCCTGTCTGCCCAGCATGCACCTGCTAGGATCTGAGCAGTTCAATGGGGCCAGAGCTCCCTCCCATTATATCAGAATTGGTTTTAGATGTTGTAATTGTTTTTATCTCTTGTGTGTTTGCAATCCTTGGCTCCTTTAGGAGAAGGAGGGGGGTGGAATAGAAATTTAAATAATAATAGAAGTCAGGGTCATACAGTGATGCTGATTGGCAGGAGATTCCAAACAGACCAAAAAGAAAAGAAAAAAGGAGCATTTCTTCATGTAATTAATGTCTGCAATTCACACCCAAAATGTGGGGGTGGCCACTGACTGCTTTAAGGAGGATTAGTCTCTTTCCAGATGGGGGCTTAATATTACAAATGGGCCCTTCAGATATCATAAGCATTGTCAACAGCTTTGAAAACAAACAAACCCTCGTCTGGTTTTCTGTGGGAAGCAAAAATCCAGATTAAATTGAGGGTGTGGGGATTTGGGCTGGCAGTTTAATGCCAAGGGTGCCAGAATAAACCCTTGTCTGGAAGCACCACCAACTGATGGAAAAGAGGTGAAGGTTTTCTAGGCATGACCACTCAGAGAGAGTCCTGCTTGCTTCCAGTTCAATTCTACCCAGAGTAGATCAAGTTAGGTTGTTGCAGTCACACAGCAGTTTATTCAGTTTCCTTGATGTCTCCCTAATTGTTAATTTCTGCATTATATTCGGACTTTCACACGCAGTAAAAGCCACTTCCATAAAGTTAACAGAATTATGTGTGTGTTTAGCACTCATTTCCATGTTATTTGATTTGAGGAAAAAATCAATTTGCAGCCTTCTTAACAGAGAAAATCATGGGAGCAAAGTGGCAAAATTTGAGGTAGCTTTCCCGCTGTTTCTGTGGAGAAATCATGGGGGAACATAAACAGGCGTGTGTGGAAAGGGTGAGGGACTAGCAGTGTTGTTCAATGATGTTCATTGTTGTGTCACACCATGTCCACTGGTGTTAACAAAATTTTGTGTGCTGTGCTGGCATATCGGTCCAAAAGCCATAGTTCCATGGCCAACAGGTACTGCAGTGAGAATGGAACTTTAGAAAACACAACAAAAGTGCTAACATTTTAACCAGGAAAACTAACACACAGTATTCCCCATGTCTTGATGCACTTTTAGTCATGTCCATTAATGTCAGTGAGTCTACTCTGCAATCCAGCTCTATGCTTTTGAGTTCTAGCTTCCTGGAGCCACAGCAGGAGAGGGCTATTGCCTTAAAGTCCTGCTTGTGGACATCCGATGGGCACTTGGTTGGCCAATGAGGGGAAGAGGATGGGATGGAGCTTTGTTTTGATCCAGCAGGGCTCTTCTTTGGTCCTTATCCATGGACAGCAGGAAGCACAGCAAAGCTGACTTGTCCTTCTCATGCAGATCATCTCTATGATCTTTGGACCACAGAGATTCCCGCAGCACTTGAGTTTCAGCAACAGGATAGCTCCTTTACATAGCAACATAATTTCTCCTTTTGTGTGCCTAACTTTTGCATCCTCCTTTTGTGTGTGTGTGTGTGTTTGTCCTTTCCAATGGAAAGATGGGGGGAATTAAAAAAGGAATCCCAAGCTCTCTCTGGTTGCAATAAGTCTACTTCAATCTATCACCAGAGGCTGCTAGCAGCATCAGATTAGCCTGATTTCCCCATCTTTCAAAAGCGTTGCTTTTTTATTATTATGTTTTACTGCATGGTGTGAGGTTTCTTTATAAAACTGCCCACAAGCAAGCCATCCGGTTCTCGCTGCTTATTTACACCCATCCCAAATCACCCGCAAAGCGTTGCCAGCCTTGCAATGGCTAACTCTGACAGACAGTGTTTCAGAGAAGAGCTGTTAAAAAAAAAAAAGTTTAGAAAGCAGCATAAGTGCCAGCAGCTCAGAAAATAAGCTAAAACTCATCTCCAGAAAGTGATTGGACTGTGTTAACATTCAAGGGGGATGTTGACAGCACAATGGAAAAGGACCGAGATGCACAACCCCCATTATTATCACTGATGGGAGTCGCATGTCATGTGTTGTTCCTCCCCCTCAGCGCCAACCTTCTTCCCAGGGTGTGCTGAGTGCCACAAATCTTCAGCCATCTGAACGAATGAGAGAAAGAAAATACCTGCAACAGAGGACTAAGGCTAGGGCTTCCTCGGCAGGGGTTCAGAAGTTGAGGGCATGCCTCTCCTCCCCCCCCCCATCGCTGTCTTCACTTCCACCCTAACTAACCTTGGGTTGGGCATAGCAGTCTTGAGCCATGGACTGTAGCAGCTGGACCCATGTCCCTTAAAGGTCTGCCCTGCCCCTTTGGTGGCTTGGTGAAGGATGGCTTGCTGCAGCACCACCAAGGTGGATGGCCAGATGGTGGCTACTACAGCACTCTAAGCAGGGTGTTGGGTCCCTGATCCTATAAAGAAAAAAGAGAAGTCTAAACAGTGGTCCCAGTGCAAGTAACTAGCTCATACAGAAGTCTTTCTATGCAGTTGTGGGCCATGGGGAAATGTTCACCTTTGGCTTCCATGCAGCTGAGAGATGCCTGGTTCCCTCCACAGCCACGTCTCCCTTCTAACAGCCCCAAGCCATGGTGATGGCCACTGTCTGTTCCTCCCCCTTCCCCAGCAAGCAAAACTTTGTGGATGTCCAGGAATATCACCTGACCTGCTCTGGCTTATCAGTGCAAGGAGATGTGCTTGATTGACATAGCCAGTTCTTATGTAGTTTGACATGAGCTAAATCCCCACCTGGCACCCCTCAGATCCTGTGAACTGGCTATCCATACAGAAGCAAGATTGAATTCAGTACAAGGGTCTCCCATTCCATATCACTCCTGCTCCTCGAGGGCCAGTTTCCCCACATGCCCATTTCTAGTATTAACAGCTAAAGTCAAGCCATTGTTAGCCTGCCCTCGTCCCTCTTAAATAGATTAGCATGCCACCGCAATCACCTCCTTTTAAGAATGCACCAGCAAAGCCATTTAACATTTTGCCCTTTTAAGAGAATCCAGAAGCAGAATGAGCAGCAAAAGATCAACTCATGGCATAAAGCAGAGGCCAGGAGAGGATTAGGGTTAAATATGCATTATTGCAAAAGTACAAGAGAAGAAGGTCATACCTCCCCCAGTCTGTAGTAGATACAGGATTAAACAGAGAGCCTTTAATCACTAATCACTTACTGTACCTTTCAGAGGCAGTACATAAAAGACAAACAGCAATGAGTCAGCTCTTGCTGCACAGCCTACAAATCAGTGGGAAGCTCAACAACAGCCGCCAGAGACATGGAGCTTAGGATATCACTTTTGACTAGCCAAGACCATCAAAGCCCCTTGATTTCTGGGGCAGAGGCAGGTGAGGAGATTGTGACAAGGTCCAAAATGTTGTGGCAACAACTGCCGTCCCTGCCTCATGCATGAAATACATGCATACAATACAACCACAATCCCTGCCTCATACAATAAGAGCTCTGCTGTATATCACAGAGGATTTGATTGTCCATAAGCAAGGAGTGACTAACTCAATAGCCTGTAGGCCATCTGTTGCCTAGACCAATGGACGGGATGTCTCAAGCTATTCACTTGAGACTCATCCTGGTTTTAGGCAGCCAGTTCTAGGGAGCCCCAACTATTGGCCATGTTGGCTGGGCCTGATGGGACTTGGGAGTCCAACAACATCTGGAGGGCCACAGGTTCTGCACCCTGTCTTCGGCTCAGATTTCACTTGATGTTTGCCATGGCATCAGCATCTGTATGGATAGTTTACAGCCAGGCCATAACATCCACCCTTCTGTCTGCTTCTGGATTCAACACAACTAATAATAATAATAATAATAATAAATTATTTATATCCCGCCCTCCCCAACTGAAGCCGGGCTCAGGGCGGCTAACAACAATAAAATAATACAACATTCTAAAATCATTTCTGTCAGAGCTGCCCCAAGGTCCCAGCTCACAGAGGACCAACGCCAGGTCGTCGTCATGTACAAAAGTCTTTATTAAAGTTCAGTTTCCATTTCAAAGCCGCAGCGCGCAGCTCTACGTCTTAAACCCTAGACCGTCGAAGTTCCGTCTGAATCTCCTCCCCCCTGACACCAGTTTAAGATTCTAGCCCTGCTCCACCTCTTCCTCTGCTCTCTCCTCCGCTGGGTCCTCCTGCCCGCTGAGGCATTCCCCTTTCTGGACTCTTCTGACGCTGAGTCACCTGACTCCTCCCCCTGCCTTCGGCGGGCTTTAGGACCTGGTTCCCAGTCCTCGTTCTGTACTGTCCCGCTCGCCTGTACATTTGAACTTGGCTCTCGCGCCAACCCAGTGACCTTCCTCCTGACCGTTACACTGCTTCTATCACTGCTTCCCTCTTCCGGGATGCTGGCTGGACCTGACCTCTCCTCCGTTGCCTGACTCTCCGATGGAGGCGTGGTCAGCCCTGACTCATCTTCTCTCCCTGGTGGGGGATACGCTGGACCCGATATCTGGGACTCTTCCCCCCCACTATGCTCTGGTGGGGAAGCTGGTCCTGATCTCCAACTGCTGCTCTGGGAGTCCCCGCTGGCCCCTTGCTTCTGGAGTGTCCCTCTTGGGATGCCCCTTGCCCTGGCCACCGGGGCCCCCTTCTGTGAATCTTCCGATTCTCTGGAGAGGCTCATGGAATCTCTCGGGCCACTGTCATCTTCTCCTACGCTGCCCTCCGATTCTTCCCCTTCGCTCTCCCTTTCCTCCCTTCCCTGTGCTTCTGCTCCTGAGCCCCTGACAATTTCATTATAAAATTAATTCAAATCAAATTGATGGCAACCATTAGGCTAGAGTTCTATGAAGATTGCCAAAGGAGGGAGTCAGGCTGTGCCCTTTCAGGCCCTGCTGAAAGATGCCAAGTCCTGCAGGGCCCTAGCCTCTTGTGACAGAGTGTTCCACCAGATTGGAGCCACAGCCAAAAAAGCCCTGGCTCTAGCTGAGGCCAGCCTAACCTCTGTAGCCTGGGACCTTCAGGATGTTTTTATTTGAAGACCGTAAGTTCCTCTGTGGGACATACCAGGAGAGGCAGTCCCGTAGGTACGAGGGTCCTAGGCCGTATAGGGCTTTAAAGGTTAAAACCAGCACCTTAAACCTGATCCTGTACTCCACCAGGAGCCAGTGCAGCTGGTATAGCACCGGGTGAATGTGATCTCGCAGCAAAGACCCCGTAAGGAGTCTCGCTGCGGCATTCTGCACCCGCTGGAGTTTCTGGGTCAGTCTCAAGGGCAGCCCCACGTAGAGCGAGTTACAATAATCCAGTCTGGAGGTGACTGTCGCGTGGATCACAGTGGCTAGGTCAGGGCGAGAGAGGTAAGGAGCCAACTGCTTAGCTTGCCGGAGATTAAAAAATGCTGCCTTTGTTATAGCTGCAATCTGCGCCTCCATGGAGAGGGAGGTGTCGAAGATTACATCTTGCTTCCTCTGACCCTCAGAGCCCTCCATGGTGTTGTCCCCTGTTTCCTTTCCAGTCTTCTGTCCCAAGACATCCCACCCATGACCTTCATACCTCCTGCTTTCTTACACTCAGCCATTTGAAGGTCTCCTGTTTCCTCAAAAGGCTCTGCCTTTTACTCCCTTAGTGCCACCCCCCGCAAAAAAAAAGTCAAGCCAAACTTTCAGTACAGTGGTGCCCCGTAAGACGAACACCTCGCAAGACGGAAAACCCGCTAGACGAAAGGGTTTTCCGTTTTGGAGGCGCTTCACAAAACAAATTTCCCTATGGGCTTGCTTCGCAAGACG
This sequence comes from Podarcis erhardii, assembly GCF_964252035.2. Taxonomy (NCBI): domain Eukaryota; kingdom Metazoa; phylum Chordata; class Lepidosauria; order Squamata; family Lacertidae; genus Podarcis; species Podarcis erhardii. The sequence goes on along the minus strand of NC_138513.1, from coordinate 12,362,215 downwards.
AAAATGTCTTGTGAGTTCCTGCGGGTTTTTCCCCCTTTTTTCCCAAACCGCTAAGCCGCTTATCAGCTGATCCGCTGATAAGCCGCTTAACAGCTGATCGCTAAAAGCCACTAAACCGCTAATAGCGCTAATCCGCTAAGCTGTCAATGGGCTTGCTTTGCAAGACGAAAAAACCGCTATACGAAGAGCCTCACGGAACAGATTAATTTCGTCTTGCGAGGCACCACTGTATTTTGAAAAGTTTGTGTTTAAGGTCATTAAGGTGTGTGACATATTTTACTTGCACTGCTGTTTAAACTGTGATGGAAGTCACAGTGCACAGTGCACGAACACAAAAAAAAATCAATATTACATTGTTAATCTGGTGTTTAGCTAGCCGTGTATGCTGCTTTCAGGACAAAGCCAATATAATACAGATTCTATTCATTAGAACACAAGTAGGCTTCTCTGGTAAGATTCAAGTTATTATAAAGGCCCTCTGAGCCAGAGTTCAACCACCTCTGGAGGACTATAAGTTCCCTACCCCGATTTGAAAATACGATACTGCTTTATATCATGTGCAATGCTGAGCTCTCAGTGGCCCACTGAATTTATACATAAAGTCTGTTTTAGCAGCAGTTTCCACAAATGAATGCAAATGGGTGTTTGACTAGACATCTCTTGCTAGCAGTCCTTCAGCATATCATAACAATCCACTCTAAACCATCTTAAAGACGTACAACCATTTACAAAATGAGGAATGTTTCATTGTGAAATATTCAGTTTTTATTACTTCCAGTAAATAGCAAAATAAGGGGTATGTGTATTATATATCTAAAACCCAAGCATGTGAGATGGATTTTCAGTAAGTGAGGCAGTATGTGTGTGTTGCTCTCCATTAGATTCCACAGAAATCAATCTGAAATCTGGTTTGGGCAACTAAAATTGGATCTAAAACTATTTAATTTGGTTTCAAGAGTGTTTTCCTCCCTTCTGCCGCTGAGCCGGAGGACACGAAGAGATAAAATACCTTGAGTTATTATCACTTTATGGGCACCTCCATCTCCGAGAGTGAGGATTACGCCATATGATGCGTTTCTCAGTGGTTTGGCTTGGACTGTATTGGCAGTCAACAAATAACATGTTTTCTCCCAAGTCTTTTAACGCACGGATCCTCCTTTTACTTTGGCACTTTCAAAAAATATACTTTGGGGGATGAGCCATGGCTTATAGACTTAATCGGTGCAGGAATTTGTGCAATAGAAATGTTAAAAGGGGAGAGGGCGGAGGTCCCACCATCAGCCAACCTTTTTAATTAATTATTGTCGTCTTCTTTAAGAATCGGTCCTTAAGATTGGCTTTGGGTCCCTTGTACTACGTCCCACTGCTGACAGAGGCCTTGCAAGTGGGAATAAGAGACAAGGCCAGGAGCAGGCAAAGGGATAAACCTGGAACTGGGTTGTGTGGATGTGCTGACAAGAATGCTGAATAGGTTTTGCTTGTGCCTGTTTAGGGAAGTGCTTAATGTTTAACAGACCACTGTATTTGAATACTTAGTTGGAAGCCGCCCAGAGTGGCTGGGGAAACCCAGCCAGATGGGTGGGGTATAAATAAATTATTATTATTATTATTATTATTATTATTATTATTATTATTATTATTACATCATACCTCGGGTTACAGATGCTTAGGGTTGCACGATTTCGGGTTGTGCACCATGCCAAACTTGGAAGTACCAGAATGGGTTACTTCCGGGTTTCGGCGCATGTGCAGAAGCACTAAATCGTGCTTTGCACATGTGCAGAAGTGCTGAATCACAACCCGCACGTGCACAGATGCGGCACTGTGGGTTGTGAACTCTGTGGGTTGTGCATGTGCTTCCCGCATGGATCACGTTCTCAACCCGAGCATCCACTGTGTTGTTGTTGTTGTTGTTGTTGTTGTTGTTGTTGTTGTTGTTGTCATCCCTGGACCTCGCTGCTGCCCTGCATAACCCCAAGTAAACAGGAGTGATGCTACAGTTGGGAGGTTGAGACCACAGCCCCCCCCCCCAGCTGTTTCTGGCAAAGCCTTTTCTGTTGTGCTACCAAAACTGCAATATCCTTCCTGGGGAGATTCTGGTAGGATCCTCCTATTCTTTCCTACAAATGAGTGCTCATCACCCATCTGTTGCAGCAGCATGTGACTGTTCTTGTCAAACTTTTAACGGTTCCACTGCTGCCATTCGTGAGTTTGCTATTCTGTAAGTCTATTGTGTATTGAACGACAGGTTTTTAAAGCAGGTTGTTAGCAACTTTGAATATGTAGAAAAGCAGGATGGCTGAGAGATAAGGCTCCTCATGCAGTAACCTGGAATCCTGCAAGATTTGCAAAATGGTAGGATGTCTCCCCTCCCCCCACCGATACCCTTGTTTAAAACAATCCCACTTTAAAAAAAAAATCACCAATGTGCAAAGTAGCTTAGAGGAATCAATTAGAATAGAATGATAATGGAAGCAATTCAGTAAAACATCATTAATGCTGATGTGCCAAGCGACCAGTGACCATCTGTCTAATCCTTGCTACATAGTCAGAAAACGTTTTAAAACACAATTATTAATAGTCCTCATTAACGTCCATGCAACAAAGAGCATGCCACATGAGGATTTATGAGGATTTGGGCAAGAAAATGATGAAATTTCCATTGATTTCCTCGAATCAGGGGTCAATTAACAATATTGCTAAGCTGCTGCCTTCCAGATGTTTTGGACTACAACTCCCATCATCCCTACGATCCTCCTCTCAAATGCAGGAGCTCTGTGCATGAGTATTGCTATGTCCAGGCAGCCCTAATATGTGAGCCTTGGAGGCTGTCAAGATCTACCAGCAGCAGGGGCAAAGCTAGCCTGTGAGGCCTAACAACCAACCACATGTGATTTAGCTATAATTCCTGCATTGCAACCGGTTGGACTACATGGCCCTTGAAGTCCCATCAAAATCTCTGTTATTTCCAACACATGGAGACATCATCTGTACTCCCTCTCCGCCACATGGGAAAATTAAATTAGTTACATGAGCCACAGAGGAAGAAGTCTAGGGGGGCAGAATTATAGGAAATACCAAACATAGCTGGAGGAGTAGATGGAAGGAGGAGCTTGGGCAGAATAGAGGAAATAGGGGATAAACGAAGGAAATTATGCAGCAAGCAAGATAAACGTCACTGTCAGGAACAGAAAGGTCAAGAGCTTGGCTCTTCTGCTGTTTCTGAGCATGGGAAGCTGTTTGCGACAGTAATGAAGCACAAAAAAGAGCATAAATATTGCAGAAAGGGCTGTTTAAGCTTCGTTGCGATGTGCTTAAGAGACTGGATTTTATTGCAAGCAAGAATGCCTGGAAACAGCCATCGTCAGGTTAAACTGCATGGTGTGTGAATGGAAATGGGTGCTTCTCCTTTGTGGCTCATGAACATGTTACTGTATGAAATGGATTAAGGGGCCTGACTTTTGATGAACACAGACACAGCAAGATATATTTTTATTCTGGTCCTTATGAGGAATTGACAGATCTGTCCATTTTGGCTCTCTCCATTTCTCATTTTTTTCCAGCCTTGATCTTTCCTCCTCTCTCTCGTTGTTCTCCAAAGAGCCCATAATTTGTCTGCACTGAGTCCACAGGGCAATTTTTCTTCCCTCAGATCCCTCGCTCAAAGGAACCCTCCCTCCACAAATCTTCCGCAAATATTTTCATTCGCCAACTTCTCCCAGATGCAGTGAATCTTCCATTTGTAAACCGTTGGGATCAAATACTAAACAATCACTTTTGTCGTCTTTTATTGACCTAGCCGCAGCCTTGCCTAAACTGGGAGTACATTTTTTACATGAGACAAAAATTAATCTTCTCGTTTCAATCTCACGGCTGTTTCAAACGTAGAGACGGAGGCGTTGCAAGCAGCAGGCTGCGAGGATTTAAGGGAGGTTGTGATGCCTCAACACATAATCTGATGGGGGCAAGGGGGAGGGTTGCACAGGTACAAAGTTCTTCAACTTTGTTCAGTTTCACTGAATGTCTGATTCCATCACAGTTAGCATTCTGACTGCGTTCTCCATTTTTAAAGACTGGGCACTGGGTTAGCTGCTTGGCTTTTAGGCCTGACCTTCCCTATCAGTCAATTTAGAGGACAGTCAAAGGAACAAGGTTTAAACCCAAGTGGAGCAAGATCACAAGGGGGGGGGGGAGAAGGTTAGGGATAAGTGAATCTCTCACGTTCTCTCTGGTTCTCGTTTCACTTTTAAGTTCAGTTTTCCACATTTCCACATCAAATTGTGTGGGGTTTTTTTTAAAAAAGGTCCTCATGAAAATTCAGCAGGATTTAGTGCAAATTTCCTCCTAATATACATATTATGTGCAATTTTTTGCTAATATATGCATCTCTGTGCACAATTTACCACTGGAAGTGCATTTCTTGGCTGAAGAACTACACAGTGAAATTTAGAGCCATACAAATTTCGATGTTTTACTGCGTTTTCACTATGCTTCACTGCATATATGGTTTTAGAAAAGTGTGAATTGCATAGGTTTGCCTATGAATGTGAACCGAGTTGAATTTCTTCCCCGTCCCTAGCCGAGGGCAATGTGGGGCAGAGAATGACCCACAAAAAGCAGACCTAGGCAGATATTTCCTTGCCCAGGCATTAGGAGTGGGACCCCAACCTCTGCCAATTCAGTGGAAGTTCTGAAAAGGACTTCTATACATACATAGGCCAGGAACCCCAATCACATAGGGAGTCTCTTGCACATACAAAGGTGAGAGCTGGGCTAGCAGACATGGTTTAGCTCCCACCAGTGAATGTGGTCAGGGGGTGGGGGTGCCGTAAGGCTATAGAGTGTCCTTGTTTCTTGAACTACCCTGATTCACAGTTCTGGTTTTCAGGGAAAGCACAAACATGGTTTTACCACTTCAGTGTGATGGCAAAACTATGGTTTTCCTCCAGCAAGTGTCAGGGCAAGGAAAGTAATTGTAGAACAGGCTTCCTCAACCTTGGCCCTCCATATGTTTTTGGCCTACAACTCCCATGATCCCTAACTAGCAGGACCAGTGGTCAGGGATGATGGGAATTGTAGTCTCAAAACATCTGGAGGGCCGAAGTTGAGGAAGCCTGCTGTAGAGCATGAGCTGAGGAGGGAATAATGTGTGAGCTTTAGGCTCCTTCCAGGCTGCATAGCACCAAACCATGGCCTACCATTACATCTGAACAGAGCCACAGAGGAAGTTAATCTTTCATTACGAATGATACTTGGCTGCAATCATGGGCTCTGTTTAAATGTTACAGCCGTCACATGGTGATAACTGCATGTGGGGAGAGCAGGGAAATACTAGCTCAACCCCATGCAACTTGGAACCCTGGATAACCATGGTTTAAAACCATAAAGGGAGCCTGTTGCAGACTTTCAACCTCCAATGGCGATGCAAAAGGGGGATCAGGACTCCATGATCCCAGCCACGCTCTCTCCACATTGCATGGCTTTTTCAACAGAGCTAAGAAAGGAAGGGATTTTGGTGCACATGGGGGAAGAAGGGAGTCAGACAAAAGCCTGAGGCTCTTTCCAGGCTTGTTCTCTTAGTGCCAAGCATGGCTTGGCATTACGACAGAACTGAGCTGCTGACTTTGTAAAGTGCATGGGCATAATGCCTTGCTGCATGCTAGGGAGACTTTCCTTCAGCTTTGTTCTCTCCATGGAAAAGGATTACTGCATTGCTTAAACTAATATATGAATGAAGACTCCTACAGTCTCAAGCAAGCACTTTCTATTGAAGTACAAATATGGGTAATTCTTAACATGCAGAGTATGCTGCACTAGGGTCTTGTGCTAATGGGATTATTAGCATCCACCCAGTGGAAGGAAGGAATTGGGGCATAAGGTGGTGGAAGCAATCTATAAAGGGACACAGAGGTGAGCTGATTGATCCAACAGCAAATCCTAACAGGTTTCATCTGGGGAGCTCTGCATATATAAAGGTCCTGTCTAAAACAGAGAAAAATCAAAAGTTTACACTTGGAGAAATGCAGAAGTCCCACGGTGTCTAGCCACGGGCAGTTATTCTTTACAGTACCAATGGCACTTCAAATTATACATATAATAAAAATGTAAGATTGTCGTCATGCCGCAGTTTGCTTGTTCACAGTTGGCACTGTGAACTACAGTGTGGTGGGTGGGTCTGTTGCTTGCAGAAGAACAGCTAGAACAGGCTGCAGCAGACCACCTGTTCTACTGGTTCCCCTCCCTGCCAGCCCCTGAGCCTTTGACCCTGGAATCCAGATCCTCAGGCCAGTCAGCAACATTACCATTCACCTTCTTCCTCCCCGGCCAGCTTGAAGATCTTCTGCCACCACCATTGATTAGAATGATAAGTTGGCCCAGAAGGAGGAGGAGGAGCATGGGGAGAAGGAAGACAGTCAAAAGCAGCAGCTAGCTAGCCTGATAATCCGCTGCTGCTGCTGCTGCTGCAACCAATTAAGATGAAAAGTCAACCTGAGTAAGGTGGCAGAAGATCCCCAAGCCAGCCACTGCTTTTGGCCCCCTTCTCACATGGCTCCTTCTGCTGGGCACATTCTTCTTCCTATGTGGCTGCAATGACAGCATGAGGTAGTGAAAGGGAAGGTCTAAGCTCGGGAGGTTAGAAAGTTCTATGGCAGTGGAGAGTGGCAAGCAATGTTAGCCGAGCACAGCCCCCAGTTATGCTTAAGCAGAAAATGAAGGGTTCCTGGCCTCTTAAGAGCTTACCATCCAAACGTAGCACTTGGTGAAGACAACAGTGCAAATGACCTATGGTTTGGGAGGTCAAGGTAGAAAGGGAAAAGGGGGGTGGACAAGAGCAGCAAGGGATCAGAGCATAGCATGTTGGAACTAGGTTGACACACATTTCATACATATGTACTCTCCCCCCCCCTCCTCTCGTTACAGAAAAAGTAAGCATTTTGTCAACTTTCATCGCGCCCTTCAAGTATTTAAGTCCTGGTGCAGCAAATATGGAAGACGAAGACAATTTAAGTAAGCAGTTTCTCTTCTTCATATTGAGGTGAATAGTAGAGCCAAGAGGAAGTTCTGTATCATATGTGTATGTGGCTGAGTACAGATTTTTTAAAAACAAAATGCATTTTGGGTAATGCGTGTCATCTAAGAGCCCATCCAATCTACCATTTCAGCCAAGGAGAAAATCAGGACAGAGAATATCGAAGTGACATTGTCCTAGTATTGTGTGGTCCTCGTGTATCCCTGGTTGCATGGGGCACCACAAGGGAGTGTGGTTCTTCATCCTCTTTCCATATTGGGTTCTGACCGATGGCATCCTGGCATGTTGTCTTTTGAATTCATCACATGGTGCTTATTTACAGAAAGCTTTGCAACTTTCTGTGTCAAAATTAATAGCTCTATATCTGGCGATAGATAAAACCTAAAAGATTCTTCTTATGGTTATAATGAAACATTTTATGATAAGAGGCTATTCATGATAAAGTTAGAAATTATTGAGGATGATGGGTATGCATAAATTTATACTCATGGGAAGTGTATTATAAATTGTATTATATTTATATTATATTTTGTGTGTGCTTATCTCTCTGTGTGTGTGATGATTATTATTTAGAGCATTTGTACCCATGGTTGTTTTTTTCCCCTGCCATAAAGACTCCTGGAGTGGCTTACATGCAGTCAATTACAGTCCCAGCCCGAAGGTTTACTATCTAAGAAAACATGGCACACAAGGGAAAGGGAGGGAAGAGGAAGAAATCCAAGTCAGGCACCCATTCTTAAACAGTTGTTCTTATAATGCCAGCTGGCAGAGTCCAGAGGTAGGAGGTCCCTGATGGAGCTGGTCCTCCAGGAAAGCTGATTGAATGAGCCCTGTTTCCCATCTCCCACTAATGCGGTCTAATGGAACACATGGATGTGTGTGTATGGAGAGAGAGAGAGAGAGAGAGAGAGAGAGAAGATAGGATACCTCCAGTTATTCAAATGACATTTTGGGCAACTGCACACGCCTGTTGGCATAAAAGAAAAGTCTTCCAGAGATGACACCAAATACCCAACTCCTAGTGGAGGCCAGTTGGGCCTCTGCAACAAGAGAGACAACCAACAGAGAAAGAAAAGAGAATTGGCAATTGATTTATACACTGTACTTGTCCTGCCACATTCACTGGCACCAGTGGTATTGACACACAAGCCCATTCTATTTGGAAGTCTGTGCACATTCTCTTGCTCAAGCCATTCCATTAGCAAAACAAGTGCACTGCTAAGGGGCTAACTTAGCGCTGCAGTGAATTCCTCCTATTAAGTTTCTCTCTTTTTTTAAGAGGGTAAGAGGCAGGAGATGCAAGACCCAATGCAAAAGAACCAGGACCCCCTGAGCCACCCACTAGTGATGCCCCCAGTGGAGAAGAGGATGCACAAAACAATTCCCTGTCTGTTCCCCGGCACCTATTTTAATGCACCCAGAACATTGTCGCGCCCTCTGCCAGTGACTGCTGGAATATGAGGCTAAGATAAGTCACATTAGATAGAAAGAAAAACTGAATAATGAAGAGAAAGTGGAACCAGGTGGGGAGTGTGTGGCATATTATCATATTCACCAGCCCAGACATTAATTTGTAAGTGTCATCTTACCTTTTTGTTGTAACATGTTGGTGGATTTGGGGGAAGAGGGAGGACGTGCTCCGATCAAACGATGCACTTCTGTTTATTTCAGCATCAGCTGCCAGATGGCTCTTTTTACCAGCTGGAAACTATGAAGGGCTGTCCCCTTAGAAATTATGGGTGAATAAATTTGTCCCTGTGATGTTAGTAATCCCTTTTTCTATTCTGAAGCCTCACACACAAATCCAAGACTCTGTATGCCTAAGGCTGCAACTAACTACACCTTTCCTGGCCAACATTTCCTTCATTATGCAGAGCAGCAACAGGGTGCTCTGATGTGTGCAGGAGAGAGCTTTGTGACTTTCTCATTTGCCCCTCTCATTTCCCTCGGAAGCTCACCTGCTCTGCTATCCAGTCTCCTGGATCTGAAAAAGTGGCAGGCATGAAAGAACCTGTCAGTTGGCTTATCACAAACAGAAGCTGGTAGCTTGGATGCTGGAGTTTGCCCCATTGTCCAGGGGAGCTGGAGGCTCTGGTCTTTCCTGGTTCTCAAGCAGGCTTCCTCTGCTTCCTCCTGGGACAGGTAGCCTCATGGGGGTAGCTCATCATTTCATGAGCAGCTCTGAAGTTTCCAGCTCCTTCCCACTTCTGCTTTTGTGGGGGTGATGAACAGGTTTTGGGATCCAGTCAAGAGCCCAGGCAACTGGCCTGCTGGATTCTGGTGCTGCAGTTGGCAAGCTGAAGGATCTTCAGGACCAGTAAATTTCTCAGGGTTGGTGTGGTGGGGTCTCAGGTACTTTCACCATCTGATCAAAGCTGCTTGACTTTGGGTACAAAGTTCCCAACAAAAGCGTCCTGACGCCCAACCGCTTTTCTCCAAAGAGTTCCCAACCCATGTTTCATCAATTGCAGATGAACAGCTGGAACTGAATCTGAGAACATGTCTTTGCCACTTGTCAGGGGGGACGATGACAGGTGGATATTCCCATTGCCATAAATATGTTCATCTTTGTTATCACAAACTCATGTAGGCCTGCCAGGTGGACAGATGTTGCATCTTGCCTTGTATGATGCTTGTATGTGGGCATCTGTGTTCACAACTGCACATTATTCATCTTCAGTGTATGAGTACATATTTAGTGTCCTGGAAGCAGGACCTGAAATCTGCATTTATTCAACTGATCCCCAGCAAAAGCTTTAAAATAAAATAAAATAAAGAAGTCTCATCAGACCCAGCAGCATCTCTGGTAATATGATATAGCTGCTGGGTTGCAGCCCAGTCCTGTCATGATCATGAGCTTCCAAAGATTGCTTTCCCGGTGAAATTCGTTCTTTCCAACAGTATGTCAAAAAGTGATGGAGGTGAAACCTTTTCCCCTCTGTCCTCAATGTGATGCAGATGGGCAGCAAATAGCCTGCTCTGTGCGAGAAGGGCAAAGAGAAAGAGAGAGCTATTGGCAAGCTGGCAGCAGGAAATGAAGGGTCTCAAATTCGCCTTTCTGAATCCACAGGCAGCAATCTGACAAAGCCAGTCTGCACTATGAATGCAGTGAACCCAAATGATTACAGATACTTTCATGGGTGCCCTAAAAGAAGTGTCTGTGGCCCAGGTTTCAGCCTGATAATGATGCGTGAATAGCAGCTGTTTAAGCCGAACAGCCAACACCGCAGCTCAGTGCTTCACTATAATACTTCTGAGAACAAAAGCTGTAGGGCAGGTACTGGAAAAAAAAAACCCAGCCCCCCAGCTCCCCAAATTGTCTTCTTTGGGACACAGGGAAATGTTGCAAGGAGATTTTCACAAGGGAAATACTAAAGATGTCTCTCTTTTTATGCCAGGCCTTCAGGGTGTCACTTTGATTCATGCAACTTGCAAATATACCTTTGAGGTCTCCCTTCCGATCCATGCAGCTCCTTCCACTAGATTTCCAAATGCAGGAAATTCACATGCCACCCTTTAACATGAAAATGTCCTTTTTGGAGCATCCAGCATGCTTGGGTTTTGTCTCCTTTCATCATCTAAGACACACATACAGATAATATGCCAGTGCTGACTGGTGGTCAGAAAGTAGGTGGAGTCAGAGCCAACAACCAGCAGAACCAACTCTGGTGGCAATACTGAGACTAAGGAGGAGGGATCTGACAGGCAGTGTCACCCCCTGGACTGGTTCCAAGTAAGTTGGCAGGCAGGTTGGGGTTGGCTGAGAGCAAAAGGAAGTTGGTGGGGCAGTACCTCATTCCCCTAATTGACTAGACCCACCTATTGTGCAGTTTCTTCAAGACTGATATTTGCTTTTCCAGCAGGAATGGTTTTACAAAAGCTAGGGAGAGGCAGGAAAAACAGAGTGCAATTTTCACATCTTCATTTCCGACATTTTTTACTTCCTGGAATGTAAACAGGAAGTGGAAGGCACTTGTGCTTCCTGTCCACCTACCCACTCCATTCCAGCTTCCTGACATCCAAAAGCAGCTCCTGGAGGTGGAAGTGACTTTATGGAGCCTCTAAGAAACTAAAGCTAAAGAATCTTTGACCTTGCTTCTGAGACTTTTCCTTGTAAGGGTACAAGGGGAGATATCCCTGTGCCATTCTTGGACTTGGGAAGGAATGCACTCCCAAAGTCAAGTTTGCTAATGACTCTTTGGCTTTGCATCTGTTTTGTTTCTCTGTAAAAAAAAAAAGCAAGCGAGCAAAGGGTACCAATTTCTGATTAGACTGCTAGTATGCAGAGTAACCTATGTTTAGCAAGAACATTCAGGTACAGCTCTCCATTTGCCAAGTGCTTGTGTGGGAGAAGTAGTTGTGTGGCAAGGAAGAGTCAGTGGTGGCTGGTGAGCATTGGAACTGGTAGGGCAAAAGGCAGAAAGACCAATGGAAGATAGAGCCAGAGCCCATGAAATATGGAGCCAGGACCAATGGCAGGCACAGCCAACTAAGACCCGTTTTGTCTCCATCATCCTCTCTGCTAGAAGGGCAACAATGAGGCTAAGGAGGAGGAAGCTGACTGACAGTGCAACTCCCTGGAGAAGGTTCACCAGTCAGAGCTACTAGATGGCCAATGTAGGCTGGTGGAGCCTTAATGAATGAGCCTCCCGTGGGAAGGGAGGTCACATAGCAGATATCTACTCAGGCATCCACTTTCCTCACCCAGTTTTCAGTCCAATGAGGCTCTCCTGTATAACGATTCCGAGCTTTTTCCACACTTGCTTGAGATATGTGAGCAGCGCACCTCATCTCAGATGAGACTGGGCACAGTTTGGTCTGCTAGCATAAGCATGGTTCTCCTTTGCAGGAAGGGATTGGACTAAGTAGCATTCTCATCCTTCTCGACTCTCTGATTCTAAGCCGCTTATTTCATTGCTTAATTCCTCTTATAGTTAGGAAGCTTTTCCTGATGTTAAATCTAAACCTAGGAAGGCTTGTAAATCACAGGACCATTGGGGGGCAAGCTGTGCCTGGGGGCTGATGCAGCATGTTTAAGCTGCCCCACTTGTGCAGGCCCCCATGTGCTGAGCCTTTGGGGCAGCCTGTCATGTGACAATGCACAATGACATCAGAAAGGGGCAATATTCAGAAATGAGTGGGGGGCAAGGAAGCAGCAATCTCCCAGGATGTTCTGTTACTGAACTTAAAGTGGCCATTTTTGAACAAAGAAATTTCAGAAGGAGACACCGGCATGAGATGGCTAAATTGCTTTTTTTTTTTTTTCAGGACATTAAGTTCTGTCACCTGTGGCCTGAATCCACAGAATGGGTTTTTAAACCCAGTACAGTGGCACCACAGGTTAAGAACTTCATTTGTTCTGGAGGTCCGTTCTTAACCTGAAACTGTTCTTGACCTGAAGCACCACTTTAGCTAATGGGGCCTCCCGCTGCCGCCGCACTGCTGCTGCGCGATTTCTGTTCTCATCCTGAAGCAAAGTTCTTAAACCAAGGTACTATTTCTGGGTTAGCAGAGTCTGTAACCTGAAGCGTCTGTAACCTGAAGCGTCTGTAACCTGAGGTACCACTGTACAGGTGTGGATTAGTTGACAAATGCCAAAATGTTTGTTTTATTGTCAGCCCCACAGTGATTCCGTACATTTAAGCTTCCATAAATTGTCACATCCTGTTGTATTTCATTTCCCTCTGACCTGAATGAGTACCATTCCCCCCCCTACCATTTGTGGTATCAACACCTGACACACTAGGGCAGCTGCTGGGGCCTCAGAGTCCTAGCAGGGCGTACCAATGCTGGCACCAGCCCTGGGACCTTCATATCAAGCAGCTAGGTCTGCAAGCTTGGACTTCAATTTCCCCAGTGCCCTGGAGTGATACTGCATCAGGTTCTCTGAGGCATTGTGGGAAATAGCTTGGAGTGAAGCTGCCATTGTTAGGAAAGTCTGAGCGTTGCCCATTACATAAGAGGTAGCCACCAGAGGGCACTTGCTTAGGGCCAGGGGTGCCAACTTGAATAAAACATTGTGGGATCCCAGGTAAGCCCTGCCCCACATAATTGATCACATGACACAATGCGCACACACCATTTGAATGGGAATGCTCCTATGCCTGGGGCCCTGCTCAGACTGGAAACAGCTCCATTTCTATAATGCCTGCCAACTGAGGATAGTGTTTTGTGCATCTGGTGAAGTGCCCTGCGCATAGAAGCTTGTGCTACCATATATTTGTTCATCTTTAGGACTTGCCGATCAGAAGGTCGGCAGTTCGAATCCCCGCGATGGGGTGGGCTCCCGTTGCTCAGTCCCTGCTCTTGCCAACCTAGCAGTTGGAAAGCAAGTAGTGCAAGTAGATAAATAGGTACTGCTCTGGCGGGAAGGTAAACAGCGTTTCCGTGCGCTGCTCTGGTTTGCCAGAGGCGGCTTAGTCATGCTGGCCACATGACCCCGGAAGCTGTACGCCGGCTCCCTCGGCCAATAAAGCGAGATGAGCGCCACAACCCCAGAGTCAGCCATGACTGGACCTAATGGTCAGGGGTCCCTTTACCTTTACTTAAGGCATCACAAAGCTCTGTTGCGGGGGCCACCAATATGGTGCCCATGTGGGTGCGCTTCTGCCCATACATGCCTTCTCTGCTGCCACCAGGATCCCTTCCTTCGGAAATTCCCCCCACCAGAAACGGGCTTGAGAGAAGCATTCTATTATAACCATTAGACTAGGTACGGTGGGTGGGTGAGTTTGTGATGCACACTTGCAAAATGGAGAAGATTTGTAGCAACACACACACACACACACACACACACACCTTCCTCTGTTGTTGTTTTGTAAAATGGGTGCATGTTTCCAAAGGACTCCTTATCCTTTGCAAGGGAGGCTACCTGGAATGTGTTGCTTGCAGATTTTTATAACGAAGCGATCACCACTCCTTTGTTTTCTTTTCCTCACCCAAAGTTCACGCTGTCTGGCAGCAGAATAACCTTTGAGAGGCACAATAATATTGCTTCAGATGTAGCATGGAGTGTCGGATGGCTGGTTCTTCTGAACCCTTGTGACCCAGAGACAAAGGCAACGTCATTGTTAGTGGCACATTATAAATAGTCCTCAATAGCACTTCATGATCCACGGGTTAACACCACAGTGCATAATGACCAGAAACGGGAATTGAATGGGGAGGTGCATGAGTGAGAGAGAGGGGGAGAGAGAAAATAATAGAAAAAGAATAGAGACACCTAGGAGGAATATTCCTCAGTGACAGAAGAATAATACGAGAGAGCAATAACAGAGGCACCTAAGATGAAATTTCACAAATGCACAGCTAAATACATTTCACTGTTGGCTCAGTCTCCTGCTGCTAAATGAAATAAAACCAAGATGAAGGGACAAAACATTTCTGCAGTCGAACATGAAATGATAGACCTGGTCTATATATCTGGTAAAATGAGATCAAGTCCTGAGTGGTAAAACAAACTGTACCACTTGGGGGGGGGGGTCTTTAAAAAAAATAATGCTCTCCCACATTAAAATGTTCCCTGCCAGAAGAAACTGGTAAAATGGGGATAAAGAGACTATTGCCTCAACTGGGCTTTTTTTCTGTTTACACAGAGGAGTTTGCTTTGTTTTGTTACAATGTGGAGCAAGTCAGAAAATGATGCTCCCTAACCATTACCTGAAATGGAATACAGTGGTACCTTGGGTTACATATGCTTCAGGTTACAAACTCCGCTAACCCAGAAATAGTGCTTCAGGTTAAGAACTTTGCTTCAGGATGAGAACAGAAATCGTGCTCCGGCGGCGCGGCAGCAGCGGGAGGCCCCATTAGCTAAAGTGGTGCTTCAGGTTAAGAACAGTTTCAGGTTAAGAACGGACCTCCGGAACGAATTAAGTACTTAACCCTAGGTACCACTGTAGTTTGTTCTACTACCTCATCTTGCTGAATGTGTGGATTCAGCCTTGGTTTTCTTCTGAGGTTGAGATTTAGGCATCTGGTTCCTTGTTGTGGAGGCTACAGTCACATTCTTCTGCTCAGTATCCAGATAGCAGCAGCACAGTCCAATCTCAGACTCAGATCAATCAATCAAATCAAATTGATCACCCCATGTATATTCCTCCTTTCTAAAGAGACTACCCAAGGCAGCTAACAACCACAATAATAGTTTTGAAAAGGCAATAAAACCATTTTAGCAGTCAATAGCACCATTTTGTTTTTGGAAGTCGATAACAAATTAAAACAAATACCTCCTGAAAGTCAGTAATGAGGGTGACGCAAGCATCTCGCGATGGCTATTTTCTACATCCACTGGCAGAGGCAGTTCGCCTCTAAAGGCCAGTTGCTGGCAATACCGCTTACCTTCCTGTAACATGAGGTTGCAGAACAGGGCCAGCCTGCCGCCATGGAAGCCTCAACATTTGGTCTTCCAGCTGGAGGGAGACGTAACAGCCCTCTCCCTCTGCTGGAAAAAGTTTGAATCAAGCCCGTCTGCCAGATTAACCAATGGCAGGCAGGCCTGGGGGGGTTGGGGTGAATCTGACTGGGTCCCCATGAGTACTTCATTCAGGTCCACTCCCTGGGGATAAAAGTGGGCTAGCCTCACACATGGGCACCTGGTTGGCCACTGCTGGACTAGATGGGCCATTGGCCTCGTCCAACAGATCCTTTTCATGTTCTCATAAGAGCATACCCCATTTTTTCACATGAGAGCATGCAATCTCGCCCAGGAAAATGAGCTTTCTTTGGGGCTGCAATCTCGCATAGGTCACGTGACTTGCAGGGGAGCATGGTCCTGGAAGACTCATGTCCCAGTTTTTCACTTCAACATGTTGGAGGGGATGTAAGAGGTGTTTGCACATTGGGACTGCATGCAGTTATTGCAGGAGAATTGTGATTTGTTTGCTGCCTGCAACCCATGGCTTTTGCTTACACATGATAGTAAACAGCACATGGCTACACATCATTGCACTATTCACAAGTCGTTTTGCAAGGCCTGATTCTGTGGGCTGATTTAAACCCTACAAAATGCCTTATAAATAGTAAAGAGCAAGTTTGGGCAGATCTTTCTACAATCACAAGGGGATATTACTCTGCATAGATTTGAAGCAAGAGCAGTGAGAAAACTTTCCAATCTCAAAGGGAATTATTTACTTTACATTATCAGAAGTGGTTATTCTGTGTGTTCATGAATGCATGTGGAGGCCTAAGAATACTTTTTTATGTTCACAAAGCCATGCAACCAGCGTCATGAAAGTAAGTTGGGGGGGAACAGAGTCTGGAAAAAGCAATATGAATTATAAATACAAATAACCCCCTGTGTTTTCTTATTCAGTGGTGCAGAATCAATACAAATTATTTTCAAACCTGAACAGAGTGTGAAACAAGAGCTATCTTTCTCTCCATGCTTTCCAGCTTCAATATCATTATGTACGATAATTGAGTCTGTAAAACCCTATTAGATGAAGAGAGGGGAGAGATATGAATTTCAGGACCTGCCCTGCTTTCCTGTAGACAAATATGTCTGGGAACAAAATAGGTTGCATCCATATGTGCATGTGGTTGGTGGAAGACTGTGTGTTTAGAGTTAGTGTAGAAAGAAATACATCATCCCTGTGAAGGTACATTGGGTTGGTTGTTCTTCGTTTTTTAAGCAGTGCATTTTCCAAATCAGCCCCGAAGGCCAGGAGATTCAAAGTTAATAAATTCAGAGTTAGTGCGGTGTAGTAGCAAGAACTAGGAAAATCCAGGTTCAAATCACACTAAAGCAGCCTTCGCCAACCTGATGCCCTCCAGATATTTTGGACTCCATCTACCATCAATTGTGGTCATCACAGACCTAAACATCTAGAGGACACCACATTGGAGACTACTGCACTGAAGCATGGAGCTCATTAGGTGACCATGTGGAGTGATTTAAAATGGCCACAGTGTGAAGTCTGTAAGAACACAAGAGCCTGATGGATCAAAGCAAAGGCCTGCCCAGTCCAGAATCCTCCTTCCTGCAGTAGTCTATCAGATTCCTATAGGAAGCCCACAAGGTGTGAAAGCATCAGCCCTCGCCCACTGTTGTTTCCAAGCAACTGGTACTCAGAGGAGTCTTAGTAGCCTTATTTTCATAGCCACTTAATAGCCTTATCTTACCATGTGGTAGTGACTTCCATAGCTTAACTATGGGAGCATAGTTCAGTTGGTAGAGCATGAGACTCCTAATCTCAGTGTCATGGGTTCAAGCCCCATGTTGGGCAAAGATTCTTGCATTGCAGTGGGCTGTACTAAATGATTCTCAGGGTCCCTTCCAACTCTGTATGATTCTATGACAGGCATCCCCAAACTCGGCCCTCCAGATGTTTTGGGACTACAACTCCCACCATCCCTAACTAACAGGACTAGTGGTCAAGGATGATAGGAATTGTAGTCCCCAAACATCTGGAGGGCCAAGTTTGGGGGTGCCTGTTCTATGACAACTATGTGCTATGTGAATGAGTCTTTTCTTTTGTCTGACCTGAATATCCCACCAGCTTCACTAGATGGCTCCAAGATTTCCCTCCCAAGAGAGGGAGGGAAAATATCTCTCTTCACTTTTCTCCACTCCACATAGACAGATCATAAGCTATTCAACTGGGGTTTTGTCATGTTGATCATTTTTTAAAAAATGGGGAAGAGGAGTCATAATCAAGTAGCTATAATAAAGATGGAAATCCTCACCAACTCCCCAAATGAGGTCTTCCCATATCGATTCATAAATATATTGGTGAAATCTCTTTTTCACGCTCTTATTATTTGATTTCACAAAGACACCAATAATGTTGGCGGACTTTCTCTTTCCTTTTTCAAACAGGTACGAGCAGTGCAGAAGTAAAGGAGAATCGTAACATTGGCAACCTAGAAGATCATCCAATCACCTCTAACGATAGGTCAAGAGTGGGCGCTTCCAGTATTAAAAGGAAAAGGCCTCTAGAAGAGGGCAACAACGGACACTTCTGCAAACTCCAGCTCATCTGGAAGAAAGTCTCGTGGTCAGTAACGCCAAAGAACGCCCTGGTTCAACTACATGAACTCAAGCCAGGTTTACAGTATAAAATGGTCTCCCAGACAGGCCCTGTCCATGCACCAGTATTTGCAGTTGCCGTGGAAGTAAATGGGCTGACATTTGAAGGCACTGGACCAACGAAAAAGAAGGCCAAAATGAGGGCTGCAGAACTTGCCCTCAAGTCTTTTGTTCAGTTCCCCAATGCATGTCAAGCTCACTTTGCCATGGGGAATTGTTTCAACCCTTCCACAGACTTTACGTCGGACCAGGCGGACTTTCCAGACACTCTGTTCAAGGAGTTTGAACCATCGACGCACAGTAAGGACTTCTCGGTCTACAACCCAGTTAATAATGAACTGCTTTCTACAGCCTACCGGCACGGGAGGTTGCTATACCACACCTTGGACTTAATGGGCCACACCAAACAAAACAAGCGCAAGATGGCGTCCGCCGCTGAGAGCGAAAAGAACCCAGTGGTGTTGCTCAATGAGTTGCGGTCAGGACTGAGGTACGTCTGCCTTTCGGAGACTGTGGAGAAGCAGCACATCAAGAGTTTTGTGATGGCTGTAAGAGTGGATGGGAGAACATTTGAAGGCTCGGGACGTAGCAAGAAGCTGGCTAAAGGTCAAGCAGCACAGGCTGCGCTACAGGCCCTCTTTAACATTCGGCTGCCCAGTCACATTCCCGGCAGGAGTAAATGTAATCATTTGCCACAGGTGAGAACTCTCAGGTAGCCACCGCCCAGCTGAAGGAGTTCTTTGAGATTAATGTGATTTGTTGTTCTAGCCCTATATGGTGACTTTATCAGAATGCTCTCCTCACCATGAAGTAAGTAAAACCCATCTTCTCACAGAAGCCGCACACAAAGACCTTTGCATATGCTTCCATTATTACCTCATTAAGAGCCATAATATGGCTTATTTTCTAAAGAGGCAGCAGAGAGTACAGAAATTTGAAGGACCGTCAATATTTCAAGCACAGATTGTAACACAATTGCATGTAATGAAGGCAGAGATCTGCTTCTTTTTCTTCTTCTTTCTTCGTTGTTGTCAGGGTGTAGTGTTTCTTAAGGGAATAACCAAAAGTAGCATTATGATATGGTGCCCTTGTTTCTTATTCTATCAAGTTGTGTTTAGAGATAAAGGGGACATCATTCTTAAAAATAACCCATGGTGCACAACATGCCTCTCCCCGCCACGATCTCATCCCCAGACAATTCTGCTTCTGGCAAAGCTTAAAGATCTTTGTGTGTGGTTGTCAAATGTCTGACTGAGAGAAAGGAAAATATCTCTACAGTGTCTTGCTGATTATATGTTTTATGTGGACCAACACATATAAAAAAAGCAAAAATATACAGCAGACGTTTATGACTGCTGAATCACAGATAACAAGCTGAACAGGCTTCTGTTCTCACATTTGGGAAATGCTGCTAGTTTCAAGGAGTCTCGTGTTTTCCAGATAGTAATGTGAAATATATATGAATTGATTGGTTAGAAGGCTGTAGAAAGATTTAGTAGGCCTGAATGTCGTCGCCTCCCTTCTCTGTTCAATGTGACCCACAGTTCTCATTTCTGCCATGTCTTATTGTACTTTGGCCAGATTTTCCATACAAGTGGGATTTCCTTTGCTTTCCTTCACCTTTTGAAGAGAGCAGTTGGAGAAAGATAGGGCACTTGTACGTACTCTCCCTGACCTTCGTATGGGCTGTCTCTGAAGTCTTTCTCGTTTATTGCTGTTGGTTGTTCTTGCATATTTTTGGAACAGGGTTGTAAGTTGGCAGTTAAAGAGTTAAAAATGGGATTTGGAATCCATACCTTCACCCCCAAAAATCGTTTTCTTAGGAGAGAGCTATACAGTCATATGTTTCGCTTGCTGCTGTGCATGATGAGATCCGTGTGCTGTAGAGAGGGGTTGTATGGTGAACAGTTTTGCCTTGCAGATAGGAATGTAAAGAGGCAGCAATTTCCACCCCTTCATCTGTTCATCACAGTCAACACTGTTTCTGTTCTGCTACAATTCAGCTTCCACTAAAACTTGTTATTTGTCTTGCTGCCCATGATGGCAGAAACCATTGGTGGAAGGGAAACGTAAAAAGCAATGCAAAAAATTATGTAATTCTTTACATAAAATTTGTGGACTTAGAAAACCCCAAACAATAGCAAATACTGCTCATATTCACTTGTGTGGTTTCTGCTCCTGACCTCAAGTGAACTTGCAAATTTCTGTTCCCATTTGTGTTTACGGCAGAATTCTCTGACATCTCTAACTCCAGGTCAACTCTTCTTTGCCTAGTGTGCTGCTAATGTGTATTTTCTTTTATTTTTGCCTCACTCTCATGATGGTAAAGCAAATGGGCTGTCTTGAGAGTCCAGTCCCCTTTGTACATTTGTTCTGCTTTTAAATATATTGAACAAACTGCGGACTCACACATGTGTGGGCTGTAGGCATGTCTGGTTTTGAACAAAGATGCTGGGTATTTTCTGTCCTGTTTCCCAGCACAGAGATCAAGGCTTATCAAATAACCATGTGGAGCTGAGTAGTCAAATAAAACAGTCCCCACACCTCAGTTTTTGAACTGGGGCTGGGAGAGAGTGAACAACGGCTAGGGCAAAGGCAGAAACATTCACTTGAAGGGCTTTGGCTTAAGGCAATATGAGCAAAGTGCCATCGGCGGACCTAAGACACATGCAAGCATTTTGAGATACAGCGAGGGCATACCTCAGTGGCTGTGCTTTTACACTGCTTAAGGTAAAGGTAAATAAGTTAGAGTGCACACAATCGGGACTCAGGCCTAGACTGGGAATATTGTTTATGAATGAAACTTTCTTGTGGAGCTACTCTTGCTTCAGCAGGTGCAAAGTGCTTGACTTTTGATGGAGGCAGATGACCACTAGCACATAACCCTGGTGCTTAAAAGCTTGCACTGGCTGCCCATAGATCACTGGGCCATGTTCAAGACTATGGTATTAATTTACAAGGTTCTTTAGGACCTTGGGTCCAGGATAACCTAAGGACCACCTGGCCCCTTATATGCTGGCCCAATCACTGAGATCTGGAGGGGGGGAGCCTCTGTTAGTGTTTCCCCATGGCTCAGATGCATAGCTCATAACCTCTAAAAGCCAAACATTCAGTGCTGGTGGGCCCACGACTGTGGAACTCTCTCCCAAGCGTGATACCTGTTTACTTGAAGCATCTCCACCCCTGTCATTCGGACCAGACACTGAGGTCCACCTCCGAGGGCCTTCTGGCAGTTCCCTCACTGCGAGAAGTGAAGTTACAGGGAACCAGGCAGAGGGCCTTCTTGGTAGTGGCACCTGCCCTCCCACCAGATGTCAAGGAAATAAACAACTACCTGACTTAAAGAAGACATCTGAAGGCAGCCCTGTTTAGGGAAGTTTTTAATGTCTGGTGCTTTGTTATGTTTTTATATGTATTGGGAGCCGCCCAGAGTGACTGGGGCAAGCCAGCCAGATGGGCGGTGTATAAATAGTAACATTTTCATTTATTAATTTATTTCATAAAACTTGTACACTGCTTGGTTGTAAAGCATCAAATCGTTTTACAAAAGGGTAAACAATAAAATTTAGGGGGGAAATTACAGCCATACTTAAAAACCTGCCGAAACAGATTAAAATTACCTCGGCTTTCTAAGCATCTGGGTAGGCTAGTCTAAATAGGAATGTTTTCGGCAGGTGCTAAAAAGAGTCGAGTGAAGGCCCCTGTTTGATATCAATAGATAGGGAATTCCAAAGTGTAGGTGTTGCCGCCACACTTGTTTTATTGCTTCATTTTCTGTGTAGTGTGTTGCTATGTATAATGCATTCAGAAATGCTAATGATTAAGCAGTACATAAATGTCTTAGATAACAAATAAATAGACATGTAATGGGCTACCGCAATACAAATACAGCAAATAGGTGTTCTGACATATTCAGCTGATGGACATGTATACAAAAGAAAATTGGGGGGGGGTACTCCCTCCCCCCCCCCCCAATGTAAATCACACACTACAGTTAAAAATAAACTAAACCAGAATCACATCTCACCCGCTTACCTAAGGTTTTTGGAACCTGGGTCATGTTTTCCTGGCTGCCAGAACAAATTTTGCTACTTGGGTGGTAATGAATATGCCTTTGCCTGCAAGCACGGCATATATCTGGTCTAGGATGGGTCTGTTTGACAGAGACTGGAGGATACAAGTAAGATAATTGTGCCTAGGGTGCTCATATAAGGGGCAGCTTAACAGGCAATGGGAGACATCCTCCATCTCGCCGGACTCACAAATAACAGAGTCTTTGGCAAGCTGGAATGTCATTAAACTTCCCATCCAAGAAAGCAGAGGGCATATATTGGAGACGCAAGGCTGTAGATGGTTTTCTTCAAGAAGCAACAGTAAGGATTATAAAATAATTCTCCAGGCCAAATGTCATTCTGTATAATAGATACCGATAAGAATAAGACATTTGTGCAACTGAATACAAATCGCTTAGAATGGAGGTGAATTCTCTCCCTAAACATCTGCTTAGCTCTAGTAGAAGAAGAAAGTAAAGCTCCAGTGCTAATCCCATAAACGTGTAGGATACTTCTGACAATATTTACTCAAAACAATTGGGCTAAACTTTGCAGTTGTACCTGAAAGCATTTTTTGGCAGGCAGGAGTCATTCTTGAAAACAAGCTTCTGACAATAAGAGGCAAGTGTAACATGAGCGCAAGTTTCCATAGAGATTGGTCCAGTTTTTGCCCATAAAAGAGTCATAGCAAGAGCTGCCCAAGTGGCCATGGGATGCTCCCTCATAGCAGGAGCCGCCTGGTACACGTCCGGCTCATCCTCTTCCCTGAACTCAGTGCTGGCAGCACTGACAGGGGAAACAGGGACATTCCAGGATCAATTCAGAAGCCAGGATGTTTTTTGTAATTCTGGGACTGTTCCTGGAAAACTGGGGCACTTGAAGTTGATTTAATTCTCATAAAGGAATTCTGCACCACTTCCAAAATACAGTGGTACCTCGGGTTAAGAACTTAATTCATTCTGGAGGTCTGTTCTTATCCTGAAACTGTTCTTAACCTGAGGTACCACTTTAGCTAATGGGGCCTCCCGCTGCTGCCGTGCCGCCGGAGCACGATTTCTCTTCTCATCCTGAAGCAAAGTTTTTAACCTGAGGTACTATTTCTGGGTTAGCGGAGTCTGTAACCTGAAGCGTCTGTAACCTGAAGTGTCTGTAACCCGGAGTACCACTGTAGATACACTGGTATACCCCCATGTCTCAGTGCCATACATACAACTTTCCTCAGAATTACCTCGGTTGTAGACGGGGCGGAGGAAGTGGGGTGTGGTAAGGGCGGGCCACCCCAGGTGTCACCACTGAGGGGAGGTGGCAAAATGCTGGGCGGCACTCACCGCAGGGCCTACAGCACACCCGAGCTACGCGTCTCTCCTGGGAGTGATGCAGTAACTTGGGCACCCGCAGGCACTGCGCTGCCCCAAACGGTCCACCCACCACCTTCCCTTCAGCTGTAGGGCGGCTGAGTGGGAGGAGGCAGGCAGACTCCTTGGAGACCCCGTGGAGCATCCTGCACCGGCTGGCCCCGCCCCTTTACGCAGGGTAGGCGCCCAATCAGCTTGCTCCGCCACTGGTTGTAGGAGCACAAGGGCACTCTCGCCTATAGTGGTTTCTAGCCACTGTCTCCAACAGCGCATGCAGAGCATAGTCATGATGGCTAGTAGCTATCAATAGTCTTCTCCTCAATGAATTTGCCTAATCCAGGAACCTCAGCTCACTGCTGCCACTGCAATCATCAGGAATGGCAAAACAACATTCAAAACAACTCCTTCTGGGGGTTTCACACATTCCTGGTAAATATTCCTGAGACTAAACAACTTGAGACAGAAGAGTGTAGCACTGCATATTTTAGGAGATGGGAAGAGAAAGGAGACTTTACATGTGTTCTGGGTGAGGCCACACATACACACTCACAATATGTGAATATCATGAAAAGGCCTTGAAACACAGTTCATCAGATCACCGTTCATTCCATCCTGGCAGCAAAAATCGTGCAGAACCAATCGCTGATAAGTGCTAAAGTCAAAAATTGCTGTCCCTCCTCTCAGGTAAAAGAGACAAATATCATTAAAAATTAGTGGTTTTAATTAAAGACTTTCATTCTCTCACAGCCTTACCCAATTTTGCAGCTCGTTAGCATGCATTTTAGCTATCTCACCAGCTTTAAAAGCCCATGCATCAGTGCTAGAGTGAGTGCTGATTAGTCCTTTTAAGCCTTAAGGAGACTGATTTCTTCATTTAATTTCTTCTATAGGATTGCCCTAAGTTATAGATTGGTGTATAGCAATTTTTAATTAAAAGAAATATACAAGCTAGTTTTCATTACCCAGGGTATAAAATTAAGTAAAACAATCCCAGAGCTTTATAAACAAAACCATTGGAATCATTCTAAATGTGCTTCTGTCGTCAGTAATTAAACCTTATGCATTTCCTAGGAGTAAGGCTTAAAAGGCTGACACTGTAAAATAAGCCAGATTTTTCTTAAAGGCACAAACTTTTACAACCCAGCCTGCAATTTCTTGTGGATAAGAGAGTTCCAATGAATTTGTGAAGCTCCTCATCTAAAGTCACGCACCATTCATTTCAAGAGAGACAGCTGATCTGTGTGTGCATTGTTATAACAACAGGAGCTTCTTTAAAAAATCACTTGATCTAGCACTGATTCACTGATATTCAAAGGTATAGTCAGCCTCCGATACCCTTACCTTCCATGAATTTAACTTAACAGAAATGATTTGGCAAATGCTGGGAACTTAGTGTTCCAGCTGGGGCCTCTGGGCCTGACATCATAGGCCAACTATGCCTCTGAATATCAGTTGTTGGATGTTAAAAGAGAGGAAAGGGCTGTTGCCCACAGGCTCTGCTTGTGGGTTTTCCCATAGACATCTGGTTGGCCTTTGAGATGCTGAACTAGATGGGCCTTAGTTTGCATAATAATACCCCTGCCAATGCCTAACCACCCAAACCAAAGGTGTTGTGACGTTTTGCTACGAGGTAGGCGAAAAAAACCAAGTGGCTTCCAAAATAATGCCAATTAGCCAAGTGGAAAAACTCCTACCAGGCCCCTTGCGGCAACCAACCAAAGTCCATAGCAAAGTCCAAATGAAAACCTAGAGGGTGGGTGGGTGGGAAACTGCAGCTGGCTGTAAGAAAGAAAGGGGAGAGCATGGGCTGCCCCGACCTTAAATGAACTCTACTAAGCCCGCCCCCGCCGCCAGCCGATTGGCTGGCACGCTGAATGATGAATCCCGGGATTCCCAAGTCCCGCGGGGCTGCAGCCAGCCCCGCGAGGATGTAGGTGGGGCATGAGCCCGCAACCCCCCCTCCTTATGTCGGGAGTGGCTTTATTCTTAATCCAACCACAATTAAGCACCATTTATTTTAGAATGTTTAGAATCCCCCTTTGAAAATTAATGGGACTCATGCATTTCTTACCCTGGCTGGATGATATGCATAGAAGTCACCACCAACTTCTGTTTTTTTGAAAAGGCAGGGAACATAGTTAGACAGATCAGCATTTTTTAAAAAAGCAGAATTGATTCCCTCCCTTTTAAAAAGTTTTTATTTGTTTGCCTGCCTGGGGTGGGCCACGTCTTCCGAAGAAGAGTTTTATGTGACTTTAAAGCTTGCATCCATTGTTCCAAAGCATGGCTCAGCTCAAACAAGTCTTGCCTCACTTGAAGATAGCGAGTGCCATCTCACTTGAACATAGTGGGGCCCATTATGGCTCCTGCTAACTTTGACTTATTTCCTCATTTAGAGCAACCTCTCCTCTGCAGGGAGTTGATGGCAAGGATCTGTCCACCAATTGGGTAGTGAATTATTACTGCTCTAAGGCATTATTGTGAGAGGGGCTTGTTCGGAAACATTATTACATCTCGAGCCAAGGAGCAAGGCTATTTATTAGATGAAAGCTTGGAGTCTCAGTCCAGAGTCATCATCTCATAAAGATGTCTTTCAAAGCAGCCACTTTTACAACCATCAGAGACTCCTCGGGTCTTTTTTGTCCAGCTCTGCGAGAAGGTGAGAAGGGGCTGCGCTTCAGAATCCTGCCAGCCCTCATTAAAGCGGCTCTTCGGCTTGCACCCCCTCCCCCATATTGTTTATAAAGGCTTCATTATGATCTACTTTACACCAGATAAGAGAGTGTGCCCTGTCCCCCCAGGGAGGGCCATGGGATATGAGTGTGCAGCCTGTATGAACGTCC
Organism: Podarcis erhardii; assembly: GCF_964252035.2. NCBI lineage: Eukaryota > Metazoa > Chordata > Lepidosauria > Squamata > Lacertidae > Podarcis > Podarcis erhardii. The sequence goes on along the minus strand of NC_138513.1, from coordinate 12,335,906 downwards.
ATCTCTCTCTCTCTCTCTCTCTCTCTCTCTCTCTCTCTCTCTCTCTCTCGTTGGGTCCCGTGCAAAACTCCTCTGCCGGAGCTGGGCTGCTGCTGGCATCCGTTCCAAAATTGCATTCTTTATCTATTTATGGCTGGCATTCAGTGCACATCAAGGAAGCTTCAAATTTATTCTAACAGCTTTTCATTTCCAGAATGCAGAGCAGCAGGCAGATTTGAGCTACCACTGAGTTCTGACTCCCTCTTGTGGTGTTCCTGACGAACATGAACATGATGTTTTCATGTTCAGCTCGCTGGGAAAGACTGAAAGAGTAAGACACACACAAAAAATATCCCAACAATGGAGCACTCCAGAGTGTTCATGCAGCCGGTCAGGGAAATATTCTAGTGTCTCTTTGGTCCTGTGCAGCAGTCAGTAAGAGACATTTTAACTACAGGACTACATCCAGTAATTCTGCAACACTTTCTCATGTTTCACATGCATGAGATGGGCTGAGTTTGCATGAGACTGAAAGCGTCAAACTATCTATTGCTTTAAAAGTATGTTTGAATCTCATGCTTGAAATCCCCAGAAACTTTTCTTTCTTAACAAGCATCCGCATGACAACCAATCTATCCAGATCAGGTCTACAAGGCTTTAGCACAACCACAAAAGTCACTTGTTTCCTGCAAAATAGGAGCTTTGGTAAGAAATACCAGGTTCTGAAGTTGTTTATTTTCTGCAAAATAGGAGCTTGAATCAGGAACAAAGTTGGAGTTTGGTAAATATATTGCGGGGCGTGCAGAAAGAAATAGCAATACAGTACTGCTGTTTGAAAGGATGAAGAAAGCAAAAGGTATACTACTCATGGCAACAAAACTGTTCTGAGTACAGGTTTCATGTGTTGCCAGTTTTGAGACACTAGCCTCAAATATTTTAGGGTGTGTGTGCAAAGAGACCTTGACCCCTAGGAATTGGCTCCTATGCTTGTGGCTCTCAAGGAACCCTGATATGCGGCTTAATCCTTCATGGGCCAAGATCCTGGAGACAAAGTACTTGGGGGAACAGGGCTGCCGAGATGGAGGCTTCAACCTTGTGCTCCTTTGTGACTTTCATTTGCACCCCCATCTCCTGACTTTAAACATTATTAGGCCAGATGTGCATTGAAAGGCAAGGGGCTGCTAATGACAAACATCATTTGAACTTCATAGCAGCAAGGCTTGGTGTAAAAAAACCCCACTTGTGCCACACATCTGACATAACATAATCAGCCATCATGAGAGTATGCCTGGGGCTTTTCAAACATTATCTTTTTTCTGTATGCAAAGATGTCTGCCGCCCTCACTGTAAGAGAGAAAGGGTTTTTTATATACATAAAAAGTGTGGGTTGCACTTACTGAGACGCAGGAAGCCAACAGAGTATTTATGGCGTAGCTCAAACACTGTTGCTGTTTATTCGACACTTTATCCCTAACCGTTCTCAGGGAGCACAAAACCGTAACAAATAAATACACGATAGCAGAAATTGCGTAGCTAAACACTGATTATCTGCAAGTTACCTGTTGCCTGCAATCCTCTCTTTCCTATTCGTTGAACTGCTGTGATGTCACAGAACTCAGAAAGCAGCAAACACGCACACAATCTCACATCCAGGTCTTGATGAGGATCATACCTGCTTAGCTTCTAGGGGCAAAATGTGGTTTCTCTGGGCATGTAGTTTCCTTTCTGTCAGTGTTGGGTTTTTTCCTGTAGCATTGGTGTCCTAGGTAGAGATCATTTCTCCTCCTAAGTAGCAGAATGGTAGATTTGCAGAAGTTCCATAAATCAAAATCACAGTGTTCCTGTGTTGTCATAGAAACTCCAATCAGGAAGAAAAGAAGACGGGCTGATTTTGGGAATGTGTGCATTAATGATAATAACAGTCATGGGAAGGAGATGCCCCCTGTATTTACAGGGTAAAACCTCCGGCAACATACTTTACATGTAGCTGTGCTTTGATGGAAATTAACACAGAAAGATATAGATACTGCTATCATCATGTACTGTAGAGCAATGACAGGAGATAAATGAGTACCATTCCTCCAGCCTCCTTCCAAAAAGAAAAGCGGGGGAAAGCCTGACAGACCCAAGTGCATAAATTCACCTCTTTAAATTTTGCATTCATAAAAAAGAAAGTGGGAGAGCTCAGTAAAATGTCTGTCAGATTTACTAGGTGTCTTTGATGTTGCTGTTCTGAAATATTCTCTTCTGCGGACATAGAAGAGCAGGGGAAAGAACGTAAGTTTTTGTGCTCTGTTTTTTTTTAAGAATAAAAGACACAAGAACGTTCTTGTTGATGCAGCTGCAGGTTGATAGTCCATGTACAGGCCAGAGCAAAATATTAAGTCCATCCGATCCCTTTCATATTTCAGAAAAGCTAGAAAACAAGGTAGGAGTTAAACCTTGAGTTCTGTAAAGAGCAGAGCAGCACCTTAGGGAGGATTGTTGTTGAAATAAAGTCAAAACGGAACAGAAAATGAACATTGGGATGCTATGCTCACCTATCCAGGGTGACCTGTGTGAATACAAAGGATCAATTAAGTAAGCATGCAATAGCGACCAGTTCGCAAGATAAACACCAGTGGCACCAGGCTGATCAGCGGGGAAGAGACGAAACGTCGCAGAGGCAAGCCGAAAAGAGGCTCCCTGTGTGCCTTTGACAGAAATTGATCCGAGTAAATTAAACACTTGTTCTGCAGTGCTTGACGTTACTGGGGAGGGGGTGGGAATATAAGGCGTCACCGATATTGGAAGCTAGGCTCCTCTGTTGTTGTTTTAATCGGTTTCGGAAAAGGCGTGCAATAGTGAAGCTTGCAGACCTTAAGGCAAGGTTGGTAGTTTTTCTGGGGGATTTGAGATCCAGCCACTGGGTGGGATAGAAACAGCGCAGGAAGGATGGACAATTGGATAAAAAGGTAAAGGTAAAGGGACCCCTGACCATTAGGTCTAGTCGTGACCGACTCTGGGGTTGCGGCGCTCATCTCACTCTATTGGCCGAGGGAGGAGGCGTACAGCTTCCGGGTCATGTGGCCAGCATGGCTAAGCCGCTTCTGGAAAACGAGAGCAGCGCATGGAAACGCCATTTACCTTCCCGCTGGAGTGGTACCTATTTATCTACTTGCACTTTGACGTGCTTTCGAACTGCTAGGTTGGCAGGAGCAGGGACCGAGCAACGGGAGCTCACCCTCTCGCAGGGATTTGAACCGCCGGCCTTCTGATCGGCAAGTCCTAGGCTCTGTGGTTTAACCCACTGCACCACCCATGAAAACCGGGTGTTTTGTTTCCTCTTGGGACACCAGAAGCTCAGGATAACTTTCAGTGATTCCAAGGCTGGAGATTCGTGCTGTGGGGTCTGAAGTACTCTGTGCAAAGTACAAGTGCTACCCAGAATCCCCTGAAATGGTACAGGGACTCCACAGTGTTCTCATCATTCCTGCTCCTCTGACTCTCCCTGGTACCTTGTACCTCCCATCCTCAGGAGCTGATGTTGGCTCTAAGGGCGGATCATCTGCACTCTCCACTAAAACCACCAAAGCCCATCAGGTACACAGAGATCTGTGGCCTGAAAGGAGCTACACTGGGGTGGCTACTAATGCCAGGAGCTTCAAGAGTCTTGCTTAGATGCAATTGAAATCAATGAGCTTTAGTTTAAAACATATTATTGTCTATGCTGGCAGGATTTAAGGCAGGAGCCTTTCCCAGCCTTGCGTGGAGATACTAGGGATTAAACCTGGGCCAAAACCTGCGTTCTACCACAGGCAGAGCACGTGCTATGAGCTACAGTCTTTCCCCAAGGATCTCAATGTTGCAACTAAGATGCCACTGACTTCAGTGCCATTCAGCCATAGCTAAACCCCCCATCCTTTTTTATTGCACATTTATAATGATTTGTGCTCTTGATGCTACCAGAGTGGTCACAGGCAATCCCATTCTTCTGTGGAACACGATCTACCATCTAGCTCAACTCTAAGCCTTGTTGGTAAGGTAAAGGGGTAAAGGGACCCCTGACCATTAGGTGCAGTCATGACTGACTCTGGGGTTGCGGCGCTCGTCTCACTTTATTGGCCAAGGGAGCTGGCATACAGCTTCCAGGTCATGTGGCCAGCATGACTAAGCCACTTCTGGTGAACCAAAGCAGCGCACGGAAATGCAGTTTACCTTCCTGCTGGAGCAGTACCTATTTATCTACTTGCACTTTGATGTGATTTTGAAGTGCTAGGTTGGCAGGAGCTGGGACCGAGCAACGGGAGCTCACCCCGTTGCGGGGATTTGAACCACCGACCTTCTGATCGGCAAGTCCTAGGCTCTGTGGTTTAACCCACTGCACCACCTGTGTCCCACAAGCCTCGTTGGTAGTATTACAGAAATCTGCTGCAGCTGTAATACTACCAACTAGGCTTAGATCAGTCTGTTTGTATCACTCGGATCTGTATCTCAGAGCTTCTACGTTAGATAGATGCGGATTACAGCCCCCGCTATACATCGAAATGAGTTCCACAACATTTGTGCTGATTACCTTAAGTTTTTATCTGTGTTCTTCGAGGTGCCAAATTGCTTGCTGTTTTACAGTTTCCTATCTGGCTTTGCACTCTGTTTACATGAGCCCCGTGTAGCTGCAAAAGTGGAATCAATAGGACAGAGATCTACAGCACCTGTATCTCAAAGGTTACTGCAGTTTGGAAAATAGCTGATGAAGGCTGGATGTAATGAGCTGGAACACCCTGAAAGTAATTCCTATCAGCACTAAAGACAATCATATAACTTCCCCTGACATGGGTAATCCTCAATAGACTAAGGAAGTATATTTTTCTCCCCTCTGGAAGAGAGTTTTGCGGTTTGCAGAGAGAGTTGGCGTGAGATATGGGGAATAGCTTCCTAATAGCTCATGATTAATTTGTGGGGAAGGACTTCTATGAAGTCACAAAGGTCATCACTGGAAGTAATAACTACAGGGTATCTTGCTCACCATCTGCATATATACAGTTTGAACCTAACCATGCTTGCTTGTGTGCAAGTCCCAAATTCAGAGGTCCCACCTGATTGCAGTGAAGAGTGGAAACCCTTGTTCATGAAGGTGCTCATCACTTAACTTCAAGTTATGGAGAGCTCAGCTGGTGGAGCATGAGACTCTTATTCTCAGGGCAAAAGAGTCCTGAATCACAGGGAATTGGGCTAGGTGAGCCTTGTGGTCCTTTCAGACTCTACGATTCTGTGTACATCAGAGTGTGTGCAGAGCTCTTTATAAAGGGCAGGGCCTTGGTCAACCCCTGGTATCTGTAGTCAGCTGGTAGGGCCCGCTGATGATGCCCACAGGTCTCCCCACTTCTTTACAAAAATTGGCCTAATACTCCAAGCTCAAATGGGCAGCTGAGTCGTTTTCCCTGGAGCAGCACTGCATTAAAAGAGAAATTTAAAATGCGGCTGGACCTGACTCAGAGTGCTGTGACTGCTGCAGGTAGCACTGTGGTCTAAATCACTGAGCCTCTTGGGCTTGCCGATAGGAAGGTTGGCAGTTCGAATCCCCATGACGAGGTGAGCTCCCATTGCTCTGTCCCAGCTCCTGCCAACCTAGCAGTTCGAAAGCATGCCAGTGCAAATAGATAAATAGGTACCACTGCAGTGGGAAGGTAAACAGCGTTTCCATGCACTCTGGTTTCCGTCACAGTATTCCCTTGTGCCAGTAGCAGTTTAGTCATGCTGGCCACATGACCCAGAAAGCTGTCTGTGGACAAACACCGGCCTGAAAGCGAGATGAGCGCTGCAACCCCATAATCGCTATTAACTGGACTTAACCATCCTGGGGTCCTTTACCTTACCTTACTGCTGCCTTCCACAGCTGCCACTAGATAAACCTCCCAGAGCCTACTGATGGAGGAGAGGGGAAGGGCCATAGCTTAGTGGTGAAGCACCTGCTGTGCATGCAGAAGGTCCCAGGTTCATATCCCTGGCATTTCCAGGTAGGGCTTGGAATGTTCACTTTCCTGAAACTCCAGCGGCCCTGACCCCACAAGGCACCATGGCCAAGAGGGCTCATTTCTCCCTTGGCGCGCTGGGCCCCAGCTCACCTTGCCCTCCAGGCGCTCGTGCATGCCTGCCCCAACTGCCTTTAGCTCATGCAACGCCCCTGGTGCGGATTACTGGGATAAGGGCTTTCAGAGAGGCTTTGCCCAAACTCTGGAATATGCTTCATCTAGTGTAGACAGGCCTTTTGGTATGTTGGCCTGCTTAAAGTTTCTTGCTCCTGGTTGGTGATTTTCCGTTCAATATACCTGCACTCTAAGCACTATCATGTCCCTTTAAACAGTCATGGCTTCCTCAAAAGGAACTAGGAACGTTGTAATTTTATCTTTCACTGCTGTTAGCTGCCGTTGACATGTAGTGGTGGGATAGAGGGAGAAAGTGGGATAGAGAAATGGAAATAATGAGTAAAATAAGGAAGAAATGATCCCACATACATCCCTCTGAGCTCCATGGAGGAAGGGCGGGTATTAATGTAATAAAAAGTGATCTCACATGCACACGTGGTAAAAAAGAAGGGAAAATAATAATTTGGGCTTACCTATATTTAAATTGGAAGTTTCTAACCACCAATCCCTTGTAATTCTCACCTGTTTTAATAATGTTCATATTAGTTCTGAAATAGCAGCAAGGAGCATTGTATTCTTGACAGGGAAATATGAATATGGTGACACAAATCATCGGCTTTCAAAGCGTTTCAGTACCATGTAGAGACTGCTGAAATACATATTCTGATACTCCTCCTATGAACTGTATTTCGCTTCCAATATAGTTTATTGCGCTACTTTGAGCAGGAGAATGGAGCATTCTGTCATATATTTCCCCCCCAGCCAAGTCTCTGGCGTCTGATTCCTTTTCCCCCTTTAAAGAATTGTTTTTATCATCTATCTTTTACTTTGTATCACAGCATTATCTTCCCCTGTTAGAGGTAGAAAATGAATGGACTTAAAGCATACAAAAGACTGACAGCAAATCATCCCTTTAGATGCTCCCTTCAGAATGTCAGCGATACCCTAGATGGAATAGTGACTAAATAACTCATGGTGAGAAACACTCTTTTCTGCAGACAGTTATTAAATTGGAGGCATTACGGGAAGGGGAATGTAAGGCTCATATTTGCCTCAGCGGTCATTTTTCTTTGGCTATGGATATCGGCCTTACTTCTGCCTCTGCTAAGAAGCAGCTATGAAGTGGGAAGAAGGCCAGGCCTTGACAAGAGGACAAGATCCACTGGGGATATTTCCTGGACAAGACAGTGAGAGCTACTGGGCCCACTCCATCCTCATTTGTCATACAAGCATAAAGGGGAAAATTGGCTCAATGAGCAAGAACAGAGGTGGCGGCCCTTCAGAGCTACCAGCCTCCCTCTTTGGTCGAACGCCAACATGACAAAGCAGACTTTGCATGAATCACCACAGCCTCATCACCCACCCCCATAAGGTCGCGATAATTTCCACTCATCTTGCCAGTTCAAGTGGGCTTTAATCTGGCTCCAGTTGCCAGCTCCGCCCCAAAGAACACACCCATTATATTTCAAGCTCTAGTATTATTTGCTGTGAGAATATAATCTATTGTACACAGTGGTTTACATTGAGGCTCTGAAACCTGAAACCCTCGAGGTGTTTCTAGACTCCAGCTCCCAACAAGACCTAGCTAGCATGGATGATGTGAGTTCAAGGCCTGGTTTCCCAGGCTTGATATTAAGTAATACAGTGGTGCCCCGCAAGACGAACGCCTCGCAAGACGAAAAACCCGCTAGACGAAAGGGTTTTCCGTTTTTGGAGGCGCTTCGCTAAACGAATTTCTCTATGGGCTTGCTTCGCAAGACGAAAAAATCTTGCGAGTTCCCGCGTTTCCCCCCCGCTTTTTTCCGCCCTTTCCCTAAGCGCTAAGCCGCTTATCAGCTGTTCCGCTGATAAGCCGCCTCTCAGCTGATCGCTAAAAGCCGCTAGACCGCTAATAGCACTAATCCGCTAAGCTGTCAATGGGCTTGCTTCGCAAGACGAAAAAACCGCTAGACGAAGAGAATCGCGGAACGGATTAATTTCGTCTTGCGAGGCACCACTGTATTTTTCTCTATCTAACAATGATTTTTGGGATGGTGGAAGCAGCCTGTCTGACATCCATCTACCTAAGAAAATAATAAAGCAGAAGCTGGGTACTTCTTTTCCATTTCTTTAGCGGTTTAACTATTGCTTGCCTTTAGAATCTGAAGTGATAGCTCACATTTCAGATTGCTAGAGATATTTTTCCAATGTTCTGTGCACTTAAGGAACTTGTCCATCAATTTAAATGGGTTTACACTGAGTGTGGGTGCATGTAGGGCCGGAGTTAGGTTTGATGAGGCCCTAAGCTACTGAAGGTAATGGGGCCCTTTATATGCGCAGCTGTCCTTTGTCAACAACAAATTGTTCCTGTTTTTTGTGTTGAATATATGCTATATGGTAATTTATGGGCATAATAGGTATCTAAAGCCATTTGCACATAACAAAATATGTAGTTTATCAAAGTAACTGATAGAGAAATGAGCAAACCAGTGATATTTTAGGGAGCAGGCTAGCAGACAGGGCCCATTACTTATATCATAGGAACCTTGTTGTTGTCGTTTAGTCATGTCCGACTCTTCGTGACCCCATGGACCAGAGCACGCCAGGCACTCCTATCTTCCACTGCCTCCCGCAGTTTGGTCAGACTCATGTTTGTAGCTTTGAGAACGCTGTCCAACCATCTTGTCCTCTGTCATCCCCTTCTTCTTGTGCCCTCAATCTTTCCCAACATCAGGGTCTTTTCCAGGGAGTCTTCTCTTCTCATGAGGTGGCCAAAGTATTGGAGCCTCAGCTTCAGGATCTGTCCTTCCAGTGAGCACTCAGGGCTGATTTCCTTAAGAATGGATAGGTTTGATCTTCTTGCAGTCCATGGGACTCTCAAGAGTCTCATCCAGCACCATAATTCAAAAGCATCAATTCTTCGGCGATCATAAGGAACTACACAACACAAAATACTGTTGCTGTATGTAGGTTTTATTTTATTTGTTTTTTAGCTTATATTTTAGAAATCATAGGAACCTACACAACACAAAACACTGTTGCTGTATGTAGGTTTTTTTTTAAAAAAAATTATCTTCTATTTTAGAAATCCAGTTTTTTTCACTTTAATTTTTTTAGGGGCCCCAAGAGAGTGGGGCCCTAAGCTATAGCTTGTTTAGCTTATACGTAAATCCAGCACTAGGTGCATGTTTTTAGGGACTGCCACGATGAGTGCCCACACTTCAAATTTTACCCCAATGCCACGGGACAGAGTGATGGTTGCTTATCCTATTAGTCATCAGCTGATAGAATCCTGATCTATGGTGCAACTCATCGATGGCACCACCACACATTTGGAAGGGGTGGTTTTTTTAAAAAACAGAAAGAAACAGATGACTGAACAGGAAAATACATAAAAGGAGAAAGGTCTGAGGTAAACAAAATTAACCATAGATCCCTTGTGGCAGGATGCTCTGGATCTGAAAAAGTTGAAGACAACTAGCTTATTTAAAGTTGAGCCGAAATTTCTCAGAAGATGTTGGGGGGGTTACAGAATGTTCACCAAATATTCTTCGCCATGTTTATTTTTTTGTGGCACTGTCACTTCACACATTGACCCCCACTTTCCCCATACAGAAAGAGAGAAACATCAGGTCCTGTAGCATTGCTGACCTGATTGCTTTTGCTGCCACACAGGAGAGGCAGCAAAAAAAAAAATACCCAACAACCCTCAGGAAAAAATGAAGATGATAATGTTACTGCCCTGCTAATGGTGAGCCTCCCCTCTGAGAAACTGTTGGAGAATTTTTGCTCCCCCTGAAGAAATTCAGCGAACTGCTCCCCTCAATTTCTCTTAACGCTAATAGGATGGAGACTTTGTGGGGGGGATGTGCCCAGCTCTCGTTTATTCTTCCATTCAATTTGGTTTTCTTTTCATTAGGAGATATCAAGTTGCCACTGTCTTTTATAACAAGATATAAGCATCTGTACCAAGGTAGAAGTCTAGGTCCATAAGGCTGTGAAGATTCACTGTGCTATTAAAGGTAGTAAATAAAGAGCAGCACTGGCAAAATTCATTCTGCAGCAAGCAAGAGGAGCAGAAAGGAACATAAAAGCTCTGCAAGAAGCAGCAAGCAACTAAAATAAGAAACACTGTCCAGTTATCGATGGACACAACACTTTTATTGCCCTGCAGCCACACTCATGAAAAAATATTTCCTTATCTGCTCTTCTGCCCAGGAAGGGTGCAAATAGGAAGAATATTATGCTGTAGCCTTAAGAGAGAGAGAGATGTTTAAAATATATTGCACATCAGGAGTGCAGGAAGAGTTCAAAATGCTTCCTTCCATTAGCAGTGTTCTCAGCAGTGTGTTTTCGGTTTTTACCCAAGCTGCCTTTTTATTTATTTTTTAAAAAAAACTGTAATAGTAATAAGTGGTACAGTGGTACCTCTGGTTACAGACGCTTCAGGTTACAGACGCTTCAGGTTACCGACTCCACTAACCCAGAAATAGTACCTACTTTGCTTCAGGATGAGAACAGAAATCGCATGGCGGGAGGCCCTATTAGCTAAAGTGGTACCTCAGGTTAAGAACAGTTTCAGGTTAAGAACGGACCTCCAGAACAAATTAAGTTCTTAACCCAAGGTACCACTGTATCTGCAATAAAATGTTCTAATGTGGAGTAGAGGGAGCCAGCCAGCCAGCCACCCTGTGTTCCTGGATACTCCATTCCGTTCCTACTCCCTAGTGGTGTTCCAGCTCTCTGCCTCCGGCCCAAAACAGACCACAGGATATGCTCGGTCATTACTGTTGGCAGTTTCCTCCCCTAGGATTTGAGGAGTACTTTTGAATACCTTAGCATTCATCTCAAGCTGATGCTGCCTCCCACTTATATGTGGATAGTGCCCTTTTGGGCCATGTAAGGATCCACAGACCTGGAAAGCCTGAGTTCCTCGTAAGTACCCATGATACTGCTTAACATTTGTAGAGTGTTTTTATTCAAAGCACTTCACTTGCAAGATCTAGCTGCAATCCTTACAACAACTATGTACAGTAAGTCTGTACTATTATCCTTCGTAGGGACTGAGCTCCCTTTTCCTGACATTGCACCAGGGTTTTAGCTATCTTTTAGATCTTTTTTTTTTCCTGCCAGAATTCACATTTGCATCGCCTTGGAACTGTTTCGCACAGAACAGATTCTGTAAATGGAAACCGCTCCATGCATATGAACTGTCACCTATACTCACATAGCCATGGGGTCAGGGGAGACTCATGCAGTTTCTACAATCATAGTGCCCCTTTCTCAGGCTGCTGCAACCACACGCGTCACGGCAGAGGTGTGTCCATGCTAGGGATGGAAGGATCTGTCAGTTCTCTCCATTTCTTATTTTTCAGCCTTAAACTCCCTTCTCCACATTCTGCAGCCATTTGCAAATTTGTTTTAAATCCTCGTGAAAAGTCGCCAGCAAATTTATTCCAGCGAACACATTTTTGCAATTTGCAATTTTGCAAACAATTTCCCCAAATACAGTGGTACCTCGGGTTACATATGCTTCAGGTTACAAACTCCGCTAACCCAGAAATATTGCTTCAGGTTAAGAACTTTGCTTCGGGATGAGAACAGAAATCATGCTCTGGCGGCACTGCGGCAGCAGGAGGCCCCATTAGCTAAAGAGATGCTTCAGGTTAAGAACAGTTTCAGGTTAAGTACAGACCTCCAGAACGAATTAAGTACTTAACCCAAGGTGCATTTTGCACGTTACTTTCACCAACATCTTCACTTTTATACACACTTTCCCCTGCTATATGCGGTTTTTCGTCAACATTGGTCAGAGAAGCACACTGCAAAATTCAGAGAAGTGTGGATTTTGAGGAGAGCTACGTTTCTAATTTGCATATCATTCTGGAAAGTGTAGCTTTAAATGTTTACTGAAACACGTTGTCTCCACCCCACCCACCCCACCCACCCCTCATCCCCAGGCCATGCGCCATATGAAGGCACCATACCAGTTCACACATCTAACACCCTGACACAACCAGGTACCATTGCCACCATTGACCTGGCACCCTCCTAAGAGTGATGTAACTTCACCTTTCTCCACCTCATCAATTATCCCTATTATCTATCCTAAGTAACTGATATAGGGCATTTCATACAGGAACAAAAAATGGCAGTGTGCTATAAAGAATATGTGCCTCTATGATACGCTCGGCACCACCCAGCTGTAAAAATATTTTCACTTTTAAGATGTAAGATGCAAATCATTTCTCCTTTTTTTAATGAATCCTGGCTGAAGCTGAAAATTAAAAGCTCTAAAGTAAAGTTCATTTATACTGTAAAATCCTTGGCATTAATTGCTCCTGAACATTTCTGTGTACTCAGAAATCCTGACATAAAAGTTTTAATTTCTATGCAAAGTAGATAGGATGATTGAGTTATAATTAAAATGGTAATTATACCCTTAATGCTCCATATTTGACTTTTGGGGGAGGAGGGGAATCGAATGCTACGGAGATGCTATTTAAAGATGTGGGTGGGGGGGGAGCCTGAAAATGAATATAGTTGAGAAATTCTAAATCTTTTTACGATCCAGTTATTGATTCCTTGGATGCTTATGTAAGTCATCCAAAATTATTCCTCCATTTATTTTTATCAATGGCAACAATAAAAAGTAATTGTGATGTAAAAACCCTTCAAAGAATGAAGTATTTCCATAGTTTATACAGAGAGTTGTCAGCTCTTTAACAGGCTCTGCTCCTGTAACAACACACAGTAAGTGAAGTCCCTCAGTGCACTCAGATAAGTGATTGAGAAACATTTCACCTTCTTAATTTCTGGTAGTGCAGCTGCTGTTAAAGGCATAGGAGCAGGGACAGGAAAAAGTTGGCAACCAAGAAGTTGAGCTGATTTGAGTGTTACTTTTAATTTTTGCATCTTCTGTTCCCACCATTCCTATTCTGCCTTTCTGTGAAAATAGATTATAACAATGTTCAAGTCAATAAGCAATACTATTTTTTAAAAAAGCAAGAAAAATAGAATAATTAAAAAAAAATCAAAAAGTAATCTACAACAGCACGGTGCATGCTTTTCTAAGCCTTGAGGAACAGATCTAGGTTTACCTCTAAGTAAGCATCCATAAGAACAAGAAATAAATACTTGAAATGTTAGAGGGAGGGGAGTGAAGAAGGGTTACCAGAGTGCAAGCCACAGATTTCCCCTGTAGCAAGTGGTGGCACCCCCCCCCAAAAAAAAAATCAGGGGTGGGCACAGAAAGAACAAAGTGTATGTCTAAGTGAGAAAGTCGTGTCCCATATTAAGAACTCTGAAAGAAAAATAGCAGTCTGTGTTAATGGCAGGAATCCAGCAATAGAGGGCAAGTGGGGGGGCAAGCTGCTTGTTTGGGGGGTGCCTGCATTCCCTACCCCCTTCCCGCTCATGCCTGGGCCTTTCCATTTGTTGCTGATTGGAAGATTAGGCAGCCCATGCCTCTCCTGATCATTCCCCCCACCCACAGTACATAAAAGACAGGCCCTACCATTTGATAAATTGAGGATAAACTCAGGTGGCAGATGCTGTTGATCTTCCTCAGCACAACTCCACCACAGTGTATGCGTCATGCCTTCTCTTGGTCCCCCTAAACTAGCCTACTGCCTCTGGTCCAGGGAAGAATGCTGCCCTGTCATCAGTGTTGAAGTACAAGTTAGTTTTTGAGAATATGGAGGCTGGGGGAATTGACAAGGCCCAGCCAACAGGGGAAAGGGGAGTCTTGCTTAACCCTTCCCATGTCTGCCCATTCTCACCTCCAAATGCTCTGCTTTCCTCTCTGATGGACTAACTTGCAGTTCTGGAATTCAGCGATTTGGTAGCAGGGGATATAAAACTGCTGGGAAGTTTATTTGCAAAGTGCAATTGGCAGGTGGGAGAAGGGTTAAGCATCTCCACTTCCATCCGGTGCTGCACTCATCAGTTTTGAAGTTTCAAAAACAAGACTGTCAAAATTGTCACAGGCTGACATTCTGATCTCTTGGAGCACAATGTTGTGCTCTTGAACTGCCTTTGTTAGCTTGGCAAGTGTCAGATCTGTGCTTTGCAGGCTGATGTTTCCTTTGATTCCTCATTGACTGTTTAGAGGTGTGATATATATATATATATATATATATATATAGGAAATAATAATAACAAGGAGCACCTAAAGCAATACATCAAATGTCAGATGTGGCAGCCTTGTGGAACCATATCAATATAACATGATATATGGCTTGCTGGGAGGCTTTTGAAACATTGGCCATGCCAGAAATGACACCCGCTATGCTTTGCACTCACTCAGCCATGCTCTGTGCCCAGAGCTGCAGTAAATGAATGCAGGAGTCATCATTATGCATGCAGTGTTTGTGTGTGTGTGTGTGTGTGTTCGTAGCAGCCCAGCATGGAAAAGAAGAGGCTCCACTGAAATCACTGGGACATATGAGGAGGAGGAGGAGATTTATTAAACCTCTTTACTACCCTATACCTGCAGGTCTCAGGGTGGTTCACAAGATAAAATTACAACATAAACACAAAATACATAATCAAAATATAAACCAAAACAGTGAAACAATCCTCCAACACACACAAAAAGCATTTTAGTTTTTTTAAAAAAGAATAAAAAAACACAATTAAAAAGCAGTTTAAAAGAATGTCAACAGTACTCTCTGCTTTTGTAGTTTGTCAGGCCCTACCCTAGGCCTCGTGGAGAGAGGCAGGACCCTCAGACTCTCAGCAGGTGAGAGTTGTTGTTGTTGTTGCAGTTGTTATGCATTGAGTTTGCCATGACTAGGAGCAAGTGTACCTGAAGGAGCAACTCCACCCCCATCGTTCTGCCCGGACACTGAGGTCCAGTGCCAAGGGCCTTCTGGCAGTTCCCTCATTGCAAGAAGCAAAGCTACAGGGAACCAGGCAGAGGGCCTTCTCAGTAGTGGCACCTGCCCTGTGGAACACCCTCCCATCAGATTTCAAGAAAATAAGCAAGACATCTTGCTTAGAAATTAGAAGACATCTGAAGGCAGCCCTGTTCAGGGAAGTTTTTAATGTGTGACATTTTAGGCGGGGTACAAATATTATTATTATTATTATTATTATTATTATTATTATTATTATTATCGAGAGGCAGGCATTCAGAGTATGGGGTGACTTTCTCAGCTGCAACCTTGATGTTCTTCTTGAACATGCCATGTGCACCACTGGGTGAGCTATGTGCAAATGGATGCACTCTCCCCCCCTTCAGAAGTTTTCTAAGGCCATACAGTGGTACCTCGGGTTACAAATGCTTTGGGTTACGTGTTTTCAGGTTGCGGACCGCAGGAAACCCAGAAGTACTGGAAAGGGTTACTTCCGGGTTTCTTCACTCGTTCATGCACAGAAGTGCAAATTGTGTCATGAGTGTGCGCAGATGCGGCACTGCAGGTTACGAACACTGTGGGTTGCAGATGTGCCTCCGTCGCGGATTACGTCTGCAACCCGAGGTTCCACTGTATTCATACTATAAGCAGTCCCAAGAATTCTGGGAAGTGTAGTTTGTTCAGGGTGCTGAGAGACCCCCTACTCCCTTGCAGAGCTACAACTTCCACAGTGGTTTAGCAGTCAGTCCCTCTTCACAGGAAACTCTGGGAACTGCATCTCTGTGAATAAGGGGTCTCCAAACAACTTTGGAGTTGTTGGGACGTGGGTGGCGCTGTGGGTTAAACCACAGAACCTAGGACTTGCCGATCAAAAGGTCGGCGGTTCGAATCCCCGTGATGGGGTGAGCTCCTGTTGCTCAGTCCCTGCTCCTGCCAACCTAGCAGTTCGAAAGCACATCAAAGTGCAAGTAGATAAATAGGCACCACTCCGGCAGGAAGGTAAACAGCGTTTCAGTGCGCTGCTCTGGTTCGCCAGAAGCGGCTTAGTCATGCTGGCCACATGACCCGGAAGCTGTACGCCGGCTCCCTTGGCCAATTAAGCTAGATGAGCGCCGCAACCTCAGAGTCGGCCACGACTGGACCTAATGGTCAGGGGTCCCTTTACCTTTTTAAACAACTTTCAGCACCCTGAACAAAGAACAGCTCCTAGAATTTTGCGGGGGGAGCTATGAGCTGAAAGTGGTATCATAGTGCTTTAAATATATGGTATGAATGTGACCTGTGTGAACGCCTACCCAACCATTGTTGACAGGCAGTGTGCCTTGTCCCCACCGTAATGACACATTTTACCCATAGGACAGGAAGGTCAAAGGGCACACCCAGAGATCTCACCAGAGTGGAGCTAAGCCTGTCATTTACCCCTGCCCTAGGACATGAGAAGGATGAGGCCTTAGGGTTCTGAAGTGGTAGAATTCTGAACTTCAGATTGTAGGTGGCAGAATTGTTTGTTTTAAAAAATGTCCCACTAATATAGATAGGACTAACCCTATTGTCCTGACTATAATTTGTTTTAAACTGATTTCAATACTACATTTTTAGATTCCTGTAACCTGTCCTAGAACCTTATGGCGAAGGGCTGGTTTATTTTTATTTTTTTAATGTGTTACTTATTTCCTACTTGCAGAGAGACACTTTTTGGCCAGGAGACCCTCCATATAAATGACATCTGCCACTAGTTGCTTGACTGGTCCAGCCCAGTCTGCAGTCACAGGAGCCTTAACTGCATGTACAGCCAGCTTTCAGTCCCAAACGCCCCACCACCACCACCATTCTCAACTGGGCCCTAGATAGCAGCAGCACTTACTTTGCCTCACAGACATTCCATGGGAGTCGTTGAGAACTGAGCTATCCACAAACCCCCTCCCCTTGATCTGCATATTGCTCCATTGGCTTCTTTGATGATGAGATGCATGAATAGCAAAAACATGGGCTTTTAAGAGAGTGACAAAGAGATAAAACACTGAAAACCAGCTACCTCATGTTACATCTGCTTCATGATACGTTTTTTCAGGCTGCGTCCCACAGCAACCCGGAAGTACCAGAAAGGGTTACTTCCGGGTTTCGCCACTCGCACATGTGCAGAAGCGACAGATCGCACCACGCACCTACGCAGATATGGCGCTTCAGGTTGCAGGCTTTTCATGTTGCGAACGGGCCTCCAGAATGGATCCCGTTCGCAACCAGAGATACCACTGTATATGTATGAATGTGTGAATGTGTGTGTTTCTTTCCGTGTGTCTATGACAGAAGAGATTATATGCCTTTCTCCCCAAAGCATCCATTTAATCCATTTATTTTATGAGAAACCATTGCAATACTCTGGTGATCAGCTGCAGCAATAAACCTTAATGAATAGATGATGAAGATGCCATCAAAGCAAAAGGGAACAGTTGTTAAAATAAATAAAAGTCCATTTTTGCAGTGCCCTTTCTTTTTTCCAAATGCCTCACTTACGGCCTCTTGAGAAGCCTCTTGAGATCAGCAATTGAGCAACTGAGAACTGCAACTCATTTTACTCAGCCCTACAACTAATTAATTATTTTAATTCCTTCTGATCCCCCCAGCCACACCTTCTCTGCAGATCCTGAGTGGCAATGACAGGCGAGGCTGGAGATGATCTACATGCAGTTGAAAAATACGGTGCACTACAGAGCCCTACATACAGGAGAAATATACATAGATCTATATACTAATAGCCATATGGCAGCATGCAGAAATCCTGCACTCTAGACCCCAGAAAATCTGTTCCAAGTAAGAGAAAGAAATCCTGAAATGATCAGCATTCCGCATATAGGATTTGAAGTGGAACATGCAGGCCTCTGATTACAAATTTCACAAGGGAGCAGAAATATCTCCAGTAATATCTCCCATAGGGAATGCAGTGGCTGTCAAGAGGTAAGTTGCAAGACAGGAGCAACCATTGCAGATCCAACACCACAGATGGTGCTTTCATATGACCTTACCTCAAACAAACAATTGAAGCAGTTGGTGCTGTCTGCATATATATTATTTTCAGTAAGCAAAGCCCTTGAGATACCTTAATAATCCTTACAACAACTACCCTGGGGCTTGGCTTTTCCCACAAGCTCTGCAGCTAGGGGTCATCTCATTTGCTTCTTATCTATTCCCTCTTATCTTTCTTGCCGCCTCTTCCAGATATGCTCTTGCAGGCACTGGTCCATAAGCTGGTATTGTTGCTAGGAAGCAAGGCACTAAAACTGAGAGAATGTGGGTGAGAGATAAAGCGAGGGATGCTTGCCAATAGCCATAAGGGTCATAGTGCAGCAGTCGGAGCGCCTGGTTTTCATGCAAAAGGTCTCTGATACTATTGCCGGCATCTCCAGGGAGGGATGGGTGAAATCCTGGAGACCTAAATGGACCAGTGGTGTCAGATAGCTTCCTATGCCCACATATAGGCAGCTGGCTTCCAACTTCCAGAACCCACCCTTTGCCTGCACACGTCATCAAATGACATGAAACTCGGTGATGCAAAGGCATGTGTGATTTAGTCCTGATTTCTATATTTGGCTTTGGGAATTAATCATCAAAGCAGATTAGCTGGCGACTGTTAGGGTTGCCATATTTCAAAAAGAAAAAACCAGGACACCCCAAAAGTTGAGCTTTTTTTTAAGGAAAACCCACAACATTTAATGACTTGCCTAACATCCAGGACAAGGCAATGCCTTTCAGAAATTCCCGCCAGATGTCAATTCCGCCTTTGAAATCCTGGACGTATTGTGGCCCTAGGGACTGTAGCAGTTTCTTTCCCTTGCAGCTTGTAGTGCAAACCCACTTCGTCAGGGACTGCAGGTCCAGGGACTGCAGGAACCATGTTTGCTCCTGTTATGTGGTGGGACATAGTTGAACCTGAAACTGGCCCTGGTGGGATGCGAGAAAGAGGCAGCAGCAATGTAGGTATAATAATAATAATAATAATAATAATAATAATAATAATAATACTTTTATTTATATCCCGCCCTCCCCAGCCGAAGCCGGGCTCAGGGCGGCTAACAACAATAAAATAGTACAACATTCTAAAATCATTTCATTATAAAATTAATTCAACTCAAATTGATGGCAACCATTAGGCTAAAGTTCTGTGAAGATTGCCAAAGGAGGGAGTCAGGCTGTGCCCTGACCAAAGGCCTGGTGGAACAGCTCTGTCTTGCAGGCCCTGCGGAAAGATGTCAAGTCCCGCAGGCCCCTAGTCTCTTGTGACAGAGCGTTCCACCAGATTGGAGCCACAACCGAAAAAGCCCTGGCTCTGGTTGAGGCCAGCCTAACTTCTCTGTGGCCCGGGACCTTCAGGATGTTTTTGTTTGAAGACCGTAAGTTCCTCTGTGGGACATACCAGGAGAGGCAGTCCTGTATGTACAAGGGTCCTAGGCCGTATAGGGCTTTAAAGGTTAAAACCAGCACCTTAAACCTGATCCTGTACCCCACCAGGAGCCAGTGCAGCTGGTATAGCACCGGGTGAATGTGATCTCACAGCGAGGACCCCGTAAGATCTACAGGACATGTGGGTCACCGAGTCAAATACATCTCATCACCCACCAAGGTCTTGACGACCCTCCTGTTCATGGGGACAGGCCATAGCTCAGTGGCAGCACATCTGCTTTGTGTGATGAAGGTCACAGGTTCAATCTCCAGGTGCAGCTTGGATTGTCCCCAGTCTGAAACCCTGGATAGTCTCTGCCAGTCAGTGCAGACAATACTGAGCTATATGGACCGATGTTCAAACTCAGTATAAGGGAGCCTTCACAATACATGACTAGTGGTGTCTGCTCCCTCAGCATCCTCTCTAGAGCTAGAAGCTGAGGGAAATGCCTCATCTGTTCAAAGTGTAAGCTCATTCAGAGACTGCCACGGGAGAGAAAGAACATGACAAGTCTTAGGAGGTGAAACATGAATGGAAAGCACTGCTTTGAGATGCAGTTTCCATGATACACACAGGGAGAGGGGGGGAAAGGAATGGTAATGCGGTGAAAAAGTATGTTGATATTTCCTTAATGTGCACTTTATTGAAGAGTAAGATAAAGGAGTGTGGTGGAGTTTATTAAAACACCAAACTGTATTAAAATCACTGTGGACCTCCAAAAATGCAATGAGAATTTAAAGTTGTTGACTAGCACTGAAAAGCACTAAGAGGATACTTGAGAAGCCTGTTAGAAGGTAATTAGTCAACACAGAGGCACATGGGAAATGCATTCTGATAACTAGCAGTTCCCCCAAGAAGAAGAAGAAAAATTCAGATTAAATCTGTTGTGCTACTACAATAACAGCTTTCCTTGCTCAGATAACTGGCCAAACAATTTGGCAAAAACACATTTTGTTTGTTTGTTTACATTTGTTTACATTTAAATGCATATGCCACCTTTCTCCCAGAAACAACCCTCAGAGCAGCTGACAGCGACAACAAAAATGTCAAACCGCTAAAAACAGGGAAGCAGCTTGCAAATGCATCAAACTAGGATTAAACTAGCGATTAAAAACTAGGAAACCTAAACTATTAGCAGAGATGAAATGCAGCGCACTCAAAAAACCATAAAAGTCAAAGGAGAGACTTTGGGAGGTGGGTGACAATAAGAAAATTATAGAAATGAAACTGCAAAAACAAGCCATAGGGAGAAGGGACGTTTTAAAAAGTCAGACCTCTTCTCTCCTTGGGGCAAGGTGTCCCTTGAGAAGCTCCCTGGTGGCCACCTGGAAGGGAGGAGAGAAAGATGGTCCCCACTTTTTCCTGAGGTAATCTTGATGGTGGACCCTGACACACAGGCACACACACCTGGCACTTTGAAAAGGAACACAAAACAGCCCAGCGCTGCAGGCCTCACCTGCAAAACACCCGCCTGATTAATTGCCTGACAGAGTCTAAGACGTGGCCTGTCACAATCTTACCAGACAGTAGTGAGCTGGTCAATAGCAGCAGGACATGAAGAGTTCAAAGGGGGCTTTTCTCAGGGGCTTCATCAGCCTTCTCGGCCTCCCCCCGCCACCGTACTTCCACAGGAAATTTCTCTAGACTTGTTGCCAACACTGCAGCCTAACAGCAATCGAGTGCGCCAGGCCCTTAATATGAATTTTATTTATTCACTTAATTATGCTGAAAGTGCTAGATAGTTGTTATATGTGTTTTTATTTATACATTTCATTATGCCTAATGGAATGTATGCGGCGTTTTGCTGCTGCCGCCGTTGTTGCCAGATGTATCACACAACAGCCATGTATACAGCAAGATAAGAAGAAGCCTCAACAGCAGGTCAGATTATTTGTAACTCAGAATTGTCTAGTTTGACTGGCAGCAGCTCTCTAGGGTCCCAAGCAAACATTATCTGCTCCCTATTACAGTGGTACCTCGGGTTACAGAGGCTTCAGGTTACAGACTCTGCTAACCTAGAAATAGTACCTTGGGTTAAGAACTTTGCTTCAGAATGAGAACAGAAATCGTGCGGCGGGAGGCCCCTTTAGCTAAAATGGTACCTCAGGTTAAGAACAGTTTCAGGTTAAGAACGGAACTCCAGAACAAATTAAGTTCTTAACCCGAGGTACCACTGTATTTCAAGTGAAATGTCGGGGATTTGAACCTTCTGCGGACAAGCTGTGTGTTCTATCAGTGTTTTCGCCTAGCCCCTAAAGACATGTAATGATGGCACCAGGCAAGCCTCTCTGGGGAGAGCATTCCGCAGATGGGGAGCCACCACAGAAAGGACCAATTCTCATGTTGTCACCCTCTGAACATCTCGGGGAGGGGAGGACATAGAGAAGGGCCTCAGATGGTAAGCCCACAGGCAAACACCACCTACACACACACACACACTACTCTCTGCCGGTCTAAGTTCACAACACCTATGGCTTTTTCACCCTGGTATATGGTAGGGACAATAAGGTATATCAAATGCAGCTCGAACAGCTGAAATCACAATACCAAATCCCTCCTCTTTTCTGGGTGTCAAGAGTCACATTTTTCATGGCCATTTATTCTTGAGAAGAAAGGGGGAGAAAGCAGCTTGCTATATACATTTTACTTGGTTGATACAGTCATACCTTGGTTGTCAAACACCTTGGTACTCAGAAGTTTTGACTCACAAATGCCACAAACCTGGAAATTAGTGTTCCTGTTTGCGGACGTTTTCTGGAAGCCGAACATCTGTTTCAGCTGTCAGCATTGTTTCTGGGGCCAATAAGCCAATCAGAAGCCGCACCTTGGTTTGCGAACATTTTGGAAGTCGAACGGACTGTATTAACCCATAGGAAATGGTGTCCTCGTGAAAATTTAACAGCATTTTTGTGTGATTTCCCCGCCCCCCCCCATGTACATATTACTTGGGCGACGAACTACATTGCAAAATTCAGAGAGGTGCAAGTTTCGAAGGATGGATGTTTTGGTGCATGTCTTGTTCTGGAGAGTACAAATTAGGTGAAATCACCTTTACAGGCAAACTCAATCAAATTTCTCCCTAGTGCATGACCTCTTCTACACAACTCATAAAGATGCTTAAAGATGCTGAATCCCTGTCCTCTTTTGCCCCTGGCCACCCTAATAAAGAGAGAGGCCTCACCAAGGTCCCCACAGTCCCCGGGCCATCAATGGCTTTCAAAGGTCAACATCTCTCATTGGGTTACCTTTGTGTAGGATGTGGGTGATTTCTTACAGCATAGAGTACACATAAGCCCAAGAGGGAAGAGTACCTTTAAAGGGCTATTCTGGGGAAAATCAGTAAAAAGGTTAGCAGGTGAGTAACCCATCCCTACCATATCTTTCAGTGATGGTTACCCCATCCCTGGGGGGAAAACCCCTATTCAGATGACATGTTTGTGGGCTGCCTTGCATTGAGCTGTCACCCATTATCACCTCTGAAATCTCCTTCAGATCCGTGGCCTGTACGTTCCTCCAGTTGACTGTCTGCAAAGAACAAAGTTTGCTTTGGGTTCTTGTTTCCTTGCTCTGTCTCTTGCCTTTCTCTTTCTCTCTCTCTCCCCCCCCCCCATCCACCCCCAGCTGCCTTTTGTTGTGCATTTACAAGCCCTTGGAAGACAACACCCTGCTGACACTTTTAGAGAGGCATCAGTGAGTAGAAGTCTGTTGTACAGGCTGCAAAGCCATCTGGACTATGCTGTCGAAAAGGTTGGACATGGTTTTAGGCAAGATTTTATCACATTGGGAGCGATGGGTGGGGAGGGGGAAGTGAAGAGAGAAATCTCCAAGCAGTACATCTTCCAAGGTTGATGTCAGGGGGGGTTTTGGTGGGTTTTGTTTTGTTTTGTTTTGTTCAGTTGCAAAGCTAAATATATTGACAAACAGTTGAAAGACAGTAAGAAAGGAGATATAAATCTCCAGAGGACGGTTTGTCAAAGGTAGTGGAGTATAAACAAAAATAAAGAAGTCTGGGCTTTTATCAGAAGCTTGCCAGGCTTCGATTTGTGTTGAGGGTTTGTCTTCAGTCCTAGAACCCTCTTAGGACATGGGTGAGAAAGCTCACCTGGAAAGCAAAAAAGTTGCTTCACAAAAGATAATCAATAATCAGAAAGTGCTAATAAACAGATGGTTATGTGGAGCTGAGCTGATTTAGTGCCATTTATATTGGAGAAGAGAAAGTCTGGGAACTACAGTTCTGCCCCCTTCAAAACTACACTTCCCATAATTCTTTGGGGTAGGCCTGTGTAAAGTGGCATAATACAGCCTTCAGTGTTTAGTGCAGATGGACCCTCTGAATGTTATGGAGCTTAAACAAATGTGTGCTTTTTAAGCAACAAAAAAAGTGGGAGTGGGGCTGTGGTTTTGTAGTATGAAGAAAATGAAGAGCAAGTCAGTGTGACATAAGTAATTCCTCACCGTGGAGCACTTTGGGCCAAATGGGATACAGCAAGTTAGTGGATGTAATTCATTTGAGTGCCCTTTGGGTTACATTCATCTTGGCAAGTGAGCTATGATCCCAAAATTGCCTTAAAAACACATTCTGAAGACACAAGTGATATATGAAAAGAGCCAGATGTTAAAACACTGCTTGCTTTTTATCTGAAGAGACAGAGGGTTTTTATTATTATTAAAAGAAATGAAAAAACCGTATAGAAAATAAAAAACACTATGTATATTGACACACTTGAACATTCTGAATTCTCACTAAGGATTATAGCAAGGGCCATGCATAGAAAAACAGAATACAACCACACTGCCCAAATGAGGAATTTACAGCTTCCTGAGAATATTGGTTTTCATTATCATGAAAGAAAACTTTATAGTCCTTATAGCTGAGGAAAGAAGATTTGATTTTTGTTAGTAATACCTGGTAGAAATAAAATAAGTTGTGGGGGCTAACAAGGATTTCGAGAAACCGAAGAATCATGTTTCAGTGTCATGTACACCTTTATTCTGGAAACATAATGAATGATTAAAATCAGGCTAAAACAGGGCTTTTTTTAAAGCCAGAACTCAGTTCTGGCACCTCTCAGGTGAGTGCCA
Source organism: Podarcis erhardii (assembly GCF_964252035.2). Classification (NCBI taxonomy): domain Eukaryota; kingdom Metazoa; phylum Chordata; class Lepidosauria; order Squamata; family Lacertidae; genus Podarcis; species Podarcis erhardii. Next base: position 12,311,445 of record NC_138513.1, on the reverse strand, counting down.
TTGTAAGAGAACAAGGGAGGCTTTTTTTTTTCTTTAAAAAATAAAAGCACTGAGTAAATATATATAAATTTGCTACATTTTCATACGTATAGAATTGTGCAGGGAGATTATAACCATGTCTATAGCCAAAGTCAGCAAAGCATATGTTCAGAACACACTGGTCAGCCACTCTATTGAATAACTGGTTGGTTGTGGATGAGCCACACTCTTGAAGCCTCTACCCTCCCACCTGTAGAATGGGAACAATAGTTTTGAAGCATTTTTAACACCTTCCATTGCACTTCCCCCCAATGCATGACACAGAAGACACAATGTTGTGAAATAGCAGAAACACCTTAGTAGTGATAACCCTAAGCCCACAAGTGTTTTGTGTTCATACTGGTGTTTGCGGGAAAATTCTGGGTCCAGATTTGCTTAGGAAAGGTATCCAAGTGACTTTGGACCTCGGCCTTTCACTGGTATTGTGAAAGGAAGGTGCTACTACTGTACTTATTCATTGTGAGGAAGCCATTCATTTGGATGCAAGTGGTGAGATGGAGAAATAAAGAAACTGAGATGTTTCTCAGACCAGACGAGGCATTGATTTTTATTACCGAGATCGGGCTTGTAATATGAATTGAAAATCTAATTTTATATATATTTTTATAGCGCATAAAAGGCTTTTCCAAGAGTTAGCCATTCCCAGGTGCCAGTGGCTTTATAGAGCTTTTATCTAGTTAAAGAAAACCCAGTCGTGCTAATTTAATCTCTGTAGTAGTACAACAGCTTGGCACCTGAGGCCTGTCCTAACGCAGCCGTAACGCCGCAAATTGAAGAAGAAGAAAAAGCCTCCATTGTTTTGTTTTGAATTATTCAGTACTCGCAGCCAGCCTTGTGTTTTTCCCCCCTGTAGGGACAAGCTTTTGGGTTAAGGATCAGTAAAATGAAGGAGGGGAGAGACAGGGACTCGCTGGCGGGTCCAGGATCATCTTCGGGGCGTGATTCTGCAAAATGGGCATTTACATTCTTCATTACCTAAGCAACCACGTGCAAAACTGGAGTCAGAATTGGCAAAAAGAAAAGAGGAGAAAAATCAGCAACCTATCCCAATGATCCACGATTCCTTGAGGGAACAACTGCTATTTCAGTCGAAATGCTTGTTTGCTCTCGATTCATTGAAATGGGGCTTGTTTGTTTGCATCTTTTTAAAACCGAGAAGACAGTACAAACAGCAATGAATCAACCTCAAATGGAAGGGCTCGTCTGTTAACATCCTCACATTAACACATTAATGTGAAGTTAAAGTTTCTAATTAAACCCAGGCACAACATAAAGGCAAGGAAACAAAGTGTGAGTCTTTAGAAAAGCTGGGGTGTTTGGGGTGTGTTTTCTTCCTCCTCCTCATCAGCCCCTTTGTGCTGACTTATTCCTTTCTCTATTCAATTAAAAGCGCTTGTCCCAAGCGGCAGTGGTGGCTGCAGGGAGCAAGATGGCTGCCTCTTGGGAGCAAGATGGCTGCCCATTGCCTCTCCATGGCTGACGCTGCCGGCCTCCTCTCTTGGGCTCCTTGTAGCAGCTGCTGGAGAGCAGGTGAAGAGGCAGAGAGACTGTGGCCGCTGAGGGACAGACAGAGCTGTCCTTGAAAGGGAAAGTGGAGCAGAGTCTTGGTTTAAGAAAAAAAGACTTTGCGCACCTACATCTAATCTCGCCCCTTTCCAATATGTATTTATTGGTGCATGTTTTTCTTCTTGTAAATCTACTAAAGAATAAAGGTAAAGGGACCCCTGACCATTAGGTCCAGTCGTGGCCGACTCTGGGGTTGTGGCGCTCATCTCGCTTTATTGGCCAAGGGAGCTGGCGTACAGCTTCTGGGTCATGTGGCCAACAGGACTAAGCCGCTTAGGGCAAACCAGCGCAGCACACGGAAACGCCGTTTAGCTTCCCCCCGGAGCAGTACCTATTTATCTACTTGCACTTCGTGCTTTCGAACTCCTAGGTTGGCAGGAGCAGGGACCGAACAACGGGAGCTCACCCTGTCACGGGGATTTGAAACGCCAACCTTCTGATCAGCAAGTCCTAGGCTCTGTGGTTTAACCCACAGCACCACCCGCATCCTTAAAGAATAGAACACAATAAAATAAAATCGGAATTAAAGGGTTTTCTCAGGACAGTGGAGGGCGTGTGTGCTGTGTCCTGTTGGTGTGTTGGTAGTGGAAATGGTCTGCAGCAGGCATCCCCAAACTCAGCCCTCCAGATGTTTTGGGACTACAGTTCCCATCAACCCTGACCACTGGTCCTGTTAGCTAGGGATGATGGGAGTTGTAGTCCCAAAACATCTGGGGGCTGAGTTTGGGGATGCCTGGTCTGCAGGGACATAAATGGGAGTTCGAGGAGGATCAATTGGGAGGAGTGAGAAATGTCCCTATTTTCACCTGAGGAATGTTGGAAGGTATGTCATCTGCTACTCACTTGTTGGCACTGTTTGAGTAGGTCAAGCTGCAGGGCCCTAGATTTTGGCTTCAAAGTCCAGCCTTAATAGGGCCACCGAAACAACACAGCATAGAAGAATGGGAGCAAGAACTTCAGTCCACACTAGAAGCTGTAAAAGTGGACTAAAAGGGTCTTAGGAAGCTTAAGAGAGAGGAGGCTGACTGAGCATCTCTATAAGGAGAATCCCATAACTTTCTAGGCAATCCTATACATGTCTGCTTAGAATGACCTGCTATACATTTCTTAACTCGTAGGTAAGTAGGCATAGCAGGGTTGTGGACCCTGTGGCCCTCCAGATGTTGTTGGACTCCAACTCCCATCAGCCCCAGCCAACATGGCCAATGGTCAATGCTGGTGGGAGCTGTAGTCTAGCAAAAAGAAAAAAATCTGAAGGGCCACAGGTTCCACACATGACTGCAACCTTAGTGAACCAAACCAAGATATGCACAGTCTCTGCCGTCCTTTGGTGATTTACTCTTTAAAGACCAGGACTTTAAATGGGCACATCTGAAATTGCTCCTAGTTACTCTTTCCTGAAGTATTCTGTCATTGTTGTGTGCACTCTTTAGCCTATAAAAGCAGAAAAGCTAGCAATGGGGTTTTTTTCCCCTATTGAAGTACAGCACATGTCTACCATCCAGTAACTCTTTTTCTGAACTCCAAAGCTACACTATTCATCTCACTGCCCACTGTGGCTAAATTACGTATCTTGCGTTGTCGTTATGGTGTTCTACCAGCATTCATTTCAATGCAAAATAAACACAATGCAAATGGGGAGAATTGTATTTCTTGGACTGATTTCCATTCTGTTTGCACACCTGCAAACAGGCGAACCTTGGCAATTTCAGCTCCAATTTCTGTTTTCGTTGGAATTCTCCAACATCTGTAATCCTCGTGAGGATTTTAGCAACTAGTAACATCCAGTGTATTCCGTTTAAAGGGAGGGATTGAACAATTGTGTTTAGATCTTGTTGGGATTTTTCAAAAATAAGTAGAACAACAGCACTGCCTGGTAGCACTTAAAAACATTCAGAGCAGTGCATTTTAACGCATGCTGGTACTACAGATTGCTATTCAAGTAACATGAACACGTTCTGAATGATGCACGGACTGCTTTAAATAGCTTTTCCTCCTTCTAAAGATCTCGGAGGCAAAAATAGCAACAGTTTGGAAGGCAGATAAAGAGACCTTAATGGCCCCTGCTCTGAGGGTGGATTCACAGCCTGGGTACAAAAAGCATCAAAATAACGAGAGCGGATGAGTTGTGTGCATCATCTTCTGGGGTGAAGTCTGAAGAGGGAAGACATACGTCTCCACTGTAAGAAGATGTGTTGACACCTGATATGCAGCCAACTTGTGTGTCCTTCCATGAGGGACATCTATGACCCTCTCCTCTTTATAGGTAACCATGGAAATGTCGACCGAGGAAGTCTGACTCACTTGCGCTTCCAGTTTGGGGGCTTACATAACACTCAACTATGTGCTCACTGAGAGAACCAAGAACAGCCAAAAAAATTCTTTTCCTGAGGTGAACATTAGGTGGACTTAATGTCCCACTTTACTTCAGTGGGAGGAAAATGCTTGACCTGTTTTGCATGTTATTTGTGTGCTTAATTCTCCAGTAAACAACATGAGGGTTTGGGGCTTTTTAAATCTTTGAGAGTAAATAATACAGATGACTGTTTACCACAGTTGTGCAGAAATTATTTTAGCCTGAGGCCCACATTCCCTCATGGGCAAACTGGAAGGGGCCACATAGCAGAGGGGAGCAGGGCCAGAACCAAAATGTGTGGTGTGTATGCAACTGGGGTTGGAAGAACAAAGGCAGAGGAAGGGGTTGTTTCTGCTTTGTAAGCCGTGGAGAAAGAGAGGTGGAAGAGGACAGAACAAAGCTGAAAGAGAGCTCCAGGGTATGGTTATTGTATTGGTAAGACGGAGAAGGAAGAGAAAGACCATCCTCAGTACTGCCCTATGATGAGTTGGGGCAGTGAACCTAATAGGAGGCCCAGAATACTCTGTGGGTGAAGAATGTCACACAGGCTATGCATCAAAAGGGAGAGAGAAATAATTCAGCACAGGGTTCCTCTTTTCCCATTGACAAGAGTCTGCATGAGGATCACACTAAGCTCGTTGCTGTTTAGTCGTTTAGTCGTGTCCGACTCTTTGTGATCCCATGGACCAGAGCACGCCAGGCACTCCTGTCTTCCACTGCCTCCCGCAGTTTGGTCAAACTCATGCTGGTAGCTTCGAGAACACTGTCCAACCATCTCGTCCTCTGTCGTCCCCTTCTCCTTGTGCCCTCCATCTTTCCCAACATCAGGATCTTTTCCAGGGAGTTTTCTCTTCTCATGAGGTGGCCAAAGTACTGGAGCCTCAGCTTCAGGATCTCCTTCCAGTGAGCACTCAGGGCTGATTTCCTTCAGAATGGATACGTTTGATCTTCTTGCAGTCCATGGGACTCTCAAGAGTCTCCTCAAGAGCACCATCATTCAAAAGCATCAATTCTTCGGCGATCAACCTTCTTTATGGTCCAGCTCTCACTTCCATACATCACTACTGGGAAAACCACAGCTTTAACTATACGGACCTTTGTTGGCAAGGTGATGTCTCTGCTTTTTATGGCCCAGAGATCCAGGAAATCTTAAAGCATGATTACCTCATGGTCTGCATTGAACTTCTGAAGTATATATATATATATATAAATACCCCACAGATTTTTCTTTCTTGGTTCATGCAAAGAGGGAAGCTTTTATTTTATTTTGGGCATGGAGGCGTAAATCCCTCATTACCAATGAAAGATATTCATATAATTTTACTCTGCTCAACATTTGCCTCCAAATGTCAACAGTTTACTGAAAAATGAAGTGCTGGGGGTGGCGATAACCAACGGTGCTCTTGATGGTGCCTGTTTAGTGAAAGATTTCATCCCACCCATATGCAAATCTAACCTTTCTAATATTTGAGCCCAATAAGCCCAAAGACGGGGTTTCAGTAGAAAAATGTTTACTAAAGACTTTCTTCCTTTACAATCTATTGATTTTAATATCCTTACCATTCCTGTTGAATGTCAATATCCCCCTGCAGACTGCCACTACAAGCCTGAATCCATTTCATTTATTTATACCATTTGAGGAAAAAAAGTGCTGAGAAATGAATAAAAAGTTCTTTCTTGCTGGTGTCCTAGCATTGAGAGTCGCAACTTGATCATTTGTTTCCTGCATGAATAACTGGGGGTGTTTTAATATGTCCAGGACACGGGTGGCACTGTGGGTTAAACCACAGAGCCTAGAACTTGCCGATCAGAAGGTTGGCGGTTCGAATCCCCGCGACAGGGTGAGCTCCCTTTGCTCGGTCCCTGCTCCTACTAAACTAGCAGTTCGAAAGCACATCAAAGTGCAAGTAGATAAATAGGTACCGCTCCGGCGGGAAGGTAAACGGCGTTTCTGTGCGCTGCTCTGGTTCGCCAGAAGCGGCTTAGTCATGCTGACCACATGACCCGGAAGCTGTATGCCAGCTCCCTCAGCCAGTAAAGCGAGATGAGCGCCGCAACCCCAGAGTCATCTGCGACTGGACCTAATGGTCAGGGGTCCCTTTACCTTTTTTTTAATATGTCCATCAAGGACAAGAATGTCAGAAGAGCCCCACTGGATCAGACTGAAGGTCCAACAGACTCAAAAGAAAGGGGCCAAGCCCTGTGGCTGTGCATGCCAAGGTTCCAGGTTCAAACTCTGGCATCTCTAGGCAAAGCTTTGAATTACCTTTGTTGAGTCGCTGAGTTATTAGACAACATGTGAACTAGATCAGTGGAAGCCCACATGGTGCCTTACCCCCCATTTTATTGTTAGTAGATGTTCAGGCATTCTTTTGACTGAATTGGCTTGTTTCCCACAAATTAATTCCCTGATCAAACACAGCATCATGACGCGACAAAGCTTGAAGGATCTGTGAAGTCTCAAGGCCAGGTCTAGCTGTCAGGGACCCTCAAACCACTTGGTCTAGGAAGCGGGAAAACTCTTCTATCACTTGGTTTTCCTCATAAGCTAGCTATGAGCAAGCATGACAGAAGTTGTAGTGAAGGACTGAAGTACCTCAGAATACGCAGGAGTGGTTCCATTATCCATGAAGCCGCAACCACCTATGTGCTTCTCCATGTTTCTATCTTCCTTCTTTCACAAGCTAACATACTTCCATAAAAATGGAATCAAAGGCCCAGGACGCCACACCCCCCCCCCCCATCATACCACTTCAAACACCTGCAAAACCTTTCTGAAACGAGTATGCACAACTTGAGCAACAACATCTCTTACTACACAAACTTCTGTGGCCTAAGTTATGTTGTTATAGCGGTTGGAGTTCTCTGGGGCTCACAATTCGAACTTAAAACACAACAAGGGGATTATCCCCTCCCCGGGAAAACTGATATTTGGTTTTAAATCAGAGCAAACATAAGTCAGGTTTTCAGCAAATTGCTGTTTTGTTCCGATTTAAAGCTAGATATTGGGTTTTTCCTGGGAAAGGAATGGGGCAAAGGGGAAATCTATTGGACCTGTGCTTTCTAGGCACCGGATAAAAGGATGAGCCCGAGGTCCTTCTTTTCCCCAGTTTCAGTCAAAGCTGGTTTTGGGGGGGAAAGCATCGAAATTATTTCCTAAGAAACAGTAGGATAGATACAGGGTAGATACGAATTGTGATGAACGCTGTGTGTCTACCATTTTCCAAACCAGTGGTGGGAGCGCACTGGGTCAATGGAAGCATGTGCAAAGCCTGGCAAGACTGCTACATTTTCTGCTTCATGATGTTTTTCTTTCTCTTTAATAACCACTTGACTTATTTCTGCTAACTTCTCTTGTAATGGATTTAGTGTTCTTCAAAGTCCCTGGTCAGTCTTTTGAGTTCAGCAAAAGCCAAGTCCTTTTATTGTTTCTCTCTACCTCGAGCCAATTTGCTCTTTTGCCTCGACTTGGGTCTCTTGTGCTTGCTTTAGGATTTGCTGCCAAATGAGGCAAAAGAAACTGTGGCTAGTGAGATTTCTAAAGCCAATGTTAAAAATTTCATTTGTTCCCTCTTAACATTTTAGGAGCAGTTCTTCTAGGAGGCCTATGTGCCTCCAAGCTAATTAACTCCTAATGAGTGTGAAACACCCAGGGATGTTTACATGAAGGGCACTACAGATGGACCAGACCAGATTGTAGAGCTGGGAGAGATTAACATTATGGTTTGATCCTTTTTATTAAAAAAAAAAAAGTTATTGAAACATTCTTCTTTTCAATACTCTCTAACTGAAGATGATAAAAATCAGCAATCCATACTGATTTTTGTTGAACTGAATCATTCCCATCTCCAGACTATTGGAAATGGCAACTACTATTTCCCTCAGGGAATAGGTTTCTAAGTTGACTGCCTCATTATGGTGCTGGGAAATTTCCTATAGGTCAGGAACTTTGGTTGCCACACTGGCTCACATGCTTAAGCCATTCAGAGATATTTGCTCTGGAATGTCCTTTCTCTAACACACTTGCTTTTTGTTTATGGTGTGTGGTGGTTTATATAGCTTAAGATGATCTGCACCTGGCCTGGTGGTTGTACAGTCTTGATCAGATGTTTCCTAGTGGCTGAGAGGGTGAGGCCCTGCTTGAAATCTTGCCTGAACTGTGCCTGCATTACCTTAGGTAAGCTGCTGGCCTGGTTTGAATGTAACACCACATCATAGGGTAGTGTTGCATGAAAAAGCCTGCTCAAGTTTTGGAGTCTTCCCACTCCTCTAAACTTCCTGCATGGCTGCAAGGAGGAAAGTGAACGCATCCACTTCCTGTTTTTAACTATCCATAGTTTACATCCAGACATGAGGAACTGTAGTTAAAACAAGCCAGGATCTGACACCACAGTTTGATCATGGCTTGTTTCAATAAGCCATCATCTATAAGACTACAGGGCTTCCTCTTCAAACATAACACTAAGCTACATATACTTAGTTAAAAATAAGAGGTGTGTGTTTCCAATTCTTTCCTTTTGGCTCAGCTGAGGAGAGGGTTGCATGAAGCACGGCTTGGGCAGGTTCCTTTACATAATGATGGTTTAGCACAGGCATAGGCAAACTCAGCCCTCCAGATGTTTTGGGACTACAATTCCCATCACCCCTGACCATTGGTCCTGTTAGCTAGGGATCATGCGAGTTGTAGTCCCAAAACATCTGGAGGGCTGAGTTTGCCTATGCCGGGTTAACATTATGCCTAAATCAGGCCACTATCTCTAAACCTCAGTCCCACCGTTATCAATTGCATATCCGTTTAATGCATATCCCACCTTTACACCAGCATCAATAATGTTGTTGATGATGATGATGATGATGATGCAATGTGTGAATGAGGTGCGTTAGATGGCTAGGATGGGCCACAGCATCTGACCAAACTCAGTTACAGTCTCAGGTTTGTGGCCACATGTTTTGAAAGGCTGTGTGTGTGTGTGTGTGTGTGTGTGTGTGTGTGTGCTGGGAAAGAGGGTGTCTCTGGGTGCTCAGAGACATGATGATAACATTCACTTTAAAAGGAAGACTCGGAGCGGGAAGCGAGAAAAGATGTCAACAGCAGAGCACACGCATGACTTACATCTGTGCTGGGACAGCTTGATCCATGTACTGTTATACCGAGACAGCTTTTTCTGTATTTATTTACAGCAAAGCTTAATAATTAATGAGCACTTATTATTATAGCTGCTCCAGAACCATATGGCAGGCAGGATGTGAACAAATCTTTCGAGACAAAGCACTCGGGTGGAAGCGTGTTCTGATTTTGCTCCTTTATGTCTGAGCAGAAGGCAGAGGTGTTTTCGCAGCATGAAATGTTTACTTACAGGCTTTCATTTAGAGAGGGGGGGGGTTTCCTTTTCTTGCTTAGCCCATTCCGCCAACAAATTTCAGGCAGGTCCTGGGCCAGGTTCTTCTCTCGGTGGAACTTAGGCTGAGCAAAAGAGAGGCCTCAGGTACAGAGCGGGAAGTGTAGGATTTGCAAGTTCACAAATGATCCGCAAAGACTGGATTGAAAGGAACAAACTTTTAGTTCTGCTACTGCAAAACTAGATAGAAAACCGAAGGTAGAAAAATGCACCTTGGCTTCCTTTCACTTCTGGTCTCATCCAGAACTGATCCTCTCCCTCCCCTTCCAGATCTCTTTATAGTTCCTACTCACATTACATCAAGTCCAGATAATCTGCTCCATGGTGGATCAGAGCCACAAGATGAGCCTCAATGGAATCCAACTTCATACCCAGTTAGTTAACAATATCAACAACAAAATAGCTTTCTCCACCTAAATTTGTTGTTGTAATCTGTCTGTCTCAGGAGACAATGGAGGAGTGTACCTTCAGGGGTCAAACCATTGGAGAGTTACAGTGCCTGCTGTGGCTGTAGAGACTGATACAGGAGAGACATGTTTTACTGCAGGGGGGGATGGAGATGAAGGCATCCAGTTTTGCTGCAACAGGCGCACCATGAAATTTCTTTTCTCTGCATTCATCCCACCTAAATTAGGCTGTTGGAAACTAAGGAAGCTAAGCCAGAGAGGACTGTTGCATGAAAGGGCTGTGAGATGTGGTACTGAAAACATATTCCTTGCTTTAGAAGGTGCTCAGAAGCACCTTTCATTCTAGTTTGTCTCTGGCTGGCAGATCTTGAGCTTCTAGTAATATGCAGTGTAACTCTTTAACAAGCCTGAAGTCTTACCAATAACGAGCCAGGCAACATCTATGCGAGTCTCCAATGGCGGTCGCTGTAACTACTGGTAGAAAAAGTTGTGTGTGTGTCTGTGGAAGCAATAAGATTAATTTCACACTGAGGTTTAAAGTGGTGCCATTGTGCTTGTTGTGACCTGGATATAGGCAATGACAAAGCCATTTTGATTAAAAGAGAAAGGTGGCAAAGAAGTTATTTTATTGACAGTTGCAGACCATTGCTCCAGTCCAGCAGAGTGAAAGAACGGCTTCTGCTTGTGTCTTTTCAGGAATTCGCGGATTCCCTCTATCAAATGATTACACAGAAGTTTCAAGAGGTGACAGATAATTTTGCTGCCATCTATGCACGTCACAAATCCCTTGCAGGAATCGTCATGACCAGAGGTAAGCGCAAACTTTCTTTCATGCTGGTTTGTAACCTTATAATTTGTTTGGGGATTATTATTTTTCTAGATCCTGAGGGATTGCTCAATTGGTAGAGCACGAGACTCTCAATCTCAGGATCATGGGTTTGATCCCCAAGTTGGGCAAAAGATTCCTGAATTGCAGGGAGGTGAACTAGGTTGTCCTCATGGTCCCTTCCAACTCTACAACTCTATGATTCCATGGTTCTTCTAGTGGAAGATGAAACATAGTTTACACTGGCCACTAGGGGCGGGAGGTAGTTTCTGCATTTGTGTTTGAGGTCTTTATAGTATTTGAATTCAGTGATTCAAACTTCTTATATTGTAATGGTTGCTCTGAGACTTTGTGCTGTACAGTGGAGGTGGGGGACCTCAGGCCCAGAGAACAAATGTGACCCTCCAAGCCTCTGAATCTGGCCCTTGGAGCTCTCTTCATGCCACATGCCCTCTCCCCAAGCCAGTCCTGCTTTGCATCCTTCTCGGGTGTTTTTGCCTGGTTGCAATGTGACCTTGAGCTTAATTTTGCTTTACATTAACTTAATGCTTAACTTTCCTCAATTCTCTACAGCAGAGTGGTCCAAAGTGCAGCTCTTGGGCTGCATGTGCCTCTTGGGGCCTTTTTGGGTGGGCCTTGGCAACATTTGGCGTCCCTCCCATAGCCCTTGTGTTGCTTTCCCAAAGCCCAGTAAGCAAGACACTGGGCATTGGGCAAGAGGCGCAAGGCTCTGACAGGGTCCTAGAGCCCTTCTGTCTCCTTCCCAAAGCCTAGTTAGCACTTTCCCAACTTTGGGAAGGAGGTGGGAGGGCTGTAGGACCCTGGTCAGAGCCTAGGACCCTGGTCAGACTCCTTCCCCAAACCCAGCATCTCACTTAGATGGCTTTGGGCAGTAAGTACAATGGCTTGGAGGGGGGCATCAAATTTTGGCCTCGTCCTCACCCCAGGCAATGTGTGGTTCATGGGTTCCGTGTCAAAGTACTCTTGCAGCCCACTTGGTATGCAAAGTTGGACCTCTCTGCTATACAACATGATTTTAGAATGGTAGCACTGAATCTACTGCTATGTACTATTGTTAGTTGTTACTATTTATTAGCATAACTTATAACCCACTTTTCAGCTCAAAGAGCCCCAATACAAAATACATTTAAATGCACAATGTACTATGTCAACAAAATTGCCGCAAACACCTTAAGAGCAGCACAAACATAAACGACAGAAACAGTCTTTGCCTCCTTCAAGTTCTAAATAAATCCCCAAGATAAAGGAGCATTTGCTTGCTTATAAAAAGTTAACATAGATGTGGGTCCTGGGAGGGCTAGGGGCCATCACAGAAAAGCCCCTGCTCCTGATAATCCTGGCACTCAAACATGTATAAATCATAAAACAGAGTGAGGGGGTTCATTAAATGATTGAAGAGACTATAATTATACAGGCAGCATAATTCCATGCTACCTTACCTCAATTAATTATTTTGTACCCCACTTTCCAGTCAAAAAAATTGTTCCCAAAGCAACATGCCAATACACAATGGAACCAACCCATGTCCTATTGCAGGCTGAGTTGAGGGGGGGGGGGGATGTGAATAAACAAAAATGCTAGTTGCCAAAGATAAAAAGTATATTTATTGGGGTAAATCCATTCTGGATAACTAAGAACGTCTGAAGTTGAAATCATGCTACAGTGCAGAAATGCATTATAGGTCTAATCTCACAAATTTTATATTTATGGGTGGTTTTTCCCCAAATCGTTTTAATAGCTGTGGTATTGTCATGATGCACGAAAATTCATGAGGCTTCTAAATTCTGCAGGCAAAACTTTGGATTCTAATCCAATCCCAGGTGTTTTGTCTCCTACGTAGTTTTTACTTCAGCTTGCAAAAGTACAAAGGCAGCAAATTGTGTATCAAATATAGACCATTATCTCATATGCATATGTTTCGAGCTTGACAGACGATTTTTCAGAGAAGGCAGGAGGTATCCAATGCATATTCAGAGGGGGCTTGCTAAATTATCTGGAACAAACTGGCACTGCACTGTAGACTCAGGCTGTGCAATATGTTAACTGCTACGAGCTCTGACTAGATCACGAGGCAGAAGTGAACCACTGTTCAGTCTAGGGCAGAATGAAGGTCATTGCAGTCAATTCCGTCCACCCCTTCATTAAAGAAACCATAAATATTCAGGGCAGATAGCTGACCCATGGGCTCATAAAGATCCCAGACACAAGATACCCAATATCTGTTCTTGCAAGGGCCATGTTACTTTCTGGACAACATCTGGGCCTCCACAAAGATGGTCACCCATGAAAACCAGCACCCTGTGTGAGCAGAATTCATGTCCCTGCACATAGATGGGCTGGTCCACCCTGTCTGCGTCCCCCTGTGCTACACTGCACGCCTCTCCAGATGATCCCATGAGCCTCAGGAGCAGCTTTTGAGGATGTGCAGCATCTGTGGTGAGAAGGGGGATCTGAAAAAGGTACTCACGTGCATCACACTTTGAATCCTGGCCTGCATGTGTCATTGTAGCAGCCCAAATCGGATGCAGCCAACCAAAGACTTTCTCTTTGAAAAAAGTCAGAAGCTGCTCAGCTCTCCTAGCATTAAGGAAGGCAGGAAGCCTCCTGAGACCTTCTGACTTTTTCCCAAGACTTATCTCCAACGGGAGAGAAGAACCTAGCCTTCTCCCAAGTTTTCCATGCATGCCAAAGGACTTGGCAATCTTGGCTCTTGCAAGTGGGACAAAAAGCAGGTGCAACGTCTGTGTATCCTAGGGAACTCAGAGATGGGAGGAATCTTTCACCTTGTCCCAAGCGCAAGAGAGAAGAGACCACTGTGAAATGTTCTGCGCCTAAAGGAAAGACAGAAATATATATAGAGAGAGAAGTTTTGCATTTGTTAGACAGTCTTTGATTTGGGAGTGTCTTGCTAGAGACCTAACCTAGGGCTTTTTAAATGTTTTGGATTTGTAATGGCAGATTTCCTTTCCACCTGCAATTACTGGACATAATAAAGAGCCCCTGCCACACATTCTAAGGCTAATCTATTATTTCCAAAGTCCTTCTTCAAAGAGAGTGGGGGGAAGCCCTCTGCACACTTACAGTGAATAAGAAGAAGGCTGGTATTTAAACACTATTTTTTCCATTTGAACTTGATACATCTTGACAGTTTAAATATAGATAGAGACATCTTTGTCTGCTTTTCTCTTCAAAATACATAATCTAAGAAGTTTGGTCCTCTTCAGAGAAGGAGGCGAGGAAACTCACAGAAGAGCAATATACATTGATTTTTTGAGTTCAATTTTCTCTTTCTCTTCTCTCTCTTTTTTTTCCTGAAGCTGACAATCACTTTGATCTTAAAAGCAAGCAGGGAGGCCTTTTCAGTTATCTTACATATGAAATAAAGATGAAGTGGACAAAAGGGGCTCTAAACAGCAATTTCACGCTGTGATAAAAGATGGCAAATTATCGCCCATATCTCATGAAATGGATCTTAATGATTGCTAAGTGAGGTAGCAGGAGAAAAGTAAAAAGTTGGCAATCTGTCTCCATGGATCCTTCCAGTCGTTTTAAGATTCAGAAGGCAGGGCACCTAAAGGTAATCAAGAATATTGATGGGCAATTGATTCCTGGCCCTTAGTTTACTGCCTGGTAAAATGTATTAGCAGACTGATACAATAGGCCAGCGATTTAAGGAGCCAATATGCCGTCGGAAGCATTGTCAAAACAGAAAAGCCAAGTATGCGTGCTTTACAAAACTCCTCCACAAACAAGTTCTGGGGGGCTGCGTTACATCACACACACTTTGCAACAGGGGGAGCCAACTTTTGGGGGCCAACAGGTGCATTTGAAATTTTGGGAAAGTGCTATGGGCATCTGTCACACACACAAAAATGGCTGCTGTAGAAGATGTGGAGTAACACAAATTAGCTGCCATGTTTTAAAGAGCAGAGGAGGGCGTATGCTCGCAAAAAGGTGTAGGACTTCGTCTCTGTCGATGAGAAAAAAGGCAACAGCATCAGCCACCACTGCGCTTGCTTACAGGGGGAAGGTCTTTGCATCTTTGCACCTCTCCTCATGAGGGAGGGGGGCCCGCTCTGGGGTCCAGTGAAATGTGGGCAGGAGAGACCAAGCCATTGCAAACGGAACTGAGGAGGAGTAAATGAGGTCCGATGACAGAGGGCTTAATGGGGAAGCAAAACTGCTTAAGGAAACAGATCTCAGAAGGGCTCTGAGGATGGGACAACTGAAGCCAACTGAAGTCAACTGAAGAGCTGACCAGGTGCTTCCTGAAGGCAAGAGAAGCCCCTGGGGCTCTGAAGACCCTCAAGATCCATAGAAGGAAGGTAGAAGCTCTCACAATGAAGCCTTGAGATTGTGCCTCTCTGCATCCATGTCTACCATACTGTGATTTGCCTGCCCTAACATAGCGTATGTGTAGACTACCTATCCAGTGCAGTGCCACTATTGAATTGGAGGGTCAAAGGTGCTGCGTTTTTCTTGGTTTGCTTGCTTAACATTTTGTTACGCCATCCTTCATACAAATCCCAAGGTGGTGTACATCAATAAAACACAACCTCATAAAACAGTGCATTAAAACAAAATGAGCGAAAGCACGTGGCAATTATTCAGTAGTGGGTTGACAAAGCAGATGACACAGAGATTTCTCCAAGTAGTTCTTTTTAAGTAAGCTGGAACTGAACTGAACTGAACTGAACAGCTCAGCCGGCCTGATTTACAGGCAGCCGGCTGTCAACATTGTAACAACAACATTGTAACAACAACAACCCAGAGTTTCCCACCTAAATTAACTGGTGTGGACCTGAGTGAAAACTATATACACAATACGCCTGGTGGCCAGGGTGAGAACTTCAATATTTAACAGCAATAAATAAGTATAATGCAGCAATAGCCACAGTAGCTTTGGGACAATAACCTCCCAAGGTTTGGCATCAGTCTCCCACAAAAGGCTGGGTGGGTGAATAAAGCCAACTTCAGGAGTCACCAAAAGCTCAGCAGAGCTGCTGCCTGCCCAATTTCAAGTGATCTGTGTGGAACACTGCATGCAGATAACTGGGGTCAGGGCTTGCTCCAGGTGGCCCTGGGCAAAGGATCCTCTAGTAGATCCCATCCTCTGCCAGCTGGCCCTGGGAGGCTCCTCTGGCTGTGGTAGTAGTGCTGCAAGCAGTCAGCCAACCTTTGAATTTTCCAGAGTGCCCCAGAATTAAGCTTATTCTGAGGCTTGTTGGGAAATGCATCTACTTAGTGCAGCTTGGTCTGCCATGTTGGGGTGTGTGGAACAGGAGCAGGGGTTTGGTTAGCATTAGCAGGGGCCTGATGTTGACCCTAACCTATGTCCATGAATGAAGAGATGATCAGGAGACCCTTCACAGAGGGATGATTTCCCAGAGTGCTTCAACAGTCAGTCCCTCTTTGAGGGAAGGGGAATAAAGTTCTCTGAGCAACTCTCAGCAGCCTTCACAAACTTCAGCTCCCAGATTCTCTGGGGGAAGACACAACAATTGAGGGTGGTATATGATGCTGCTTTAAATGTATGGCACAGGTGGAGACTATAATCGCAGCTTCCTCTGTCCCACTGCAACACATTGATTGAGGCATGGACAGAGCCTGAATGAATGGGCAGAAGCATGGGCAGAGGTGCATATGATTCTGCTAAATCAGCGTACTCTCCGCCAGGGCAGCAGTTTTCCTTCTTCTCTGTTCACAGAGGGGACAGGGGAGTAAATGAAATGGGCCATAGAAACCAGAAGCGGAAAAGACTGCTAAGTCATCACATCCATGCCTCCGCAAGTGCTGGATTGCTCCCCGTACTGCACCCTTGAGTGCCTTTCTTTCCCAATTTTAGATTTAAATGTACCACTTAGCAGCGGGTCTTTTGGCTCTTCCTTGGGGAGCCCTCTTCCACTCTAAGTAGCCTTTGTTGTTAATAATAATCCCCTCTCCTTCTTGATTTTCTTGCCTTTGATTGTGCTGAAGCCATCTTCATTATAATACAACAGTTGCTTTCTTTCCCCGCTTCACGCAAAACCTTCTCTAGGTTTACACCTTCCACGAGCTTCCAGACCATTTTCCTCTTACCTTAGTGCATCAATGAGTGCAGTTATACATATTTGATTATTTTAATCTCTCCCGTGGAGCCATTCTCTGCTTGCAAACATTTAATCAGTTCTGTTGCCACTCTGATTTATGCCCCATTCTGTCAACATCGGATTCGTGGCGATCCTGAGCAAGAGAATTCTAATTAGGGATGACATAAGGTGGCTATTCTTGCATGAAGAGGGATGTAAAATGTGGTGCACTGCTATTTTTGAACTCCCCACTGACGTGAAGAGAGCTGATCCAACATAAGAGCAAATTTGCCTGAGAGAGAGAGCCCTTTTCTCCCTATGAGCCCACTCCCTGTGAGGTTCATTAGGATCTCTAGGCCTCAGGATCAGGCCTTGTCTTAGGCTCTGCTTCCAGGGCAAGAAGCCCCCCAGGGAATCCCCACACTGCTTTTTCTAGTTACTATTTGTACTTTTCAGATTCATACATTTCATTCGTTTAACAATCAATTTAACATTTCAAAGTTTGACTTTCTTCCCCCTCTTTCTGCAGTTCCTTAAATTTATTTTTTAATATCTTCCGCGTATCCAAATTGATTTAATTATCTACTTGATTACCGTATTTTTCGCCCTATAGGACGCACCGGCCCATAGGACGCACCTAGTTTTTGGGGGGGGAAATCAAGGGAAAAATTTTTTTTCCCGCCCAGGTTTGCGCAGCCATCCCCAAGCTAGAAGAGGGAGACAGAGCGCTCCGTCTCCCTCTTCTACCTTCAGGGACAGCTTCACTAGCCTCCGTGGGGCAGCGGCTTGCCCTGCTGTCCCCCGAGCTGGTGGGGCTGGTGATGGGGAGAAGCAAGCTTGCTTCTCCCCCCCCCCCCCGCCAGCCTCCAGACCAGGTCCGGGAATAGCGGGGTGGCAGCGCTCCCCCCGAGCTTGTGGGGCTGGCGGGGGGGAGAAGCAAGCTTGCTTCTCCCCCCCGCCAGCCCCCAGATCACGTCGGGGAATAGCGGGGTGGCGGCACTCCGCCTCCCCTCTATCCCCCGAGCTGGTGGGGCTGGTGGGGGGCAGAGAAGCAAGCTTGCTTCTCCCCATCGCCAGCCCCCAGATCAGGTCGGGGAATAGCGGGGTGGCGGCGCTCTGCCTCCCCGCTATCCCCCGAGCTTGTGGGGCTGGTGGGAGGGAGAAGCAAGCTTGCTTCTCCCCCCCGCCAGCCCCCAGATCAGGTCGGGGAATAGCGGGGTGGCAGCGCTCTGCCTCCCCGCTATCCCCCAATCTTGTGGGGCTGGCGGGGGGGAGAAGCAAGCTTGCTTCTCCCCCCCAGCCAGCCCCCAGATCAGGTCGGGGAATAGCGGGGTGGCGGCGCTCTGCCTCCCCTCTATCCCCCGAGCTTGTGGGGCTGGCGATGGGGAGAAGCAAGCTTGCTTCTCCCCATCGCCAGCCCCCAGATCACGTCGGGGAATAGCGGGGTGGCGGCGCTCTGCCTCCCCGCTATCCCCCAAGCTTGTGGGGCTGGTTGGGGGGAGAAGCAAGTTTGCTTCTCCCCCCCCCGCCAGCCTCCAGACCAGGTCGGGGAATAGCGGGGTGGCGGCGCTGCGCCTCCCCGCTGTCCCCCGAGCTTGTGGGCTGCAGGCTGCTGCCCGCAAGCCTTGCGAGCCCGCGGGACCTCCCGCCAGGCTTGCAAGGCTTGTGGATAGCTTTCTGAAGCCTGGAGAGCAAGAGGGGTCGGTGCGCACCGACCCCTCTCGCTCTCCCGGCTTCAGCGAAAGCCTGCATTCGCCCCATAGGATGCACACGCATTTCCCCTTCATTTTTGGAGGGGAAAAAGTGCGTCCTATAGGGCGAAAAATACGGTATATACTCTTATGAAACTGCATGTTATTCTAATAATCTTGCCAAAGCTTTTATGTGTTTGAAATTTATCTGTAAATATTCAACAAACCATTTCCATTCTTTTATAAAAGTTTGTTGAGAGCCAGTGTGGTGTAGTGGTTAAGAGCAGTGGACTCGTAATCTGGGGAACCGGGTTCGCTTCCCCGCTCCTCCACATGCAGCTGCTGGGTGACCTTGGGCCAGTCACACTTCTTTGAAGTCTCTCAGCCCCACTCACCTCACAGAGTGTTTGTTGTGGGGGAGGAAGGGAAAGGAGATTGTTAGCCGCTTTGAGACTCCTGAAGGGGAGTGAAAGGCGGGATATCAAATCCAAACTCTTCTTCTTCTTCTTCTTCTTCTTATCTTGGTTTCTTATTCTTCCGGTAAGTTTTGCCATTTCTGCATATTCCAGAAGTTTTTGTATCCATTCTTCCTTTGCTGGGACTTCTGCTTCTTTCCACTTTGGGGCAAGTAGGATTCTTGCTGCTGTAGTAGCATACATGAATAAATTTCTATACAATTTAGGTAGTTCTGTCCCTATAATTCCCAAAGGAAAAGCTTCTGGGTTTTTCAAAATGAAAGTTATTTTGAAAATCCTTTTCAATTCCCCCACTATGATGCCCCCATGCCATCCTGGCAATTCCACTCTCCACTCACACTTCCTGCCCCTTGCCGCTACCCTGCATGGATAGCACAAGCCATAACCAGCACTGGCATAGTCCAGGAAGCAACTGAGCTGCCAGTGCCTACCTCTTCCTGTCACCTGCTCAACTCCTCCCCAGGATGCAGCTGGAGGGAGGAAAGGGAGGGCTGGCTGTCAAACTTCACATGAATCTTCCATCTGCAAGTTTTTTTCTGCACACACCGCCCAAAGCAGCAGGCCTTTCTCTTTCTTTCATATCCTCAGCAGAGGATATGCGGTTGCTATGGAAAAGCACATCACAAAAGAAAGCCTGAAATGTCTGGTGGAATGTCGCCTAATGCAAAATAGTGACTTTCTTAAGATGGATGTTGATTTAGTGGAATCTAGGGTGGCAATTGCAATTTTAAAAGACAGGTTCCTGGAGTTCTGGACAGATGAGTTGGTGGCAATGTAAAATGCCGACAGACGTGTGATGAGATGGTTTGGGTTCACTTCAAAGAGAGTGCCACGGAAATAAGCATAATGGACACAGGTGGCACTGTGGGTTAAACCACAGAGCCTAGGACTTGCCGATCAGAAGGTTGGCGGTTCAAATCCCCATGACGGGGTGAGCTCCCATTGCTTGGTCCCTGCTCCTGCCAACCTAGCAGTTCAAAAGCACGTCAAGGTGCATGTAGATAAATAGGTACCGCTCCGGCGGGAAGGTAAACGGAGTTTCTGCGCGCTGCTCTGGTTCGCCAGAAGCGGCTTAGTCATGCTGGCCACATGACCCGGAAGCTGTACGCCGGCTCCCTCGGCCAATAAAGCGAGATGAGCGCCGCAACCCCAGAGTTGGCCCCAGAGTTGGGGTCTCTTTACCTTTACCAAAGGGTAATGGCATTATGGACAGGTTTCATAGTGGTTGGAGCAGTGAGGCCTTAGGCTGCCATTCTAAGCATGCTGATGTAGAAAGTGATGTTTGCCAACTGGCTTCAATAACATGAACTGGGAGAGGTCTGTTTTCTCCTGCATACCCCAATATAGCACCCCTTTCTCTTTTTTCAATATCCTTGGCAGAGGATGGTCTAATGGACACCATAACGTCACTATGGGAAAGGATGACACAGATATAGCCTGGAATGAGACTACCTTGGCTTTGAGAAAAGTTCAGTTGAGCTCTATTCCAGAAACAATGAAATGAATAAAATAATCAAGAGTGGGGCTGGAAGTTCAGCGTGATTAGAAATATCTCACACACACACACACACACACACACACACGTTTGATTGATTTGTTAAATGGAAAACAAACAAAAAAGAATAGCAAATTATTGCCTACCAGCTAGATATGAACCAGCACTGAAAATTACATGAAATTGTACCTCATGAATAATTCACAAGGATGACTTTAATCTATCATTATTTCCAGCTCTCTCTTTTTACCGAACAACTTGTTCATGTCAGTAATCACTATTCGAGGAAGGGGGAAATGGGGGGAAACAGATCTGCCTTCCCGAACCTGATGCCCTACAGATGTTTTGGTAACTACCGCTCACGTCAGTCCCTGTGCTAGCCATCTTCATATGGTAGCCATTTTCAAATATCCAATGGGCTGTCACATGGAGACACAAATAGGATTGGGTGGCTAACTTAATTCTGCCATTTCAGATTTCTGTCAATTTCTCCCAAAGCCTCATCCCTTCCAGAGAAGAAACTGGGAGTTCCTTTACCCACCCTAGCAGAAAGGTCCAACAAAAATATTCGGTTTAATGAAGGTGCACTGTAGTTCGTTGCATACATACATTTATTTATATATTTTTCCCAGGGCACATGAGCTTCCTTGTTTCATGGATCTCTTAATCAGGCAGAACAAGCAGGTAGAAAAATTTCATCTTTCAGAGAGAGAGCAAATTAGGTTACATGGGACTGATAACATTTGCATTGCTGATAATGGGTTATTTACAAGGCTGAAATCATTTGCATTGCTGATAAGAGTCTATTTGCAAAGCTGCGTTACAAGTAACAGAAAACATTTGCAATTTACAAAACTATTTGCTAGTGTATTAGAGACCGATTAGGGTTTTAAGGAAGGGTTCAGTTGAGGCCAAATTCCTAAAGAAAAAGGAACTTAACCCTCAAAGTGATTTTCAGCTTCAGCAGATCTTAGGATTGCTTTAACAACCAGTTGTCATCGTATGGTAAATGGTTCCTTGAAAGATGAGGCTTAGAGCCAAGCCTGATTAGCCACTCCACATATTCACAACTGTCCCCCAAAACAATAAGGGGAAAGTCCATAACTGACTGTTATCAAGAACATACTTTTTATGCATCCCACTTCCAGTACTCCAGTTATCTGTGGTCCCCCAGATGTTCAGCTCCCATCAGCCCTAGCCAGCCAGCATGACCAATGGGATGATGGGAGTTGTAGTCCAACAACATATGGAGAGCCATAGGTGAGCCACTCCTGAGTTTTAAAATCCCAGATAGCAGCGCTGGCAAAGACACTGATGTCTTAGATGCTGGAGTTTTGCTTCCAGTTGTATATCTAAGTTATCAGGAATCTAAATGACCCCAGTAAGGCCTTGCCTCTTTTAGTTTATTTATCTTCTGGAAGGTCCCCTCTTACTTCTCCCTCCCCCCAATTTAACATGACCCCAGAGTGGGAAGAAGGTAGATTGGGATCTACTGACAGATCTCTGGGAAATTTGCAGTAGATCCAGTGCTTTTTTTTTCTAGAAAAAAATGTTTAGAGGTGCTCTCTTTTTCCTACTCATCTTGAAATACTGCCCCTCAAGAGGCCAAACTTAGATTCACAAAATGTTTAGAGGTAAGTGTACCCCCCTGCATACCCCCCCCCGAAAAAAGCACTGAGTAGATCACCAAGATTTCTGACTCCCAGTCATTTAACCACCACCACCACAGTAAAACAGCCTCCTCGCCACCTACACCTTCTAAATTAGGTGGCTGAGATGAAGAAATCTTGAGGGGGGAAACCAGGAGGGGATTTTCATGAGGCAGGAAACTCACTTCTGGTACTGAAAACAAATTTCTGGACTGAGCATGAGCTAGAGCATGGGTAGGCAAACTAAGGTCTGGGGGCTAGATCTGGCCCAATCGCCTTCTAATCCGACCCGTGGATGGTCCGGGAATCAGCGTGTTTTTACATGAGTAGAATGTGTCCTTTTATTTAAAATGCATCTCTGAGTTATTTGTGGGGGATAGGAATTTGTTCATACATTTTTTTTCCAAAATATAGTTTGCCATCCCCTCCCAAGGTCCGAGGGACAGTGGAGTGGCCCCCTGCTGAAAAAGTTTGCTGACCCCTGAGCTAGAGGAACCCTGTTCCTGAATTGTATTTTGCTCACTCCCAGACATTAATTTGCGCCTGGCACTCCAGCATTAGTGATATGTCATGGTTTGGCTTAGCATTACATACAAACTGGGTTTTTATGTCCCTTCTCCCCACTTTAAATTACCCCTTCACCAGCACATGGCTGACAAAGCAACTCTTCCTCCTTATTCTCCCCTATTACCTTGCTTCATTTCCTTTTCAAATTGAAAACTATTATAAGGGTTTAGCCCAATATTAAAACCCTCCATTTATAAATTGTTCACCCTTTATATCTAATTTCATCCAGTCTTTCCCGACTCCCCCCATCATCCACAGGAGGTGTAAGGCTTTATTTCATGCAGTGATTTGAGGGGGAAAGAAATATATTCAGAAGACTTTGTCAGACAGATGTATCAGGTGTCAAGGTTATAACAAAGGATGGAGTTCAGTTCTCCCGGTTTATTTTAAATTGTGTGATTCTAGGGTCAGTGAGTCTTATAATAAGGCTTTGCAAAAATTGGGTTAAAGCAGGATAAAAACAGTAAACTGCAAGTGTGTGTGCATGTGTGTTATGATTAATTCTTTTTAATGGTTATTTAATTACTTAGAGTGACTGTAGCATTCTTCATTTGGTCTACCAGGAAAAAAACAAAAAAACAATTGTTATTACACTGCAAATCAACTCTGAATGTTTCTGCTATTTACAAATCAACAGTTTGGATCATGTTGGATCATGCGTCTTGGATCATGCGTCTTTCCAGATTATTGTTTTTTTTACCCATACATGTGAAACATTTTAAGTGTATACCAATAACTGCCATGTCCACATGTGGCAAGCAGGTGTTTCTATCAGGGACTTGGGACTGAGAGTGGCCACAGAACTCTACCACACGTAGATGCAGAGGCAATCGTATATGAGTGATGCACTACTAAAAATGAACTCTTACGTGGTTAACATTACCCAGATTCCTTCATACCCAGAGCCTACAAATCTACCTCAAACCCTGGTTTCAGATTATGATTATGAGGATAATGGATTTTATCTAATGGATTACAAAAAGTATGCAGAGGAGGGTGACCAAAATGATCAAGGGTCTGGAAACCAAGCCTTATGAGGAGGGGTTGAGGAAGTTGGGCAAGAGGAGATAGAGAGGAGATACTCGTAATCTGGTGAACCGGGTTCGCTTTCCCGCTCCTCCACATGCAGCTGCTGGGTGACCTTGGGCAAGTCACACTTCTCTGAAGTCTCTCAGCCTCACTCACCTCACAGAGTGCTTGTTGTGGGGGAGGAAGGGAAAAGGCGATTGTTAGCCGCTTTGAGACTCCTTAAGGGGAGCGAAAGGAGGGCTATCAAGTCCAAACTCTTCTTCTTCTTCAAATATCTCAAGGGCAGTCACATGGAAGAGGGAGCAAGCTTGTTTCCTCCTGCTCTGGAGCGTAGGACCAGAACCAGTGGGTTCAAGTTACAAGAATGGAGATTCTGACTAAACAATTGGCAGTAAGAGCTGTTCAGTGGAACGGACTCTCTTGGAAAGTGGTGGACTCTCCTTCCTTGGAGGTTTTTAAGCAGAGGTTGGATGGCCATCTGCCATGGATGCTTATTTGAGATTCCTGCATTGCAGTGGGTCAGACTGGATGACTCTCAAAGTCCCTTCCAACGCTACAATTCGACGATTCTATGGATCATAAAAAATGGTAGCGGAGGGATCGAGTTATAAGAGTTGGTGAGGACTTGGAGGCATGAGCCCCATGACAAGGAACACGGGAGGTTAAAAGAAAAACCGTAAAATGTTGCAAACTATCCGAAAATGCAAGACATAAATCTAATAAATAAATATGGCAATATGCTTCATATTGGAACAGACACATAAAGTGTGACGTTCTCAGTGCCTGCCCTGCAACTGTGGAATTCCTTTTATTCGGAGAATGCTACAGCCTGATCCTCTTTCAAAAGCACTTTTAAGATCATCTTGGCCTGAGCTAGCTTTTGGAGGTCACCACTACAGTCTGTTACTTGGAATGATTTAGCTGTTTGGTTAATGTTTCTCATAGCTTGATTTATAACTGACGGCTGAACTCGCTCCCCCCACCCCTGCAGTGTTGAAACCTACCTTGAGCCTTAAGGAATCAGAACTAGCTAGGTTTCCAAATAAATAAAAGAAAGGATAATGTTTTACGCTAGGAGGAAGAATGCTTTTATCTCTCTACAGATGGAAACACTAGTTTCCTTGCAGATGTGCTTCTGAATTTATGTTCTATTGCTACGAGCATTTTCCGTTATGCACGATTCCTTCAAAAGTATGCTGACGATGAGCTGTTGTTAATCACTGCAGTCACTCATTAATGCTGTGGTTCGTGGTCTAATGGCCTGTGGTTTCAGTGCAGCTATGAAAGGTGGCATGATATATAAACACATTATATATAATGAGTCAATAACCATCTGGGTTGCCAAGACTCAGTAGAGGGCAGGATAAATTTGCTCCACTGGTCCTCTCCCCTTGATGCTTCCTCCTTTCCCTTCCTCCAGATCACTCATATATTTATTGTTGTAACATACCCTCCAACATTTATCCAATGAAAATAGGGATGTCCTCTTCCATAATGATATTTATAATAATTTTATTATTTACACCCCGCCCATCTGACTCGGTTGCTTCAAATACTCAAGGTAGATTCCAACACACATAAAAATAATAATAAAACATTAAACATTAAAAAAAACGCTTCCTTATACAGTCGTACCTTGTTTTGCGGCCAGAATCCGTTCCGGAGCCCTAGCCGCTAACTGAAAAGGATGCAGGGCAAAGCACCGTGGCTGTGCACGTGCGCAGAGAGGTTTGTGCTTCTGCGCATGCGCAAGTGGCAAACCCGGAAGTAACCCGTTCCGGTACTTCTGGGTTTGCCGCGGACGTTCGGCGGGATGGATGCTAGACAAGGCGGACGTTCGCGGAGGTATTACTGTACAGGTCTGCCTTCAGATGTCTTCTAAAGTTGAATAGTTGCTTATCTCCTTGGTTCGTGGGCCTCATAACTCCATACCCTCCAACAATTCTCCAGTGAAAATAGGGATGTCCTAAGGAAAAGCAGGGCATTCTGGGATCAAATCAGAAAATGGGACGGCTTCTGTAAATCCAGAACTGTCCCTGGAAAACAGGGACACTTGTGTGTTTTAAACTGTTTTTGTTTTGTTTTGTTAGTTTAATGTGTTAGTGTTATGTAGTGTTTTTGTATTGTGTTGTATTGTTCTTCTTTTTTGTAGTGTTTAAATTGTTGGAAAAGTAATAAATATTATTTTAAAAAAAGAAAACAGGGACACTTGGAGGATCAGATGTAACCTGCCTGAGGTCTGAGGACAAAGGCCAGGAATAGAAGTTATTTAAAATAACCAAACAAACAATGGAGCTTATTAAAGCACAATTAAACTCAGCATAGAAGGGTAGAGCTTGAGAGCAGGGGGAGATCCAGCCTCAGATTTTATTCTGCATGCACCTCTATCTGGGCGAACAACTAACACTTCAATAGCAGCTGATGGGAGACAAAACAGAGACCCGGCCGACAAGGAAGGCCTGTGTTTTCTGTACAACTTCTAAAGAAGAGCAGCTTTAAAACTCCCTTACTTTTTATTTAGTGCTTCCAGTGGCACAGAAATGAAAGCTCACATTACAAGGGATGTATGTTGCCATCATAAAAAACAAAACAAAAAACCACCCTAAACCCGGCAGGCTACTATTTATCAGTACTGCAAGAGATTCTTTTATTACCTCCTTACAGGGTTGTACACCTCTTGCGATGTAGTTATTGATTTCAACAAGTAAACTTTCTGGCTGGCTTTTATCTAGGAATTAGCAGTCCGGACTGAAATGGGATCCCACATTATTCCAGTAGTGTCGAGATGCGAGATGGCTGCATATTCCAGGAGCCGTGTAATCACCCTATTAGAGCTGTCTCCACTGCCACATGAAAGTGTGGTCTTTAAGTACTCGAGCAATTATGAGTGTTAACGCTGCCAGGCGATTCTTTAAAAAACCGCCGGTGTGGTGCGGTGCAGTGTGGGGTTTTGTGTGTGCGTGTGTGGTTGTTTTTTGTTATTTATTTATTTTGCCTCCCCTGCAGGTTTGGATGTCCGGCAGGCTCAGGTTATTGTGCTGACATCGGGTACCAAGTGCATAAATGGAGAATACCTTAATGACCAAGGGCTCGTGGTCAACGACTGCCACGCGGAGATTGTGGCACGGAGGGCCTTCCTTCACTTCCTTTACTCGCAGCTGGAGCTTCACCTGAGGTAAAACTGCACTTGAGTGGTTCGGTTTCGATTTAGTATTTGTATTCTGCTTCTCCAGCAAGAGCGTCGAGCTTAAAGAGGATCACAATAAATCAGTAACGCTGGAGATTGGTGAAGGTTTCTCTCAAAATAATAATAATAACAATAACAACAACAACATTCCCCCCAAAAGAGCATAAAATAGGCAAAACCCAACAAATTCAGCAAACAATTAACAGAGTCCAATGCAATCTCACAGCAATTCAAATAATGTCCAAGAAATGACAACCATCTGATATTTATGCAGAGAATAAAATAGAATGAAAAAATGAGTATATGTCTGCCCGCCAAGTGAATAAAGGCTGGGGGAGCTAAAACCAGGAAAGGAAAAGTATTCTATACATATATGTATCAGGCACTGCCAATGTGGCATGATGTCATGAACTGGCAGGACTATGGGGAGGAGGAAGAGGAAGAAAGTCCTGCTCCAAGCCTCTTGCCAGAGCTAGCCAGCTCCACCTGGCCAGCTAGGGAGCTGGGCTGTGTGCCCTTGCTTGCCTCAGCCTTCTGGAGTGCCACTCTCACTGCTCCCTATGCCTCAGAGGCCATCATGTTTGTGAGGTCCAGATGTTGCAATCAGCACGCAAAGTACGGAAGGTCAGCAGAGCTGAGTTTGCTCAACTGCCCGTGTTGATGGACCTCAGCTTTGATGCTCCGGCATCTCTGCGGGGCTGTGCTCCAGTTTGGACTTTGGACACATGGACTAGCTCTGGACTGGGGACTTGACCTACTGACTTGCTGCCAGGTAGGCCAGGGGTTTAGGACATGTAGTGGTAGCGATGGCTGCAGTGCTCTTCTTAGTGCCTCATCGGCAGCTCCTCCTGATTCTTTGAGGTGATGTTGGTCTCCTCTCACCTCTAGGGAAGAAATGGTGTGGCTGCCCTCTGGGGTCTCCTGGCCTCTGCACCTGCCAGGTGTGATTCAGAATGGTGATTCAGAATGGGGCCCTTTCCCCCACCCAGTGGCGGCCTTTGATTCCCACTTCAACCATTTCCAATATGATCTGTATTCCCCTTCTGTTCCACCTGTAGATCTTCACTCCCATCTTCCTCCCTGGCGGTGGTGGTAGGGGGCATTTTGTGGCTCGCCTCAGGTGCCAAAAGGTATTGGGCCAGCACCGTGTGTATATGTTTGCAGGTTGTTGACATGCAGCCAAATAACTCTACACAGGGAGTCGGATTTAGTCGAGAGACACTTTATGCCAGCCTATTTTCTTCCAGCAGCTATTAGATTTTAATCACAAAGCCGTGTTTCACGAAGCCTCTTGGTTGTTTTTGATGAATGCTTTAAACACAGGCCTGATAATAGCAGTAAATGACCAACGAATGAAAGACTAGCCGTCTTCTCATTACAGGCATTTTCCTCCTTCGCGGCTGCTGAGTCATCCTGGGGAAGGTTATTTACGATGAACACGCTCTCTTGTATACTGTTGATCATTAATACGTTTGTTGGGTCTTAAAAGAGCTGCCCGTTGGTGCGTGAAGCAGACAGTCACCCTGGAATCCAAGCAGGATACCGTAGCGCTCCCTCTGTCTGACAATAAACGTCACAGGGCTGGAAACAAAGGGAGAATTAGCTTTTCCTAGATGTTGCTCGGTCACGAACGCCTTTCCCTCTGTAATTTGGCCCTTTAGCCAGGTTTGCTCACCCTGAATCTAAGGGCCAAACTATGTGATATTAAATGCTTGAATGCAGCTAGTTATGTACATTGCTTATTTATATCATAGTCACAGGAAAACCTCTGGGCAAGAGGTAGATAACTTCTTTCAGCCTGAGGGCCACAATCCCTTGTGAGGAAGCTTCCTGGTGAGCCAAAAGTTCAAATTAATCCCTGGGTTTTGTGAAAGAAGCTCTTCACTCTGCAAACAGGGAGGAGTCCATGTTGGTTGTACCTGTAAATACAGTGGTACCTCTGGTTACGTACTTAATTCGTTCCGGAGTCCGTTCTTAACCTGAAACTGTTCTTAACCTGAACCACCACTTTAGCTAATGGGGTCTCCAGCTGCCGCCACACGATTTCTGTTCTCATCCTGAAGCAAAGTTCTTAACCTGAGGCACTATTTCTGGGTTGGCGGAGTCTGTAACCTGAAGCATATGTAACCTGAAGCGTATGTAACCCGAGGTACCACTGTATGTAAAAAATTCAGTAATTGTGGTGTTTTTCTTTTTTGCATCTCTGTTCTATCTGGGCATTGATGAAATGTGGCATGTCAGTAACAGAGCAAGTGGTCATAACTTTAAAGGAAGAGAGTAAAAGCGAGAACCAGAAAGAGATCGGCCGTAACTGACACTGTCTCTTATAGTCTCTGCATTTTATTTTATTTTTTCATTTTTGGGTGTACATTAAATTATTATGTTTTCTCTGCTTAGCAGTCCCTGTGCTTGCTTTGGGTTAAGAATGGCATCCTAGTCCCTGAAGACAGAAGTGCAATCACTGTATCTTAAGCTCCGTATTGATCTATCTCCACAGCACATTCGGTTACGTTATTATGTTATTTGGATCGATGATACATTCCTTTTGTGTAGCGAATTCTCAGAGCAACACAAAACCCTGTTCAGAACAACTTCTACAGATGGCTCTCTCTCACACACACTCGATTTAGCCAGGAGCCGATGCCTCTGCTCTATTGAACTACACACACACACAAATGCTACCTACCCCCAGTACCTTCTGAGTTGAAACGACTGCAAAGCTAAGTTCCCTTCCCTTCCACAACATGGTAATCCTTTTTATGCCTTGTTCACACATGATGTTGGTCGGGTCTTTGGGGTTTAGCTCAAAAATAGTGGGGCATGTTTCAGAATAAAGTGGAACAGAATTTCTACTCATAGTGAAAGGATGGCAAAAGTGTCTAAAGGCTGTCCCTCCTTCCTCTTGCCCACATCCTTCTCATTCCTCTTCAGGCAGTATTTTCAAAATAAGCACAATTAATTTATGGAACTCACTGCCGCAAGGCAGAGTCATTTGAGGCCCCAAGCATTTGTGGAGACCACCTTCAGATTCAGAGGCAAATTGAGTATAACCACTGCTTTCATACATGTCTAAGGGAGCATACCTATATTAATTTATGCAAATATTATGCAAATGTGTGCTCACTTTTGGTGACACATTTCCTCTTTTTAAGCAATGTGTAAGTGACCATTCTAAAGACTAGGCATGAAAATGGGGGAGGCATCTGTCTTTTCGCAGGGCACCCAGAGTGGCTGGGGAAACTCAGCCAGATGGGCAGGATATTATTAACAACAACAACAACAACAACAACAACAACAACAACAACAACTTATTTATATGCCACCCATCTGACTGGGTCTCCCCAGCCACTCTGGGCAGCTTTCAACAAATTAAAACATTAAGCAGAGTAAAACATCAAACATTTAAAACTTCCCTAAACAGGGCTGCCTTCAGATGTCTTCTAAAAGTCAGATAGTTGTTTATTTCTTTGACATCTGATGGGTGGATGTTCCACAGGGCAGGCGCCACTACCGAGAAGGCCCACTGCTTGGTTCCCTGTAACCTCACTTCTCGCAGTGAGGGGACTGCCAGAAGGCCCTCATAGCTGAATTTTGGTGTCCGGGCTGAACGACGGGAGTGAAGACACTCCTTCAAGTATACAGGGCTGAAGGATGTTGACAAAATGAAACACAGCAATGATCACTAGGCCATCTATGCCCATTGAGATGAGGTAACATGTTCAGGAGTTCTGAGTGGTTTTGCCCAAGACTTTAGCATCAGTTGACAAAGCAAGGTTTTATTTTCACCTTTCAGGAGTAAACAGTGGGTGGGAGGAAATACTACAAGGAGGAAGCTGTGCCATCGCTCCATCTTATCCAGGAAGATAAGTAACTATACTCCTACGGAACTGAGTCCTTAAAAACTTACCTCTCCATCCCTGCTGTTAAATACCCCCAGGTTTTCTCAATAGCACAGCTTAGCCTAATAATACAAGGCAATGTGTGACACTTTCATGGTCCTCCTCAGTTCCCAGTTGATTTTGCTTTGCCATTCCATCCAAATGAGGAAGGGGGGAGGATTTTTGCTTTAAAGCTGCTGAGTGGCAAGATTTTTCAGGTACTCGATTGTTCTGGGGGGGTTTTGTGGCAGGGTGATAATGCAATTAAAGTGGTTGGGAGATTTCACAGAAGGTGGCAGGCAAATGAGAGAGCTGCAGGCGTCCACCCTCTCCTCAGGAGATCCCAGTGGCTCAGCGTTCCTGTCAAGCAGGGTAATGTGCCTGTAAATTTCACTCGACAGAAAACGCATTGTAGCATCAAAAACCGACAAAACAAGCAAAGCATGGAAGAGTGACAGCCAAACGGTTTTAACAGCAGGCAGGCTGTGGAGGAGGTAGAGGCTCGGGCTGGAAGGCAGGCTAGTCAAAAGCAAACACAAGGCGCTGCTGAGGGTTGTTGACTGTGCTTGTGGAAGAGAGAGAAAAAAAATGCATTCAGAGTTAGAAGGAAAAGAGCAACCAGCCTGGGGAAAAAGAGAATGTCAGTGAAATCTATCAATGTGAGAAAAAACCTCCTAGACCAGGCAAAGGCCAACTCGGCCCTCCAGATGTTTTGGAACTACAACTCCCATCATCCCTAGCTAACAGGATCAGTGGTCAGGGATGATGGGAGTTGTAGTCCCAAAACATCTGGGCCGAGTTTGCTTATGCCTGTCCTAGACAGACAAGCAAAATTCCTGTTAATCGAACCTATGAACCTAAAGTCCACTTTACATGCTAGCGTATCCCTACGCCTGCTGGAAAATAAATGTGCACCACAAGGTAGATCTGCACCAGATATTTAAAGCTTGTCCTCTGTACTTTTGAAGCATACGTCTTTTCACAAAGAATCCTGGGAGCTGTGGTTGGTTAAGGGTACTGGAAATCATAGCTCTACAAGGGGGGAAACTACAGCTCTCAGAAATCTTTGGGGAGAAGGATTGTGCTTTGAATGTATGTTGGGTGTGCCATAAACTTGTGAAAGGTGGGTTGAGTCTTTATTTTGCTTAGAATAGGTGTGTTGGGAAGCCATTCTCAGGGTCTCAGCCCACGTACCGGGAGAAATAGATTTACCAGCTATTCCTGCATAATCATTGGTCATAAAAAATAAAATAAAGAAAGAGAGTGTAGAAAGTAAGAAAGTTTTCTGGGGGAGGGGTGGAATTACCATGCTGTGGTACCTCAGGTTACAAACGCTTCAGGTTACAAATGCTTCAGGTTACAGACTCCACTAACCCAGAAGTAGTACCTCAGGTTAAGAACTTTACTTCAGGGTGAGAACAGAAATGATGTGGTGGCAGCACGGAAACAGTGGGAGGCCCCATTAGCTAAAGTGGTACCTCAGGTTAAGAACAGTTTCAGGTTAAGAACGGACCTCCAGAACAAATTAAGTTCTTAACCAGAGGTACCACTGTATATAATCATAACCATATTTACACACACATTCTTGGTGCATGCGTGTTTGTGCTTTTCAACTTGAGGAACTGGGAATACTGCACCAAGGGTATTTCCAGAGAAGTCCAGTTTCAGTGCATAGCATCCTTCAGCAGCTACTAAGGCCCAGCGGTTGGGCAACGGTGGCAGCAGTCTCTCCTCCTCCTTGCCCACTCTCCAGCAGCCGCTATGAGCTGCCCAAGGAAGGAGGCCAGCAGCGGTGGCCATCGAGATGCAATGGGATGCTCCCTTGCTGCCACAACTGCTGCTCTGGAAAAGCTCCAGATCCTCCTCCTCCCTGAGCTCAGCAGCATCACTGGCAGGGGAAACAGGGACATTCCTGGATCAAATCAGAACCTGGGATGTATTTTGTAATTCTGGGACTGTCCCTAGAAAATCGGGACACTTGGATTGTATGTAACTTGAGCTGGCCAAGGCTCCCAACACAAAACGATTTGCAAAATTAGCTCATTGTATGCAAAATATGGTTGTGTGAATTTATCCTAATAATAATAATAATAATAATAATAATAATAATAATAATAAATTTTGTTTATACCCTGCCCTCCCCAGCCAGAGCTGGGCTCAGGGCGGCTAACACCAGTAAAATTACAGTAAAAACATAGGGGGGAGGCCAATTTAAAATACAGGTTAAAATGCAATTTAAAATGCAGCCTCATTTTAAAAGTAGCCCATAGATCAAAACCATAAGGGGAGGGGAACATAAGGGTCAGACTGAGTCCAAACCAAAGGCCAGGCAGAACAGCTCTGTCTTGCAGGCCCTGTGGAAAGATGTCAAGTCCCGCAGGGCCCTAGTCTCTTGTGACAGAGCATTCCACCAAGTCGGAAACAGTACTGAAAAGGCCCTGGCCCTAGTTGAGACCAATCTAACCACCTTGTGACCTGGGATCTCCAAAGTGTTGTCATTTGTGGACCTTAAGGTCCTCCGCAGGGCATACCAGGAGAGGCGGTCCCGTAAGTACGCAAATCTACTCTAACTTGTAAATAAGTCTCCCAATATTAGAAGTCTGGGAAAGAACTAGTTTGTTGGGATGTTAGTAGCCTGTGCTTCCATGGCGGCTGTAGATGAGGAGACCCCCTCTCCCCTCCATGGCCAACATGGAAATACATGCTAGTGTTTTGTTTCTCAGTTTTCCCATCTGCTCAAAAAGTTATTCTGAAATTGGAGTGGTGATTGAGAAGTAAGCCAAAACCTTCAGCCTTTTATAAGCTGTAGGCAAAGGTGTGCTTCTTGAAAATGTTTCAGATTTATCTTTCATTCCAGAATGTTGGGCACCAAACTTCAAACCATTTATTTTTCCCTAATCCCACTTAAATCAGTGAACAGTGATAATAATGGGATAGTTGATTTGATCGACAGAAAATTCAGAAATTCTCTAGCTAAAAAAAATCAAATCTCCTTAGCAAAAGAAGGTTGAAATAAAACCATATTGTCAAAAAGAAGTAGCAATCTTGCCATGCACACAAAACGTATTTTAAAAAGTGAATTAATGAAGACTAAAATCTCGAGATGTGCCAGCGTTGTCTTAACTGACAGTTTTAAACTTTCGACATGTTGTATTTCCATTCATACTAGCTTTCAGAGTGGGGTTAATATTGTTTCTCCAGCCTCAATTTTTGACCATAACTTAAGAAAACTTAAACAGCACAATCCTGTGTATGTCTATTCAGAAGTCGGGGCCAGTACTGAAAAGGCCCGACTAAGGTTGCATTCTGAGGTAGAGAATAGTGCGTTTGTTTTTCTAATTATAATGCTAGTGCTCCTTTTCCCTTTTCTAATGTTCCTTTCACACTGCAGTACGGAACTGTGGCTATTTGACCAACATTCCAGCATGTCACACTAAAGTTCATTCATACCAATGAACTTTGACAATATCATTGGACAATAATGATACTCCCTGGCCCTTTCCGCATAAAAGTGATTCTATTCCCCCATTATTCCCCCTTGAAAACAGCAGGAAAGAACTGTATGCAAATATATTGCCTCAAATTTCACCCCTTAACTTAAGGTTACCAGATGTCCCCGTTTCCCGGGGACAGTCCCTGGATTTGCAAATCAGTCCCCATACAAAATCCATTGAAGTTGAAAAGTGTCCCCGGATTCATTGAAAAAAAATCTGGTAACCTTACCTTAACTCCCATGATTTATTTATTTTTCTGGAATCAAATAACACAGAAATGATTGTTAAACATGTACCAGATTCCATTCATTTTCTGGAAGTGGCTTTTACATAATGCAAATATAATGAGGAAATGAACAGGGACATGGAATAAACTGCTGTATGAATTGATTTGGTTTTAACATTTGAATTCCGCTTTTCCAGCAACAAGCACTGAGATCAAAGTGCCTCACAATAACGACAGCATTAAAAGTTAACAAACATTACAATCACTATACTATCAAAAACACAGTAACATATAAATAAAAACAAAACAAAAAATCCATTAAACAATACAATTCAGAACAAGCTCATAGCAATACAGAGTAGTTGAATGAGCCTTACCACCTGCGTATAGGATTGCAGCTTTCCAGTTATAAAATCATAGTTAGTGGTTTTCTTAATGATAGTATTACTCACCAAATACAAACAAAAAGGGAGAATTCGTTTGCTATTCCCCATCATTTTGTGGAAAAAAGACTATTTTTTTCCAGCAACTGATAATTTTGTTATTTATATGCCACCTGTTATCTGATTAGGATGCCCCAGTCACTCTGGGCGTCTCCCAACAAAATATTAAAAACACAGTAATGCACTGAACATTAAAAAACTTCACTATTTAATAGTACTGGCACCAGTCACTCTTTTTGTTGCTGCCAAAGAGAGAGTTGAAACACACCCAGCTTTTGACTCTTCCTTCTTTGATCCTTTTCTGGATACAGAACCAATTATTTCATTATTATTATTTGCATTGATAAATAATGACAATATTCTGATAACGTATTTTGATTCTGATTTTATTTTATTGTACGGCTGTTTTAAATTGTTGGACCTTTAAACTCAGACACCGTGGAGATCATACAAGCATTACCTAGAGAGATGCTGCGATACAAGGTATTATAAGGGAAGAAAATATAACAAAGAGCCTGCGAGCTATCCCATAGGGAGAGCAGAATTAGTTCTGATTCGGAATGTAACAAATGACCTGCAACCTTTCTCTATGATCCTAGCAAACGACAAGAAGACGGCGAGCGATCAATCTTCGTGCGGTTAAAAGAGGGAGGCTACAGGCTAAAAGAGAACATTCTGTTCCATCTGTACGTGAGCACTTCGCCCTGTGGAGATGCACGCCTCAACTCCCCCTATGAAATCACAACGGACTGTAAGAACTGTACTTCCCTGGTTTGGTTTCAATTCAGCTTTTCTCCCCCCCCCCCCACCTTTTTATTTTATTTTATTTTATTTATTTTTTTGCTTCCCTTAATGTTTTCTTTCTCTGTTTCCCTGTTAAGTAGATGATGGCTGACTATGAAAATGATGCAATGGTTACACCTCTCTCAATGGGCCAGTATAGAAATAATATGGGCTCCCTCTTAATAGTGGTTAAGGAACTGGGAGCCAGCTTCAGGGACAAACTTGCTCTTTGCAAGTTCTTTGCCTTCCCTGGAATAAATTTGCCATCTTAACCACCATTAAGCAGTTCATCAGCACCGGCATTAACCCCAGTTAACTAGACTTCATCCCTAACTAAGATCTGAAACAACAGTTTGAAGGAGTTTGCAGATCCTAAGTCAAGGGAAACCTTTCTTTAATGCTAAATGCAGTTAATTCTGGGGAACCCTTATTAACCCTTACTAACGTTAAATGAAGTTAATTCAGCTGTTGTCAAGCCTAACCAAGCCAGCTCTTGATTCCTTAACCATGGGTATGGATCACAGTACTAAAGCATAGTAAGTAAAAGCAGCAGCTCGTAGTCCTATATTACCATGAGAAAGCCAATATGGTGCCTCCAGATGTTGTCAGACTCTAATACACATCAGCTGTAGCCAGCTTGGACAAATTGACACACACAGCGCTTTAGTTATCTATTAACATTTGTATAACACTTTCCATACCAATCCCACATGTTGTGTGGGGTATCTGTGTATTTCCCCATGTTTTAATTGAAAGCAGCAGTAAAGGAGCCATCACTGGATCTTGGCCAAAGAGGATAATCATCCACCCCCATGTAGGCAGCGGGTTACAATCGCGCATATTATCCCCATAGTTCCTGGGACTGGGGGCAATTTTGAGTGAAGAAATGGCACTGCAACCCTGATCCAGTTCAGGTCTCTGTGTGGCTGCTTTTCTACGTCTTTGAAGAAGTTGGTAAATCTGATCAAGGATCTTCCATAGAATGCGTTGTTTGGCCTTTGCACTCAACACAGAAAATGTATGTCTCGCCTCTGTCATCCAGGCCTTGGTAACCTCTGCCAAGCATTTTATGTGGGAGTTCCCTTCAAAGGGACTCGGAAGCTTCAGTGGTACAGATGCTATGGACCTCTCCTTGGGAATGTGGGGAGTAAGAACCTCCGTCATGATTTCAGTTAACCACAGTTAGCCTCTGGGAAAGCCAAACAGGATCTGAAAGCACATGGGCAGATCTGACCAGATTTGCAGCTGATGCAAAGGAATCTGGAGACAAGCAATCCGTACTCCATTCCCTCACTCCATCAACCTTAATGGTGGTTAATGCTAAACAGGTTTCTTCTTGTATCAGGGTCCAAAACCAAGATTAAGTTTTGGTTTCTGGTCCTAGTTAAACAAGAACCCTGGTTAATGTTATTCACAGTGAATGCCAGAATGCAGAAGCGGGGTGAACTAGACCTGGGAGAAGTTGGTGGAGTGCATACTCCAATAATTGGCTCCAAATCTCACGAATACAATCAAGATAGAATTAGCATTACCTCTGCTCTTACCAGCTGTCAAAGCTCTAGGCCACTCCTCTGCCCTCTCTAAATTTGTGAGTGTTATATATGCCTATTCCCATATGTGCTAGTGGAATTCTGCCTGCCAAAGCCAGTAACATGATCCCAGCATACCCAGAGGGGACATACAGGTGTCTCTGCACTGAAGTACAAAACTGCTTTGTATTATGTTATGCAAAGTTTGTTCCAAAGTTATTTGAGCTTTGATCTGCCCCATTCTCCTCCTCCTTGTCCATTATGCCTGAAATGCCCTCTAAAACCACCTACGGCACCTTCTTTCAACTCCCTCCTCGAAACCCATCTTTTTTCCCCAGGAAGCTGCTGGCTTAGTCCTCATTCTCAGATGAATCAAAGCCAAAGTGCAGTTGCTCACATAATAATAATAATAATAATAATAATAATAATAATAATAATAATAATAATTTATTATTTGTACCCCGCCCATCTGGCTGGGTTTCCCCAGCCACTCTGGGCGGCTTCCAACAAAGATGAAGAATACACTAAAATGTCACATATTAAAAACTTCCCTGAACAGGGCTGCCTTCAGATGTCTTCTGAATGTCAGGTAGTTGCTTATTGCTTTAACATCTGATGGGAGGGCGTTCCACAGGGCGGGCGCCACTACCGAGAAGGCCCTCTGCCTGGTTCCCTGTAACTTGGCCTCTCGCAGTAAGGGAACCGCCAGAAGGCCCTTGGAGCTGGACCTCAGTGTCCGGGCAGAACGATGGGGGAGGAGACGCTCCTTCAGATATACTGGACCAAGGCTGTTTAGGGCTTTAAAGGTCAGCACCAACACTTTGAATTGTGCTCGGAAACGTACTGGGAGCCAATGTAGGTCTTTCAAGACTGGTGTTATATGGTCTCGGCAGCCGCTCCCAGTCACCAGTCTAGCTGCCGCATTCTGGATTAGTTGTAGTTTCCGGGTCACCTTCAAAGGTAACCCCACGTAGAGCGCATTGCAGTAGTCCAAGCGGGAGATAACCAGAGCATGCACCACTCTGGCGAGACAGTCTGCAGGCAGATAGGGTCTCAGCCTATGTACCAGATGGAGCTGGTAAACAGCTGCCCTGGACACAGATTTGACCTGTGCCTCCATGGACAGCTGAGAGTCCAAAATGACTCCCAGGCTGCGCACCTGGTCCTTCAGGGGCACAGTTACCCCATTCAGGAGCAGGGAATCCTCCACACCTGCCCGCCTCCTGTCCCCCCAAAACAGTACTTCTGTCTTGTCAGGATTCAACCTCAATCTGTTAGCCGCCATCCATCCTCCAAGTGCCTCCAGACACTCACACAGGACCTTCACCGCCTTCACTGGTTCTGATTTAAAAGAGAGGTAGAGCTGGGTATCATCCGCATACTGATGAACACCCAGCCCAAACCTCCTGATGATCTCTCCCAGTGGCTGCATGTAAATGTTGAAAAGCATGGGGGAGAGGACAGAACCCTGAAGCACCCCACAAGTGAGAGCCCAGGGGTCTGAACACTCATCCCCCACCACCACTTTCTGAACACGGCCCAGGAGGAAGGAGCGGAACCACTGTATGACAGTGCCCCCAGCTCCCAGCCCCTCAAGACGGTCCAGAAGGATATTATGGTCGATGGTATCAAACGCCACTGAGAGATCCAACAGAACTAGGAAACAGCTCTCACCTTTGTCCCTAGCCCGCCGGAGATCATCAACCAGTGCGACCAAGGCAGTTTCAGTCCCATGATGAGGCCTGAATCCCAACTGGAAGGGATCCAAATGGTCCGCTTCTTCTAGGCGTGCCTGGAGTTGTTCAGCAACCACTCTCTCAATCACCTTGCCCAAGAATGGAAGATTTGAGACTGGGCGATAATTGGCCATCGTGGCCGCATCTTAAGATGGCTTTTTAAGAAGCGGTTTAATAACCGCCTCTTTCAGAGGGTCTGGGAAGGCTTCCTCACGGAGGGAATAATTCAACACCCCACGAAGCCCATCGCCCAGTCCTTCCCAGCTAGCTTTTATAAGCCAGGATGGGCAAGGATCCAGGAGACAGGTGGTTGGCTTCACTCGTCCAAGCAGCCTGTCCACATCCTCGGAGGTAACAGATTGGAATTGATCCCACACAACTTGACTAGACAGGACTCTAGCACTCTCCCGGCCTGGCCCTGCTCCCACGGTAGAGTCTACTTCTTCCCGAATCTGAGCGATTTTATCTGCAAAAAACTTTGCAAAATCATTGCAGGAGATCATGTGGTCCGTACTGGGCTCCAATGTCGCAGGTGCTTCCGCTAAATTGTGAACCACCTGAAAAAGTCTCCTGCTGCTGTTTTCTGCAGATGCAGTAGAGGCGGCGAAGAAAGTCTTCTTCGCCGTCACTATCACCACTTGGTAGGCTCAACGTTGAGCTCTAACCTGTGTCCGGTCAGATTCGGAATGAGTTATCCGCTACTGGCGCTCTAGCCGTCTCAACGATTGTTTCATCGCCCTCAGATCCGTGGAAAACCACGGGGCTGTCCGGGCTCCATGCAATCGGAGAGGGCGCTTCGGAGCCAAACAGTCAATAGCCCTGGTTAACTCCACATTCCAGCGGGCCACCAGGGAATCGGCTGAAAGGCCATCAACATGGGATAAAGCATCCCCTACCACTATCTGGAAACCATTTGGATCCATTAAGTGGCGGGGGCGGACCATCCGAATCGGTCCCACCTCCCTGCAGAGGGGATGGGTCGCAGAGAAGTCCAGTTGCACCAGGAAGTGATCTGACCATGGCACTTCTTTCGTTTCGCTTTTACTTAATGTCAGATCACCAACATCCATAGAGGTAAACACCAGGTCCAAGGCATGTCCGCGGCTATGGGTTGGGACAGACTTATTCAGGGACAGCCCCATAGGGCCATGCTTTCCACGAAGTCCCGAGCGGCCCCTTGTAAGGTCGTGTCGGCATGGATGATAAAATCCCCTAGGACAACCAAGCTAGGTGTCTCCAGGAGAACATCCGCCACAACCTGAAGCAGCTTGGGCAGGGAATCCTTGGTGCAGCGGTGAGGTCGGTACACCAAAAGGAATCCTGTACTGCCCCTATTGCCCAACTTCCAGAATATGCACTCGGAAAACTGGGTCTTCCCAATAGGACACCTGGTGCAAACTAATGACTTCCTAAAAATCACTGCAACCCCCCCTCCCCGCCCACATGACCTGGGTTGCTGTGCGTAAGAGAAACCTGGTGGGCAAGCGGCGGCAAGGACAGGCCCATCTGCTTCATCCAATCAAGTCTCTGTTACACATGCCAGGTCAAGTCCTCCATCCATGATCAAGTCATGGATGGCAGTGGTCTTATGAATCATTGACCTCGCATTGCACAGCAACACTTTCAGGTCATGTGGGTATCCCTTGCTGATTCCAGTATTCATCCGGTCAGGACCAGACCCGGAGGCAGGGATAGTCCTCAGACAACGACTAAACCTGCCTCCTCTGTATTGACATGGTCTGGTCTTAGCGTAACTCCTCCTCCTACCCGTGATCACTGAGATCGGTTGTCCCAGTGCATCCCCCCTGTGGAACATGCCCCAGCCATTTTGTTGGCTGGGACCTACTCCCTGGCAGCCCTGACCCCTCCCCTTAAGAACAAAATAACACCTTAAAAAAAAACCAATAAAACAATACAAACAAAAAACAGTAAAAATTACAAAAATGTAAAATCAAACAAATTCCCAGGCCCAATAAACATCCATCCCAACCCCACCCACCCCACACACAAAAAATTCAAAAGAAAATTTTAAAAACATTTTAAAAGCACTCTGCACCCCTCCAGCAGTAACAGCAACTGTCCTAGTGCGGCCCGTCAGGCCCCGCCCTGGGCCAGGTGGTAAGTGGCAGGAAGGAGCAGGGCCCCCAGACACTCACACAGGAGAGTCCTCCTGGGCAGCAGAGCGCAGCAGTCCCTGTGAGGCTTCAGGCCCCGCCCTGGGCCAGGTAGGTGGTAAGCGGCAAAAGCAGGGCCCTCAGACACTCACACAGGAGAGTCCCTTGTTTTGTTTTTCTTGCTTCCTCCACTCCCTCCTGTCTCGCTGTTGCTTTCCTTTTTGAGAGTTAGCTTATAAGAGGGACCTCTTTCTCCTAGTGCTTCTCTATGAGGCAGTATGTGACCTGATAGTGTATGTACATGACAACAGCAATAGTACACTTTTTAGGTGTGTTTTTGAAACTCTTCCAATCACAGACTTTGGAAAAGATGAAGAAGTTTTTCCAAGGGGGAAACTTGATTCCTCAACTTTTTACATGAGAAAACTCAGCCAAGGTCTTCCCCTTTTTCCACCCCTTT
Source organism: Podarcis erhardii (assembly GCF_964252035.2). Lineage (NCBI taxonomy): Eukaryota > Metazoa > Chordata > Lepidosauria > Squamata > Lacertidae > Podarcis > Podarcis erhardii. Next base: position 12,270,006 of record NC_138513.1, on the reverse strand, counting down.
TGCTCTCGGTTCATTTTTCTTCCATAGCCTGCATTTTTTGCTGTTCTAGACAGACCAGCAGAAGCAGGCAAATCAAGTCTGCCCTGAGGCTGCCTCTGCTGTCTTCCCCCCCCCCCCAGGCTGCTTTTTCTATCTTTTGCTAACATGTTGTCTTGCCTTGTGCCATTGACTTCCTGATAGCCCAGCTCCGACTTTATCCCAGAGTCCCGTCAGGTCTGAAACACACCATTGCATCTTCTCGGCATGTGGTCTTCTTCCTGCTTGCCTATTAACCTACAGCTGTGCTGGAGTTGTGAGGCAGACACATTTCTGTAGTGCTTCCATCGCAACAGGATCGGCAGGCAGCCACGACATCTGGGTCGTTGGGTTTGTAGGTAATCTGAGGGTGAAGCACCGAGTCAGGATTCTTCCTCCCCCAGAAGAGAGCTAGCAGGGGACCACGCTGCACAGAAACATGTCTCTCAAGGAAGAACACAAATAGACATGTCTGCCACAGGCTCTCTGGCATAAACAGTAGGGCTGCCCGCCTGTTGAATCAATACATTTATCAATTAAAGTTTTAGTTGGTCATTTGACATTAACCTCAGTTAATTTTGATTCAGAATAAGTTTGCTGTCAACAAAGGCCCTCAGCAAAGGTTCCTATTTGGACTATTAGAAAAAAATAATAATACAAGGTTACTTGTAATTTGATAAGGCTCATTGTTCATTCCATATTACAGTACCATTTCAGAATAAAAATAGGTTGTTGGGTTGTTGTTTTTTTAAATTGTACCCTTAAGTGGTAGCACACCAAGATGAGGAGGAAGGTCTTTCCATTTCTTTCCAGGTATGTATGCTAAAGGTAAATGGGATGTGGGTGGCACTGTGGTCTAAACCACTGAGCCTCTTGGGCTTACTGATCAGAAGGTCGGCGGTTCAAATCACTGCAACGGGGTGAGCTCCAGTTGCTCTGTCCCAGCTCCTGCCAACCTAGCAGTTCGAAAGCACACCAGTGCAAGTAGATAAATAGGTACCACTGCGGTGGGAAGGTAAACGGCGTTTCCGTGCACTCTGCTTTCCATCACAGTGTCCCGTTGCGCCAGACGCAGTTGTCATGCTGGCCACATGACCCAGAAAGCTGTGTATGGACAAACACCAGCTCCCTCAGCCTGAAAGCGAGATGAGCGCCGCAACCCCATAGTCGCCTTTGACTGGACGTAACCATCCAGGGGTCCTTTACCTTATGTATGCTAAAATGCTTTAAATCACTGCCCCAAACCCTTTATTTAAATGTGTCAGAATGATGAAAAAGTTTGTTGTTTAATATAGGGAAGCAGAAACCTAAGTTTCCAAGCTGGTGACACAGAGGTTACTCATCTTATGTGCATCAGTGTGGGTAGGTGGATGGGGGGGAGCAGGGTGAAGAGAGACCAGCCAGAGCACAGAAAACCCAAAGTATCCTACGTGTGCACAGCCCAAGATGCACTGTGGGCATCTTGTTACAGTGAATGCATGACATATTATAGAATAGAATCATAGAATCATAGAGTTGGAAGAGACCACAAGGGCCATCGAGTCCAACCTTCTGCCAAGCAGGAAACACCATCAGAGCACTCCTGACATATGGTTGCCAAGCCTCTGCTTAAAGACCTCCAAAGAAGGAGACTCCACCACACTCCTTGGCAACAAATTCCACTGTCGAACAGCTCTTACTGTCAGGAAGTTCTTCCTAATGTTTAGGTGGAATCTTCTTTCTTGTAGTTTGGAACCATTGCTCCGTGTCCGCTTCTCTAGAGCAGCAGAAAACAACCTTTCTCCCTCCTCTATGTGACATCCTTTTATATATTTGAACATGGCTATCATATCACCCCTTAACCTCCTCTTCTCCAGGCTAAACATGCCCAGCTCCCTATAGCCATACTCCCTTTGAGTGCTGCAGCACAAATGGCACAGGAGAGCCACAGTGACGCAAAACATTTGGCAATATCTGAAACGCCATATCTAGTACACAAATCTGGCCAGACCTTATGTGAATAGTGGAGAGTCTCTCTCTCTCTCTCTCTCTCTCTCTCTCCCCAGCTGTGTTTGCGTCTCTCTGTTGTGTGACTATAAGAAGAGCAGACCAAAATCCAATATATTTAGTCCAGCATAGTGTTTTCAACAGTGGGCAGCCAGATGCCAATGGGAAACCCACAACCAGGACATGAACGCAACAGCAACTGGAGTAGAATCAGAGCTGTAGAGTTGGAAGGGCCCCCAAGTCCAATGCAAGAGTCGTATCTAAAAAAATCCCTGGCAGATGGCCAGCCACCCAGCCTCTGTTTAAGAGCCTCCAATGAAGGAGATTCCACCAACTTTTGAGGGAGACTGTTCCACTATCGAACAGCTCTTACTGCCAGAAACTTATTCCTAAATAATCGAATACCTCTGGTTTTCAGAGGCATGCCGTTTCAGATCCTGGATGTCGTAATGTAGCCCTCATGACTAGCAGCCATAGAGAGCCTAATCCTCAATGAATTATAGGTAAAACTATATTCTGTTATGCCTCTGTGCTTCTCGGCATTCATTTTGGAAGCGTAAATACAAAATGGCAGCCAGGATTTTTAAGCTCGTTTAATTGAGGTGCTTCTCTCTCTTTTCCCATCAGGTGTCCATGCTTTGCCCTATGGGCCCTGCAACGCCTTCAGAATGGAGGTGCTCAAGTGCTAATTTTAGATGAGCGATGCAATTAGCAATTAAAAATAATGCTCTTGAAACCTTCGAGCTGCTCTTGCTTTGATTGGTATCTCCAAGCAAACCACCTGTGCAGAATCTGAATTCCTCTGATTAATTTGTGTGTTTTCTACTTCAGACATTCTGTTATAATCCAGACCCAGAAATGACAAATTACTACTAATAATAATAATTTATTATTACGGTCAGAGACTAGCTTGTAAAACACATAATGGGACTGCACTCCCAGAAGCAAAGCAGACATTTAAAAAAAATTATTAAAGAGACCAAACAATTTGGAAGAAAGGGGAAAGGCTAAACTTCAGAAAATATCACATTGTATTGTTATTTTCCGTCTTCAAGTACAACTGTGAGGTTAAGGACACAGCATTGCTGTTTTTCACTTTGGGTGAAAAACACTTCATCAAATGCATGAAAATGGCAAAATTGAAAATGGTTCTACTCCACAAAAGCATATGTCTGAACGGACTGTTTAAGGTATAAGGTAGGCTTGCCATATTTCAAAAAGTTGAGCTATTTTAAGGAAACCTCTAAAAACAAGCAAACAAACCCACCCACCCCCTGCCGTCACCAGCATCTCCAAGTTCTGATTCTTCTTCTTCGAGCAGGGAAAGAAAGGAATTTTCACCCTGCAAATTTTTTTGATTTTTTTTTTTAATAAAAAAAACAGAACCACGCCCCCCAGAAAAACCTGAAAACGGCCAGACCCTAATGCACCCCTTTCTCCAACACAGCCCTCTCATCGCTTCCACTGCCGCCGAGGTGTAGCCTTCCCCAGAAATCTTTTGATATTTTTTTTAAAAAAAACCAAAGGGGGGGAGCGGAGAGAAACACACAGACACACACAAACAAACAAACAAACAAAACAACTGGTTGCCATACATTCAGGAAATTCTGGAGATCTCTTAACATTCAAAAAAAATTCCCGCCGGAAGCCAATTTAGGCATCCAATTTCCATATATGTCTGGAATTTTCCAGACATATGGTAAGCCCTAGATATAAGATATCAGAGAGATAGTTGTTGGGCTTTCTTTTTCTTTACATTTTTCTTCATTTTTTATTTTATTTTATCTTTATCAAGGTTAGCTATCTGGAATTCATGCTCCACTGTATTATAACAATGCTAAGAGCACCAAAACTGTACCTTCAGCTTGAATCCCTACCTATTAAAATTGTCCTTCACCAATTAGTCAAAATAATGCCTTGTTGACATCTGCTTGTAGGTTCCAGCCCTATTACAAATGCATTTGTCATCCGAAGGATTAGTGGAATTCATTGCCGTTTGAACTCGCTTTTGTTTCCAAGCGCTCTATCAACCCTTTATAAACAAACTATCGTAATGAACTGAGAAGCGAGTATAAAAGGGAGGGTGCAAGAGGCCTCACGCCCCCCCCCTTCATGGCGGGGGAGTAGCATGCAGTGAAGCAGGGAAATAGAAAATGAACTTCTGAGGCAGCCACACGTAAATTTCAGACAGGTTTTTACTCTTGTGATTCTGTTTAATCACCATTCATTTCCAGCATTTTTTTATTTTTTTTAAGGTGGGGGAGTGGAGAATTCTTAATTTGCTTTTTACTAAAAAATCCATCGTCTGTCATAACACAAAGGCTGACTAGTTGCAAATCATTGCAAAAATAATTGAACTTACGGTATATTGCATTTTAGATTTTTATATATATATAAAAAGAGAAAGGAAAGGAACGGGGGGGGCAGGGTAGGATTTATCTCTACACATTCAAAGGATCAAAATTGATACTAATAATTCTGCACTTCCTTCTTCCCTTTTCTCTGATGCTCTGAGCAGTGATTTACACATCTAATGTCTAGTCAGGCACACATCATAAACCCACTCCAAATGATTTTTAAATTGGCCCTCTCTAATGCTGGGGTCGGGTTGACATCTTGTTCCGGATGAAGTAGCATCTTCAGCTGACTTCTCCCTCCCTCCCTCCCTCCTGCTCCTTCCTACCTCCTCCCTTCCCCTCCCCGCGGCAATTAGCGAAGATAATCAAGGGGGAGAATAAGCGATGCAAAAATCAGGAAGACTTAACAGCCACAGAGGCTCAGATCAAATTGAAGAGGAGAGCAGCAGCGGGCTGGAGCTTGTGGCTTACCAGTGGATGAGTAAATAAATATTGAGAGGTGTGCCTTTTTAAAGAAGCTGAACCAAAAATAGCAGTTAAATAACAAGTTAAGTACAGTGGTACCTCTGGTTGTGAACGGGATCCGTTCCGGAGCCCCGTTCGCATCATGAGCAGAACGCAACCCACGTCTGTGCGTGCGTGGGTCACGATTTGCCGCTTCTGCACATGTGCGTGACATCATTTTGAGCGCCTGCGCAAGCGGCGAAACTTGGAAGTAACCCTTTCCAGTACTTCCGGGTCGCCACGGGACGCAACCGGAAAAGACGTAACCTGAACTGAACGAAACAAGAGGTATGACTGTAACGGGAAATGAGGTGCCCATTACCTGGTAGAAAGTGGTCTGCTGGCCAGAGCTGGTCCAAAGCTTTTGGTCTAAAATGCTGGAATTCAACATCAGTTTGCTCTTTTTGACGTATTTTGTACATGGCTTCTCAGGCTACTGAGAGGGCTGACCATGTCCAAGCCCAAACCTGAACCTCTGAATCACACAGGCTCCATTGATTTTACAGTCAGGTGGTGTCCAAGGCAGTGGTGCACTCTGGGCAAGTCTCTGGGACTGTGGACATTGCTTTCTTTCATGAATGCAGTAAGAGGTGCAGTTTTTACTGTTAGGAACAAGTGATCCGTTACTCCCATCAGAGAAGTCTTAATTGTTTAGTTTCAAGCTGCAGTCCACCTGGCTCATTTGCTTGAACCGCATGAAGGTTCTGTTCTCTGTGCACATCTCGATGGGGTGCCCTGTCTTCGCTCTTTCAATCTCCATGTGGGTGGCATGGTGCGGCCTGCATGATGTGGGCTAATCTTTGGCAGGCTGACTAATGTGTCTTGAAGAATCTTGCCTTAGGGCAGGCGGTTGGGCTTAGTGACCCTATGGGTTTTCTTTCCATCCCAAACAAATGAACATGAGCTGTAAAAGTAGGTCTCAGATGATCCCGAAATCTGCCTGGAATAGGAGTGAAGTTTGCAGAATGCCTGTCAAGAGCAGGCTCTTATTTGTGTCTGAATCCGTTTGCATTTGGTAATTATGCCTGTCAATGCACCTTGCTCAGGCTTTGATCCTTGTCAGCTAACATTTACTTAGTATAATCAAAGTCATGCAAATTGCAGTGTATTCAACCCTGTCCTGGAATTGCTGGTATTTTCAGGTAGCGCCTTCCATCTGTGAGCATGTCTGTGCGTGTATGTCTCCCTTCTGCCATTTCTAATTTTCAAGCTTTGAAATACAGAAGGAAGTGCAGTGCTTTGGTTGCAATTTGAGGACTTCAGATCTGAAAAATCAAAGAGTAGGCCAGCCAAGGTTAGAAAAAGGAGAGGCATGGTTTACGTAAAGCATCTATGAGGTTCTTTGTTGGTAAGGATGAAACAAGGAGAAAATTAGGCAAGGTAATGGAACATCTGAAAGCTTTCCACCAGAGGGCACTTATTCCTGAAATAAACAGCACTGGTCCAGCCGTTCCAATCCTCAGCATCCAGATGTGAGCAGGATGGTAGCATGGCAGGCCAACTGGGAATGCTGTGCTCAGTCTGCACAGCTGGCACCTGCAATTGCGGCAAAGGCAGAAAAGGTGCTTTGCCTTTCCTCAGGATGCATCCTCCACAGCGGGCAGCATCTGACACAAATGAGCCAGAAGCTAGGAAGCCAATCGCAGGATACAGCCTGGCAATGCAATCCTATCCATGTCTACTCAGTGGCAGTCCCATGAGTTCAGGGTGCAAAATCACAGCCTAAAGCATCCAGGAAAAGAGAATTAGTCGGTAGTGGGTGGTGTCCATTGGGACCCATAGGGCAAAAGGCAGAGACCCCAACAGTAGCTGGAGCCAACTAATTCTAGTTTTGCCCAGGCAAATAGAGCTTCTGTGTATATCAGCCACATGCAAAATATCCATGGCTGCTCCTTCCCTCAGCCGCACGCCCAGTCTCCAATTTCAGACATCATCATATGTCAATACATCGCAATGTTTAGCTGCTGATCATAGAATCATAGAATCATAGAGTTGGAAGAGACCACAAGGCCATCGAGTCCAACCCCCTGCCAAGCAGGAAACACCATCAGAGCACTCCTGACATATGGTTGTCAAGCCTCTGCTTAAAGACCTCCAAAGAAGGAGACTCCACCACACTCCTTGGCAGCAAATTCCACTGTTGAACAGCTCTTACTGTCAGGAAGTTCTTCCTAATGTTTAGGTGGAATCTTCTTTCTTGTAATTTGGAGCCATTGCTGATATATGTTGAAAACCAGATATCGCCCAGCCCTAGTAGAAACAAACCCACTGTACAAAAGTATTATTCATTGTTCCACCCATTTTTGCCTTTGCCTCCACCTACCACAAGAATGTGGCCCCCAAAAGGTTGCTCAGGCTGAGCAAGGTTGCCCATCCCTGGTGGAATCAAATGGGGCTTTCTCCCCTGTAAATGTATATAGGGTACAGCTTTAATGTGCAAATTCCAGATTGTATTTATGGAGAGAGAGGGAAGTAAGACACTGCTACAGCTGCCCTCTGCTCCCACTTGGCCCATCACTGTTCACCTTAGAAGAGAAATATAAAAGCTCTTGATCTGTTGTTATCACCGATGACGCTTCCTTTCTATTCTTTCCTTCTTCCATTCCAGTGAACAGCATTAAGCACATAGTAAGGAAGTACCGTGGGCATCTTCGAACGAAGATTGAATCTGGGGAAGGAACCATTCCAGCCCGATATCCCAGTGCGGTGCAAATGTGGGATGGTGTGTTATTGGGGGAGCAGCTGGTCACCATGTCTTGCACAGACAAAATTGCCAGGTAACTTTATAGTGAAATTGCTAAGCGGTCGGGCAGCAAGCAAGCATGGAAATGTCATTAAAATTATAAACGGTGATTGTTTTCTGGTGGAAAATTTAATTAACTCTTAAGGAAATGGTAGCCACCATAATCACCTATCATGAACATTGCCACAGCCATGCACTTCGATATCAAAATATGTTCCACGTGCATCAGCTCTCTCACTTATATACAGGAGCCACTGGATCAGAGCTATAAGGATTTTGATAGATTTGATCTTTGGTAACTCAGGCTTCCCCTGGGGTGGTCGCCATCTGTTCCTCAGATGTTTCAGAACAGTGGTTTTCAGACTGTCTAGCTTGAAGGACTTTGACTTGCTTGATGAGGACCCTATTGTGCATGGTAGAGGATTCTGGGGTATGCAGTGTCGGTTCACGAAGAGCACTGGATGGGCAATTGTGATGTGGAACACACTGTGCAAAATGCCTAAGGCCAACGTTTAATGACAGACTTGAATCCTTCCTGAATTAAAACAGAGGAACTGCAAACCAAAGGATAAAATGTGAAACCATGCACAGGCCTTAAGATTTTGTACATATGAGGATGGTAATGCTTTTTGGAGGAGGTTTGTTTGTTTGTTTGTTTGTGATGGTTTGATGCTACAGCACAAAAATGCTACTTTTTGCTCTCACTTTTCATAGCTGATCTGTTTGAATATTGTACAGTCACAATTGTTTTTTACATGATTGATCCAATCATAGGAATGAGGAAAAAGTCCAATGGCGATATATTGAAATAATCTGACACACAGACTATGAAAATATTGCAAAATAATATTGTTGGGTTAAATCTTCCCCTGTTGTAATACATTTTCTCAAAGAGGGAAGGGAAAAGTCTCCAACACAATTTCCCTGTTTCTTCCAAGAATGACCAGAGTTTCAAAATCAAATTTCAGGCAGAAGAGAATGACTAAGTAAATTAAGGGTTCCAAACCATATTGTCACTGCCTCTGTTTTTCTGAATGTCAATAGACAGTAAATTAAATATAAACTCAGAAACCAATATTATATTTAATATTGACAGGAAATTCAATTGCAATACAGAGTGTCCAGAACTTCATTTTCTCCAAAGAAACCTGCCTTCATCCACTACAAAATCAGTCTACAGTATTTAAAGATTTCTTACATTCATCCACAGCTGTAAAATATGCTTGTGTTTCCAGGATCAAAGGCAAAACCTTTGTTTTGATGTTCAAAAGTATTCCAGTTGTGAATGTTATGACTTATAATGATATGAATATGAACTTGGGTTTTATGTTCTGTGTTTCCATGTTCTGTGTTTCCAGGATCAAAGGCAAAACCTTTGTTTTGATGTTCAAAAGTATTCCAGTTGTGAATGTTATGACTTATAATGATATGAATATGAACTTGGGTTTTAGACAGCTCTTAACAAGTTAATGTGAGAAGAAGAGAGGCAACAGAGGTAAAGTTCCCCTTAGTGATCACTCACCCCCCCCCACCAGGGCTCTTTCTAGGAATGGCTAGATCAGTCTGTTTGTGGCCCATGTCCATTTCACATGTGTTCATTCATAAATCCATTCTATCCCATTTCCAAATGAATCAAAAATTATTTTTAACCCACACAAAACTTGATATTTAAATACATATGTAAACTCTTGTTCAAGTACCCCCAAAATCTTAATGTTTAAATTCTAAACATATTTTATCCTTAAAATATATGCTTTTAAAGCATTTCAATACTTTCTGAAAGGAGAACAGTGTTGTAAAATGAAGAAAAGTGCATATTCCAAAGGATAGTTGTTTCAATTTGTGCATTACTCAAGGAGATACAGATCAGGTCAACTTGCACTGGAATTCACAGAAACCAAATCCCTTAAGCATCCCTGGTTCTCTCTGAGATCCTTTCCTTGGGGACTTCTTTCTGATTCTGAGTTCAGTCTGGGGGTGAGGTTCAGACTCTTCCAGGTTTCTTGGCTGTCAAGACTTCCTACTTCATCTTCCACCTGTCTTCCCTCTAAATTCCATGCATTACACATGCCACAAGGACGCTGTCAGAAATGTCATAATTCCTGCCATCCCCTCCCAGCCATGATGTCTAGTGACATCACCTTGTGAGAGTCCTTGCTCCTACCCTGTGCCATTGGACGTGCCTGGTGGGAGCAGGAGAAACTCACAACTCAGTAACGTCACACCCTATATGCTAGATGTTGCAGTAGGGTGAGGAAGAACTCACTGTGGGAGTGGTATTTTGGGTGGCATCCCTGCACTGAGTGGAATGTATAAGCCACCTTTCAAAGGAAAGAAACTGCTCGTGTTGCTGTCCAGTCCGGTGAGACTGAACTCACAGAGGGGCTTTGAAGGAAGCAGACCCGGCAATGGTCTGGAGTGGATAGCAAGAACAGGTAGCAAAACAGGCAGGGACTGTGTATCCAATCTTACCTTTGTACAGTAGACTACATTCATTCATACACACATACAAAATCTGATATTTCCACACACACCCGTACGTATCTTTCCAGCCAGGCAAGCAAGAGGCACCATCACAGTTCAAGAACACATTCCAGCCAGGCAAAGGCATTCAAGGAAGGCATGGAGCAAGGCTTGCGAGAGTTGTGTCCTGGAGAGGTAGGAGAGTCCTGGGAGTCCTGAGGGCCAGACAGAGAGAGTGCAGGAAGAGGAGGAGACTTAGGAAGCTGTGGGAAGGATCTTCAGTCCTCTCAACTACCTCCTACCGGGAAAAGTTGGTGCTCATTAGGCCTAGGAGGGGAGGAGCCTTAGAAAGGGTAGAAGGTGGGACCTTTAGTTCTGGCAACTGCTCTACAGGGATAAGACCTACTGGGAAGTGTTGCTGAGTTGTATATCATTTCCTTGAATAAAGAGTCAACTTCACTGACAACTGACTGTTTCTTCATGCTAACCTGCATCTGACTCCACCCTTGACATTAACTCTCTTTATTCAAAGAAACAAACTAGCTCAGGAAACCACCAAGGGTGAGGGGAGCTGGTCACAGCAGGAGGGGGAGACCCACTGGCTTATTAATCAGTCTACTTCATCACTGCCTCTTGGACCCCTCCTCTCCAACTTCCTGTTCTGCCTCTGGTCCTGGACTGCTTTCTGCCACAGATGCTTCCTGCTCACAAAACCCTGTTGCCTCTTCAAATTCTGACACCTTCTCCCCCCAGTCTGCTCCCTCTTCTCCCTCTGACCACTCATCATCGCTCCACTACCAGTCCCCTGGCTCTGAGCTTTCTTTCCTTGGGGGTTCCCTAGCTGATACCTCCCACCATTTCTCTGCATCCCACCAGTCCATAACATCACCATAAAAGAAACATATATTTTGGAAGGTAGGCATCCTTATATCTCCCCATTTAGACTAGTCCCCTAAATGTTTCTGGTAAACTGGTGTATTAAAGCCTGGTGCCTCCTTTCCAAAGCCTGGGAAGCTTCTGTCTTGCTTAGGGAGGGAGGTGTGATCTCACACATATGTCACCCTCACAAGCTAGTGCCTCTGGCCCTAAATGTTCCCCTGCGAAAAATTTCGCTGCACACCACTGATCTCATGTGTTCATATATTGGCTGATTTGATTTTCATGGGGTCCAAATGCTCAAACGAATTCATATATGCCTAAATGAGATTGTTGAGTAAGCAGTCCTTTGATTGAATTGTCCTTCGGGGGTTTTAGCGATTTGGAGAAAAATTCCACATCGAGAACATTGGCCCCAGTTCCTTGAAAACAGCCTACTTTGCATGACTTACAAAGAGAAGGAGAACCAGAGTAGCAGTTTTCTGATATACTGGAAAGAATTACTGGAGCTGAGCAAATAATGCACAATTAATAATTTATCCCAACAGCTGTTATCATACTTTCTTCCTCACAAGGTATTTGTAAGCAACATCAAAAAAGCATTTCCCTCCATTCAGTTATCATTCACAGCATTCAGCAGTTTTTGTGCATGTTAATCCCAAGTAAATTATTCGTTAAAATTCAGTGCTACCCTCTGCACTCCGATTCCGTTTTAAGAACATGAGAAGTGCCTAATACCATATTTCTGGAAGATATCAGCCACAGACTTAGCGGGCAGTGCCATTGGGCAACTAGGAGCCATGATTTAAAATTCCCCACAATTATCCTGATATGATTTAAAATGGCAACTCCACAGACTCAACTTCCCAGTGTGGGGTTCAGCAGCGTCAGTGGGCCCTGTCAATGTGCTGACAAATGGTCTGAGAATACATTATATATGGGTAACAAGAAGCTAAAGTGGATTGCATTTCTGTTTGGGGACAATTTGAGAAGCAGACAGAACAAAAAGCAACAGGGAGTTGCCCAGAGGAGGATCTAAAATTTCTAAAACTTCCTGGGTGTAGTGTATGTGTTTTTTAAAAGATGTCTCCTCTGTCAACTCATTGGTACATAGGTCAATGACTTTCTGGGGGCTAGGGACAGATTTACAAACCAGAAACAGTGTTATGGGTATCACACCCCACTACAGCCAAACACACACTGTTGGCTAGAACAGAATTCTTGTTTCAAGCCTAATTTCAGGAGATGGGTGGGTGGAGAGGGGGACCCTGCGGGCATCAGAGAAAGCTTCCATGGGCATATACCCCCGATGGGTGCAGTATAAATAATAAAGTTGTTATTGTGTGCTCATAAGTGCTATGTTGGCACCCCCTGGATCAGTATATGAGCACCATCTTTAAGACTTTCCAGGCCAATCTGCTGGGAGTCTCCCTTCCTTTTCCACTGGGATCCTGAAAAGCTTAATGTCACCTATGAAAAGGCTTAAGTGCTAAAGCACAATTGCTTTACACAATGATATCAGCAAAATGAGTTGCATGCAAGAGAAATGTTCCAAGATAACTATAAAAAAATCAAAGTTTTTGCATGTCTTTTAGTGACAGACAATCAAGATCGCATATGTTGGCTTGGAAGGTTTGACCCTGGAATCTGCAGCTTATTAATGAAAGTGGAAATCAATTAACACAACTAGCTCCCCCAACTAGAGACAATCTGCACACATGATACAAGTCTATTTGCAATCTTCTCTCTTCTTATTTAACCCCTTTCTGCATCAATCAGAATTTGGCCTTGGTCTTTCACTGTCAGATACAAAAAGACGAACCACCCACTGCTAAAATACAGATCAAACCCTAATGTAGTAGTTCCAGTTTCCAAACCAATAATAGCTGAATTGTCATGTAACTAGAAAAACCACAGGTGTTCTGCAGACTGGAGACTACCATGAATAACAATCCTTATTGCGTGAAAATACAGGAGGAAGCTTTGATAATTGGCTGCATGATCCTCCAGCATAGTAAACAGGAAAGCCTTGTGATGGTGCACGTCAGACTCAGGAAGAGCAGAGCCAGCACAGCATAAGCGACATTACGTACTGTAGGGGTGAAGCAAAGGGGTAAAGGTTGACCAGGAAAACTCTGGATGCCCCTACTATTTGCTGGAGGTAACCATGCTTGGTGTTCCAGGACCTGGGACAGCAACTGATGGTCCATTTCAAGCAGTTGGATCCACCCAGGTCTATTGCCATAAGTAAACGTGATGGGGCTTTCAGGAGCTGGCTGTTCAGGACCCTGGACAGCAACTCCTATTCTTAAATGCAATGTTAGGCAGCAGCAGAGGATTACTGTACTGTTCCGTGTGTAAGACATGGAGTTTTTTTTTACCCAAAAATAATGTTACAAAAGGGGGGTAGTCTTATACACGAGGGCAATCTCCCCCATTTTCTTAATTTTGAGTCCCCCAAAATAGGGGACGTCTTATACACGGGGGCGTGTTATACATGGAAAAATACGGTATTTTAAAAGGTGGGGGGAAGTGTCATCTACTGAATGGAAGACTAGCTCTTCTCTGATACCTTCCATGTCATTACTGGCATTTCAATTATAGACAGATGGGGACCACATATGTTTGTAGGAATTAGATGTACCGAAAGCAGAATGACCACCCCAACTTCTGTAATAAATATAGAAGTAATGGCAGTGGACAAAACACCCCTAGTACCAGTGTTATACTCCCCATATCAAAAACAAGGAGCTATAACAGCCCAGTCCACAGTGTAATTTAAGCCAGTTCAGATCACCTGGATTCTGTGGAGATAATTTGGTTTAAATCCATGCATTTGCTCCTCTATTATGCAGGTAAACCAGCGGGTTTCTTTTCCAGTATGACAAAAGTTATTTAAAATATGTTATCTAAGTAGGGAACGTGTCCTTGAAAGGGGCATTTTAAAAGTCTTGCACAATTAGGGGGGGGGGGAGTCAAACAATCCATCATATGTCTTACCTAGACAAGTCAGTTTGATATATTGAGAAGCTGGAATGTAACAGCACATTTACTCTGCATAATAATGTTAATTTTGAAAACGTTGCCCATGGAGAAAGCAGTAAAATCACAGCAGCATTCTTGCACCTAACAGAAGCAAACCTCCTCCAGAACTCAGTTTCGCCATAGATACTTTTGTTCCTGAAGAGGCATAAATTGTTCCTATGACTAAAGCTTATTTACTTTCCTTTACCCAGTTAGGCCTAGTTCACTTGAAGAGAAGAACACATGATAAAAGTGGTTTTACTCCTGGTTTTTGGTCCGAGATATCCAGAAGCTCCTCTCTGGGCTTTGAAATGAGTTCACTAACTGGGTCTGCAATATTGAATCGGTATAATCGGAAGATTCTGCAAGTAAAACTTTAGTTCAGGAGCTCCCAAACTGTGCTCTGCAAACTTCAGTTAGGTGGCCCATGGTGTGTCTGTGGATTTGTGGTTGAAGACAGGAAATAGCACATCCATCACACTGAATATTCATATTGATTTTTAATTTATTTCCATTGCTTCTTTTGTTTCTTCTATTCTATGGAATTCAAGTTGCAGTACAATAAAACACCATATATAAGAAACAAAAGAAGCCATAATATACAATTAAAAATCATGCAGCTTCTAGCACAGACCATTACAATTGCTACAAGAGGCAGGAAAACACCATATTTTTCGCTCTATAAGACGCACCCAACCATAAGACGCGCATAGTTTTTAGGGGAGGAAAACAAGAAATAAGAAAGCAACGCAAAGCCTCCTGAGCGAAGAGGGAGCGGGGCTATCCCTGAAGCCAGGAGAGCAACAAGGATCGGTGTGCACCGATCCCTCTTGCTCTCCTGGCTTCAGGGAGAGCAGTGCAGCCTGCAATCGCTCCATAAGATGCACACACATTTCCCCTTACTTTTTAGGAGGGGAAAGGTGCGTCTTAGAGAGCGAAAAATACAGTAATTAAGCAGTTCATCAACACCCTCAGCAATTTTCAAGTGGTCCATGGTGGGGGAAAGTTTGGGACCGACGGCTTTCATTGATTAATCAATTGGAGGGGGTAATTTAAAGGGTATGAGTGAATGTTAATCAATCAATTCAAATTTAGCCAAAGAGCTGCTCAATTAAATACAGAAAGGCAGAAAGAGTTGCCAGAACTCACCATGAACTCTTCCCTTTTTCTCTTATCATGGCAATGGTGCCTAGCTGAGAGCTGCTGGAACTGAGTTCCAGCTGCAAAAAGCCCTGCTGAAAGGTGATATATAAATAGAGTAAATAGCTAAGGCTGTGACCCTAACCTCACGTGCCCATGACCCTAATCCTAACCACCACTGAATTCAATAAGACTGACTTCTGAGTCGACTTGGTTGGAATTGTGCTGTAACTGTATTTTTATTGCATGATAAAGCGAGAAGATATGTGCATTCACAACTTAGTAACTTCTTACTTGTACCTCCTTCTCTAACAACCAATTGTAATTATTCCTCCTCTGTGCCTAGTGATGCCATGACATGATAAGCTTCTGTGGGGTAAATGTCTGAGCAAGTGCAGCCACACATTGTCTTGGAGAAACAGGAATTGCAAAATGAAGTAGCTTTTTTCTCGGGGAGCAGGGCAGAAGTGCTTAGAGCTCTTAAACTGCTCAGTGGATCTTCATGTTTAGAAACAGCAAATGCGTCTGAATACTAGCTGTTGAAGAAGACATCATTCTGGGACTAGATAGATCCAATTCAACGGAGCTTTTCCCTACAGCCAATAAGTAGCCATACTTAAACATTGGATATTTTTCCCCCTGTGCAGATACTATGCTTCTTCATTTCCAGCAAATTAAATGAGGCAGGTGTTTTTTAATCTGAACATTAAAAATGTTACTGAGTTCATGCACATATTTCTACTCCGAATAAATCATTGTTTTCTGATGATTTTAGTCTATTACTTATCAAATCCCAAACTTCAGAGAATTCGACACTGTTTTCCATGCTTCCATTCTTGGAAGGGTTTTTTCCAGCTAAGCTCTGCCTTTAACAGCACAATCCTTTGTGTGTCCACTCAGAAGCAACTCCCATTGATTTCCCAAGTAAATGTGTACACTATACAGCATGTAGCCTAAATGAGACAGACAGGTAGACATCTGTAGAAATGACCACACACATCTATGCATATCTTTTCTTCAGCAGCAGTGGCACCACAAAGTTATGCAAATCTGATAAGAGCAAAGCAAATGTTTCATAAAACCAATGACTGTTTAAATGGTGGGACTAAATTGTTTGTATATAAATATTACCTTTTATCTTCCATTTGAGTTTTATGTAGGATGAACACATTACTTTAATGACCTGCGTTTAGAGAGGAAGAGAGAGGGGCAGTCTCACTCCAAAATCCTCAGCAGCCAGATGGCTGCCTTGTCTTCCATGAGATTAAAAGATGTTTCTCATTGGCAGACCCTGCTTCTGAAGCAAATTAATACAGCCAACTAAACTGCCTGTGGTTTGCTCTTTTTCGCGTGTGGAATAAAATTTCAAAAGAACTTCTGAAAGCAATTTTTGTCACAGGTTCTGTGAGCAGATTGCTCTCCAGGTACAGCATGCTGGTTTTAAACATTCAGTAATTAATGGAAAGTATTTCGTGTTAATTGACTGCTTCAGGAAAGGGAAGTATAATGGCTCCTTATTAATCATGGAAAGAGACATACAGCACAGAGGCACCGCAATTATTGCACTAACGGTTGAGAAATGTTAATTAATGAAAAGAACAATGATGTAAGAAATTAGCTACATAATGCTTCCTGCTGGTACAGATTTGCACTTTAAATGTGTTTTTTTTTTTTTTTAAGCACAGCAACCACTGGATGTTGCCTTAAATAGCAAAATCTCTCTAACCCTTTCTGTAGTGCTCTAAAATGTCAAGCATATTTCAGCTCATGAGCAACTAAGTTTGGAAAAAGAACAACCCCGCAATTTTTGTGATAAAGCATTTCAGGAGTGCTGCTCAAGAATGGAGCAAGGCTGTTTGTAAATGCATAGACTGATTTCGTTCAGAGAAAAGCAATTAACATATGTTATTGTTGCTCTTATTTTGGTTATTTATACCCCACAAGAGCTTGTCAAAATAAAAAGTCTTCACCTTGCTTCCTAAAGACCAGCAGAGAGCCCCATGGGCTTAATAGAGGACAAAATTGCACAAACAGAGCCACTACTGAAAAAGCTCCTGCTCTTAGTGGGTTAATTGTATTTATTTATCACATTCATCCCACCTTTCCTCCAAGGAGCTCAAGGTACTGCAATGCTTCTCCTCACAACAAACTTGTGAGGTAGACTAGGCTGAGAGACAGTGACTGGCCCAGGGGCAGCCAGGGGGCTTCAATACTGAGTGCATGTAACTCTAATCTCAGACATAGAAGGCTCCCAAAACATAACCTTACCTGGAAATGTTCGTGCACAGGAACGCTCAAAATAGAGTTCTCTAAGGTACCATTGACCCAAGATGCTTAGGGCCTTAATAGTCAACATTAATGCCTAGAAACCAAGGGCCAGATTAAGAACGGAGACAGCAGATCTGTGTGTTTTAAGATGGATCTGTCCCAACCAAGTGTGAAGGGAGAGGGGTGAGTGTCCCTTTCAATAGCAAAAGGGTGAAGAATCAGAATTCTTGAAACTGCCTGCAGCTTACATTGCTTTCGATTACCACCATCACCACCCTGGTGCTTCTCAATCCATGTAGGCAAACAAGGACCCCTATTCTCCCCTGTGTAAGACTGTGTGTACACATCACAGTTTATTCTGTCTCCAGCCCACTTCCACCAGGTGTTCGACAATGAGTACACAGAGTAGCACCCTGGCAGAGACACATGGCCGACAGGCATGTTCTCCCCCTCCTGGTCTTTCGTTCGGGAGCTTCATTAGCTTTCTTCAGCCCGAACATCACAGTGACCGATGCCAACAGACATCAGCACACTTAGGGATCTGCAGAGTTTGTGTACCTTGCGTGACAGACCTCAGTAAATCAGCATTTTGACTAATCTACTTTATTTACATATAAACACACACAGAGCACTGCAACATGGCTCCCTCTCTAGCATCAGACAGCATAAAGAAAAAACAAAGGACAAGAGTCCCACTTCACGGAACACAGTAACACAAACATCCTGTCTCCGTCACTACCCATTTTGTGGAGTCAAAATATACACCGTCATGTAATAGACAAAAATCCCATGACTGCAATCATGGAGCACAAATTCTAATACACAGGATGTTAGCCACAATCCATGCGTATCCCACCATTTCTTGAGAAATGCTTCTGCTTCGTATGTTTTCCCTCAGTCCAGCTTCCATCCAGTATGAAACATCTGCTGTGATTAAGCTGAGATGCATATCTTTCAGTCTTCTTGCGTGTGCACGGAGGGCATCTTCGCTGAATAGGAGTCCAGGGGGTGGGGCTACAATTTTCAGCCCAAGAGCCTCATCTCTCATGGGCAACCTTTCTTGGGGCCACATGCCAGCAGTAGGCTAAATTCCAGCCATGGAAAAACCACATACTTCTACATGCACCCACAAACATCTCTTTTTGTCCTCCCTCCAGGAAAGCAAGTGAGATAATCACAGTTCAAATGTGGTTTCAGCCAGGTTAAAGAATACTGGGAGGGTGTGGAGCAGTACTGGTGAGGTTTGTGGCCTGGGGACAGCGGTGTATGGCTTTTGGAGAGTCCCCAAAGGTAAACTAGAGAGGCCTGTTTGTTCCGTATACCTCCGCTGCCAGAGGCAGTCTGCTTCTTCAAAACAGTTGCTGGAAACTGCAGGAGGAGAGTGCTGTTGCCTTCAGCTCCTGCTCATGGGCTTCCCATAGGCATCTGGTTGGCCAATGCCACTTGGCTGGTCCAGCAGACTCTCCTTATGTTCTTATGGACAGGTAAGGTTCTCATTCCTGAGCTAGGGAATTCTGAATTTCTGGCCTGCATCAAGGTCCATCATCTGTCACAAAAATTACAGTTGGAATCAGCTGGAGACGCCCAATATTTCTCCCCAGGATAAAAAGGCAAATGAAAAAGGGTGCTCTCTTGTATCTTATTTTGTCACCTGCCAAACCTCTTTCTCACTGCCGAATTCCTCTTGCAGGTGGAACGTCCTCGGCTTACAAGGTGCTCTCCTCAGCTACTTCATTGAGCCTGTGTACCTGCATAGCATTATTGTGGGGAGCCTCTCTCACACCGGACACCTTTCACGGGTAATGAGCCATAGACTAGAAGATGTCGGTCAACTGCCAGCCTCATACCGGCGCAATCAGCTGCTCCTGAGTGGTAAGGACACCCTTGCTTGGAAGCATGAACCGCCTGCTTCCCCATTGCTGGTGCTGTTGGGCTCCTACACGGAACATAACCAAGTGTCCATTCACAGCTTGGGATACTTGCTTCCTCCTCACTTTCCTTCGATGCTACTGATGATTAGACATTTTACCACACTAAGAGCGCAGCCCAAAAGTAGGTCCTACTGCTGAGGTCCCCAACTTAGAGGCTGTGGACCCCCCACAGCACCCTCAGTGCCTGCCAAGGTCCCCTGCCCCTCCCAATTTTTTGATGTTTGGTGGGGAGGGGTCACATTTTGAGGGGAGCCCTGTTTATTTGTCCTCCGTTGGGGGGAGTTGTCTGTTTGGAGGGTGATGGTCATCACCTGGATGTATGTTTGTTTTCTGTGAAATGGGTATTTTGTGGTGTTAACCCTGGTTTCTTAGCTTTCCAAATGTGCCCCCATATCCAAAAGGGTTGGGGAACCCAGTTCTACCGTGTTGAATGGGTCTTACTCCCAGGAAAGTGTATATAGGATTGTAATACTAACTGAAATAGATTCTTCTTACCTCTCTGCCTCCATTCCTGTTGGAAGTGGCTGTCCTCCACCACAAATAATTCCTGTCCCAATAATTTTTACTGTTATATATTTATAAGCCAGGGCAGAAGCTATAGCACTCACTTTTCTTAAACTGATCACCATGATCAAGGGCATCGCTCCATACCCCTTGGTAATACTAGCAGGATTTCTGCTGGATCCAGTTGTCAAGGAGCAGAGGATCATATTTGGTTGTACCACAATGTAGCAAAGCACATTATATAAAGAAAACTTCCACAAGTCCAAAGTCAGATGGTGATGGCTTATTCTGTGACCGAATCCTACTAAACTTCTTAAAAATGGCTTGCACCATTGAGCATGATTAAACCCATCTCTGGCTGACCTGAAAGGCCATATAGTTGGAAGCAATCATTATCCAGTACAGCAATCTTTCCATTATACTTGGCCCTTTAGTATGTATATCACCACTCATCCAGATACTTTAAAGCCACAGCATAAGTGTTAAAACCAAACTAGAGCCTTGAGTCATAAAATTTACTTAAGAACAGATTTAAACCTATTCCCCATTCAGTGGTGTGCTAAAGCACATCAGCTGAACGAACTAAGCTAAGTACCAGGGAAGAGAATTGCTGAAACTGGGAATCCATTTGCAAAAAAGACAGGGTTCGAAGCAAACGAAGAATCTTCATGCAAATGCCCAACAGGTAAGGGTAGATTTATGGATGTTTCACTTGGGAGGCTAGATTATACCCCAAACTGGGCTGCCACTGAAAACTGCAACCCTGTGTTGAGTTTCCTGTTTTCACATGGCATAACACCAGCATATTAGGTGTTCCCTCCCTCTACACACCACTGGTTGCCTCTGCCAAGGCTGGGAAACACACTGCCAAGGCTGGGAAACACACAACATCATGATGTCCTGGCAGCAGACCTAAACAGGTCAGAGGAGTTGAACAAATAGTTTTATTAAAGAACTGTGTTCCAGAAGTCTTCTCCTCTTTAGCCAACTTCTCCCTCTGTTTCTAGCCTTGTCTACAGGCTAGAAAATATTTTGGACCATCTGTAAGACTTCCTGCTGATCGGAAGACCTCCAACTACTCCTACTCCTCCTGCTCCTCCTACTACTACTATAATTTCCACTGTTATTTTAATTGTGAGGTGATTCGCTGTATTTAGCTTTCATAACAGACCTCTGAGGCAGTCTTTTTATGGTTCCCATTTAAGAAATGAGGAACTGAGGCCTAGAGACAGTGATTGCCCAAGGCCAAAATGTATCCTCATGTCAGATTTGATATAATGAGACCATTGTACAGGTCCCAGATTCAAAGCCAATGCTTCCCTGTTGGAGTAGGATTAGAGGAAGTTACAGTACTATAGCACAGGGTTGGTGCTTTACTACAGCACTAATGCATACCGTCCAACTATTTCAGATAAAAAAATGGGACGTGCATCTTTCAGGACACACTCTCGGGCGTGTGAGCCGCATTGCAATCTTGTCCCCCCAAAGTGCTTTTGGGGGGGTAAGATCATGGCACAAGAGATCGCAGGACCAAAAATGGCCACCACAATCTCACACAAAAAAACAGGTTTTCCCATTTTTCCCTGGGACACATGGCGGGTATGCTAATGTTTCCAAATTCCTTGCATCTCCTTCCACAAGTTTTCTTAGAGAAAAGACAGGGGATTAGATTCTCGCAGTCTCCATTCCTAAATCAGCAAATATTGATGCTTGGATTTTAGCTTCCACAAGTTTCTGTTACTCTTTGTTTTCCATCAGAAGTGATTCTCTATATTGACAGTAGTTATCTGGGGACATTGTGCAATTTGCTTTTGTATTCTGCGTTCATTGTCAATGCATGTATGCAAAGCTGTTAATTTGACTGAATGCTTTGCTTTCCTCTGGTCATTAGGGCTGCTGCGTCTATGTTTGTTCTTCTACCTGTGGCTTAATTCCAGGCAGGCCTTATCTTAGCAAGTGCTGTCATATTCTGGCATTCCATCTGCTAAGCTTTTGGGTGATAGCTTGACAGAGACTGGCGCATTAGTGTCAAGTCATACATTCAGATCTGCTTGCAATAGACTCAACACGGAAATATTTAAATAGCACGACAGTGTCAGCACACACATTTATATTACTATATCTCTGGTAGTTTTTGTCTTTAAAAGAAAAAGCGGGGAGGAGATACAAACTGATCGGTTATTCTGGTGAAAGAATCGAAATTGCTATTAGAGTGACATAAATGTGATTAAAAGCCCTGTGTGAGATGATAACTCAATTATGTTTCCATCCAAACTCATCTGTATATACTAGTTTAGGGTACTGCCACTTAGCCAGGCAAATGGATGTTACTTATGACAGCAAGCCAAGAAATGCGAAGGATCTTAAACAGCTGTCAATGAATTTTACTTGGGCATTTCCAATTGACTCTGGGGGGGGGGTTAAGCCCATGAAGGGAATTACTGCAGGGTAATTTACTGAGATGAACTGGCCTAACATAATCATTGACACTTATATAACCTGTATCAGCTTTCCCTAACCTGGTACACTCTAAATATTTAGGACTGCAACTCTCATCAGTTTCCCAGGTATAATCCAAAATATTCAGAGGGCACCAGTTAAGGGAGGCTGTTCTATATTGTATTATACTTGTGACAGTGAGGTTTCTGGTACTGTTTTCTGAACTGGCACGTTGGCGCATAAAAATAAATTATTAAAGAAACAAGTGATTCCCCTCCCCCTTTTGATCCTTAAAAAAAACCCAGTTTCGCATTAAAAAAATAATCACCTGGTTTGAAATGAATTTAATAGAAACACATCCATTAAAACCATTAAAACCTACGCTTTGGTTTCTGAAAAAACTGAATCATGGTCATCATCTGTCAAACACACTGAGCTTTTCTGTGTAAAACAAACACACGCACACACATGCACACAGGAAGGTGGTGGGAGATGTGATTTCAGATGCTGTGTGTTATAAATGAGCCAGGGACCAGCGTAGGAGATGCCATATTGCATCTCACCAGGATTATCTACAGAGCCCATATGTGCGATCTTATACTCCCTATTATATGCCCTCCAAGTCGCTGAGCTCTGCACCGTGTTCAGCTGTCAAATGATGAACATTAATGACTTTACCAACTCAGCAGCATGGACATTTACTTCCCATTTCACGGAGGAACGCTATTTTCATGCACAGGAAACACCAGCACCTTCCTTCTCATAATAATAATAAGAAGAAAAGTCTCTGGATTCCTGCAGCACAATCAGACGCTTGCTTTTCTGCAATATGCACCCCACTTCATTCAGGATTGCAGGAGTCTCGGGACTAAACTAAATATTATGTGGGAAAGCTATGTCATCAAATCTCCTGATTATGTTTTTTTAATAAAAAAAATAATTGCCTAAAGGTGCCTGCAGGTGGGCTGGGTGGAATTGGATCAGGGCCATGATTCTGGGAAATGGTAGGTTTACCTTTCGCATCAACACATCCCTCATACCAGAGTTTCTAGGGGGTTTTGAATGTTTTATTTAGTTTTTCAATTTCATTGTTCTGTATGGGACAATGACAATAAAGATATCGTATATAAAGATATCGTAAATCGTATCGTATACACACTATTTCCTTGATGGAAATCAAGTAAGAAGGCAGTGCTCTGTTTGCTGTACAGGGAACAGCCCTCTGTTTGAAGATGGCCTCTATCTGAAGGGCTGTTTAAAAAGGAGGAGCCCAAAGAAGGGAGAACAGCAGGGGTCCTGAAGTTCCCCATCAATAACATCTGGGCCACAGGGATTCATTCACAAGCGACCTGGCCATGGTCTTCCCTACTATGCTGAGACGTACCGCATCCCTATTTAAATTATAGTAATCATATGTAAACATGCATATGTAGATTTACATCAGCATACGCCAGTTTTATATAGATCAGTGTCCAATCTTTTTTGGGCTTAAGTCAACCTTCCCTCTCCCCCCTCTAAAAGTGGCTAAGAGCAGAAAAAGCAAGTGCAATACAGATGCCTCCTTCCCCACACTCCTGCCCCACAACTTAGTGGCTAACTTTAAAGGAAAGCATACAAGTGATGCTAAGGAAAGGGAATTGGGGGGGGGGAGAACCTCCCCAGTGCCACGGCACCGATCCAGTTCTACATTTGACAGAGGTGGTACTGATGCTAAAAAAAGCCACCAGAACTTTCCTCTAAGGCAGGCATGGCCAAACTTGGCCCTCCAGCTGTTTTGGGACTACAGTTCCCATCATCCCTGGTTCTGTTGGCTAGGGATGATGGAAGTTCTAGTCCCAAAAAGCTGGAGGGCCATGCCTGCTCTAAGGCCAGCTAATGAGTTTGTAGCTATCGTTACAGATTGTCAGCTGAGCTGCCAAGCCGCTATCTCACCTGATCTGAGTAACCTTATTTGTGCCCCGCAATATTACCTAGTCCTAATTAGCCTGTTTTGTAGCTGCAATCTTCCAGCACTGACAAGAGCATGCTCTTTGAGCCTCCCCCTGCCGTGCAGTAGACATAGTCCTCCTGCATCATGGGATGCGATTCTCTCTCATGTACCTGTAGTACTAATGAAGTTAACAAAATTAGATGGCGGGGATGAAGGAAGATGTGCAATTGTTTTTGTTTAGGAAGATCTATTCTCTTCCACTGTTCACTATGTTCAGGAATATCTCAGATTTTAACTTTGTTTTTATTCTGTTTTTACCCTTGGAAAAGTTTTGATTTTCAGTAGTTCTCCCACCCCCCCGCCCCTTCTAAATCTAATGGCTTCTCAAAATCGCCCAGCAAAGTACACACACACACCCTCATTTGGGGGAAGGGCTGTATGAATCTGACTTACAGCAGATTTACATTATTTTGAAACTTACCTTCTGCATAGTAGTGACATTCTTCTGTGAAGCCATTCAGAACAGAAGTTTTAATGCTAATCTTTTTCCAGGTCTCCCAAAGATAACCATGGTTAACATTGACTGGAGTCCTTCTTAACCCTGGTTTCAAATCCTGGTTAGTGTTTTAACTCTAGTTAGCATTAGGGCAGATGTAATACTACAGGCAAAAGTACACATGATGATGGCAGACCTATTCCTTTAAATGCACCTCTGCCTCAATCCCATATAAAGCACGATGAGAGCTAGTGCGGTTTGAAGCAGCAAATGGGTATGTGGGCAATAGGGATGGGCAAATCTGTCCATTTCAGTTTTTCATTTTTCAGATCTCCGCATTTCCACATTGGTATGCAATTTATTAAAAAAAACTCCTGAAAATTCACCAGCATTTTGTGTGGCTTTTTTTTCTAAATGTACATGTATAGTTTGCACATTTTTGCAAAGCAATTTTCTCCAATATAATGCATTTCTGCAAGTTATTCTCATGAATATATGCATTTTAATACACGCTTTGCCCTATTATGTGCATTATTTGTACACACTGCATGGCTGGAGAACTGCACTGCAGAATTCGGAGGAGTTCAAATTTCAAAAGCTGGCTGTGTTTCAGTTTGCCTATTGTTTCAAGGTGTGAGAATTAGGTCGGTTCACCTTTAAATGCAACTGAATGAAACTTCTCCCCCATCCCTAATGGGCAAGAGAGTCCTCTTTCCTCCACTCTCTCACTACCTTTCTCCCACAGCCCCCTTCCCATCACTTTTGTTAGAGTCAGGTTTATTTCTGCTTTGAGGGGATGGTCTGGGAGGAACAAGAAAGCAGTCTTTTATCTACTCCTGGACAGTCTCTTTTTTTTTTCCTTTCTAAATCTAAGGACCGGGTGCTAAAAACAACAACAGAATCTTCTATTATGTTTTAATTCATAAGCTGCTTTACCAAAAACAGTTTTGCTCAAAACACCTTGAAACACATACACACACATACAACAACAACAACAATTCTGACCTATAAGATTTGGCAGATTGGAGCCAATCCCGTCAAAATATGAGAATAGTTTATGTGTAAAAAAAGAAAGTTCCATTTCCTATCTTCCAGGAGGAGCACGGTAGGGGCTATTGATCTTAATGCTTTGATGTTTTCTGCTTCCCCTTCGACAGGAGTGAGCAACGCCAAGATGCGGCAGTCAGGGAAATCACCTGGTTTCAGTGTGAATTGGATAGCGGGCACTACAGACCTCGAGCTTATTAATGCAACAACGGGAAAAAGGAACTGCGGGAGTCCTTCACGACTCTGCAAGCACCTGTTTTACACTCGATGGGCAAAGCTTTATGGAAAGGTAAGGACTCCCACCTTGGCAAAAGCAAACCTATGTGTCCATCACAATTTAGCATTCCCAGCCATCTCCCTGGCCTCGAATCATCAGCAAAGCACCATTTCCTACAGCAGACTCTGTACTCGGATATCAATCATAGTCCAAAACACATGTGGTGCCCAGCAAGTGTGTGGGGCAGAGAATCTGTGTGTGTGTGTGTGTGTGTGTAAGAAAAGAAAAAGAAAGAAAGAAAGAAAGAAAGAAAGAAAGAAAGAAAGAAAGAAAGAGGAAGGTGTTTATATATACAGTGGTACCTCTGGTTGCGAATGGGATCCTTTCCGGAGGCCCATTCGCAACATGAGCAGAACGCAACCTGCGTCTGCGCATGCACGGGTTGCGATTCGCTGCTTCTGCGCATGCGCATGACATCATTTTGAGCATCTGTGCATGCGCAAGCGGCGAAACCCTTTCGGGTACTTCCGGGTCATCACGGATGCAATCTGAAAACGCTCAACCTGAAGCAAACGTAACATGAGGTATGACTGTACATACAAGTGGAGGATATGATCCAGGCTAATAACCACCAACACGTGTATTTTTAAGTAGAATGCAACATGCACACTTGAAAGGCAGTAGCACATATTGAACTTAGCTTATCTGAGTGCCAAAAAAAAAAAAGTATTTTGGAGAAGTAATAAAAATCCAGAATATGCAATAATCTGATGATCTGGAGGAGCCCTAACACACTTCCAGGGTTTCTGAGGCATTAAAAAACATAAGAAGAGTTCTGTTGGATCAAGTCAAAGGTTCATCTAGTCAGGTATCTTATTTCCAGTCACAGCCAGGGAGATGCTTCTGGGAAGCCAATAAGCAGGGCATGAGGGCAACAGCTCCCATTGTTGCTCTCCAGCAAATAGTACTTGGTGGTATTGTTGCCTTTGGACTAAATAGCTCATTGGTAGACCGATCATCCCGGCATGCATTTGCCTAACTCTTTCTTTAAAGCCATGAAAACCAATGCCATAAATTAATTACACACTGGTCCTGCTATTCAAACACTCATTATAAAACATAATAATTCACTTACCCAACACACCAACAGTTCAGATATCCAAACAGCTGGACCTGCATGTAGTACTGTAAACAAATAAGCAGTCTTAAACACGCCTTACTTTTTGTGTTTTCCTGGTCCACGGCATGTTTGTCGGAAAACATGGTGGGTGGTGGAGACAGGGGCGTAGATCAGACAAATAAGAGCATTCTTTCTCTTCCTTGTTTGCCTTTTGCAAGGTTCCAGAGGGTTTCCCCTGGATCAAAAGCCTGTGCTTGGGAACACGTTAGAAATATTCCCATAGGAATTGATGGGAAATGCCAATAACAACAACAACAACAACAATTGTACCCTGCCCGTCTGACTGGGTAGTCCCAGCCACTCTGAACGGCTTCCAACACATATAAAAGCATGATAAAACATCAAACATTAAAAACTTCCCTATACAAGGCTGCCTTCAGATGCCTTCAAAAAGTTGTATAGTTACTCATCTCCTTGACATCTGCTGGAGGGGGGTGGTGGGCGTTGTTGTACAAACACTCGCCTAACAGACCATTTCCTGAGAACGCATTGTGTTCCCATAGCAGGGCCTGCCTGTGCATGGTAGCTGAGGAAAGTAGTATGTACTTTTTGCCTTCTCCCAATCAACTTCCTGAAATGATGTGAGCCCTTGAAGATCTGCGTTGGCATAGGACTTTTGGCAGTAAGAGAGTGTGTGTTCCAAGTAGACATGCTCAAGGGCAGAATACAATTTGCAAATATTGTGCCCGATTTGAATAGGATACATTTATTGGTGACATCAGAGAAAAACGAAGTGGTAAATAATTTACCCCATTCGCCTTTGACATGTCATATATATATTAAAAGCATTTCTATCCTGCTTCATGATTAAACCATCTCTAAGCAATATACAAAAATACTGTGTTTTATTGCTTTTATGCTATGGCATAAAAACAGAGATGCAATATAAAAACTAGTAAAACACTATTATAAAAAAAAAACACAGATCAAAACAGGAATTCAGTAATAACCACGTCTATTCTTATGGGACAGGAGTTTGGATCAAGTTTGCTTCATTTATGGCAGAGGGAAAGGGCATTCTGTAGTGCTGTTGCAATGGTGGAAAATGCCCCTTTGTACACAGGCTCATATTCCAGAGTAGTGGGAGCAGAATCCCACAGAAAATGCTAATTCACTCTCCGGATTGAACTTTCACCAGGTCTACGACTCTCCCAAGACTTCTGATTCCTTTCCCAAAACATCAAATTCTCTCACTCTTGGCTTGGTTGCGCTATGTCTTTTGACAGGTCAGGAAGGAGGCGATTGATTTAATCCTCCTGCAAAACAAAAAGTTCTTTCTCTCTGGGTGCCCAGGTGCGCCCGGGGTGATTATTGGACTGAGGATGTGTGTCTTTGTCTCTTAAGATGGTTTCTGGCAGGCAAACTCAGGGGTGGTGAGCATTTCAGAACATTCAGATGCCATTCTCCCGCTCAACAAGACAGCCTCTCAGCTGTGGGCAAATCCCAGATGCTCGATTACAGCCCTCTCTTAGGCATGTTTCACAGTATCTCTTATTATAACAGATTGGAAGGAAGGGAGCCGATTTTTCCTTGCATTTTCTCTCAAACTGGCCTGCCTGAAGCCTTGAATGACTCAGAGAGTCTTTCCTTTTTTCCTTACTTTTCAGAGCTTGTGTAGAAGGCTATTTATTTATTTTTTAAAAAAAAATAATTATCACCTCCAACTATAAAACCATATAAACATTTTTAAAAAAGAGAGAGAGAGAGAGAGTAGAATACATTAATAACTATTTTAGGCTGTGCACATGCTAACCTGTTACAAAAAGGTAGTTTTTCTCAATCCAGAACAGTTCATGTTCATCCTCAACATGCTGCTTTCAATCTAGATTGAGTCTAGATCCTCCTGCCCTCAAGGGTGAGTGTGGTTAGTTTGATATGCATTTGAAAACCCTCCCCTTGACTAGGGAATCCTTCTCCTCCCAGCCCATACCCCAGGTGAATGAAGAGCGAAGTGGTCATCTTGGTATACACTCAACTACAAAGTCCACCAACCTGGATGGCTTTAAAGGAGAATTAGACAAATATTGGAGGGTAGGGCTATCAGTGGCTATTGGCCATGACAGCTGTATTCTCCTTCCATTGTCAGAGGCATTATGCCTCTGAAAGCCAGTGGCTGAGAATCACAGGCAGGGAGAGCTGCACTCGGGTCATTCCTGTGGGCTTCCCTTAAGCATCTGGCTGGCTGTGCTTAGAGCAGAATGCTGGATTAGATGAGCCTCTGGCCTGACCCAACAGTTCTCCTCTTCTGTTCTTATTGCTCATGGTGTAAGTGGGGCCGCATTGACTGCTGGAAGGGCTTTTGAGCAGCAGGAGCTCTGCCCACAGCAGCCAACTCCTGTGCAGACACATAATTAATTGGATCAGAATCAGAACTTCGGCCTTTAAGTCTCAATTTTTGTATTCAAAAAAATGTTTCAGTCTCCACGGATGTACCACTAAATGTTGGGATTTCAGATATAGCAAAAGGGAGCTGACGAGACATTATAGGAATGTCGGGTTTATGAATCTGGGCTGCACGTTTTGAATCTGTATTTCCCCCCAAAGACAGTAGGGGCTGAGGCCTATGCATGAGCCCCAGGGCTTTGGGAAATGGTTGGCTCTTAAATGCATAGTCAAAGTTCATATTGTGGGGACTTCTGCTTCAGTGAATACCCAGGATATGATTTGGGAGTTATTAAAAATCAGTAACACATCTTTCTTTAAATCTGGATGAAACATTTTGACTTGAATCATATTTGTTGGTGTCGGGGAAGATGAATGGCACCAAATAAATCCACAAGATTCTCAATTTTGCTCTCCTTTCAAACTCCCAAACAATTTTTTTGGGATATATGCACACTAACAAGAGTTTGGCCATCAAAATCCCTTCCCAAAAGCTAAGGGAGACCTTGTTCAGAAGGAACAAAACAATGCACAGCGGGGGGGGGGGTTGCATTCTTTGTACTTTATTTAGTAAGACCTTCCGCCACAAAAAGAGGAAAGCAAAAAAAACCCAAAAACCTGGTATAATTTATAGTCTCTGCACCACAGTTCACACTTCCAAGTGCTGTGTAAACTAGGTTTTTGATCTCCAAAATCCTGCTTCCCACTCAGGACAGTGTTTTTTGTAGGTTGTTGGCACTAAGCCTGCATGACGGAATCGATACCATGTCCAGTTTTTGGTTCCCAACCCTTTCCATTGTTACTTGAAACCAACACATAAAATCTTAAGCACAATTTGTTTGTAGCTTATGGAACCATTTTGTACAGCTGCTGTTCATTCATTTGCATTTTGGGTTGTTTTGGTTTGTTGTTTTTTCCCCTTTGCACTCCCACCCCCACCCTATCCCATCTCTCTTACAGCTGAGCACACAGATATTAAGCCATGGAGATCTGCCCTCTGTGTACAGCGAGGCCAAACTGCTGGCGCACACATACCAGTCTGTCAAGCAGCAGCTGTTTAAAGCATTTCAGAAAGCCGGTCTGGGCACCTGGGTGAAAAAGCCCCCAGAGCAAGATCAGTTCCCGCTAACTGTGTGAATCATTTGGCACTTCTGTGCCGTGACCCCATCAAGCTGACTGAAGATGGAGAGAAGGGCAGGAGAGGACCGCAGGAGCTGGCTGCGTGACGGATGCTGTCCCAGACTTACCTCCGGTAGAAGCATCTCAATTTGGAAATCCTAACAATGCATTAAGTATAAGATTACGTTCTGATTAATGCACTGAACTTGACTTTAGGAAACTGCTTTTGCATACCCTTCTTCCCTTCTCAAGGATGTACAAAGCCCAGGTTACAAAAATGACCTTCACTGTTTGTTCCTTGTTTCGTAGCACATTACAGATCACTGTAATTATCCAACTGGCACCTGCATTTCGGGCAACAGCAGGTCCCGCTTCTAGCTAAAAGAAAAAAGAAAAACCCTGCCGTGTTCCCCTTCATCGTTAGTGCAATAATTAACATTGGAGAATGAGAGGTTTTTCTAGGTAGCAAACACATGCAGGTAACTTTTAGAATCAGGACGCCACAGAAGGTCACTGTTTGCACTGAAACACAAGAGGAAAGCCCTCTCTCTGTGTTTGTGTGTGTGAGTGTGTGTGTGTGTGTGTATTTGTGTCTAAAGGGTTGGGATAATTCAAACAGATAAAAATACAACAAATATTATGCCCCTGCATCTATGAACATAGGCTTGAAAGTGTGATCAGTGTCCACTAACATCTTAAAACCCAGCAGAGATGGGCAGAGTCATCTGTTATCAGGGAAAGGGGCTTCTGCTGGCCTGAACAGCAGCTCTGATCACCTTTCCAAGACACTGAATAAAGTATGCCAAAAACAAGCAAACAAGCCTAGCAGTCCCTTTCTGCTGGATGAAACTGTAGCATCTGCACAGACACAATTTCATGGAGGACAACATCCTGTGAACCAAACTCTCAGAAACACCCATAGCTCCCCAGTTCCCATAATTGCGCTGGCTGAAAAAAAGAGACACCAGTGGTTCTTTCTCCATGTGAATACAGACCAAGTGCGTCACATGAAGTTATTTTGCAACATGTGAAATAGTCGCATAAGTCAGGACACACTCGTTTCTGTAAATGTGCAAACTGGTCCCTAATTTGCCAGTACAGCAGTCCTCTGATACATGAGAAATGTTATTTAGGATGCCCAAAGAGAAACATTATAGAAAATCTAAGCAACTCCAGAATTAACCTCTACCCCAATTGTAGTATTGTTTTTGGGTTTTGTTTTGTTTGTTTTTTTGTCTTTGCAAATGACAGGATTTGCGGGTATACCACCACTGTTTTGTTTTTAACCTTGTGGTTTTCATGAAATGTGTATATATTTAACAAGCTGCTACTTAATTGTGACCTGTCTTAGTGTCCTTTGTTAGAGCTATCCAATACTTTTCAAACACAAGCACATAGCTCATTCTCACTGCCCTCCCCCACTGAATTTCCTTTATTCTATACTTTCTTCCTTTTCGCCGTTAAAACTAGCCATATTCAGTAAATACATTAATGCATCGATGCCCAGGCAATAGTAATAGCTACACCATTTTGATGAAATTTTTATTTTTTAGATTATAAATTACAAGATGTATCTATAGTGTCTTGTACAAATGATATGATTGTGATAAACTATAATTTTTAAAGATTAAAAATAAAAAGAACTCTTCCCCTTATAGAAATGTTTTCAAAAAAATAATACATTCCATATTAACTACCAAAAAAAATTCCTTAGAGTAGAAATAGTAGAAGATCTGAATTGCTTTAATGAGTTAGGAATGGATACTAATGATATTTTAGGATAGAAAGTGCTCCATTTCTAAAATAAGATGTAACAGGCCTTAAGCCTTTCAAAAAGTCGTTAATTTGGTCTGGAAAGCATTTTGCCCTTAATCCTAGATTTGTGGGGTGCAGTAGGGAAAGAGAGATTTGGGTCAGAATCCAGAGAAAATGGTTACCTGGGTCTTTCCCCCCTTTTTTTGAAGATGGGGACAGCATTTGCCCACCTCCAGTTTGCAGGGACCTTGTCTGTTTTCCTAGAATTCTCAAAATTCTCGGAGACTATGGAATGAATGGAATTTCTCCAATGACCTGTGTCCTATGCAGCCTGACCTTATGCATGTTTGCTAGGAAGTAAACCCCATTGACCAGTGGTACTTTACTCCAAAGTGAATGTGTAGAGGATTGAAGTCTGAACCCCACTGAATTGCAATAGGACTTTTGCGTCATTGAGGGCCTGTACATATTTGGGGAAATCACATGGTTAGGAAAGCATGTGGCTATCACATGTTTGAATGCTCCCACTCATCCCCCCCCCCAAAAAGCAAAAAAACCCCACCTTGCACATTCAAACCATACTAATTTTCTATGCAGGGAAATTAAAAAGTAAATGGGAAAAAGCAGAGCTGGGACCAGGTTTCCGGGAGCTCCTGGACACAGCATTACTCCCCCTTCTCTTTCCTCATCAAACTGCACACCGCGCGGCTCAAATCCCCTATTGTGAGAGAAAAACAATACAAAATACTGGATTTTTGAAATTCCCAGGCAGAAATTAACCTATTTTCTATCTCTGAACTTCAAAGGATTTGTGATGCTTTGCCATTCTAATGATACGTGGATCTTGTGAATAGTCTCTCATAGCCTGGGATGCCACATGTTCAACACAGTGCACAAGCCACTGAGAAATAAATGTCAATCTTGCCTGTTTTGTTCTTTCATCCACTTTAGTTTTCACACACACAAAGTGTGTGGAGGGTGTAGAGCCCATCTTTTCCTGACATTTACAGAGAACATCTGGGGGTGGGGAGGGAGTTTATTTGAAGTCCTAGCATATTACATTTCTCCATCAAGGTTTTCTACTCAGAACGTGCCCATCTGTGCTGAGATATGAGCAGGCACTCAAGTCTTGACCTTACAAGGCCGTAATAACTCTGTGGCACTGTTCTATCAAAGCAGCAGGTCAAACCAAGAACAGGAAAAAAGATTAAAGGATTCTCTCCTCTATTTTTTAAAAAACATGAAATTCAATTTCTCCCCCCAAAAAAGACATTCACAATACAATAATTTGGCTCCAGCTCACCTATTAAGCAAGGGTACTTAACTGTAGAAAAATGGCACACTGAGGAAACTTTCATCACAGGGCTCACATGCTGATGGAATGAAAAGTTTCACATAAACACAAACACAGTGGGACGCACTGACCTGCCTCAGTCCATCAAAAACCCTCATAAAATTTTCAAAAAAGTTAAGTCACCATTGATGTGTAGTGCAGAATAAACATTCATCAAAGGAAAAGATTTGATGCTGTTATTACTGTTACATGTATGCCCATTCCTTTCCTCCAAGGAGATCAAGGTTCTGCATACATGGTTCTTCCTCTCCTTTTGTTCTCACAACCCTGTGAGGTAGTTAGGCAGAGAGCTAGGCTCAAGGTCACCCAGTGAGTTTCGTGCTTGAGAGGGGATTTGACTCCTGATAACACCAGCTCTCTTAGTATGATAAACATGGAGCCTGTGGTGTGAGGTTCAAACGGGGGCCTTTTAAAGAACAGCCTGTATGCCAAACAGGATTGATATACTACTTAATCACCCAAATCTCTTGGCATAACATATACATTAAAAATACAGATAAAATCATATTAGTCTCGACATGTGGTGTCACTGTAAGGCATTACAAATAGACAACTTCCCAAATTAAAGAGATAAACATAAGACCTTCCAACAACAATTATGGTGAGGAGAAAGAATATACAAAAATGAAAGAAAAATCCTTCAGATTTGAACACTAAGCAAAGCAGAGAGTAAAGGAAAAATAGAACAGTGTCATTAAGACATACAAAGGGAGATTTCATTGCACTCTCTTATGCCTTAACAGATCATTGTAACAAAGGGAAGTGGGGGAGAAAATAAAATATAAAGGGCTGTTTTTTCCCCTAAAAGGGTTTTCCAGCAAGAAGAAAGATCTGAAGTGATTTACTTCCCCACTCTTTATAAAGAACCCAAAGCTATTCCCCACACAGGCCAGCATATTGAAGGGCATTATAGAAGTACTTAGTAGGTAGCGCAAAATAATTAAATATAAAGAAGTTGGAACTCTGCACATGCTTGACCGCATACATGACAGTCCCATGATTGGCACAGCACAGCAAACTAAGCAGAATTCTAAACCCACTTCCTTTCCTTGCCCTTACCTTCGTAAAAGCTAGCTTTCATCCAGCACCTCACCCATACAATGGGACTTTCTGTTATAATGTGAATTTTGGCAAGTGCAAAGGGAACTATATCGTATGAGGCTTGAAGAAAATCAGAGCTCTCAAATGTTTATCTGACTACAGCAAACCTCTATGAAAAGTAGAGGTTTGAAACAGCCTCCGGATTTCTGCAGCACAGCCCCTGGCCCCAATTGGCTACCTACAAAAATGCCCCATATAATATGCCCTGAAAAATATTTGTGGTGTTTTCCGAGTTTACTCACCCTTTGTGTTAATCTCCCACCCACCCACTCCTGGGATCTTCTCTGGGCAGAGCAGCCCAATACTGCAGAAATAAGCAAATTGCCAAACCATCTCTTGTCGTTGAAGGCAAGGCAAAAGAAACAAACAAGAAATGTGGCAAAACTCTGTGGGCTATGTTTGATAACTCTATTGAAAGCCCTGGAAGATTCTTTTTGTTTGACTCCACGGCCCCCCAAGTTTGATTCCCCCGTGCGATGCTCTGTTGACGCATTCTGACAAAACCCATCGCTCAGCACCCCCTCTGCATTTCCTGAAGCAAGGGAGAATGACTCGTGAGGATATTCTAAAGGGAAGACAATGTACATATGCGAGCATGAGTGAATGGCAATACTGTACGAATGGATGTACATTTGTAAGATTTGTACAAACAGAATTAAATCTGAATTTACAGATGTGAATTTGCTGCTAAGTTCTGTAAATTGCACTTCAGTGATACCTGATAAGTGAATGTTTCTGTTATAAGTGAATAAAACGCCGAGGAAAAGATATGCTCTCTCTCTCTCGTTGATCTTTCTTCATTCTGCCCAAAAACTAAGAGGATTTTACTCCAGGTTCATACACAAACTCAGCTTGGTGCCACCACACCCCACAAAAAAAGACAGACACACACAGGCCAAGCAGAGTGGAACAAAACCCCAGACAAGATGCAACATTCTGCTGCTACTTGATCATTCATTCCAAGTGGCACCAGCTGAACAGCTGCAAGTGGGCACCATGCCCAGCAGAACTCGCTTAGATTTCTTGTGCAGGTCATCTTATCTTTTTAATAATATTTGTATCACTGAGGGACTCCTGTGACATTTCACAATGATGTCATTTCCAAGTTCAAACTGATGGCAACTGGGGTGGGAACCAAGGTTCATGGTAAAATTCAAAAACTTCTTTTGGTATATTTTATAAATTTAATAGTGGGGAGGATACTGTGTTATGCTTTCCAATGAATGTAGGGCAATGCTATCAATGCAGGTCCATCGTTTGACTGCACGTCACAGTCCCTTGAAGTATAAAGTCAGCTGGATCCCGAGAGATGCAGGCACACCTCTGTCAATCATCTCTGGCAAGGATGAGGCACTTTTGGCCTTCCAGGTCTAGTGGACTCCAAATCCCATCAGTTCCAGCTAGCATGGTCAAGGATGATGGGCACTGTAGTCCAATAAAAAGGGAGCACTAGGGATGGAGAGGATTCGGTTCAGTACTCATTTAAAGGCAACCTAGACTAATTCACACTATATAGATAGATGATTGAGATTAGATAGATAGATGATAGATAGATAGATAGATAGATAGATAGATAGATAGAGATGATAGCTAGCTAGATACACACACACACACTGTATTTTTTCTGTGTGTAGGATGCCCCCATGTATACGACGCGGGCCCCCTACTTTGGGGGACTGATTTAAGAAAATGGGGGGGGGGACATAACTGTGTCTAAGACCACCTCAGATTTTAAACATTATTTTAGAGTATAAAAACCTAGTCTTGTACATGGAAAAGTACGGTACGTGTGTATATGTATATATACTTACATCTACATCTATGTGTGTGTGTACTTTTTATTAGTTTTCTTACTTCACAAACACACACAAAAAGTTAACAAAATTATAAAGTAATAGCAAGATACATACATCCAAAAATCCGTAAGTTCTTACAAGAAAACTTATGCCACCATGTTCTTAATTCACACTTCCTGAAACAATACACAAACCAAAACACAGCCCTCCTTTGAAAGTCAAACTTCTCCAAAGTCTGAAATGCAGTTCTCCAGCCCGGAAATGTGCACAGAAACACATGTACTGGGGCAAAGTGTGCATAAACATGAATACATGTGTGAAAAATAACATTTAAAATGAATTATATAATTGGAAATTGCTTTGCAAAATTTGTACATTGCCCAAAAGTGCATACAAACACTAAAATGCTGATGCGTTTTCATGAGAATCTGCAAACTGATACGCAAATGTGAAGAACCGAGTGGGGAAATTGCTTTAAATCCCATATGCAATGAGAGAGAGCGAAGATGAGCGCTTCAGCCCCCTGGCCCCATCACCCTCCATGAGTTCCTGGAAGAAGGAGCCTGCTCAGCTCACACAGAATCCCCACCCATTTTAGAACTCTGGAAAGCTGGGTTCTAACATTTGCCAGGAGCCACTAAAGGTAAAGAGACCCCTGACCATTAGGTCCAGTCATGACCCACTCTAGGGTTGCGGCGCTCATCTCGTTTTATTGGCCGAGGGAGTGTACAGCTTCCAGGTCATGTGGCCAGCATGACTAAGCCGCTTCTGGCCAACCAGAGCAGCGCACGGAGATGCCATTTACCTTCCTGCCGGAGCGGTACCTATTTATCTACTTGCACTTTGACATGCTTTCAAACTGCTAGGTGGGCATGAGCAGGGACCGAGCAACGGGAGCTCACCCCATCACAGGGATTCGAACCGCTGACCTTCTGATCGGAAAGTCCTAGGCTCTGTGGTTTAAGGCTTCCTATTGTAGAAGTCATCTCTCCAACCGTTGGAGGGCACCAGGACAGTAAAGGTGGGTCAAGACTAGTTTACCCATCTCCATCTCCCTCATTGGGTTGGGGCGGGGGGGGGTGGAGATATAAAAGGCCTGGACGGGTTTCTGTTGGATTTGTTCTTTTCTGCTCCTTCCCATTCACCACGCCTGCCACTAAGTTTCAATCACAGCCGAAGTTTCCGGCATTGTTCCTACGATTTAAAACTCTGGTTGCTTTTATTAGTATTCCACCCCACACAGCCCTTGACTAAGTACCCAGGAGCAGAATAAAGATTATACACAAACAATGAGAGCAGTCTGAGGAGACCTTCAGCTTTCCCTTCAACAGTTTGGTACAAGCTTGCTGCAGGCTGAAATCAAACAGAGGAGGACACTCAGACGGGGAGGGCAGCAGTAGGGGAGGTCATCTACGTCTTTCAGTGGCAAGAAAGAGCCTGGTCTATTTTTAATCACAGAGATGTGTTGATGGATAGTTCTTTCCCATCATAGATCCTTTTATTCAAAGACAACAATGTTTCCTAGTTAAGGAATTCCTAACGTAGGCCTTCAGATATTCACACAGGATGGGAAGCTTTTTCTTACAAACTGTTCTTCCACCTAGAGACGGCTGAGGGAAACCCAGCCAGATGGGTGGGGTAGAAATAATAAATTATTATTATTATTATTATTATTATTATTATTATTATTATACCCTAGGCACCCAGGGAACAATTGGCTTTTCATCTATTTAAATTGAAGGAGCATATTACAATATAATTGTTCTATTATTGAAGGACATGCTTAAATGTTACATTGCAAATGGGCCTCTCGGAAAGTCTAGCTTGGGCAGATAGAGATAAGGAACAAGCATTTCTTGTAATACCAGGATGAGGGAGGTTGCAGGAAGGAGGGAGAGAAGACCAAGACCTTATATCGTACAGTGGTACCTCGCAAGACGAAATTAATTCGTTCTGCGAGTTTTTTCGTCTTGCGAAGCACGGATTTTGGAAAAGCTTCAAAAATCACCAAAGTCTTCAAAAACCTCAAAAAAGGCTACCACACTATGAGTTGCTCCTCGAAGTCAAGTCGCAACTGCACCCCCTGAATGCACGGTTTCAAGAAAAAGGAAACAAACTCGCAAGACAAAGGAAACAAACTTGCAAGACGTTTCCGTCTTGCGAAGCAAGCCCATAGGGAAATCCGTCTTGCGAAGCAACTCAAAAAACGAAAAACTCTTTCGTCTTGCGAGTTTTTTGTCTTACGAGGCATTCGTCTTGCGAGGTACCACTGTAATAGGAACTTATTATAAGTTTCAATTTCCCAGAAATCAGGTGACTTACAAGAAATCAGGTGACTTACAAGAGATCAGGTGGTATTCTATTTTGCAAATCTATACAAAGGGGCGCACCCTGACTACTGTGTACAGGTTGCGTAATGATCGCCCTGTGCCTTTGTTCTGCATATGCACTTCAAATAAAAATCCTGTTAATAACCTGCAAGAGCGTTTTGCCACTTTGTGTGAATCTGTGCTTCAGGGACCCAAATAGCAGATATGTGTGGTCCTTCAAAATGAGGGGCTCTTAATTGCACCACACAGTTAAAGCAGCATTAGACCACTTTAACCAGTCATGCTCTCCCCCCACAAAAGATTCATGGGAACTGTAGCTGTTAAGAGTGCTGAGATAAATAAGCTCAAGCCTGCGCCTCTAAAATTAAGAAGAAATGCTAAAGTAAGGTTTTTTTAAAAAAGATAAAGGACCCCTGGTTAAGTCCAGTCAAAGGCGACTATGGGGTTGCGACACTCATCTTGCTTTCAGGCCGAGGGAGGCGGCGTTTATCCACAGACAGCTTTCCAGGTAATGTGGCCAGCATGACTAAACCGCTTCTGGTGCAATGGAACAACATGACGGAAGCCAGAGCACACGGACACACTGTTTACCTTCACGTTGGAACAGTACCTATTTATTTACTTGCACTGGCACATAGCTGTCAACTTTCAGATTTGAAAATAAGGGATCAGCAGCCTCACCAGTCCCGGCGACAGTCTACAGGCTATCTAACAATCCGGGATAGCAGCGGGAAACGGCGCTGGAATAAGGGAATTTCCCGCAAAAAAAGGGAAGGTTGACAGCTATGCACTGGCGTGCTTTTGAACTGCTAAGTTAGAAGGAGCTGGGACAGAGCAACAGTAGCTCACCATGTCGTGGAGATTCGAACCGCCGACCTTCTGATCGGCAAGCCCAAGAGGCTCAGTGGTTTAGACTACTTTGCTACCCACATCCCCCCCAAATGCCAAAGTGCCCTGTGAAAGACTCAGAAAAACAGAAGCCTCTTCTGAAGGGGGAGAAAACTATGCAGCAATTGGAGTACCGTCTCAGCACAGCGCTAAGCATAAATCAAGCTTTTATGGAGAGAGACTGTTGGTTCAGCTACCTCTGTATTCTCTAATGCAGGCTTCACCAACCTGGTGCCCTTTGGATGTTTGCTGGGGCTGATGGGAGATGCAGTGCAAACATCAGGAGGATACCTGGTTGGTGAAGTATGGTCTAGGGACTGGCAGTGCCTTTCTCATGATTAAATTTAAATATGAATAGCAAATGCTGTTCCATTGAGATACAGTACTCCCCTGAAGAAAATACTGGGCTAGAGCTGTTGCTGATTTGCAGGTAGCATTCAATCGCATGCCAGCCAATTCTGGATGTGCAGTTGAAGCAGTTTTCCGCACACTGGTGCAACAAACACACTAATAAATAAATACTGGACTTTTTACAATAAGGCAAGTGCCAGGGAAAATGTACTGGAAGGTATGGCCTAACAATTGCTTGATGCAATGTTATGTAACCTGCTCAAGAAACAATTTCAGAGGATTTTGCTCAAGAAATAGGCACTATCATACAAACTCCCTGCAAACTTTGCACAAAGAAGTCCCAATGAATGTTCAATAAATGGGCCATCTGGAAGCAACCCTTTGAATTGCTTTCTGTTTGTTTGGGGTTTTAGCCATATTGCTACCTTCCCCCCCCCCCCACTGCCAAAAAAAAAAAAAGGCTGCACAGTACATTCATTTATTCGTGGATAGTATATATGTGACTATTTTTAAATCCAGTTTCTTTGAAAGATCATACAAGATCTGTATTTAACTCACACTTTGCAGATATGGATTGCTTTGCTGTGTGTATTCTTTGTGTTTGTTGGAATAAATGGAAAACACAAACTCTGCAATATATTGTCTTAACTGAGGGTTTCACTGCATGTCTGTTTCTCAGATAAAATAAACAAGTCCTTCTGTTGCAGTTAAGGCTTGATGGACATGCCTCTGTACTGGATAAACGACATGTCACTAGGAAAAACCACTTTTTAAGCCCTTTGATTCACGGCTGCTTTGAACCAGACTACTTGCTTTGCTTTCAAGAAGGGCTAACAGAAGTGGAAGGGGAGAGGGAGAATTTGAAAATTACGCACACTAATGTGCAGCGCTTTCAGAGATCCAGAGAAACCAAATTTCACACTTACAGTCCCTAGACTTGGCTGAGAGTTTCAAGCATCAAAACTCAAAAGTTTCACTGACAGACTTCAGTGAAATTCAAGATTTAATAACCTAAACTTTTGCAAACAAAAAGCCATCAGAAAGATCAATGGCTGCAGTCTTGTCTGTGCCTATGCTTTTGAACAATTCAAAGTTATGCTGGAAAATGGAGCCCAATTGGGTGACTTCCCCCTATTTGCCTTATTCTGCTGCTGCCATGTCACAAACCAGTTTGCATCCTGGCAAATCAACGGGATGTATCAGATCATATTGCCAGAATGAAAATACAGTGGTACCTTGGGTTAAGTACTTAATTCGTTCCGGAGGTCCGTTCTTAATCTGAAACTGTTCTTAACCTGAAGCACCACTTTAGCTAATGCGGCCTCCTGCTGCCGCTGGAGCACGATTTCTGTTCTCATCCTGAAGCAAAGTTCTTAACCTGAAGCACTATTTCTGGGTTAGCGGAGTCTGTAACCTGAAGCATATGTAACCTGAAGCGCATGTAACCTGAGGTACCACTGTACTACTATTTGCATTTATAAGAACCACACTACAGTGGACACTCGGGTTGCGAACATGATCCGTGCGGGAGGCACGTTCGCAACCTGCAATGCCGCGTCTGTGCACGCGCAAGTTGCAATTCGGCGCTTCTGCGCATGTGCAAAGCACGATTTGGTGCTTCTGCGCATGCGTGAGCACCGAAACCCAGAAGTAACCCATTCCAGTACTTCTGGGTTTTAGCGCATCCATAACCCGAAAACGTGCAATCTGAAGCAGCATCTGTAACCCAAGGTATGACTCTACTAATGAAAAAAGCAGCATCAGAAAGAATCATAAACTAGAGCTTGGCTCGCATTCATTTTGATGTTCACACACCACATACATGCCTGGTTCACAAGACACACCAAGCGAAACCATGGCTTAGTTAAACCCTGCAAACATGGGTGCATCTAGAGAGGTGCTCACAACTGCTTTGCTCCTTCCTAGTCATTTTTGCTGCTGCCCACAGCTTAGCCAAGAACAAACTTTGGCTACAACTTCCAGTTAGTTAGTAAGTAAGTAAGTAAGTAAGTAAGTAAATTTTTATTTATACCCCACCCTCCCTGGCCAAGACCGGGCTCAGTGTGGCTAACATCAAATATCAAATACATTAAAACACAATCAAACAATTGATTAAAATACAGCTTAAAAATTAGAATCAGGATAAAATTAAATGATTGCCCATGAATTACAACCATAGGGGTCGCAAACCTCAAGTATTCATCAGGGCCAGCTATCCTTGTTGGTCCCACATGAGCTGATAAAAGAGCCAAAGAGGTAACTTACAGGGTCCCATAGAGGGGGGTCAAACTGGGCCCAGACCGAAGGCCAGGAGGAACAACTCCGTCTTGCAGGCCCTGTGGAAGGATGTCAAGTCCCACAGGGCCCTGGTCTCCTGCGATAGAGTGTTTCACCAGGCTGGGGCCAAAGCCGAAAAGGCCTTGGTCCTGGTTGAGGGAAGTTTAACCTCCTTGAGGCCCAGGACCTCCAACTAACTAACAGTGCAGAGAGAGGTTACCCACTGGCCCCAGCTTGGACAACTTGCTAAGCCACAGTGTACATTACCACAACTATGTTTCCTTGTGGGCCACTTTCCCACAAAACTGTGCTCAAAGCAGCTCACAACTTATGAAATGGACAACAGCATTTCAAAAAAAAAACAAACCAATAAGTATGATTTAAAATAACCATAGGAAGCTGAATAACTCATTATTATCAGATAAGCAAGGGGTTTCCAGGGTCTCAGACAGAAGCCTTTCCCCATTGGAGAACCCCAGGACCTGCTGAAAGCAAATCACATGCAATGCCACTGAGCTACAACCCTTTTTCATGTTAATAAGTAAATGCATCATTTAAAAAAAAAACAGCCCATGCAACATTATATAAAACAAGACAAACCAACTGAATTTAACAGCTTCAAACTATACATGAGAGATAATAAAGCCTAACACTAAGAAAACAAGGCCAAAACAGAACCCACAAGAATGGCTAGCTATGCATTGCCAGTAAGAGGCTTTGCCTCACGAAAAACAGACACCAATCAGAATAAAATTTGCATATGGTAATTATATGTACAGGTGCAAATTTAGAAATAATAATTATCAATAAATTAGAATTTAAATAATGCTCACCATAGTGGAGGGGGAACCAGGTGTGTCTGCTAAGTCTGCTGACCTTCTGCTACAGCCTCAAGACTCCTTGCTATCCCTTTTTACTGCTCCTTATCTTCAAAGCAGCCTTGGGCTGGGCAGTCTTCAAAATAGAGAGCTGTCTTCTGTGAAGGAGGACCCACAATCCACCCAACTGCACCAGCAGTGGCTGTGAGTCCTGGAGGTCCTGCTCCCGGCCTTGCAAGCCTTTCTCCACCTGGCCTGGGAGGGCGGGGCCCAGACTGACTCCAGCTGCAAAAGCTGAAGCTGCTAAACAGACTCTTGGGGAT
The DNA here is from genome assembly GCF_964252035.2 of Podarcis erhardii. Taxonomy (NCBI): domain Eukaryota; kingdom Metazoa; phylum Chordata; class Lepidosauria; order Squamata; family Lacertidae; genus Podarcis; species Podarcis erhardii. The sequence continues at coordinate 12,226,392 of NC_138513.1, read as the reverse complement.
TGTTGTTGTTGTTGTTGTTGTTTTTAAATGATTTTTATTAATTTTATAACACAAACAAAAAACAAACAGACATAACACGACTTCCCCATGCCTCCCCTTCACTGCATCCTTATTTTAAATTTTTTTAGCAATCCTTCATCCGTTTTTATAATTAATTCTCTTTAAAATTTTCTTAAGTTTAAATTTTTACAGCTGTAATTCTTTATATCAAATCCCTTGACATCTTAACATTCCGAAATTTTACAACAGTTTTTAAGATAAATTTTAAATTTTTCCCAGTCCTCTTCCACTGTCTCTCTCCTCTGGTCACGAATTCTGCCGGTCATCTCTGCCAGTCCCATAGGGGATTGTTGTTGTTGTTAGTGATACAAATTTTCCTGAATCTTTATTTCAGCTTATTTATGATTGATGTGGAAATTGTTTGGTTTGGTGTTGTGCTTTTTGATGTTTCATTCATTGTTTAGGTCCATTTTTGTTACGTTTGTAATAATAAAAAATTCATGTTGTGAGGCGCCTTGAGCACAGCTTTACTTAGAGAAAGGCGACATACAAGTAAAATCATGTCTGTATGTGCGGCCAGGAGTCTGGGGGAAAGACTTGCCCTCCCCAACATTTGCCTTTCGCTGCTGTCAGCCTCCTCTGGAGTAAGTTATATGGGAGCCAACTGCACCTCATCTAGCCTGTATGCCAGTTGTCTGTCATCTACCTTGTATTTGGGCCAGGCTCCTTGGAGTGCAGCAAATAGTTCTCTCTGTGTTAAAATTGTTCATTTTTGTCATTTTTTAATCTGTTTTTATTTGTCTCTCCCATGCTCTGTACTGCAGTGTTTTGAATGTTAGCTGTAAGCCACTTTGGGCACAGCTGACTGTGGAAAAGCAGCCTATTAAGTAAAGCTACCAAATCACCCAAGATGGCAGCCACAGCTCTCCCTCAGTTCCTTCAACCAGCTGCTGCCCTGAAGGTCAAGACTTCCACTCCTCCTTCAGACATGTACAGCATTGTCTTCTAGGCAGCAGACTTTCTGAGGCTCTAGTCTAGAGCATGATGGGAAATATCTTCCAGCCTGAGGGCAACCTTCCATTGGCCCTATATAGTGGTGGGAGGAGCCAGAGGCAAAAGAGGGCGGAGCAATGAAGGTGAATTTCAGCTTTGTACAGCAAGCTAGTCTCTACTTCAACAACACATACCCCTCTCAGCTCTTCAACCAGGCAAAGAAAGAGGCGTTATCAGAGTACAAGGACAAATTCCAGCCAGGCAAAAACACTTGGGGGACGAGGCAGTGCAGTGTGTGGCCCGGGGAAAGCTTTATGGTCCGAAGAGAAAGGCCTGGTGGGCTGCTTTTTGGCTGCTAGACCTAAGGTTCCTCAGCCCTGCAGTTGCCCAAATAACTTTTCTTTATTCTCAGCAAGGGACTTTTCAGTGGTCCTTAGGGTTCTTCTGTGCTCTTGGATTTATCACCTATCCCGACTTGCCAAAAGAGTTGCACAGCAGCTGCAGTCTCATGGGTGTTTTTTTTATGTCATGTTTCTTTTTTTTAAAGAAAAAAGAAGAGCAAAAAATACAAATCAGTTGTTCGGATGAAGCATATGGATGACTTCCGTATTTCTAAATCTCATTTTCTTGAAAGATAAACACCAGATTTGTATTTGAATCACACTTGGCAGGCAAGCACCCATCCACCCACACAAAGAAAAGCTTTCACATGGGGGAGCTGCCACGTTACTTCCAACACAGAAGACTGGCTGGTGTAAGCAATGGGCTACCATATGTGGATCTGCTTCCAGGAATGAAGGAAGACTTTGCTGTGTCTGCATTCTTAAGCAAACTGGCCTAATTTTCCCCTCCTGGACTTGAAAGCAATTATCCTTTGAATTTTGCACTTCTCTGAATTTTGGCCATGAAGTTGTTGGCACAAATAACATTCCAAAATGCATAAAAAGATGCACTGTTTAGGGTATGTTTTTAAAATACATTGAAATAAAATGTGCTTTTAGGTAACCATTTTGCGATTAAATAAGCACATACTTAAATATGAATTTTCATACAGGGTGGGTTTTTTTAATGTGCAAATGCAAAGGAACTGACTTATGAATGAATGAATGCATACATTTAAAACACTATGATGCCACTTTAAAAAGCCATGGCTTCTCTCAGAGAATTCCTGGAGCTGTGATTCACTAAGCGTGCTGAGAGTTGTTAGGAAGCTCCTATCATTCCCCAACCCTCCAAGCTGCAATTCTCTCTGAAGTGGGGTTGATTGTTAAACCACTCTGGAATTATAGTTCTGGGAGGGCTTCCTAACCACTGTCAGCACCCATAACAAACTACAGCTCCCAGAATTCTTTGAGGGGAGCCATGCCTGCTTAAAGAGGTATCGTAGTGCTTTAAATGTATGCTACTCAAAATGACATCCAAGATGTTTTTGTTTGAAGACTGTAAGGCCCTCTGTGGAACATAACAGGAGAGGCGGTCCCGTAGGTTCCCTCCCCATGTCGCTCATAATACGTACGTCATGGACTAAAGTGGCACACTCCTGAATTTTTCCACATGCCCAAATAAGCACAGGTGTTAAGTCCTTGTGCCTTTATGGTTTTCATCATGGAAGTGAATAGCCACCATCTCCTTTAAAAATAAGGGATGTTTTACTACATTTGCTGCTGTCTCACAAGCCACTCATATATGTTTGCAATTCAGCAACGGGTGAAACATCTTGTTGGCCTGAGGCTCTGAAAGATAAGTAATGCGGCCTTGGAGAATGGGGATTAATAATCACCAACTTCCCTTTGCTGAAATAGTTCTGCATGAATACCCTGCTCATGCTAGCTTCCCAGGTAATTAAATCCAGCGTTGGTGCAGTTTATGTGCTCTTTTATCAACACACTTCATGACCCTGGCTGCTTCCGTTAGGCCATTTAAGATCTTGTTTCCCTGTCCCACCATGAGAAAGCTATCAGCCATTTGCTTGTGCCAGTAAACTTTCAGGCCTCTAATAACGTTGACAGCCAAAACCCTGCTAAATATGATGTTGAGATAAAATGGTGATTGACAAGGTTCATATATGCTGGTTTTATAGGGGAGTAATGTACATGTCATTTGTCACTAGTGTGCAAAACTCTCTTGCACTCCAGGCATTGGCTGGGCTACTATGACACCATAGTATGTTTATGAGCATTCACACTGGGTGTTAGGGGAGGGGTAGTATCTCTGGTGGGGAACACACCATGCTCCTTCTGGGTACTTTATCCACCTTTGGTCGCCACCCTGCACTCAGCTCTCACCTGTGGCTCCTAGAAGCTGACAGCATGCAACAGCGGCAACACACCAGGAACAGCTCAACTGGCTGGCTAAACCAGGTGATGGGTCTCAAACCTTCGGTGAGTTAGGGACTTACAATAATAATTTATTATTTATACCCCGCCCATCTGGCTGGGTTTCCCCAGCCACTCTGGGCGTCTTCCAACAGAATATTAATAATAATAAAAAAGCAATAAAACATCAAGCATTAAAAACTTTCCTAAACAGGACTGCCTTCAGGTGTCTTCTAAAAGTCAGGTAGTTGTTTATTTCCTTGACATCTGATGGGAGGGCGTTCCACAGGGCGGGCGCCACTACCGAGAACGCCCTCTGCCTGGTTCCCTGTAGCTTCACTTCTCGCAGTGAGAGAACCGCCAGAAGGCCCTCAGAGCTGGACCTCACTGACTTCCCCTGCATGTGAAGACAGCCTCTAGTGGATTGAACAGATGAGACCCATAGTCTAAACGTCAAGAAGGCGCTTTCTGCACGTGCTGTAGAGGGAAGTGAGGGGCAGAGGGGGCTCGTCCACCTGGGAAGGTAGCCCATGCAGGAGAAGAGAAACTCTGATCCTAAACCTCTGCTACCTTGTGGGATACCTTCGGGAGAAGAATAGGCTAAGGAGTAAACCCTGCTCAAATCCAGAGTGGAGTCCCCAAGACTGTTGGATGACATCTTGTATGCTTCCTTCTGGCAACTTCTGTAGCCAAGCTGGTGCCAAGTGTATTGCTCTGCTTTCCGTTAGACCACATCAGCAAGACCAAGAGGGAGGTCTTGTTATCTGGACAGCCCAGGACCTCCATACACACTGCCCAGGCTTGTGCCCCAGAAAAGTCAGTTTTATGCTGCTAATGCAGCAGTTTGACTTTGCGCCTGGAGAAACACTCCATTGTGTCTCGAAACAGACAGGTGCCAACAACAGGAAAAAAACTGCCGAAGAGGAAGGTTCAATCACATAGCAGGGACGGCCTGTGCTCATCCTGCTTCCTTACACCATTATGATTTTCAGCACCAGAGAGGGGGCACGTTATAGGGTCAAGCTTCAGCAAGCTCTTCAACTTAACGTTCTTCTGGGCATCCTCAGCTGATCTTCATGGGGAAAGGCGCAAGTCCAATCCATAGCTGTCAACCTTCCCTTTTTTTGCGGGAAATTCCCTTATTCCAGTGCCATTTCCCGCTGCTTCCCGCTGCTATCCTGGATTGTTAGATATCCCGTAGACTGTCCCCAGGACAGGTGAGGCTGCTGATCCCTTATTTTCAAATCTGAAAGTTGACAGCTGTGGTCCAATCCCTAGCTTCTCCTGATAAGGTAGGAAATGCTCCTATCTGAAACCCTGGAGAACCACTGCAGTCAGTGCCGACAATGCTGGCCTAGATGTACCAGTGGCCTGATTCAGTATAAGGCAGTTTCCTTTGGAGGAGACATAAGACATTTAGTCCCTGGCCTTGGCAAGGAGGCAACAAACACTGAGAATCCGTGCTGGAACCGGCCAAGTTTCTTACTCCAATCTGAATTATTAACAGAACCAACATTTTAGCTCTAGGCTTCTAATGTATATATCAATAAGCACACACACAAATAGAAAGTTCTGCCGATTCAGACTCTCCATCTGTGCACAGAATACAGATGGATTGTTTTCCGTCGCAGTTTCCTGTCAGAGCTGCCGCTACTTCAAAAAGGCTCTGGGAATGGCTGAGGTCCAGATGAAGCCTCGCGTTTCAGGGCAAAATGCTGTTTGGAGATCTCCAGGGCAGATCTCGATTCCGGCTTCTTGTGTTCTTACATGCTTGCTGGGCCTCTCAGGCCTGCAGGGGGATGCGAGGGCGTGTTGTCGAGCTCAGCGCATCGTTCCAAGAACAGAATGTTACCTTGCAGCAGTGTGCCCTACAAAAGGATGCAGAGCCGGAGGAATCCCAGCCTCACGCAGCTCATTTAGATGGGCTAAGATAAAGCAAGCTATACAACTTAGGGCATAGGTCCCCCATCCAATGAAATGGGATTGGCTTTGGAGAATACTCAGCGTATTGACTGGTACTGTTTCCATACTTCTGCTGAGATGCAACTTTCATGTCTGAAGCACACCCAGGCGAGGCGTCTAACTTGGGAGACAGGATAGCAGCCTTCAAAGGATCCCACAGATGAGAAGACTCAAGTTCAGGGGTAAACTTGCATGCTCTCTTTAGCCGATTGTGTCTTAAAATGCTGAGAAAGGGATATAGCTCAGTGGCAGAACACTTGCAGGAAAGAGCCTGTGTTTTTAATTGCCCCCAAAACTGTGCTTGGCCTTTAGTGTCAAGTGCTGAGCGCTGCTAGAGCTCAGTGTGCAAAATGGAGGCAGAGATGCCCCTCCTTCACAATTGCAAACAGCTGTTGGTTATTTTACCAATACAGATATTTGGCTAATAAACAGCCCAGTAGGTGTCTGCCTATGTTGGCAGTTGGCAAATACATTAGGTGCATTAGCATGCATATACAACACTTGCTCCTCTCAAGCCATGAAGGCAAGAGTGTCTCCCAGTTATAGCTGGTGTACACCAAGGTTTGCGCCTGCCACTGTGGTTGCAAGAGCCTGCAACTTACACAATTCACCGGTAGTGTGAAGCTAAAGGAGCCTAATATTCATCATGTACCAGATGCCTAGCAGGCTGGGTACATGGGTAGCAGTGGGAGCTGCACAGGTCAACATCAAGCCGCCCTCCCCACCATAGCTGTCAACTTTGAAAATAAGGGACCAGCAGCCTCGAAAATAAGGGATCAGCAGCCAAAATAAGGGATTTTCCGGGCACAGGTATGTTCAACTTCTGAGCCCCTCCGAGCCAAAGGCAGAATGCCCAGCCAGCAGCCAAAAGAAGCCTCATCAATAAGGGACAGCAGGGGGACATGGCACTGGGATAAGGGACTGTCCCGCCAAATAAGGAACGCTTGACAGCTATGCTCCCCACCAAAAAACCCAAAAAAAACCTATATTTTTGATAGTGTTCTGCATTGTCCCATTTCAGAGTGAGAAATGCCAGTTTGTTTAGGGTTGGAATTCCACACTGAGCAGGAAATCCGAGTCACTGTGTACAGCTACTGCGAGACTTTAAGGGCGAAGTGAGCTTTGTGTGGCTGCCAACGTTGCGAAAGTCTCGATAGTGGAAATTAATTGCCAGCTGTTACTGGAAGCTCATCATCACCTCTTTCACCTTCACGGTCCTCACCTCCTATTTTCTCCAGCGCTTTCCTTTGCACTCTCCAGACATCTTCTTGGACGTCACCTACAAGCAGCCCTCAGAACAAGCAAATATTTTACAGCCCAGCAAGCAAGTGTCAAGAGCTGCAGCTCACCCAGACTCCGCCGTCTTCAGGTCTGGAGATGTCAAAGCTTGTGTCGTTTTTTTGCATTTAATATAGCACCGGTCAAGTTTTTCTTAGGAGCAAACTCCAAAATTGTCGACCGAGAGGCTGGAACATATTTTGCCACACAACACAACCCCTTTCTAAGCAGCATTACTAACACTGTGTACACACCATACATTTAAGGAAATCTCTCCCCGCCCCAAAGAAAAGAATCACAGGAACTGTAGTTTGTGAAGGGTGCTGAGAATTGTTGCTCTGTGGTGGGTGAACTACAGTTCCCATAATTCTCAGTATGGGTGCTTTAAAAGTATGATGTGCGAGGAGTCTAAGAGTGAGTGGGCCACAGTCTAAGCATATTCACACTACAGATGTGACAGTCGCTCTCTCTTCTGAGGGCATGTTTGGAACTGTGATTCTGTGAGGGGGCTAGAGGTCTCCTGGAGGAGACTCTCTTTTGGGGGGAGGGAAATGGTATAAAATCAATCTAAGTCTGTAGGCCTAGATGCACATCAGAGTTCTTCTGACGCGGAACTGATGCCCTGCCAAAATGCCCCCGCCCAGATAGCAAAAACAAACACAAAAATACCAGCTGTGTAACCAAAAGAGGGAATCTTTAAATTCCGACACATTTCCAATGCTACTCTTCCTTAGGGGAAGAAGAATTGCTTCACCAATAAGCAAGGCAGTTGGCTCCCGCTTATCCATTTGATAAACTGCAAAGGCCTGTCTTACATGTAACTTGAGTGTCGCTGCTTAACCAAGTGATTCCTTTGCAGGTACCTGCTAAAGAGAAAAACAGTTTACAGGCAGTAGGGGAGCCGAAAGTATCAAGGACAATTTCTGATGAGGCAGTGAACGAACCACATACAAAAAGACCCCATTAGCCAGTCCTTAACGTTCGGAAGTTACAATGGCTACAACAGGTGTTCAGTGGCAAAAGGACCCAGGGACATACAAGCGAGAGCAGCCCACATCATTGGCTGAGACCAGCTATTTCCCAGAACCCTTTTCCTTCAGCGGCCATTCAGCCTACTCATCATTAAACCTTGCTGTGCCTTTATGAGGCATCAGGGCCCAAAACCTCCCTTGTTGGCCTGTTCCCTCACCATTCTGTCTTCCCCTTTTGTATCACATCTATTAAAGCCTGCAGGCAAGGACTGTGTTGTTTTCTTAAGCACCTAGAAAAGTCTTAAGCACAATCACGATCATAATAATGACATAATGGAGCAGGGTGCTTTTTTCAAAATAAAAATCAAAGCCGGGGCCTGAGCATGCTACAGGCATAGCAGCACACAAAGGAGCACAAGTTCTGACGGGTTAGGCACAGCTGCTGCTTCCAATACTGCTGCTGGCTGGATTTTTTAGGAAATTATCCTGGTTAGGGAGTAACAGAGCAAGAACTTGGCAGAGCAGGCAGCCAGGGACGATACTGGGCCTTAGGTTTACAGGGCAGTGTTTAATGAACTTTGAGAGTCAAGTGAGGATATCAAGGCCCAAGGCCTAAAGCACAGGCTTCACAAAATAAATAAAACACTTCATGTACAGCCTCATCAGCTGCCTCTTAGCCAGCTCTTGTGCATTCTTTAAAGAAAGTGTTGCGTTTGTGCTGAAATTCTCCCTCTGTTCACTTCAGCGCAGGGGTGTCATTGTGACCAATTAGCAAAGAAGAAACCTGAAAATATTCCCAGCCTATTTTTGGTCCACTGCTCTTGGAGTCTGTCATTATTTTGTGGACAGTTGTTTTGCCGAGGAAGTTAGGGACCATGGACTAAGAGTATCCTTTGAAAGGGACCGGTTTGGGGCCAGTTTACTTGAAGGATGTCCTTAGCACATATAGGCTCTATGTGAAACTGGTGCTTTTGCAAGTGCCACAAAATGGGTGCCTTTTAGCTAAGTTTTACTCAGAGTAGGTCCATTGAAATGCATGAACATGCCTAAGGTCCATTAATGTCAAAGTGTCAACTCTGAGTCAACCTTAGGCCCAGTCACTCCATGTTTAAAGCATTCCGACAACACTTTAAACACGTCTTCATACCCTGCAGCTGTCCCAGTGGGAGATCATGCAAGATCATGCTGGCCATTTTGGGCACTGTAATTTCGGCCCCAATAAAAGCGAATCTTTTGGGTTCTCGTGCAGGTCACGTGACTTGTGCCAGAAGCACAGCCGAGAAGACAGACATCCCGATTCGGGGACTCAGCAAGTTGGAGGGTATACTTCCTGCAAAGCATTCTGGGAGTTGCAGTTTGCTATGGGTGCCGAGAATTCTTAGGAGACCTCTGTTCCCCTCTCAGAGCTATAACTCCAAGAGTTCTCTGTGAAAAGTGGGTTGTCAAACCACTCTCTGAAACTGCAATTCACAGAAATCTTTGGGGAAAGCCATGACTGTTTAAAGTGGCATCATAGTGCTTTAAATGTATGGCATGAATGTGTCCTACGCTGAATTCCACCCAGTGTCTTTTCTGCTGTTGTGAGACACCAATCTTCAATGCGGCAGCAGCTATTTTCTCTGGAATTCTCTGCCTATTAATATTCGTCAGAGGTGTATGGGGTGTTAGGGAATGGGTAATACAGTGGTACCTCGCAAGATGAATGCCTCGTAAGACGAAAAACTCCCAAGACGAAAGAGTTTTTCGTTTTTTGAGTTGCTTCGCAAGACGGATTTCCCTATGGGCTTGCTTCGCAAGACGAAAACGTCTTGCAAGTTTGTTTCCTTTGTCTTGCAAGTTTGTTTCCTTTTTCTTAAAACCGTGCATTCAGGGGGTGCAGTTGCGACTTGACTTCGAGGAGCAACTCATAGCATGCGGTGTGGTAGCCTTTTTTGAGGTTTTTGAAGACTTTGGTGATTTTTGAAGCTTTTCCAAAATCCGTGCTTCGCAAGACGAAAAAAATCGCAAGATGAAAAAACTCGCAGAACGAATTAATTTCGTCTTGCGAGGTACCACTGTACCTCTGATGGGAGATATATTGGTGCTCCTTCTGGGGCAGTTTGTCCACCTTTGGTCCCCACCCTGCACTCAGCTCTCACCTGTGGCTCCCAGAAGCTATCTAGCTTTTGACAGTGGCCACATCTTGGGAAACAGATCCGATTGGCTAGCTAAACCAGGTGAGGGCAGCTGATGGGTCTCAAACCCTCAGTGAGTTAGGGACTTCGCCTGCATGTGAAGCCAGGCTCCGGCGGATGGAGCAGTGGGTCCAATGGTCAAGAAGGCGGTTTCTATATGTGCTGCAGAGGGAAGTGAGGGCCAGATGGGGCCCATCAATCTGGGAATGTTGCCCATCAGAAAACTCTGACACTAAGCTTCCACTGCCTTGCAGCTGCCCTCATCCTTCCTAAAGGCTTTGGGAGTAAACCCTGAGGAAAAATCCATACCCGCTGCCTTGTAGGACACCTTCAGGAGAAGAAAAGGTTAAGAAACACACCCTACACACATCTGGAACAGTGTCCCTAAGACGGTTGGCTGATGCTTTGTGATTCTTCCGTGATTTGACTTCATCCCCATAGGCCCACTCCGTTGTATCTCAAGACAGACAGATGGCAACAACAACATTAGTCAGAAACCTTCATTGTACGGTTATTGACGCCTGCTTTTTTTTATTAAAAAAAAAACTTTTTGCTTAGGCAAGCCATGTAATTTTACTATGTACATTTTAAACTTAAGTCTGATTTTATCTATATTTTAATAAGTTGATTGTGTCTACAATTTTAATGTCTGTTTTTATCCCTTTTTAAAAAAACAACAACAGCAACAACACACAATAGCTTGTATTATTTTATGTAAACCCCTTCATGAAAGGCGTTAAAGTATCTCATTGTTCAGTATGTTGTTTGGTTTTCTGGACAATTTTTCTCCTATAATCCATGACTTATATTAGGTTTTGGGGGTTTTTTTACATTATATTACTGTATTCTATGCCTTTTAACATTCCGTAAACTTTGAAGTTTTAGTAAGCTGACTTGAGGTTTAGGAAAGGGTACGGCATTATTTTAAAAGTAAAAGTTACAGCATGTTCTCTTGGTTGTTTTCAAGGTAAGCGTTGATTGAGGCATGTTCTCATGCAAAGCATCTGTCTTGACAGAGCAAAAATTACGAATGAATGAAAGCAAGTGCATTGTTCTGATGATGCCTTAAAGGCACATAAATCCTAACCCTAATTCACATTTTAGCCTACTAGACAAATAATCTCTAAATGTAGTCTTATACTTAAACACACACGCTTTTTTCCTTGTATGTCTTGCCCTGCCCTCTAGTGGAATTTAACACTAAGAGCACCTTATTGTATGAAACTATTCTCACACACCATGGTTTGACACAAGAAAAGGTTGCTTGAGATCAAAACAGGGAAGAAGAAACAGTGAATGAACAGCAGAGTGAACTTGGCTTTCCAAGGAAGGAAGGAAGCACAGCTGCGAAACAGCTGAGATCAAGAAGGCTGACCGTCAGCACATTTAAGAAAACCCTCATACATGTCAAGTATTTTCAGAAATCTTCCACGGATAAGAGGTATCTCGGAGGCAGAAAAGCAATATGCTGACATATAGTTAAGTGGAATCGAGGTGCATCTGATGAAAGCAGAGCAAAAGCAGGCACATATGCTTGTATACACAACTCAGAGAGACACACACACTGGAGGGCAGTTGGTTAGAGCGTAGTGCTGATAATACCAAGGTCGCAGGTTCGATTCCCGTAAGAGATAGCTGCATATTCCTGCATTGCAGGGCATTGGACTAGGTGATCCTTTGGGTCCCTTCCAACTCTACAATTCTAGGATTTTGTGATCCAGAGGGCACTTGGGAGAATTTCCTCAACAACCCATTCTAACAAAACTCGCCTTAAACTCCCATGAGGTTGCAAATGAATTGGTGGAGAACTGCGTGAAGGGAAACAGAAATATGACACTCCAGGCCCTTGGGACTTTCTCAGGCCATACCCCTTACCAGCACTGCTCTGCATCTTCATCAAGTTTGCCTAGAAGATGTCCCTGAATTGGGATAACGCCCCTTGTTTGCCTGGATGGAGAGGCAGGTATGTGCACATGTATAAACCCCTGACTTTTGTGTGGCCCAAATCTAGCCTAGTGTACATAGCAAACATCCATTTCGTCCTCCCAATTTTGCTTATGGACATTGGGCCGGAAAAGGTTCCTATCTGGAAGTTTCTGCCTCTCGGCTGGGATGTCCCGCATTTCTCCACCAGCGGCAGTCAGTGACACAGAGCTCTGTCTGGATGAAAGTTGTTGTGAAGATGGGACTCTTCTCTGGAGCTGCCTAAAGTTTTGCAGGTGTTCAGATTTAGGACCCGTGTGCACTTTCCCTTCCTAGTGGTGCGTTACCCTTAAAACACCCAGCCACAAAACCAGGCAGCCTGGATTTGTTGGGCAGAAATACAAGACACCAGGGACTGACGGCTGACTGGGTCTATAGGCAAGCACAGCGCTAACGACAGATGTTGTGTCAACTTCGCAGCGCAGGCCTGCCAACGGATTTGCTATTCTAGAAGCGGGCACAAGCAGCCATGCCAAATTTCCTGCGGTTTAGTGATATAAAGCAGGTTATGAAGCATCAAAACCAGACAGGCTTCCTAATTCAATTCAGTGTGATGGAAATCAGGCTCAGGAGTGGGACGACTTAAGGCTCTAGCCTTAAGCAAAGATCCTTTCTGGTTCCCCCATAGACTCTTCTTGGTTAACTCATTTCCCTCTTCGTGTGTTCCTATATTCTAATCGAGATATGGATGCTATTCTGTATCAAGGGTGAATATGGTGCCCTCCAGCTGTTTTTGGGCTGCAGCTCTTATCAGCCTCAGGTAGCACGGCCAGAGGTGGTGGAGGAAGTTGAAGTTCATCAATATCTGGAGGTCAGCATGACAAGCACCCCTGTTCTGGACTGTAAACCTCTCAAAGGGATGGAGATTCTTATCCACCCCCACTTAACTTATCTGTAAAAGAATGGCACAGATTCAACCCAATGGCATCTCCAGCTAAAAGATCCCAGAAAGGCTGGAATAATATAATAATAATAATAATAATTTATTATTTATACCCCGCCCATCTGGCTGAGTTTCCCCAGCCACTCTGGACAGCTCCCAATCAAGTGTTAAAAACAATACAGCATTAAATATTAAAAACTTAAAGACGTCTCTGTCCGAGATGTTGGAGAATCACCACCAGTTATAGCGAGGCAGAACTGGTTCAGCGGCTTGAACCTATCTGTGTTCCTTTTGTGATAATTTTTTTTTGGGGGGGGGTGTTATTGATTTGTTTTGTTTTTGTTGTTTTTATTATGGTTTGTTGTTGTTGTTGTTCCTATCTTGTATTTTTATGCTGTGAACTACCCTGAGATCTACGGATGAAGGGCGGTATACAAATTAATAAAATAAAATAGAAAGGGAGCAATGGCTTTAAGCCACTCAAGAGTATTAGCAAGCACTGCAACAAGTCTGCTTTAGTCCCCTCTTCAGCCGCTGAGCCAATGGACACCATCTGTCTTGTGAGAAGGAAGAAGAGAAGCGAGGCAACATCCAACCTGCAATCTGGACCTGCTTCATCCCCTCCCCATTCCGTATCACATTATTTATTGTACTATTTTAAAATAGCACACTACTTTGCATGCCAATCTTAAAGCTCACACAAATTCCCGGAGGATATGTCTACCAATGCCTGCTAGCCACAATGGCCATTTTCTACCTCCATTGCATGGCCCTGAATACCAGTTGCTTGGAATCACAAATGGGAAGATTGCCGTTGTGCTCAGGTCCAGCTTGCGGGCTTCCCATGGGCATCTGGTTTGCCACTGTGGGAACAGAGTGCTGGAATAAATAGGCTTTGATCCAGAAGCACTCTTCTTGTGGGTTTATGATGCATCTTGGCTGCGCGTCCTGGAGGATCTGCTCCCTGCCTTGCAGGTCATTTTCTACCTAGTCTGGGAGGACAGGACTGACTCCAGCTGCAAAAGCTGAGGCTGCTGAACATAACCCAGCCATCTGTCTAGGCTTGCTAAGTTCCAGCATATGAGAAAAGCTTTTGCAATGTTATGTGTGGGCTGAAAATATTAGAATATAATTATACATAACTCTGTTCACCTCTGGCCCTGCATTATTCCTTCACTCCCCTTCAGTGCTCTCATCTTAATACAGCTACAGAGACCAATCATGAAAAAACTCTTCCTTGCTTATGAGCCATTTGTGGTCAAATGTGTGACCCAGTCATTCCTTTGTTAATCCTGTTATGTTACTGACATAATTATCTCCATAAGAATCCTCTTTCAAAGATTACTGCTTACAGGTTGGAGTCCAGGAAACTTCCTTTTCCAGGCCTTCAAATATACATTGGAGTTGGAACTTTTCTCACTTCCTAAAACATGCCTCCTCCCCCATGGCTCTATTGCCACATTTTGTCAGCAAACTGCAGACTATCGTGCAGCCTAAGAATCATCAAGCTTTCTTAAGCAAAGGAATTTCTAAGCAAGCAAAATAACAAGAGACTTGGCCTTTGTCTCATTCTCACCAGACCTGATTGGCCTTTTGCCCTTGGGACGGTGGTGGCTGTTTTTCATTGCAGAAGGGACACCACAAGTGGATGAAGCCGGAACCAAAAGCAGGCAGAACCAACACTTTCTAGTTTCCTCAACCAGTTCTACAAGGGCAACACATATGCTAAGGAGGAAGAAGCTTACAGCTAGTCTCACCCCCAGGACTGGTTGTAAGTAATGATGTAGGCAGGTGGGGGCTGGTTGAGCAGAGACTACGGTTAGTGGGGCAATGCCTCAGTTGCTCACATGGCTCAGCCTCCACTACCTTGGCACTGTGATCTTACCTGGACTTGCATCTTCCAAGGAACCCAACTATATCAACAGCTGCCACCTTCAAGCTGGTACATAACATGGTCTCTTTCCCCATTTGCAGAAGTTAGAATTAAGACATACAAAAATAAGAACTGTGTAAGAGCTCAGCTGTCTGGTAACAGATCACAGAAAGCAAGCTACACCACATCTGATTAATTCCATCATCTCTCTGGTTTACACAGCAAGTACACCAAAATTCCAAATTCCCTTTTCTTTGTGGATTAGCAGCAGCCTTGTATTGCGCTATACGTCTTCCTCCGAGATTGGTTCCATTAAAAAAAAACACCTTTGTTTTCCTTGGCTTCTGATAAGTTATGCTGCAAAGGTGCAGATAACATTTTGACAAAGCTAGATAAGAAATTAAAATCAGATTAAACCTTATTCCATCATTTCACTTTTAAATAGCAAAGTGCACCTTCTCTGGGGATGTTGTCTTAGCCTGTGAGAAAGCCAAACATTAAACAATGTAGTTATATTAACTTATTTACCATCCCCGCTTGCTGGCATTTCCTTTGTTTGAAGAAGCACACAGAATGTCAGAAAGTGGGAACTTAATATATTAGTAGTCTTACAGTAGAATACCATTCAGAAAGGCAAACTGGACTTGCATTGACAAACCCCAGCTATAAATTGAGTACTGTGCCAATATTTATAATTCTGTACCCCAACATGTTGAATTTTGCAACCTGCATAAATTTTGCAAATAAAACATACCTGAATCCTTTGTTGTGGGTATTCTGCTCATGAAGGTGGGGAGAAGAGGCCACACCATTGACTTCTCTTATTTCAGCCAGCATCACAGATATAAACATCTTCTCAGCTGTAAGGACTAGGACAATCTTTCCCAACCTGATGCTCAGTGGATATTTTGGCCTAGAACTCCCATCAGGCCTGACCATTGGCTTTGCTGGCTGGGGCTGATGGGAGCTTAAGTTCAAAAAATGGGGGGGGGCCCTCATCAGTGAGAAAGGCTGGACCAGGAACTTGCTTTTTTTCAAAATGAAATTTGAGATTCTTAAGATGCTGAATCTCCCCTCCCAATATCGTATTTTGCATATTTGCTTTGCTTCCCTCATGCCTGCCCACCCACACAAACAAAGCACCCTGGTTATAACACTTGTTTAAATGTCCATAGCATGGCCTGCTGCAGCCACCCTGGCCAACCTTTCACAGCACTAATAACTACCGTATTTTTTGCACCATAACACTCACTTTTTTCCTCCTAGAAAGTAAGGGGAAATGTCTGTGCGTGTTATGGAGGGTATGCCTACGGGTGGCATGCCTACGGATTTTCCTCCTCTAAAAATTATGTGCGTGTTATGGTCGGGTGCGTGTTATAGAGCGAAAAATACGGTATATTCAAGAACAGCCCTTTAATTTTCGTTTGCTGGTGGATAAGTGCTTATGAGACAGCTTGGCTGACCACCACCCCTTTAAGTGGGGCTATTTTGCAGCAGTGCAACCACTGGACTGCTATATGCAGGGTCCATTTTGCACAAAACTTTTAATCAGCAGATGATGCTTATATATCAAGAAAATCTGGCTTCACGTTTAATATTGTTTATGGAGCACGACTACTGTTTTAAAACATAATCACTTCCATCTTTGTTTAGGTACAGTCACAGGGGACCACGGTCTTCCCATTGCCACTATACCACACCAAACCCCTACTCTGCCTGTAATACAGCCTCTTCAACTTTTAAGCATTACACACAAGGGACTTCCATATAATTTGGAGTTGGTACAATGGTGTTAAGAAACCTGACCATGTCAGTATCTGCACATTTCCCAATAGCCCTTATGGTTCCTGAGTGGCTAGACACTTGCCTGTAGATCCCCCAGCTGTTTTGGGTTCTTCCTCTCAAGCCTATGTTATGTCCTCTTAAACAGAAGGAAAGAGGAGCAACACGGTGTTCCATTCCCAATTCCATTTTCATGCTTGCAAGGATTCTTCTGTGAGAAATGTTTAACTCCAATAACTTAATATGCCTGGCCTCGCCTGTGCTGCCTGACAAACCCATAGCATAAGGCCTTCAAGATGCTATTGATGACAATTTTGCAAGAATATTTCAGGAAGGATGTTAACTATGCAAGATGTTTCCATAGCAATCCTAACACTTCATTTTTATATGAACGCGACAATCTTTGGATCACTTGTCAATCTTGACTTCAGCTTATTGTAAGCTGTATCCGTTATTTCTGCTCAGCCTGTAGAGTGTTTCATGATACTTGGAGGACTGTTGTATCAAAATAAATTGTACTGAATCTATGTTTTGACTCGTTTCTTTAAGCAAAGAAAAATCAATTTAACGTAACACTGGGGAAACAAGCCACATGGAGGATGTTCATAACCTGTGTAGCAAGATGCAATTAAAGATTTGCTTGCACAGAATAGGGTACGAAATGGAAACGTACAAATACCTGTCAAAGCCACTTTTAAGTTATACACTTCAAAATGTAGGGTGCATTTTGTAACATAGAGAAGTCCCATTTCCTACAGCTAACTTGGCTTTCTTCCTGCCAGCCATGGCTACAACTTTTTCAGACCCAGGAACCACCTTGAACGCAAACACGCCATATCTTAAATTTTTAACCATATATTTTTACGATGGTAGGGTTCCTTTTGTGACCCACCTTAGATCAGGCCATGACCCCATCAGCTGAGGACCATTGAAAATGACAGCTCTGCATCTCATTCTTGCATTCTTATCTGTAATGTCTAGAAATATGCAAAATGTGATTAACCTCAAGCTGTGAATTTTCCTGACCCATAAGCAACAGCTAGTTAGTGGAACCGCGGTAATGAATATCACTGTGTTGTTTCTAAATGTTATAGATAAGGAGGAAAAGGACCCATAGGCTTGTTTCTTCAGCAGCAGCCCCTTGTGTCTGAACATCTAGTTCCAATTCAAAGAGCAGAAGAAATTGGGGAGGGGGCAGGAATTCACCTGAAATACCGTATTTTTCGCCCTATAGGGCGCACCGGCTCATAGGACGCACCTCGTTTTGGGGGGGGGGATGAATAAAAAAAATTATTCCCCCCCCCCAGCCACGGGGCTGGGGCAGGGGAAGCCCGAGCTTCCCCCGACCCCAGCCCCCAGAACAGGCTGTTATTCGCAAGCCTTGCGAGCCCGGCGGCAACTCCCGCCTCTCGCGCACCGACGCCTCTCGCTCTCCAGGCTTCAGCGAAAGCCTGCATTCGCCCCATAGGACACACACACATTTCCCCTTCATTTTTGGAGGGGGAAAAGTGCATTCTATAGGGCAAAAAATACAGTATATTGGGGAAAATTCCACTTGGCTGCTTTCACTTAAGACATAGAGAGCAAGGTGAGACTTGCACAAATCAGGTCATTTAGAGCTTATTAAAAACACGCATTCGGAAACAATGCTGAATGATTTAATGGCATTTTCAAATTGCAACAAAGACACACATTGAACATCTAAAAAAACACAATCAAATCACCAGAATATCAGTAAACAAAAAAACAAGTGGTTCTACACTGACATACGAGTACAGGATTTTCTTCCTCTGCGGAAGTTGGTTTTCAAAGACTTAGGCATCAAAATAAGATTCTTCTGATTTCTGAAATAGGTACAGATGTTTTCATTTTTTTAAAAAATGATGTGCACTGTTTGAAGACCACATATACACAGAGAAAGACAGACAGACACAGGTCTTTGTGATTTGCCCAGTGATATAGCGATCTTATGCAAAACTAAGTTTCAATACTGAAAATATGTAACAGTCACTTTCCTTCTATGTGAAATGCAAGACATAATTAAATCAATACTCACAGCAGTTATTAGAACACCTGTTCATTATCATGTGAAGACCAGAAAATGTGAAATGTATAATTGTTTTCACTGCTACCATTCATCTACTGTTGGGACAGGCACCTGTTGCCTCAACACAACACTTAACTAACTTGCTCCTTTCAATGAAGCCAAGACATGTGGCTGAGTGGGAACAAGCATGTACCTCTGCTACAGGAGGGTGGTCCTTTGGTGATATATAAAGCTCAGTGACAGTGGGCATCAATTTCACGCTCCACTGTTGTTATTTCATATGTATTTTAAAAATGTAAAGACTCCATTCATATGAACTGTCCATGCAACTGGCAGCCATCATCTCCCACTGAAGGTGGAGAGCTATGAGCCCAAGCCACTCAATGGGTGGTTCCCAAGTCAATGAGACCACTGAGAACCCAAGCTCTACCCTAAGGCAGGTCTAGACATTCTAAAGGAGTTTGTTGCATTCAACTGAAATGCCTGCAACACCCATTAGCTAGGGAGCATGTAGGCAAAACATTGTCTTTTAACAAAGATAAATAAAGGAGTGATGTGGCAAGATTGCTTCTCTCTACACTGCTTCCCCATCCAGTCACTCTGTGACAAGACCCAAATAGAAGCACATGCTGCAAAACGATATAATAAAACATGCAATAAAGCCATCCACAACTCATTTGAGTTTTGCCATCGAGTATGGATAGAGGATGACCCAGATTAGGGAAGCAAAAAGCGGTATCTCTTATGGATTTTAAATCAAATTCCAAGTCATTAT
This sequence comes from Podarcis erhardii, assembly GCF_964252035.2. Lineage (NCBI taxonomy): Eukaryota > Metazoa > Chordata > Lepidosauria > Squamata > Lacertidae > Podarcis > Podarcis erhardii. The sequence continues at coordinate 12,207,356 of NC_138513.1, read as the reverse complement.
TTACTTATCATTATACATTTGATAATATAAATCACAAGCCTCAGTCATTTACTCGTTCCAGGCTTTAGTGCTACATCACAGATTCTTTTGCCTCAAACAGATCAAGCTATTCACTTATTATATGTTTCTTGCATTAATTCTCTTCTCCATAAACTACTTTAACTCCTATATGACATGCTATAACGTTATGTCTCAACTTGCTATGATTTCAGCACTCTCATAAATGGTGCCTCCACTCTCTCCCCTAAAGTCAGCTTCTCAAGTTCCTATTGGACAGTGCTATGGAACACAATAACTGGAGGAGGAAGAGGAGAACTGATCAAGGAAGTGTAACTCAAAGTAATGTAGGGGAATTAATTTTAAACCTTTTATAAGCAACCTACATTACCACTTTGATTATTTTGGCTCCAACCCTGAGATGTGGACAGACAGTTTAGAGAAGCACTGCCTGCCCTCAGCTGCAAATACAACATCTATGAAGGAGTCCTAATGTACGGTCTCATTAACCTTCTTCAAGACAGTTGGCTATCAGAGGTGCTTGGAAATATTAATCGCAAATATCAAGCTGACAACACAACTTAGGAAGAGCAAAACCGATCTAAGGACCGCCTGTCGAATGGTGTGAAACAACACAAGGACCTTCCTTCCAAGTTAACAAGTTATGTCTTGACAAAGTACAACCTTGAAATTTGGTATGATTGTCTTCTACTCTTTATGACAGCACATTGGAATGAGACCCAAAGTGTGTTATCAAGGTCAAACAGCAAGATTCATAGTAGCCCCACATTCATTTTTGAGGTAGCACACTTAGTTGCAATGGCCAGGATCCAAAGAACAATGTTAGCATGACCAAGGGTTGGGGCATGTCCAACGAGCTTCCTTACTTTTGTCCTTGAACAGCAGACCCGCTCCCAAGCACCATGCCATATTACAATCTGCTTCTGACAGGCCACTTAATTTCAATAGTGGCTTGCCACATTTATTGGCATGTATAACTAGTCTGATCTTTTGGATCTCTGGCATAGTGTTGTTGGCCCAAAAACAGAACGTTGATGGGAGAGGTCCCATTCTGAAATATGTTAAACACAGGTGCATTCTTTAAAAAAAACACCAAAAAACCCCTCAAGATTTATTCTTTTTTTATAATAAAAAAACTTCACAAAATGTAGCAATGTAAATCCTTCTTAGATATAGGCCTCACATTCTCTAGGAAATTTCATTTGCCGCTTGTGGTTTATAACAGCTGCTATAAACTAAAGTGCTTAAAAACTTGCTCAGATTGCCGTGATTATAATATTTTGTAGTTTGCAGTTATGTAAAATACCAAAACACAGAATGGTGGCTCCAGCCAACAGGGTAAGAGTGAACCAGTTAGTTCTTGAAATGTATAGGAATATACTCAACATGGCAAACCAACATTCTATGCCCAATGCTTTAAAAAAACCTGTATTTTTCCCTTAAATTGGGAATTGAAATAAATACTCCAATAAATAAATACATTGGAGTGCTCAAATCAGACTCAAATACTACATTGGAGTGCTCAAATCAGCAGGAGTGCTCAAATATAGATGGGAGGGGAAATCTCCACCATACTTCTGAAATTCACCCTTCATCTTAAGTTTAGCCCTATACGCTCCTTAATCACAAGGCAGATATGTAAAATGATGAGGGAAAGGCAGACTATATATTCTTCACAATAAGTACACAGAATTCACATTTAAGTCAAACATAATGCCCTACTGTTCATCTAGGCTGAATAACTTATGAACACTTATATGCTCCATAGGAAAGCCATATATCCTTCTACTCACCAGTGGATGCCAAGTTATAAAAGTCCATATGCAAGAATCTAGCTTCTTTGAAAAGGTCACATATTTTTTCTGTACATTTCATGCAAACTGTGCACAATGTGGTAACAACATTTGCAACACACTCCCTTTCAAGGTGCACCTTTTATGTTAACAGCAGACCAGCTTACAGGAAAGTCTGCACAAAAAAAGTCTATGGCAACAAAACTGAGGGGTCTGGGAAAGAATTCTTTCAGCATCTCATTTTTCCTGAAGCAAGGCAGGAATATTGATGTTCCACCCAATAGCCTGCCGATCAAATCCACAAGTGAACAGATTGCAGATCGGGTGGTCTTCGCTCCATGCTGAACAGCAAACCATTCTTCTATGCCCCTGTGACAACAGAAATGCCTGTGTTAGAATATTGGCTCCCATACCCATGCCTGCCTCAAATCAGCCACTTCCCCCTTCCACCTCCAACATTTCAGGGTGAAAAGGAGAAATGCAGGGAGGTTCTGAAAGTTCTTCATGATCCTTTTTCACTCCTTGGCATCTCCAACTCTGGGGGTGCAAAAGAGGTGGGGGAGGAAAAGGCTTTCAGAGTTTTCCTGCACTTCTCCTTTCCACCCTCGAGGTTGGGAGGTGGAAAGGGAAAGCAGGGACTTACGGTGAATTACAACCCCTCCCTATGTAGAAGCCCAGATTCCAGTAAGTACTGGAATGGAAAACACTCATTTGCTTCTGAAATAAGAACCTGAAGGCCACAGGCTTAATCCAAGGCAGTTGTTTTACACTGACAAGCTGTGTTCAATATATGCAACTTGACGACTGTTAAAGACATTATCTTTGGATCAGGTATTCTGCTATCAATATTTCTAATTATGCATACACACAGAGAAAAGAGGTTGGGAGCAGGGATCTTTCTTACATATAGAACTCAAAATTCTGGTACCTGTCTGTTGCTGCGAGGGAGCCGTGCTAATCGCACTCCAGACATGTCAAATAATCTAACCTGCCGGTTGTCATGTGGAAGGGCAATGATTCTTTGGCCGACACAAACATTAATCCTGCACAGGAGAGATAAAAATAAGCTAGGGAGCTTGACAAATGAGAACCGACAGTGTTCAAGTTCACTGAAAATGATTTAATTGGAGGTTTATCTTGTACACATTTCCCGCAAATACATATTACTTTATTTTTGCAACAAAATCAAGTACTGGAAAAACACTTGTTTCTAAAGATGATGATGATCAAAATTCACACTGCCGCTGCCACCACACACAGCAATGTAGCAAGAACGTCAATGCAAGGGTTTCCTCATGCACACATGAATTTACTTGGGTTCCCTTCACCACCAAGAACTAAGGAACATTTCAGAAGGTCATACATCCAAATAAAATGCTTTAGCTGAATGAACGAGAATCTTTGGATCTAGGCCTTTGGACATAGGCCTATTACATAAATTCAGTTAATTGTTCATGAAAATTCAAATATTTTCAGGCGTGCAAAACAGGTTAAAAAAAAAAAAAAAAAATTCTAAGATGCACCAGACTAAGAGGCCTGAAATTGGTTTTGCTTTGATGTCCACAGAATGGTCCAAAGACATATGATAGCTTTGGGTCTGGAACCAAGCTCTCCACTCAAATAGGTAATGCTTAAGAGCCACACACTCTCTTTAGGATACAAATTAAGTAACTAGTCTGTCCAACCCAATATGCATATGGGATCCCCACTAAGAATTTTTAACTGATTTGCATGCAATACTCCACCTCTCTACAATTCTCTCTCTTTGAAGAGCCCAAGTGTCATGGGCACCACCATTCTGAACATACTATAATAGTTTCTGCAGAAACTAGGTCCCATGACTAAAACAGTACCACTGAGATGTCTAATCAGAGTTGTTACTCTGCTGTAAATGTACACCATTAATTCCAAAGAGATAGCACCCATTGTGCCTAGTCTAGCATTAGCAAAATAAAAAATAAAAAAATAGTAATAATAATTCATGAAAATCAAGCCAATATCTCCTATATTTAACCAACTGGACTGTTTGGGCTTACCTGTTTACTGCAGAATCTGTGCGAATAGTGGCAATAGGCGACCTCATATTTTTCAAGTCCCAGACTTTCACAGTACGGTCATCACTACCCGAAACAACATTGTCTCCCACAGTGAAGACAGCTGACGTCACAGTGCTTAAAGGGATGGGGGAACATCAGAGCCATATTTAACATTATTACCTAAAACAGACATGCCATTTTTCACTTTTACAATACAACACTATTCGGGGGGGGGGGGGGGAGCGGACAGAAGCAAACTTTAAATCCAATGATTTTAAAGCTCTAACAAGTGAATGACTACTGGAAACACAAAGTTTGTAGATAAAAGCTTCAGAGCACTGAGATCAATCAACAGCATCCCTTATCAAACAAGAAGTTTAATATTTTTAACATACAAGTACATGTTAAAATAATGCAACTGATCTCTTCCACAAGAGATGAGACTTCATAAGATATATAAAAAATCACCCTTCAGTCATAAGGAAAAAGTGGACGTCATGTTTCTGTGTTATGCCTACTCTAGATCAAGATTATTTTTTAAAAAAAAAATATGCCATGTTTGAATTACTATTAGCAAACCAAGGATCAGAGGATAAAAATATGTAACCCCAGAAACCAGGAGCATGTTATCTATTACATCTGAAAGGACAAAGGACTGAGGTTTTAAGGTATTGCTTTAATTCTAGTCTACAAAGCCTTGAGCTTGTTTCCACCTACACAGCACGCTAACAAAGCCTTTCTTTCCCTCCCCTGGTTCATTACAGTGTGCTTCTTAGCTCAATTTCTATGGATCGCATTTAATGACCTATCCTGTATAGCTTGAGGGTCATGCACATCAATTGCTCAGATTTTAGTAATTTTAATTTAAGGTGTCAAGTTGCTCCTGTCACTTCTATTGTACTGTGAGAATTTGATTTCATGTCCTATTCAGCCTACTGATTGAGATTAGTATTACCCAAGTCACAATGGACTAGTATGTGCAGGCCCTCTTAATTTAAATTGACATCAAATTAAAGTCTAATTAGATCCAAACACCATTATGTCAGTGGTACGAAGTTTTTTAATGCTGTATCAGAGTGCCACAGGGTAATTATGTGGCAAGAACTAAAGGTCTTCACTTGAGCTTTCCGAGCCCAATACCCAATTACAGATGCCTATGCGCCTGACCTACTGTGGAGGCACAAGCAATTAAGAACAGCCACAGAATCTATGGAAGATCGCCACTTCCCATACACATTCACAGCCAGGAGAACGTCTTCGTCTCCCAAACTATATGCATTACATACGGAAATAAGTCGCGCAAGCGGAGCATTTCACTGTTCCACAACGTATGACAATAGATTTGATTCTTTCATCATGCATTAAAATTATTCATCTAGTTAAGATTTAAAAGCTTGTATTTTCGAGAAACCATTCAAAGCTCTCTGCTTTTCAACTTCTTCTGCTCAAGGACCTGAACACTTTTTCCCCCCACTTGTTTAAATTTGCATCTCAAACTGCATCCCAAAAGGTTACAGTATAGGTTGCATGTGTTGTTGTTGTTATTGTTGTTGTTGTTGTGTTTGAAAAAGACAGAAAAGACCAGAGATTAACTCTTTACTAGCAGTACCCTTATCTTATGAATGCTAGATAACCAAGAAGATCAAACACAGCTAGTATAAAGATTTTGTGCAGAAGAAGTAGATTTTTAAAACATGTAAGATTGCATTATATCTTCTGGACCACCGCCTTGCCGACGTGGGGATCCAGGGCACAGTCCTTCAATGGTTGTGCTCGTTTCTCTCTGGTCGGGGACAGAGGGTAGCGCTTGGGGGGGAATTGTCATCGCGCCACTCCTTGGTGTGTGGAGTACCTCAGGGTGCGATACTCTCCCCGATGCTTTTCAACATCTTTACGCGCCCCCTCGCCCAGCTTGTCCGGAGTTTTGGACTGGGTTGCCATCAGTATGCTGATGACACCCAACTCTATCTGTTGATGGATGGCCATCCTGACTCGGCCCCAGACACACTGACCAGGTGTTTGGAAGCTGTGGCTGGATGGTTACATGGGAGCCGGTTGAAGTTAAATCCTTCAAAGACAGAGGTCCTGTGGCTGGGACGGGACGATATGGGATTGGGGGGGGCAACTCCCATCTCTTGCGGGGGCGCAATTAGTGCCAGCACCGTCCGTTAAGAGTTTGGGTGTAATCTTCGACACCTCCCTTTCCATGGAGGCGCAGATTGCAGCTATAACAAAGGCGGCATTTTTCCATCTCCGCCAAGCTAAGCAGTTGGCTCCTTACCTCTCTCGCCCTGACCTAGCCACTGTGATCCACGCGACAGTCACCTCCAGACTCGATTATTGTAACTCACTCTACGTGGGGCTGCCCTTGAGACTGACCCAGAAACTCCAGTGGGTGCAGAATGCTGCAGCGAGACTCCTTACGGGGTCTTTGCTGCGAGATCACATTCACCCGGTGCTGTACCAGCTGCACTGGCTCCTGGTGGAGTACAGGATCAGGTTTAAGGTGCTGGTTTTAACCTTTAAAGCCCTATACGGCCTAGGACCCTCGTACCTACGGGACCGCCTCTCCTGGTATGTCCCACAGAGAAACTTACGGTCTTCAAATAAAAACATCTTGAAGGTCCCAGGCCACAGAGAGGTTAGGCTGGCCTCAACTAGAGCCAGGGCTTTTTCGGCTGTGGCTCCGATCTGGTGGAACACTCTGTCACAAGAGACTAGGGCCCTGCGGGACTTGACATCTTTCCGCAGGGCCTGCAAGACAGAGCTGTTCCACCAGGCCTTTGGCCAGGGCACAGCCTGACTCCCTCCTTCGGCAGTCTTCGTGGAGCTCTGGTCCAATGGTTGCAAGTGGCTTGATTTGAATTAATTTTATAATGAATGATTTTAGAGTGTTGTGTTGTGTTGTGTTGTGTTGTACTGTTGTATTGTTGTTAGCCGCCCTGAGCCTGGCTTCGGCTGGGGAGGGCGGGATATAAATAAAAGAATTATTATTATTATTATTATTATTATTATTATTATTATTATTATTATTATTAAGTCCATTTAATCCAGCACTGCATGCTCCGTCTGACAGGGGTCTCTCCAAGGTCTACGAAATAAGCTTTCCCCATTTTTGCTCTCTGAGGCCCTGTTTATCCAGAGATGCCAAGGACTGAACCTTGTGCATGCTAGAATGGATGACTGCCATAATTCAGTGATTTTCTCAAATGTCTTGTATGTATATATGCATGTTTATTCAATAAGATTTCTTACCCACCCTTCACCCTAAGGATCTTGAGTGGGTTACAACAATAGAATACGCAATTATAAAAATAACTAAAACCATTACAATTATAATGCACATCAAACCCCTTCCAAACGGAATGGAACAGAACAGCTGAATTGGATCTAATCAGATTTCTGTTTTGGTTAAATCCCCTCTATTTCCAATTTGTGCTTGCCACTCTCCACCCGCTATTTTCCTGAAATTCTCCATTGGGCAAATGTACAACAATCATTTGAACCTTTCAGCAGCTTTGGATACCCCCTTTGGTCATATCACCAGTGAAGTGCTGAAGTGTCATTCAAATGCAAATTACACTCTGCTCTACCACTTATTCTCAACATCTGATCCCAGGGAGGCAGTAAAGATGACAACCCAATGTCTGGCATTAGTTCAAAGTGGATTGGTGTGAACAAGAGGGAGATGCTGCTATTCAAGAGTGCTTAAAATCTGTAAGGGTTATGTGGCCTATTCTAGGTAAGGTTGCATTCGCCTTAAAGGTCTAGGTGGTTGGTTTGGGTGCTCCTTGGTGCAATAATTTCCTCACATATTCAGGTAAAGAGGACTGCCTTTTGCCAACTGGTTTACAAGCTGTAACCATTTCTAGAGGAGACAGCCCTGGCCTCAGTTATCCATGCCTCAGTTATCGAAGCTAGATTACTGCAATACTAGCAATGCGCAACCGCCTTTAAAAGATAGTCTGGAAACTTCATGTGATGCAAACCTCTTTACAGTAACATACTAAAACCTATTAGCAAATAGGAGGGCACATGGCTGGCTTTCATTTCAAAGTTGAGAGAATACAGTTACACTGATTTCAGAAACCAGAGTAAAGTCTCAAGAATATTTATTCACCATAAATACCATGTCTTAAGCTAGGTGTGATATGTGTATGTTGATTTGGCTGTAAATGTGTGCGTCATTAAAGGGTCTCATTTTGAAAAGGGGGCTCTCAATAAGTATAATGGTCTGTTAATAATTATTACTAAAAGCTGAATAACCTTGAAGGATGTACACTTTGTATTTCTGTGTAAAAGAAATACTTCCCAAAGCACTCCCAAATCTTCATGTATGAGCTTTCCTTTATCCAAAAACTGAACACCAAGAAAATCTGTTTTCCTTGCAAGTACTTTGGAGTAAATATAGTCTTTAAGAATAATAAGAGTAATAAGCTGTAACAGGAAAATCAAAGTTTCTTATGGATCTTAAAGACTAACTCAATGCACTAATGCAATTTCTTTTAACTAGAGAACTGGATTAGTTAAGTCATTAGAAAGATAATAACGCCACATGTGGTATCATGGAAACTGATCTGTAACCAGCAAGAGTTGGCTGTTTTTAGTCTTACAGCTCTGGACATGCTGACTCCTAGTGACTTAACTCCTAGGTGTCATGGGCTTTGAAGACACTCGAACTCTGGACGCAAGGGAGAAATGTCCTAAGAGGAAGGCAAATCCACACCGTGATCAACTCCCTGCGGGAAACTAATATCCCTACTATGGAAGGATGTGTGGATCCAGAATTGGCCTCCACAGTCACTTACAGAATAATTGTTAAAACCGTGTGTGTGGAAGACAATCTTCCTTGGCTACCAGTGATCACCAAAGAGGAGGAGGAGGAGGAGGAGGAGGAGGAGGAGGAGGAGGAGGAGGAGGAGGAGGAGAAGAAGAAGAAGAAGAAGAAGAAGAAGAAGAAGAAGAAGAAGATACTTAACCATAATGGTTAGGCTCTAATGCTTCTGAATACCAGTTGATTGAAACCAAAGAGGGGAATGTGTTCTTGTGCTTGGGTCCTGCTTGAGAGGCCATAAAAAACAGGATAGTGGACTAGTTGGCCATTGGCTTGATCCAGCAGGCTCTTCTTATGTTTATTTCAATTGATTGGATGGCTGCATGGGTAGCATAAAAATATGTTCATTTTTAACCTCACTCACCTAATACGAGTCGCCACTACCACTTCCCTGTTCACTTCACGCATCTAATGAAGTGGGCTCCTGCCTACAAAAGCTTATGAACCAATAGATTTGTTAGCCGTTAAGGTTCCAGCGGACACTTGGCTTTAAAAAATTTAAAATTGTATATACTCATGCACACAAACACCTGCCATGAATTATTTCAATGAGCAGGAAACATCCTCACAGATTGTTCACTAACTGCATAAAGACATTGAAGCAACCCTTTAATTACCATGCTCCTTTATAAGCAGTCTGTCCATTTAGGTCCTCCACAAATGGCACCTCATGGCACAACAACACACTAGGAACCATTCTTCCTTGTCCCAAACCTATTACACCTTTCAGCTAGTTTAACAGGTAGCTTTCTTTGCCATTGGACTACAAGATCGCCGTTCCTGCAACAAACAATACAGGAGCAAGGCCAACTTTTATACATATGGACAAAATTGGAGGCTTGAACTCTAAAGTCAATGGAAAGCAGGGGGTTAAGTAAAGCACTTGATTTAATGTGTGGAGGCTTATTGACAAAAAACATACTGCCCAAAGCTCAATCTGTGCCGAATCTGGAACACTTAAATACAAAACTGGTGGAACAGAGGGTAAATTAAGATTTCCCCCACTTTCTTCTCACTCAATGCTGGGTTCTCTAGCAACCGTGGCCAACTTAAAACGGTGGTTAACATCCCCTCGGCTAAATTAATGAAAAATGTCAACAAAAGATCATTAAGACTCTGTGTTAATGGAACGCTAAAAGGCATTAGGCTTTTCATAACTCACGAGTGGGTGACAGGTATCTTTGGGCATAAAAAAAAAGTTGGCAAAGAGACAGTAATCTCACGACACCCTTAAACTGTGGGTCCCCCACAGGGAACTTGGTGTGCTACTACCATTCTCTGGAAAAACTTCAGACTCTGCCAAGCCTCGGCAAAACTCATTTATCTTGTCGTAGAGAGCAGCCGAGCATACACTTCCAGCTGACAGAGTGGCACTTTTTCACCACACACCACTGCCTGATCTGGAACATTCTGCTCCCTCCGTGGGTCTCAATCAACGGAAATACTGTAATGCTAGCACTCCTCATTAGGACTAACAGCTGTCTCCCCAGTCACACAGAGACACAAAACTGTTTTGCATAACAATCTGCTGAAATTTCACACTCATGGGGGGAAAAAATATGATGCAGAAAATGCTGGACCATGAAATGCTGATGCGGTGTGCTGTTTGGAACCACTTCAAAAAAATTAACACTGCAGTGCCCATTTCACTCACACAGCATGATATTTTAGAGAGGGTTGCTGGTGCATTGTGGGGGTTGGGGGTGGGGGTGGAGAGAGAACCAGATAAATCCATTACATTCTGGGAAGAGGTATGCCTGCTGCAAAATGCTAACATATCGAGGCAGAGATTGCAACTGGTTTAAATGGTAGTTCGTGAATAATTACCATTTCCCTAGCATGAAGTAATCCTTATTGATCAAATGGCAAACGTTAGCAAAGTTAGCCATTCAGAAACATAATGCTAATGGTGAAGAATACGTGCAGAAACATTTGGCTGGCGGGCGGGAGAAACATGAGGACGAACTCTGAGTGGATGTCTAAGAAGCCCAGTGCTAGGCATCAAAGAACATCAAAGCTAAAAATGGTAGGGCTTGCTTAAGGTATGGGAAAAGGAACAATAAGGTATGTTGTACTGGGACCTGGGGGGAAGTCAGCCTGACCAAGTTGCCAACCATCAGAATATATACCCCCACCCCACCCCCAAATCATCGTTAAAATGAATGCAAGAAGCTCCCGTGTAAGTTGGCTATATTCCGGTATCAAAGGACGCAGTAATGGTGAGGAATGCACAGGGCTATGCCATCGCTGATGAAGCATTCTAGGCAGATAAGTAGATGTGGACACATAAGTCCTATATCTGACACAGCATCTGTAGAGAACCAGTAGCACAAGGCCTACTGTCACCTATTCCATGGAAGTGAAATCAGACTGGGTGGGAAGAGATGTGGACTACTGCCCTGGCCACCCACTGCTCCAGATCCTTCTGTGGCCAGCTAGGTCAACACATCCAAAGCCTTGCTGTTGTTATATGCATGGATAGAGAGGGAGAAATGGGATTTAAATGTTGAATATCTACCTCCACATAAATTTAAGCTAAAGGGTTTACTTTCCAAGAATCTAAGAAATGCCAAGGCTCCCAAAGTCTCATTAGGATTCTACTTACAAGCTACTATACCATACAGACCAGGCAACTGCCAAAGATAAACTGAAACATGTATGTGTCATTAAGGAAAAACACCTTTCTTCCCTAACTACTCCTGTCACAGAAAAGTCTTAAATATATATTTTTCACCCCACAGATACAGATCAGTAACTCACATTTTGTGGGGAGGTCACTGCTTTCAAACAATAATTCAGTCTTGAGTACACATGCACTTATGTATTAGAGTATTGAGTGAGACCAAGTGATTATATCCAAGATCAGGGCATCAATCTTGCATTTCTCTACAGTGTACAAGCTTCCTGGCCTACAAACGAATGTTAAAATGTTTGCAGAAGCTTATGTATGAATTTCACTTTTCAAAGTAACTAAGCCTGCAATCACAACCACACTTAACTGGAAATAAGCCCCACTGAATTCAATAGGACTTACTTCTGATTAGAAATGTTTAGGCTTGCAATGCAAGTTCTGATTCCAGTTTTGGTTCTTTCTTAGTAAACATGCATTAGTAAAATGTATTTTTGAAAAAAACAAAATCTCATTCTGGTACCCTTATTTTCTAGTAAGAATAAACGCAGCTGAATTTTCTTAGCCTTAGTCTTAATGTAAATTTATTTCACACTCTCCCTTGCAAACACCCTCTTATTATCCAGTGTTGAAAAACTTGCCATGTCAAGCCTTGTTTTATATTTTAATCCTGAAGTACTACATATACCAGTATCATGTGGAAGTTTCCAACCATCACTTTCTTACATCAAGTGTCACCAAGCCACAGAAGCAAACATTTTCTACCTGCACTTAATCCTTCATGCTGATCTTTCTTATCTAGAGGGGGGAAATGTGTGTTTCTAAAACACACAAATTTAAGCTAAGGCACCCGCAAAATCCTACTGGAAAAACCATGCAGTTTAAATTAAAAAAAACTAAACTGCAAACTGCTTTGTTTTATAGTCTACATAGCTAAGCTTCCCATTCTTTATAGAAACTGCGTATGCCTGAAATGTTAAAGATAGTGTTTTTCAGGTTTAAAAACAGAATTAAGGCGCCATCTGCTGGAACACATCCAGATTATTCAACCCAAATTGGTTAACTAATTTTTAACCACAGCTGTAGAAAGCATAGCTTGCATCTGTAAATCAAAAAGCTTAAAATTTTGCAGTTGCCCACTTGTCTGGGGCAGAAAATTTGCTAGCCCTATCTTTCAGAACAAAGAAAACTGCACAATTTCACAGAAGAAACTGGATGAAAGCACCTAAGGGTCCCATAGATCACTTAGGTTTTGTTTTTTAATGTACCAAACATATTTTGTGTTATCTGCTTTTTTTACAACAGAAAACATATATGCGCACACATTAAAATGGAGTAAATAGGCACAGAATCATCAGATTGGATCCATAGAACTGTGAGGAAGCAAAAGCTCTTCTGCAAATACTCGCACAAGGCTTCACAATGCAACACTGACACAGGCAGGTTCAGCTACCACTTGTGCATGATTCTTAGTCTTTAGTTTTACTTTTCTACATGAGATGTAAAACAGTGCTTCTGTCACTGGGAAGCGCCACCGATTTGTGGAAGGGATCTAATCCAATATATATAATATAATAGATAACCGATAGATCTTTACCATCTAACGGAACTACCCTTTTAGCATCAAGAGATGCATCTTTAATTAAAAGGATGTTCCTTCATTATAAAAACTTTTAAAAGAGTTACAACTAATTTCATAAAGAGAGACCTATTAAATGTGCTGTATTATTGTACCCTGGAGAGGCTCAAAGAAAACTTTTGAACCTGTCTTCTATAATAGCATCTTTGGGTGTGAATCAACTACCATGTGGCACGTAAACATAAGCCAGCTCAGTTGTTACTCGACCCTGGATTCTGCCTGGGATGAGAGCAAGCCTCAAGTGTACATGCTCCAGCCATCATGGGAGGAAATAACTCAACTAGGCAATCTAGTGTTTATTTCCACTGAAGGTCTTCCTGACCCCAAGAGCTAAATCTTGTTACAGAAGTTTTTCAGAGTGCCTACGTACACACTGAGCTGCACAAAATGAAGTGATAACAGATGAAGAGAAAGATAAACATGAGGATGTATATCTGAATCATGAGGGTGGTGTGTAGGACTTTTTGCTTGTAGACTAACATGACTACTCCCTGTTTAAAGGCAAATTCCTAATTCATTGATATAGTAGGCTACAGATAAAGAAGCAGACAGCCACGAACAAAATGGAAGAATGTTGTCTGGAGATAAATGATCACTAAAGTTACTGTCAAAGTATTCCTTCGGGTGATACCAAATATCGCTAGGCTGCCAATCCATAAAAAGCATTTGTCCTGTATACATCTAGTGTCTTGATCATGCATACAATATAAATTGTTTTGTCAGTAGCTTCCACTTTACTGGAATCACTGGAGGGAATTTTGATATTACTAGCTCAAAAAATGCAACAAGCTGTGCTTTTCAAGTAGGAATTTCATCTGATCAGGGAGGGGGGAGAGAACAGTTTTGGGGCACCGACATAATCACTTGTAGCTTCTAAGGAAACCAGCTTTTGAGTCTTTGGTACAAATGTTATTTTCCACCTTCATATGCTAAGTCTCGTTTTTAGCCTGCCACATCTAGAGAACCTTAAAGAGTTAACCTGGGTGGTTTCTGAAGACAGTACACACAGTGCACAACTCATTACTCTCATAGTCCCTCTCCTAAGCCATGTAGAATATCCTAGGCAGGAAGTTTAAAGCACTGTCATTAATATGGTTCACAGCACACAAAGCTAAAGTAGGCAACACAAGTAGGCTGTTGTAAGAGAGGTGGAGAGCTTTGATAAACTTGAAAGTTAGGCACAAAGACATTTGTTAGCATAAAACTTCATTTCTACTAATGGAAATATTCACAAAATTATAGAATTGTGGAGTTGGAAGGGACGCTGAGGGTCATCAAGTCTAACCCCCTGCAATGCAGGAATCCTATCAACCTCTTAACATACTAACACCTTTTTTATTGAGCATTCTCGATTATGTTTTACACAGGAATTCCCCTTAGAAGCCACAAAAACTGGAAAAATATGTTTACAATGAATCAGAGCTTTAGAATCCTTGTCACAAGTTCAGGAAAATGCCCTAACCACTGTTGGTTCTTTCAGGTCAAGAGGCTGTCTTCAGTGGTCTTCTGATTAAAGTCCATGCTCCCCAGAACTTCACCAAAGGTAGACTGGGTCTGAAGAATCAAGGCAAAGAGGACAACTCTCTGTAGGTTCTTATGGTTCTGTTAAGGAGTCTTCCGGGACCATATGCTGTTCTCAGTCAACAACATTGTCTATAGTGTACTAAATAATGGTTTGATGCCCACGATCCCCAGCTACCTCAGAGCACAAGGGACATTTCATTGACACCAAGGATATGATCCTCCTTCCCAATACTCATGGTGACCCTTGCCAAAGTGTCAAACAGTAAACTGACCCCAGACGGACCTTCCAAATAAGGGCCAATGCTATGTTTTGACTATCCCAAACTCCACTTTACAGATAACCACTGTACAACTAACTTGTGGGTTGGATCTTCAGCACTGATCAGTACTCAGCACTCCCTCACTACAAGCAAAAATCCACATTAGCTAGATGATGTGGCTAACTAAAAAGAAAAAGAAATTATGTATATGGAGATCTGCAGTGCTCTTTACTTATGGCTAGACCTGCTAGGAAACTCTAGCACATTTGTAGGATGCTAATAGACTGGTAATAGACAGAAAATTATGAGAGCAAGAGGTTGTTTTTAATGCGTTCACCTCTATTTCTTGGTGTCAAAAGTTGCCATTATGGAATTCAATTTGTCCAAAAGGTAATTACACAGCTAATTACAGTGCTAACAAAGCAGCTTTTTAACTTAAGCAGCACTAAAAACTACAGTTGGGGGGGAAAGCCTAGCTTTTTCATCTAAAGCAGATGCCTAGAAATGTTGACACCTCTCATTCCTTAAACTATTTATTATTATTCAGTAAGCTTAAATGCCATACTACAGCAAGGCTGACAGTTTACAGGAGCATGCAATTATATATGACATACAAAATAAAAACAATTAACAGGGATATAGGACTCTAGCGCATAACCCAGTTCAGCTAAAAGCTTATTGAAACAAGGTGTCCACCTGTCACTTGAAGGTCATAAAGGCAGAGGAGTTGGTGAAACTTCCTGGGAAGGTATGTTGGGCACCACCACCAAGAAGGCTCCTGCTCATATGGCCAGGCACCACAGTTCGGACTGCAGAGAGAATTTATCTGGACAATCTTAAGATGTGGGGGATGGGGATATACAGAAGGAAGCTTCCTTCCGATAGTCATGATCTGTGGGATGTTAGCATCCAAAATGCACATTTAAAGGGTTAATTGCAAGAGCTGTCATACACTCTGTGGCAGTTATGGCAGTTGGTACAGTTATGGCAGTTAGGAGAACAGTCTTAACAGTCAGAGCAACTTAAGAAACATCCACCTGCACTGTATATTTAATCTGCAACTGCAAGCACACTTTAAAAGAGAGTGTGGCTTTTATGGGAGAGAAAAAGAGAACTAGTTAAGGGGTCAAACAGCCCAGGGCTGTCTTCCGCATACTCTCCAAATGGAAACTAAGCTGTGTAGGGTCCAAAACAGCCTTTTGAATTGAGCCTAAAATCAAAAAGGTAATTACTGTAGATCTTTCAGCACCAGTTCTTTAATGCCGCCTGCACAAAGTAATATTCTTGCTACAACTTGTACAGTGCCTGTATAGAAGACCAGTGGGAGACCCAGGCAAGCTCATCTGAACTCTCTAAAGGAAAAGCAGGACATAAGATTAGTCAATTACTTGTGCTGACCTGTGGCATGCTGAGAGTCAGTGCGTGGATCCCACACTTCTAAGGTTTATGCTTCTGAATGTTACCTCCTTCATGGACTTTAAAGAACACTGCAGGGCATGTGATTCTACTGCCTTTACTTCTAGTCTTCCTGCCAACCGCCCCATTGTAAGTGAGCCCTGGCAAATCACCTGACATTTAACCTCAATCCTTTGTTGCTACTACTGTGAATAATTATTGCAGGGCTTTTGCATGTCATGTGCTCCATGTTTTGATAGTTATCTTCCAGCTGAAATTTGAGCGGTTCCAACACTTTCCTCTTTTTTTATCTGGGGAGGATCATTATGATCTTCAAAAAAAATAATTTAAAATATGCTTATGACTGCTTGCTACATGGTATCCTGGACCTAAGTCGCAGCACACACTGCAACATTAAGATTGCCACACTATCCCTCGGAAATTGAGTAGATTCATGTAGATTTGTCCCTGTTGCCTCTATCTGAGGGACTGCCAAAATCCAGGATAAGCACTCATCAGCAGATTATGGCAGCTGACCTAGGAAAACACCATTTGACCTTTAAAGAAGTCCAGAAATCCCTACTACAGCACAAATCTGGGGGGTATATTGAGCAGAATCCTATTTTGATGATTTATATACTGTATTTTGTTTTGTAAACTGCTCTGCAATCATTTTAAATGAAAAGCAGAATATAAATACTTCAAACAAAATCAACTACATATGAGCATCCCTAGTCC
Organism: Podarcis erhardii; assembly: GCF_964252035.2. NCBI lineage: Eukaryota > Metazoa > Chordata > Lepidosauria > Squamata > Lacertidae > Podarcis > Podarcis erhardii. The sequence continues at coordinate 12,190,490 of NC_138513.1, read as the reverse complement.
CTGCTAAACCTTCTGTTAAGTCCTCCTGCTATAACACTGGACAGGCCCTAGGTCAGAAATTGAAAACATATGGACCTCCAGATGTTGTTCATCTGCAACTGCCATCGTCCATGACCACAGGCCATGCTGGCTGAAACTATTAAGAGTCACAGTCCAACAACATCTGAAGAGCCAGAGGTTCCCAAATTCTGTGTTAGAAGAACAGGGCTGCTCCAACATCCCCAATGGGGATGGCCACAGGTTCCTCACACCTGTCCTGGGGTGGCAGGACTTTTCCACAGCCTTCAAGGTGCAATGGGGGCTGCTGTTGGAAAACCAGCCCATTGTCTAATGGTGCTACCCTTTTCCATAATGCAGCATAGCCACAGTTTTTTAATGCAGCCTCTTGAAGTCTCATTCTCTGCAATAAGTAGATGGGTATCTTATCTTAATTCTCCTTGGCACTAACAAAGTTTTAATTGGGGTGGGAGAAAAAAGTTTGGATAAGAGAACATCTCAAAATGATTACTGTTAAAACCTGAAGAGGTCTGAAAGTATTTGGTACAAGTTCATCCAGATAAACACTGCAAAGAACTGAACAATGGAGGATAGTAACTCTCTCAGCACACCAGGTCTGGAACAAAACTATTTACGAAGGACTACACACATGAACTGGATTTTATATTTATAAGACGTAACACAGGTACTGTTTGTAAGGAGGAAAAAGCTGGAAGAATGGCTTAATGGCAAGTGAAGGATGACAACTGGATACTGAATAAGAAATGATACAGCTACGGGAAGAAATGATGGAAATATGTTTGCAACAGGAGAGGGAAACCTGATTTTAAGAAACTGCATTAAAGTAATTCGGTTCGATTTGAAATAATTTGGAAAAATAATAAAAATAATTATAAAAAAGAAAGTAAGCATCTTGTACAAGTAGCCCAACGCAACCAGCCTCCCGCTTAAAAACTTTAAGAAACTGCTGTCACTTACTCTGTATGGCCCTGAAAGACATTCACAGAATGGATAGAAGGGTCTCTGAAATCCCACAGGCGGAAAGTCGTGTCTCGTGATGAGGTCACCACAAGACGTTGGGTGGGATGCGTGCAACAATGTGTAAGTTCTTGGTCGTGTCCTACAACCACAGATGAAAATATTAAGGCATTGAGAATGCATGACCTTTCAATTCATAGAATCATAGAATCATAGAGTTGGAAGAGACCACAAGGGTCATCGAGTCCAACCCCCTGCCAAGCAATTCCACAAGCACTAGGGAGGAAAAACATCAGACACACAATTCTTCTGCTTTGGTGGCAAACAGGTGGCTTAGAATTTTACTACCTACCCCAGATTCCTGGGCCATCATCGCTAACATAGATTAGACTCCTCATTTCATCTAAAGGAATGCATTTAAGAGCATATAGATCCAACATTTTACCATTCCTCGGCAATACTGAATACAGTTTACTCTACAAAGATCTGCTAAGCACCAAAACAAAAAAAGGTCAGCCTGACTCCTGATTAACCATACAGAGATAAGAAGGGCAAGGAAGGTACTCTGAATGGGGAAATATCACCTGGCCAACAACCTGCTAAACTATCTTGGTGTGCCTTCTTCAAAAGTGCAGGGTTCATGTTTGAGGCAGATGCACTAGAAAATTCTGCATCTAAAGTAGTGCCTGACTTGCCCGCGTTGTTGAAAAGCTGTGACCAGAAATGTCAGAGAAGTTAGTCTGCTCTTTGCATGTTGAGTTCTTTGTGGCTTAGACAAATTGTCGTCAAAGCTGACTTGCAGCAGCTGTTTACATTGACTGAATATAAAATTTAAGGCCTATGCTTAGAGCTGCAAAATCACAGGGCTGCAAGGAGCCACAAATCATCCAGTTCATCCCTCTACTTTATGTACACACTGCAGTTTAATCTCCTACTAATTAACACACAACTGCCACATTACAGCTTGTCACTGGCGACAGAGCAGCTGCACACAAGTTATACCACGCCCAGTGGTATACCAAATTCCACAAAATTCTTCATTGGGCAGAAACTGGTCCAATAATCATAACCACATTACACGTTTCATTTCTTATGTCTAGTTAATTGAAGGCTTTGGTTGCACATCTGATGACAATCCATGATATATTAAGCTTCTGTGGCTAGTATAGCAGGTGGAAAATAGCTATAGGAGAAAGCTACATAAGCAGAATGGCCATCTTGGCCCATGTTTTGTGAAAATATCTCATTTATAATTTTTAACTGATATACATTTTGTATATCATTTCTGCTTCATTTATGCTTCACATATCTGTTATTAAAGGCAACTGAACTGCCCGATCACAACAGAAAAGCAACCGCTTTGTAAAAAGTTCAAGTGCTAGAAATATATTATACACCCCTCCCCCTTGGGAGTCTGTTTTCAGACTGCATGCTGACCCTTTGGGAGAAGAGAAACATGGAAGTTCAAAGAAGAAACGGGGCGACACAGAGTACAGAGGAATCTCATATTCATAATAAACAATGAGGGTTATTCTTCCTTGCCAGGAAGTTTGAATTTCTAAGCACCACGTTAACAGTGGCAGCCTAGAACCCACAATCAGCCTATAAAACAAACGGACAAAACTTCCACACAAAGAGGTACCTGTCAGAGAGTGCACCAGTTCAGATGTCTCCACATCATACAGGTTTGCTGTTCTATCCCATGAAGCTGTCACAGCTTGCTTCCCTCCAACTAGCCAATCAGCTGCTATGACTACACCTTGGTGGCTTTTTAGGAAAGTTAAAGGAGCCCGGATGGTGGGACAATCACTAGAACCATCTCCATCTCCTTCAGGTTCATCTTTATCAGAGAACTCAACTTCATCTTCTCCAGACATTTGCTGTTAATTTTGAAAATATTTAACATGTATTAAAACTGCCCAAGTTGAATGTGGCTTCCATGATCCTTAATGCGGGATTAATCTATCACAAACACAAGGGTTTCTGCTATCGGGATTCCCACTGTGCAATATAATGCCCAAAGCAGGTAATCTGGGAGACAGCTAGTGAGTCAGATTGCATGAGGCAAAGGATAGCTGAGCTGTTGAGTGTGTCCCTATTAGCATAGTCTCAACAACAAAAGAGGAGGAGATACTTGAAGAAGACATGGGATATAGGAAGTAAAGTTCAATGATGAGTGATATTTAAAGGTAAAGGGACGCCTGACCATTAGGTCCAGTCGTGATTCTGGGGTTGCGGCACTCATCTCGCTTTATTGGCTGAGGGAGCCGGTGTACAGCTTCCGGGTCATGTGGCCAGCATGACTAAGCCACTTCTGGTGAACCAGAGCAGCACATGGAAACACCGTTTACCTTCCCGCCGGAGCGGTACCTATTTATCTACTTGCACTTTGATGTGCTTTCGAACTGCTAGGTTCGCAGGAGCAGGGACCAAGCAATGGGAGCTCACCCCATCGTGGGGATTCGAACCGCCCACCTTCTGATCTGCAAGTCCTAGGCTCTGTCGTTTAACCCACAGCACCACCCGCGTCCCTCGAGCGATATTTACTCCCACGTAAATAAATGAAAATGTTCTCTCTTTTCAGATTGTAAATTTGTTTGGGGCCTTTTGAGATAAATTTGCACATCAGCAGTAGGGTTTTTTAAAATGTCTTCTGAAGTAGGTATGAGGAAGCTGTGGCCCTCCTGGTGTTGTCAACGTATTTTCCTTGAAGACCTTATGCAAATCTTGATTAAACAGTGTTTCCATACAGTCATGCGCTGCAGTAGTATAGTGATGGGTATGTCCCCCTCTGTTGCATGAGGAACTGACTGCAAGCAACATAGATGGTGGATGAACTACAGGGTGGCTGTGAATGCTAAGGGAGCATTATCAACAGGGCCTGTTAGTAGTGTTAATACTGAGTTTCCAACGGCAGAGATAACATACCAACTAGCTTCCACTGAAGCTATCAGTAACAGCCACCTGAGCAGAGCTGCAGGGTGAGCTGAAGGACTTTATGACACAGTCCACCTAGACGATGGTGCGCCAAAAACATGTAGCAGCAATGGAAAATGTAATCAGCAAAATGCTAAGTAGGGAAATAATAATCACAAATTGTTTTAAAGGATGCATATTCTCAAATAGGTTAATATACTATTGCAAAGTTTTAAAATGCAGCATAAAACTTTTCTTCAATATCCAGCATCAAATTGAAGTTAAATCACTTACATTACAGTCTGCGGTAGGCTGAGGTGTGGGCAACTGGACCATGTACCTCCAGATATGAGCTGTCTGATCTCCTGAAGCTGCAGAGAAAGTTGAAAGAATATGGAAATATAGTAGATAATTCAGATGTCACACTCCCGATCCACTAAACTATGGTACAGAGGATTTGGAACAAGTTGTGAGTTAGAGTGCTTTTTGTCCCACCAGTCCCCTTTCCTTTTCTCCCGTCCTTGATGCAAAACCTCTGGGTTTCCTCAAACCACGGTTTACCATAATGTATGAACAGGCAAATAGTTTTAACTGAAGTTTCAAATGATGGTTTGATCCTAGTTTACAAAACTGGCTTGCTCAAACTGTAACTTGCTGGTTTGCACATCAAGGTCAAATGGTGTTTGAGGAACCCAGGTAAGAGGTGGGAGAAGGAAAGCCTGAACTTGTTCTCACTGCTTCAAACCAAAGAGGATCAGTGTTAAGGTCATTGCATTTTTACCATTTTGACTCAAATGCCTAAGTTGCTTATGCATAAATAATACTTACTTTTGAACAAATACTGCTGCTGACCACTTAGTTAACATTCAGCCTAAATTAAATGTTATTATATTATTTGGGGACTACACGATGTTCACTTAAGCAAAGAGAATGAAGCCAGCATGTTCAATTTACACATACACACTCTCTCTCACACTCACACACATTTTAACACCTAGTCATACATATAAATAATTTGCACGTATTGAGAGGATTTTTTGGTAAACCACTTAAGAGGTTTTATTTACAGTTAAGAGGCTATACAAGTTTTATATAAACAAACAAAAAAAACATTCACCCCTTCCTCAGTATCAATCTTACTTGTTGCTGCATTCCAATGCAAGTTTTAATGTGTGTGCAAGTTCAGGAAAGCTTCCAACATCCCTTCCCTCCCTCCTTAATGGCATTGTAAACAATTTTATGTCGTCTATGCAGCCAAAAAATAATTGCATCACTCCTTAGGCGGTAGGGTACGGGATGACCTGTAAATGCCTATAATACACACAGATTACAGAATTTTAAAAATTCTGCAGCTTCTTCCTTTTTGACCCTAAAGTTAATTACCTTTAAGTCAACAGATAAAAGTCTAAGCACCCCATCTCTCATACACAGGCATATTTAAATAGAGCATGGCCAAAGAAAAGAGAAATAAAACCTTGTTAAGGTAAGTGAGTCAGGAGAACAGAATGCTCTGGAGAAGATGCTCAGAGCTAGAGCACACATTTTTATTCCCAGGTTCAATCTCAGGCATCTCCAAGCAGGATGGGGAAAGATTTCTGTTTGTAACCCAGAGAGCCAACGATATTCCATGCAGAGTAGACAACAATGAGTTAGGTGAACTGATGAAGACAGCCCTGTTTAGGGAAGCTTTTAATGCTTAATAGGTTATTGTATTTTAGTGTTCTGTTGGAAGCCACCCAGAGTGGCTGGGGAAACTCAGCCAGATGGACGGGGTATAAATAATACATTGATGATGATGATGATGATGATGATGATGATGATGAAGAAGAAGTGGAATGGAGGGGGAATTCGAGAAAGACAATACATCTTCACATGGCACAAAGCTACACTGTGGGATTTGCTGCAATGAGACATGGTGACAGCCACCAAGTTAGATGGCTTTAAAAATTAGACAAATTCATGGAGGACCAGGCCATCAATGGCTAATAGTCATGATAGCCATATGCTACCTACAAAATCACAAGCACTGGAAAGGGCTATTGTCCTCATGCCCTGCTTGTGGGCTTCTTGGCACTCTGGGAACAAGCTGCAGGGTCAAACAGGCCTTTAGTGTTATCCAACAAAGCTGCTCTTAGGATGTGAATAGTCCGACTTGGTATTAGGCGGCTTCCTTTACAGTACTAACCTGATAGAGGTAATCAGCAAACACACACATGAAGCAAGTGGTAAATTGACCATTCATTCCTAAGGGTATTGTGAATATTATTCTGTGAGCCCAAGATAATGACATACCTGTAAGAGCCACTTGTTCCGTCGGATGAAACTTTATGGAATTTACTGTTTTTAAGAAAAACAACACCACAATTATTATGACAACCAATCCACAGGAGAAAAGCTGATGTGATGAAGCTATTGTGCGAATAACTGGTTCTGAGTAAGGCTTCTATGGTGATTTCTTAAGTGTATCTGTCAACCCTTTGCCAGTCTTAGATATCAGAAGGTGTGGAACTGGGTAAGAAGGAGAACATAGGAGTTATTATGGGACGATGAGTGATAAGAACTGGAGGGTATTCATAGTTATGTTATTTCAGTCTAAATATGTCTAGATTCTCAAAATATGTGAATCTCGGAGAGAGAGAAACACTTTCTAGACTGTGCAAACTATTCCGGAATCTCATGCATTCCACTCCTATGACTCACCACACCTTTGTCTCATCTCTGTTCACAATCCCTCCGCCCAAAATATTAAACTCTCATGACATTCAGGCCACATGAAATTCCTTCATGGTGGTATATGCTGGTTTCCCACCCCCTTTTGACATAGCAGAAACTCTTGGTCATTGTTATCTTGCTCTATTTTTTTGCCATTATTCCCTACAGCTGGATTCCCACCAGTGACCTCTGTCCTCTAACCTCAATCTGCCCAACAGCCTGCTCTCTTAAATTAGCATCTCTGGTCTCCTTTATTGCCCATTATGGTTGGAATTCACTCCCAAAACACTTTTGTGATGCCACTCTTCTTTAAAATACTCTTCCTTGAAAATTGTTCTTCAGTTCATTTTAGCTGAACCACTTATAGGCTGCATTGATATGCATGCTAAACCATGGTCTAGCACTAAATACATGAGATGGAATGGGTCTGGGGGTTGCAGGCTCCCTCCTTCCCTTCCGCAGTACTCACTGAAGAATGGTTTGGCATGCATAGCCGTATGTTGCCTTTGTGGCAAGGATGCTAATGAAGAAGCCTTTTTTCTGCCCTTGAAGAAGGTGACGATTGCTTCAACTTTGCTGCTTTTATGGATTTGTGAATGAAGGTATGGTAGCAACACAGCAGCATAATAAATAAATAAAAATACTGACAGTGAATCAAGTTCTTTTTTTGAAAAAAAATCTATCTGGCTTTTATTTCAGATAGAATTGCATTGCATCTATCAAGCAGTTTAGTCATTTTGTTGCTCAAATATGAACATTATATATTTGTGGCTATTTTTAATACAATTTGGGGAAGGGGTCAGTGAAAGCTACCCATTACTGACCACCATCATGGCTAATAATTTTACTAGGATCATAGGCTGTTATTTAAAAAATCCTTGAGATGGTAGCAACCACCTGTTGTACTGTTAACAATGTTGTTGTTTAGTCGTTTAGTCGTGTCCAACTCTTCATGACCCCATGGACCAGAGCATGCCAGGCACTCCTGTCTTCCACTGCCTCCCGCAGTTTGGTCAGACTCATGTTTGTAGCTTCGAGAACACCATCCAACCATCTCGTCCTCTGTCGTCCACTTCTCCTTGTGCCCTCCATCTTTCCCAACATCAGGGTCTTTTCCAGGGAGTCTTCTCTTCTCATGAGGTGGCCAAAGTATTGGAGTCTCAGCTTCAGGATCTGTCCTTCCAGTGAGCACTCAGGGCTGATTTCCTTAAGAATGGATACGTTTGATCTTCTTGCAGTCCATGGGACTCTCAAGAGTCTCCTCCAGCACCATAATTCAAAAGCATCCATTCTTCGGCGATCAGCCTTCTTTATGGTCCAGGTCTCACTTCCATACATCACTACTGGGAAAACCATGGCTTTAACAATGGGAAAACCATGGCTTTAACTAAACCATGGCTGTTAACAATGACTTTTTGCTTTAATGCATTTGTTGTTAGAAGAGCTCAGTGGTTGAGGAGAGGGATAAAGGTAAAGGTAAAGGTACCCCTTTAGGTCCAGTCGCGGATGACTCTGAGGTTGCGGCGCTCATCTTGCTCTGTAGGCTGAAGGAGCTGGCGTTTGTCCGCAGACAGCTTCTGGGTTGTGTGGCCAGCATGACTAAGCTGCTTCTGGTGAACCAGAGCAGCACACAGAAACACCATTTACCTTCCCGCCGGAGTGGTACCTATTTATCTACTTGCACTTTGACGTGCTTTCAAACTGCTAGGTGGGCAGGAGCAGGGACCGAGATAAATAAAAAGAGGCAGAAAGGAGTATGTTGAGAATGTGGCTGGAGGTTATGGATAAAGTTTTCTTAAAGAATCATTAAAATCTATTTCTCATGGATAAGGGGGTAGATACAAAACCACCCCATTTTAAGGCCTGCATAATTAGAAGGAACTGTGCTGACAGATGAAGGTGGGGCATGGAGTATTGATTTATACCACCAGTGTTGCCTTAACAGAGACATGATCAATCACTGATCAGTGTCAGATAGCAGCCTAAATGAGGGGGTGGGGTGGGGTGGGGTGGTAATTATGTCTAATATACAAAGGACAGACCATGTCTCAGCCTATATGAACAATTTTAATTTGTTGAAAGCTGTCCAGAGTGGCTGGGGTAACCCGGTCAGATGGGCAGCATATAAACTACTATTATTTTATATATAAGTGAAATCTGCAAATAATTTCCCCCTTTGCATTATTTACAGATTTTGCACTGTATGTGCTGCATCTCTTCAGTGATGCTCCCAAAAATTATTTTGGTGCATTATGGACCATTTCCAGTCAATTTCAGCCCTCTTGAGCCCAATTTGTTGGATAAAAAGTGCCCCATGGTAGATATTATATATTTTTGACTAGTTTTGAATAATTAAAGTGTCTAGGTTCTTTTGTTTGTGTTTTTGGTGAATTCTACTCATTACTGATGGTCAAACATGGCTGATAATTTTATTGGGGTCATAGGCTATCCAAAAAAAGGCTACCTCATTTATCCATCCCAGATGGTAATGACTATTCCTTCTGGACCATAGACTAAAAACTATATCTAAATTAACAGCATAACAGTGGTATTGGGGCCAAAGGTGAAATAGTTCAGTTGGTGTATGTTAAAATTCCAGTTGAAACCTTAGTGCCTTGTAATTGTTTATGTCCTACTGTTTAAAAATGGCGTTTGTTCTCTTAATATATACCAGTCTTTCAACCAATGTTATTGTATTCTTTCCCTTTTTTTTTTTTTATAAATATTTATTAAAGTTTTTAAATATAAATGTACAAATAATAAACAGTCTTACTTCTATCACAGACATAATTTCATCACTTCTTTGGACTTCCTCACGTCTCCCGCTCCCATTTACATCGTTAAAAGTTTTTTCCAAACAAATTATCAACTTGTTTACAATCTCATGTCCACTCATTCAAATATAATCTAGCACTTCTTCCAAAAAATTTTATATTTTCTTTAGTCTCACTTATCATCAAATTTCAAATCTAATTTAGTGGTGGCCAGTTTTTTATAATCTAGCATCCTTCTTAGCATTCAACCAAATTACAATGTTTTTGTAAGTACTTCTTGAATTTCTCCCAGTCTTCCTCCATCTTCTCTTCTCCCAGGTTACGGATTCTGCCTGTCATCTCGGCCAGTTGCATATAGTCCATCAGTTGCATCTGCCACTCTTCCAGTGTGGGTAGATCTTGAGTTTTCCAGTTTTTTGCGATGAGTATCCTTGCTGCCGTTGTTGCATACATAAAGAATGTTCGGTCCTTCTTTAACACCTTCTGGCCGACAATACCCAGAAGGAAGGCCTCTGGTTTCTTAGTGAAGGTATACTTAAATACCTTTTTCAGCTCATTATATATCATTTCCCAGAAGACCTTCACCTTAGGGCATGTCCACCAGAGGTGAAAGAATGTTCCTTCGTTTTCTTTACATTTCCAACATTTATTATCAGACGAATGGTATATTTTGGCAAGTTTAACTGGGGTCATGTACCATCTATATATCATTTTCATTACATTTTCCTTCAGAGCATTACATGCGGTGAAGTTCAGCCCAGTGGTCCACAACCTTTCCCAGTCCTCAAACATAATGTTATGCCCAATGTCCTGTGCCCATTTTATCATAACCGATTTGACCATTTCGTCTTGTGTATTCCATTTTAACAGCAAGTTATACATTCTAGATAATACCTTAGTCTTTGGTTCTAACAATTCAGTTTCTAACTTCGATTTCTCCACCTGGAACCCTAACTTTTTATCATTTTTAAAAACTTCTTTAATCTGAGCATAATGCAACCAGTCTCGCACCTTATCCTTCATTTTCTCTAAACTCTGCAATTTCCAATTGTCTCCATCTTTTTCTAATATTTCCCAATATTTTGGCCATTTAGCCTCCATATTGGGTCTTTTTAGGGCCTTAGCCTCCAGAGGTGAGAGCCACCTTGGAGTTTTATTTTCCAGTAAGTCTTTGTATTTTGTCCAGACATTAAACACTGCTTTCCTGACAATATGGTTCTTAAAGGCCTTATTGATCTTAACTTTGTCATACCATAGGTATGCATGCCAACCAAAAGCATTGTTAAAACCTTCCAAGTCCAACACGTCAGTGTCTTCGAGAAGTAGCCAGTCTTTTAGCCAGCAAAAAGCTGCGGCTTCATAATACAACTTTAAGTCTGGCAGGGCAAAGCCCCCTCTTTCTTTCGCATCTGTTAATATCTTAAACTTAATTCTGGGCTTTTTGCCCTGCCAGACAAATCTGGATATATCTTTCTGCCACTTCCGGAAGCACTCCGTTTTGTCCACGATCTGTAATGTTTGAAACAAAAACAACATTTTTGGCAATACATTCATCTTGATAGCAGCAATTCGGCCTAACAAAGAAAGCTTCAATTTTGTCCAACTATCCAAGTCTCTCTTAATTTCAGACCAACATTTTTCATAGTTGTCCTTAAATAGACTCAGGTTTTTTGCTGTTATGTTTACCCCTAGGTATTTTACTTTTTTAACCATAGTTAGTTCTGTTTCTCTCTGAAACCTTTCCGACTCTGTATCTGTCAAATTTTTTCCCAACACTTTAGTTTTCTGTTTATTTAATTTAAATCCTGCCACCCGACCAAAATCCTGTATCAGTTGTAATACTCTTTTCGTACTAGATTCTGGCTCCTGCAGAGTCAAAACTAGGTCATCTGCAAAAGCTTTCAATTTGTATTGTTTAGCTCCGACCTGAATCCCTTCCACCAACCGGTCCCCTCTGATCAAGTTCAAGAGCACCTCCAGAACCGAAATAAATAACAAAGGGGAAATCGGGCAGCCTTGTCGTGTTCCTTTTTCAATTTTGAACTCTTCTGTGACCACATTGTTAACTATTAGTTTAGCCTTTTGTTCTGAATATATTGCGTCAATCCCATTCTCAAACCCCCGTCCCACTCCCATTTCATTCAAATTTCCCTTCATAAATTTCCAAGAAATATTGTCAAAGGCCTTCTCCGCGTCTATGAAAATTAACACTGCTTTTGTATTTATATCTGTTTGCAAAAGTTCCAAAACGTCAATAATGTTCCTAGTATTTGCAAACATATGTCTGCCTGGGAGAAAGCCTGCCTGGTCTTTATGAATTACTTCATTAAGAACTCTTTTAAATCTACTTGCCAAAATGTCTGCAAATATTTTGTAATCCACATTCAGAAGGGAGATGGGACGGTAGTTTTTAAGTTGTGTCTTTTCAGCTTCAGATTTTGGTATCAATGTGATAAAAGCTTCCTTCCACGATTCCGGCGCCTTCTTCCCTTCCATAATTTCATTACAGACCTCCATCAATGGTTGGATCAGATAGTCTTTTAGTGTCTTATAATACTTGGAGGTCAGACCGTCTGGCCCTGGAGATTTGCCCAATTGCATGTTCTGGATAGCTTGTTCAATCTCTTGCTGTGTTATTTTGTTGTTCAGGATTAATCTGTTTTTTTGTGACAACTTTGTTAGTCCATTTCTTTCCAAAAATTGTTTAATCTCAACCTCATCTTGCGGCCCTTGAGTGTATAATTTTTTAAAGTATCTCTGGAAGCACTTTCTAATTTCCATGGGGTTCTGGATATTTCTTCCTTCAATTTCTAGGTTTGTAACTGTATTTAGTTTCTGTCTCTTCTTCAACTGCCAGGCTAGCAGTTTCCCACATTTGTTTGCCGATTCAAAAGTTTTTTGTTTCATTAATTTAATCTTCCATTCTATTTCTTGGTTTATCAATTTGGAGTATTGAGCTTGATACAATTTAATTTCTCTCAGAATCGGCTGTGACTTCGGATTTGATCTTAATTTCTTCTCCAATTCTTTGATTTTCTGCAAGATCTTATCCTTCCTTTCATTTTGTGTTCTTTTCTTTACAGTGTTCTGTTGTATCAAGAACCCCCTCATGACAGCTTTGCTTGCGTCCCAGATAGTTCTTTTTTCCACCGTAGTATTCATATTTATTTCAAAATAATCCTTTAGAGTTTTTTGGGCCTTCTTGACAATCTCCTGATCTCTAAACAAGCTATCATTCATCTTCCATCTAAAGGAACCGGTTGGCAAAAATGTCATATCCATCTTCAGCGCATTATGGTCGGAGCAGGTCTTTGGGCAGATTTCCACTTTTCTGACCTTGGGTGCCAGACCTCTAGATATCCATATTTGGTCGATTCTTGTCCAAGTCAGTTGGGCTTCAGAGAAGAATGTTCCCTCTCTTCCCAGGGGGTTCTTAGTTCTCCAAATGTCAATCCAGTCCATATTGTCTGCCATTTCAAAAAAGGTCTTTGGCAGTCTGCCGTCTTTTGTAACATTTTGATTTTGTGACTTATCCATGTTTGTCGATACGACCCCATTCATATCTCCCATCATAATGATGTTGTTGTAGTCCAGATAGTCCAGCATAATCTCATGCAACTTCTTGTAAAATTCCGATTTCCCGTCATTTGGTGCATAAATTCCTAATATCAAAATCTTTTCTCCTTGATATTGTATCTCAATTCCTAATATTCTTCCATGTTCGTCTTTGAATAAGAATTTAGGTGACAGGCTCTCTTTTGCATATATCACCACTCCTCGCTTCTTTACTCTGTCCGAAGATATGAATTCTTGACCAAGTCTTTTGTTTATTAACACCTTTCTATGGAGCCTAGTCACATGTGTTTCTTGTAAGCAGATAATATCCAATTGTTCTTTTTTTAATATATGAAAAATTTTCCTCCTTTTTTCCGGGATATTGCAGCCATTAATGTTCCAGCTCAAAAGTTGCAGAGACATCCTGAATAAATCTGGTTATTTTTCAGGGGGTGGTATCTTATTCAGAAGATCTTCAGGGTCCAAGGGTGCAGGTACCTCTGGTGTTTCAGGCCCTGGAAGTTGGTCAATTCCTTTGTGAAGGTCCTCTCCGTATACGTTCAGAAATTTGTCTCTATCTTCTGATGTTCTGATTTTGATCTTCTTCCCTCTAAAAGTAAAAGATAGTCCTTGAGGAAATTCCCACCTAAAGATGATTGAATTCTTCCTTAGTAGTCTTGTCAACTCCAAATAGTTAGATCTAAGATCTAGCAGTTGTTTAGGAATATCCTTGTAAATCTCAATTCTTTTGTCCAAAATGTCCAGTGACTTTCCGTAGTGTAGGCCCAAAATCTTATCCCTTTCCTCCTTTGACCTCAGTATTATCAAACAGTCTCTGGGCTTCTCTTTCTTTAGAAGTCTTCCGAGCCTAAAAGCCGAAACAATTTTAAAATCCTTTTCCTCTAAACTCCAAAATTTGGAAAATTCTTTAGTCAAAAACTCAGCTAGGTTGCCTTCTTCCACTTCTGGTATTGCTCTTATCCTTAAATTGCTCTCCCTGTTCCGCAGTTCAAGCATAGACAAATAGGTCTGATGTTCACCTACTTGTTTGCAGAGTGGTCTTACCTCTTGTTCTAAATTTTCAAGTTTTTGGCTGGTATCTTCAGCCAATTTCCGATTTTCCCCTGCAGCCTCCTTCAATTCTGCAATTGCTTGAGTATTCTGTGCAACTTGTCCAGATAATTTATTTAAACATTCTGTGTTCTGCTCAATTTTATATGTTTGCTCATCGGCTTTCTTGTCCAAAGATTCTACTTTCTTGTCCAAAGATTCCAATTTTTCAAAAATTTTCTCTAAAATAGCAGTGCTTGCCCCTGAGGCCATATCTTCCAGTTGTAATTCCTCAGTTTCTCCCTCCCCTGCCCGAGGCAGAGAAACAGGCAGAGAGACAGCTTCCACCTCAGAAGGCAAAGTAGGCACAGATGATCTACGTGCCTGTGAGGCTGCGGTTAAAGTTGTCAAAGTTGTTTGTTTAGTTCTTCCTCTCCTTCTTGTACCACTCATTCCAAAGTTATCTAAAAGTCAAGGTCAAGCTGAGTTGTTCCCATGAGAAAGCCACAGCCCAGATGGTAACAGTCAGCAGAGGGCCGGGAAAGGGAAAGTAAAATAAAAGTCACTGTTATAGGTCCCAAATCCTCTAGGGGGAGTTTAAAATATTTCAGGAGAGAAATCAATTTCAGTTAAAATAAAGTCAGATTTCTAAGTCCAAGAACCTTCAATAAAGAGATTTTTCAGCAGAGTTGAGGTTTAATACAGCAACAGTGTTTCTGATGGTGCAAGCTGGTAATCCAAATGCCTTAAAGTAGCAAGTTCAAATTCTCTCAGATTGTTTCAAAGTTCAGATTCAAAGTATCCAAACTGCAAACTGCAAGCTGACAGCTCAGTTTCTCAGGCAGCTCCAGCGCCTGGGGTTTTTAGTTAGAATGTAGCTCCAAAGGGAGAAAGATATCCCCGTATAAATTAAAATATAAGAGTCCAACACATAAAGTTATTGATCCACTTTGAATAAAGTTCAATGGGTGCTCAGATCAAGTAATTTAAAAGATCTCTCTTTGCCTCCACTCCTCCAGCTCTTTGCGTTCAAGTTCAATGGGAGCGGAAGACGGACTTCCTGTTTTTCGTCACTCCGCTTTCAGCCAAATTTAATATTTTAAAGTCCCAAAGCATACAGTCAGTTGTTTACTCACGAATTGTTGTTTTCAGAGCATAAATTTCAGGAAGAAAGGTCAGCGCTCACTGGCAACAGCTACGCGGCTTCACTCCGCCGATTGCGGAACGACCCACAGCGCCGCAGCCTCCTCCGCGATCCGGAGCCCCTTACGGGGTTCCTTCAACGTTTCGGTGGCCGCTGCTGGCGCCCGCCGGGTCCCGGGACCGCAGGCTTCTGCTGCCTGCGGGTTTCCGTTTCGGGTCTCCGCTGCGCCGTAGCGGACGACCCTTTCTCGAGCGGAGCTTCCCTTCCCGTTAGGAAAGGGCAGCCATTGCCCTTCGCGCCGCCTCCGGAAGTCTGTTATTGTATTCTTTCCCTGTCCTTCATCTTACACTCCTGATTCAATTTGAATTTTCCTCTTGTCCTCCTGCCCTCTCTAGAACCCTCTCAATATTGCATTATCAGCATGACAATCTGATGCCTCAGATTCTATAGCTGCATAGTTGCGCCAGATTCTATAGCTGCATAAATAGGATTGTGGATAGTAATATCACATGCATGGTAAAATGATATAATAACTTGAAGGAGGTCTTTTCAAAGCGTCTTTGCACTACTGAAGAGATGGCTATTGCTGCTGAATCAAAAGCTGGAATTCACATAGCTCCGGGGCACAATTGCTTTATTTGAGCAAAATTGGCGTGCTTATTGTTACAAGAATCAATAGAAGTAGAAGAAGGGGAAGAAATGGGGAAGAGAGAGAGAGAGAGATAAGATTTGTGTTTGTGTGCATTTGTTTGTAGCAGTAGGAAGGAAAGGAGATGCATTCTTTGAATATTTATTACATCTTTTGTGCTGCTGCACAGTCCCAACAGGTGGAGGCTAAGAGTCGCATTGGCAGTGGCATTCTAATTCTCCAAGGGCACGGCCCACAATGATCTGTTCTCACCTTGCCTTCCAGTGGAGCTTGTGGGGTGGCTGATTATAAGCTCTGTAGAGAGGTGGCCTTTACCATAAACCAGAAGAATAAAATTACGGTAGCCCAAATAATGTATTTCTACTACCCTTTTCTCTTTTGCATGGAAAATGGAGTGCAAGCAAAAGCCAATGTGGCCAAAGGAACCTCTGAGGTGCCCTACACCTATAGTGGTAGTCTTTGATGTCTGAAAATGAAATCCAATATGCATTTATATTTTGCGAGTATCTTTTGTCTTCAGTCATGTACTGTGGGCCCGAGGGCATTTTTGCTTGTGACGTTAAAATCACATGGAGTACCTCTTGTGCATATAGACACCCCTATATATTTATATACACAAATGTTGCTGATTAGGGGTGTGAAAGAAGAGAGACATTCTCAAATAAACGTGCTAGCAACTTTATGCAGTATTTGTATCACAGGAAAAAAGTACTTATGTACCATGTGTGTTGCCCTGTAAATTTCAGGGATCATTCTAGTCAAATTTCCCAGGTTCACCCGATAGTTCTTCAATGATGGGCATAGATATAAATCTCATAGATAGATTTTTCTAGACAGGACATTGTATTTCTGATGTTGGGTTTGAGCTATTGGATTTTGTGGCTACAGCTTTCTGTTTCTTGTACAAACTTCATGTGCTTACTAAGTATTATACAAAGAGATCGTGACAATTTTCTTTTTTGACTGTTGTGGAAAGTACATCTCAATTCTTGTCGTGTATTGATAATTTGGAGGACTAACACAATCTTAAGTGCTTTGATTATTAGTTGAAGACTGCAGCCAGGGTGTAAGACGGTACTGGTTCCTGTACATCCTCATTAAATATGAGAACATTTTAATTTTATAAAACATTTTAAATTGGGTAAGTATCCTGTTCCTTGTTTAAGAAAAATAAAGTTGAAAGGAAAAAATGTCGACAAAGGCTTCAGATATAATTACAGTCAACTCAATATTTACACACAGCTTCTACCTACTGAAGGAAAGTACTGATTCACTTAAAGGTAAAGGGACCCCTGACCATTAGGTCCAGTCGTGACCGACTCTGGGGTTACGGCACTCATCTCGCTTTATTGGCCGAGGGAGCTGGCGTACAGCTTCTGGGTCATGTGGCCAGCATGACTAAGCCGCTTCTGGGGAACCAGAGCAGTGCACGGAAATGCCGTTTACCTTACCGCCGGAGTGGTACCTATTTATCTACTTGCACTTTGACGTGCTTTTGAACTGCTAGGTTGGCAGCAGCATGGACCGAGCAATGGGAGCTCTCCCTGTTGTGGGGGATTCGAACCGCCGACCTTCTGATCGGCAAATCCTAGGCTCTGTGGTTTAACCCACAGTGCCACCCGCGTCCTACTGATTCACTTAGTGCATAGCTAAACTATGGAATTTGATCCCACAAGAGGCAGTAAGGGGGTTAGACAAAATCATGGAGGATAAAGGCTGCTAGTCATTACGGGTATGTTGTACCTCCACTGTATTCAGAGGTAGTACGCGTCTGAATAATAGTTTCTGGAAACCACAGGAGGAGAGAGTGCTGTTATGCTCAGTGCCTGCTCGCAGGCTTCCCCTAGACATCTGGTTGGCCATTGTGAGAACAAGATGCTGGACTAGATGGGCTGTTTGCCTGATCCAGCAGGCTCCTTTTATGTTCATTCTGCACATACATTATGAGACTTGCATGTTCAAACTTTTAACTGAGAGGTGGACCATCTCAGTTAAAATGGAATGTGACTCAGAGGAAAGGCTGTGTACAGGCATACCTCAGGTGAAAGTCACTTCAGGTTGAGCGTTTTCGGGTTGCGCTCCGCGGCGACCCGGAAGTAACAGAATGCATTACTTCCGGGTTTTGCCGCTCGCGCATGTGCAGAAGCAGCAAATCGCAGCCCGCCCATGCGCAGACGTGCAGACGCGGGTTGCGTTCTGCTCTGGATGCAAACAGGGCTCCGGAACGGATCCCGTTCACATCCAAAGGTACAACTGCAATACGTCCAGCTTGTCTCAAACAATTGTAGCAGAGAAATTTTTTGATCCTATTTCCTGTCCGCAAGGTTAACTGCAATGCCAGTCAGCCTGTTGTCTTTAGCTGAGGACAATGTTTAAACTATATTTTGTGACATAAGCTGTACTAATCTTTGCTGCCTTAAACGTATGGGTTCCAGGACATTTATGCAACTAGAACCTTGCACATAGAAAGCGTGTTGTATCTTACAACCGGTCGTCCACTTTCCACAACTCAGCAAGACGAAACAAAATGGCTGTTTATTAATTTGTGAAACATGCTCTTTTAAAATGATAGATAAGAAAAGGCAGAATTAAAAGTACAATCCTGTGCCATAAAGATTTTCTTTTCTCTTTTGAATTTTTGATCCTTTTATTTCTAACACCTAAGACGTAAAAAACAACAACAACCCACCCCATTAAAATAAACCCTATCTGATTGTGTTTAGTGAGAGAAAAGAGAACATACCGGATACCTTTCAAAATTCCATCTCATTGACAGCACTTCATCCCAGCAGTTCAAATGCTTTTGTGTATGTTGCAGTGAAACGGGGCAAGGGCGGGGGAACCTTACTATACAGTGCTTGAGGCTGAGGTTGTAAAATACGATGTTTTTGTCAGGTCACTGCCAGTTTAATTGGACAGAACTGCCTCACATCTTTCTCCAGGAGTTGAACTTTTCAAGCAGAATGATGGTTAGTGACACTGGAACATAGTTTGCAGCTTGATGAAATAAATCCCACAACACAACCCCCGACAACAAGAGAACTTAACAGGCATTACTTTAATCAGGATGCAGCATTTAACCAGTTCATCACCAGAAAAAAAGGGCTGAAGAACAAATGCATATGTATTTGTTTAAAAGAAACTAATTACATTTGCCCAAAAGATTGGCAATCTGATAGTGGTTGGACGTTTTAATATTTTCCTATTTGAATAATAAGATAACTTTGTGTGACCCTCTCTAAGCTTGCATGCTTTTCTCTGCATAAATCCTAATAAATCTACTTAGGTTTTTTTCTTAAGCTCTGTCTTTTCTCTCAGTTTTTACCTCCCATTCCCCCCTTTCTCTGTTCATCCATGTTAGCATCTTATGAAATCATTTCCTTTCTTTCTGCCAGTTGCCTGCCTAACCCAATTGCCCTCTTACTTTCCTCAGTTTCTCCTTTCTCCATTTTCTCTCTGGTGATGATGATGATGATGATAATGGCCACTTCACCGGACTTAAAAAGTGAGCGGCGGTTGCAGCCTGCCATGGTGCCTCCAGAATGCCTCGCTGCTCTGCACCATTTTCTGGCCATTGCCGCATCCCCTCGTCTGCCGCAGAGGCCAGTGGCGTAGCATGGGGGTGCAGGGGGGGCCGGCCGCACCGGGCGCAACATCTGGGGGGCGCGCGCTCGCCGCTCCAGAGTCGCTGAAGAGCCTCGGGCGCAGGCTGTAGCAGAGCCCCATGTCTTGCGGAACCGACAAGCTGTGTGCGCGTCCGGGCTGAAGGCGTCCGGCAGGCAGCGGCTCTCAGCGCATCAGGGCCACGGAGGGCGCGCCAGGCAGCCCCTCCTCACAGCCCCGCCGCTGCCGCCGCTGTTGCAGCTGCTGGGCCATGTTGCATTTTCCTCGCCTCTCTGCCCTCCTCCTCCTCCGGGCAAGCAGCGTCGTTTGGGCGGCAGCGCCAGCGGCAACTCGCCTCAGATCACCTGACACGGACCCGCTGCCGCCGCCGTGGCTACCTTACCGTAAATACCCCAGCCCAGGCAGCAACAAGAAGAAGCTGGCAGCGGCAGCAGGTTAGGGGTTAGGGGCACAAATTACTTGCCTTGCCCTGGGTTAGGGGGCGCAAATTACTTGCCTTGCCCCGGGTGCTGACAACCCACGCTACGCCGCTGGCAGAGGCTCACTGGTTCCCGCCTGGCCCTCCAATTCAAACTAGCCTATCTACGGTGGCCTGGGGCTGCAGCTTGGAGGGGAAAGACCTGGAGGAAGCAGGCTTCACTCAGGTCCGCTCTCCAACCATTTATCCCGGCTGGTGCTGCACTCAGCAGTCTTGGTGACATTCATATGTTTCGTCTTTTGCTCTCCATGCTCCAGATCATATTCATCTTCCCCATTTCCCCCTCTCGCTGCCCTATGAATGCATCTGTGGCTACTATTTCTTTCTGCCTCTCATAGTAATTTATGTCCCGCCAGGCAAGCTTTTCCCCTTTCTGTACTATCTGTTTTTTCTTTCTCCCCTTATCTTTACGTTTTATCACAATTCTATTCATCCTTATTTCCTTTGCCCTGCTCACATTTTGCCCATTATGATTTTTCTTTCTGATTCCTGCATACTCCATTTTTCCTTTCCTCTCATCTACTTGACCCTATCTTTGGAGTTTCTTATTTGCACTAATGAGTCCCATGCAGCCAATCAAGTCCAACAGAAATGAAAGGAGCTTGTGCAGCAGAGGCCACAGCACCATGGCAGAGCAGAGATTTTGTATGCAAAAAGGTCAGGGCCGGCCCTACCATTAGGCAGAGTGTGGGAGCCACCTTAGGCAACATGAAAGGGGAGTAAATTGTTAGCTATTGAATTTGCAATTATTGTGTTTTACTAGGGTTGGGGTTTTTTTGCCACAGGTGCTAAAATCACTCGGCAGACCGTTGGTTCTTTGCACCTTTGCTTGGGGATGGGCATTGCTGTCCCACCTCAGGCAGCAGAATGGCATGGGTGGGTTGGCCCAGTAGAAGGTTCTGTGTTAACTCTCTAGCAGCTACAGGCAGAGCTTCTGTCTGGAACCTTGGACCAATGGACCAGCTAGATGGACTCAGCATAAGGCACAGTACTAAGTGGATTGCGTCCAATCTAAAGTGGAGCTAAACATCGTTATCATGGTGATTTCAAAACCGATTTTGGCCGATATATTGAAAAATCGCACAGACCATAAAATCTGTGTTATTACCATGCAAAACTGACAAAATATTAGTTGAGGGGGAGGCAAGGGATGGGGCCACAGACCCCCTGGGTGCTTTCTGTGGACCCCCAGGGGTCCCCGGACCCCTAATTTGGAACCACTGTCCTAAAGTATATAATTTGCTACATTGACTGTTTAGACACAGGAAATAAAACACACAGGGGGAGGAAGAATTCAGTTTGTTTTGATCGTTTTGAAACCCATGATGATGAAAATCCAAAACATTATTTGGTAGGAAAAAAATACAATAATTGCATTGGAGAAAAACTGGTGGAAATTTGCACTTTCTCCTGACCTCTTTTTAGAAGGGCTTTGATAGGGAACATTTAGAACTCAAATTCTGCCTTGTGTCCATGAATTTCTCAATAATCAAACCAGACTTTGTCACAAATGTCTTACATAATATTGATAAATAGATTTTTCTGGTTATTCTGGTGGTTATTCGCGTAGCTGTGGTTTTGAGCAGCAAAATTACAACCTGGGATATTTTTTCAGTGGATTTCTTCTACTGAGACAGTCATTTCAGTTCTTGAACACACATTGGAACTGGGGAAACTAGCTGTGCCAAAGGGTACTCATATTTTGTGGCTGTGAGAAATGAGGTAAAATGTCTAAGGATACTGAGCTCCAAGTATCATTTGTATGAAAACATCAGCATTTCCTTCAGTTTGAGCAGGAACAATGGGAAATGCAGCTTTTTGGAAATCATTATCAGTTGAAACCACCTTGAACAAATAATAATAGAAATGTGTGCGTTGTAAACACATAAAATTCAGCACGAAAGCACATCAAACAGAGGATAACTAATTCTGCAGGTGCCGAATGCTTGCCAAGGTTAACTCTTACAGAGAGACAAGTTAATAAGGTCTCTCCCAGAGCTCTGCTAGAGTGCGGTATGAAAGCTTATGTCAGCTCTTGTGTGTTGTCAGTCACTACAAAAAAAGTCAATACTTGGACAGAAAGGCAGCTTTCGGACATGATGTTTTCTCCCCCCCCCCCCCAGCATTGGAAAATAACACAAAGTGATGTTCCAGCAAAGCTATCCACTAATTTGTGGTGGTTGCTCAGACATGTTATTTTTTGCCTGTAATGTAATAGCTGCTTGCCACCAGAATGTTTCTGCACACACAGAATTCACAAAGCTATTCCTTGAGATGCAATAAATCTTGCAAGGTTTAAAAAGGCACAGCTTCCCATCTACACCCCCAGCAGAAAACATGGAAGACGTATGCTAATATTTTCATTTGCTCCCTTCTATATTCTAAGTATCATTGCCTCGAAACAGTGGCAGACTTTGGTGTCTCAAATTTCAGTGGTGTCCCGTGTTAGGCCAAAATCCAGTACACACACGCCTGCCCACCTTTTAGCTTCCGTTGGGCATTATGGCTGTGGCATCTGCGGCAGAGTCTCAGAAGTGCCGCAGTCGGTACAGCTGAGCTGGTCGTGCTCCCATAGATCTGCCTTTGCTCAAAACACAAAATGTTTTTCAGCCTATTGGCTTCCTTCCAGACCTCCTTCTTGATTTCAACACTTGCCTTTGGGGGAGGGACCTCTTTATTAGCCTTTTCCTTGCCACAGTATAGTGTCACCAGGGGTGCCAACTTGAATAAAATATTTGGGGGGGGTGCATGTAAGCCCTCCCCTTCATGGATCACTGCCTTGCCGTGGCGAAGGGGCTTGAATAACTCAGAGAAGCTATGAACTATGCCGAGCAGGGCACCCAAGATGAACAGGTCATAGTGGAGAGTTTTGACCAAACGTGATCCACCTGGAGGAGGAACCGGCAAGCCACTCCAGTATCCCTGCCAAGAAAACTCCATGGACAAAGACAACAGGCATATAAAAGTTATGACACTGGAAGATGAGCCCCTCAGGTCGGAAGGTGTCCAACATGCTACTGGGGAAGAGCGGAGGACAAGTACAAGTAGATCCAGAGCTGATGAAGCGGCTGGGCCAAAGCCGAAAGGACGCTCAGTTGCGGATATGCATGGAAGCGAAAGGAAAGTCCAATGCTGTAAAGAAAAATATTGCATAGGAACCTGGAATGTAAGAACCATGAACCTGGCAAGTTGGATGTGGTCAAAAATGAGACGGCAAGAATAAATATTGACATCCTGGGCATCAGTGAACTAAAATGGACGGGAATGGGCGAATTCAGTTCGGATGACCATCATATCTACTACTGTGGGCAATAAACCCATAAAAGAAACGGAGTGGCCCTCATAGTCAACAAAAGAGTGGCGAAAGCTGTACTGGGATGCAATCCCAAAAATGATAGAATGATCTCGATACGAATCCAAGGCAGACCTTTTAACATCACAGTAATCCAAGTTTATGCACCAACTACTGGTGCTGAAGAAACTGAAATTGACAAATTCTATGAAGACTTACAAGACCTTATAGAAGTGACACCAAAGAAGGATGTTCTTCTCATTATAGGGGATTGGAATGCTAAAGTAGGGAATCAAGAGATAAAAGGAACAACTGGCAAGTTTGGCCTTGGAGATCAAAACGAAGCAGGGCAAAGGCTAATAGAGTTCTGTCAAGAGAACAAACTGGTCATCACAAACACGCTTTTCCAACAACACAAGAGACGACTCTACACGTGGACATCACCAGATGGGCAGCATCGTAATCAGATTGATTATATTCTCTGCAGCCAAAGATGGAGAAGCTCTATACAGTCAGCAAAAACAAGACCTGGAGCTGACTGTGGCTCAGATCATCAGCTGCTTATAGCAAAATTCAAGCTTAAACTGAAGAAAGTAGGAAAAACCACTGGGCCGGTAAGATACAATCTGAATCAAATCCCTTATGAATACACAGTGGAAGTGAGGAACAGGTTTAAGGATTTAGATTTGTTGGACAGATTGCCTGAAGAACTATGGGTGGAGGCTTGCAACATTATACAGGAGGCAGCAACGAAAACCATCCCAATGAAAAGGAAATGCAAGAAAGCAAAGTGGCTGTCCAACGAGGCCTTACAAATAGCAGGGGAGAGAAGGCAAGCAAAATGCGAGGGAGATAGTGAAAGATACAGGAAATTGAATGCAGATTTCCAAAAAATAGCAAGGAGAGACAAGAAGGTCTTCTTAAACGAGCAATGCAAAGAAACAGAGGAAAACAACAGAATGGGAAGAACCAGAGATCTGTTCAAGAAAATTGGAGATATGAAAGGAACATTTCGTACAAAGATTACCATAATAAAGGACAAAAGTGGTAAGGACCTAACAGAAGCAGAAGACATCAAGAAGAGGTGGCAAGAATACACAGAGGAATTATACCAGAAAGATATGGATGGCTCGTACACCCCAGGTAGTGTGGTTGCTGACCTTGAACCAGACATCCTGGAGAGTGAAGTCAAATGGGCCTTAGAAAGCACTGCAAATAACAAGGCCAGTGGAAGTGATGATATTCCAGCTGAACTATTTAAAATTTTAAAAGATGATGCTGTTAAGGTGCTACACTCAATATGCCAGCAAATTTGGAAAACTCAGCAGTGGCCAGAGGATTGGAGAAGATCAGTCTACATCCCAATCCCAAAGAAGGGCAGTGCCAAAGAATGCTCCAACTACCGCACAATTGCACTCATTTCACACGCTAGCAAGGTTATGCTTAAAATTCTACAAGGCAGGCTTAAGCAGTATGTGGACCGAGAACTCCCAGAAGTGCAAGCTGGATTTCGAAGGGGCAGAGGAAGCAGAGACCAAATTGCAAACATGCGCTGGATTATGGAGAAAGCTAGAGAGTTCCAGAAAGACATCTACTTCTGCTTCATTGACTATGCAAAAGCCTTTGACTGTGTCGACCACAGCAAACTATGGCAAGTTCTTAAAGAAATGGGAGTGCCTGATCACCTCATCTGTCTCCTGAGAAATCTCTACGTGGGACAAGAAGCTACAGTTAGAACTGGATATGGAACAACTGATTGGTTCAAAATTGGGAAAGGAGTAAGGCAAGGCTGCATATTGTCTCCCTGCTTATTTAACTTATATGCAGAATTCATCATGCGAAAGGCAGGGCTGGATGAATCCCAAACTGGAATTAAGATTGCCGGAAGAAATATCAACAACCTCAGATATGCAGATGACACAACCTTGATGGCAGAAAGTGAGGAGGAATTAAAGAACCTTTTAATGAGGGTGAAAGAGGAGAGCGCAAAATATGGTCTGAAGCTCAACATCAAAAAAACGAAGATCATGGCCACTGGGCCCATCACCTCCTGGCAAATAGAAGGGGAAGAAATGGAGGCAGTGAGAGATTTTACTTTCTTGGGCTCCATGATCACTGCAGATGGTGACAGCAGTCACGAAATTAAAAGACGCCTGCTCCTTGGGAGAAAGGCGATGGCAAACCTAGACAGCATCTTAAAAAGCAGAGACATCACCTTGCCAACAAAGGTCCATATAGTTAAAGCCATGGTTTTCCCAGTAGTGATGTATGGAAGTGAGAGCTGGACCATCAAGAAGGCTGATCGCCGAAGAATTGATGCTTTTGAATTATGGTGCTGGAGGAGACTCTTGAGAGTCCCATGGACGGCAAGAAGATCAAACGTATCCATTCTTAAGGAAATCAGCCCTGAGTGCTCACTGGAAGGACAGATCATGAAGCTGAGGCTCCAATACTTTGGCCACCTCATGAGAAGAGAAGACTCCCTGGAAAAGACCCTGATGTTGGGAAAGATGGAGGGCACAAGGAGAAGGGGACGACAGAGGACCAGATGGTTGGACAGTGTTCTCAAAACTACTAACATGAGTCTGACCAAACTACGGGAGGCAGTGGAAGCCTGGCGTGCTCTGGTCCATGGGGTCACGAAGAGTCGGACACGACTAAACGACTAAACAACAACAACATGTAAGCCCTACCCCACCTAACTGATCACATGACACACCATTTGAATGGAAATCCTGATCAACTTTGGGAAGGTCTGGTCCCCTCAAATATTTTATTGGTGGGGGGCAAAGGGACTGGCCCCTTTTAGAGTTGGTAAAAGCAAGTGTCATCCTCTTCATGCTTTACATGCCCAGAAGCAGCATGGAGGGAGTCCGGGGGGGGGGGGGTCTGCATTGGATTGAGCGAGAAAGGAAAAAGCAGGCGAGTAGGTAGAAAAAAAGGGGGGGGCTTTGCTGGGTGGCATAGAAGCCCATAGGGGACATGAAAGGAAAGGTGGCTCTGGTCAGCCTCTAGTTCATTGTTTCCAGTTGCAAGAATGTCCCCATTTTCATTTGAGGAATGTTGGAGGGAATGAAATGTTTGAGCATCAAACCTTCTTAGGCCTCTATACTACAAGGGTGACTACTACTTTGCATTCATGTTCAAGCAAGGGGCATTCTTCATGGTTGTTACCCAGCCCTGAAATTTCCCCACCTGCCTTCAAATGTATAAGAAACAGAAGTTATATTTACTTGTCTAGGCACCATGAAATTTTAGTCAAGTGTTTTTTAGAGAGATTCTTTAAATCCTGTTTTGCTGCTCCCAGTTTAGATATTTTGAGACATCTTGAGTCACAAACATAAATAAATATATAAATAAGTTAGTTCTTCAACTTTCTGGGCACTTCCCCCTCCCCTTCTCTACTCCCCTCTTGTCTAACAATTATCCCCTGAATGTACCACTAATTTGTCTATGGCATCAAAGTCCTTCTTGCATAGTGTGAGAATGATGTTACATAAACAATGTACACAAAGTCTTCCACTGAAGAGGTGTGGATTCTTATACAATTTTGGGAATGTTTTGTAGTAGGAAAAAATAATGCTATTCTTTAAAAATATGAATTTTGAGTTTTGACATTGATTAATGTACCATCTCTCACTTCCTATATCTCATGAGGGATGGAAGTGTTATTACTTGATAAGCAGTCCAACGATATACACCATTCACAGCAAAGCTAAATTACGCACGAGGGAAAGAAATGATTAGCAATACACCCCCGTTTACACTTCACAGAATGCTCTGCATCCCAGAATACTACTTCTTTCAGCTCATTTACATGGCAGAGACTGATAGCTGTAGGTTTCTGAAAGCTGCAAATGAGCTTTCCCCCACACTAATAGTTTATACTTGCCATAGATTATGCTTCCAAGGCCTAAAGATGCTTGCTGCATCCATCAATACAGCTTAATGAGAGTTCACATAATTCGCCTTGAGGGGACATTGTTTGTAAGGTACAAGTGCATGCCTGAAGTGCATAATTTATACATATTTAAGTTGTATGCACATGGTCAGATCACTTCCTGGTGCAACTGGACTTCTCCGTGACCCATCCCCTCTGCAGGGAGGTGGGACCGATTCGGATGGTCCGCCCCCGCCACTTAATGGATCCAAATGGTTTCCAGAGAGTGGTTGGGGATGCTTTATCCCATGTTGATGGCCTTTCAGCCGATTCCCTGGTGGCCCGCTGGAATGTGGAGTTAACCAGGGCTATTGACTGTTTGGCTCCGAAGCGCCCTCTCCGATTGCATGAAGCCCGGAGAGCCCCGTGGTTTTCCACGGATCTGAGGGCAATGAAACAATCGTTGAGACGGCTAGAGCGCCGGTGGCGGATAACTCATTCTGAATCTGACCGGACACGGGTTAGAGCTCAACGTCGAGCCTACCAAGTGGCGATAGCGACGGCGAAGAAGACTTTCTTCACCGCCTCTATTGCATCTGCAGAAAACAGCAGCAGGAGACTCTTTCAGGTGGTTCGCAATTTAGCGGAACCACCTGTAACATCGGGGCCCAGTACGGGCCACATGTTCTCCTGCAATGATTTTGCAAATTTTTTTGCAGATAAAATCGCTCAGATTCGGGAAGAAGTAGACTCCACCGTGGGAGCAGGGCCGGGGCGGGAGAGTGCTAGAGTCCTGTCTGGTCAAGTTGTGTGGGATCAATTTCAATCTGTTACCTCCGAGGATGTGGACAGGCTGCTTGGACGAGTGAAGCCAACCACCTGTCTCCTGGATCCTTGCCCATCCTGGCTTATAAAAGCTAGCCGGGAAGGACTGGGCGATAGGCTTCGTGGGGTGGTGAATGCTTCCCTCCGTGAGGGAGCCTTCCCAGACCCGCTGAAAGAGGCGGTTATTAAACCGCTTCTTAAAAAACCATCTTTAGATGCGGCCACGATGGCCAATTATCGCCCAGTCTCAAACCTCCCATTCTTGGGCAAGGTGATTGAGCGAGTGGTTGCTGAACAACTCCAGGCACGCCTGGAAGAAGCGGACCATTTGGATCCCTTCCAGTCGGGATTCAGGCCTCATCATGGGACTGAAACTGCCTTGGTCGCCATGGTTGATGATCTCCGGCGGGCTAGGGACAAAGGTGAGAGCTGTTTCCTAGTTCTGCTGGATCTCTCAGCGGCGTTTGATACCATCGACCATGACATCCTGCTGGACCGTCTTGAGGGGCTGGGAGCTGGGGGCACTGTCATACAGTGGTTCCGCTCCTTCCTCCTGGGCCATGTTCAGAAAGTGGTGGTGGGGGATGAGTGTTCAGACCCCTGGCCGCTCACTTGTGGGGTGCCTCAGGGTTCTGTCCTCTCCCCCATGCTTTTCAACATCTACATGCAGCCGCTGGGAGGGATCATCAGGAGGTTTGGGCTGGGTGTTCATCAGTATGCAGATGATACCCAGCTCTACCTCTCTTTTAAATCAGAACCAGTGAAGGCGGTAAAGGTCCTGTGTGAGTGTCTGGAAGCGGTTGGAGGATGGATGGCGGCTAACAGATTGAGGTTGAATCCTGACAAGACAGAAGTACTGTTTTTGGGGGACAGGAGGCGGGCAGGTGTGGAGGATTTCCTGGTCCTGAATGGGGTAACTGTGCCCCTGAAGGACCAGGTGCGCAGCCTGGGAGTCATTTTGGACTCACAGCTGTCCATGGAGGCACAGGTCAAATCTGTATCCAGGGCAGCTGTTTACCAGCTCCATCTGGTATGTAGGCTGAGACCCTATCTGCCTGCGGACTGTCTCGCCAGAGTGGTACATGCTCTGGTTATCTCCCGCTTGGACTACTGCAATGCGCTCTACGTGGGGCTACCTTTGAAGGTGACCCGGAAACTACAACTAATACAGAATGCGGCAGCTAGACTGGTGACTGGGAGCGGCCGCCGAGACCATATAACACCGGTCTTGAAAGACCTACATTGGCTCCCAGTACGTTTCCGAGCACAATTCAAAGTGTTGGTGCTGACCTTTAAAGCCCTAAATGGCCTCGGTCCAGTATATCTGAAGGAGCGTCTCCTCCCCCATCGTTCTGCCCGGACACTGAGGTCCAGCTCCGAGGGCCTTCTGGCGGTTCCCTCACTGCGAGAGGCCAAGTTGCAGGGAACCAGGCAGAGGGCCTTCTCGGTGGTGGCGCCCGCCCTGTGGAATGCCCTCCCATCGGATGTCAAGGCGATGGACAACTACCTGACATTCAGAAGACATCTGAAGGCAGCCCTGTTCAGGGAAGTTTTTAATATGTGACATTTTAGTGTATTTTTTATCTCTGTTGGAAGCCGCCCAGAGTGGCTGGGGAAACCCAGCCAGATGGGCGGGGTACAAATAATAAATTATTATTATTATTATTATTTTCAGACCAATCTTAGACCTATGCCAAGCCGTGTCCAAAGCTAATACTGCTTGTATGAGGGAGCTGGTGATGCTGTGGTCTAAACCAATTGGAAGGTCAGCGATTTAAATCTGCACAATAGGTGAGCTCCTGTTGTTCTGTCCCAGCTTCTGTCAACCTAGCAGTTTGAAAGCACACTAGTGCAAGTAGATAAATAGGTACCACTGCAAGGGGAAGGTAAATGGCATTTCCATGCGCTCTGGCACTCGTCATGGTGTCCCATTGCACCAGAAGTGGTTTAGTCATGCTGGCCACATGACCCAAAAGGCTGTCTGTGGACAAATGCCGGCTCCCTCGGCCTGAAGCAAGATGAGTGCCATACCCCATAGTCTCCTTTGACTGGACTTAACCATTCAGGGGTCCTTTACCTTTACCACTTCTATGCTGGCAGAATGCCCACTACATCCATTGAGTACCCAGATGAGGAGTGAGGGGACAACTATCAAGAAAATACGGTTGCTATTATTATTATTATTATTATTACTATTATTATTTGTACCCCATTCATCTGACTCGGTTGCAATAATAGCAGAAAAACCAGCTATACCCCCAGAAACCATGAGTACACTGCCAGTGACAACCAATGAAGGGCTGTGCTGGCAACCCTGCCCACACAGAGGGAGCCAGTGAACTTATAATGATGGGAGCAACCCCCTCCCAGTTATAAAAGAGGATGTCACACACATACCATCAGCCCTAGTGGCAAAGCATCCATCCAGGCAGCAGTTAGAATTGCCTTACGTTCCTTACAACAGTTTAGCCTAACACGAAACGGGGAGGAGGGAGAAGGTACAACAAACACAAATTCTGCCAAATCCTAAATTCCCCCTTCACCACTGTAACCCCACTATAGCATTATCCCTGTTAAAGTCACAGGATGAGGAGGAAGTGAGTCAAGTTCCCCAAGAATTTTACAGTTCCGCCCTTACTTTCCTTCACAGTGTCCTTTACTCTTAAGGCATGAACCGGAACAAAGCTCAAACGTAATATGAACTTAGAACAAACTTTGAGTACATCTCCCTATTCTAAATATAGTAGTACCATCAGTGTTGAAGCCGAACCGCAGCTCCATCTTAACTAATGAAGAATGTAGGCCAACACGAACACTGACAGATGATGACTAAATGCCAATTCAGACTTGCAGCCCCAGGTGCAGGTTACCAAGAATTGCTTCCACATGGTGGCACCTCCATATGGGACCCATAATGTTTAAAAGCTGCTTACCAAGTGAATTGTTTCAAATGCGCAGAACTATTAGTCATCAGGAGTCTGTTACGGCACTGAATGTTGCTGATGTTTAGCCAGACCTCTGCTTCGTTGAGGAAATAATGTGCAAGTGAAATTAGAGAGATGTGGAAAAAGATTAAACCAATCCACAATTATTCCAACTAGCCATGCTGTTTTCTTACCCCAAGGGCTTGCACACACTTGCACATTCCCATGCCTGGAAAGCATGGCTCCAGGTGGTTTCCCACTTGTCCTGTGCTTTTTGGGCGAGGGTCCAAGCAGTTTTGCCCTTGCCCTGCTGCTTTGCCCAGGAAAACCACCTTTTCAACGATAAATCGGAGGTAACATCGATCTAGAGAAAAGCCGATTGACATTTGCTCCGATTCAGCGGAAAAGATTGGTTTATCCTGGGGAAAAGGGCAAGTCTGCACGAGCCCTAAGAGATTAAAAAGCCTCCTTGATAGCTGGAAATAAGAAGAGGTAGGTGCTTTGAGCAGCAACTCCAACTTGTTTCTCAGGTAACTTCGTTGAGTTCAGGGCTATCACTAGGCTCATCCACAATTTGTTTGCCCTGTGTCTAGAAAGCTTGGGTCCAAGAGGTTTTCCACTTGCCCCATGTGTGCTAGGCATGGGTCCAAGCAGTTTTCTGTTTGCCTACCGCTTTCCGTGGGAAAACCAATTCTTTACTGCTGAATCAGAGCAAACATCCATCCATAGAAAACCTGATGGATTTTTGCTCCGGTTCAGGGGTAAAGAGCAGACTTTCCAGGGGGAGAGTAGTGGGACAAGCAGAAGTGTGGACAAGCCCAGGGTCAGAGAGAGACCCCATCAGCTATAGAAAAGCCTCTCCCTGCAGACCAGAGCCATTTCCAATCAGCATCACCTCCATCTTGTTTGGATTAGTGCTTGGCCACAGCTTCCAAACACTGGTTCAGAACAGAAATAGCTGCTCCTGGATACTTTAGTATCTTTGGACAGACCTGGGTGACACCAGCATCCATACCATTACATTTAAGGAATTCTGTACACTGAGAGAATTGCCAAGAATAGCACCATCATGTTGTAAAGACCTTTTAGTTTGGGCTTCCTTTTGGCAGATTGGGTAAAGTGATGGGGAGGAATAGGACTACATCCTTTAACGTTTTAAATGGTAAAACACCCCTGCTGAACTAATGAATCTTGCACTATATGCTCAATCAATTTAATTGATTGATTGCCTGTTTTATGTTATTTGTATACTGTGTTAATTTTATGATGTTAGCTGCCCTGAGCCGGGCTCCGGCTGGGCAGGATACAAATAAACTCATTATTATTATTATTATTATTATTATTATTATTATTATTATTATAATTATAATATCTGGCACTGCTTTGGTCAAAGAAAAGTTTCGGTGGACAAGCAGAGTTCACTTAAAATGAGTAGACTGTTCTCTTTTCACACGAGAACTCTGTCCGTTGGAGCACACACTGAGATCTGATTCGGGAACATTGCTAGTGGCGTTGGATATCACCTGGGAACCCAAACCCAAACTCTGAAAAGTTGTCATCACAGTAAGCCGCTTGTTATCACCATTGAGACCAAGGATGGCAGCCAGCAGCTGAAATGGCTGAAGAGAAACCAGATTGTTAGCTTAGAGGACATGATTCCATGACAAATGGCATATTCGCAGCTGTTCAGGATTCCAGCCAGTAGCTCATACCTCTCACCTGCCCACAATTAGGGAAGACTAATTAAGTTGCGAATGTTCTGCTCCATTATTGGGGCTGCAAATGCAGCAGTAAAGTGGGCTGGGGGGAGAGAGAGAGAGAGAGATGGGAATTGTCATGGCATTTGTTAGGAGAAATCAGTCTGAAATGTCATGGAGGGCCCTTTTAGCAAGGCTTCCGGCTTAGAGTCTCTAAGCCTTGAATTTAGACACTATACGAGAAATACCCCTGTAATGATTATGGCTCCATTGAGTCTGTGCAGTGACAGAGGTTTGGTACTGCTGTGCTTTCCATTTCCTGTTCATCAGACCTGTTTTTACTATATGCTGTAAATAATTCCGTTAAATCACATTCCTAAAAGTGCCCACACTTCTCTTTCTCTAAAAAAGTAATTTCTTTACATTATTGAACTTCTGCAGAATAATAAATAGCCAAGACAACTCTCTTTTAGATCTTGGCTGAAAGGCTAGCCTTTTGTTTAGCCAAAGCTTCATCTTTCTCGCAAAGCCTGCACCTTCATTTTTCAGGAGGACAAAATGCATCGCCATAGGAAGAAATCTGAATCCTGTTTAAGCCTGAAAGCTTACCAAATGGAATAACCCACCCCCACCCCCCACTTTTAAAAGAGGAAAGGAAAGCCATTCATGAGCTGTATAAAATGTAATTTTGATTGAAAGCTCACTAAAAGCTATATAGGTCATGAAGACAATCAGTCTTTTATTCTTTAAAATAATTCACATTACAGCCCTGTGTATTACCACCCTTATCAAAGAAGAGCCTTTAGATTTGTGTTGGCAGATAATTACAAATTGATTTTTTTGGACCTC
The DNA here is from genome assembly GCF_964252035.2 of Podarcis erhardii. Classification (NCBI taxonomy): domain Eukaryota; kingdom Metazoa; phylum Chordata; class Lepidosauria; order Squamata; family Lacertidae; genus Podarcis; species Podarcis erhardii. Next base: position 12,157,146 of record NC_138513.1, on the reverse strand, counting down.
TCATTTTGGGAATAGCTCTGAAAATCTTTACTCTCCCCCTCCCCTCATTCCCTCCCCAATCCTCCACCCTCAGTAAAAGCCTCTTATGATTTTCCTTCTGCATCCTACTGAAAAACTACGATTACTGCGAACTGTTCAGGTGGGCTAAGCCAGAAGGCTACATAAAAGAGCTGCATAGTACAAAGGCCACAATGGAAACTAAGCATACAAAGCCAAAGAAAGATGCTGCTGGAATAGCCTGTTTTCCAGAGCTATATTTGTCTACTGCGTGATGCTTCAATACCAAAGCATACCGCAAAGTAGGAATTATTAATAATTATTCTCAAGACATTTAAATGTAATCAATATATGGTCACGGGTTTTTCTCTGGCCAGGATCGAGTTAACTCTGAAACTTTTTGCAAGAACCCAAAGGGAGGTTAGATTAGTTTTTCTCAAGCTTCTCCCCCAGCCACAAGGCAGACTTTATGTGATGTTACATGGGTAGTAGTAGTAGTAGTTGTTGTTGTTTTAGAAAGTATCAGACATATACTTGGTGAGTGCAAGCCCCCTTTGGCTTAGTTGACAAAAAACCCCCCACAACTTGTGGGTTTGATGAAGGGGTTGTGAGGCAGTGTACGTATTCTGCGTGAGAAAAGGAAGATGGGCCCTTGAATAATATAAGGGGCACTATGAATCCCAGAAATGAACTCAGCTCTCTTAAGTTCAGCTATTTATTTATTTATTTGTTTGTTTGTTTGTTTCCTAATATTTATATAAGGGACGCGGGTGGTGCTGTGGGTTAAACCACAGAGCTTAGGACTTGTAGATCAGAAGGTTGGCAGTTCGAATCCCCGCGACGGGGTGTGCTCCCGTTGCTCGGTCCCTGCTCCTGCAAACATAGCAGTTCGAAAGCCCGTCAAAGTGCAAGTAGATAAATAGGTACCGCTCTGGCGGGAAGGTAAACAGTGTTTCCATGCGCTGCTCTGGTTCGCCAGAAGCGGCTTAGTCATGCTGGCCACATGACCCGGAAGCTGTATGCCGGCTCCCTCGGCCAATAAAGCAAGATGAGCGCCGCAACCCCAGAGTCGGTCACGACTGGACCTAATGGTCAGGGGTCCCTTTACCTTAACCTTAATGATTTGCCAGGATGGTAGACTAGTTAGGGACTAAGGTCTTATCCACACTTCCCACTGCTTTCCCCTGGGGGAAACAGCTCTTTAGCATTCAGTCAGAACATTAATGTTTGCTCTGATTTAGAGCTAAAGGGGGTGTTTTCCATGAGGTGTGCCTTTTAGGCATGGGGCAAGCAGCAGTGTGGATGAACCCTAAGACACAGGCCATATATTAGGCGAGTCAACCTGTTCTAATCTCATCTGAGGCGTCTATTGTCCTGCAAATCCACAAAGCATACAGCCTGAGGGAAGTGTGTGTTGGCTTTAGGCAACTGACTTTGTTTTGTTTTCATGCTTTTTACAACCTCAACCTTGGGAGGCAGCGGAATCACAGAAGAGCCTGGCTAGAAATGCCAGCATCATTAGTTGCAGACATGGCATCTGAACCTCTGAGGGAGACGTTTCTTGAGCTAGAGACTCCTGAATCAGGACCACCAGCAGCAACACCCCCCCAAGAATGGGTTCTCTGATGTCCCCCCTGTACCAGGGCCTTCATGCTCTCCAGTGTCTGCTCACCACCACAACCTACCAACCTAAACAACTACTGGGAAAAGCAAAAAATGCAATTTGAGGCCGTTCAGCAGCTGAAAACTACATGATTCAAGCTAGACCTCCACTTTAAAAAAAAACCAAAAAACCCTTGCTTTTTTGCTGGAGAGACTTTTTCAGCCATCAGATCCTCTTAGGGACATCTGAGCTGAGTCTTTGGACTTTGTCTGAGTAACTTTGTGTTTTCTTGGGGATTAATCACATCCTGCCCTACCTTCAGATGGGCTCTAGGTTATCTGCTTCCTTCTTATTGTGTTGTACTTTGCTGCCTTCCCTCAATCTTACGCACATCCTAGTGGTGCAGTAATAAAACTGCTAGCACACTTGCAAAGCTAAGCAGGGTCCGGTATGGTTTCAAATTGGATGGGGAACCACCTGTTGGACTAAATAACTCTCAGGGTCACTTCCAACTCTATAATTCTATGATTCTATGACATCTCCTGTAAATAGCTGCATAAACTTATTAAGGAAAGCTCTGGCTAGTTAATGGCAGAATGGTGGTTGAGGGTTAGGCTGCAGACCAGAAGTCTAACCCATTAAGACTCTTCACTTCTCTGTGTGAATGTTGTTTCAAATGGCTCCCACATAGTCAGTATATGAGGCACCATAAGGCCAGAGATGGTCTGTTGGTATGATATTCACAAGAGTTTGAGGGGCACAACAAATTCTATGGTACATTCCAAGTCTCAGTGTTCATTCGAAGCTTCGTCTCCTGCAAGTTTTAAAATTACTCCTACAATGATTCCCCCCTAAACAATATAAAATTGTGCAAGGAGAAATAAGCTTGATCATGGACCTCCATAGAAACTGTCACTCAGAAATTACATTCATTCCTTTCCCCAACATCATTCATGCCTCGTTTCTGTTTATTTTCTACATTTCATCTCCCTTTTCTCCTGGTTTTCTGTGACCCGTTTTCAATGCTAATTTTTTCTCATTCATTTCAGATAATGAAAAATTTTCAGAGCCTGACTTACAAAGAAAATGTGCAGGGAAGCCCTTGATATGTCCAGTTATATACATAAAAGTAACATGAATGACACTAAAATTGGGTCTGAAGATCTCATTTGAAAATGCATTGGAAGTGTGTGCAAGTTGATAGGCATATTTTGCTAGTTTATTTTGCTTTAACTATACCTCTTCTTTTGTTATCAATGTTTCTACTTATCTGTTGGATAAAGTTCTTCATGCTATTCCCAGACTGAGGGCACATTTGTAATTACAGAGGGAGAATGCTGAAGGAAAACAGTAAACCTTCTCTACCCCCAATTGTTTTATTAAGTGATGATGGAAACGAACTGCTGTCTCACGACATGTTCCAAATATAGGTAGATTTGCAGACAATTTTGTCTCCTGAATTGTTGCCTTAAGCTCATGATGCTGAGGCAAAACTGTCAGTCGCCAGAGTTCATGTTTCCTTTGGAATAAGGCACAGCAGAGACCGCAGTGTCTTTATGATATATGGTTTATTTACACAAATATAAAACCTGAGCCTACAATTGAGGTTGTATTGTACTCATCTCCTTGGCTCGGGATCTCATAACTCCATACCCTCCAACATTTCTATGAGGAAAATAGGGACGTCCTAAGGAAATATGGGACATTCCAGGATCAAATCAGAAACCCGGACTGTCCCCAGAAAATAGGGAAACTTGGAGAGTCTGTAACGAGTCAGTAGATAATATATAGTACAACTGCTTTGACTAGCTCTCTTGAGTTTCTTAATGTATTGGTTGTCCCAGGGCCCTTCCATTGACTGCTTGTACTTAGATGCATGGGTGACACACTCCTTAAAATTACAGCTTTAGTTTAAGAAAATATGGTTAAAGTGACTAAGAAAAAATGTTACCCAAGTCTCTTCTCTGCAGCCTCCCTTTCTCACTGTCAGCATCTAATGTTTGTTTTCACTGCTGCCACTTGTCTAATGTCCATCTAATGTAGATTGAAAGAATTCTAGGCTGCAAGCCTAGGCTGAGTCCAGGGCAGGCCTTCACTCAAGGTTAGCACTTAAGTAAGTTTTATATTGTGGTAATAGTTCTGGCGGAGCAGCAGCAAATGTATGCCTTATCATTGTACGAGCAGCCTTACATTCAGAATATTAATTCGCTTCCATGCTCTGTCATGGGTTCCCAGAAGGTTCCCTATAGTCTTCATCTAGCTTTCGTACAATTTTGTATTCTTTGCAAGTACAGTTTTCACCTTTTCCATTGCAAGACAGGAGAAAAGCCTGATTTTCTGGATTGCTTCCTCCAGGTCTTAACTCATTTCTGCAAGGCTTCCAGGTGGCCAAATAAAGGTACTGAGGAGTTGCGACCCCCTAATTGTAATAAAAACAAATCATGAAGCTTAGCATATATAGTGCCAACTCTAAGAGTGGGGTGGTGTTTTTGTTTTTGGTCCTTTTAAAGTTTAGTGGCTTTCTGTACAGAGAGGCTGTAAGGAAAAGCTGTTTTCTGTCTTGTTTCTCTGAAAGGTACTGTAGATTTATTTAACAGCGTTCATGGGGTGCTATGAATCTGTCTTTCACAAACAAGCTGTACAGCAACAATGCAGTGACAGAAAAAGAAATGTGAAGCATCTTTTCTGCTGGAGAATTCCTCTCCAAGACAGAATTAAAAAGATTGCTGTGGAACACCAACTTATTCTTGCTACGGTAGCTCTCTCCTATCCAAACCATTTGTTAAATAGGAAGTAATTGAGGTTGAAAATGATTTCAGTGAACAAAGATGGCTGGTGTTTGTTTGAGGAGGAGGGAGAAAGAACAAAGATGGCATCCTTTTCTTAAGAGAGCTGTCATCAAAGGAGAAGTAATGCAGATTTTTAGTAGAAATTATATGATGGAATGAGAGAAGCGGAATAGATTATGTTAGGAAGGATAGATACAGTACTTGAAAACAGGCATTTTGAGCTCTATGCTTGCCATAGCAATACTAAAACAGAGCTCAATGCAGTCCTATATAGTTAACATTGGTAGTGGGATATTTTAAGGTAAAGGTAAAGGGACCCCTGACCATTAGGTCCAGTCATGACCGACTCTGGGGTTGCAGTGCTCATCTTGCTTTATTGGCCGAGGGAGCCGGCATACAGCTTCTGGGTCATGTGGCCAGCATGACTAAGCTGCTTCTGGCGAACCAGAGCAGCACACGGAAACACCGTTTACCTTTCCGCCGGAGCGGTACCTATTTATCTACTTGCACTTTGATGTGCTTTCGAACTGCTAGGTTGGTAGGAGAGTGGGATATTTGAGGTGGTTCCAAAATCCCTGGGATCGCAATGTTTGCTGCTGGTGTAAACAAAAAGTGGCAATATTGAATGTGCCATCTTCATTAACGCCAAGTGTTAAATTCCTGGAATCAGTAACACCATGTGCCGCGAGGCGTCAATAGAAAAATGCTTGGATTTTATTGGGTAAATAATAGCATTTGGAATCCACATATGAGGCTTATTCAAATGACACTACTGTAAAGGACCACACTTTAAAACAGAGTTCACCCTTTAGATCTCCATCTCCATCTCCTGCTTACAAACAGGTATGCCTTTTTTAAAATTCTCTGTGTTTTGACAGCAACCATTTCGGTTTTTTTTCCGTATTACTCCTTACGAGAAGCAAAGCTACAGAGAACCAGGCAGAGGGCCTTCTCGGTAGTGGCGCCCGCCCTGTGAAACGCCCTCCCATCAGATGTCAAAGCGATAAATAACTACCTGACATTCAGAAGACATCTTAAGGCAGCCCTGTTCAGGGAAGTTTTTAATCTGTGATATTTTAGTGCATTTTTTGTTTTTATGGAAGCCGCCCAGAGTGGCTGGGGAAACCCAGCCAGATGGGCGGGGTACAAATAATAAATTATTATTATTATTATTATTATTATTATTATTATTATTATTATTAAGACTGCTCCCTCAGCCCACTTATTCCACATAACATTAATGTAGTGTTTTTATTATGGAAAAAGACCACAGGGACAAGCTGAGGGCTGCTGTGTATCAAAAACATTACTATTGAAAATAATCAGTGGCTTCCTATTTGAAGCAATGAGCACTAGTAAGAATATCGCAGAGGCAGGCAAATGGTAAACTGGAAGTTACCAAGATATCAAGCAAAGTTGCATATAAAATAATTTGTTGTGTTCATTGTTTTTATTTTTTGGCCGTAATGTTCCTCACCTGTAAAACATGAGTATGAATTGTCCTACAGGCCTGCTGGCCAGTTTTAGACCCCCCCCCCGGAGCTGCAATAAATGAAGTGTATTTGCACCCTGTAGCAAAACTACACGTTTTCAGGGTTCCATCCGGTCCACCTTGCCTTTCTCCGGGTTACTAGAAGCTGCAAAGGGATATAGTATGGCATTCCTTACCCACAACTCCAGTTTTCCAGTCTTCTTTCCCAGCAGTGCATAGCTCCAGGAGGCTGGATCATGCACAATCCTTATTTTGGGTGGGAGGCTGCCCCTTTTTGTTTGTTTTTAGGCACAGAATTAGATACACACACCCCTTGTCTGTTCCTGTCAACCTTTTCCACTGGGGGTTTCCCAGATCTGAAGAACAAGAATCAATAATTCAAGGTAACCATAAATAAGCAGCTTTGGATAGTCCAGATGCTGCAGACACACCCCAAATAAGCTGGCAGATCTGCTTCCTGCTTGACTTATGCACACAACTTGAGTTGACTAGCATTGCTGTGCATCAGGTGAACGGTAACTAAATACTGTACAGCAGTATGTAGGAATCTTTGGCTACCATATGTGATACCTTTGCTCCCACTGACACTTGTAATAGCTCATTTCAAATATTTCTAGGCCAAGCCTAAATATGGAGAACGTAGCACTCTATTTCTATCTGAAAGCACCTAATTATCCCTACCAGATTCATGCAATTCTAGTAATGGAAGTCATGTATACAGCTGAAATAAACAAACAAGGGAAGTATTTTATTCTACCAACCCTTCCCCTCACTATAGCAATTGGTAATAGACAGTAATTATGTACTAATTAGCTCATTTACTATGAGATGTATTTGCTTTGTGGCATTTATGGCTGTCCCAGTAATGTACATTTTTATGTCTTGTAATTAGACTACATCACTTTATGTAAAAATGTTAATTTTCAGCCACTGAGCCTGAATCATTAGTTTAAAACTAACTGAGTGATGAGTGACCTTTTGAGGTCTGAGGAAATGAATGTGGCGAGGCTCTGAAGTGCTAAAGAATGGAACACACCAATGGATCACAGACAGAGCTTCATATTGCAGATGGCTTGAGGGCCATCTAATGTTTACGTATGCGTTATGCCTATGTGCAGTTAGTTACCTGAAGTTAGCTTCTCTCTGTCTTGAGGTGTTGCTAGAGGTTGTCCACAGGTGACCTCAGCAGATTCTCACTTCAGTCTGGAGAATTGCTCCTGCTTAGGGCTCAGAGGTTAGCTTGCAGCTCTGTTGATGTAAACACATCAACTATCTCCCACAATTCCACGTTAATGTTGGGACTACTTGTTGTTGTTTAGTCCTTTAGTCGTGTCCGACTCTTCGTGACCCCATGGACCAGAGCACACCAGGCACTTCTGTCTTCCACTGCCTTCCGCAGTTTGGTCAAACTCATGCTGGTAGCTTCGAGAACACTATCCAACCATCTTGTCTTCTGTCGTCCCCTTCTCCTTGTGCCCTCCATCTTTCCCAAGATCAGGGTCTTTTCCAGGAAGTCTTCTCTTCTCATGAGGTGGCCAAAGTATTGGAGCCTCAGCTTCACGATCTGTCCTTCCAGTGAGCACTCAGGGCTGATTTCCTTAAGAATGGATGCGTTTGATCTTCTTGCAGTCCATGGGACTCAAGAGTCTCCTCCAGCACCATAATTCAAAAGCATAAATTCTTCGGCGATCAGCCTTCTTGATGGTCCAGCTTTCACTTCCATACATAGTAGTCCCATACACTGGGACTACTAAACTTCATTAACTGAACTCGGCAGTTGTTTAACAAATTGTTCAAGAGGCTACTCACCTGAGGAAGTCTGTCCTCTCCCTTTTACTGAGAGCATGGTTGGATATTCCCAGCATGATTCGAGATCTTTCCATCCTTCCTTAACTTTCAAAACACCCCTGTATTATACCCTCTTTTAAAATAGTAATTGCTCCCAGATCCAGCTTTATTCTATCTCATTCATTTCACAAAACTTATTATGCTGCAATCTAGATGAAACCAGTGTGAAAACAAAAGCCGTTCTCCCAAAGCCATAAAAAAAGGTCTGTGACCTTAAGCTCCATCATTGGACAGTCATGCATAAAAGTTGCTACCTTTCCTGTAGGAAAAACAAGCAGCAATTTTTTCTGCCAGGTCATTTTTAATGTAAGCAGATTCAAAACAGTCCCACGGACTATCATCAAGATGCTTCTACAAACAGCAGAAAGCAAAGCACCCTAAAACCTGAATAGTCCCTATTCAAACTATTTTTGTTTGAGAAGTATGATTATTGTTGTGGTTCAAAGCCTTCCACTAAGTAAAAACAATGTGAGGCTTTCTCTTTGGTTTTAATATTTTGATCATGATGACATAAATGAAAGTGTGTCACACTTCTATAGATTTATAAACACTTGTTTTTCATCCTGTACTCTTAAATGGGCCAAAACACCGATGGAAAGTGGAAGGATTCTATTCTGTACTGAGGAATATCTGAGAGCTGATGCAATGTCACATACAGAAGGAGTTAGTAAAGCTAATAACAGAGGGATCTGAATATAAAAAGCATCCCTGTCACCAGACCTTTGTCTGGGAAAAGAAAGCGAAAAGATTTTATCATACACGGATTCCGGTTTCCCTTTTGTTGAGATCTGAATAAATATCCTGCCTAAATTCTCCACAAATGAAATGCCTTTCAGTTTATCTGAACAGATACAGTTTATTCCCTTTTCAAATTAGTCATTTCCTCTATGCATGGCTTCTTCTGCCTTTTTTGTGTTGTAATTGAAACTTTAATAATTGATGTCACCTTTTACATATTTATTTCCTGTTAGGAAATAGTTTTTACAAAACAGCCTGGGAGTGATACAGTGGGCAGAAATAAATTTTTTCGTATATGAGCTTTTCTCTGTCTTCACCTTTTACAGCTGCTGTGATAAAAAGTGATTTCCTGTTAAACAGGGAAGAAAAGACCTGACATTTTATGTACAAAATAAACACGAATTATAGAATGGCCAAACAACATGTACCTCGGTACCGAATTTCATAGCTACTGTTGGGCAAGACACAAAAGGGTTGAGTCTAAAATATGCTGTGGACTTACCTTTTATATCTCCCAAACCATGGGAGCTTAGGACATATCTTCTCTTCAGGAAATCATGGATGAAGGACTAACTCTAGATAATTTGATAATTTTCTCATAGGGTTGGTTGATGCTTTTTAGAGAGCTGGTATAGTTGTCTGTCCATATATGGAGGAAGGGATTCAAATAGTTGAATATCTGACCCACCCATACTCCACCTCATTTTGAAGAGTGTGGATTGTGATGTAGGTGTACTCTTATTGTAAGAAAGTAGATTTTGTTTCCTGATAGGATACATTTCACATTATAATTACTTGTGTTCATACAACTCAAAAGCACAGAGGATCCGGACTATTTCAGCACAGTATGAAACAGGTAGAGATTATATTGGAGGCATAGTCTGGGAGGAAAAGCAGTGCAAATTGACTCGTAATAGATTATGATTTCAGCATCTATTTGCTGAAGCCAAATTTTCAGGTGGTGTTAGGAACCTAATATTGATCAACAGACTGAAGGACATTCACAAGGGTCTAAGGCTAATTAGCTGCAAGTACCTGGAGAACCCTTAAAGGTTTAGAAATGTTCAGCAACAGGTGTAGGTCCCAGACTGCATGGAGAAAGCCCATGGAGACTGAGGTGACTTGCCAAGGGAGGCAGGTCATCTAGGTAGAGGAATCTAAAAACATAGCTTATGTGTAGAAGGAAAAAGACAGGGGCCTTTTCTAGTTGAGCCAAGCTACTATTTTATCAACCAAGTTGTTCAGGGGTGAGAGGAGGATTTATCAAAGAAATCCATGTCATCGCTGATTATCTGAGTACCCCTCATATGGTTACTTAATTCTCCAGTAGAGCAGTTGTGCTTTAAACAACATGAAGACCAATTTCTTTCCTGCTACTGGCAACAGTACTAATGCCACTAACTCCAGTGGGACTTCCAAACAAATTTAGGAAACTAGAAATGTTGTAAGTGCCTGGAGGGGAAGGAAATAAATCACATCTTGGAAGCAGGATTTTCTAAAATGCCAAATGTTCTGTCCCTGTACAAATGACCCCATTAAGGGAATGAAGAAAGCTGAAAGGCGTTCCCCTTTATGGGACTCTTTAGCTGAGAAGCTTTGCATTTATTTTTGGACCAAACTAAAGTTTGCTGGCTGCTATTGTAGGAATCTTTAAAGAATTGTACCCTTTATTCTGCTTAAGAAACTGATGGTTGTTGTAATGACGCCTTAATAAAATGTCACATATCAAAAGTTAGCAAGAAACCAGTGCCACAGGTCTAGCAAAGGAACATGGGCGTGAAGTGTAGGTGGGTTCCCACGAGGCAAGACGCAGTGATAACAGCAAGAACCTTTATTGAACTAACAGAACTGAACAACAGGCACAAAGCAACTGCGTATATACATTTCTGAAGGCCTGGGCCACTGCCACTGCCACTCCCAGCCTGATTGGCTGTCTAAACTTCCAAGCTGCGAATCATGACTCGGAGTTTAAGGGCCAGTGGCAGAGGCCCAAATCCTGAAATGTTCTGTGATTGGATATCATGTATTGAATCAGACACAGGGGCTCAGAATCCTTAGTCCAGACTCAAGCTCAGGCAAACACAGACCACTCGATACATAACAGGAGGACACAGCGCAGAGCATCAAGCATGCATGGTTGTAGGTGTAAAACATCATATTTAACATTATAAGAAGGCGTTCTGTTGAAAAGTCAAAAAGAACACAGAATAGATTACAACAATGGAAGGACTTAATGGAGATAGGTCTGTAAACATCTTCCTCTAGCATAGTTGTTTTCTCAGAAACGTGGGGTGTGTTGCCTAGCAGAGGGCATGAGATATCAGCTAGGGCAGTTCAATCAAGGGCCTATATCATCAGGCAAGGTGAACAGGCTTCAGTGGAATGACTAGAAGAGAGGATTGGTGTTGATGTCCTTCCCTGCTTTGGATCCAGGACCACTGGGCAGGAGATGAAATGGTGTATGACAGGATCAAGGAGGAAAGTGATACAGGCTTTCCCCGAAACCAGGCAAATCGAGGGGAAGCGATGGGGTGGCAGTGGCAGAGAATCGGAATAGGCAAGTACAGCCAATGAGCTTGCTAGATAGGAAACATGGAATATCCATCTATTAACTTTGGAAAGAGAATGTGGTTATATAAATGTGAGATATTCTGGTACCGGTGGAGCTCCCTAGGCAGCAGAGAAAGCACCTTGCTCGGAGGTAGCCTCTTCAATGGACTGTAGCATAACTGCCTTGGACAAACCTTCATGCCAGCATATCCCAGTGCGAAACTGAGGGCCCTAGTACATGGCATTAAATAAGCGAAGCCCGTTTTTAGATTGCATTAAACAGTAATTAGATTAAACATTCTATGCTAGGTAATCAAGTGGTCATATGCATGAGTGAATTGGTATACAGGAGATGTAGCATCATTAACCACAGAAATATTCATGGATGAGAGTGGAAAATACCAAGATAATTAATGAGAGCAGAAGCTATATGCAAGAGTTTTAATTAGTACCCTGCATCATCTCATATCGCATATATGTAACCAGACAATATAGAATGCAGTTGTAGTAATCTCTTAGGATTGTTTTAACCTTTAACCCTCTTTTTGTGTTGGGTGTATGAATGCCCTGTTCTTATGTTAATGGAAAACACCCTGATGGAGATGAAGGGACCTAGGCGCAGCTTTTGCAACTACAGCTAGGTTATTGCTCCTTTTCTCTAATCAAAAGACCGTCTTTCTAATTCTTTTGATGAGAACAAGAATAATTGCATATTTCCTAGATACCCCTTTTTCAAATGGAACAGTCAGTGGCATATTCCTCACAGCGTGATCACTGCCTCTCTGGGTGCCAGTATATTGAAGCAGCAAATAATTCCCCCGTCAGAATCCTTAACAAGGAATTAAAACGTTTCTTGAAATTCCACTTTTCCGTAGGCTGCAGGAGAGTGGGGTGGAGTGCGTTGCCACAACTATTTTCTGAGCTGTGCTTTAAGAGAGATTCTGCCTGAACAGTCAAAGGTATTTGCGTGAGACATGACCTTTTCAGATCGTATTTATTGTGTCTTCCCAAATACATGCCATAATGTACAGCACCTGTCAACATTTCACCAGGCAAAACAGGCGCTATGACTAGGAGGGCTGCCTCTAATTCTCTGCTACATCATTTCTGCATAAGAGAAGCCGGTTCTGGAAAGGAAAGGAGGATGACAAGGAAACCGAGAGAAGCAGGAAGGAAAGAAGGGGTGGGGAAATATATTGGGTTCTATTTTCTCTCTCTTCCCCCCTTCCTTTTTCCCTATTACTCTGCTCAGAATTATCCTCCTCTGAAACATCTCTCATCTTTCCCATTCCATGCTCCACTGCTTTTTCCCTACATGGAAAAACAGCCTGGTTTCCTCAGATAATTGGTTTTCTATTTTGAAATATTTTATCTGTTCTTGGCAAGACAGATTGTGGGCTCTCTGAATTTGGATGCTCATGCCTAATGTACTTGGGGATCAGTTAACCGAGGAATCCTATACACCAATACATAACGGGGAGAGATAGGCCCCTAGCACTACGCCCTTAGTACGCTGGCATGAAGTCTATCGTGTCCTACACTCGCTTATTTCAGATCAGCAGGGCTAAAACATACTGCTCAGGGCAGAGCGACAACATCCATGAAAATGACACCAGTGCCCACCAATCATGGCCAGTGTCTTGGAGATGATGTGGCAATATTGAGGAGGCACTGTGAAGATGACATGGCGATGTTGGAAAGAAGTTATCAAGATGCCTTGGTGATGCTTCTCTGCCAGCAAGATATGGGAGGAGCCAGGGGGTTGTACTAGATCAGGCACGTCCAACAGGTAGATTGTGATCTACTGGTAGATCACTGAACGTCCGTGGTATATCACTGGTAGATCAACATTTTTGCCCTGCACCCCCCCCCCCTAGGTAGGGCTTACCTCCTCGCTAAAAAAAGTTCAACAATTTTCACCTGAATCCCAAAAAACAGGACTTCCCTTCCTAAAAAAGCTCAACAACTTTGACCTGAACCCCCCAAAATGGGGTAGATCACTGCCAGTTTTTAACTCTGTGAGTAGATCACGGTCTCTTGGGAGTTGGCCACCTCTGGAGTAGATGATCCTCAGGGTGCCTTCCAATTCTACAATTCTATGATCTGTTATGTTACTCAGTATGGTGTAGTAGTTAGAGGTTCAAATCCCCACTCAGTCATGAAATGCATCTGGTGGTGTTAGGTCTGTCTGTCTGTCTGTCTGTCTGTCACTCTCTCTGCATAGAAGGGTGGTTGTGAGGATGAAATGAGAGAGAGGAAACATGTGACCTCCTTAATTAAGCCTCTTGGAGGAAAAGTGGGTTAGAAATTTGATAAATGAATAAGTACCCTGAGCTGATGAGAATGAGTAACACGTCCAAACACACAGAGAGCCACTTTAAGTCAGACTTTGGACCCATCTAACCCAGGTAAGGTAGCAACAGCACTACAAAACACTATTTTAAATGGGGATTCTAGGACACGGACCTGGGATCATTTGCATGCAGAGTTTGCGTTCTTCCACTGACTGAGTCATGGCTCTCTGGCTTTGGGAGAAGCAATTGCCCGCAACACACCTGTGATCTTTCTAAATCTGACACGTAAGTTGCATCTGGCAACTTTAAACTGCCTTCTAAGAATATCTATTAAGGAAAAAGTCCCATTTAAGCAGTTGGGCTTGCATCTGAGCTACCATGCTTTGGACTGTGTTGTACATAGCACACTGGGAACACAACCCAACACACGCAAAGCAGCTTGTTTCAGTATAATTTAAGTCTGTGTCGAATTGTGTCCTGGGTGTTTTTAGAATAGCTGTCCTTTTTAGCCCTGGTTCACTTTTATTTATATGTATTATGCACCTTTTTTGTGAGTGGCTGAATGGAGAAGAATCAAACCCTGTGTGTTCTACATCAACAGTGAAAGCTGGCATTCAGAACCTCCTTTGAAATTAGTACGCAAAACCCGACTTTCCTGTGAAAGCTTCTCCAGGTATAATGTATAAATCATTATAAACAAGGCTTGAAAGGAACTCAGTGTTTATACTGAATTCCCTGCCCTTTACAAGGTCTGAGAGCTTGAAATACCAGAGCATCTCAAATTCAAAGGCAACATGCAGGGAAGAGGACTCACAGAAAGGTGGGTACTACGTTTCAGCTGCACTCAGCAACTTTAGAATATTAAGCAGATTTGGCCCATGCTGGGAAGAGCCCGAGGAACACATTCTCCAAGTCTCATTTCTTCTGTTAGGAACCTGATTAACAAAGACATTTAAATAATGTCATTGCACTCCATAATGATCTGATCCCATTTTCTCTTTTGTGCGGCCAGTGAATTCATTTCCCCCCCAGCTTGGCATGCCTGACCTCCATTTCCTAATGGTGTCAAGCAATGATACTTTGAATTATTTTCCTGAATATGAATTTAGTCTTCAAAATTAGCAAAAGCTTTTGTCACTTTGGCTGATGAAAGCACAATATTGCATTTGCTTCAATAAATTTCCCTTCTGCTGGTGCACTGATGAGTTTCTCGCTGTCTCCATTAGATACCTTTGTTTCCATAGACTGTTTTTGGCTGAATAGAATAGCTTGCTTTTTAGAAAACGGGTGATGTGCTGGACCCAAGAATGGAAGACACAGGAAGAAAGGTAATTTCTTCATAGGACCAGCTGGTAATGGTGAAAGATAGGGAGCAACAAATCATAATATCTGTTTGGACATTATGGCTCCTGGCTTGTTTATCCAGCTTGCACCAGAGCAATCAGCCAATGTGCTGCTTGTTCCAGATAAACCATGATAAGTCTAGCTTATAGTTATGTGCAAAAGCGGCTGCTGGAAAGATAGCTAATTCTTTGCTATGCAAAGGGAGATGTTAATGCAGGCTGATCTCAACATAAATGTAGCTCAGCAGTCTCATAATAAAGGAGCTGGTAGACTTCAGGCTTGTTGGAAGCTGGAATCAGAACCCTACGCACCACAACTAAGTGCAGAGTCATACTGTTAAAGAAGAGTGTGCCCTCTCTTGAGTGTATTCTGAGGCTATGTATGGATCTGTTTTCAGTGCCAGAATTGAGCTGTGGTCCCAGTCATTTCACAAACAAGTTCGCTCTTGCTCGTCTTCCTTTATTTCAGGAGGAAAAAGTCATGTTGTTGCTGATATTGTTAAACAAGTGCTAGGAATCGGGAATCCTTGCCAATCTGCTCACTATTCACAGGAATAGATTACTGGCAACACGCTGTTGTTGTTTGTTGTTGTTTAGTCATTTAGTCATGACCGACTCTTCGTGACCCCATGGACCAGAGCACGCCAGGCACTCCTGTCTTCCACTGCCTCCCACAGTTTAGTCAAACTCATGCTGGTAGCTTCGAGAACACTGTCCAACCATCTCGTCCTCTGTCGTCCCCTTCTCCTTGTGCCCTCCATCTTTCCCAACATCAGGGTCTTTTCCAGGGAGTCTTCTCTTCTCATGAGGTAGCCAAAGTATTGGAGCCTCAGCTTCAGGATCTGTCCTTCCAGTGAGCACTCAGGGCTGATTTCCTTCAGAATGGATAGGTTTGATCTTCTTGCAGTCCATGGGACTCTCAAGAGTCTCCTCCAGCACCATAATTCAAAAGCATCAATTCTTCGGCGATCAGCCTTCTTGATGGTCCAGCTCTCACTTCCATATATCACTAATGGGAAAACCATAGCTTTAACTATACGGACCTTTGTTGGCAAGGTGATGTCTCTGCTTTTTAAGATGCTGTCTAGGTTTGTCATTGCTTTTCTCCCAAGAAGCAGGCGTCTTTTAATTTCGTGGCTGCTGTCACCATCTGCAGTGACCATGGAGCCCAAGAAAGTAAAATCTCTCGCTGCCTCCATTTCTTCGGCAACATGCTACAGCCTTGCTATTAGAACTGTACTGGTTGCCAGTTTGCTTCCAGACCGGGTTCTAGGTACAGTCGTACCTTGGTTTTCGAACAGCTTAGTTCTTGAACGTTTTGGCTCCCAAATGCTGCAAACCCAGAAGTGACTGTTCCGGATTGCGAACTATTTTTGGAAGCCGAACATCCGACGCGGCTTCTGCAGCTTCCAATTGAGTGCAGGAAGCTCCTGCAGCCAATCAGAAGCTGTGCCTTGGTTTTCGAACGTTTTCGGAAGTCGAACGGATTTCCGGAACGGTTTTTGTTTGAGAACCAAAGTACGACTGTATTTCTGTTAATTCACAAAGACTAGTGGAGGTTTAGCAGGAACCATCCCTTCCTTTCAGATATATTTTGAAAACTGTATTGTTTAGACAGGCCTTTTCAA
Organism: Podarcis erhardii; assembly: GCF_964252035.2. Taxonomy (NCBI): domain Eukaryota; kingdom Metazoa; phylum Chordata; class Lepidosauria; order Squamata; family Lacertidae; genus Podarcis; species Podarcis erhardii. The sequence goes on along the minus strand of NC_138513.1, from coordinate 12,140,864 downwards.
TACGCTTTTTCTTTTTTAACCACGTCTTACTAATGCATTTTGCTGGTTTTGTTTTTATTTTTGTAATTTGCTTACTGCATTGTTACCTGTGTGTGCAAATTATAAATATGCAAATAAATAAATAAATAAATAAATAAATAAATAAATAAAATGTGCTGAGGATTATTCAGAAATTTCTTGGTGGAACCCAATCTGTCTTCTGCTCACCATTGCCTTAATATAGCTCTCCTTTATCGCTGCTGGCCAGGGATTACAACAACAGGGATGCCACACTATATGCCTGGTGTGCTGTGTTTGGCTTGTCTTGTCATAGTTGAGTCAGAGGCATGAATGGTAGACAGTATCTGGGAAGGCAGAATGCACTGCATGATATCCTGATTGGCTTCCCTCTTTTAGGTTGCAAAGTGATAATGGTGGGACACAAAAGGATATCTATCTCTAAAAGGAAAAATTATTACCCACTGTACCTCTTTTTATGAACTAGACATAGAGAGTTTCCAAATTTAAGCTGCCACATCTTTCAATTACATAGGTAGGACACGTCCGCTTATGTAGTTTGTAAAACTGAACAGGTCTTTCTTTTGTGAAGTTTAAGGCTCCCTGCTTCTTTCAATAATCTGAATCTAACCGGTAATTGTAATGGACATTGAATTTTCCACAGGAAGTGCAGACATTACAAATTGGCAGCTATTGTGAGGCAGAAGTACATAAAAGTCACATATATCTTTCAGGCTTGTGTAAATAATTTCATGGGTCAATGACTTTTTCCACTTGGAATAAGCAATGTGGCTGCTGACATGAGAGAGAAGCATCAACAGTGTTGTGTGGATTGGATTTTTCTATGCCGGTGAAGAGAAGTCCCAACATAGGCCAGAAGAAGTCCCAACGAAAGCATATGCTTTGTAAAGCAAACTTTCCACAGACCATTTAGCAAATGTTTGTAATGAAATTCACCCCCAAGAGATAAGAGAACTAATTTGCCGAACTAGCAAGCGATTTAAGGAAACCTCACTCAAACTCAGATTAGTGTAACTAATTACCAGGTTACAAAGTATTTGGTAAATAATTATTATTGTTAATTTATGAATCAGCTTCTATACAGTTGTCTCAAGGCAATGTACAATAAAAACAGCAGACATCGCTAAATTTCTTAGTCTCGTTGATATTGATCAGTAGGGTAAGGCTTACATACACACAATTACACCTAACCTTGATTCTTCTTCCACAAATAGACTTGGATAATCAAAAAAGGGCAGACCAAATAGCTAATAATTTTTCCATTGATAAAGACAAATGATTGAGCTTATTTCACATGCAGTATATAACTATCTCCTGGAAAGTTTTCCTCAGATTAAACCGCATTCTGTTCTTGGAAGATTTTGAGTGGGGTGGGTGTGTCTTCTAGTATATGGCTTGGCTTTAAATACAAGAGAAGTCACTATTTTATTTTATTTTATTTTAAGTGTATATTTTCACAGTACAGTTTAGTATGAAACTATGGAAGATTGCTTAACTTGTTCCTAGGCTGTCCAAAGCCTAATGGATATATTTAGTTGCCTTTTTTAATATTGTTTTAAAAACTGAAATTAAATAAGTGTTTGTTTATACTGATGTGTAAGATTACCTAAGTAATTGGCTGGATATTGAATTTATTTCTTATTTAAAACTGGGCTCTAAATCTTAGCTGTTATAGTAAAATGTTAATCTAGCATGAAATATTACCGGACTCTAACCAGAATTAGTTGGATCAACTGTCTGAATCAGCCTAGATGAGGCACCCTCACATTTCATATAAAAAATCTTTGAACAGCACAGACAATTATTTTTGTTTCTGAAATAACATTAGAAGGCCTTTGATATTTGGCTGCAACCAAGCCAGCTGGCAAACTTTAAATCAAACATCTGGCAGCAGATGAGCAAGAAACTAATTTTCAGAAGAAATAACCCTATCTCTAGAAGTGTGTTAATTTTATTGTATTTTTAAAAAAACTTATAGGGAGATGCAGTTAGAAGCGGGGAAGGAAATAGAAAACATCATCTGATCATCCAGATTATTTAATTTTAATGTATAAATGATGCACCTAAATATTGCTATTGCTTCCTAAACTAGCATTAAATTGGCACCGGCATTTCAAGGTTGTGCTTCAGAAAAGGAAACGATCCAAAATTAGAATTAGAGAATTTTCTATTAATGCTTCTGCAGGTACAGGCAGTGACTGACTGATATGTGTGCAACCTCGCACGCGGGCATTGGCCCGAACCTGGAAGTGACCCGAAAACCTCACAAAAGGGGGTGGGTCAGGACAGAATGGGGCAGGGTGACCTTACATGGGCCCCAATGATGCTCAATCCAGATAAGACTGAGGCACTGTTAGTGGGTGACTCCCTAGACCAGATGGATGGATGGAAGGAAGGCCTGGGGTTACACATGTCGGCATGTGGGGGTCGATCGGCCAGCTGGCTAGCCCCCAGCTGGGTTGTCTCCTTCCAGCCATTCCTCTGCGAAGATCCATCAACCTCTTGCTCCGTCTTAAATCAGCGACCCAAGCCTCCCACACTAAGGCACCCTATACAGTGGTACCTCTGGTTGCAAACGGGATCCGTTCTGGAGGCCCATTCACAACATGAAAAGCGTGCAACCCGAAGCACCGTATCTGCGCAGGTGCGTGGCACGATTTGGCGCTTGTGCGCATGTACAAAGTGCGATTTAGCGTTTGTGCGCATGCACGAGCGGCAAAACCCAGAAGTAACCCTTTCTGGTACTTCTGGATCACCGGGGGACGCAACCTGAAAAAACATAACATGAAGCAAACGTAACATGAGGTATGACTGTACTTAGCAGCGTAAACTCCACAACAGACAAGACTGAGGCTATGAATACATACTATAGACTACGGATTTATTAAGCATAAATCAAGACAAAGAAACATGTTGTCTCTCCTGCTGTTTCCCCAGAGACAGAGTCAAAAGCAAAAGCAATACAGCGGAAGTTCCGCTAACCCCAGCAAACAGTGCTGGAATGTAAACAGACATGTGACATGTAATAATCCCATGTATGCAACTAAAGGTGGAATGGAAAATTCCCAAAAAGCAGACGAGGTAGCAAATGGCATGCTCCTTGAGGCGCAGATCTGCCGCCCCTCCCAACTGACCCCCAGCCAGCTGCTTGAGGTAACTGCCTAATTGAGGCTCATGGGTGGGCCAGCCCTGGAAATGGGGGTCATGGTGGTTTCCACACCGCTTCCCAAGGCAGTTTAAACAAATGGTTTAATTTGGTCAATGCAAGGTTCCCTCCTCTATTTCACTGCACCTCAACTTAGATTGTCCTTCACAAAAAAATAAGATTGCCCCGGTGAAATATTTTCACTTTGAAAATACTCAAAATCTATATCAAGGTAGGCCAGGTGATCACATCAGCTATGAGTCTCATCGCCTAAAGAGAGAGGTAGTAGGTCTCCGATTCCTTGGCTTTCTGTTGCATTTGCTCGGCTTTGCCCGTTCTTTTAACTGGTGATGCTTTTATCCTTTTTGATTATAGTGTTTCACTTTGTGTTGTGTTCCTATTTTCAGGCTGTCCCTAGGTGAACAGCATATGTCCCTATTAAGAATTTCTTATGAAATTAAAGTCAGTGGGTTGATTTTTTCTGTTTTTCAAGCTGGAATAGGATTTTAAATGCTTCTGCATGCAACTTTCTTTTCCCTCTCATTATGCTTTCATTTTTCATCTCCTTTCCTCATAAATAAAAAAAGCTTATAATCATATCACAAGGACATTATGCCTGGACAGTTTAAATTGTTACCATTTTTCATTTCCTCATATTATACTGGAATAGATTGCAATTCTAATACGAGACTGAACTAGCCATTGCATTATCTTTATTAAGTTTACAATAAAATCTTTAACATAATACTCACCAAGGGCAGGTCTTGCAGAGAAATAGAAACCTCATTATTTTAACTTTGGATATCTGAGTTCACTCTGTACCTCCCTGTTCCTGCGGAACCTGATGCAGTTTGTACCCTCATCCTGAATCTTTCAAGATGAGCGTGTTCTAGATCCCTGTAGGCTGTTTGGGTAAATACAACATAGGAAAACCATAACCTTTTTTAAAAAAAAACTTAAAGAAAAAGTATTGAAACCAAACCTTTCTTCAGTTGCAAGCGACTGAGCAGGTAAATTTATTTCGTCTGTTTACTGGGCATTCTGCCCTTTTAAAGAGCTTCTGGTTATTTTTTTAAGGGTTATTTAAAAAAAAAAAAAAAAAAAACTATTCCGGCTGTTTTGTCTGTGTTTTGAGCCAGGCTGTTGAGAAACATTTAGGGCTCATTCTGGCAGAAAGTCTATTAGAATTCACAACTGAACACCCGGGCTCCACAAGGGCAAAGGAAGCGTCACTTGTCACCGATTTCTGCTGAACGTTTAAGCAGAAGTGACATTTACTAGGGCTTGTTTGGAAGATTTATTAACGCAATATATCCTTGGCAAGAATGGCTGCTTCAGTAAACGTTATGCTCTAACACGTAACCACGAGCTTGAATTGCGGGAGGATTCGCTAGCACTTAGTCATCAAAGGGAAAGCAAATATTCAGCGGACGTTTTATTAGGGGTGTGACTTCATTTCTGCTCCATTCCACGTGGATTAGCCTGGCATCTGTTGTGCAGAAAGAGTGAATTCACGACATGTTAATTGCTGAGTTGCTTGGTTTTCTTTTCTTTCTTTCTTTTTGTTTTTTTTAAAAAGTAACTTTCAGGCAAAGGTAGCCTTTTATCGCCTAGCAAACTGCATTGCATCTAATAAATGCAGATAGCATTCATAGCTCAAATAAGCTTTGCCTTTCTCTTTTCTCTTTTCTCTTTGCTTGTGAAGTTGTTATGTGTCTAGCGAATGATTCAGCAGGAAGGGCTAAGGTACGGTGGAAGGTGAGCTTTCACTTTGAGTCAGAGCAAAGGAAGCAGCCTTATACAGAGTCAGATCAATAGTCCACCTTGCAATGGCTCTTCAAAGTTTCCGAGTCTGGAGATGCTGGGGACCTTCTTCATGCATAGCAGATACTCTACCTCTGAGCTTCAGCCTGTTCCATCATTTGATTATGAATCAATACTTGTGGCCCGAGCATTTCAAGCCACCATCTTTCAAATACGTCACTTGACTTCACTTTGGAAACAAGTTTGTTGGAGAACTATATGAAATATTGCAGAGAAAAATTATGAGAATGGATTTTAAGTTATGGACTATTAAAAGCAATACAGTGGTACCTCAGGTTAAGTACTTAATTCATACCAGAGGTCCGTTCTTAACCTGAAACTGTTCTTAACCTGAAGCACCACTTTAGCTAAGGGCCTCCTGCTGCTGCAGCGCTGCCAGAGCACAATTTCTGTTCTCATCCTGAAGCAAAGTTCTTAACCCAAGGTACTATTTCTGGTTTAGCGGAGTCTGTAACCTGAAGCGTATGTAACCCGAGGTACCACTGTAGTGAAAATAATGAAATGCAAGGCTAAGTGATGAAGGTTGAAAATCATTAGACATGGTTGATGGATGTCCTAGGCTTATAGCCACAATGTTGTATAAGATGAGAGGAGATGTTATGTTCTGTTTGGAAAATATATATAAAAATAAATTTAAAAAAGAAACAAGTTTGTCACCTGTTGAGTGTTACTTCTGGTTTTTTTAAAAAAATAAACCAAAATCTAAACACTAATACCTTTGCAAAATATTGTGGTTCAGATATGACCCACAATTTAATCAGATATGACTTATTTGTATGATAATGTTTTATAAATATCATTCCTTGTGGTTTCTTGACTTTTTTTTACGACTTGCTCCAGTCACCTGCCCACTTTCCAAAGGCTTTTGCTGAGCCCCTGAGAGGCTTATCACCATCCATATGCCATTCAGACTTCCTCTGAGATGCTACAGAAGTTCCTTTCAGGAGGTGTTTGTTCTGCTAGTAGCAATATTCTGCTGTGGCGCTTTACTTGTAGTGACATCTGGTGTCTGTTCATTGCATTGCAAGCTTTTTTTGATATGTAACCAATCCCCAACTCTACTATTCCTTTGTAAAACACCAACCAGAGATAGCTAGCAGTATTTATTGCTAATAATTTTTGTGCTGCACTTAAAATTAAAACTTGTTCATACTGCTGGTAAAATCAAAGAGGTTGTGTTTGTGAGACAGAGGAATTGAAAAGACTAAAATAAAAGAAAGGTAAGAAAAATACATGTATTATGGGTGGGGTTTCATATTATATGTAATGAATTAAGCTTTCTTATAAGATTTATAGTAATTAAATTTTTAGCGGCTACTCTGTGATAGTATACATTACTTTTTTTTAATCCCTAACTGATTTTGCACTGCAAACACCAAAGAGGTGATTCTATGAAGTATGAAAAAAGTAGACAAATAATGTGTTGGCTATTCTACAGCGTTCATGAGAAGAATAAAAATTAATAATTTACTTTAGAAGAGCATCTACATAGGCATTGCTCTACTAGTGTATAAAGTATTGAAAATACTTTTAAAGGTCACATTTCACCATGGATTGGCCCATTAAACAGCTTCCTTACCAATGATATTTCCTATTACTCATTTTGTCTAGTGTTACCATTGTAAGAATTCAGAAAGATGAGGTTAAGACTAGCCATATTGAATTTGCATGCTGCAGTTCATTCAAAGATTACTAGGAAATTCACATCATAAAATTACAGAATAAGAAAATAAAAAACAAAAAACAAAAGCAAACCAATAACCCGTCTCCCACAAGCACATTTAAAAGGCCATAAATTGTCCATAAACAAGCCTTTAGCTGATTAAACAAATGTTTTTCCTTGACACCTAAAGGTATGTAACGAAGGCACCAGGTGCCATCACCTTTCTAGGAAAAGCATTCCAAAAACGGAGTCGCTGCAGAAAAGGCCAGTTCTCGTGTTGCCACCTTCTAAATCTCTCATGGAGGGAGCACATGAAGAAGGACTTCCGATGACAACTGCAGGGTCCTGGTTGGTTCATATGGAGAGAGGTGGTCTTTGAGATATTGTGGTCCTAAGCTGTTAAATGTTTTATAGGTCAAAACCAGCACTTTTAATTGGGTCCAGAAACAAACTGGCAGCCAAGTACAATTAGGCCAGGATTGGTGCAATATGCTCGAACCGTCTTGCCCCGGTGAGCAACCTGCCTGTTGAATTCTGAAACAGAATCTCCAAGAAGAGGAGATTGGCAGTTGGTCAGTACCGTAGTTACTTAGATTTTCTGAATCCAGGGAGGGTTTCTTAAAGAGTGGGCTTACTACTTGAGCGTTGGGAAAGATGGAGGGCAGAAGGAGAAGGGGACAACAGAGGACGAGATGGTTGGATAGTGTTCTCGAAGCTACCAGCATGAGTTTGACCAAACTGCGGGAGGCAGTGGAAGACAGAAGTGCCTGGCGTGCTCTGGTCCATGGGGTCACAAAGAGTCGGACACGACTAAACGATTAAACAACAACAACTAATACTTGAGCACTCCTTGTCCAGTCCTTGTGCCTTACCAGCTGAAACTCATTCAACACAACAGGACTGGACAGTGCTCTGGACACCCCTTGAGATCGATCTGCTGTAAGAGCAGAGTCAAGATTGCAAGCGATTTTATCCTCAATGTTCTTTGCAAACGGGTCACAGTGAGCTAACATCAGTTTTGCCACCTTCTTTGGGACAGACTGTAAGAGGCTCCACACTACCTGTAAAAGCTCTGCTGGACAGCATGGTGAGGATGCAATGGAGGCAGCAAAGTATTTTGCTGCCTTCACTGCCACTAGGTAGGTTTGATTATGAGCCCTCACTAGTGTTCGATTGCATTTGACTGGAGTTTTTTCCCACCACTTGTGTTCAAGGAGAGGGAAATGAGGGAAAGCAGCCTATGGTTACATTCTTGAAAAAAGAGATAATAAAAGAAGATTCCAGCTTTTCCACCACATCAAAAGTATGGTAATAAGATTGTACTTTATAGTCTAGAAGATATCACATTTCCTTGCTATTCAGTCACCATGCAAGAGAACTCTTCATCTGGAATGATGGGAACTAGCATTGTAAGAGCTTTTGAAGCTGTATCTGCAATGTTCATGCCTTTCGAAACAGAGAATTACTGTATTAGTACCTATCTAGACTGTGTTGACACAGGGCAGTCAGCCACTCCAGTTCCTTTGGGGGGAAATGAAGCTATATTGAGCAATGCCTTGTTTTGTTTTTGCTACTTGGTTTATTCTGGTGCAGACAGAGGCTGGAGTGATATCCTCCTACGCTAGTCAGGTGGGGAAAGTCATTTAGCTGTGCCCTGAATTCTCAGTTATCTCCAATAGCTTCATTTTGCTCTTTTAAAACACTAGTGCAAAAGAGAGACACGCCTGTTCAATGTTGATTTTGTTGTTGTTGTTTAGTCGTGTCTGACTCTTCGTGACCCCATGGACCAGAGCACACCAGGCACTCCTGTCTTCCACTGCCTCCTGCAGTTTGGTCAAACTCGTGCTGGTAGCTTCGAGAACACTATCCAACCATCTCGTCCTCTGTCGTCCCCTTCTCCTTGTGCCCTCCATCTTTCCCAACATCAGGGTCTTTTCCAGGGAGTCGTCTCTTCTCATGAGGTGGCCAAAGTATTGGAGCCTCAGCTTCAGGATCTGTCCTTCTAGTGAGCCCTCACGGCTGATTTCCCTAAGAATTGATAGGTTTGATCTTCTTGCCGTCCATGGGACTCTCAAGAGTCTCCTCCAGCACCATAATTCAAAAGCATCAATTCTTCGGCGATCAGCCTTCTTTATGGTCCAGCTCTCACTTCCATACATCACTACTGGGAAAAAGCTCCACCCATAACACATCCTATTTCAGCTGTCTCCATTCATGATCTACTGGATTTCACTTGGTTCTTCCCATTACTTACCAGATTTCACCAGAATACTGCTGGTTCTACTTACAGGCTTCACCCAGGGGGCAAACCATTTCGTAATCAAAAGATGGCAAACTTCTTCAAGGTGTCAGATGTGCGCCAGTTGGTTATGTGCCATTCTTAGAACCCCATGCCCCTCTCAAATAAGCACTGTTTAAAAGCCCAGAAATGATTATCCCAATTATCCGAGATTGCTGTCTAGAATGTTGATTTTATAGTACAGCAAATGTGCAGTTGCATCTCATTTTGTTGTAGGGAGATCCAGGTGTCTGTGTAGTTTTGTGCCTTTGCTCAGCATTCAAATGCCAGTATCTTGGAAGTGGGGGATATACTTTTCCCCAGATGAACATGCCAGATAGTGACTGTTGTGTTGTGCAAGTGTCGGGGCACTTGCTGGGAGTACCTTTGATATTGCTAGTAAACAGCCTCCCATGTTTGCGTTATGGAGTAGCTCTTAAATTCTCTGGCAGACATCCTTTTCTGCGCCACTTAAATGTGGGATGGCGCCTGTACCCCTTTAAAACAAAAGTGGAAACAGACACAGTTGGAATCATTTCCCTTGTAACAAGGCAAAGGTGTTATTAATGAGAGCTAGTATCAAGTCAGACCACTGGTCCATCTAATTCAGTGTTGTTTATATGGACTGCCAGTTGTTCTTTGGATTTCCATTAGGGGTCTCTCCAAGCCTTACCAGAAGATGCTGAGGATTGAATCAGGGATTTTCTTTGTGCAGAGCAGTTGCTCTCCTACAGAGTGATGATCCTTCATCACTATTCATTAACTATTATGTAGGAGCCACAGGTGAGAGCTGTAAGCATGTGACAGCAGCCACACCCCGGGAATGCCTTTGACTGGCTTGCTAAACCAGGTGAGGGTAGCCGATGGGTCTCAAACCCTGAATTAGGGACTTCCCCTGCATGTGAAGACAGGCTCTACCAGTGGAGCAGATGGGACAAGTACTCAGTCCAATGGTCAAGAAGGCGGTGTCTTCATGTGCTGTAGAAGGAAGTGAGGGGCAGATGGGGCTCTTCTACCTGGGAAGGAAGCCCATCTAGGAGAAGGAAAATCTCTGATCCTAAAACCTCCACTGTGAAATCATCTTCAGGAGAAGAGAAGACTAAGGAGTAAACTCTACACAAATCTGGAGTAGAGTCCCTAAGATGTTTGGATGGTGCCTTGTACACCTTCTTCCAGCAACTCCTTCAGCCAAGCTGGTGCCAAATGTATTGCTCTGCTCAGCGAGGCTGAGAGGGGGTTGGTCTCCTTAGACACTGACCAGGCTTGCGCATTGTGGAAAGTTACTTTGGGGCTGCTAACACAGCGGTTTGACTTCAGCCCCAGAGACACACTCCATTGTCTTTTGAGACAGCCGGATGGCAACATTATGTAGTATTAACTCTGTACAAGAGTTGAAAATGCATGTCCTGCCCCCAGTTTACAATCTAAAGAATTACTTCCAAATTAAAAAAAGAAAGAAGAAGAATGCTCAGCAGCATGGAAGCTAACGTGACCTCAGCATTTAACTGCAACATATTAGGAATTCTGGCAGTGAGATTCAGGCATCTCATTCACTGTGCCATTAGACCAGAAGATGGAGCCATTAGCTTGTTATCCAGTGTTTGGACATCACCACTGCAGCTGGTCAGAAAGAGGTACTACAGTTTGCTAACCCATCAGATGTCAGGTGACACCATGGGCCAATGGAAATTCAACTCTGGACAAGCTCCCCAGTCTGCTATCAGATTAGTTGTCACCAGCGTAGTCCTAGTCAGTGTATTTATACACCACAAATATATTTCTGCTTCACAGAAAACAAAGCAGTCTACAACAACCGAATATAATCATAACATAAACTATCTCTGCAGAATAACACGAACCATTCGACAATGAACAATTCATTTAAAATACCCCCACCCGCCAAAAAAAATAAGTACAAAGCTTACCTGTAGAAGATCCATTAACAATATTCTATAACTTCACATTTTATACTTAGACCCAGAACTCCAGAAAGCCCCCACACTGTTCTTTTGGCAGTGGATCCTTAAGGAGGCTCCTTTTCCTGTTACAGGGCTGATATATTATATAGACAATCAGATGGCATATGGAACTGTATTCCACATATGCAGCAATGGAACTTTCACTGGGTCTCGTCACAGATACTATAGGTGAAAGGAAAGATGCCTGGCCAGAAATACATAACAACTGTGAAATAAGACCTCTCCCACCCCCCCACCCCCGCCCACCACATAAAAAGTGTCTGCACCCACTCACACTCCTATGCGGACAATATAGCTTCAGCCTGCAGAACATGCAGCCATCAGGTTTGAAGCAGGATGGCTGTCATCTATTAATGCCTGACGTAGGCTGCAGGAATGGAAAGAGCACCATACCTGGTTAAAATGCTGCTTGCTGCTCAAGGCTTGCATACCGTGCCAGCCTGATTTGGCTCAAGCACATGATTTGTAAGGGAAGACAGCTGTATTTATTTTTAAAAAGAACTCTGATGTACCAACACAAAGTAGAAGTATCTTTTCTGAACAGTTAACCATAGTGAAACACATTCTAGTTTCTGTTCTGCTGGTGCCGTGTCAGGAGTTCAGGAGTTTATAGTGGTACCTTGGGATAAGAACTTAATTCGTTCCAGAGGTTCGTTCTTAACCTGAAACTGTTCTTAACCTGAGGTACCACTTTAGCTAATGGGGCCTCCTGCCGCCGCCACCGCGTGATTTCCGTTCTCATCCTGAGGTGAACGAGGTGCTACTTCCGGGTTAGCGGAGTCTATAACCTGAAGTGTCTATAACCCGAGGTGTCTGTAACCTGAGGTACCACTGTATAGATGACTGGGTGTGGGGGTGTGGGGGTGTGGTAGAAATGGTTTCAAGGACTTTGATTCTGTTGAAATATTCGAACGCTACTGTCAGAGTCACCCGTGGTCCCAGCTCACAAGAGACCAAAGTCCACTCCAGCTTATGTACAAAAGCTTTTATTGAAGAACATTCTTAGCTTCACAGCCGAGCTCCGTGACTCTACGTCTGTTACGCTTAGACCGCTGAAGTCCCCTCTGAGTCAGTCCCGCCTCTACACCAGTTTAAGAGGCTTGTACTGGTCCACCTCTTCCTCTCTTTCCTTTTCCGCAGGGTCTTTCTGCCCCCCTGTGTTCTCTCCCTTCGGGACTCCCCAGAGGCTGAATCCTCTGACGCCTCCTCCCCCCTCCTTCGGGCTTTGGGACCAGGCTCCTCCCCAGGACTCTCCTCACTTCCGCGCGCCTCCCATTTTGAACTTGGCGCGCGTACGTTGCTCCTGACCTTCCCTTCGACAGTTACACTGCTCTCGATATTACTTTCCTCCCCTTCCGGCAGGACGTCTTGCCCTGATCTCCTTCCCCTCTCTGCTTCCTGTTCTGCTCCTTCTGACACACTGGTCACTCCACCCCCTTCACTCCGTTCCGGCGGAGCAGCCGGTCCCAATCTCCAACTCCCACTGGGGGTTCCCCCCTCGTTTCCCTGCTCCTGACTGCTTCCCCCTCTAGCTCCCCTTGGCTTGACCAGAGGGGCTCCCTTTTGGGAGTCCTCCGATTCACTGGACGGACTCATGGACAATCTTGGGTCATTGTCGTCCTCTTCCTCGTCACCCTGGAATCCTTCCCCCTCGCTCTCTGTCTCCTCCCTCATCTGCGCCTCTCTCCCTGAACCCCTGACAGCTACCCATGACTGTGACAATTCTGTATACTGTTGTCTCTGTTGTTATTATTCCTCCTACCGTATATGCCAATTTTTGTCTCATAGACCTCCACAGTGCTGAACAACATATTAAGACACAATATACAATAGAGTACCATAAAGTGCTGTAAATCAATCAGCATCAGAGCAAAGCAATTATAAAGCAGCAAAATCACAACATTTTTGTCACTCCTAAGATTCAGGCTTAACCTATTTTGATAATTGGCATGCATAATAAATGGGCTGCTTATAGCATTTACATGGATGTAAGTTAGTTTTAAAAATCCCATCAGTACTGGCAAAACATGACACTTACTGTCACCCCATGACAAGTAAATATGCCCCTAAAAAGCATGTTCGTTAACACAATCTATTTTCTCAGGCAGCGTTTGTGCAAGCAGAAACTCAGAAGGCATTTTTTCTGCTACCCATTTGTTTGCAGTGTGTCAGTGCCCTGGGCTAGCATGCGTATATAGATCCGCGCAATACAACAGGAGGCTTCTTGCCCCCTCCCCCCGCTGTGTTCTAACATAACATTACTTTTTATCAATAGAGCATACCTTCCCCAGATCTCCTGGTGCATAGGAATTGGCTGGGGCAATCAACTATTTCCTGTTTCTCCAGTCAGCAACTAATTTTCAGTAATGTATTTCAACTGACTATTATCCCCAAAGGACCAGCTACCTTGTCTCTGCCCACAAACTCCCCCCCTCCTTCCTAGGTCAAGGGATGGTTAGCCCCATAAACAGCACCAGAGGCTTCAGGGACTTCAGCTGTACCTCTGGTTATGAATTTAATTCGTTACAGAGGTCCTTTCTTAACCTGAAACCATTCTTAACCTGAGGTACCACTTTAGCTAATGGGGGCCTCCCACTGTCTCCGCGCTACCGCCACACAATTTTTGTTCTCACCCTGAGGTAAAGTTCTTAACCCGAGGTACTACTTCCGGGTGAGCAGAGTCTGTAACATGAAGTGTTTGTAACCTGAGGTGTTTGTAACCCGAGGTACCACCGTATATCCCTGTTTCCCTCTGTCCATGTTTCTTCAAAGGAGCAAACAAGGGAGGTGATTTTTAATTTTACTTTATTTATTTATTTAATTTGTCCGTCACCTTGTCTGGCCCAGTTTACAGCCAGCCAACCAACAGTCAACCCCACGACACACAGAGATACATGAAAACCAAGAGGAAAAATAAATACATTCAAAACAACCTGCCCACTTCAAACAGGACACTGATAGTTAAGGGCCAAAGGCCTGTTTATAGAGGACAGTTTTTACCTAGCACCAAAAGATATCCCCAGGGAGGTTTGGTTGGTGCCTTCATTATACACCTTTAGGCCTCAGGCAAAATGTACTTCTTCAGCCAGGCCATGGGCTGATTAACATCTTATACCCCTTTTTAATGTGTTGGGTGTGTGTGTGTTACTGTTTCTTTCCCCCTTGTCTTTATCATGTATCTTGTGCTTTTATTTTGCAATTTTATGTGCACTGCCCTGAGATCTGCAGATGAAAGGTGATATACAAAGTTAATAAATAATAACAAATAATAAATGAAATAAAGATATATAATGAGGGCACCAGGCAATATATTTTGTCAAGTTTATGCTTGCTGTTCCTGAAGATGCCTGGCATTGTTTCTCAGCTGTATCTGAACGTGCCTGATAGGCTTAGGGCTCGTGCCAAATTTCCATCTTATTTTAATAAAATGTTTCATATGAGCCAATGTCCCCAGTCCTTTTGGTAGACTGGTGCCCACTTCAAAGGCTGCCACTCCAACTGGTGCTAATTGGCTTCATTGCTGGCAGCCTCAGAACACAGAAGGGGGCATGGAGATTGAATTACACCTGCAATTTTTTTGTATACATCTGCTGTGTTTGTAAAGTTGTTGTTTCTCAATCATTCTAAAGCAAGTGGTGGTGGAAATATGAAGACTATGAAATGGAGTTTTGGAGAAAATAAAAATTAGGACTATATATCTATACCGAGGCAATATACAAAAGGATCGTATTCTGTAGTGGCTATTATTATATTATGTACTGCAATGTCATAATGGCTCAAAATTAAGCTTCAGGTTTGTGATTTCATGGCACCTGAACCTGCTATTTTTTACCAGTGCACTGAGAGATTTGAAGCAGGCACAACAAACCTGGGTTAGGAGCAATTTGGGATCTGGTATAAATGGACATCTTGCTGAAGGAAACCTCTCTCTACCACAAGTCAGGCAATCATTCTATCACCATCAAGAGTCAAGTGACACAAGACAGGCACATGCTCTAGTCCTCGAATGCAGTAGCTCCAGCTTCTCCTCTTTGAAGACTCATGCTCATCGGTTGCACTTATACTTAGTTATAAAACATCTCCATGCTTCCAGCTGTCCTGTTTAATAATGTAGGGAAAGGCTGCCATAGGCTGGTCAGCAGTTGTTGTACCCCTTTCTGTCACTTGCATTTATTTCTTGAAACCAGAGTGAGGAAGCTGTGGCTCTCCAAATGGACTGCAGCTTCCATCATCCCTGCAAATTGCTCATGCTGGCTAGCGCTGATGGAGTGGTAGTCCAACAAAATGCTGACCAAAATCAGCACTGGTCTAGACTATTCTTCTGGATTCTGGAAGGACTTCTGCTGAGCCCAGTTCTTTGGCCTGGTGACTGACTGGTTCCTCCACTTAGAATACATTGCTCACACCTCTCATTTCTAAAAAGGTCTGTATTTAATAAAATGAAGTTGTTGTTGTTGTTGTTGTTTAGTCGTTTAGTCGTGTCCGACTCTTCGTGACCCCATGGACCAGAGCATGCCACGCACTCCTGTCTTCCACTGCCTCCCGCAGTTTGGTCAAACTCATGCTGGTAGCTTTGAGAACACTGTCCAACCATCTCGTCCTCTGTCGTCCCCTTCTCCTTGTGCCCTCCATCTTTCCCAACATCAGGGACTTTTCCAGGGAGTCTTCTCTTCTCATGAGGTGGACAAAGTATTGGAGCCTCAGCTTCACGATCTGTCCTTCCAGTGAGCACTCAGGGCTGATTTCCTTCAGAATGGAGAGGTTTGATCTTCTTGCAGTCCATGGGACTCTCAAGAGTCTCCTCCAGCACCAGAATTCAAAAGCATCAATTCTTTGGCGATCAGCCTTCTTTATGGTCCAGCTCTCACTTCCATACATCACTACTGGGAAAACAATAGCTTTAACTACACGGACCTTTGTTGGCAAGCTGATGTCTCTGCTTTTTAAGATGCTGTCTAGGTTTGTCATTGCTTTTCTCCCAAGAAGCAGGCATCTTTTAATTTCGTGACTGCTGTCACCATCTGCAGTGGTCATGGAGCCCAAGAAAGTAAAATCTCTCACTGCTTCCATTTCTTCCCCTTCTGTTTGCCAGGAGATGATGGGCCCAGTGGCCATGATCTTTGTTTTCTTGATGTTGAGCTTCAGACTGTATTTTGTGCTCTCCTCTTTCACCCTCATTAGAAGGTTCTGTAATTCCTCCTCACTTTCTGCCATCAAGGTTGTGTCATCGGCATATCTGAGGTTGTTGATATTTCTTCCGGCAATCTTAATTCCGGCTTGGGATTCACCCAGCCCAGCCTTTCGCATGATGAATTCTGCATATAAGTTAAATAAGCAGGGAGGCAATATACAGCCTTGTCGTACTCCTTTCCCAATTTTGAACCAATCAGTTGTTCCATATCCAGTTCTAACTGTAGCTTCTTGTCCCACATAGAGATTTAAGAACGCTTATTTCCCATTTGTTTTTAGAGATACAGGAACACTTTGCGCAGCATTCCCCAACCTGGACTACATATCCCATCTGCCACAACTTTGTGCCACAGCTCAGGTCAGCTTGATGCACAGCTGCACTCAGGGAGTTAACTTCCTGAAATAATCTTCAGGCTGCTAGTGCTGTTAGATGAAAATGATAAAGAACCCATTCAAACACCTACAGACTGTTCCATTTTATTAATGAAACTCAATGGAAAATGCGGGAGATAGTTGAATGAAAACCAATATAGAAGCCAGAAATTAAGTGTCTACCTAGGGACCAGATGGAGAACTCTCTTGACAAAGTGTTAGTATAACTCAATAAATCAACATTTTCAGAGCGGGCCAAAAGGGACAGGTTGTGCCTTACTTGCCATATAATCAGTTGCACAAAATTTAAAGAGAAAAAAAATGACATTAAACAAGGCCACATGATTGGCACCAGGAATTCTTCAGAAATAAAAAAAGCAATGTGCATTGTGCCTAATGCAAGCATCCAACTGTGAGCTGAACTGAGGTGGGCACAGCCCACCTTCAGAGATTCCTGCTTTGATTCTGTGTCCCACCCCAGTCCTCTGCCAGCTGCTACTCCCACTTACCTTGGGGAAGAGGAACAAGGTAGCAGCTGGTGAAGGGTTCTAACAGAACTGCTAGCTTGCCTGTGCAGCTGGAAATTGCACACAACGTATTTTCTGCTGGGGAATCACAGGCAGGACCCAAGCCATATGACCCATTCCCTGGAAGGAAATTATATTCTGCAAGTCATTTCCAGCTGAATGGGCAGCTCACCAGTCTTTCCTGGATCCCTGTGTTGGTTTTTGCCCTGTTTCACACTCTAAGGAATGTTTTGGGCTTGGGAGCTGGGACAGAGTAGCAAACTGTAAGAAAGGCAGGAAAACCAGGATTCCTCACCTTGTGTGTGCCAATGGCCATGTAAGGAGCCTCCAGAACAGTGGCTTGGAAAAGCATCCTGGGCAGTAAAGATGCTCCAAGCCTAGATTGGCCCCACTTGGCTCCACTGGCCACTGGGTTATCCAAGGCGGTTTTCTGTTTGCCTGAGCAATAATGCACACTTCCTAGCTCTCATTCCTGAGCATAAGCTGGGCTCCCTACTTGCTGACTCCTCTGACTGCTGCTGTTTACAACTCTGGCACGTCCTGAGGTTGGCATTTTGGCTTTCAGGCGTTACAACAAAGACTTGGAGAGCCTCCTGCAGAGCCCCCATCAATACATTACACATGGTCCATTTTTACTATTCAAAGGGTGCAAATGCTTTTTTTTTCCCCCCTAGGGTGAGCACAAGTCTGCTCACCCATCAACGAAATAAGTGGGCTCAAGCAGGGCACACACTTTCCCCTAGCTTTCCCAAATGAATGCAAAGACATGCTATGCAAAGGTCAGTATTTCGAATTAGGATAATTTTATGCTGAGTGGTAACTCAAGACTGCCGACAAATTGCGCAGAAGCCTTCTCTATTACGTATCGCATAAAGCTGGCAGATATTATGCCGAAGTGACAGGAGAGCTTAAATAAAGCAGCCTGATGGAAACTGGAAGGAACTATTAACAGTAGACGGTAG
Source organism: Podarcis erhardii (assembly GCF_964252035.2). Taxonomy (NCBI): domain Eukaryota; kingdom Metazoa; phylum Chordata; class Lepidosauria; order Squamata; family Lacertidae; genus Podarcis; species Podarcis erhardii. The sequence continues at coordinate 12,122,906 of NC_138513.1, read as the reverse complement.
AATTCCCTATTATCTGCAGCTTGGTTATTCAAAACATCTTGTTATCAAGATTGACTTTGTGTCCTGCATGCTAATCCTCTTCCCATGTAATCCTGTGTAAATAGCATTCCTGTTTATCTGAGCAGTTGCCCTCTATGATGGAGGATGGATAGCTCCCCCATAATTACTATTGTAGCCCTCAGCTTGTGTTGAGGGTTAAAATGAAAGTATTGCTGCTGGGAAATATTAGAAACAATGAGAATTTAGTTTGTTTTGGTAGGTGCTAAAATCAGCCACAAGAAAGACCTTATCTTTGGTGCATAGATAAATATCTAACATAGAAAAGAGATGCTTTCTTTTCTTTTTTGAGCAAGTCGTCTATTAAAACATGTGAACCTCATTTGATTTGTTGTTCTTAAGCTCTGAAAATGGGGAATGGGAAGGAGAGCGAATGTTCCTTCTCTAGGGAATCTGGGAAGGCAGCCTGCGGAAAGTCACATCTATATGTTGACCTGTTAGTTGTGAAAACAAGAGAAGAAAGCCAATCACATACAATTCTGCAGACATTCTGACAGCTAACAGAGGCATTAGCAATTTGCAGCACACATGACACAGGGGCTGCAAATATCCAAGAATCACACTGAAGAGTTTCCTCACTGAAATAAAATAGTAGGCTAAAGAAGCAGGAGGGCATAGGGAAAAAACTTAGAGAAAATGGAACATATCATCGTTCTGTATGCTGAAACTAATCTTAGGGCACAGCTTGAAAAAGGGAGCCATGTAGTAAAAAGGAACATGTAATATTTTGTTACAGAAGCGGAAGACACAGCAGTGCACTGGTAAATGGCAATACACAATTGTGTTCATTTTTTACTGTGGATTTGGGGTTATGGGATACGTGGGCTCAAACAATGCACACAGCAGTTAGTTTTCCATTTTATTCATGCCATTTTATTCATAACCCCACTTATTTCATACATGTTTGAAATAAATGAACTGCTTAATTATTGTAATGCCCCAATGGATTTGTTACTGCATTTGTTTTAATTATGCATTGATTTTATAGTTGTAAACTGCTTCGGAACAATTTTGGCATATGAGCAGTATATAAATGAAATAATAATAGCAGCAATAATTTTGTACGAAAATTGCTTTTTATGGGTAAGGTTCTCAAACGGTAAACTCTTTTAGGAACTTGGTAAGTCTGCCGTGTTCCACTGTCCTTGCAGGTCACTAATCAGGACCTCTTCAAATAAAAGTGCAAATAAAAGACTAATGCTGTAGGCTAGAGACTGATACTTCCTCTATGGCTCATCACATTGCAGCAGCAGACCTACCAGAGAGGAGTAAACAAAGCCTCTCCAGGGCTAGCCCAATACATCTTGCTATCTGAGGCAAACCAGATTGTGTGCTCCGCCTCAGATTTCTATTTCTGGATCTTAACTCAACTGGTAGTTGAATCTTACTTCAACCCAGTTAATTGGAGAGTATATTCCACTGTACCTGAGGGGCAGCATGCAAGACTGGGGAGTGCAGGCTAGACTGTGAAGAATAAGGTAAAGGGACCCCTGACCATTAGGTCCAATCATGACCCACTCTGGAGTTGCGGCGCTCATCTCGCTTTATTGGCCGAGGGAGCCGGCATACAGCTTCCGGGTCATGTGGCCAGCATGACTAAGCCGCTTCTGGCGAACCAGAGCAGCGCACGGAAACGCTGTTTACCTTCTCACCGGAGTGGTACCTATTTATCTACTTGCACTTTGACATGCTTTCGAACTGCTAGGTTGGCAGGAGCAGGGACCGAGCAATGGGAGCTCACCCCGTCTCGGGGATTCGAACCGTCGACCTTCTGATTGGCAAGTCCTAGGCTCAGTGGTTTAACCCACAGCGCCACCCGTGTCCCCATACTGTGTAGAATACAAAGTTGTTATTCAGCACCTCTATCCTAGCCCACTCCCCAGTATCTGCTGCCTGAAGCAGCTGACTCACTTTGCCTAATGGTAGGCTGCTCCTGCTTCCTTCGCCCAATTTCAGTTCTGGAACAACTAGGGTTAGTTTTTCTTGGGGCAAAGTTCGCAACCAGGAGAAGTTACTTCCGGGTTAGCGGAGCTCGTAACCTGAAGCGTTCATAACCAGAAGCCTTCGTAAACAGAGGTACCACTGTACAGGGAGAAATGTTGGACTACAGTAATACAATTTTCTCTCTCCATTTTTGCTTCAGGCTTGGATTTGGAGGGAGAGGGGGAGAGAGAAAAATTATGCATAGTTGCTGAGCATGCCAAGGTGCTTGCCGAATTCATACTTAATTTCTGTGTGTGTGTGTGTGTGCGTGTGTGTGCACGCGCACGCTTCTCAAAAACAATTTTACAAAATCCATTCTCTTTCTCAAACTAGTCTTCCTTCCCTGATCATCGCTACTTAAATCATGCAGCATTTCAGTTTATATTTTTGCTGGCTTCAAGCGATAACTTGTCGGCTCCATTGTCTTAACTAGATCCCTCAATGGAAGAATGTGGTTCTGCATTGCCCATCTGTGGGAATTCCCAGTTGGAAATATGTACAGTGTAGGCAGAGCTCCAGCAGGGATAGATAATTGGTAGTTGTGTGTCCCACCATACAGTTCCACATTAGTGACATGGAAATAATATGTGTACAACGGAACGACTGTGATCCTGCTCAGCCATCGGTGTTAAATTGTTATAATTGAGTTGTGGGCCAGGAGCAAGCCAGTAGGTGTGGCAGCACAGACAAAAGGGACAGGAAATTGCCTAGTAGCGTCATTTGCTGTTGCTCAGTCTTAATTTTGATTGCAATTGTCAGCTTGGTATTAGTGCTGTTGTGTGAGCTGTTTTATTGCAGACCATGTGGGTGAGATTCCCCCCCCCCTTTCCAAAATGAAACAGTGAAAGGATGCAGCTGATTGTTTTAGGCAATACTAGTTATATTTTCAGTGAAACTTTTTCCATGGAACGTGTTGAATAGTAGGCTATAAAGAACCAGTGCGTTTAGAAGCAAGTTTATAAATCAGTGTAAAAGTAATCCTTTTAAAAGTAATAACCTGATGTGTGGCAATTAAAATAATTATCACTTGTTAATTTATGAATCACCTTTTGCACATGTTTCGAGGCGAATTGCAAACATTATCATAAAAGCAGCTAAAAATAGTTTTTAAACCAGTCCAAAACTTTTGACATGAACAGCTTTTCATCCAGCTGGAAAGACTTGCAGAAGCAAAAATATATTCTATTTTTTTCCTGAACCGACAGCTGCAATACAGATGTGCACTTTTAAAAAGCTGCTTTCCCAAGCCTGATCTTGAAATACTTTTATGCAGATTTTTGACTCCTGTAGATGTTTTGGATTGGGGTGAGCAGCTTAATGCAAGAGGCCAACCAGTCTGGCATAGTGATAGATTGTTAGGAAGGTCTGCACCAGATCTTTGTTTTAACCAGAAAGCTATGGATGAGGCACTGTCTCCCTGCCTAACCTACCTCTTAGAACTGTTAAAATATTAACAAATATGCACAAAACTCACCTCTTCAAAGGAAGAGCAGGATAAAAAAAACCCTGAAGAAAATTTTTTATAGCATTTTCAAATATTAAATATTAATCATGGAGATACAATGTTAAAGATACCATAGCTCCAAAAGCTGTTCCAATATGCTCACAGTGACTTATCCCCAAACACAGCATTTTAAAAGGAGTTATGTATTAACACTTTAATCTGAAACACATTTTCTAGAAAGTAAATTAAGGATGTCTAATTTTTCAGTTTGCTTTCTTTAAAAACCACATTCATTTCAGTTTATGTTTTAAAACATAATCATATTAATTTTCCTTCATTTTAATTGTACTCATTTTCATTTTATCTTTCTTTTTCTTCTTCCTTTTTATTTTAATGGAGACCCAACCTGTCTTTTGCTACCCTTCTCTTCTTGTACATTTGGTGTTTTCCATCTCGTGGCATTGAAATCTCAGGAATTCTACCACCTCCTTTCTCCAGAATATCAGATTTGCCATTGGACAAAGACTCCTAGATTCACAGACCCAAAATCCGAGGCAATGATTCCAATGTAAAACTAATTTGGAAATGAAAATTTATTTTTCATATTCATTTTGAATATAAACATGGAATGCCCTAACATCAGATGTTAAGGAAATAAACAACTACCTGACTTTTAGAAGACATCTGAAGGCATCCCTGTATCGGGAAATTTTTAATGTCTAATGTTTTACAGTTATTTATGTACTGTAAGCTGCCCAGAGTGGCTGGGGAAATCCAGCCAGATGGGTGGGGTATAATAATAATAATAATAATAATAATAATAATAATAATAATAATAATAATTTTGATGTTGAATGAATTTGGTTGCATTCGTTGTGGTTTTAAAACAAACTCATGCCCCTAAAATAGACCTCCATTGATTTTAGTGCTTGAATTTCTGCACATGCTCCTTATGCTATGAACCTGCCATGTGATGGTCTAACACAGAGGTAGGCAACCTAAGGCTGTGGGCCAGATGTGGCCCAATCACCTTCTCAATCCAGCCCGCGGACGGTCTGGGAATCAGCATGTTTTGACATGAGTAGAATGTGTCCTTTTATTTAAAATGCATCTCTGGTTTATTTGTGGGGCAAAAGAATTTGTTCATTCCCCCCCCCCAAAAAAAATATAGTCTGGCCCACCACATGGTCTGAGGGTGGTAGACTGGCCCACAGCTGAAAAAGATTGCTGACCCCTGGTCTAGCACATGTAGAATTGTCTTATGATCAAATGGAAACATATTCCAATGAATAGGATGCATTCCCAAGTGATTTGAGATGCACCTGAAGTTCAATTAAAAGTGATTGGTGGCAGTTTTAATACAGTAATAATTGTTATCATAGATGTGTTCCCAACTCAACAATATCTGTATTAGTGGATAGTACTTCAGTAGGTGGACTTAGGTTGGGGAAGCTGAATGTCAATAATTGCCAGGATGCGATACATTGATGATGATGATGATGATGATGATGATGATGATGATGATGATGATGATAATAATTTATTTATACCCCACCCTCCCTGGCCAGAACCGGGCTCAGATATTGAATAATTACATATAACTCCATGTGTTTAGCCTACATAAATTAAAAGTGTTAATCATAACATTTACAAATCTAACAATTATTCTTGGAGTTGTATAATTATTGTGTGATCAGTAGTGCATGTAATTAATGCATAATTGCATGGAATTTGCTTTTATAGTGACACCTTGCCCTTGTTTAAAGGTCTCTTTTGCAACAGTTGAGTGTAAATAAAACATGAATTGGTCTTCATATATAATATTCCACTGTCCATTAGAATAATTAGCACTAGATCAGTGTTATTCATACCTGGGTGTGCCTACCTTTTCCTGAGCAGGTCACAGAAAAGGTTTATGGAAAATATATTGTGAGATTGGTGAGATAGTAGTCCTCCTTGAAAAGCCACTTTCCATTATATGCTACAATTTAGTTTTGAAACTTGGCATGACTTGTATTTTTGACTCACTTATTGTCAAACACCTCTTCTTTGTAACAAAGCAGTAAATACTGTTTATACAGTAAAGCTGGTTTATAGGTCCATAGTGAGTAAGAAACACTAAAATTCTAAGTAATCTCCCTTTTAAATCTCAACGCAACACCCACCGTCTTCTTAGAAGAAAGCATTTTAAAAGGCTTCAGTATTTCACGAGAAAGGTCTGATTACCACAGTGATTTTTGCAGAGGAAGGGAATCTGCAGCTGTAACAAGTAGAAAGTTTGTTAAAAATCTTGCAGAAGTTGAAATTTCTGTTCATTATAATTGCTTTCGTAACACAAGATTGAGATGTCCCGTTTTGTTTTGTTTTTGCTCTGTCAAAGTACTGAGTTTCTAAAACTGTATTTTCCACAACTGTTTTCCAGGTTTTACCTGGCAAGATGATTATACACAGCATGTTATTGCCCGTGAAGTCTCATATCTCCATAAGATTCATGATTGGCACCCTGAGGCATTCTCATCAGAAGAGCCTGATGCACAGAGGTAAATACCCAGGCATTTTATGTATCATTTTTATTAAAAAAACCTGGTATGTTTGGCTCACATTACAAGTTCAGGATCTCGCTTGTACTGGCGGGGCAGTGGGGAGCAGAGAACTTATTGGCACATGTGGTGGAGTTACACTAAAGTTCATGAATTTTGTAAACAAGTGAATACAGAAATCTGTACACTTACAGGTGAAAACGTGATCCTGGATCCTTCACTATGTATTTTGTCTGTTAATGATAAAGGTAGGGCAGATCTTCTATGTAAACAGTTAATTGTAGATCTAATAGCTGCTCAATTAGTGATTGCTCACGTCTGGAAAGAAGCTTCATGCTATACGTAAGCAGCTGGTACACAAAAGTTACCGTATTTTTGCATCTATAAGACACCCCCATCTATAAGACACCCCCATATATAAGGCGACCCCTATTATTTTCACTATGTACTATCCATGTATAAGACGACCTCTTATTTTAAAATTCAAAAATTTAGGAAAAAATATAGTCTTATACACGGAAAAATACAGTGTGTTCATTGCTATCTCAAAGAAACTGACATGTAATAGGCAGGTGCCTGTGATGTTGTTCCTTTTGATTTCACCACCAATTCAGGGTTATTTATTAAACTTATGACATCACAGTCACATGAATGGCACATTCCTTCAAAATATGATTTTATTTGGCAGCATCTATAAACAGGCAAGACCTTTTATTCCCCACCCCTATTCCCTTCATTGTACAAGGTAAGTTAATGGTTATTATGACCAAAGAGAACCTATAGATGGCCCACAGCCTTACTATTAAAAGTGATGGAAACACTTCTAGCTCAACCTGTTCTTAATTCTTTCTGGAAAGTCAAGACCCTCTTGTTCAGTTAGTTGCTGATTAAGGGAAACCTGTCAATCATGGGGCAAAAGAGATGTAATCATATTGGGATCAACAGAAGATTGAATGGAAGTGACACTTGATCAGGATAAATGTACACATTTTCACTTTATCTGTCATCTATGATCTGGTAACCTCTAGGTTAGATTACTGCAATGCATTACATGTGGGACTGCCTCTGAAGATGGTTCGGAAACTTCAACTGGTGCAGAATTTGGTGGCCAGGCCAAATTCCCACCAGGAATTTTGGAATGCTCCAGATAGTTGAGGGACTTTGTTTTTAATCTTTGAAGGACAGTGTTAACCATCCCTCCATCCCAGGCATCCATACCAATACTAAGTAAAAATAAAAACAACGGGCTTGTTTTGTTCTTCCACAGCCCTTTGATCCAGTGGAAGCTTCTGTTAGCGAACAGGCAGAGAGGGAGTTTTTGCTGATTCCACTTTCCTTCGGCTGCCCCTGTGCCCCTCCCAGATCTGTTCAAGGGGGTTGGGGACCCCTTGTAACAGCATGGAGGGCGGTGCAACAGATTGGAGGAGTAAAAAGGAATCTGTGAAAATCACGCTCTCCTTTCAGTTCATGGAAATCTCTGCTGGATCAAAGAGCTTTCTGTCAGCAGAGGGACCCAATTTGATCCAACCCATTCTTATTAACCATTTCTGAATATATCTTATTGAGCTTGTGTCTTTTTACTGAAACATTGATATTTCAAAATATTCTAGTGTATTTCACCTCTCAAAAGTATTAGTTATATGTTGCTGGGGACTATATACTTAATATTCAAAGGTGTTGGTTAATTTCTGAGTCCATTGCACGTTTTATAATGTAACATTGTTTAACTTTATTTCAACTTGCAGGTCCACAAAGCAGAAAGCTGAAAACAACAGGAATTTAGGTCTGGAAAAGGATGTGAACTTTGCCAAGTCTCCTCAGCAATACCTTGCCTATTTGGACATTCTCTCCCAGTCTGCAATTCCAAATTTATATTCAAAGATAAGGGGCAACAAAGCCTCTCTTAAGGTACGGTTGTTGTTGTTGTTTCCTCCTGTTCTTCCTTCAAACATTTCTTTTTCTTTTTCTTTGCTGTTAGACCTTGTCATTTTTGTGGTATTCTTCCTAGGAGGCTGGCCTGGGGGTGTATGCAATCTCACAGCAGCCATTAGTTTTCTGGCCAATGGTTAATGCAAAACAGTGTTACTGATTCTCCTTCTATGATTGCTCTGCTCCACCAGACTGACCACTGCTGGTTATAATTAAAGAACAGGCTGTAATGATCTCTGGCAGGCAAGCAAGCCCCGATAAGAATTAAGGACTCTCCGGCAGTTTTATGTACGTTTATTTATAGAAAAACACACCCAGAGCATGGCTTCTCGCCTGCTCGCACTGATGATAGTTGGTCAGTCTGAATCTTCGTCCCTCCCACAGTAGGAAGGACGCCAAACTCCCGCCTTTCCCCTCTTGCCCTTCCATTGCCCTCTGATCTTATCCAGTCTCCTAGAACGGGGACTGAGAGGCTGGCCTCCACCCTCCCCACTTCTACTTGACACAGTCTCAGACCTCTGCTTATCTGCTGATTGCCTAGCAATGCTCTGGCTGCCTTCTAACTCTTCCTCTTCTTGAGAGCTAACAGAGTCTTCCCCGGGAAGGGGGTTGAGCTGCCCTTTCTTGACTCTGTCAGCCAGCTATCATTTGCAGAGTCAGTCCCTCATTCACTTAGCTCAATTTTTGAGTCTCACTCCTATCCTGTGCTCTGGGGGGGGGGGCACGTTCCTGACACAGGATGCCTCTGAGCACATTCTGAGTCTGGAAATTTGTTTTCTAGACCAGAACTGAACTGAGCTCACAATCATTTCACATAAAAGTCCATCCCTTTTAGATTTCTTTATTTCAGCAGCCTTAGGTAGGAAAAGTCGCCATGTTGTTGCTAAACAATTAGCAGCTAGAAACTTTTGTTGATCTATTGCAAATCACCCAGGCATCTAGGAGAAGACCCTGACCTACTTACCTGACCTAACTTCGACACCTCTGGTGTATAACTGTTTAGCAGCTACCCTGTATGTAGAGGAGCGGTGATAACATTTTGTTAAGTGTTTCGAAGACAAAGTGCTATGGCAAGCCTAAGTATGGTAAGTATTAGCTTAGGGCACTGATTAAAAGTGCCACCTAATTAACAAACAGCAGTTCTCTAGATGGTGTTCAACTGTAATGGCTTACTTTACATTTTTACAGGATACCACCTGCCTAAATTAGTAGTAGGGTCTTGAGAGGTGATAAATGGCTGAAATTTGCAATTATGCAGCTCCCCCTTTCCTCCCCAGAAAAAGAACTGAACATAACCCACCCTCTGACATGGATTATAATCATTTGCTTAATAGGTATGGCTGGACAAAAAGTTCTTTTTCAACTTTCTACTGAAAGGAATTTTGATGGCAGTAGGGTGCCATTTTTCATAACCTTGCAGATAAGTAAAATAAAAATAAAAATTGACTAGCGTATACTTTTTTCTTTTCATCATCTATAGTGTTTAACCTGTGGTGGTTTGTTCACACCTACATTTCAGTGGTTGATGCTACAGTGAGCAATGAGCATTCATGTTGTGGGTTTGGGGGAAGGTCAGTTTCCATGATGCCCTGAGCCCCTTCCAGTTTTTGGGTTCCTATATCTGTTGTGGTAGAAAGTATGAGAGCAAGCTTGCCAAACCAGTTCTTTTGTCTAGGCAATGGTTGCGGCTGAATAGTGAGAGAGACCTAAGGAGCAAAACCAGGAGTACCGGTATTTTAAAAGTGTTTAGGAGGATGTAACCAAGTGTTACTTGCCCAAAGATGAAGGAAGTTCTGGCCAAAAAGAACAAGGTGTTTTAATATGGTTTGGGCAGTTTCATAATGGCAGCTGAGTTCATCTGATTTGCTTACATAGTGCCTGACATTGTCATTTAAGTGGTTAATAAAGACAAACCCCTAGTGTGTCCAGTTTTCTTCCAATTCCCCCCCACTAAATGCACAGTGTCTTCCCCCAAATGAAAATTTTGCATCCAACTGCACACTAAAAATCCTCTGCCTTAAACTGAGCACTATTTGATATGTAATAGCAGTAACATGTGATGTTTGACATTCTCAGAATTATTGGAAATGAACAGCCCAAATAAATAAGCAATTGATTAACTTCACTGTGTTTGATGAACTGCTGCACATATGGTACGCAATGCCCCTCATATTATAATGCTGAACTTCTGTGCACCTGTGATGACATGAAGATCATATACGTTTCCCATGTTCCCAACATAACACATCATACTTTTATATTTTAATATTCTAACATATATATATATATATATATATATATATGCTTTCGTAGATTTTCACGGGTACAGGAATGCAGGTTTTGGTGTCCTCGGGTGTCTTCCCGTGTAAAAGTTGGGGTGTCTAGGCGACGTTTCGACGAGGTCTCACTCGTCATCTTCAGGCTGGTGCTTTCGGCTTCTTGTTACTGGAACAGAGCAGGATCTCAGTGTTTGAGTTCCTATAAATACTGTAGAGGGGGTGTGGTGTATAGCCTCCAATGTTCTGGGCAGAGAGGAAGTTCCCAGGCTAGTGTGCCTTTTCTTCTTTTGTTCCTTAATTACGAAGCTAATCCAAAAGGAAACACCCCCCAAAAACCAAGACACAGAAGAAAACAATGGCATGGCCCTCCTTCCTTATATCAAGGGCACTACAGATAAAATTAGCAAAATCCTCCATAAACACAATATCAAAACAGCCTTTTGCACCAACCAAAAAATAGCCAATATCCTCAGAAACCCCAAGGATAAAATCCAGTTGGAAAACCAAGGGATCTATGAAATACCCTGCAAAGTCTGCCCAGCCACGTACATTGGACAAACAAACAGACGAATAAATGCACGTATCGCAGAACACAAGAATGCCGTCAAAAAAGAAGAAAAAACTTCCTCTCTTTTCCAACACATGAAAGAAACAGGACACGAAATTAATTTTGCAGATTCCAAATTGCTCTTTAACACGGAACATCACCACAAGAGAATAATCATGGAAGCCATCGAGATAGAGAAACACCCTCACAACATGAACAAGCGTGACGACACATCCCGCTTGCCAGACATCTGGAAATTAGCCCTCCCCACAAAAACTGACACCAGATCCAGAGGCACACAGAACGCCAACACCAATCAACCACACCAGACCCAAACCCAGACCCTCTCCACAGATGAATTACAGACACCATCCAGTAGCCAATCCATGGTGGCACCTCCGGATGCTGCACCCCCCTGCAATCCCTACACAGATCTGGCTGACACAAGCCACAAAACCACAGCTCGCCCCTATACACGAAGCCAAGCCAGAGCACAACTAAGTACAGTACAGCCATCTTCTCAGGAAAACTCTTCACAAAGTTCAAGAGGTCAAGACACAAAGACTTTAACAACTAATCCACACCTAATGACCCACCTAAGTGGTACTCAGGATATCACTCAAGAAATCACTCAAGATATCTCTCAAGTAATTAAGGAACAAAAGAAGAAAAGGCACACTAGCCTGGGAACTTCCTCTCTGCCCAGAACATTGGAGGCTATACACCACACCCCCTCTACAGTATTTATAGGAACTCAAACACTGAGATCCTGCTCTGTTCCAGTAACAAGAAGCCGAAAGCACCAGCCTGAAGATGACGAGTGAGACCTCGTCGAAACGTCGCCTAGACACCCCAACTTTTACACGGGAAGACACCCGAGGACACCAAAACCTGCATATATATATATATATATATATATATATTGTACATATTTTTTGGAAGCTGACACACACAGACCCGAGAACTGCATATACCCCTCCTCGCCCCCGATTGAGAAACATTGCTCTAGTGATTATGTAAGTCCTATATAAAATGTCTCTCTAGAGTTTGGTACTGTGCACATTTCACTTAGCAAATATATTTTGCAGTAAAAAAAAAATGTATGTATGTATGGCCAGGAAGGAGCCAGCAATGAGTAAGAGTTCAGTGCGTAACTTATGGCCTTTGATATTCAGAGAAGCTTGAGTGGTGCAGAGATTCTAGTATGTTATAAAAGTAGCAGGGGAAGCTTTTTGTTATGTACTGAAGTTCTCACCCTGGGCCAGCAGGGGGATACTGTAGATAGTTTTCACTCAGGTCCACATATGCAAATACTGTCAGTCTAATAGAAGTAGGTGAAATGTAACCGATATGCTTTTGTGCCTAATTGAACCATTACATGTAGTGCTGTATATAAGGAAACCATTACAATTGTAACTAACGCCTTATCTTGGTGGGGAGGGGTGTTATGTACTGAAGTTCTCACCCTGGGCCAGCAGGGGGATACTGTAGATAGTTTTCACTCAGGTCCACATATGCAAATAAGGGATTGAAAGTGACGTTCAGTGATTGGATAGTTACAGAAAATGGTTACTGTTGCGTTCTAGTGGAGCTCTATATAAGCAGGCTGGCTGAACCCTTCAGTTCAGTTCTGTTCTGGCCTGTGAATAAACAACAGCTGTTTGAAGAATCGCTGTGTCGTCTGATATGTTCACCCACAACTTAACACTTTTGGGGGCATTTTGGCTTTCCAGTCGAGAATGAAGCTTGAGATACTAAACTCCACAGAAAGCCAGCTGCTTTTGTTTGTCCAGGTTTCCTTCCCGTAACACACATGATAGAACAGGCAGTTTGCGGAAGATGCACTTTATAGCAGAGTGGCTGTTTATCCAGCCTCCAGTCTGTCCATTCAAGTGGCAACTGCACAGTCAGGCTTCAGAGGCAAAACTATTACCAGTTTTGATCTGAAGAGAGTCTTTGGACCAATTTTTTTGCTTGATCATCTATATGCAGCGTGGCACTTTTAACTAGAGGGTTTTAATTAACAACCTTCCTCATGCAGGTTTCCTCTGAAGTAGATGTTGAAACTATTTCAAAGCTTCAGCGTATCTCAGACAGGAAAAGGTTACGTAAGATCCTTAACTACGATGATCCATCTTCTCTGCCAAGCCACTGGTGGTTTCATGATATATTAATGATCTCCCTCTTGCCATCACTCAATATGACTGCTGGTTGTTTAATGTTACAGCGTTCCCCGAAGCTTGCATGAAATAATTAGAGAGAATAGAAGATCATCTTAATTAAAATTTAGTTTAGGCCAGTTCACGCAATCAGGATTTTTTCCCTGTGTATCAATGGATATGGAGAACATGTCGCGAACTGTATGAGGTATAGTTCTTGCCATCGTGGCAGCTGTTCAGCAAAATAAAGATACATGCAGGAATGCAATTGATATTCTCTCATGCCCAGTTCTTAACCTGAAGTAAAGGTACGTCTAGCAGATTTTCATGTCATGTTGTCCAAGGATTCTCAGAGAACGCTGGACTTGGAGCCTGCATGCCCCTTTGCTGAGAAGTCTCTGATGTCAAGGAATTCTTATCCTTGTAATCATTGTTACTTTTGGTGGGATTGTGTTATCTTGAGTGGTCTGTGGAGTCTTCAAATGGTTCAGCTATTGTTAATAACAGTTTTTATCTAGTGCACCATAATTTTGTTTGACGGCTGCTGAAAAACTATTTTTCCTCACTTAGATGTGGCTAGTCTAATATTTTAAGAGTCTTCAAAGGATAAAATAATGTGCACTTCTGTGACATTTCTTTCTGAAGGGTCAGTTACTTAAGTAAATCGTAGTGAGCAGTGTGTCATAGTCAACCTGACTTTAAGTTAATGTACATGTTTCAAAGTAATTTATTTTCTTTTTTATTGTTCATCCTGTATTATCTAGGTCACCTGCACCATCCATGATGGGTCAAGTGAACTGTTCTTTAGAATAAAAAATTTTAAAGCTCATCCTCTGCAAAGATAGGGATGACTCAAAGTTAACAAATAGTTTTAAAAAATCTTAAGACCATGACAAAATCTGATAAAACAGTAGTTCCTTCGCCTGAGCAATGCATCTTTTATTTTACATTCACACAGCACTTTTTATTCCATCATGGAACTCAAGGCGACATGCATGGGATTCTTGGACAGCCTACCGTTTGGCATTGACCCCATCCAGATCGACTTGGTTTCAGCAAGGATGATGTGTCATGCACTATCAAAGTATGCCATTATTTTAAGAAGAATCAATGGTCTGGAGCAGGCATGGGCAAACTCAGTCCTCCAGATGTTTTGGAACTATGGTTCCCATCATCCCTGACCGCTGGTCCTGTTAGCTAGGGATGATGGGAGTTGTAGTCCCAAAACATCTGGAGGGCCGAGTTTGCCCATGCCTGGCCTGGAGCAATCTTAACTCCCTAATTGCTCAAGGAGCGGGCAATGGCATATGGCAGAGGTGTCCCTTCACCAGACTCCGCTAGCAGGTGGCTCCACTGTTGCAGAAGCTGCTGTGGAGCTATTGCCAGTGGCATTCCCACTGTAGCAGGCACAGGGTTCCAAAATGGGATTTTTCAGGGACAGAGCAAGGTGATCCAAGGATCTGCTGGATCCTAGGCTGGGTCATTTGTTGTTGAGGGGGCTTGTTCAGGCCCTTCTGCTGTGCCAGCCTGGAGCTGGTATAGGAGCAAGGAGGAGGAGGAGGAGAACTTGTGCTCCCATCTTACCTCCTTAGTGGCAAGAGCCAGAAGATATTTGGATTAGATGGTGGCTCCACCTCACTAAGCAGCCCCAGGGTAGCTACCCAGTTAGGCACACTTAGTTCCCATTGAAATCAATTGTATTTGAGCAAAGTCATGACTATTTAACAGGCAAGTATAGCTTGCAGTCATAAGTCACATATGGAGCAGTTCCAATGTGATAAAGCCTATTCCGCATTTTTCCAACTGTTGTCAGATGTAATTACTCTCTGGCTCAAATATCAAACCTCATTTGATGCATGTTCATGTTGTTGCTTTTCCCAGCCTGCCCCCTCCAGCTCTCTCTTTCTTTGCCCTCTTATCCCTTGCTAGCTATTTCCTGTGCCATACAGCTAATTTTGCCAGCAAAGTGAATTTACAAATCCCTGTCATTAATAGCAATTAGATTTGCAAAAATAAATAAATAAGATATTCTGCTGTGGGATTACCCTGTGAAACTCATTTTACTTTTAAATGAGGCAGGTTAGTAGTGCCCAGAGGTACTCGGCAAGAATAAAAAGACCAGATAAAATGGTGGTAGCACAAACGATCTTAATTCTTTGATTAAAAACATACATTAGGAAGAGCTAAGTTCCATGCAGTGGGTCTCCCTCATCCTCCTCTTCACAGAAAATAGAATAAATTATCCTGGTGCTATTTAATATAGTAGTTGTGTGACTTGGGATTGCTCTTTTCTAAGATCACATAATTCTGCCACTACATTATTTACCTGTGCTAAGTCTTAACTGGGCTTTCAGTTTGTACTGAGAGCTGGACCATAAAGAAGGCTGATCGCCAAAGAATTGATGCTTTTGAATTGTGGTGCTGGAGGAGACTCTTGAGAGTCCCATGGACTGCAAGAAGATCAAACCTATCCATTCTTAAGGAAATCAGCCCTGAGTGCTCACTGGAAGGACAGATCATGAAGCTGAGACTCCAGTACTTTGGCCACCTCATGAGAAGAGAAGACTCCCTGGAAAAGACCCTGATGTTGGGAAAGATGGAGGGGGCAAGGAGAAAGGGACAACAGAGGACGCGATGGGTAGACAGTGTTCTCGAAGCTACCAGCATGAGTTTGACCAAACTGCAGGAGGCAGTGGAAGACAGGAGTGCCTGGCGTGCTCTGGTCCGTGGGGTCATGAAGAGTCGGACACGACTAAACAACAACAACAACCTTTCTGTTGTGCATACATATCCTGACCTATTGCATTCCATTTATCTCTAGGAATTTCTCCCCCACCTGAAGATTGTAGAAGCTTGCTATAAAACAAGGGCGAGAAATACCAAGAAGGACTGCGTTGGATTTTATCTCCTGGTCTAAAGTTCTTTACTAAAATCAGACCTGGCGAACTTTCGTTAAGGGATACAATCCAGTGCAATCCATCCCGGCACTTCCAGTATAACATAGAATTAACTTTCCTCTCTTGTTTTCCAATGGAAAGTACATAGACCTTTCACCACAAAGATGCCAAAGAACAGGGCAATGCAGGTCTACGTCCATAGTGAATCACGGCCAAAGATGGCTTTAACGTTAATACTGGAACTTCAGGCTGTATGTGGCTCTAGTCTTTTTCTCTCTCTTTGACTATACATTTGTTGTCAGAAATGAGGGTGCTTTCAAAATAGGCTTACTGCTGTTGATGCCATATTTTTAATTAGGAATTTTCAAAGAGCATCCCAGTCTGCCAGTGTTGTGACCTGTCAAGCTGCTGAGAGACTGCTGGTCCTCTCCTGATACCAGCTTAGCCTGCGATTGACACTTGTACCCAATTTGTATAAGGCTGCTTGAAGTGTCTGTGTTCTTCTTCTTGATGGGCTTGTTTGTTTACAGGAGACTCAGGGAAATCGCAAATCCTCTTCAATATTTGAGTGTTCAGGCACTTTTCGAGTAGCTGTGTGTGTTTTTTTAAAAAAGCCACCTTTGATTATCCAGGTCAAACTTTTTGCAAACTGTCTCGTAAGGTTTGTATAAAGGAAAGGGTCTTCATTACTTTTGTTAGCTGTTTGAATTTGGTGGTGCTTTCAGAGTACAATGTTGACGTCCAAAGACTGCTTACAGGTAGAGAGGACAGTGATTTTCCTTTTCCCACAACCGGGCATTATAGAGCGTCCCTGACTTTCAGGAGCCTAGGTGGGGGAGCATGGAGTTTCATGGGCTTGGCAGGGGGAAGCTTCAGTTGTGTATGTGCAACTCTCTGTGTTGCTCCTTGGGCGACCTCTGTTCTTTAGACTTCAAGAACTATTTTGCATTTGTAAAAAAAACAGCAACATATGAATGCCTCTTTGTCTTTGCAATTTCCACATCACTTTGCTCAAATTCAATGTACAGCATAAGTAGCACCTTGCAATTCAGTTTATTTCTCCCTTATTTTACGGACGTACAGTAACATCCAATTGTTGAACAACAATTGTGGATACAGATAAAGGAGTTATGAATCTTAAAGGGCTTGAGAAGAATAGGTTACTATCTTAAGCCATTTATGGTTTATCATTATCATAATAATAGCTCAAAGGATGCTTTGCATGAATGCCAATTCCCCAGCAACTTGCTCAGTATAATAAGGCATAGAAATATTCTTTGGCATAAGGTTCCTAGCACTGGTGCAGGGGGACAAATGTCCCTGATATTAGGATTCCGAGTCGGTATGGGTGCTTTTCGATTTCATCATGAAGCATTGCACTGCATAACTGAGATGAGGACCAGTCTTCCTCCTGTTCACTTTCGTGGCATCCCACGGGCGCTCGATTCCTCTGCAAGTGTGGCTGTGTACACATTATCGTCTTAAAATGCAGCAAGGTCATTTCCACCCACTGCGTTTCAAATTGCATTTGCACCTCATTGTAGGTCTGATCAAACACATCAAGATCGGGTGTGTTTCCAAGTCAGCTGCTGTCTCTCCATACCAGTGGGCAAGGAAAGGGGCGCAGATGTCTCCATAAGGCTTATTAAATTGAAGCTGGGGTGTTTGGGGGGGTGGGGGGAATTCATCAAAATTCAGCATTTCTCAAATTGCAAGGTGGTTGTAGATTGTAACTAAAGTTGTCTTGTCATTGACATCCATCTGTCTCAAGAGACAATGGAGTGCACCTCTGGGGGTGAAGTCTCCTAGAAGCTGCCAGCATGTAGACTGCCAGGAATAGACAAGTTCTTACCAATGTCTTTTATTGAAGCCTCTTGGAGTAATAGCGTTGCTCTGAGTAATCTCCAGGCACACCCCCTTCTCTCCTCAGTTGTGAACAGCCCCACCCACCTTATGGTGGCTGCTTAGGGCCATTTGTCTTCGAGCTCTTTGCTCTCCTACTTCCAATGCTCATCAGGTTCTGGGGGAAGGGGGGTCAGGAATGCTTTCTAGTGATGACGTGTCTCCCATTATCTCCCAACTTTGCCCCTCATCTGCCTCTGAGCTGTGACCTCCTGCAAACCACCGTTGTAAATCTATACTGTCTTCCTCTTCTCTGCAAGGTTCAGGCTGGGGAGGAGGCGGCCGCCACCATTCCTCCTCTGTCCAGTCCCTGGCAGCATGTGACAGTGTCCACACCCCAGAAACAGCTTCGACTGGCCAACTAAATGTTGTGTGTACTTGTTGGATCTCCCTATCCCGTGTTTGCCCACTTGAGTGCTCCGATCTGCAGAACTGGTACTGCTACAGGTGCTGGATAATACCCCGCAGTTGTGAGAAATGGAACTTTTAGAGCAGCAGCACCTGT
The DNA here is from genome assembly GCF_964252035.2 of Podarcis erhardii. Lineage (NCBI taxonomy): Eukaryota > Metazoa > Chordata > Lepidosauria > Squamata > Lacertidae > Podarcis > Podarcis erhardii. The sequence goes on along the minus strand of NC_138513.1, from coordinate 12,104,664 downwards.
ATTTTTGGAACTCTCTATCTATTTACATCAAGGAGTCTCTCTTCTTGGCACCTGCTTAAATCATTTTTGTTTAGGCAAGCTTATCAGGACATGTGGGCATTGATGAGATATTATCTTTGTTATTGTTAATAAAAATTATTTTTAAATACTTAATTGTTTTGAACTGTTTTAAATGATAATTTTAATATTGCTTCTAAACTGCTTAAGGGTTTTATTACAACCAAGTAGTTTTTGGTTAAATAAATGGAACAAATAATCATCGGCTTCCCAATCTAGCAGTGGGAGTTTAAGGCATACCATGTAAACATGCAGTTACAGATAGGTAGCCGTGTTGGTCTGCCATAGTCAAAACAAAACAAATTCCTTCCAGTAGCACCTTAAAGACCAACCAAGTCAGTTCTTGGTATGAGCTTTCGTGTGCATGCACACTTCTTCAGATACCTGAAGAAGTGTGCATGCACACGAAAGCTCATACCAAGAACTGACTTAGTTGGTCTTTAGGTATCTGAAGAAGTGTGCATGCACACGAAAGCTCATACCAAGAACTGACTTAGTTGGTCTTTAAGGTGCTACTGGAAGGAATTTGTTTTGTTTTGACCATGTAAACATGCGTTTGCGCACAGCCTCTCTCTGTATAAAAGATCTAAGAATGATGTTTCATTATATTTTAAAGGCAAGTGTTCTGCTCTTGTGAATAGAAATATCCATTTTGAGGTATACAGAAGATGCCCTTTATACCTCAGAAACCAAAGCAAGGGTTGATAAATTATTGGTCCTCCAATGCTAGGGTTTCCATGCTATCATAGCAACTTATATAAGGGAGAAACAGATAAACAAAGTGTCCCTTTGCGCCAGCACAAAATAAACAGACCTAGGTAAATGTGCATCATAATTGATATATGATTCAGAATCCAGCCCTGATTTGCATAGGGAATGTGGACTACCTCCCTCCCTTTCTTAAACATGAAGTTAAAGTAGGAAACACACCATTATGTATTCTTATGGAGTTCCCATGTTGGCTAATTAGAAGGGATTAGCATAAGATCGATTCTAATACAACTTTCCTTTTCCTTCTAGGTTGATAACGTCCCACCTGACACCATCATCAACTACATGGTGCAGAACTCCAAAGGAAAAGCTCCTGCTTTAACCCATTCACCAGCAGCCCATTCAAAATATACCAAGAACATCCCAGTGAGAACCTTCAGCCAACCACAGAGAGATAAATTCCCACTAAAGCCAGATGACGGATTTGACAGAAAGGCTCTGCTGGCGGCATTAAATGCATATATCTCTCAGAAAGTTGCTGCAAAAAATCTTGATGGAAGTGCTCCTGTTAGCAGGACTAAAGTGTCTCCTCTCTATACCAGTCGGCTCAAGCTTCCTCAGGCTGACCATCTTGATGGGACAATGTTGAAAGAGAAACCAGGAGATATTGAGATGAGGCCACCATTCATAAGGAGGCCTGGATCTGGACTGGTGCCTGGTTCTGTCCAGAGCAATACGAAGGCCCCTCTAACTCCAGTAGATGGTAAGGGATCCATTTAATCTTCGTATGAGTGCTCACCTATTGTTCTAGACCAGGCATAGGCAAACTAGGCCCTCCAGATGTTTTGGGACTACAGCTCCCATCATCCCTAGTTAACAGGACCAGTGGTCAGGGATGATGGGAGTTGTAGTCCCAAAACATCTGGAGGGCCGAGTTTGCCTATGCCTGTTCTAGACCAGTAATTTCATCTACCGGGATTCTTTAGATGTTTATCAAGGGATTTGTCAATGATAAGGTCAGTTTTGGCATGTCCTCTCTCTACCATTGATTGTCCCATGCAATGCACAGCTGCAGGGGAGGGGAAGCATGTGATTCAGTTCAGACTGCTCAGGCCTGAACAGTGCACCTTTTATAAGCAATAAATCACTCCCCATAATCCGCTGCAATGCACACAAGTTCTGTGAGAGTTGTGCAGAGAAGTCAATGTGAAATTACCTGAAAATAAAAATAAAAATTGAAATACATTGTTGTAGTCAAAGGAAGAATAGTCTGAAGTTATTAAGATACCTGCAAGCTTTTGAGCAGCAGTGCATCTAGGTAATTTTAGGACCCAGGCTTACATTCCTCCTCTTTAAGTGTAACATTATTACTTTATAATTGTGAAGTATGCAGTATGAATTTTGAGTATCCTCCTCACAAGATCTGGCTTAGTTTCCTTTTCGCAGCTGAATTTGGGGAATAGCCCCACTTTTGTCATTAAGGAAATACCTGCAGAATATGCCACCACCACCACCTATTCAGTATACCGCAAGCAAAAAAGGGGGGCTGCCTCCTATCCCCACTATTCCACATGGTGTAGTGCTTAAAGTTGCAGACTAGGAGACCCAAGATAAAAATTTAATGGGGCATTCAGTAGACTAGAGAGCAATAGGTAAAGGTAAAGGGACCCCTGACCATTAGGTCCAGTCGTGACCGACTCTGGGGTTGCGGCGCTCATCTCGCTTTACTGGCCGAGGGAGCCGGCATACAGCTTCTGGGTCATGTGGCCAGCAGGACTAAGCCGCTTCTGGTGAACCAGAGCAGCGCACGGAAACACCGTTCACCTTCCTGCCAGAGCGGTACCTATTTATCTACTTGCACTTTGATGTGCTTTCGAACTGCTAGGTTGGCAGGAGCAGGGACCAAGCAACGGGAGCTCACCCCGTCACGGGGATTCGAACTGCCGACCTTCTGATCGGCAAGTCCTAGGCTCTGTGGTTTAACCCACAGTGCCACCCACGTCCCTCTAGAGAGAGCAATACACACACACAAATCCAGGAAAGCAGGCACCCCCTGCTGCCCTCTCCATGATTTGACTGCTGCATTCCACTCCTGTTACACTACAGCAAAACAGGCACACTTTCCCAACCTTGATAAACAGGCTTTGTAGGTAGCAGCGCCTTTGCTCTTGTGAATTTAATTTGGCAGAGTCTGCAACATCACAATAGGTACCGTATTTTTCGCTCCATAAGACGTACTTTTTTCCTCCTAAAAAGTAAGGGGGGAAGTGTGTGCGTCTTACGGAGTGAATGCAGGCTATGCAGCTATCACTGAAGCCAGCACAGCAAGAGGGAGAGCTGTGCAGTGCCTCTTGTTGTGCTGCCTTCCCAGTGAAGCAGGAGGAGGGACAGAAGTGAGCCCTTATGGAGCCGCTTCCGTCCCTCATCCTTCTTCGCTGGGAAGGCAGCACAACAGCCTCAGAGATAGCTGCGCAGCTTGCTCTGGCTTTTCAGGGAGGTGGGAGAAGGGATGGAGAGCAACCCATCAGTCCCTTCTCCCACCTCCCGGAAAAGCCAGCAAGAGCCGCTCTATCTTTAAAGAGCCGCGCCAAGTGAGTGTGTCTGCGGCTCTTGCGGGCTTTTCTTGTTTTCCTCCTCTAAAAACTAGGTGCGTCTTATGGTCGGGTGCGTCTTACAGAGCGAAAAATACGGTGCAATCATTGTCAGCCCTTCTGGGGAGGTATATGCAGTGTTAGGTGGAGTTTTCTATTAATGGAAGGTAGGTAATGTTGGTGTGTAGAGCAACCTTTGCCAACCTGGTTCTCTCTAGATGTTTTGGATGACAGTTCCCATCATTGTTGACCATTGGCCAGGATCCTCCCTTCGTAGAAACCTGAAGCATTATACATACCGTGCTTTACATATTGTTTCTCACCGTCTTCTCCTTCGTGTTTTTCTTTTGCTCCCAAATCCCATACACTATTGAAGTGTTGCTATTTAGACAGAAGAGAGCCCAGTGTGTACATGCCCGAAGTGACAGGGTTCATGGTGAGGCAGCTGCCTGATAATAGGTTTCAAAAAACAAATTTTAATGTAAATGCAAGTCCAGGTGGCCCTGCACGTATCTGGAATAGGACTGCTGCTAGAGCAAACTAGGTCCATGCTGATTTCATTATCATGCACTGCCCTATTTCACCTTTCTTAGCAGGAATCTGCAGAGAAGAAATACTTAAAACTTACAGGGAACAATATGCTGCAAAATGCATTGGATTTTAACAGTTTGGCTTCTGCAGGCAAAACATTACAGAGCAACATGTTTAGGTACAATGTTGACCATTTAAGAAGGGTATTCCCACCCTCCAAATAGTTTCTTTCTCTTTAATATCTGTTCACAAATCAAGTGTTTTCTTAGCTTGTTGCCAGCAGTCAAACATTTTCTAATGAATCTTCCAATATACTTATGCCATATTTTTCAAATTGTGCCTGTGATTGCTCTTGGCTTCTATCTTCAGTGGTTGTCGGGCAGTAGCAATGCTTCGTATTTTCGGCTTAGTTTTCCTTAAGATGTCAGTCTCCTCTAACAAGAAGCTTATCTTCAGGAGGTATTCCTAGCATCCTAGTGACTGCCCAGTGTGAGAAACAACACACTTCACAGAATGCAGACCATTTCTCTATCTTTGCTTCATTTAATGAACCAGAAAGATCTGCCAAATGTCTTTCAGTGGACTCTGGAGTGGGGCTGCTGGCCATTCATTTTCTCCTGTTGAATTTCTTTCCCCCTTATTTTCATTTTGCTTGAGATTACAACTGTGCTTTCCTATAGACTGTGAAACCTAGGGAAGGGAACTGGGGAGATAAGACATGATAGAATGAAAGAAAAGAAAATGAGTTGAAAACAAATGAAACTGAAATGGAAAGGTTTTATCAACAGGGTTTTTTTTATTCAGCAGTCTAGGTTTTCACTGGATTGAACCCAATTTGCAGGGAGGGAGGAGAAAGCCCACCAGACAGCAGTATTAAACTTACATGGTGCTTTATACTGAGCTCATAACTGACCTGTTCAATTGTACACTATAGGAGTTTAAAATAGGCTATGTAAATATCCAAGGATCTCAAACTGGGATCTCTGGTCCTCAGGACATAATCTCTGTGCCATTGTGGTAGCTTCTCATTGGAGGGAGCACCTGGTAGTAGTAGTAGTAGTAGTAGCAGCAGCAGCAGTAATAATAATAATAATAATAATAATATCCCAGCCATCTAGCTGGGTTTCCCCAGCTACTCTGGGCGGCTTCCAGCACATATATACAGGACTGCCTTCAGATGTCTTCTAAAAGTTGTGTAGTTCTGCTTGACATTCTGATGGGAGGGCATTCCATGGGGAGGGCGCCAGTGCCAAGAAGGGCCTCTGCCTGGTTCCCTGTAACTTTGCTTCTCGCAGTGAAGGAACCACCAGAAGACCCTTGGAGGTGGACCTCAGTATCCAGGCACTGGATGGGGGATGGAGACGCTTCTTCAGGTATGCTCTCTGCTCTACTTAAACACCACCACTGCCAATGGCCAGATGGTGGCATTTCAGCTACCAGCTCCATAAAGGCAAGATTATCCTAATACTCCTTCTAATTCTAGGATTAGAAGCTCTTCAGTCTGAGCAACCTGTCATTCAGGTGCGGACTGAGTTGCTCTCCAGGCATCCACTCCCACTTATCTGCTGGCTGCTTTGATGGCCTATCTACTTGACTGCTCTCCTGTCTGTTTCCCAGCTTGCCTACTGACCTGCAATCTGCTTACCTCCAGACCTTAATGGATAGAACAGACAAATTCTTGTTGGCCACTGTGAGAACAGGATGCTGGACTAGATGGGCCATTGGCCTGATCCAGCAGGTGTTTCTTATGTTTGATCAGAATCAATTATACACTTCTAGGGTTAATGCTAAATACATTACTTCTGGTAAATGAGCCACCATAGCTGCTACAGGGCCATGAGAATTTGTGTCCTGGGCATTTTAGACTCATCTACCCTATACTATCTGAAACCAAAGGGGTGCATTGGGTGCCAGATGTGAAATATATTGGCATTATTTTCAGCTAACCTGCCCCACTATGCCGTTACAGCTGTACCGTGGGGTTTCTTTTTTAAAAATATTTCATTTTCATTTTTTGTTCTTATACATTTAAATCATTTTCAATTTTTGTGCATCTGAGATTACTTGAATCCCCAGAATTCCCCCTCCCCTCCCCTGGTTTCAAATATTTATCTGTTGTTTCTGTTGCATCTAATTACATTTTTCAAATTCATTTTGTATCCTTTTTTAACTTTAGTCTTATTACATTATAAGTGTTATAACAATCCTGGTAACCTTTTAAAATATCTACAGTGATCTTTAAGATACTGTACTCTATAGATTTTTCTCGCTCTTTACTAAAAAAATTATCATCTTGGTGTCTGCTCTTCATGGTCATCTTCTCCATTTCGGCATAGTCCATCATCTTGGTTATCCAATCTTCATTGGTTGGGACTTTCTCTTCCTTCCACTTCTGGGCAAAAAGCATTTGTCCACCATGGGGTTTCTCATGGCACGACCCACTTGGTTTTTCAACAGAATTTACCCCAGACTTGCAAATAGCAGCTCACCCAAGTCAAGTAAAGAAAAGGTTGCTTCTGACCAGTGACAGACATTTTGCAAAATACAGTTCTTTCTACCTGCCCCACAGCGTTTAGGCCACAGATGACTAAAGTAGATAAGTTTAGACTTGTGGGTCATTAGCTTCTGTGATTATATTTGCAAGCTTGATTGCACCATGGGGTGCTTTTATATAGAAGTGTGTAATTATGGCTGTTAATGTAAATGTTTCATTCATTTAAATGTTATCCCACCATGTCTCAAATGAATAGGGCTCATTATAGTAATTTTTAAAAGCATTTTAAATATATATATATATTAAAAAAGTGGCACAAATCCCCCAAAGTAATAAAAAGATAAACAACTCATTCTGGGTTTGTCTACCAGGAATAGAGTATTATTATTATTATTATTATTAACATTTATAAGTGCCTACGTTGTTTCTGGGTGCTGTGCATACATTACAAGATAAGGCAGTCCTTCCCTGCAGGCTCAGACCCTCCAAGTGTCCCTAATTTCCAGGGACAGTCCCAGATTTACAGAAGCTGTCCCAGTTTCTGATTTGATCCCAGAATGTCCTGCTTTTCCTTAGGATGTCCCTATTTTAATCAGAGTAATGTTGGAAGCTATGGTAGGATGTCCCTATTTTCATTGGAGAAGTCCAGTCACGGACGACTCTGGGGTTGCGGCGCTCATCACGCTTTATAGGCCGAGGGAGCCAACATTTGTCTGCAGACAGTTTTTCCGGGTCATGTGGCCAGCATGACTTAGCCGCTTCTGGCGAACCAGAGCAGCGCACGGAAACACTGTTTACCTTCCCACCAGAGCGGTACCTATTTATCTACTTGCACTTTGACATGCTTTCGAACTGCTAGGTTGGCAGGAGCAGGGACCGAGCAACGGGAGTTCACCCTGTCGCGGAGATTCGAACCGCCGACCTTCTGATCAGCAAGCCCAAGAGGCTCAGTGGTTTAGACCACAGCGCCACCTGTGTCACATATTATGGAATAGGATGTCCCTATTTGCATTGGAGAAATGTTGGAGGATATGGAGATGATGCAAAAGAGTGAAAAAAGAATGGGTAGGGACAAGGAAAGCAAGAATTAGGGCAGCTTCACCTTAAGTGGCTGACGGATGGGACTAGGTTGGTCTCCTCCTTGCCGTTATATTTTTATTGGGAGGTAGGAGGTGCTGCCTTTCAAATGGCTCAAGATCACGTGGATGGTGGCAGAAGCCAGTGTGTGCCTTCTTTGGCTTAGTTGACAAAAAAACCCCCACAACTTGTGGGTTTGATGAAGGGGTTGTGAGGCAGTGTACGTATTCTGCGTGAGAAAAGGAAGATGGGCCCTTGAATAATATAAGGGGCACTATGAATCCCAGAAATGAACTCAGCTCTCTTAAGTTCAGCTATTTATTTATTTGTTTGTTTGTTTCCTAATATTTATATAAGGGACGCGGGTGGTGCTGTGGGTTAAACCACAGAGCTTAGGACTTGTTGATCAGAAGGTCGGCAGTTCGAATCCCCGCGACGGGGTGTGCTCCCGTTGCTCGGTCCCTGCTCCTGCAAACATAGCAGTTCGAAAGCCCGTCAAAGTGCAAGTAGATAAATAGGTACCGCTCTGGCGGGAAGGTAAACAGTGTTTCCATGCGCTGCTCTGGTTCGCCAGAAGCGGCTTAGTCATGCTGGCCACATGACCCGGAAGCTGTACGCCGGCTCCCTCAGCCAATAAAGCAAGATGAACGCTGCAACCCCAGAGTCGGCCATGACTGGACCTAATGGTCAGGGGTCCCTTTACCTTTTTTAATATTTATATACTGCTTGATTGTAAACCCCCCCTCAAAGAAACCTCCAAGTGGTTTACAAAAATAATAAACCAATGAAAAACAACAATTTTAAAGATATTTTTTTTAAGTTCAAAAGTGGAAGTGGATATGCTTTTTAAAATAATTTGTGTGTGGTCTTCTCATTTCACAAAAGAGGAGGGGAGGGGAGTTAGCGACCACCCCAAGCTCATGCAGACTTATTTACGTAACAAGATACAATTGGTTACTTTTCATTCTGGACTGGGTAAAAATGTTCTCAGTCTATTACCTATATTTTGGCACTGTTGGCTATCTCTTTTCAGATTCCTCCACTTACTTTTGTTTACTTTATGTATTTTTCATCTCCAATATCTTTTAATATTTTCTCCTTTGAAAACATCTGTTAATAACACATTCAGAAGTCTGTTGTTTGATTTTCTTTGTAGAAATCCCTGCTTTTTCTCATCTTGCCTCAGATGTCATCTTCCATTTATGTTCTTTGGGGTCATTGATAAACTCATTTCCTTTACTCTGTCCACATCTGACATACATCAGAACAAAACGCAGCTAAAACTCTCATTTGAACAGACAGAAGATCCAATATAGTTCAGAAAACATTTATTTACATTTTGTATTGTAGCATAAACAAATGAGATCAGGGTGCTTGTGTTAAAAGACAAGCCACTGGCATATTTATTTCATGATCTTGATGAAGATTAGGTCATAAAAATATAAATTATTATTATAAATGTAAATTAGCATGGATATATCATTAGATATTAAATTATATTTCAGCAACAAAAAATAACTGTCCTTTCCAGCCAAGCAGGAGTCTGCATATACAAGATAGGTCAGCTGGGTTAATGCTGAATGGTTGTTTAGCAAGTACCACAGTGAGCAGCACCTGGAATATCTGTATGTGCGAATTCTGTTGGCAGCAGCAATATGGCTCCAAATATAATCGGGGCAAGCATGTTGGTGGCTGAAAACTGTAGGGCTTAAACTGAAATTATAGGAAGATTTGTCAGGGCTGGGAGTCAGGCGTAGGTCGCCAACAAAGCAATAATGCACCCGAAGTCAGTGAAGTTAACTCTTTATTCAGGGAAACAAACCACAACTCAAGCCTAGTGGTTTCCAGGAGGTCTTAGCACGATGAAGCAGTTGCAGTAGGACTCCTCCTTTCCAGGGTCTTTCCCACACAGTCTCAGGCTTCGTTTGTGCACAACAACCCTCTACTCTTCCCGTTTCATTTCTCTGTGTGTTCTAGGAGACCAGAAGGGAGGGGAGCTGGTCACAGCAGGATAGCGAGACTCCCTGGATTCTGCTCAGAGTCTGAAGGGTGCTCTGCTGCAGTTTCTTCCTGATCACTAAACCCTGTTACCTCTTCTGCTTCTGTCACCTCCTCCTCCTCCCTGTCTGCTCCTTCCCCCTCTGATGACTCATCGTTGTCCCACCACCAATCTGGCTCTGAGCCTTCTTCCCCTGGGGATTCCTTGGCTGGTGCCTCCCCATCTCCCCGCACTCCTCCACATCCAGCCAGTCCATGACAGTTTTAAAACATGGCAATCTCCTCTGAGCTGCTCCTTGTCTCTTCAAGTTGGGAACTTCTGAGTGGAGAGTTTTAAGGCAATTTTGTTGGCTGGTGCACCTTGCATTTTGATTGGTTCGTTGAACCACCTGTCCTGTTTGGAGGCTGGGAGGTAGGTCTGTGGAAAGCTCCACCTGGGAATTTGTGTCGGGTAGAATGATAAGATTCTGATGAGAGTCCTCTGTTTCATGGCCAGTATTGGATAGACTTCACAGGGATGGGCCATGACACTCTTGACATCTCCCCATTGCCTCCCTCACCCTCCAGTTAAGCCCTTTACGTGACTGGGTAAGTCAAATTGATATTGCTGCTTCATAATTCAGTGGTGGTGATTTATTTACAGTCTCTGCTTCTTTTGGGGACACCTAGTAGAAAAATAGCTCTGGTCCTTTTATTTTTTTCAGCAGACTACATGTTTCTTATATGTAATTATATTGATGTGCCCTCTATTTTTACCCTGCAAAAACTACATTATGGTTGACTGAGTGTAATCATAATTTGTTTCTATAGTTAAGCAGCTTTAGTACAGCATAAGTTGATTTTGTTAGGAAGACTTGATATAGGGTTTGTAATGGGGAGGGGAGGGAGAGACCACTAATGTGATAAAATAAATACTTTTTTTGTCCTCGGGATACAGGCCTTCCTGGATAAGCCATATTGGTCTGGGAAAAGTTTCGCCACTAATTTATCCCAAATCAATTGTTTCAGTAGGGCAAGGCATGTCCGGTGAGAAAAGTGATCTAATTACTGATTCATATAAGAAGATAATCCCATGAATTAGTAACATTGAAACTATTCAATAAACACATTTGAATAAGAGGAGAGAGAGAAAAAAACATTACCAAGGCTATATTTATGAATACAGATTAGCACAGAATAATGTAGTCGAGACTTCATAGATAATTAAATAGCTCCTACTGAGGACTGGAGCAGAGACTACAATGCTTCGTTTCTCTTTTCCTTGCACATACTACCAGACTTTTCATAAGTAATCAAGTTTCTCCTCCCTCTCTCCCTCCCTTCCCAAGAAATATTTATTCAGGATGTTCTGAGGGACCTGAAGAAACATCATGTGGATGTAGATAAGTTGAGCCCGCTAGAGCTGGACGAGATGGCAGATATCATTGCTGATGCCATTCAAGCTGTTGATGTAGATGAAGAAAAGAAGAATGCCGCTGGGAAGGTTGGAGGAGAGGCAGAAGAGAAGAGAGTGGATGCCGAAGGAAAAGATGATTATGAGATGGGATTAATGGGCGTCGGTTACCCTTTACAAGGTACAATATCCACCATGGCAGCTTTCCTTTCCTTTCTAAAGGAATTCAGTCTTAAAACAACCTTGCACAAAGATGCAAAGAGGAGGAACCTACCTGCTCACCTGTCCCACTGCCGGCTCACTGCCCTGTTCTCCCTGCTGCTTGCTAGCTCCCCTCCACTTATCATTGCCTTACCGTTTGCTTCCCAGACCAAGATATTTTGCTGCCTGAGGTGAAGGACAAGATGGTTCCTCCCTGGCACATTCCACATACTGAAGTCAAACAGCCTGGCTGCCGAATCTTACTTCAGCACTAGTGACAGGACAGCAGCCAACACCACAGCAAGCTAGTTCAGGGGACGGGGACAGGTTGTGTAACCCACAATTCTGCCCTCTAACAGATGAGACCGGTCCCGGGGGCAGGGGGTTAGGAGGAACACGCAGGGGGGTTCCACTGCTGCCCCACAGCATCTGTTCCCTGAGGAGATTATGCCATTTTGCCCAATAGTAGGGCCGTTCATGTAGATTGGGAGTACTGTGGAGGGGTAGGTTAAAGCCTGCTCCCCAGTGTTTCCTATTTACACAATATTACTGTTGCTATTAGTAGTGTGGAAACAGTACACTCTTCCTGGACACCCAGCTGATTGTAGGAAAAGGAGACTGGGGCTTCCTGGGCTTTGGAGTCCTGTGTTGCCCACCCTTGTCCTAAGCAACGAACTGATGCAATTAACTCATTCCGCCACTGCCACCTTAAGATAAAGCTGCATTTTCATGATGCTTAATTGTTCACTTGGTTAACTGATAGCACTGTTGTAAACAATTTAGATGCACCTTGTGAACAGGGCCAGATTTAGGTTTGATGAGGCCCTAAGCTACTGAAGGTAATGGGGCCCTTCATATGTCCAGAAGTCCTTTGTCAACAACAAATCGTCACTGTTTTTTTGTGTTGACGATATGCTGTATGGTAATTTATGGACCTAATAGGTATCTAAAGCCATTTGCACATAACAAAATATGTATTTTATCAAAGTAAGTGTTGATATGAAATGCAATTAAGAAGAAGTATATTTGGGGGGGGCAAGAAAGTGGGGCCCTAAGCTATAGCTTGTTTAGCTTATATGTAAATCCGGCACTGCTCATGAACCAGACACTGCATTTAAGTGACCTGCTAAAATAATTAGCCATCAGTATGTATTGCAGGAGTTTCAACTAAATTACCTTCATGGTACCTTCCAACTCTATGGTTCTATGATTCTATGACCCATTCAGGAAAAGTAGGGCAGACATAGTACTAATTTGTTTTGGAGAACTCATAGTTTTGAGGCCTGATAAAAAAACCATGTACCATCCAGTAAGAGTGGCTGTGTGTTCCCAAATTCAGTTTCCTCATCCCACTGTCACACAGGTAATTAGTCCTCTTATTAAGCCTTACAGCACCTTGTGTTCATTGATCAAATAGGTGCATGCAGATGCATGTGACAGGAAACATGTAAACAGCACATTGATTTACATGTGGATCATTTAAAAGTGTCTGAGTTTATCGCTGTGGATAAAAATGAGATGTGAACAGCTCCATTGTTAGGTCATTTTGTGACTCATGTGAGAGATGCACAAAAATCTGTTTTTCATGCTTATAAGCCTCACAAAGGCTTCCTGTTCCTATCCTAAAACAGGCAATTTGATATCCCGTATTTACCTCTGAGTAGTCACAATAACCGAGAAACCATTATTTTGAAGTGCCTACTTTATTAAAATAAAGGATTAGATGAGCACATGAAATCCATTTTTCCATGAAAAGTGCCTGAAATGTAAATCTGTTGCCTTTCTGCATTTATTACTGTAGCCATTATTTCTATGCTAGCAGAAAACATGGTATTGATTTTTTTTTTTAAGGCACTGGTAAACAGAGGTAAATTCGTCGCCATACTATTGAACTAATTAATATAATGCACTCTTACAGTACTGCCTCCATTGATCTTCCATTAGCAAGCTGTCCAAATGGAGTCAAAGTGACAAACCTGATCTATGCTTTTACTTTCGCCTTTCAGCGGCAACATCTTAATGTTTAATGTACAGTAAATAACACCACAATCTATAGAAAAGCAAAGCCAGTACAGCAGTGTCTGCATTACACACGTAATGTTCTATAATGTCCCACAACACATGCTTGTTCAATGTTCCCACAGATGAAGGGGCACAGAATGAAGATGCCAGGACTAAAAATGAGGTAAATTGCATGTTTAAATATAAATATCGACAATCCATCGCACCAAATGCTCGTCATCCGAGATATGATAAATATAATGTAATAAAAATAATTGATGTTCAGTTTACAACACAGTGACAACAGTGGAACACAGACAGAGGTGCACTTGCAACCATCAGTGGATTTCAAACAGTGGGAGTGGGGGCGTTAGCAGCAGCTAGCAGGGGAAAATTTATGTTTTGTCACTCGCCAGTATTGCTCCTTTACCCCCCCAAATCAGTGAATGCCACCCCTCTCCAATTCACCACCTGTGAATGCACCAGCAAAATTCAGAGTAGCATTTTCATTCACCTCTAAAAACTGGATGAGATATGTGTGCTATAGATGCCTCAGCTAATTTGCTAGTTTGTTCCTTTATAAAATTTATATGCTGCCCATGGTGGCAAAAACATAAGGCAGCCCTGCCCTGATCCGCACCTTTTTGTGACCTCTTTATGACATTTTCAGGTCACTTCTGGGTTTGGCGCAATGCACGTGTGTACGGCCGCGCACATATTGGATGCGCCTAAAACACATTTTTATTTTAAAAAACAACCAATTAAAACACATAAGATATCTAAAAACAATAAAATGTTTAAAATATTTTATAAAAACAATGAAGCAGAATAAAACATCTGAAGCAAATATAACCAAATCATGCATCTGGATAGGCCCACCAAACCATAAATGTTTTCAGCAGACATCTAAAAGAATGCAGTGATGGTACCTACCTAATGTCAATAGGCAGGGAGTTCCACAGTACAGGTGCCACCACAATAACCACTACAGCTAAACAATAATAACGTTGTTTAAAATCCAGCTTTGGTTCATGTGGACTGTACACACTGTTATTGAAGTTATGATGTGTGGCCTTGATTTTACAGAAAAGGGGTATAAACAGAAATGAGCTTCCCTTCCCAGAAGAGTTTATAGGGGCTTGGATTTCTCCCAGGCATCCCTTGACTTAAGATCTCCATGCATGAAAAATTAATGTGTATGGGGCTTGAAATGAAGAAGGAGAAAGACCTGGTCTCGGTTACACAGTTTTATGGTAATGCAGGAAATGATTTGGGACCCAGTTATGGCTTGTGTGAGTAGGGCCAGGTTTTCTGTGCCACTCTTAAGGTAAAGGTAAAGGACCCCTGGACGGTTAAGTCAAATCAAAGGCAACTATGGGATTGTGGCGCTCATCTCGCTTCAGGCCGAGGGAGCTGGCATTTCTCCACAGCTTTCCAGGTCATTTGGCCAGCATGACTAAACCACTTCTGGCACAACAGGACACTGTGACATAAGCCAAAGAGCACGGAAATGCCGTTTACCTTCCTGTCACAGCAGTACCTATTTATCTACTTGCACTGGTGTGCTTTCGAACAGCTAGGTTGGCAGCACGTGGGACAGAGCAACGGGCGCTCACTCCCGCTGGCGGGGATTCGAACCACCAATCTTCCGATTGGGAAGCCCAAGAGCCTCAGTGGTTTAGACCACAGCACCACCCGTGTCCCTATTGTGCTGCTCTTAACATCACCTAAGAAGGTGCATGGGAATGGAACTTCACAGCAGATTTTAATTGAATTTCAAGTCATGTTTCTGAAACACAAAGCAGAAGAAGAATCCAGAATTTGGTCTTAGACAGTTCCCCCCTCCAAAGAGTTAAGAATTTAGACTAAGTAATGGGGCTGTTTCTAGATCTCAAGGCTAGCTGATTTGAAAGACCCAGAATTTGAAATCATAACTTGGTGGAAAGACTTGGTGGTCTCATGCCACTGTCAGCAGGAAGACTTGAACTGCATCAAACAGGGATGTCTAGGGCTGCTTCGTGTAACATAAGGCTGGGCAAAAAGAAATTAATGATAATGACCGCTCCCCACTTAAAACGGGGGGCGCCCTTTGCGTGGGCGCGTGCAGCCCCTAGATCTGGAGCGGCCCCAACAGCATAGGCTTGGCTTTGCCTTCCCCCAGGTGGGATACCTGAAGGTCTCCGCCTACCTCAGTCAGTTGTCCAATCCCACCTGGGGGAAGCGTTGCCAAGGAGACCAGGCCAGGTAGGGGAGGGATTACCTGCCCACACAATAGAGGGAGGATCTTACCTGGGAATCCTCACTTGGCTCCAGAGCTAGGGCTGCTTCGTGTAACATAAGGCTGGGCAAAAAGAAATTAATGATAATGCTTTAGGTTTAGACATACTTCAGTGCTTCCAAAAGATGAAGCCTCTTAAGATCAGTCAAATTTAAGAAGGGAAAAGCAGTTTCGGGGAAAATACAGGCAACATTTTCTAAGCTGCAATCTAAGAGCTGTCAAAAGTTGCACCCCAGGCTAAAGTGATTTCTAGTTTTCATCTTTCATAAGTGGACAACAGTGTCTACTCACGTACTTAGTATAGCTTCAGGATTCTGTTAGTTTTGTGCCCTTGAATTTCACATAGATACCCCATTAATGCGTGTTCAAAATTGTTATGAATGACACTGCTTGTTTTTGTTTTTGTAATATAGGAGAACCATTTGAGTAAAAAACTACTTGATTTCCTGAATGAGGATATCGCAACTGAAAATCTTCTTAGGGAGCCCATGTCCAAAGAATCTTTTAAAACAGAAATGAAGAAGTCGGAGGATTTAGATCTCTCCTCCTCCTCCTCTGAGGAAGTGAAGGTTGGGGTTGAAAATGTGAAGAGCGAAACATTCTCCAGGGAGTTGATAGCTGAAAAGAAAGCTGAGTCGGAACCTAACTCTCAAGAGCTGACTGAGCTTCATCACTGGATTAAGAATACTTTGATTCAGGATAAAACTGTCTATGAAGAAACTCAAAATAAATTGGGAGAAGGCCTTCAGCTGGATGCCAAGCCTTCTAAAGAGGATGAATATGGATACATCGTGACAGAGAAAGAGTAAGTATAAATTTTTGTTTGTGTCTGTGTGTGCATATATGTGTGTTTAAAATATAGAATGGTTAAAATAGGTTATTTGTGAATACTGAAATATTTATTTAATTTTTCATATGTATATACTGGGTTTTCCCAGTAGTGATGTATGGAAGTAAAAGCTGGACCATAAAGAAGCCTGATCGCCGAAAAATTGATGCTTTTGAATTATGGTGCTGGAGGAGACTCTTGAGAGTCCCATGGACTGCAAGAAGATCAAACCTACCCATTCTGAAGGAAATCAGCCCTGAGTGCTCACTGGAAGGACAGATCCTGAAGCTGAGACTCCAATACTTTGGCCACCTCATGAGAAGAGACGACTCCCTGGAAAAGACCCTGATGTTGGGAAAGATGGAGGGCACAAGGAGAAGGGGACGACAGAGGACGAGATGGTTGGATAGCGCTCTCGAAACTACCAGCATGAATTTGACCAAACTGCGGGAGGCAGTGGAAGACAGAAGTGCCTGGCGTGCTCTGGTCCATGGGGTAATGAAGAGTTGGACATGACTAAACAACTAAACAACAACAAATGTGCCCCCCAGGTCTGCTAAATATCCAAGCAGCTCACAGTAACATCCAAGAAACAGTGTCTGTAGTTCAAAATACTAGAACAGCAAATAATGTAAAACCTGCGGCATCCATTTCAAAGCTAAGAGTAAAATTTTAAATGACCTTATCAGTGTGATATCTTTTAAAAACTTTTTTTTTTAAAAAAAAAGTCACCCAAATGCTTTTTTGTTAGCTACTATCTCCCTGAACTGCTCTGACAGAAAAGCCAGAGCTTCCACATTTCCTGTGAAAATGCATAAAATGAAGGCCATTTATCTGCTTCTCGCACTGTCCTTTGGTGGCCTTGTGGACTGCAGAGTACATTAGTAGCAGTATTAATGGTTTTACAGATGTGCTCTTTGAATATTAGGCTTCACAGTGCAATATATGATGAATGTTGTACATTAGGATTCTTGGCCCAATTTTCCTGTGGTAAATATTGGAAGTAGCGCTGCTGTTGTAGGCGAGACAAATGCTAAAATCAAATGCGTACTTAGGAGTAAACTCTACTGAACTCATCAAGGCTTTCTTCTTGCCAAACATATCTAGGATTGGGCTGTGTGCATCTCTTCATTTAAGCAGTTGAGCCCTGGTCAGTGTGGTGCTGATACAATTTATGCTGGGAACATTCTTCTGTTCATAGGCAGATAGGTTGTGGAATTCGAGTTTGCTTATTGTACCTTGGCTTCCAGAAACACTGCCTGAACAATTTAATACATGCCACTGTTCTCTGTAATGTAAGGCTGCTGGGGGAAAGGGACCCCAGAACAGATAGTTGTCACCGGGATATTTTAAGTAAACCACTGAGCTTGTCCAAGTTTTTCCTCAGTCCTTTAAAAAATAAAAGAAAATAAAACTTCTGGGTGTGTTAATAATGCCTTATTTACCTTCTGAGCTGAGTTGGAAGGGACCACAAGTTTCCCTGCAATGCTCAAACCCACAACCCTTAGATTAAGAATACTGTCCTCTACAGACTGAGCTATCCAATCCGTGAACGATTGGAAACATGGTTTTTTCTAACTATGGTGGAGGGCCAGGACACCTGTGGACCTCCTGATGGTGTTTATCCACAACTCCTATGATTCTGCCAACAGACCATGGTGGGTGAAGTAGATGGGAGCTGAAGTCCAACAACAACTTGAGAGCTGCAGGTTCCCTATTCCTACCAAAGGGGTGTGCTGAATGCACTTAACAACAACAACAACAACAACTTCTATTTATTTAGCTCATTTTTCTGTAGGTTCATATAAATTTCATCAGAAAGAAATGTGTAGACACCCCTCCATACATTTCAGAGTCGTACACCAAATCATAGAATTTGTAGAGTTGGAAGAGAACCACAAGGGTCATTTCATCCAGCCCCCTTCAATGCAGGAATATTTCGCCCAAGGTGGGGTTCGAATCCACAACCTTGAGATTAAGCGTCTCGTGCCCCCTACCAACTGAGCTATCCCAGCTGCTACAGTATGTTCTAAATCTAAGCACAAAGTAGCCTTAAGTAACGTGGATTTGAAGAGGGCGTGCTTTGACTGGAGAGTAAAAGAATGGAGGGAGATGATAACAGAGACGAGTTAACTGGTAGATTATGGGGCCAAGTGGTCTGTCGTGGTCCAGTTGCTCTTTCTGATATGCGGAAAGGAGCGGTGCGATAGCAAGAAGCAAAGAAGGATGGTGGTAGAGCCTAGAGCACAGGCAGCTGGAAGAGAAGCTGTAAGGTTAAGTTACATTCAATGGTTAGTGTCAGTTTGGAGAAGGACCTTAAGATTAAATAGAGAGTGGAGAGAGAGAGGTTTGCAGCATAGAGGCCTGGAGCAAGCAAAGCTTATTCCTTTATTATCAAGACCAATTCCCCAGCTGAAATTTGGTAGAGGTTTAATTTCTCTGAATTATGGAAATATATGTAACGTAGACACTCTTGACATTTTCATAGTTCAAGGATGTCAAAGCTATGCAGTTGTAAGCAAGTTTTTTTTCCTTTTAAAACAAAAACAAAACAAAAACACAGCTTGCGAGAGATAAAGAAAGCAATAGAACGCAACTAAAAATGATACCTGGAGTCCAAAGCTTTTTTTTTATTTTTAATACCTTTTATTCCTATAATCATCTCTTGCTTTATTGAAACTGTACATTGTGGTTGCTGCTTGTCAGAATTTTATTAGCAGAAGTGGTTATAATAAAGGAACAAAATCCTTTCAGCAGAAACGAACCCTCTGTTGGTAGAAGGGGTCTTGCATATTCATGCACAGAGGTTAATAGCTTGGAGTTCTTTTTCACTTTGCGATTTCAGATGTAACTGGGGGCGGGGGGGGGGGGATTGCACTCAGCAGTATGGTTAGAAAGATGTCAGAGGTGATTCATTCACACTTGGATTCTCAGTGTGTGTGTTTTTGTTGGCTCCAGAGCCTTGATTCAAGGAAATTGCTTCACTGTACTGTGAAGACCAGGTATTTTAATTGTGTCATAGAGCAGAGACAAATATTTTCCTCAAAAGTTCCCATAGAAGTGATTTGTGATAGTTTTGAAGATTTGTCAAAATGGCAGCCTGCTTATCAGTACAGTGGTACCTTGGGTTACAGATGCTTCAGGTTACAGACTCTGCTAACCCAGAAATAGTATATCGGGTTAAGAACTTTGCTTCAGGATGAGAACAGAAATCGCGCGCCGGCAGCGCAGCGGCAGTGGGAAGCCCCATTAGCTAAAGTGGTGTCTCAGGTTAAGAACAGTTTCAGGTTAAGAACAGACCTCCGGAACGAATTAAGTTCTTAACCTGAGGTACCACTGTAGTTAGAACAAATAGGTCACTCCTGCTTTTTGTTGAGTGAGCTTTCAGTGACCTGTACTGATCCATAGTAAGCACAAGTGCTACTCTTAGGGGTGAGTTGACAGTTTCAGTATAGGCATTTGTCTGGCAAATCCTCTCAGGTGCTGCTTCAGCATTTTTTTTTGGGTGGAAAGTGTTCAAAACAGATAACTTCCCTGTATGCTGGTCCTTCCTGCAGAATTTGACCTCAGTCCATGATATGGATGCTATGCCCGTCCCCTATAGTAAATCCAAAAGCGTACAAGTTAAATGTGCATAAGTTATTCTTCATAACTTTCCTTCCAGAAGAGCTAGAGACTTTTTTTTTTAAAAAAAAAGAAAGCTCAGAGCTTGGCACCAAAAAAGGCCATCATGGGCATTGGGATAGAAATACGCACCCTAATCAACTAGCCTCCACTGACATGTCGGGGACTGGCTGGCTGGATGACGAGTGGTTGGAGGCAGCAACCAGGAAACCCTCAAGGGAAACCCCAGAGGAGGAAGGCTCAGAGCCCTGGGATTGGTGGTGGAACACTGAGGAGAGGTCAGAGGGGCTGGATGCTGAAGGGGCAACAGGGTTTTGTGAAGAGGGAGAGCCTGTGACAGAGAGCATTTCCGACTCAGAGGATGAAGCAGAGGAGTGGGGGCAAGAGCCTTCAGAATAACACAGGGAGCCTGCCTCTCCTTGATTCTCTCCAAGGACAAACAGAGTGATGCATCGAGCAGAACAGATATTAGAGCCGTCCAGACACAGTTTGAGACTGCTTGGGAAACATCTGGGAAAGGAAGAGCCTTAGAGGGAGCTGGAGGCAGAGACCGTCAGTTCTGGCAACTGCTCTATAGGAGCAAGACTTACTGGGAAGTGTTGCTGAGCTGTATGCCGTTTCTTTGAATAACCTCTCTGACAAACTCTGCTTCTTGCTTGCTGACCCATGTTTGACTCTAGCCCTGACAAGGAGTTAAGGAAAGGAAGAGTGGTAACAACACAACAAACTGAAATATTAAAATTCAACAATGGCAATTCATTGTTTGTTCCAAAGGTATCCTCTCAGTCAGCAATGTATATTAATAACTTGGGGTGGGCAGGCTAATTCCACTCGTACTGCACATATCTGCACTTATTCTAAGGGCATTGCTGGCAGAAAGGCCTTGGAAAATAGGGGTAGGAAAGGCAGGGGTATATGAAAGGAGAAGGCAAAAGCTCAATAAAGGAAATGGATCAAGGAAGTGCAAAGAGAAAGACTGGAGGAAGGTGATACACGTCAGTGAGGGGAAGGGTGAAGACTGGGGTGAGGAAGGAAAGAGAAAATTGATACAGAGGGGGAAAGCACATGATCAGGAGGCTGCAGAAGTAAAGAAGGTTGAAGGTCACATGTTGATTCTATGAAACCTTTGACTACACATCTCTTGTTTTCCAGGAATTGGCAGAGATATCTACTTAGAACTATGATATTTTCTGGCTAAATAAATCCTGGCTGTGTTTTACAAGTGGGAAAATAAAGTCACTTAAACCCCCCCCCCCCCCCCACACAAATCCACACCTATTACAGAGCCAAAGAAGCAGCAACGAAACCTTATATAACCATTGGAGAGGAATTTCATTCTGTAGCATGTAGTAGGAAGAACTCATATATTTCTGAAGTTCTTGGGAAAGGATGGGATTCGCTTCAACCTCAACACTTTGCAGAATCTTTGCAAAGCTTTCGGGGAAATTGGAAGTTACAGACTTACAGGTTCCAAACCCATAATGAACCTCCCAAAGTTCAAAAATAATTGATTCAAATTTCCCCACTTTTGTGTATTTATCTAGCTCATACCCCAGCCTTCCAAAGTAGAAGGTGCCATTGGTTATAAAACCATCATAAAACAACTTCACTATTAAAGAGGTTTAAAAATTAATAACATTTACACTCACCAGGTCTATATGCTTTCACCATCTGTTGCATTTAAGACATTGCAGATGGTCCTGCTTCCTTCCAGTGCTATTCATGCTTTTGTTGCTCCAAAGCACACAACTCTCTACAGCCTTATTTTACTCTTGCCGCTGATCCTCTTCCCACTGTGCCTGGTGACTCCAGATTAAGTTAAAGGAAGCAAATGGTTCCAGGGTGTCTTTTATTTTTTTGGCCACCCCCCGCCCTGCTCGATTGTGGATGGTCAACAACCATCCTGTGTGCCCAATGTTTATGAGATTAATCTGGAATAAATTGCTTTGCAGATTGCATAGCAGTTTTAATCCATAGTAGGAAATGGATTACTAAGAACTATATTGTATGTATTCTTAAAAAAAGTAAAAAAGTTTTGTTTGTGGAAGAAATCTTTCCTAAAACTTTACTACTGCTCTGCCATAGCAGCATGTGGCAAACCAGGCATCAAACAATATGATCCCCCAGATACAAGAAGCTGGCAGTTAAAACTACCTCAATCTTCATTTCTTCCTAGTGGTGATACCTGTATAACACTGTTTTAAGGATCAGTGTGCATGATTGACCTGAACACTATTCTCCTCTTCTGCTGGTAGTAAAATTCTGCTTGTGTGGATGAGGTTATCCAGCTTGTCAAGGGGAACCATCTACTGGGGGAGGAGGCCGGGAGCCAAGGGTCCCCCAAATTTTCAAGGGAGTGGCTTGGGCCCCCTCAAAATCCCATGGTGGTTGTGCACACAACGTGCGTGCATGCTGTGTGACATGGTATGTCACATGCGCCCACTGTGTGGCATGTGCGAGTGATGTCAGCACATCAAACAGCATGGGCACACAGCTGGTGCCTGCCTCCTCAATTCCAGGGGCAGGTCGGCACACTTGCAACTTGTTTTTCACAAGCAGAATCAGTGGTTTTGCGTAAGTTGGTGCTTGAAGAGTTCCCTTTCATTAAGTTTGCAAATTCTACTACCCCTTGATTCCCCTCCCCATTCTAGCTAAAGAGCACCCTGTATCTTCTTACGTGTGGCTCACAAAAGGAAAGGGAGAGGTCCCTCTTCAATCACTGATTACAGTTTAGCCCACAATGATTTAAGTCGGGATACAAAAATGGCAAACGAATGAGATTATCTTATTCACCACAATAAGGTATTTGGCATCAGGGTGGATATTGAGAGCAGATGTCATGATCAGAGTACTTCTGTGTGTTGGAGTATGAAAAGCAATGACAAACCTGGACAGCAGCTTAAAAAGCAGAGACATCACCTTGCCAACAAAGGTCCGTGTAGTTAAAGCTATGGTTTTCCCAGTAGTGATGTATGGAAGTGAGAGCTGGACCATAAAGAAGGCTGATCGCCAAAGAATTGATGCTTTTGAATTATGGTGCTGGAGGAGACTCTTGAGAGTCCCATGAACTGCAAGAAGATCAAACCTCTCCATTCTTAAGGAAATCAGCCCTGAGTGCTCACTGGAAGGACAGATCCTGAAGCTGAGACTCCAATACTTTGGCCACCTCATGAGAAGAGAAGACTCCCTGGAAAAGACCCTGATGTTGGGAAAAATGGAGGGCACAAGGAGAAGGGGGTGGCAGAGGACGAGATGGTTGGACAGTGTTCTCGAAGCTACCAGGATGAGTTTGACCAAACTGCGGGAGGCAGTGGAAGACAGGAGTGCGTGATGTGCTCTGGTCCATGGGGTCATGAAGAGTTGGACACGACTAAACAACAACAAAATGTATGAATGTTTTCCATTTAATATGGAAACGCTGCGGAAGTGTTGTATAACTCACAGGCAAAGGCAAATTCTGATAAGGAAGCACTCTCTTATTGCCTCTGTTGTAGGTGGAGCCAGCATGGATTTGAATTGAGACCCACCCCCCTACTAAAGCCTTATTTGGTGTCACATTTCCATAATAGCCCCTGCGAACGGATCCCTCCTTCATTCCTACGTTCCTGTTACCTTTCTCATGATATGTAATTTCCATTGACCTTCATAGTCTGACCACCGAAATTGATTTTTGCAAAGTGTCATCTGCTTTATAAATTGGTCTGGACTTGAATCTGTCTTGAGTTAAAAGGTTTAAATTTCACACCTATTTGCGGTGGGGAAGGAAGAGAAGGAAGGTAGGTGCGCAAAATGTGGCAAGCAGAGATTTGCTGTCTTGTCAAAACAGAAGTAAGCTTATGAATGTTCAGTAGCTAATAAAGCCTTAGAGGAAACAAGTCTGGGGGAAATGGATTGGAGCCAGATGAAGTTAAATTGCAGTGTTCTTAATAATCATTACCACAGGCTTGTTTGAGCTCTCAGGTAACAGAACTCTGCAGGATCCATTCCTGCCACAACATGGCTACGAAGCACAAATCCTGTTTACACGTGGGTTGCTGCATGCAATAACTCTTCTACATTTTAATTTTAAATGATTCAAGATTTAGTTAGAGTTCAAGTCGCAAGGCTGTATTCTATACAGGCAAAAGGTATCCATTTGTATATGGGGAGATGTGGGGCTGTCGTTCAGTGCTAGAAATTGTGTTTTGCATGCAAAAGGTTTCAGGTTCAAATCCCGGGCATTGGGTCCAACCCAATTTGTGTGTGAGCCTTGACATGTTTGACATATACCAGAAAGAATAACACAATGCAAGTGAGGAAGGGAGTCTCACTGTGGTTGGCTGCTCAACTTTACGCTTCATTCTTTCTTTGCAAAGCAACTATGGCCCAAAGTAGAAAACATTCCAAATTAGCTCTCAACAATGGCTTGTACAGTGGCATTCGCTTGAAGAGAGATCTCGCAAAAGCAAATATTGAGTAAAACAAGTCTGCCGATTGCACCTAGGGAAATCCCACTAAGTCTGTTCTCTCCAAGTTCACTTCTTGGCAAAACATATTGTTGTTTTTGTTTTGGGGAAAGTAAATTTCCACAAAGGGCAAAGTTTTGTTATGACTTACAGACTGGTTCTTAATGATAAGAGAGAGAGAGAGAGTCATCATGTATGAAAGGCTACTTCTCAGAGCATGAATAAGTGCCCAGCGAGTTACCCCAAGGGTATGTGGAGGATTTAAAATTCCACGTGGATTTAAATACATTGACGGATTAAGAAGCACAATGGCTGATGAATTCCAGGGTAATGGATTGGTAGAAGACAGCTCTTATATTTTGAAAATATAAAGTCTGAGAATAAAAATATAATGTCTGCTCACTCAGACTCTGAGGTTTTAGAGTGTGGAGGAAACGCATGGTTGCCTGATAAGTTGTTTCATTAAATCTTTTGTGTGTGAATGAAAGAGCAGATGCATATGACTCGTATGCTGTTGTTGCTGAGTTTGAGAGTATTTCAGTGCAGCTGTAAAAGTACAGATGGAAATTTCCAAGAAGATCTGTTTGAATTGCTCACATACACATGGATGCTGACGTCTCCCCAAACCAGCAGCCTGGGAGTCCTCAACACCGAATCTTGAGACCAGCTCTGTCAGCTCAGGCAGGAAGACTACTGGGCAGCAAGGAATCCATAATCTGTCCCAATGCCCAGTGCCAGGAACACTCACTCTAAATCAGTGTTTCCCAACCTTGGGCCTCCAGCTGTTTTTGGACTACAACTCCCATCATCCCTAGCTAGCAAGACCAGTGGTCAGGGATGATGGGAATTGTAGTTCAAAAACAGCTGGAGGGCCAAGGTTGGGAAACACTGCTCTAGATCTCCCACAACTGGACAGAGAGCGAGAGAGAGAGAATCTCTATACATCTCAGCAACTCCACCTCCCTACCCTTAAGTCTGCCCTGATGCTGCAGCATAGCTGGTTGAGACCAACCCACTCTGCTCATCCACCCGGGTCTCGGTGATACAGACCAGATCAGTCTCCTCATCCACAATCAGATCATGGGTGAGGAAGGTCTTACCAAGAGCTGACTTGGCATTCGACAACAACAGCTGCAGACCCGAGGACTGGCTAATCCAAAATTCGCCAGGTTGGAGCACAGGTAGGCACTGTCATGTGACAAAGACACATGAGAGCAGAAGCAGCAAAGCAGGCTGGGAAGTGCTGGGACTGCACAGTCATTTGGGCCTACTAAAGTTATTCAGGCCTAACTGCTAAGTGTTGAGTCACTCTGACATGGGACTTAGCCAGCCAGTTTCTCTTTTGTGCTCTCTGTAACATTTCCTGAGAGTCTGTCTGCCTCAGCCGTGAACAGAGTCAGTGTGTAATCTCAGTCAAACTGTTTGGAACCATGTTGTTTATGAAGAAGTTTATTTTAACTCAGTAAAGCTTTTATTCTTTAAAACTCTGCATTATCAATTTACGCTGTGTGTCAGGCACATGGCACAGTCACCAACTGCCTGTGCCTTGTGCCCCTTACCCAGCGTGCCCACACCATACTTCTCCCTACTCTGAACTACTTTGCTTGCCTACCCTTGCTCTCCCCTGTTGCTCTCCCTCTCTTCCAAGGCACATTCTACACCTTAAAAGGAAAAAAACACACACCCAAATTTAAAAACCCACAGATTAAAAGCCGTTTAAAAACGTTTAAATCATTGTAAACAGTTGGGGCAGTAACACCAATAGCAAGAGCCCCCAACAGGACCCCCTAGACACTGCCACAATAAAAACACATAATGAGGATTTTATTTCTGTTTCGTTACTAAACGCAACAGAATTGTTTCTGAGGTTTTCTGCCCATCACTGGAAGACTGTGATAGTTGTTTCTCTTGTGTGGGTTTTTGCAATGAGTGTGTGTGTGTGTGGTTGTTTAATTTGGGCTTACCTGTGTTCCAGAAAAGTAATTAAGGCTAGTGTAATGACAATATTGTGTTCATTTCTGCCTCTCGCCTTCCTGAGGGTGTTTGTCACGCTGCTGGATATTAGCACCGAAATGCTCCGATCAGCCTTGGTACAGTTGCTTTTGCAACTCGCTTTGACATTCAGTTTTGATTTTGTAGCCTGCAGAGATATTACAGTTTTATGCGTACACATGATAGGAAGGAAATGCCAGCAACGTATTGTATGACTTTTCTTGCACCTCTGGGCAAAAATAATATTACAGTGTTAAAAAGAGAGAGAGGGAGAGAAAGAAGCCCACTCCACTTTCTGACACCTCTTGTCTCACACACATTTGAACCAGTGTCCTCGGGAGTGAAGGATCTAATTAACACACAAGCCCCCGAGTTCCTGTAACAGCCCTGCTTTCATTGCGACTTGTGAAGAATCAAGAGTTCTACCCCAGTACCTAGTCTTGAAATTCAAGGGTGACTTTTTAATGAATAACCTAGGTACAGCATTTCCCCTCCCTGTGGAAATACTCAAATAACCCTTTTCAAAAACAAAAAAACGGAAACATCATTGTATTACACGTCTGGAAAAACCATATATTTAAACACTAGCCTAGAGGGAGTGCCACCTATGGCACAGTGTCCCTTGAATTATTTTTGGGGAGTGGATGCATGAGGTTTGGAAGAAATTAAGAAATATTACATTCCTAGCTGGGGTCCAAAGAAGCTATTATATCGATAGATATTCCCTCAGAGTACTGCACACGTTCATTCAAAGGTACTTTAAACAAAATGTGAAGAGCAGTGTTCCTCAGCATAATATGCAACTTGTACATCACACTACTGATTTAAAATCCATGTTGCTTTCTAATAGGTTGGTGGTGATGTGGGAATACTTTGTACTGTATTGCAGTAATTAAAAATAAGAACCAGGATGGGCTGCTATGTTGGGGTGTTTGTGTGTTTTATTTCGACCCCAGCTCTCCCAATGGGTTATTTACTTGAGTGATATCTACGAGTGCTGTTTGTTTTCTTTGTGGCATTCTATTTCAATGTACTGTATTATGAAATTCAGATATAACTCTTAATACCACTACATTGAATTTTTAAGTAGTGTGCTCTGATGTCTGATGCCATACATGGGATAAAGTTATAAAGTTTAAATTTCCTAAGGACTGCTTTATGTTAATTTTGGGAAGTGCAATAATATTGCAACTGAAGGAGTCATAGGAAGTAGCTTTCTTGACTTTAATTATTATTATTTTGCAGGGTTTTTAAAAATAAAATAAAACTGATTATTTACTAATACAGCCAGCCCTGCATTTGAAAGTATGTTTGTGTGTGTGTGTGTTGTGTAAATAAATAGATGGAGGTAAATACTGTATGTGGGTCAGGTGAATATTGACAATCCCCAACAAAATTTATGAATGCCACTATTTTCTGGTATATGTTGCCACTTGCTGGAAGCTAAACTGGTGTATGCCAGCAAACTCGGTGACTAACGGCATTCAGTGAAGATATCTGTGCTGATACTGACCAAACCTGTAACTTTATCATCTTGATTTGCAGCTAAATTTGTTTCTCAAATGATGGTAGCAAAGTATTGCTATCAATAATAGTAATACCCTGCCCACCTGGGCAGCTTACAGTATGTATAAAAACATAATAAAACGTCAAACATTAAAAACTTCCCGATACAGGGCTGCCTTCAGATGTCTTCTAAAAGTTGCGCAGTTCTTTATCACCTTGACATCTGATGGCAGGGTGTTCCACAGGGAGGGTGCCACTGCCGAGAAGGCCCTCTGCCTGGTTTCCAATTAAAAATATAATTAAAAAGCATGATATTGAGGAAGACTAGAAGGCTCAAAGACATGTTTTTTGAGCACCAGAGAGAGAGAGAGAGAGAGAGAGAGGAAAATTTACTTCCATACCCTCAGCCGCTCTTCAGGACAGCGTAGTTAGCACTATTGTTTGTTCTTGAATATTATAATGTTTGTTCCTCCTTTTGCTGGGCACGAATTCATTTCAGAAGCAAATGAATTGAAGAAGAAATGTCTTCCCGCGACCACTTCATAGAGTCCTGTAATTTGACATTCATTTGTTTGTTTCCAACCTCATCATCTGGCTCTCTTCCTCCCTCCCACTTTTTTCCCCTTTCCATTGAGGACCAAGATGAACTGGTTGCTGCATCATTGGGCCCATTACACTTCCTAACAATTCCATTTACACCTTATTGTTTGTCTTATTGCTGGAAAATTCAGGTGATTCATCATGCCTGAGGAAGCACCTGATCCCATTTCCCTCGATATCGCAATTGCTATGTGACAGGAATACAGTTAAGCGTTGGCTTCGAACCACCTAACCGTTCCAAGGTGATAACTCTTTTGGGGCTTTTAGCCTCTCAAGTATTGATGAGTTTCATTTTTCGTAATGCTGTGTATTCTTGCTTTCTTTCAACAGCCCTCTGAGCGAGGAAAAGGGTTTGGAGTTAATAAAGCAAGTTGCTGCCCAGCTGAAACTGCAGATGACGGCCTTTGCTGATATCAAGTATGTGCACAAAGTCCAGCCCTTCTATTAATCTCATCTTAATTCCTAGATTGCTTCAACACTAACGCCCATCCTCAGCCACAATAATGCAATGGTTCTGAATTGTTTTAAGGTACATTGCTGATATATGCTTTACTCCCCTTTTCGTAATAGAGGGGGGAGACGCAATAAATTGGTTGGTAGTAGGCTCAGGTTATAGAAAACAGGGTGCCTCTTCAGACAATGCCTAATTAACCCTTAGAATTTACTGCCATGATGTATGGTTTTTTTTTTAAAAAAAAGTTAAGACGAATTCACAGAGGATAGGTCTATCAACAGCTATTAGTCGTGAGAATTACAGTGAAGTTTTCATTTTAAAGTTCAGCCTGAATTATCTCTTAAGGACCACCCTCTTCCAGCCCTGTGACTCTGATTGTAGAAGAGAGACTGCTAAATATAAATTAAGTAGATAAATAAATAAGAGCGAAGCGAAATGTCGCTTAGTAGAAGGACCTGAAATATTTTCCTTGTAGCATGAATTTATTTTACTCTGGATTGTTTTTATGCGACATTTTAATGTGTTGTAAACCGCTTTGAGATTTTTTGGTTCTTTTATGTCAAGTAAATGGACAAGTACAGGTGATTCATTGCCATAGGACAGTCATGGCCAAACTTGGCCCTCCAGCTGTTTTGGGACTACAGTTCCCATCATCCCTGACCACTGGTCCTGTTAGCTAGGGATGATGGGAGTTGTAGTCCCAAAACAGCTGGAGGGCCAAGTTTGGCTATCACTGCCATAGGAGCTAAGAACATGCTTCAAGCAGAGAGTATGTTCCCTCCCCACACATCATTGGAAGTCTTGTCATCTGTGTTTGTGTGTGTGTAGAAGTGCAATAGAGTGTCAGTACTGGAACTGAGGCTATGCCCAAGCAGATTTTTCTGTGTGCAGGATTGGCACACTAGCTTCTGTATTTTCTGTTTTATCCATCATAGATCTTCATTTCTAGTCTGTCACTGGGCAAAACTGTTAGTTTTGTCCCTCCTCTCAATAGCTCCCATGCTACCTTTCCCCATTCTGGGCGCATGCCATGCAGAAAATGTCCACATGTGTGCCTTTATTCCCCCCTCCAGTGTCTAGAACAAATGTTTCCAGTTTTTTAAAAATGAATCATTCTATAGAAACCTAGCAGTATTGCAGGCAGCAGTGGGTTAGAAGGGGATGTTTCGCTTTCCTAAATAGCATTTATTTTTGAGGGAGGGGAGACTAGGCACAAAAAATGAACGTACTGTATTTTTTTAAAACTAAAACAATGGGGTGATGGGGCAGATATATAAGAAGAACAGCTGTTGAAAATAAAAATTGCATCCCTGAACAAATGCGATGCCAATGCCAGAAGAAGCAGGTCACTTGCAGGCTTGGCTTCAGCCATTGTGGGTGAGGCTAGCTAGGCAAGGGACAAAGAGGAAGAAGTCAATTTCTGTCTGTTTTGCATGAGAACAAGAGGGAAGGGTGACAAGTTTAAGAGACAGCTTGGTGGCGGTGGGGAGATTGTTATGTTTTTAAAAGTTTTAATAAATAAATAGATCAATAAATAAACAAAGGCCAGCCGCCATCTCTGCCAGCAGCATTTGTCCACAGCGGCCTCTCTTTCCTCTTCTTTGTTACAGCCGATGAAAACAATTGTACAGCCTTGTGCATGACCTCCATATTAAATACAGTTTTATAAATCTGATATGTGTGCTGCCATTACAGCCTCCGGGGTGTGCAAAGTGGGGGGTGGGTGTGTGTGTGTGCATAGTTTGCAAACAGCACCACTTTTGCAAGAGCGAGGCAGCGATGGTGGGAATCAGATTTGCAACCCCAAGGCAGTGAGGGATTGTTTCTTTTGGATTTTTCAACAGTATGCACAGGGTCTGCACTGGGTCTGTTGGGTTCTGTGCTAGCTGTGCCTCCCCCCCCCCCAAGGCCCTGTTTTGGGGTTTTCTGTTCTGGTAGCTCATGCCCACCATTTGAATAGGTGCATTACTATGCTTCCAAGTGGCATAGCTTCCCTGCCGGTGGAGACTGGTGGAATAATAATAAATAATAATAATTTGTTATTTGTACCCTGCCCATCTGGCTGGGTTTCTCCAGCCACTCTGGGCAACTTCCAACAAAAATCAAAAATACATTAAAATGCATAGCTGTCGACGTTTCCCTTTTTTAAAGGGAAATTCCCTTATTCCGAATAGGATTCCTTGCAAGAAAAGGGAAAAGATGACAGCTATGATTAAAATGTCACACATTGAAAACTCCCCTGAACAGGGCTGCCTTCAGATGTCTTCTAAATGTCAGGTAGTTGTTTATCTCTTTGACATCTGATGGGAGGGCATTCCACAGGGCGGGCGCCACTACCAAGAAGGCCCTCTGCCTGGTTCCCTGTAGCTTTGCTTCTCGCAGTGAGAATAAGGCAGGGCAGGTTAAAGGGACACCTCTGATGCACCCAAACCTCCTCCTGCACTAGGGATTCGGGATTTGGATTGCTCTTGTTACTTATACAGTGGTACCTCAGGTTAAGTACTTAATTTGTTCCGGAGGTCTGTTCTTAACCTGAAACTGTTCTTAACCTGAAGCACCACTTTAGCTAATGGGGCCTCCTGCTGCCACCGCACTGCAGGAGCACAATTTCTGTTCTCATCCTGAAGCAAAGTTCTTAACCCGAGGTACTATTTCTGGGTTAGCAGAGTCTGTAACCTGAAGCGTATGTAACCTGAAGCGTATGTAACCCGGGGTACCACTGTAGTAAGCATGTTTAAGATTGCAACCTATATAGTCTCGGGTGCGGTGCCAATAGCATGCTACTCGTGATTATACTTAAGTTATCCGAACTGTTTCTGTAGCACATGTGGCATTCGACATGCAGAGTACAGAATTGCAAAGACAAGATGATGAAAACAAGGGTTTGGGCATTTTAGCTTGCAGGCACTTGGTTGTTGTTATGGCTGCCTTCTTGATCTTTTATGAAAGTACTAGTTATGGTTAATCTGTTTTGTTAATGGTTATGTAGCTGTGAAACAAATTCCATTATTTTGTATTACATCATTAGGGATCATTAAAAGAATATTAAAGCGCCAGAATAATTATGCAAGCAGACACAAAATGATAAGTTTGATTTTATAATCCAATTACGAGTGTCTGTGGCCTCTGGTGATTGATTGCTGGACCAATATCGTAGGAGATGAAAGTGGGTGGCAACATCAATAGGCATTCTGTTAGTCCATGTGCCGTTGTTTCTACTCTCATTTCTAGTGCTGGGTTTTTAATGCTTGTTTACATGACATTATCCTAACCATACAGGTATCCTAAACTTTTGGCACAAAATACTAGTGCTTGATGTGTTGTTTCTTAAACCAGCTTCACACGAATTGGAGCCACTCCCAATTAATCTCTAGCCAAGTTGTGCACCCCTTGGCACAGGGCAAAGATGTACTTCCCCCAACAGCGCCCTCTGGTGCGAACACATGCGCAGAAATGAAGGAAGCTGTGCTGATGTGAACAGATAGGTGGGAAAGAGCTATGAAATGTAATGATGAGAAAAACAACTTCACTACGTTTTAAGGGGGTAATGTGAACACACACCAATGTCTTTCCTCTGAGAGTTTCTCCTCTCTTAATTATCATATAATGAACTTCTATATAGCAAACCAACCTGAAATAAATCTAGGTACAATCTGTTTCCTTTAAAAAAAATAAATCTATTTTGCTTGTTTGTGGTTTGCTAGACCTTTCTTCCCATGGGTTTATTTTAACTGGGAATTCTATTCTGTATCCTAAAGCATAATGGTAGAGTAAATTGAAATATATGAGACAAACCAATAACAACAAAACAACAACAACAACAACCCAAGGCATAGGAGTTCAGTGACTCTTCAAGTAAAGCCTGTATCTACAACTTGAAAACAGGGCTTACCAGCATATTGGTCAAAGATGCTTTGCTACGCAAGACAAAGGGCAAGAAGGCACCTCTCCCCGCTTCCAAATATAGACGCTGACCAGACTAGCAGCTGAATCTTCCTTCAACACTGGCAAAGAGACAGTATCTTTCAGTGCACCTGAGGGCAGCAAGGTAGCTCCTGGGATGGAAAGCTGCATGGCACACCCAGCTCTGTCCACTCTCTGCCTCTCATCATCTGGTCTGGGAAGGAATCCTTAGACAAAGGGAAGCCTAAGGCAGCTCATTTGGAATGTCAGTTATTTCATTTATTTTTGCATTTTTACTGCGAGAGAGAGAGAGAGAGAGAGAGAGAGAGAGAGAGATGCTTGTGGGAGTTTTTGCCTCAGGTGCCAAAATAAGTTCGCCAATCTGGGGGTGGCATTGGCTGTTCTGTCTGAGGCAACAAAATGTCTTCATCTGGTCCTTTTTCAGGTAACTTTTCAGAAATCTTCAGTTTTTCAGCATTGACGAGGTTCATCTTGAAATGCTAATGTGAATTCAGGCATATTTTAGTCCCCTTAGCTCAATTCAAAATTGACCCAACAGTCATGGGCAGTCATAGAATCTGAGAATCCTAGAAGGGGCCACAAAGGTCATCTAGTCCAACCCCCTGCAATGCAGGAATCTTTTTACCCCACGTGGGATTTGAACCTGTGACCCCAAGATTAAGAGTATCATGCTTTACTGACTGAGCTATCCCAGCATATCTTTGGAAAATGGTTTTTTTTTTTTACTAAGAGTTCTAAATTGACTTGTAGTGATTG
The DNA here is from genome assembly GCF_964252035.2 of Podarcis erhardii. NCBI lineage: Eukaryota > Metazoa > Chordata > Lepidosauria > Squamata > Lacertidae > Podarcis > Podarcis erhardii. Next base: position 12,071,202 of record NC_138513.1, on the reverse strand, counting down.
TTGCACAGCACTTGTACAGATACGTATTTTACTTCCTCAAGTGCAGAATTTCTGAGAGAAATCACATCAGCAGCTAGGAACAACTCAAATTTAAAACCAGTGATAACAAAGTGTATTTACCTGGCTGAAAAACCAGGTTATAGCCCTCCTCTTCTGCATCTCCTCAGTCCTGTGTCACAGAACTCACCTGTTACGAAGAGTATTAAAGGTAAAGGTAAAGGTACCCCTGCCCGTATGGGCCAGTCTTGACAGACTCTAGGGTTGTGCGCTCATCTCACTCTAGAGGCCGGCATCTCACTCTAGGGAGCCAGCGCTGTCCGCAGACACTTCCGGGTCACGTGGCCAGCCTGACAAGCTGCATCTGGCGAGCCAGCGCAGCACATGGAACGCCGTTTACCTTCCTGCTAGTAAGTGGTCCCTGTTTATCTACTTGCACCCAGGGGTGCTTTCGAACTGCTAGGTTGGCAGGCGCTGGGACCGAGCGACGGGAGCGCACCCCGCCGCGGGGATTCGAACTGCCGACCTTTCGATCAGCAAGTCCTAGGCGCTGAGGCTTTTACCTACAGCGCCACCCGCGTCCCTGAAGAGTACTAAAACAAGTCACAAATAACCATACCCTAAGAAGTGCTAACTTGGATTTCCCATTTAAATCGCAGGAGGTTTCATTTAAGTAGATGCATTCTCTCTCTTTTTTTTCTTTCCTTTTCCATCTCCTCCTGCGATGAGGCTACATTTTAATATTTTAATGTTCCATTATTTTAATGTTGTATTTTATTTTTGTTTTTAAGTTTGTAATCATTCATCTTGTTTTTATTATTGCTTGTAAGCCGCTCTGAGCCTAGAGGGCGGGGTATAAATAAAAAATTATTATTATTATTATTATTATTTTAATACTTTTTTATTCGAGCTTTAAATAATACACATGTCTATATAAATATACATTGTACAAATCATCATATCACTGAACGTATAAACATACATATAAATAAATTATTGTTAATTTTTTCTTTTTTACAAAAGAGGAAAGAAAAAAAAAGGATCAAAAAACAAAAATTTCTTATCATCAAAACAAAACAAACAAACAAACAAACAAACAAAAAACCTTTGGACTTTATTTAGTCCTGGACTTCCCTCCACCCTATTGGTAAGTATCAAATAATCCTACATTCACGTATTTTCTCTTAATCTTAAATATTAGACATTCTCTGTTAGAGTTAATCCAGGCCCACCAGTGTCTTCTACTATTTATTTTCAATATATTTCCAGTATTTACTCCAATTTTTATGAAATTTTTGCTCATCTTGGTCTCGTATTCTACCCGTTAATCTAGCAAGTTCGGCGTATTCCACCATTTTAATCTGCCAATCACTTATACTAGGTATGGTTTCCATTTTCCAGTTTTGTGCCAGCATAGTTCTTGCGGCTGTGGTGGCATTTTAAATAAAAAAATATTATTATTATTATTATTATTATTATTATTATTATTATTTAGGAAATGGGTGAGAAGCCATATAGAAATGATCCATTTGGTCCAGGGTTTCCCAAACTTGGGTCTCCAGCTGCTTTTGGACTACAATTCCCACCATCCCTGACCACTGGTCCTGCTAGCTAGGGATGATGGGAGTTGTAGTCCAAAAACAGCTGGAGACCCAAGTTTGGGAAACTCTGGTTTGGCCTTAGCGACTAACAGGGCAAAGGAGCTTACACTTCAGTTCCTTTCCCATTCCTGATCGTATGTGATAGAGCTGTATGTACCTGAATTGGCATGTCAGCAGTAGTTTTGCTAAATGGAAGGCTAAAGCCTTTGGTGGTGGTTTTTCTTTGTTTCCTCCTGTTATATTGATACCACCTGAAAAACCCAATCAGCCATTTAATCAAACCTACTCATCCAGAACCTAAACACTGCTGCGAAACTTGGTGTTTCCACTTCATCATGCTGATAGGTTATGACACAAGGCATGTGTTGGTTGTAAAGGTGAACATCTAAGGAAATTATGAGTAGCTTGGATTCAGAACGGTGTGAAATAGGTATATTTAACTCAGCATGCAAATTCGCTTGGTAATCCTAGTTGAATCTAAGCCAAATCTTGCACAATTTGGGTATGCTGCAGTTACTTTTTAATGTGCAGCTATTTGGTGTTTGCGTTCAGCCCAGACAGATGCAACGTCTTTCAGAATAAGGCTGTCTCCTCTCTCCAGGTGCATGCAGTACCTGGCTAATTGTAGGTGAGCAGGAGGGGGGTTTGGGGGAGGGGAGGGGAGCACAGCTCTCATTTTTTCAGACCAGAGGTTATGGCATCATCTGCCAAATCTCCAAACCAGTTGGTGGACTCTCTTTGCTTTGGCAAATCAATAAATTGATAATGAGGTTTTTATTATTGCCGCAGATGGTAATACAGGAAGTAAGAGAATTTGAGAGCCTGAATACTTTCCTTTTCTTTGGTGGTGCATCTACTCTATGCTAGCAATTTAGTTGATAACACGTCTTTGCAATATTGTTTGCATTTCTAGTTTGAAGCTAAAAGTTGCATCTGAGCTGACTTAAGAATCTTTTATCAATGAGTTTTATAAGTCAAACACTTGTAAAAGCAGCACTGCTTCCTGCCAGGTAACCATGCATAGCACAGGATTGTATTCATGCCACATGGTTAATTGGGAGGCAAGCTCAGGTCTCCTGAGTCAAAAACATCTTTCTGCATTTTTGGACTGTTCTTGGGGCACAGCTGTGAGGGCTGCCATTATTAATTCCTGCACTTCAAAATTTGACACTGCGCCACTGCCTAGCTATGATAGGTTACAGAACAAAACTTCAGAGTGAGCAAAATATGAGATTATGTAACCTTATAAACTTTTACAGAACTGCCACCAGCTTCTTATTAAAACAGTAAAGAATCCAAACCTGTAATATAAAAGTACATTTTAGTAGTGTGTAGGGAAAGCAAAACCCAATTGGAAAAACAAAAACATAACCCAGAAATATTTCAGAAAGAAGGAAAATAAGGGGCAAATGAAAGATTTGCAGGTACTTAAAAATAAATAGCATTTTAGCCAGTCTTAATTGCAAGGAATTACTTATTTGATATACCAAAGTTCAAGTGAAGTTTGCATAGTTTCTGACCTGTAAATCTGCGTCAATTCTTGAAACCAGCCTTTTCCATACCATTCCTGCCTTTTCCATATATCAAATTCATCAAGAACCAAATGTCAGTGTTTTCGAACTTCCTTATCCCTCATCTTCTAAACGATGACCCACTCTTTGAAAAAGTAACTGACTTTCCAAAACATGTGAGTAGAAAAATAGATTTCCTCGGGAGCTAAAATCCAATTACTATGTAGATCGTAAAACTTAATTTCATATACAGAATTAGAATTCTAACAGAACTAACAGGATATCTTGGTTAGTCCTTCAAAGGAAGGTTGAACCAGTGAAGGGTAATTATCCTGCAGGAGAATTTCATTTACATCTGACAAACATATATCAAAGTCCCCAAACAAGTGATATCTCAGATATAAGGAAGATTGGTAATTAATTCAGACTTACTGTCCTGAGGGCCTGTCACTGAATGAAGCAAGGTTAGAAGATGGCTGCTGTTTAGCATCTAACAGATTAGACTTCTCTAATTTCTACACTTGTAGCTGGAATTTCTCCATGAAAAGATGTAATAAATCTACTGTGTCATGATAGCCACCTCATGTTTCACACTGGGGAGTTGCCACACCCCTTTATCATGTTGACTGCCCTTTTCTGAACGTTTTCCAGCACTGCCTGAAGGTGAAACGACCAGAACTAGTGAGGTCACACACAATGGCATTACAGTGGTACCTCAGGTTACATACGCTTCAGGTTACATACGCTTCAGGTTACATACGCTTCAGGTTACAGACTCTGCTAACCCAGAAATAGTGCTTCAGGTTAAGAACTTTGCTTCAGGATGAGAACAGAAATCGTGCTCTGGCGGCGCGGCGGCAGCAGGAGGCCCCATTAGCTAAAGTGGTGCTTCAGGTTAAGAACAGTTTCAGGTTAAGAACGGACCTCCAGAACGAATTAAGTACTTAACCTGAGATACCACTGTATAAAATTGGCAGCTTTATGTTCAATCCCTTTTCCCAATGATCCTTAACATAGAAATCGTCCACTTGCTGCAGCATCTACTTTGAGCTATCCTATATCAAGTCAAGATTTCATTTCTAATTAGTCATTGCCAGTTCAGACCTCATGAGCCTATGTGTGGAATTAAGGCGCTCCCCCCCCCCAGTATGCATGACTTAAAGCAGGAGATCCCCCATTTATATGAGCAACATGGTACCTTGTGATAATTCAAAATTTGTCTGACTTTTGACCCTGAGGTCCACTTTCTTCCTCATTTCATTTAGAGGACCAAGTACAGCCTGAGCAGGCTTTCAATTTTAACCTGCGGGTAAGAATGGGAGCAGAGGGACGCGGGTGGCGCTGTGGGTTAAACCACAGAGCCTAGGACTTGCCGATCAGGAGGTCGGCAGTTCGAATCCCTGCTCGGTCCCTGCTCATGCCAACCTAGCAGTTCAAAAGCACGTCAAAGTGCAGTAGATAAATAGGTACTGCTCCGGCAGGAAGGTAAACGGTGTTTCCGTGCGCTGCTCTGGTTCGCCAGAAGTGGTTTAGTCATGCTGGCCACATGACCCGGAACCTGTACGCTGGCTCCCTTGGCCAATAAAGTGAGATGAGCGCCGCAACCCCAGAGTTGGCCACGACTGGACCTAATGGTCAGGGGTCCCTTTACCCTTTACTTTTAAGAATGGGAGCATGTATTGGTGAAAGAATTCGACCTCACTGAAAGACACATTCCACACTGCACAATTTTAAACCCCAGGCATTATTTATGGCCTCTGTATTGACATTATCTATCTCCATATGTTCTCATTCAAAATTATTTATGGAAACCTCCACAAGGCAAAGTCAAGCCTGTATGTGTGATGAGAAATTTCTTCTTCTTCCACCTTGATTTCCACCCACTTCTTGTAATAGTTCCTTCCAAACACTTGGTGGGGGGGATTTATATGGCAGTAGGCTCTTCTTTTCTCACCCTCTGCTCCCTGCTATTCTTCTAGCATCTAGAATGCTGGAATCTAGTAGTGTCCTAGCTGCAAGCAGCCCTGGAAAACATGTTTCTGCAGGATTTTTTGCACCTTGCTACCATGGCACTGTGGGCACTGGAAAGATGGGGGGGGAAACGAATGAGGGAAGGGGTGAGGAACAGAGGAAGAACTGTCTGCCACCCCTGACCTGTCATCGTGTTAATTTGGAAGAAGGGAATGGGGTAATGAAGGGAAGGAACATTGTGTGTTGGTGACCTGGATACAAGCCGATTAAAGTGCAAGTCCAAATTAGGGTCTGTCTGGGTACTCATCCCATTTTCTGAATTTGGTAAAATAAATTATTATGATGGTGACAATCTCATCTAAATTATCTAGTTTTGACTCCTTTGTTATCTGCTAAATGTGTGCTCCTAGACACCCACCATATTCTAAACTACCGCCTGCTCTTGCGATTCATTTTAAGCTAAAAATATAAGGTTATCCTTCTGTCAGTCATTGCATCCTTATTTCCCTTTCCTGTGTGCTCTGTTCTGTATACAGGATCTCCTTTCCACAAACCTTCCACTTCTGCCGCCTCCAAGCTGTGCTTGTTTGGGGACTGTGAGCCAGCAGCCCCCTTTTGCCATGCAGAAAGCATCAAGCGGATCATGCCCAATGTTGGCACAGATGTATTGGTGCTGCCGAAATGTGGCCGGTGGATAGCTCTCAAAGTAAAAATGCAACATCGCACTCATTCAACAGCATCACACCCAAAAACACATCATAGACCAAATTATTTTGGTGTGTTTTTCTAAATGTATACCACTTAAATTGTTCAAGCTCCGTCACTTAGTGTTGCAGAAAACAATTATCAAAGTGCATTGTTTTGTCCCGTGTTTCTTAGGGACTTAATCCTCAGGACCAACAGGAGACTGGCTTCAGCCCCCACAGTCTCATTCTAGAAGTACATTGATTTGATCACTGTACCTCCGTGCTTTAGCACATTGTGAATAGTTTGACCAGCTGCAAAGGAGGACAAGACGCCAGTATCTAACAGTTATGTAGAACAAGGGTATGTTTCAGGGAAGAGGAAATGCTTTCTATACAACTCTGAAAGGCACAGGAACCCTGTCCTCCTTTACATATAGTTTTGAACTTCTTAGGCATGCTTTCAGAGCCACAAAACTGTTTCCTTCTGCCATCAGCTCCATGCTTTGTTGCTTCCTATGCCACCAGCAGCGCTTGCTTCTCAAATACTTTTCCACTAGGGGGTATGGCAGACTGTAACTTCACTTCCCTGTGATCTTCCTTTTATGTTTTCCTAATAAGTACCGTACCTACAAGGGAAAGAAGTGTGGTCATATGAAGTTCAGTCCACAATCTATAAGAATTTAAATGGCCTCATTTATAAAAGTAATTGTAGCCTGCAACTGAAAGTGATGCAGGAACTGCCGTATTGATAATGTTGCATCTCTCTCTTTCTGGCTTTCAGTTTGTTCCTTCATTGATGTGAAATCATATGCTTGGAATTAGAGCAATAATAATAATTCCGAAGATAAAAAATTGTTCATCGTGTGTGGCAAGGGTAAAAAACGGGGAGAGGAACAAAATATCATTAACATGGAATCAAGTCATCCTTGACAAATTGGCTGGAACGCACCATAAATGATGATAACCGTCTGCGACGTTATTCAGAGGCTGATGGTTTTTGTTTAAATCCAGTACGTAGCTGATATGAAAGTAGCATTACTGGGGGGAAAAACAAAAAAGTCCAGCAGAAATTCCAACTGAGGGGGTAATTACCGTATTTTTCGCCCCATAGGATACACCGCCCCATAGGACGCCCCAAGTTTTTTTGGGGGGGGGGAAATAAAGGGGGAAAAATTATTTCCCCCCCCCCCAGGCGCTTGTGGGGCCGACAGCGGGGAGAAGCGCTCCTCTCCCCGCCGCCCACCTTCAGACCAGGTCCGGGGACAGCGGAAAGACGCGCTGCGCCTCCCTGCTGTCCCCGGAGCTTGCATTTTTTTGGGGGGGGGGAATGAATAAAAAAAATTTATTCCCCCCCCCCAGCCGTGGCTGCCGCCCCAAGCCTTGCGCACACCTGCCCGAAGCACGGGGCACCCTCCGGAGGGCTCCCCGTGCTTCAGGCTGCAGGCTGCCGCCCCAAGCCTCGCGCGCCCAGCAGGACCTCCCACCGGGCGCGCAAGGCTTGTGGACACTCACCGGGGCTACAGGCTGCTGCCCGCAAGCCTTGTGAGCCCGCAGGAACTCCCGCCGGGCTTGCAAGGCTTGCGGATAGCTTTCTGAAGCCTGGAGAGCGAGAGGGGTTGGTGCGCACCGATGCCTCTCCCTCTCCAGGCTTCAGCGAAAGCCTGCATTCGCCCCATAGGATGCACACACATTTCCCCTTCATTTTTGGAGGGGAAAAAGTGCGTCCTATGGGGCGAAAAATACGGTAGTCTGTACATTTCAAGTAATTTGATTGATCAAGCAAACACTGTTTTGAATAGGATTAGGGTTGCTGTCTTACTAACCTCAATCTGCGCAATCACCTTTATATAAAATTGCGTTGTTAAATGGATGTAAATCCAGGATAACCAAAATGCTTTATTGAAAATGTGCATGAATGCAACTGACAGTGTGATCTAATTCTCAATTCTATGATTAAGATCCTTTTCTAGTCACCGAAGATACACAGCAGTGCCATGCTTCTCAGGCGTTTTGATTCATTTGACCAGCTGGGCTCTGGTGTTTTTATGTTTATGACCTCTTTTTCATCTTGCACAGTTTGTTGAATTTGTGTGTGATGTAATCTGCCCCAAAGGAGGCAATGTTCTTTACTCACCAGCTAGATCATGGGTGATATGTGAGAACAGTTTGTTTGCAATGAAATGCATCAGGTCATAAACACCATTACGCCCTTCAGTGGGAATTAGTATTTAAGAGTGGTGTCAAAACAATTGTGGTTAATATTAGCCAATCTTCAAGGAGGTGTGGTGAACTGAGTGAAAGAGCAATATCTCATATGTCACTGATGCTGGCATCAAAATCTTTCTCAGTAAGTCTTGGGAGGGGGAAGGTTCTTCTGTATCTTTATTTAGTGGTTTTTCTTTTTTTCCTGCTGGCTACACCTTCTTATATGCGTCAGTCAGATGCTGCTTGTCCCACAAATAGCATAAAGTAAAGCAGATACATCACCTTGCCAACAAAGGTAGGTATAGTTAAAGCTATGGTTTTCCCATTAGTGATGTATCGAAGTGAGAGCTGGACCATAAAGAAGGCTGATAGCCAAAGAATTGATGCTTTTGAATTATGGTGCTGGAGGAGACTCTTGAGAGTCCCATGGACTGCAAGAAGATCAAACCCATCCATTCTGAAGGAAATCAGCTCTGAGTGCTCACTGGAAGGACAGATCCTGAAGCTGAGACTCCACCTCATGAGAAGAGAAGACTCCCTGGAAAAGACCCTGGTGTTGGGAAAGATGGAGGGCACAAGGAGAAGGGGACGACAGAGGGCGAGATGGTTGGACAGTGTTCTCGAAGCTACCAGCATGAGTTTGACCAAACTGCGGGAGGCAGTGGAAGACAGGAGTGCCTGGCATGCTCTAGTCCATGGGGTCACGAAGAGTCGGACACGACTAAATGACTAAACAACAACAACAACAAAATAGTGTGCTGATCTTGACTATGGGAAATGTAGGCTGAATACCTCACTCTGCTATTGAGTTCCCCAAATGGACATATCGCTGTATTTGCTTGACTTTACTCAGAGGTTGCTTGTGAGGCTCAAATTGCCACTCTGAGCTCCTTGGCTGAAATGTGGGATGTAAACGTAACAAATAAATCTTGCCGCTTGGCATGTATATACCAATACCACCAACAGTAGGCAAGGCACTGTACAGAATACCAAAGTGGCAGAATCCCTCCCAAAGTCAGTGCGATCAATATTTGTTGTTGTTATCATTTATTACTTTTTATTTTTGTGGTATTATATTTCTCTTGCACATAATGAAAAGTCCAATTTTCCCTAGCGCACACACATTCTTATTGAATATTCAATAAGAGTTTGAGGCTCTATTAGCTACTCTTAAAAAACAAACAAACAGGGGGGAAATGGTTTTTATGAGCTGCTACTTTTCTACTCAGTCAGTTTCCAACATATCCAATACAGAATAAAATTATGGACAGGTTATGATAATGAAAACTGATGTGCAGAATTCATGTGAAGGAGGTCTGCACATAATGGGACAGGTATAGATTTCACTGCTGACATGGTCTCTATTGAAAAAAACTTTGCATTTCAACAAATTGCTATGGGATCTATTCCCATAAGAATGTAAGAACAGTCTTGCTAGATCAGACCAAATATTTACCTTTTACGCCATTTTGTTCCCAGGAGTCCTTTCTCCTCCTCATTCTAGAAAGATATATTTAATGACTCCAAATGAACATATTTTTTTCAGGAAGCGTGGTTTGCTTCTTCTCTCCCTTTTTATGTGTTTCAGTGGTAGCAGAGTCCAGGATAGCACCGCAAATCAATGACCTATCAAACTGGTGTATATTTCTTTTTCTTCGATACCTTTACTAGCTATAGTGGCACCAAAGTTATAAGTATTGATAACATGGTATGAGAAGAAATGGACCAAAAATATTTCCTTTTTCGCCACAAACGTTTAACAGTTTCATATGGACACACAATGTTAGCTACAATTCATGCTTTTGTTAAATAAAATACAGAATTTTTGTTAAATAAAATACAGAATTTTGTTAAATAAAATACAGAATTTTGCTACATTCCCCCCCACAACCAGCTTCAATCTGAATTGAGGAAAAGAATAACCTAGCTGTGTTTTAAGCCAGTAATGTGTACATAGCCTCATGTTCTAAAGGAAGATGTGGAATTCCCAAATTACTACGTTGTTACCATGCTGCTAAATTTGTCTGGATATAAAAAGATAAAGGTGATCCAGCAATTAAAAATATTGAACAAACCTTCTTCTGTGTCCCATTCTCTGGATAATAAAAAAGAAAAGGCAGCTTTTTCTAAAGTGTCAAATTGCTATTAATACCTTACTGTCCATATTACTACAGTAAGATTTCACTTACAACCTTCTTGCTTAAGGAGCTACGCCAACAAGTTTCACAATTTAAATTCCCCTTTTCCAGATAAGGAATTGTCTGTCTATACAAGAAACAATCTTGTTATAGAATTCTAACATACAATTCTCAAGAATTGGATGGATTTTGAAACTGATGACGAGTCAAGGCACAAAGATTCCCCTCTTAAAATACATTATACCATAAAATACATTATATCTTTGACATTATGGGATACACTTTTATTAGTTAAACCAGAGGTCAACAACTTTTTTCAGCTGTGGGCCGGTCCACCATCCCTCAGACCATGTGGGGGGCTGGACTATATTTTGGGGGAGGGGGAAAATGATTGAATTCCTATGCCTCAGAAATAACCCAGAGATGCATTTTAAATAAAAGCACACATTCTACTCATGTAAAAACACCAGGCAGGCCCCACAAATAACCTAGAGATGCATTTTAAATAAAAGCACACATTCTACTCATGTAAAAACACCAGGCAGGCCCCACAAATAACCCAGAGATGAATTTTAAATAAAAGGACACATTCTACTCATGTAAAAACATGCTGATTCCTGGACCATCTGCAGGCCAGATTGAGAAGGCAGTTAGGCCGCATCTGGCCCACGGGCTTTAGGACGCATACCCCTGAGTTAAACTGATAGCTCCACATGAATCTGGTGCCCACTAATTGTTTTCATAAAGAACTTCTTGTCATTGGATTATAAACAATTCAAATGTTTAATATAGAAACATGTCCTTTATACAGGGTGCTGACTTGATTTTAATATTTGAGGTGTCTTGCTGCTTACTAGATCTATAACATTTCAATAGACAAGTACCTCTTGGTTCTTTTGTTTTCAATTCTAGAGAATGATAAGAAGACACTGACTAGCTGTGCCTTCCTAACCACTATGTTGGTGCAAATGATGCAGAAAAAGTATTAGCTGTAGCTAAAATGTGTAAATGAGGCATAGACCTCTGGCTCGGAGTCATCATAAGTTCCTAATGTGGTCTTTAGTGATGAACCCTAGTTGAAAAATCAGCTGCTACTTAACATAATGCCAGGTGGTATGGACAGAAAGAAGCGTGACCTAATTGTGGATTTTGACTCAGGCTTCAGTCCTGAAACTGCTTATTTGTGAATGATCCTGTAGCTTATTTTGCAGTAATTTAAGATGTTTTTCATTAATGCAATGAATTATATAAGAAGATGCACATCACTTGTATGCACATCACTCCTCTAAAATCAGACTTCAGTGCCCCTGTGCCTATTAGTTTGGATGTGAAATGGAGCTACCTGAAAGCAAGATATTTCTGCATACTCTGTAGACTTCCTGTGTGTGCAGAACGCCCCCCCCCCCCCGCCCCAATTCCAAACAATAACCTATGATTAGTGACCAGTTACATGGAATATTGAAAAGCCACAAAATGTTGATTGAGGTGAAGGAAGGAAGGAAGGAAGGAAGGAAGGAAGGAAGGAAGGAAGGAAGGAGGCAGGGAGGGAGGGAGGGAAGGAACCATAGATACCAAGTATCTGAAGAAGTGTGCATGCACACGAAAGCTCATACCAATAACAAACTTAGTTGGTCTCTAAATGCTACTGGAAGCATTTTTTTTATATTTTGTTTCAACTACGGCAGACCAACACGGCTACCTACCTGTAACTATGTCCTATACAGGGATATTACAGGAGGGAAGAAAGTGACAATCACATCCTTTTAAAAAAATAAAATAAAAAATCCAGACCTTGCCCACCTAAGTAGCAATAAATCTTCAGGTTTGGGAATGATGAATGGATATTGATAATTATTGGAATAATAAAGGCAATACATTGGTACCCATTCATTACTCTTGGTACTTGTTGGTTCAACTTTCATTTTACTTTTTTACAAAATGTTTGGTTGAGTTTTACATTCATAACTAAATCAATATGCACCTTACTTTGATATTGAGATTATAAACATCTAGCTGAGCCTAATAAAACACACTGGAGATGATAAATTATCCTTGAATATATATTACATGTTATGTTCCTTAGTTACAAACCTCTTGTTTCACATCCTGTTTTGTAGCATGCTGGGGCCAGCTGTGACCTTCAAAGTGCACTCAAATGTCTTCAATATCACCACAGCCGATGTTGCCAAAGCAGCAGGTAAGAATCCTTATTGTCAAATGCACCCTTTTCTCCACCCACCATTGAATTTAGAAAGACAGTCTCAGACAACAAGAAGGGTCCTTATCACTAGAAGATTGACATTTAATGAAACAGACATTTGAAGGGGTGGAAGCCTAAATGGAAAACTTAAGTGTAGCATCTCCAACTCAATTAAAACTGCCTGACACTTCCTTATTTGTAAAAGAACTGAACTGAGCAGAGAATGAGGCCTGGATTTTTATAATGAAAGAGAGCCCACAGTGTTGTGTTTGAAAGAGAGAAAACGTACAGTTCTTAAATGAATATTTGACATCAGCGAGTTCCAGCCTAGTGTAGCTATACAGCACAAAAGAAGTATGACTACAATTAAGCCTTTATTTCTGGACTTCGGAATTGGCTATAAACGTGTTTGTGCTGTCAAGTTAATTTGACAATTCCCATGACCCAGAGATGGTAAGCATTGCAGATCAACAGCGAACGTCCTCCTCCAAAAGAGCCATGGCAGTGCAGTGCGGATTTGATTATAGTCATTTTGGAGTCTAGCCTTGATTGTAAATTGTTTTGCTGACCTGAAATCGTGCCTAGAATTCCACTTGGAGGCCCAAGGTTTGTTGCTGCCCTAGGTGAATTAAAAGTTTTCTGCTTCCTCACCTCCTCCCTGTACTGTGCTGACCAGCTTAACAATATCACATTAAAAGATTAAGAGCTGGCCTGGGTATTATTTTCTCGTCTCCCCGTTTAATGTTCCTTCCCCAGAAGGGGAGGAATAACCTCTCTCCCCAAGACATTATCAGTGCTGAGACAGGCACCCCCAAGTGGTTACCTGGTTTACTTTGGTGTCTGGGCAAGCTCTGTGCTGTAACTTTGCCCGGGGTAACTCAAGCGTGCTTTTAATGAGTAAGAACAAACGATCAAACTGGTTTGAAATTGTCGCTTATATAATCTCATGGGAGCTTCCGATGGCAAAAATACTACGCCATGAAAAGTACCGTGGATTGAATGTATGTACAGTAGATTGAATATCTTGGCGCTCAACTGTTCCACAAGTAACCTAGGAGGTAATACAGTGTGGTATTAAGTTAACCTGTAGATTTGTGCATTTGTAAGCATAGTCTATTGGCAAAACAGCGGGAGGCAATCCTAGCAGGGTGTGAAGGGCAAAGGCAGTGGCAAGTAGTAGTTGCCACCTGCCCTATCTCTTTTGTGATGAGCAGAAGTGTCACTGTTGCTGGGATGATATCGCCAACACTCTGACCCCCAGCTGCCAGTGCAGTCAAGGTCTGTGATAGTACTCAAGTGCATTAGACAGCTGTGCATGTAGAATCATAGAATCGTAGAATCATAGAGTTGGAAGAGACCACAAGGGCCATCGAGTCCAACCCCCTGCCAAGCAGGAAACACCACCAGAGTACTCCTGACATATGGTTGTCAAGCCTCTGCTTAAAGACCTCCAAAGAAGGAGACTCCACCACACTCCTTGGCAGCAAATTCCACTGTCGAACAGCTCTCACTGTCAGGAAGTTCCTCCTAATGTTTAGGTGGAATCTTTTTTCTTGTAGTTTGGAACCATTGCTCCGTGTCCGCTTCTCTGGAGCAGATAATGTATCCTTTATCAACCTCCACTGTATGTGTGTCTATCTCCTAATAAAAACTCCATGTACCCTTACCAACTTACAGAACCATGTTGCTTAGGAATATGAAGCACAACACAGTGAAAACGCAATGGACACTGTCAATTTCTGTTAATTTCAGTTGCAGAGTTTAAGCATGCACTTAACTTCCTACAGAAATTAATTGAGTGGGCTTAACTCTGCCTTCACCAGTGTGGTTGGGCAGATACTTGGAGCTGCCTTGTTGATAGTAATGTCACCACAGGCCACCTGGGTGAGGCTGAGAAGGGGCAAGGTGGCAGCAAGGTTTGTGCTGTGTGTGTGACCCATGGAAGCAATGGATTGGCTCTGCCAGTGTATCCATGCAACCCTAAACAGACCTTGGGGGGTCTCAAATTTCAGTGGTGCCCTGTGCGATGCTAGAATTTGGCACCCCCTGAGTCTCAGCTTCCATTCCACATTGTAGTTCCGGTGCCCTTGTGGCACCCCAAGGCTCTGCAACCAGTGTGACTGGTCACACTCTCCTAAATCCGCTTCTGCCTAAAGTCATCACCACCCTACCCCAACCCCTTCCAGGTTAGCTGTAGCAAAGCCAGTGCCAAGAGGGTGGTCCTACCACACTCGCCACTATTTGTTGACTGGATTGTGGTCCTGGTGTTTTGTTTTGTTTTAATAAATGCACTGGATATCACCAATTAAAGTCCTTTAAAATTGTCCTCTTTGAGGTATTCTGTATACATGCCATTGACTGAGGTGCAGTTACTTCATTTGAATCCAGGGCCTGTACTTACTTCTTTTGTGCCCCGTGAAGACAAATGCTTGTTTAGTTTTAGTACTTTGGTTTGTCTTAGGCAGTGGAATTGCTTCTAGGAACTCAATATCCATTCTAGGGTCGACAATGCTTAAGGGAAGAATAATTTACTTGTTGTTTACAAAACCCCAGTTCACAAAACCTGTAGGTTTTTAAAATATAACTTTTATATGCATCTCGGTAATTTACCCTCCACCTAAAGGACAAGCTTTTTAATCCTGTCGCGTCTCTTTGGAGTTGATTGCATGGAGGAGTAGAGGACGAAAGGGCAGCATTTAAGAGTTTCAAGAAATAGTTCATATTGCCAACATATCAAATTTCATTTCTTTGGATATGAAAGTCATATTGTTATATACTGAGCTTGGATCCTAGAACAATACACAGGCACGATCCTAGAAGGCAGCAACCTGATTAGTCTGCAGGAACAGCCCAATCAAGCTCCAGGAGGACGTGAATGAGCAACCTGATTGGCCAGCAGGAAAAGTCCAATCAGGCTCCAGGAGGGGAGTTGAATCAGCCAATCACACGGGACCCATTGTGTAAATAGTGTACAGTATATATAGCCAGAGGTTTTGGGGAAAAGCACTCACTCACTGTTTACTATGAGCTGAAATAAAGAGCATGAAATCAACACTCAACTCCGAGTATATTTCACATATGCATTATAGCAGATGAGGTCATAAAAACAAAATAACCCACACATTCCATGGACATATATATTAATACTGAATGGCAACCAGCAAGGGGGTGGGGGAATATATAGCACCCCTTCCAACTTCACACCCTCACTGCCCCCTGATTACTTTGCTGGGATCTATAGTTCTGTGCCAGAATGTGACTAGACCAGAAGGGACTCTGGTAAAGAACAACAATTTCCAGCTGTCTCTGCCTTCTCTATGGTGTTGGGAACTGATGCTCCAAGATTTATTTTGGAGCAGGAGCGATGATGTCATCTGTCGAAACACCAGGGAAATTTATGGGTCCTCCTTGCTCCAGCTGGTGAATGAGACAAGAAGGAGGCTTCCGTGTTTTGCTATTTGTGGGACACATTAACACAGAGGAAATCTGAGAATGAGAGGGGGAAAACTGTGATACTTGCTCCCCCTGTTTTTGATGGGGTTCTTGTCTCATGCTAGCAACTTATGTGGTAAAAACTTCTTTGGAAAATGGCTTGCATTTCTGATTTAATGGCTGCATTAAACATCTCTTCAGTGACTGTCACTTTATCTTAATCAATTGGGTATTATGCTAATATTTGGGTGTGGCCGTGTGTCAACGCAGCTCATTGTATTTTTGGACCTTGTGGTGTGGACACGCAGAGCTCCTACAGTTCAACATTTGCCACACCATTGCTGCGCCTTTACCTCTCATGTCATCCCTGTTTGGCAGGTTCCTGCCTTGGGACTAGTTCCCCATAAAAATGCATAAACTCCATTTCCTCTCTCCCCTCCAGGTGTGTATTACAGACAATATTGTGGAGAGCTGTAAAAGTAATTTAAAAGCAAACCAAGCAAAGAAGAAATATTTAGTATGCCTTCTGATAATGTTCATGGCATTTCTCTCCCCGTCCCTTTGCTCCTTTTCAGAACTAGAAGGCATGCAACATGGTAGTTATTGTCAAAGTTTCTCCCTATACGAGACAGTCCTGTAGGTCCCACAGATATATTGTAAGTGTAATTATAATTTAAGTAATTGCTCCGCATATAGAAGTTGCTTTTGGGAATCCTATCCTTAAATAGTCTAACTGTCTGCAAATTATCTTTAACAGAAGCTTGTCACCTAGGGATATAAGCTGTTCATAGAAGTTTTCAAGGAAACAAAAAAGCCCATTAAGATTACCTTGGCATAGTCAATAATTAAAGTGATAATGCATGAAAATGATAAAAACTCAAAGCCTCTACCATTTCCCCCCTCATTCTCTCTCTTCTCTCTCTCTCCCATCCAGAATTAAAATATTCACTCTATATGGCCTTGAAATGCTCTGTTTTGTTTTTATGACAGAACTTGCCCATTGTGTAATACAATAGGTTTCCAAGCATCCAGCTTGATGCAGTGTAGCTTTTTTTTTAGGCATAATGACTAAGTACATTGTTTTGTGCTTGCCTTTCCCAAGTTGTAATAAGTTCAGGGTAGTATTTATGGCAAATTGGGTTAAACCACAGAGCCTAGGACTTGCCGATCAGAAGGTTGGCGGTTCGAATCCCTGCGACAGGGTGAGCTCCCGTTGCTCGGTCCCTGCTCCTGCCAACCTAGCAGTTCGAAAGCACATCAAAGTGCAAGTAGATAAAGAGGTACCGCTCCAGCGGGAAGGTAAACGGTGTTTCCATGCGCTGCTCTGGTTCTCCAGAAGTGACTTAGTCATGCTGGCCACATGACCTGGAAGCTGTACGGCGGCTCCCTCGGCCAATAAAGCGAGATGAGCGTCGCAACCCCAGAGTCGGCCACAACTGGACCTACTGGTCAGGGGTCCCTTTACCTTTACCTTGTTTGGAGGGGGGGGGGAATTCTGGAAATAGCATGGTATCCTTATAATAATTAAAAAAGTCATTTACAAATGTAGAGGTATAGCAGTCATTACTCAAAGAACGGGCACATGGGCAGGCAGAAAAGGTTCCAGAATTAGAACTAGAGCACTGAGATACCCAAAACTCTTTTTCGTAATGGCTCAGTCGGTTAGAGTGTGATGCTGATAACGCCAAAGTTGCAGATTTGATCCCAGTATGGTACAGCTGCATATTCCTGTATTACAGGGGGTTGGACTAAATGATCCTCACAGTCCCTTCCAACTCTACAAGTCTATGATAAATCTTATTTATTTATGTAACTCTGCCAGACACTGGGCAAAACGAGTCCTTCAGTCAGCCTACACAATCAAATATTAATGCATCATTCAGCTGAAATTAATTGGAGTTACTTCCAGATAAATTTCCAACAGTTGGACGGTAAGTCTGATCTTGACTCTTGCTAAAATGAGCAGCATGGATAATATACATTTGAAATGAAACAGCGGACTTTCCACCGCCTTTTATCTGCAAAAATGCCCTGCGGGCAGCTAAGCTCTGGCAGTTTACACCTGCTAGTTATTTGGAAGTTTGCCTGTTCATATGCACCTTTGAAGAATATGGCCACAACTTTTTGGATGAGTAACAAGAACATTATAAAGCTACAAATGATTGAAAAAATTGCTTTAAAGCATGCATAGGCAACATCTGCTAATTCTTTGTGCAATGGTGCCTAATTTGGCCTCGTTCCTTAAGTGGCCTCGCAGTGCCATTTCCCCATGTTTAGTTTCACTAATAATCATTAGCTAAAGGACTTAGTGCAGTCACACTGCTACTAAAACAGTTGGCACAAGAGTGATGAAACCAAGTGAGGAACTGAAACCTTAATCCTCATTATAATAATATGATTGGACATGGTACCTGGGAGCTGCTTCCTGGAAAATGCGAGCGGCTGTAACTTGAGCTCTGGTCAGTGGTGACCAACATATAAAACACAGGTCACATGTTAAGTTGCTTTGTTTCCTGCAGGTTCTTTTAGCAGCCCTGGGCATATTGGATTTATTTCCTCTCTTGCTAAGCTATTAATATTAAAGCCTGCTTTTATATAAATATGTCCAAAGTGGCTTAGAGCAGAACACAAAATACTATAAAGCAAATCCATACTATCGAAACACTTAACAGCTACATCTTGATTTTTCTGCTAAGTATCAATCCACCACATCTGCAAAACTGAAACTGGGTCCAAGATTGAGGAAAGGCATGCTGATACAGTGGTGCCCTGCAAGACGAATGCCTCGCAAGACGAAAAACCCGCTAGATGAAAGGGTTTTCCGCTTTTCGATGCGCTTCGCAAGACGAATTTCCCTATGGGCTTGCTTCGCTCCCCCCCCCTTTTTCTAAGCCACTAATAGCCTCTTAGCCGCTAAGCCTTTAATAGCCGCTAAGCCGCTAATAGCGCTAATCCGCTAAGCCGCTAATAGGGTTGCTTCGCAAGACGAAAAAACCGCAAGACGAAGAGACTCGCGGAACGAATTATTTTCGTCTTGTGAGGCACCACTGTATTAAAATTGTTTTTTCTTATCATGGAAAGGATGGAAGAGATGAGCAGTGGTTGATCTCCTTACATTTAAAGAGATGCTTTCTGCTGGTACACAACAGCTGTGCAGGATTGTATCGCTCATATCAAAATCATAGAATTGTGGAGTTGGAAGGCACAAGCCTCATCTAGTCCAACCCCTTGCAATGCAGGATTTATTTATTTTTTTTGCCTGAGATGGGGCTCAAACCCACAAACTTGAGATTAAGAGTCTTGTGCTCTACCAGCTAAAAATGGAACAGGGATTCTCCTCCCCATCTTCCCATGAGAGATTTCAAATGTGAAAACAAGTTTTTATGGAACTTTGAAGATACGATGTTGAAATTTACTATAGATACAAGTGCATACTGTATATTGAAGTTGTTGCTTTAAACGCCTCAAGTTGTTTCAGTTTGGAGGTAACCGTTTCACAATGATCACACCTTGGAGAAATGCATTATACGTACCATGTATGCACTGTGCACAGATTAACGTACTTTTATCAAATAAGTAGGGACGCGGGTGGCGCTGTGGGCAAAACCTCAGTGCCTAGGACTTGCTGATCGTATCATCGGCGGCTCAAATCCCCGCGGCGGGGTGAGCTCCCATCGTTCGGTCCCAGCTCTTGCCCACCTAGCAGTTCGAAAGCACCCTTATGTGCAAGTAGATAAATAGGTACCGCTTTATAGCGGGAAGGTAAACGGCGTTTCCGTGTGCTGCGCTGGTGCTGGCTTGCCAGCTGCAGCTTCGTCACACTGGCCACGTGACCCGGAAGTGTCTTCGGACGGCGCCGGCTCACGGCCTCTTGAGCGAGATGAACGCGCAACCCTAGAGTCGGACACGACTGGCCCGTACGGGCAGGGGTACCTTTTGTTGGAATTCAGGCTCGGTCAGAGGTATGTGCCTATCTTTCCAGGCACCGGCTGAATTCCTTTGACCTCCCTCCGGCGACTCCCGGCAGGAAAAACAACACGAGGTCCGTTCCGGCGATTTTCCTCAGGCTGTGAGAAAAACACACCAACTGCTTCTACTCCTTCTCCTCCTCCCTGCATATCCCCAGGGAGGGGAATCAGACACAGACAGAAATGTAACTACATGCTTTTTATTCCTGTCTATAGCAGTCATACAGTCAAAGATGTCTGCTCTCTTCAACAAACAGAGAGAAACTCCAAACTCCACCCATGTACATCCCGTACAGGTCATATGACACACACTGAGCTCATATCCTGTGCTCAATAAGGATGGACTGCCCCTTTGTTTCCATGGCAGCAGTCACACACATCCTGTCTGGCTTTGCAGCCACAGGCAGCTGTCTGAGCAGCTAGAGCCTTTGCTTGCTGCAGCATTGCTGCTTTAGAATAACACCTTTACCTTTACCTATCAAATAAAATAAATGGAGGTTTATATTGTCTCCTTTGGGACTGTGCCAGTATGAGTAACATGTATTGCATTGTTTGCAGAACAGCAGCCTGCACTGCTGTATCCTAAAGTGAGTTTTCAAAAAGCAGCTTGGGATTATATGCTTCTCATCAATTTGGGCTGCCAATTGTTCAGGTTGTTACGCAATCTAAACACAAACATTTTTGGCACAGAACAGTCAAGCAAAGTATATTCCAAGGAGATTCTTCACTGTAAAATGTTGTGTATGACCCCTCTGCTAACAACCTTTGAAGTTTTCATGGACAGCAATGGTATGTGTGCCTCTACACTTGCATAGTCAGGATTGTCCATATTAATGCAAGCAAAGAATATGAGTCATTAATACCATGATTATGAGGGAGGCTTTGAGATGCAGATGAACCTAAGATGTTGGATGCATCCAGACGTAGCTTGCAGTGAACAATGGGGTGCAGAATACTAGTGAAGCCTTATTTCATAAAGCCTAGCTATCTGGAATGTTTGCTCATTAGAATTCATTTTGCGCCCCTTGATTTCAGAGCAGCTATGCAAAACCGCTCCCATTGATGCAAATGTATAAATTAAATGTGTACCAGCAAGAATACTAATGTGTACTTAAGAAAGTCGTTTCATATCTCCAAGCTCCAGTTTAACAGTTTGAAAAAATGAGTCCTCATGAAACCAAATTGTTAGGTGGGGAGAGTAAATAAAGTAAATAAAGTAAATATGAAGAACATAAGAAGAGCCTGTTGCATCAGGCCGGTGGGCCGTCTAAGGCAGCATTTTGTTCTCACAGTGGCCAAACCATAGAAAGCCAGGACCTCAGCGCAGCAGCTGTCTCACTTGTGGGAATTCTTGATTGAAAGTTAGTAGAGGACAAATGTATATAAGGTATAATTACATGAATTGCTCCCAGCTCATTTCCTTACCTGATCTAACAGCCAGAAAAATGGTGACAGCAATCACAGAGCTAGAAGACTCATCTAGTGCTTCTTTCTATCTACCTCCTTTAGTGATGGCAGGTTTGATTGGCAGGATATCATGCAGCTAATATTTAATATCCCATTAAAAACTGCGACAGACTGGCAACAAATTTTTCTATGCCAGACTTAAGAAGGTGCCTCTTGGCAAAGCTTTCTACTTGTTTTAGATCAGTAACAAGCAAAGGTGGGCAGAAGCACACCAGCATTACTCCTTCCTAAACATCTAGGTAATTACTTTTGACAAGTGTTTGCTGGAGAGAAGGTCATAACTGTCAGCATATAAGATCTATGCTAATCTGCTCAGCTGGAGAAGACTCAGGTAGCTAATGTTTTTGTAATTAGAAGTTGTGGGAGCCATTTTACAATGTTGCGGCTTTGCATTGAGAAAAATGGTGCCACTAATACGGTGCAATTTCATTGGCTAAAGTTTGCATGGCTGCTTCATTTGGAGGTGGGGCAGAGGCGGGCGTTAGCTTGCATGCTCCATGTTTAGGAAATAATTGGTAAATGAAATATTATGCTCAATCCATAACTGGACTTTCTAAGTTACAGATAGGTAGCCGTGTTGGTCTGCCATAGTCAAAACAAAACAAATTCCTTCCAGTAGCATCTGGTGTATCTGAAGAAGTGTGCATGCACACGAAAGCTCATACCAAGAACTGACTTAGTTGGTCTTTAAGGTGCTACTGGAAGGAATTTGTTTTGTTTGGACTTTCTAAGATTATCTTTCCCCCCCTTTCTCTTTTGGGCTCTCTTTTTTGCATAGCACTTCAGTATAAGAAACCATGTACAATCATGTAAATAACCAAGTGTGACAATTGCGTGCGCACGTTTTGCTGAGGGTTTTTTTGTTTTGTTTTTAAAAAAAAATTTTAAAAAATTGAAGGGCTTTTTATCTCCTCTTCCCGCTGTTCTGCTCCCAATCACCACCCAGAAGAAAAGAGCAAACACAAACATGTATCCTTCATGCCGGTTTCTCTTAAAGCCCCTTTCAACATTCTGCTTTGAAAAGGAGTAAAATTAAACTCTGCAAAGGCCTGTGTCTGTAGTGGCAGCAGTGAAGAGTGCAACTCAATAATTTTAATGGTTTCATATTTCTTGGATGCTTCCTTTGCATGATTTTTTTAATTGAAACTTTTCATCATATAATACAATAAAAAAGTAAAACTAAAATCAAAGAAATAAGAAAGAGAGAGAAAATACAGATCCCACTTTCAAGGGTAGATCTTAACCCTTGTCTCACACGGAAGGGGCCACACCCTCCCAGCTCACACATGAGAGCTTCCCTTTCTTCTGCCAACTTCCCATCCTGGGAGATTTTCCCAGGTAAGCTTTCCATAGTAAAATTGATGGAGTCTGCCTATATGTTTGATGTTGCAGTTGTTGCTGTTGTTGTTGTTATGCCCCGCCCATCTGTCACAAGTCATTACAGTGGTACCTCGGGTTAAGTACTTAATTCGTTCCGGAGGTCTGTACTTAACCTGAAACTGTTCTTAACCTGAAGCACCACTTTAGCTAATGGGGCCTCCTGCTGCCGCCGCACCGCCGGAGCCCAATTTCTGTTCTTATCCTGAAGCAAAGTTCTTAACCTGAAGCACTATTTCTAGGTTAGCGGAGTGTGTAACCTGAAGCGTATGTAACCTGAAGCGTATGTAACCCGAGGTACCACTGTATAAGACAGGGATTGCCAATGTGCCATGTGTGCCCACAAGTGCTAATAGTTTCAGTAAACATCCCTACAAAAATCCACAGTACACAAGAGACTTTTTGCTTTTCCTGCTCAGTTCCTGTCTCAGCCTCTGCTACACTGAGCACAGCCCTTTAAACATGCCCACATTGCCTTGGATGCTCATCCCTCCCATCTATTCTGAACAAATATGCTGCCTGGCCCAAGAAGGTTGGTGACACCACCACCCCACCCCACCCCGTTATAGGAAGTAAAATTCCAACAGCTAACAGGAAACTTTGCATGAGCAATGCATTCATCATGGAGGAAGTTGGTGGAATGATGCGTCTTCTGACAGTTACAGGGCAACTTGTATGTTTCTTTTAATCAGTGGCACTTCAAAACATCAATGCCTGATAGTAAAGATTCCCCCTGACTATTTAATAATAATAAAAAAGAATGCAGCTGGAAAACATGGCCAGACTTTGGCTGCATTGTGTTTCTTGGATTTGTGCCCCATTGCGGCATTGTATGATTGGACTGTTCAAGCTAAGAGGTGGCTACTCAGCGTGCAGCATAAAAGTTCTTCTTGCCTTACAGCGTGCTAAGAGGGAGGAAAACCCTGGATAACTCAGTTGGTTAAAGCATGGCACTCATAATGCCAAGGTTGCAGGTTTGATCCCCGTATGGGACAGCTGCACATTCAGACGGTTGGACTAGATGATGTTCAGGGTCCCTTCCAACTCTACAGTTCTATGATACTATGAAAACACAATGGATCCCTTCAGCTATAGTGTGCAAAGTCTTTTCAGGATGCATTGTCAGTGCATACCCCTAAACATTATGTGAATCTAAGTTTGGCCTCATTGAGGGGCAGTATTTCAATATGAGTAGGAAAATGAAAGTACTGGTACCCCTAAACATTTTTTAAGAAAAAAAGCACTGTGCATTGTTCGTCTATTCCGATAAATAGTATTCCAGTTCTCTTGCACCAAATAGAATTACAATATATTCAATAATAGTCCTCCTAAGACTTAGTAATATGAAAAAGAACTGCCCTAGAGTTGGCGGAGATCATGGTGTGGGTTACATTAGCATGCATGTTCTTCCCTGCATCACACAGGTGGATCAATAGGAGGAGAAGTGTGTGGTGACACTCTAACATTTATTAACAGTGGATTGTGGCATTACTTCTTTTCGATTTAAATACATTTTGCACTCTATCAACACCTGCCTCATTACAATTGTAAAGTATGAAAAGGTGAAGCTGGCATAAAACAATCCTCCATGCTCTCAATTACTGAGTTTTCCTGAATAATGAGAATTTTAAAAAACCACGCAGTAACAATACACGTGACACAGCTACTACTTAAAGACCACTATGTTTTCAATATAAGGAAAAGGTGTTGATAAAAGCAGAAAAGGCTGCAATCTGTGTATTTCTCGGATAATTGGGATAATAATTTCTGGGCTTTTAAACAGTGCTTATTTGAGAGGGGCACGGGGTTCTAAGAATGGCACATAACCAACTGGCGCACATCTGACACCTTGAAGAAGTTTGCCATCTTTTGATTACGAAATGGTTTGCCCCCTGGGTGAAGCCTGTAAGTAGAACCAGCAGTATTCTGGTGAAATCTGGTAAGTAATGGGAAGAACCAAGTGAAATCCAGTAGATCATGAATGGAGACAGCTGAAATAGGATGTGTTATGGGTGGAGCTTTTTCCCAGTAGTGATGTATGGAAGTGAGAGCTGGACCATAAAGAAGGCTGATCGCCGAAGAATTGATGCTTTTGAATTATGGTGCTGGAGGAGACTCTTGAGAGTCCCATGGACTGCAAGAAGAACAAACCTATCCATTCTTAGGGAAATCAGCTGTGAGGGCTCACTAGAAGGACAGATCCTGAAGCTGAGGCTCCAATACTTTGGCCACCTCATGAAAAGAGAAGACTCCCTGGAAAAGACCCTGATGTTGGGAAAGATGGAGGGCACAAGGAGAAGGGGACGACAGAGGGCAAGATGGTTGGACAGTGTTCTCGAAGCTACCAGCATGAGTTTGACCAAACTGCGGGAGGCATTGGAAGACAGGAGTGCCTGGCATGCTCTGGTCCATGGGGTCACAAAGATTCGGACACGAGTAAACAACAACAACAATGGGTGGAGCTTAGCAAGGCAGTAGCAGAAACGTGGTACCTAAAAGAGTCTACAACCACTACATATTTCTACACGACCCCTTTTCTTAGCAACATGTCCTTGTCAGGTCCTGCAAATCAGTCCAACACAATTTGTAATGCAGGTATTAAAGAAAGAACCAGCCAAGTATACTTAGAGCAGATACCTGCAGAACCTGTAGCAGTGAGGGAACTTTGGCAAAGCCACCTCTTGCATGAACACATGCCCTGGGGGTCTTTTAAGGGGAACTCTGGCCTTGAGCCCATATCTATAAGACTGGATCTATGCACAGCCACAAAAGGGTTGTAAACAGTGAGGATTCCATTAAAAAATAAGCACCCTTTTCATGAATAAATTTGATTGTAAATTCATTTGCAACCCCACACTGAGGGCCATCCTTTAAAGGAGAAAAATGACAAACTAATTGACTGTCTTTTGAGAACAAACTTTGTCATTTCTGAAGCTCTGTTCCATTTTAATTTTTTTTTTTTAGGTCATGATTTCTCATGTTTCTAACAGAAGCCAGTTTTCCTTTTTTATCTGTAATTAAATCCACAAGTTGTTATTCTCTGAAGGTCCTTGTGAATTTTGACTTTTACAGAGAGAGACGGGTGGAGGGGGAGAGAGAGAAAGAGAAAGAGAGAGAGAGAGACTTAAAGAGGTTCCTAATATCAGGGCAGTTAAAAAAACTAATTTATTATTCATTAATTTGGCTTTCATTATAAAAACATTAATAAAGAATACTTTGCTTAGGTAGTACACCATCTTTCTCTACATATTCTGGGCATGAGCTATCCAGATCAAGCCCCTCTGATCCCAATAGAAGAGCTCACTGGAACCAATGCTTTTTTATATATAGGGTTGTGAACAGCAGCTCCTTCACAGCTTGTTTAGCGCGTGTCAACAAGCTACAGGTGGGTGAAATGGTGCTATAAGAAAGAGCCAGAAAACTTGCATCTTTTGTATAGTCAGTGGCAGCATGGGCCAGAAGAAATCAGCATCAATGTAAACATACGAGTCTTGCAAGACCTTTCAGGTATTGAGTGTGTTGAATCACAACATCTGGCTTTGGAAAGAAAACCCTGCCCCAGTTTAGCATGGTGTGCATGCAAGAGGTCTCATGCTCAGAAACAATGTATTTGGTCCTCTAAATTAGAGCCACAAGGTTCCCAATGCTGGGGTCACTGCTGGTAAGCAGGAGGGGCATGGTGAAGCTCAGGGAGGGGCTTCTCCCATTTTCCAGCTGACATAGAATCTCTGCTTTGTTAATTGCCCATGGCGCTGTGGGTTAAACCACAGAGCCTAGGAATTGCTGATCAGAAGGTGGGCGGTTCAAATCCCCGCAACGGGGTGAGCTCCTGGTGCTCGGTCTCTGCTCCTGCCAACCTAGCAGTTTGAAAGACCATCAAAGTGCAAGTAGATAAATAGGTACTGCTCCGGCGGGAAGGTAAACGGAGTTTCTGTGCACTGCTCTGGTTCGCCAGAAGCGGCTTAGTCATGCTGGCCACATGACCCGGAAGCTGTACGCCGGCTCCCTCAGCCAATAAAGCAAGATGAGCACTGCAACTCCAGAGTTGGTCACAACTGGACCTAATGATCAGGGGTCCCTTTACCTTTACCTGCCCCCTTTGTCTGCTTAACGACCTGGCCGTTATTAGGCTGACCTGGGCATAGGAAGCTGAACTGAGCTATTAAGGGTCTGACTTCCAGCTCAACTCTCCAAGCATTGGTTAAATTCTAGCACTTACTAAATCCAGACACCCAGAAACTCTGGCACCCAGAAACCCATAACGATATATTTGAAGCTACTGGGATTTGGAGTGAGAAGGCATTAATATCACTTTGCCTCTAAACTCCCCTTTCTGTTTTTGTTTTTTAAATAAATATTTACCTAAAGAATTGTTTTGCATAAAAAGCAAAAGATCAAAATGCAGTACACCCTTTTACACCGAGAAGCAGGAAGAAGTCTCATACAGTACATTAACTGTATATGTGGTCCTCTAGAGAAAAAGCTTGACCACCCTGTCTGCACTATTTTTCCTAAAGGACACTTTGCTATCACGGCTCACATTTTACTCTCTCTGTTAAATAAACAGCACAGAGTAATTGCCCAATATTGTGACCCTAGAAATGAGTTGAAGGGACGAGGCCAATGTTTAAGAGGTTAGTGTCAGGGCAGTGTTGTTGCAATTCGGCCACCTTTAATAGAAGAGTGGCATCATTTATCACTACTGCCGTTATCAGTCACAACCCTCAGCAGCAATGATTAGAATTGCAACAATAAACCAAATGTTGGCTTGGTCAGCTTTTTTTTTTTTTTTTAAAGTCACTTTACAATTGTTTACCAAATAAGGTATCCACCTAAAGCATTCTAAATACATTTTTGTGCCATTTTGAGAAGAAATTAATTAAAGTGCATTCAGATTTTTAATATGCTGTCTGACAGATGGCTGCTTTAAATTGCTGATCGTAGATAATGCAATATGTGAAACATGTCATACTTTAAAAATATAATAAACGAGGCAGGTGTCTTAATTAATATACATTGGTTTAATAATAATCAGTATGGACCATATCTGCTATGTTAGATTAAGGCTGCAATCCTGTACACAATAACCTGGGAACAAGTCCTCTTGAACTCAGTGGACATTGCTTCTAAGTAGACAACGTTTACTTGCTAATGAAGTTTTGTGTACATGAAACGTTCTCTTGATTTATATTCATTGTCTATGGAGGAGAATGAATGTAGTTCTGTTAGTTTCCAGCTTATCTTATATTACTTGTCTCTATATAATACAGGTCCACACACTGTCCTGTTTGGAAACATAAAACTAGGAATTGTTGTCAACAGCCTTGTATGTGATGTGATGGTCATGTGATTATTTCTCCATTAACTTCAATGGGGAGAACAACTGTGTGTATGTGTGCCTTTATCTATCCCAACTTGAGAGTGTTTTTTAGATCTGGTACCTAATTGCAAAACATCACTAGATCACTTACTGTGCATTAAAGTTGCCTAATATTTTCACAGTGCAGGCAATCTGGATTTGTTTCCAGATTAATATCCAGCCTAAGTAATATTGGACAATTGTCATTTACTGGTGTATCTGACTAAAAACTGGTCTTGTACGAAGCATTTATTTTTGTAATACCTTCAGCTGCCTCTATTGTTCCCCCCTGCGGTATATTGTACTTTGCGTTGTTTTTTCATAGTTTCTGAAGAAGGTCAAAAAGCACTGAGCAAATGTCACATAAGATCACTTATGAGAAGTGGATGCTATGCATAATAACCATTAGGAAATATTTAACGAAAAAGTTCCTCCAGTAGCAGTCATTCCCATATTAATTTAATCCTGCTGTCTACGATAATACAATCTCTTTGAAACAGTCTCAATTCTTCAGCGCAAAGGGACCTTTTCTGGATCAGAGGCCAAATTTCCATTACCTGATGAGCTAATCTGACGTGACAGCTGCATATGCAGATGGGGGAATCTCTTGTCAATAGTTTTTCTTCAGAGACAAAGAGAGACAAATGTCTATATTCATTCTCTCACTTCATGCATGACTAACATTACCTTTTCTGCCTCTCCTCTATCCTTATTCAGGTAGTAATGGAGAAGAATTTAAATAAAAGCTTTTGTACTTCTGAATTGTTTATGAAAATATGTTTATGGAACATTGGCAGCTTTGCTTATGGTACCATACTCATTTTTATGTATTAATTTACAGGTATACTTATTCTCTCTCTCTCTCTCTCTCACACACACACACACAATTGCTCTCTCAACTTTTTATTTTTAAAAAAAGTTCAGTGGGGATGGAAGAGTATGGAAATGAAGGGAATTTACCATCTGAGGTGCTTTATAATTAGTGTTTTATATTCATTCAGATGCACAAATATAAAGAGTTCCAGGTATTAAAGTCATTGAGAATCACGAGGAAGAAGGGAAAAGAGGTGCCGGCCTTTATTTAATGGCCACAATCCAACATTGAATTAATTATTTCAGTGGGTTGGATCCAGAAACAGTCATACTTAAGAGTAGTCCCACTGATTTAAATGAGACTGCTCTTGAGTATTACTAAGTCTGGCTCCAAACCAATAGACTTAAAGCATGTTTATCTCAGTGTTAGGTTAAGGTCAACGGTCAATATATTCTTGTCCTTCCAAACTGATAGCCTTCCACCATTCCTGAATATAACAAGTGGTTGTGCCATTAAACCAGGTAGCATAAAGAGTAGGTACATGTAAAATCAACACACCATTCTGCTCCATAGCTTGTAGTCCCTACTGTTCCCTCTATGTAATATAATGTTATTGCCCTAGAGATGCTTGAATTGTTGATATTTTGCATAATCTTTAAAGGAATCCCTCTCAGTTGGGAGAAGGAGCTCCCTACAATGGGGGCGGCATGTACAATCCAAATAAATTTGCCAGGTCAGAGAAATGAACACTGGATTCACACACAGACAAAAAACAAACAAACTACTGACTGTATCACAGGTTAGTTTAAAAAAACCACACCAAATATATATTTTTTAAACTCTTTGGCATAATACCAATGGTGCCAGATAGACTGTACATCTAGAAATAAGTAAAACATTTGTTGTAAACCTTGTTCAGATTTGGGACAGGACCCTCAACACCTAGGATTAAATGAACCAAATACATATTGAACTCAAGCATCTAAAGCAGTTCAATACATTATCAGTGCTGCAGCCAGTAAACCTTGGGCAAGATAGAGTTTTTGTAGCTTGCTGGAGGCACAGTAGCTGTAAAATCTTTCACAGAGTCTGCCACTTTGAATCTCTGTAGGTTTGCTGCTAAAAGGAAGAGGAAAATGATCCTGTTTACACCAATGAGAGAGTTTCCAGTCTGGTTATGTTCTTAAAGCAGGCGTGCTTCTAAATACGTAGTGTGATCCAGCTAAAGCTAGTTATGCTGAACTTCCGTTGAAAATCAATGGGATTTAAGCATGCCTAACTTTCTGTGGGTGGCGTCTTGTTACATTTCGGTTAGGAAATCTCATACTATCTAATTTAATTTAATTTAATTTAAATAGGAAGCAGTGGGAGTCATTTAATGCAAAAATGTTTTATTAACGCAAAATAATGTATAAACACTTCCAGCAGCACTTTTTATCCCCTTTAAGAAAAACTGTAAATGTATCCAGGTTTATCCTTTTTCATGCTTCCCCCTATTCACATTAAAAAGTAACAAACAGCTCGCTACAATGAGCTAGGTTGGGGGGGGGGTGAAAGGAAGATGGCGGTGGGGAGTGGGTTCAGTTTGAAGCCAAGGCAACAGGAAGCGATCATTTGCATGTTTGAATGAGAATGTGATTATCGTATTGCTAGAGATAACTTGCTCTCAACATTGAAAAGCAGGAAAGCACCTGATTTTAAGGATGTTTAGAAAGGAAAGGGTAACAATGAGTTAACAGGGTTGGGCTGAATTTAACGAGGTTAGTTTTTCAGAAGGGAAGATGTCATTTTGGGGGGCATGACCTTTTCTCTGAAAGCAGCAGCGTTCTTGTAGGGGAGGGGAGTCATTATATTTCTGTTCTCTTGGCAGTGTGGTACTTCCTTCTCTCTTAGCAAACTGAGGGCCGAGGAGAGAGAGAGAGGTACTGTTAAGTGCCATGCATTAGTCTTGTGAATTAGCTCCTTTAAAGTGGATGGTGTTGCTTAAAAGGAGGTTCCCAGGGTAGCAGAAGAGGTAGCTGGCCAATTGGCAGAGCTAAATCGTAGGTGGAATCAGAGGGTGGAGGGAGAATTATACAAGGTGGAGAGATGATCATAAAAAATAGTTGACCATTGGGCACCTACAGAAAAACTGTTAGAATTCCTGCTCCATAATTGCAGTCGTGGGACTTTCGTCTATCACATGATGGTGTATGTTTTGAGTCCACAGAGTGGGAAGTGACAGAGACAGGATGTTTGTGTTATTGCGTTCCGTGAAGTGGGACTATTATCCTTTGTTCTTACTCTTTGCTGTCTGATTATAGAGAGTAGGGGAGCCATGTTGCAGTGCTCCATGTGTGTTTATATGTAAATAAAGTAGATTAGCCAAAATGCTGAGTTGCTGAGGTCTGTTACTCAAGCTGCGAAGACTCTGCGGATCCCTAAGTGCTGGTGTCGCTTGGTATCGGTCACTGTGATGTTCGGGCTGAAGAAAGCTTTTGAAGCTCCCGAACGATCGACCAGGAGGGAGAGAACATGCCAGTCAGGCATGTGTCTCTGCCAGGGCCCTACTCAAATGTAGGACAAGCTCCTGACAAAAACTAGGGTCACCATTTGAAGAAGAAACTAGACTTAGGGGTGGGGGACCTTTTGTTTTCACAGCAGAAGGACCACATTCTGCCCTGGGGAACCTTCTAAGGGCCACATTCTAGTGCTGTGTGGGAGAGGCAAAAGTGGGAAGAACAATGAATGCAAATTTTACCTTTGTGTAGAAGCCTGCTTTCTATACACAGTCATGTACCCTCCTGATTTTCCATCCAGAAAAGCAAGAGACATTTTCAGACACATTCCGGCAAGGGGAAAGTGTTTGGGGGTGTGAAGGCAGGCCACTGAAGAATGTGACGTAGGGAGAGTCCCGAGAGCCAGAGATGGGACAGGAGAGCTACATTTGTTCCTGGGTCTGGGGTTTCCCATCCCTGGACTAACCAGGCACATCCAACAGGTAGATCGTGGTCTACTGGTAGATCACTGGACGTCTGTGGTAGATCACTGGTAGATCGGTGCCCCCCCAAGAAGCTCAATAACTTTGCCCCCCCCCTAAAAAAGGCTCAACAATTTTGACCGGAACCCCCCAAAGGTGGTAGATCACTGCCAATTTTTAACTCTGTGAGTAGATCACAGTCTCTTGGGAGTTGGCCACCCCGGACTAAATTATTCAAATAGCCTCTCGTGTTCTTCTTGTAGTTCCTTTTTATGCCTCTTTGAGCAGCGACTTCAGATGTGGAGCCGTTCAGGTTCCAACCGAAAGTTTACATTGCCGTGTCCAGGGCTTGTCAGCCGTGAGCATCGGTCATACCAGTGAAACTGTGTTCTGTCAAATAATTGGTGCTGATGACTGGAAAACCCACCAACTCCATCCATGATGTACCAGACTCTGAACTATCTCTGCCCAAACAAAAATATGGCTGAATTTGGAATGGAGAGGGTTTGAGCTTTTGTCTGCTTAAAGTGATTGCAGCACACAGCTTTTCAAGCAGTTTTCATGAAGGAGCAAATAAGCAGATTATCCCCTTGATATAGTCATATTTAGGAGCTTACCAGTTGTTGCACCTACTTCCATGTATTCTTATCTGTGAACATTTTACAGCTGTTTTTGATCCTTCTACTTGTTTATATGTGAGTTTTTCCTCATCCACTTCAACCATAGGAAGATGGGAGAAGGAAGATTTTATGCGGTAGCCAATAACATCTATGCATGCAAAATTATATTTGTAATAAAATTACATTGGTGATAATAGGCTCTAGGGAAAATTGCCTTTCCTAGATAGTCATAGGCCCACATTGTGCATCAAATGATACATAACCCTTTTTCCTGCTCTCTGGGTTGAGGTTTAGTTCCTCATTAATGGTGGAACCAATAGATAATGGCCCCTTGGAAGCTAAAGCTTCACCGTTGCATAGTGTCCTCATGTATTATGAGTGAGAAACAAAGGCAGCTGAGGAACTTCAAAGCTTCCTGTGGCATTCAGAACTTTCCGACTTCAAAGAGCCTCTCCCCTTTTGTAGTTCTGCTCTGGGTTTAATTAATACATTTTAAATATTGTTCCTGTAAACAGTGTCATCGGTTTTGTTTTGTTTTCTGCACCTTTCTGTTTCAGAGTAGCTAACGTTATGAAACTGTCAACTTTATTTAGTGCCTCTCGACCTCTTTTCTTTAACAAATTAGTAGTCACCTCCGGTTGAGATGAAACACCACTTGGAAGGTATATGCTCTTGCAGCTGGCTGAAAGGGGTCTTAAGTGTGTGCGTGTGTGCGTGTGTGTGTGCGTGTGCGTACATGTGCCTGCCTTTTATCTAAACTCTCTAAAGTAAAGAAGCAGCCATCACTCTTTCTCTTCATGCATTAACAATATTTTAATATTTTAATACTATAAAGGTAGCTGTGGAACATATATAATTGGGCTTTTCTTGATCAAAAAGCTTACTCTTTAGCTGTAAAAAAAAAAAAAAAAAAAAACTTAAGAAAAATGTGGTGGATAATGCTTTGTTCATAGCATTCCATTCAACATAAATGCATTGTTTCACATTGTGTGAAATCCAGTTGGTGCCTACTTTGGATCCAGTGAACACTTCCATTATTGGAAGAGATGGGGAGGTGTTTTTTGTTTATTTAACCTTCCCACTACAGTGGTACCTCGTGTTAAGTACTTAATTTGTTCCGGAGGTCCGTTCTTAACCTGAAACTGTTCTTAACCTGAAGCACCACTTTAGCTAATGGGGCCTCCTGCTGCTGCCGCGCTGACGGAGCACAATTTCTGTTCTCATCCTGAAACAAAGTTCTTAACCTGAAGCACTATTTCTGGGTTAGTGGAGTCTGTAACCTGAAGCGTATGTAACCCGAGGTACCACTGTACTCCCCACTTGTCACCGTCTACCCTGGAGCATACATTTGGGGAACACTGTGGGCTGCTAGGGGAGGATAATTGATAAAAACCGCCCCCCTTCTTGAATTAATAGGTCTACCATTGGCATCTCTTCCTTTGTGGGAGCAATAATGGCCAACCGATGCTGATCTCACTTTATTCTTTTCCTGGTTGATATATGTTGGTTGATTTTAATTGTGTCATGGCACGTCATTCTGTTTGTAAGCTTCCCTGGGTATGATTTTTCATAGAAGAGAGAGGACTGTGAATACTGGAACAGATTAATGAATATTTGCTGCTCTGCTGCCACTACAGCAAAAGTGAGGAGAAAATACATTGCCTGCTCCCCTTCAAGTAGCTGCTCAATATATATGTCTGAAGAGCAGACAGGCTCATGTCTGCTATAAAATGGGCATTTTGCTAGTAACAGATGGCCTGGATTGTCTCCTCCCACTTCCCTGTGCATTTTTCTATCATTCTTTTGTATGTTTCTGATATGCAGTTTATAATATGTCCTGTTTGGGGGGAACCTAATGTTTCCAGTAAATACAATTTAAACTCATTTTTGCATTGTGCTTATTATTATCACCCCTCTATTTCCCCCTACCCCTATGTGAATTTTATTTTGGTTTTGTTGCATTTTACAGTGTGGTACCAGCTTTTTTTCTGAAGTACACTTCCTCAGAAGTCGCATAGTGCCTGTCTCTCATTTCCTACCGCTATACTGCCTATATAAAACATAAATTCTGTCATTTTAAAAATCTATGTGGGCGCTAACTTTAGATGAAACCATGAAACCTAAATAATGCATAAGCATCAGAAAGCACAGTGTGCCCTTTCTATCTTTGCCAATCCTCTGGTCTCTATCGAAATCAATACCAGTGTACTGCTGTGATGGCTCACAGCATGATATGCATTTGGCATACTGAAGTAGTTCAACCTGCTTTATAGCAGCACAGAATCTTTTGAAAGAAGCTTTCCCTTCAAAATGGTATTGACATCAAAATGCCATATAAATTGTCAATAATGATCACTCCCTCTTCTCAGCAAAGACAATGGAACAATGCAGAAAATGGGGAATAAAATGGCAGAAGGATTCTAGTTTTAAACTACCGGTTGCATTTCCTCACTTCACAAAACCCAGCTCTGTAGTTAGTACTTTACTGTGGTTGCTTATTTATAACATTTTTTTTTTTTTAGTGGAAAAAAACCACCCTTGTGCTTTATTGGATCATATTGCATTTATATTATTGCTCTTAGCCACCTTGAGCAACAATTGGTGTAAAGGCTGGTTGCAAGTTTAACCAGGAAACAAATAATTTTGATGCGCGTTACTTCTTTGGGGCTTTTAAACAGATTGTTGCAAATATATGATGAGAAAAGTCCACTTACTTCCCAGCTATATGCACAGCAAGGTTGCTATTCTATGATATGTTTGGAATAGAAACCCTTTTACAGATATTAATATAAATAAATAAAAAGAATGCAACTATTAGGGCACAACTACATGCGACATCACATAGCAACAATTTTTTCATCATGTTTTTCGGAAATTCTCTCAAACCAACTCTCATCAATAATACTAATAATAAAAAGCAAGGAGAGAAACAAGTACTGTCAGCAGGCTTACAAAGACTCCAGGGAAGGGAAATGAAGGGGGAAAGGTGTTGTTTAAAGCTGGAACAAAATAGTGAGTTGTAAGTGTAGGGGATGCGGGTGGCGCTGTGGGTTATAACACAGAGTCTAGGACTTGCCGATCAGAAGGTCGGTGGTTCGAATCCCCGCGATGGGGTGAGCTCCTGTTGTTCGGTCCCTGCTCCTGCCAACCTAGCAGTTTGAAAGCACATCAAAAGTGCAAGTAGATAAATAGGTACTGCTCTGGCGGGAAGGTAAACGGTGTTTCTGTGCACTGCTCTGGTTTTGCCAGAAGCGGCTTAGTCATGCTGGCCACATGACATGGAAGCAATACGTCGGCTCCCTCGGCCAGTAAAGCGAGATGAGCGCCACAACACCAGAGTCATTTGCGGCTGGACCTAATGGCCAGGGGTCCCTTTACCTTAGTGGGCATTTATATCCAGCCGGGGTTAGGTTGATCTTCCCTTGCTGATGCTCTTGACAGAATAGCAATAAATGGCTCTTATTATTATTTTTGTCTGATGGAAGGAGCCACAGCATGTTTCCCCCCTTGCTTCTGTGGACCTGGGGCAACTGGCAGTTGCCACAGGGTGGGAGAAGGAAGCCCCCTGCAGTTGCTTAATCTGTGGCCAGTGTATCACATTAGACTGTTCTTTATAACTGCATTATGTTCTTATTCGGAGAAAGGGAGAGCAAACTTCCAGAGGCCTTGCCAGTGGCATAGCCCTTGGGTATAGCCAGTGTGGAGTGGATCAGGACCCTTCCATGGGGTCAGAGAGCTTTAGATCATGGCTCCCTGTGGTCCTCTTGGTTCAGATCACACCCACCAGCAACTTGCATGAGGGGAAAAGGGTCCTGTTGGACCCTTATTCCATGCATATCATAGGGGTGGTGGTGTTAGTGGATGTTTGTATGGAATGGGACCACAGCAGGGAAAAGGTCTCAAGCTCCCCTATCCCCCATGCCAGTATCCTCATTTCAGTGGGGTGGTTTTTTTAAAAAATAGATAAACAAGAAATTCATGGGTTTCATAACCCAATACAACCTTATTCATTCTTCAGAAAGGCCAGAAGGCATACTACTGTATAGCTATGGTAGAACTTCTGGTTGAGAATGCAAAAGGCATGGTTGATAATACTGGCAGAACAACAAAAACACACTTATTGGTATCATACCCAAGTGACCATGAACCAGTCAATAAAGATCTACATCACTAAATTACCAGTTTCTGCCTTCAGCATTCACATTCAGGAATTTGCTAGTGTACTGCCTCTTGGTAGCTCCCATTGCAGATAATACTATTGTTCCCTTCTAAACAACCTCTAAGGTTCCTTTTTTGGATGCATGGTTATTTTTCCTTCTGGAAAATGCTGTAAGCACATGCTATGAAAACTGCGGTGCTATCCCACAATGATCAATATCTTGCTCTTCTTGCATTGCATGAATCCATTTATTTTAACTAAGACCATTAATGCTAGCACTCTCTGCAGCAAATGACTTGATTGCACAGCCACTTCAGAAGAAAGGATATGCAGTGCTCTGGCGGCATATATTTCCTCCCCCAGTTTTTTACCTCCATTTTATTGTTGCAGTAACCCTCCGTGGTGGTTGAGTCACCCTGGGATATTTTTGGGTGGGGGCAAGGGAGCTTGAACAGAGATACCTTCAGTTAATGTCCAATGGTTTATCTACTATGTAATCACATAGAACAGAGAGGTGGATACATGAGGGCTTGTAATGTATCAGAGCATAACATTTACAATCACATACATGCCTATGGCGTGAGCCTCTCAGAGATCACTGCTTTTGATAGATGTGGTGTCCCTGCATGAACTAGGACAAGTTGCGTGCATTCCATACCTTGTTTTTCTCATGGTTTCAGTGTCACAAGAGAAGGAAGAGAAACCACACAATGTAGATGGAATCAGAATGCAGTGGCATCTCATATATGCTTTAGAACCAGTGCTCAAAGACAGTAAACATGCATTGCTATCACATTTTCATTGAGGATTCTGCTGTGAATAAAGGAAGTAGAGAAATAGATATTTTATGGGTGTCAAGTGACATAGAGCATTTCACAATAAAGGGCAATATTAAAATGTTGGACTGACTTGTACCCAACAGAAGCTCACATTCATATTTATGCATTTCAGGCTTTTTAAAAGTGGTTGTTTTTAGTTGCCATGGTATCTAGGAGCACAGTTCAGTTCAATTATTGAGGAATTCTCTGTGAAGATTTGTATTTTATAATGCCATATCTTAGAATCAAGAATTCATTTTAAAAATAGCATTTTGAGTATGTCAGGAGTCAATATTTTTCATGAAGTTTAATATATATGTGGTTTTGTATGCTGGTGCATCTTAATATGAAAAAGTGAAGTGAATATCTGACTTTTTAAAAAAGAATGCAAATTCACGCTAGCAATATATGATGGAAAATAATATGTGTACAAGAATAGGTTAATACATTCTATTTTCCTCTGCTTTGTCAAATATCAGCCTCTCTTTCTTAGATACCAGATTTTATCTAAATAGGTAAAAAGCAAGGCTTTTCCCCTGAGAATTTGAGCAGGGGTTCAGAAACCAAGAATAGTTCAATCTGCAAAACCTAGCAAAACCAGCATCTAAGATGTGAAAGGTTCATATATTTGGGAACCTTTTGCTAAACAATGGATTTTTTGTATTATTAATAATTCAACCCTTCCCTGTGGCACACCACATGCATACAATATTTTTATCAAGATACCCGAAACTTAGGTTGCAATTTTTTTCCGTCAATATAGAAAATAAGGGTGTGGTTCTGGTGCCATTTTAGCCTTTCCAATGCACATTTTCATGATTTAGTTACAAATAAACTTATTCATTCAAATATTTGTGGGGTTTCTTTCTTTCTTTCTTTCTTTCTCTTTCTTTCTTTCTTTCTTTCTTTCTTTCTTTCTTTCTTTGTTTGTTTGTTTGTTTGTTTGTTTGTTTTTGAAGGGGGGATCACAGTCTGGCCATGTTTGGTTTTGGTTGCTAAAATTACTACCGGTAATATAATTTATTTAGGGCTTATTTTTAGAGAGCTCGTAACCCCAAACATTCCAGAGTATGTTGTGGGGTCAAAGCTGCAGGCTCTGAAAAAATGGGAGGGACACACATACACACCCCCACACCCCAATATATATTTGGGAACTGTTTCAAAACAGATTAGTGAGCTGCAGTGCTGAGGCACTGTAGGTAGCAAAATTCAGTTATCAGGCATATGATTAGTTTCACCTTGTAGCTGTGCGCCTCTGAAAATGCAATTAACAGTTTCCTACTCAGCATCAGTGCTTTATTCTGTTGCATGGTGTGCAAGATTGGGATTGCAGGGGAGTAGGGTGGGGGCTAATTGGTAAACACAGCTTTGCCAGATTCTCTGCAATTCACCCAATTTTGTTAATGTTAATTGGCTCAGCTTCAGCGTTAATGTTGGATGGGTTTTCAAAGGCAGCCACAGATTAGAGAGCTGCAAGCACTTGTGTTTCACAAGACAGACTCCAACGAGACTTGGGGATTTTTATTTTTAAATTAATGTTGGATGCAGGCGAGGTCTCTTGACCCATGGTTGCCATGGTTACTGTTTTGTCTACTAATCTGATGGTGGTGTGTATGTTTATTGGTGCTCATTTCTAATGATCTTCAGAGGCTAACTCAGACGGATACTATTATTGTGCCACTGTGGTCAGAGGAAACAGCTAAGTGATTGTATCCTAAAACTCTACCCTATTGTTGCTGAATATATTTTTTCCCCCTTTTTTATATAAAAAAATGTCATTCCTTGCTACACAAACTAGAAATGGCAATTTGTGGTACCCAAGATGCATGTTTCCTCTAGGGTCTAGATATCACAGCTTCTGTATGTAAAGTTCAGATGGAAAGCACTTTAAAGAACCAATTCTCAGCTTGTTCAGTTAAGGGATTTGCCTGTTCTTTACATTTAAATTTTGCAGTTTGAGTCATTTCCCCCCTAAACAAAATAGTGATATGTTTTCTATTGGAGGGGGCACTAAAAGTGATGTCTGAAGATCAAATGGTTCTTGGTTTACCGCACTGACATCCTCCTTGCATTTTATTTCTTCCTTAACAAAAGCTGATTTTGTACAATTGCACTGGTGCACCAATATATAAACCCAGTTAATAAGATCCAGTTTGTGAAAAATGCCAGCAGGGAATCGTGAAGGACAGGGTTTTGTTTTGCTAAAGAAATCTGGCTGTTGAAATTAGCAAGGTATTGTGTTAAACTCTATGTTAACTTTAATTTCATGGCTAACAGCAATGCCAGATTCTAAAAAAATATATTGATCCTGGAGTTGTGTGAGGGAATGAGAGCAGTTTTCATCAGAACTAAAGCAGTGAGGGAGGAGAGGTTTAAGCCTTCTCCCTGGGTTCAATCCCAGTTACACCCCCACCCCACCCCCAAACACTGTAGTTAACCTGGGAGGGGAGTTACCATCATTGTCCACCTGTCCTATAGCTTCCAATACGATGCAGCCAAAATCCGTGACGCCATCTTCTGGGTCTGCACTCGTGCTTGAGTCATGTGACTCACATGAGATCACGGCTCACAAAAAACCACTTTTTCGGGCACAGCACCCCAAAATGAGTGTTTTGGAGTGCCATGCTTGAAAAGAGTGCAGCCCAAAATCGTGGCAACCATTTTGGCTGCTGTCCACTAACAAGAAAAAAATGGGATGTCCCCTTTTTCCAGGGCAGTTAATGGGTATGCTGTCATGACCCCTGAATCTAGCACCACTCTTGGCACAGAGTCAGAGGCTGTAGGGGTACCATCCAGATCAAGGAGCCAGAATAAGCTCAAGGCTCTGAGCCAGCTGCTTCTGATTCCCAGAGGAATCTCCTGGATCACCAAGGTTACAGGCTAGACCCTCATGAGCACCTTCCCCTAGGTCTGAGGAACTAGATGTTTCTCACCATACTTCACCAGGGACCACATCAGAAGGGAAGTTTTGGAATGGAGGACGAGTGCCATTCTTCAGGCCTGGGCGTTGGCTCTTTAAGGCTCTGAAGTTCTGCCTGAGGGATGGAGGTTTATGGAAAACTGGTGACCTAAGAGGTTTAAAAGGCATCCATCTGCTTCCAACCTTTGTCGGAGTAAGCTGCTTACTTGTTATCTGTGGCCCTGCAACATGTGACAGGCCTTGCCTCCATCCTAGTTCTACCTCTCCTTTCCTTGCCTCACTTCCAGCCTTGCCACTTCTCGGTGGGATCCAGCATTCGACTGGAGCACAACACCACCAGTTGGTGAACATGTGCAGTGACACAGGTTCCTAGTTAATAAA
Organism: Podarcis erhardii; assembly: GCF_964252035.2. Taxonomy (NCBI): domain Eukaryota; kingdom Metazoa; phylum Chordata; class Lepidosauria; order Squamata; family Lacertidae; genus Podarcis; species Podarcis erhardii. The sequence continues at coordinate 12,030,619 of NC_138513.1, read as the reverse complement.
GAAAGATAACAAGTATGGTGATCTCTAATAATTCAAAAGGGGAGCTTTAGACAACGAGCAAGAAGAAAGCAGGAAAAGACACCTGTCCTCCGCAGCTTATATCTCTCCCCAACCCCTTTTTGGACATAAGCTTTTGCACAAGAAACAAATAAACCCATCCTTTAAGAAATGGAGTATAACCAGGGACAAATCTCAAACACAGGGTGGGAACTGCATATATTTATTTCCATGTTTGTTTGTTTTTATTACTGTTTTATTGTTGTTTTATTATTGAGGGATTTAAAAAATGTTTGATTTTGTTAGAGCTTTTACGGATGCCACTTTAAGTGTCGTATATATTGGGAAGGGAACTCAGGCTGCAATCCAGAGTTGCTGCTAGGACTCCTGGGAGCAGTGGAACCATTGCTGCAGTTCTGCTGGTCTCAGCGGCTGTGGAAAAAGGCAGGGTGGCAGAGCGATTAGGCCCAACACACACTGGCTCTAGGTTGCAACAGCAATCAGGTCTGGATTAGGCCTGATGCTGACCTCTGAGGGCTATGAGACTGACTCAGGGTGCTGTGGCTACCCTGGTCTAGAATGTGCCATTGTGTGGCTTTCCCCTGGGATCCATCGCCAGGAATACCACATGTGCCTCCTGCCTGCCTGAATGTTCAGTGGAGCCCAATGGAGGGATGCCTTCACTCAGTCCAGTGTCCCCCCCCCACATAGCATAAGGGGTAGGGGTGATGGTTTGCTCTGTTATCATCATCATCATCATCATCAAACCTTTATTGGCATCACATACAAACATTCAGAATAAATAGGCCAGTGCGATCTCCTCACCATTTCAACAATACAATCATTTGCCAAAGGGAAGAAGAGGTGAGCAATCTATTTCATCTCTGTGGGTCTCCAGCAAGGGCAGGATCCTGTAGCGTACTTCGGCGACAAAAAAATCAAATAGAGGAACTTAGCTACTGTCTTGGTGAGCTCCTGGCTCTCCCCTGTAATAAAAAGCGTATAACCTCTGTCTCTGGTTTTCATGATAGAATACATAGATGGTCTAGAAATTGTTGGCGGAGATCATCATACATTTCACGTTTAAGGGCCATGTGAGCTAGAGTTTCCACCAGGTGGGCATCGCATGGGCAGATCCTATCTCCTTCTGCCATACCTGCAAACCTACCCCAAAGGAGGTTAGAAGGATTAGAATTGAACCTAGCCAGCGAAAAAGCCCTTCTTTCTTACAGGTTAAACAAAAATTGTAATTAATTAAGATTAAATTTGCTCTGTTAGAACATGTAGATAGATAGATAGATGATAGATAGATGATAGATAGATAGATAGATGATAGATAGATAGATAGATAGATAGATAGATAGATAGATAGATATAGATAGATAGATATAGATAGATGATAGATAATTCAAAATAGCTTTCAGGGGTTTCTTGTGGCAGTCTAAACACCGCCTTTTAGGGAAAGAGGAGATTTTAACATACCATGTTGCATCAAGTGCACTTTATAACCAAACTACGGACATGGAGTCAAAATAGGCCAGGAATTATATTTTGGAAGCATTCATGAACCTCATTCGGAGCTTTGACGTCTGTTGATATTATTTTTGTTTCATTGGAACACTGCCAATCATATGTGACGTGAAGCTGCCTTGTGTTTAAAAATATGCTCCATTCTCCTTTTCTCTTCCCTGCTGGGGTTTTTTTTTTTAAAAAAAAATCTCTGTCCTACAGTTTTTCTAGAATCCGATAATTTTGAGAGGAATTCATTTGGCTATTTGAAAACTTCATCAGCATTCACACTAATTTCTTTCCAGTTGTGATATTATGATGTAAATTGCTGGTTGCAATAGTGTTTTTATTCGTTTGTTTGGGAGGCTGTTGAGCCGTAGCTTTGAAGAGCCCCTTCTCTCCGTGATGGCCCTGGGAGACAGTGCAGACAGTCTGACAATGTCAGACTGGTAGACTATTATTTAAATTAGCAGTGTATCTGTGAGTCAAGGAAGCATACCAATTTCATGATACAATCAGACTGTATTATTCACTCCAGCAAAGTTACTGGAGACTTCCCAAAATAGGAAATGATGTCTGACATTAAAATAGCAGTTTCAATTCTTTGGTGAATGTAGAGGTTTGCAGATGTCCTTGCTTCTTGTAGTGAGAAACATGTGGCAGTATGACCAAGAAAAGAAAAGCATAACAAAGGACTTCATTTTTAACAATTCTCTATGATTTCCATTAATTTGACTGCATACGATCAGGGACAAAGAGAAGATCAGGCAGCCCATCTGCAGTCAGAGAAGTCCACAGTTCATCATATGGGAATTCTGGGAATCATAGAATTGTAGTGTTGGAAGGGACCGTAGGAGTCATCCAGCCCAGTCCCCTGCAAATGCAGGACTCTCAACTAAAGCATCCATGACAGATTGCCATACAGTGGGAAAGATCAAGACAACAGATGTTGTGAACTATCCTTAAAGGTAAAGGTAAAGGGACCCCTGATCATTAGGTCCAGTTGTGGCCGACTCGGGGGTTGCGGCGCTCATCTTGCTTTATTGGCCAAGGGAGCCGGTGTACAGCTTCCAGGTCATGTGGCCAGCATGACTAAGCCGCTTCTGGAGAACCAGAGCAGCGCATGGAAATGCTGTTTACCTTCCTGCCAGAGCGGTACCTATTTATCTACTTGCACTTTGACGTGCTTTCATACTGCTAGGTTGGCAGGAGCTGGGACCGAGCAACGGGAGCTCACCCTGTCGCGGGGATTCGAACTGCCGACCTTCTAATCGGCAAGTCCTAGGCTCTGTGGTTTAACTCACAGCGCCACCACTTGCAACTACCTGGCATTAGCAGACCCATGAACTCTGACCTCTACAAGGTTCCTTAAGGGCCCCTCCATGATGATATGTGAAGTTTGACCCTGCCTACTCCTTGATTATAGCCCTTGCCCATTACCTTATCACCATTGAAAGAAAACTCCTCAGCCCAACTCCACTTCTACACTCATGGAACCTAAATAAATTTTACCAGCATAACTCATACGTTCCTCTGCCAAATGATATTGCTCTTGTTCAAGAGATGACTGCCATCTAGTCTATAGATAAGAAGTAGCTCATGAGAAATGCCTGGGTGTCAAATTACCTCACCATACGCAGGTGGTCATGAAGCAGCATAGTGGGCCTGTCCACACTTTTCTCCATACACCTTCAAACCATTTTAGGAGAAACCTAAAAATGGCTTTTCCAGCATATCAAACTAGAATGCCGGAAGCAGTCATACTGCCAAAGAGAGTATTGCAATGGTTACTGGATGACCCCACATGGCCATCTCTGTCCTCAGTGTACAGACCAGGTATTCTCCCTGCAAGGTTCTCTGTCTAAGCCAAGTATTGCACAGACAGTACCCCAGCATGAGTTGGGAGTCACACCCATATTTGAGTGTGTGCTGTTGAACCAACACTGCTATGCCGGTAAAGCCATACCAACTTGGTAGGACAATTAACAACTAAACAGAACAAAACATTAGAGAGATGCCACCAACTCAGGGCAAATTTATACTACTTGGGCAGATAACCACCACCATCCAAGATCAGAAACTCGATGATGGTCCCAGACAACTCCCAAACTTATTCAGATGTGATGGATCCAATCCTGAAGGGATTGAATCAAATCCTAAACCTGCAATTAATTTATATCTAGGGAGAGAAGTACCATTTTGGTCCATGAGAAATGAACTGGAACAGGCAGAGCAAAGTGGGAAGAAGGTCCTGCTCCTGACTAGCTGCAGTAGGCATGCAGAACTTGTGCAGAAACTGGTGATGACCGTACACAGATGTTAATGCTACAAGCCATCTGGCCTGTTTTCCACCTTCCAGTTCACAGATTCATCTTACTCAGAGTGGTATATACATCCCCAAAGGCTAAGGTCCAGCTCAAGGTATCTCTTCTAGAAGAGACAACTAATTCTCTTGCCCTTAAGGTACCAAAAAAGGTTCAGGGAAAAGTCTGCAAACAATATAACTTCTGACTTATCCAGACCACATGGCAAAGTGGTTGGAGACTTTCCAAAATAGGAGGTGATATATAACATCAGATAGCACGCTGACTTACTGTTTGTCTTTAGAGGTTTATTGTTGCCTTTCCTGCAGATGGTTCTAAATTAGGAGGATCATACTCAGTCTTTGAGTTCTTCCAGACCCTTTAGTTCTTATGGGTAGAGGATGACAGCTCTTGTGCAGCTGGTATGTTGTCACAAAGCTTCCACTCATTTCAGCAGGGCTTATGCAGGAAAACTGTCTAATAGGTGATGCCCCATGCTGTTCTCCCCTTTGACCTGCATGAATAACCAAGACCCACATGAGATCTGCAGTGGATAACATATGTCTTTTCGGGGGGGGGGGGGAGTGTTCCTGTCTGTTCTTGAGTTGGTCACTAAATCCATGGTTGCTTGCTACACCAGTAGATTCTGAGCATAGGATTCTGCCATTTGCCAGAATCCTGTGCTCAGGATTCTGCCGTTTACTTTGATGACCAGCTAGGCTGGAAGCTGGCAACACTCTGATCACAAGGAGTTTGCACTAAAATGAAGGGTTTTCCTCTGTTTTATCAGGGGCTTCAGTTGGCATAACATCAGCTCATTGACAGGTAGGCACAGTCCTTTTTTTAATGACTTCATGGGCCAAAATGGAACTCGTGGCAGGCCAAGACTAGTCCCTGGTCAAGTGGCTGCTATTGTCCCAGCTGAAATGTCTTCTCCCTCCTCCAGCTGACACTCAAGAACTATCCTGCCCTGAGTGGAGAGGAAATCTACTTTTTCTTTCTCTTGTAGCTTCCTTTGACTGTTTTATTCTGTACTTTCAGTTGGTGCATATAGTTTTTAATATGTCTATGTAAATCACTTTGTGATGTTCACCTGAATATCTTATCTTATTTTATCTTATCTTATCTTATCTTATCTTATCTTATCTTGAATGAATGAATGAGACTGTAATTCTGTACACTCTCTTATCTGACCTTAGCAGGGCTTACTTCTGAGTAGATACACATTGGATTATATGAAATGAGATGCTAGGACTCAACCCAGCCTAGAAGACCTTCTCCCTGAGGTGTTTCAAGAGGGAAGATAAACTCCCTGAATTACTTGGTCCTTTTTTGTGGTGATGCTCATACTTTCAGTTTAGAGCCACAGTGCAAAATCAGCCATGTAAAAGCAGCTCGTTGCAACCCTTATGACTAATGTCTATTAAAAGCAGTGAATCTTCAGCTCCCAGAGCTGCAGATTGTATTCATACAAAAGAACCCTATCTTTTGACAATAAAAGCTTTCAAACTCCCCCCTCCATTTCAATTGCAGTACTGATGAACACAAAAAAATCTGTGAAAATAAAATTGCTCTCCCTTCTTGTGATGAGTTCCTAAGCGACCCACTGCTTGTTGTTGAAGATTTTGTGTGTGTGTATGTGCATTTGTAAACATGGGAAATATTTGGTGATAGTATTTCCCCCTTGCTTTCTGGGTTACATTCTTCTAACAAGGAGGGTTCACAGCCAAAATGCCACTGGTAATCTTATCGTCCAGAGTGTATACTATTAACACATTTTTTATTTACCTTGCTAGTAGATTAGTAAATTCTAAACTGTCTTAGGAACATTACTTTCTGACCTTTTTTCGTTCTTTATGTTTTAGGGCAGTGGGGAATCAGCAAAAGAAAACAATAGTAACCTTTCTGAATTCATTACTATAAGCTGTACTGACCTTAAAAAACACAGCCCAACAGTATTATATTGAGGACTGCTCCTTTTTTCGATTTCCAATTCTTGACAGTTTTTCAGCTCATGCAAAGTAAAGGAGAAGAAAACTTACAATGCAATCCTCATAGACTTTGAGGTTTGTTTGTTTTTGCAATATATATTTTTTATTCGTTATCACCTCTAAACTATTTGATATGGTTGCATCGAGATACATTTTTGCTTACATTAGAGCTATGACATGCACAGTTACATAAAATTAAAACAACATTAAATACTCAGATAAATGTTTCTGAATATATTTACAAAGTCCTTTCAAAGTGTATATACCAAAATTATTAGGTATTACAGATATGAAATGATGCATAGTAACGTGTGTTGCTTAAATTGGAGACCATAAGGAAAAGGTATTTTGTATCAATAACAATGGAAATTTATAGGAAGGGGGAGGAAGGGAGAAGTGAAAAAAATTAAATATGCACTTCATGCATGCCAAACTGCTGTAAACTATGGCCATTATTATTATTATTATTATTATTATTATTATTATTAATTTAATTATTTATTTAATTTATATACCACCCTGTATCCGCAGGTCTCAAGGTGGTTCAGAGAATAAAATAAAAATATAAAACCACAAAATACATAATCAAAATAAAAACAACAACCCAATAGCCCCTCCCCCAAACCCCACATTTTAAAAGGGCATAGAATGTCAATCAAATCAACCCAAGGCCTGGTTAAAAAGGAACATTTTTGCCTGGCGCCTAAGGGTCTATAATGAAGGTGCCAGGTGAACTTCCCTGGGGAGAGCATTCCACAGACAGGGAGCCACTGCAGAGAAGGCCCATTCTCGTGTTGCCACCCAATGCAAAATTGCATTATACTATTGGTCCATAGATAATAATTTTAATTATTTCCATGTCCTGGCAATAGTTGTTCTTGCAGCAGTTAAAAGATGTGTTCTGAGTTCTTTGTTTCTAATATGCAATTTATTTTGAATATGCAAGGAAATGCATTTTCCCAAGACTTCTACTTTTGGACATTCCCACCACATGTGTTGATATGTCCTTACAGTGGGACATCCTCTCCAACCTCCAAAGTGTGTATGGAGGTCCTTAGCTGTCCAGACGACAAGACCCCCCTCTCAGCCTCACTGATATGGTCTAAAGGAAAGCAGATCAATGCATTTGGCATCAGCTTGGCTGCAGGCATTGCCGGAAGGAGCTGTACACTCTGGATATGTGTAGGGTTAACTCCTTGGCCTTTTCTTCTCCCAAATATATTCTGCAAGGCAGTGGAGCTTTAGGAGCAGACTTTTCCTTCTCCTAGATAGGCTACCTTCCCAGGTTGATGAGCCCCATGTGATGAGCACTCACTTCCCTTCTTGACAGTTGGACCACTATTGGTCTTGTCTGCTCAATCTTCTAGAGCCTGTCTTTGCATGCAGGGGTAGTCCTTAACTCAACAAGGGTTTGAAACCCATCGGCTACACTCACTTGGTTTAGCTGGTCAGTTGAAGTCATTCCTGGGGTGTTGCCGTTGTCGCATGCTGACAGCTAGGAGCCACATGTGAGAACTGGGTGCAGGATGGGGACCAAAGGTAGACAGACTACCCCACAACATGCCACCACCAGAGGTACTAATCTTTCCTAACACCCCATTGGCATAATATAAAAGTAGCACTGGCGACAGACTTGTGCTTTGCAGCATCTGCAGTTAAGCTGCCAAAATGTAGTCCTCCAGTACTATTCTCTGGCACTGGTCATGTTTACCTATTATTTTCACTTCCCAATTTTACAGTAAAGAAACAGACTCTGATAGAGATGCAACCTTGAATAAGGGCATGCACAAAATTCATGGAAGTGTATACAGTGGTACCTCGGGTTACATACGCTTCAGGTTACATATGCTTCAGGTTACAGACTCCGCTAACCCAGAAATAGTGCTTCAGGTTAAGAACTTTGCTGCAGGATAAGAACAGAAATTGGGCTCCGGAGGCGCGGTGGCAGCAGGAGGCCCCATTAGCTAAAGTGGTGCTTCAGGTTAAGAACGGTTTCAGGTTAAGTACAGACCTCTGGAACGAATTACGTACTTAACCCGAGGTACCACTGTATACTAAACCCAAATTACCAGTATCAAAAGTCCAGCTCTCTTTAATTAAGGGTGGGCATGTTTTAATGAAAGTTTTCATTTTAATCTGAAGCAGTCTGGTTATGCTTCACAGTACTGGTGTGTGATTTAGAAGTATGAATAACCTTCTTTACCCTCATATTTTTTTTCTGCCTTTAAATGTGTCAGAACAAGCAAAAGCTATAATCCTAAACCAAGCTATGTCGCCAAGCTTTTATTGCGTTCTGTTTTCCTTTACAACTAAGAAGGGTTCATACCTCTTGCTTTCTTTCCCTGTAAGGAACTTCTGACTTCTCTCATATTAGCCTGATTGTAAATCGTGTCAAATATACTCCAGATTACGTAACCACAAAATCTCTTTAACAGCCAATTCTTACAAATAAATGTAAGTAAGTCTGGGTGCTTTAAATGAGCATAAGCAATCCCTGAAAATTGCCTCAGCCATATATGTGCTGATTGTTCCTTTAGTTCAAAACACCAGTTGGCAAAATGCAAACTGCCTCTTCATTTGAATAATAAGGCAGAAAATCAGAGAAAATAAGCAGGAATCTTTAACACTAGACTATACCAAAACAAAAAAAACAAAGGTACATACTTGAATCATTCACACACTTTTTTGGCTAAGACCAGAGGATCCCCAGTTTTGTATGAGTTCTATAGCCACCTATATATTTTTCTCATTCATATGCTCTCTGATAAGAGTCTTCATGTGCCTTTAAATATGAATAGCCTTCAAGAGGTATATCATGATGGATATAACGGTCTCCTAAACTTGGAAGTAAAATGTGAAGAATGCACAGGATTTCCACAATCACTTTTTGGGCCTTGCCCCAATGTCTGAATATCTCTAGCTTGCAACATATGAGAGCAGATTATAATCCTGTACTAGAGAACGATTGGTTTGAAGTGCATTTATTGTATTTAAGGCTAAAAATGCATCTGCAAACCATTTTCACCACAATAATATCTGATTGTCTTCACACTTATCAATGTGACTTAATATGGTAGAATGGCCTCACTGGGTAAGAGTAAAGACAGGCAGATATTCTTCTTAGTGGAATTGTTTTGAAGATACATTATTTCTTTTTTTGCCTCAAAATGCAGCAAATGTGTTGAAATAACCACTACCGCTTAATGTTCTAAAAACAAATGATACAGAATGAGGTGGGTAAGTGTTGAAATCACTGCTACAGCACAGTACAGTAGTATAACAGTCACATCCTCACCGTACATTTAAAGCACATAGCTTCCCCCAAAGAACAGTGAGAACTGTAGTTTGTTAAAGGTGCTGGAAATTGTAGTTCAGTGAGGGTTAAACTACAGTTCTCAGGATTCCTTGGGGGGAGCCGTGACTGTTCAAGTGCTATAAATGTGCTTTAAATATACGGTGCAGCAAGAGAGACTGCATATAAGTCCTGTTTTCCTGAATTTCTTACCAGGAGCAAGGTAGTTTTTTATTCCTTATTCTAGTCAAGTTTTTGGAACTCATGCTTGGCAGTGAGCTTCAGGGCCTCATAGTGATGGGCAGGAATAGTAAAGTCCAGTACTTTCCTTTAGCTTTTTCTGTATGCCAGTACAGTACACTCATTTAAATCAGCAGGAGAGAGAGAAAACAAACCCTGATGTCCCTTGAGAAATGTACACAGTAGCCCTTGGAGCGGAGGGAAATACTTTTCTCAATGTCTGTTGGGGGCTTTCCTTCCCTTTTTCTGCATCAGGAGTGAGCTATGGATGTGGCTCAGAAAATGATCCAAGGTGAGCAGAGGCAAGTTCTCCCCACATACTGTGTGGGATCCTAAAGGATCCTGTCCACTCTCAGGACTCTTCTGGAGGTTTCTCTTACCACTTCATCCCCTTGTACTCTCAGAAAGTCAAGGCCCATTGGTGACAGCCCTCGAGGCAATACAGTGGTACCTCTGGTTACGAACTTAATTCGTTCTGGAGGTCCGTTCTTAACCTGAAACTGTTCTTAACCTGAAGCACCACTTTAGCTAATGGGGCCTCCCGTTGCTGCCGTGCCGCTGCCGCACAATTTCTGTTCTCATCCTGAAGCAAAGTTCTTAACCTGAGGTCTATTTCTGGGTTAGTAACCTGTAACCTGAAGCGTCTGTAACCCGAGGTACCACTGTACGAGGAAATGTTGAAGGAAGGGAAATTGTCAAGAGCTGGGTGTGTGCAATAAAATTCTTGTGCATGAGGCAAGATGTATGTGGCTGTAATCTTGGCCTGGCCTGGCCCCTATTTCATCCTGCCAGGGTCCAAGGGCTTGCAGTACAGGGAGCACTGGGGACCCGTGTTCCAATGAATCTCTTTGCCTTCTCTCCCCGCCCCCCACCCCAAAGTGGACTGATGAAATAGTTCTGCCGCTTATTACATTCCTTGCGCCGTAGTTGGGTGATGCTGTATGTGAGACGAAGACATTTGCCCCACAGATATTTTAGTGCTATGTATTGAAAAAGGTCAGGATGTTATATTTGCTCCCTCAGTGTTTTGTGCTAGATAGCTAAAAAGGTCATGTTTCACCACAGCCTGAGGTGTCTGTCCGAAGCTGGGGACCATGTTAGCCAATTGCCGTTCCCTGCCTCTCATAAAACACAAAATAAATCACCAATTGTGTACTTTGTAAAGTGAACATAAACCCTCTGTGTGGTTTTTCAGTCTGGAGCCTTTCATGATTCCCTCTCCCTTTTGATTACATGAGACTAAAGTAGAAAATGTTCTGTCGAAAGAAAGAAAAAAGAGGGGAGTCGTAAGAGGGCACTTTCTGTGTATCCACGAAACAACTCCTTTTTGAAAATTAAACTTATGATAGGAACACTGTCGTGTAATCAGCTTCCACTTATGAGCATCTATCTCAAGATGGGAATGGGAAATTTTCTTCTTCTTTGTGATAAATTTCCAAGTTGCCCATTGCCCTCATGGGTTAGGGCACGTGTTGTTTTATTGTTTTTCATTTTATTTTTCGGCACATTGATTTATGTTTCTTTGGTGCAATTGTGCTCTGAGCCAAACAGAAATCAGGTGTAGGCTTGGTGTGCTCTTGCAATTTGGGTTTAATTAGGGAACGGGAGATTGTTTGCTGTTAACGGACAGATTTTTCCAGGATTCAATCAGTAGCTGCCAAGGGCCTTGATTGGGGAATAGTTACCACAGCAATGGTATTTCCTTAGCGTTATTTGTATCTTTTAACACTGCTTATATTTGTGTCATATTACATCCTGGGGTGACTGTTCTGCTGCAGGAAACTATATCCTGATACCGTGCCAACACAATGTGATCCCAGATGCATGCTCCCCCTTATGCTTTAAATAATCTGAAGAGGCCATACTTCAAATGCATGGGTGATTACAAGATCTAAGGCCATGTTGGTTATTTTTGAAATGCCAATCCCAAAGAAACTTCCCTGACCAGATCTCCCTCTACCTTCTAAAGGATGGAGGAAAATTCTTTTCTTCTTGAAGCTGTTTGCTCTTCCAGAGCACATCACAAGAAGTTTTCCCAGCCAAGCTCACAGATGCTGGCGTCTGGCAGTTCAGTTTCCTTAGCATAATGCTTGTGAACATTCCACAATGTCATCTTGGCCTAACCAATCACTGCTGCAGGTTTTACCGAAGACTGCCACAAATTTGCATATTATAATATGGAAAAAACGGCGTCCATGTTTGAAGTGCAGCAACATCCTTTTTTTGAATATTCACATAAATAGGGTCTGTCTTAAATAACAACAAATGCCAATGTCGTAAAAATGTCAATTATGGAATGTGAATGGCAGTAGATAGACTCCAGTCTTTAGATATGCATAAAATCACAGTAATTGATGTGCAGAATACCTTGCTTGAAGTAACCCATGTCAAGGTTTGTTAATTGCTTGGCGCAGAAGGAAGAAATCTAAACAGATATTTGTTTTGTTATGAAAATTGCATAGGGCTGTGTTTTTCAAACTATTCATACAAATCTAACATTACACAGGGAACTGACCAGAACTGTACACGTAACGTTTCTCTTAATTTTACAATAATTGTTGGAAGCGTTATTAGGTTCATTGTCGTTCTGTTAAACAATGAAAGAGCCTGGTACTACTAGCCGGTGGCAAAAAGTATATTAGATTCATGTAAGAATATTAATATTTGAAATCATTTATTCAGGCGTTGGAGGCTGGATGGGAGTGGAGAACTCATTTGGATGAACATTTGTACTGAGGGAGAGGGAGAGGGAGAGATGATGGAAGCAGCCTCAAGTGACATATTTGAGATACAGAGATGTAGCCGTTTGTACAGAGATAATTTAGAGTTGCATTGAGGATTTAGCTTATGGAATTTATACATATGTAACTGGAAGATAAGATACAGCTCCCAGCACTGTGATAGGCAAGAGGCTGGATGAACTCATTTCCCCTCCATTCCAGTGAGCCCTGTTGCGTTGACTAAGGCAATGTTCCCAGAACACCTGTCATAAAATTACCCCGCATTCCTTCCAATCCACACCCCGGGCAGGAGTAACTTGGTGCTGGAGCTTTGAGAGCCTGTACCTCAGAGAAGTGAGGTGTCATCACATCCCAGTCTTTCTCCGTTGAAAAGAGCTTAAATCTACAAAGCCCCTGAACTCCACACTTTTCAGGGAAGAGAGAACAAGCACTATTTACAGCACCCGTGTTGATCATCGTTGTTATATTTCCATAGCATGCACTGCCAAGAAAATGGTGGTGTTTTGTAAGAGGCTGCCATCGCTCCTGCTGAATTTCTGGCAAACTCTGAAGGAGTAACAGCAAACAGGAAATCTTCCCCCTTTATTTGTGGAACGGGTAGTTTTCCAGATCACTGATTTCTTGGAACACCGCGCAGCACTGGCTGGTATTAACCCAAGCGTTCATAGAGCGGGCATGTTTGTGGGCTGGTGCTGCCACTGCATGTACTCCTGTAAAGTACTGAGTAAAGTCGCTTCTTTTATTGCTGATTCTTCACGTAGTGCATATGGAACAGGAGGCAGGGATGGCCACCAACTTGGATGGCTTTAAAAGAGGAGGAGGGCCCTGGTAATATGCCACCCTGTGCAAGGCCGTTTGATTCCCTCCACTCCAGTTTTCGGAAGGAGGCGCGAGTCTCTGACAGGGTCTTAGGAGCCTCCTATCTCCTTCCCAAAGCCCAGTAAGCACTTGCCCAGCTCTGAGAAGGTGGTAGGAGGATTCTAGGACCTTGTCAGAGCCCTCCTTCCCAGAGTCAAGCGAGTGCTTACAGGGCTTTGAGAAGGTGCCCTCTTTGGCTGTGTGCCCCACTGTGGGACTGCACCACTCGCACTGCCCTAAATCCACGTCTGCTAGCCAGGATGGCTGTGCCCAGCTGCTACTGTTGGAGGTAGCAGTGCTTCTGAATACCAGCTGCTGGAAACCACAGGACGGGAGAGTGCTGTTGTGTTCAAATCATACTTGCTTGTTTCCCACAGGCATCCAGTTGGTCACTGCAAAAGCAGAGATGCTGAACAAGATGGCCCATTGACCTGAGCCAGCAGACTCTCCTTATATTCTTACGTTCTTTGTTGCTCAGGACATGAAAGCAGTGAGTGTTGGGACTTGAATGAAGGATTCATATAGCACAGAGTTCCAGTGGGGTTCCTTGCAGTGGTGGGATTTGGGGCCTGACCCCATTCTTAGAGATTTCTCCCATCACGAGTCAGTCACTCACTCTAGACCCCTGTTATGCATTATTATCTCTTGGGACTGACTGTAATCAGTCTTTCATTCAAACGAAACCGGTTACACTTCTTTGGGCACTGACTAGACTAGAAGTAGCGAGATTGCAAAAGTCAGCTAGAGGGCCCTCTAGAGAAGCGTGTTTGGGCCATAGCATCTCTGAACATTTGATGCATCATTAGAGAGTGGTACAAGGTACTGCAAAACAAAATAGGTTTGATAAAGTCTGCTTACCATTTATAAGTTACTTATGTAACTGCAGAAACTTGCCTATCCCCACTGCACCATAGGAGAATGTGGAGGGGTTACTTGAATGTGCATTAACCTGCAGATTGTGTTGCTTAGGTAAAGGTAAAGGGACCCCTGACCATTAGGTCCAGTCGTGACTGACTCTGGGGTTGCGGCGCTCATCTCGCTTTATTGGCCGAGGGAGCCTGGCGTACAGCTTCCGGGTCATGTGGCCAGCAGGACTAAGCCACTTCTGGCAAACCAGAGCAGCGCACGGAAATGCCGTTTACCTTCCCACCAGAGCAGTACCTATTTATCTACTTGCACTTTGACGTGCTTTCAAACTGCTAGGTTGGCAGGAGCAGGGACCGAGCAATGGGAGCTCACCCCGTCGCAGGGATTTGAACCGCCGACCTTCTGATCAGCAAGTCCTAGGCTCTGTGGTTTAACTCACAGCGCCACCTGCGTCCGCCTGTGTTGCTTAGTGAGCAGGAAAATATATAAATATAATTATTATTTTTTGCATTTGTATGTCCCTTATCTTTCAAATTGTACTGGGGCACTTCTGGGTTTGAATTGTTTTATTGTTTAACAACCTTTAATAAATACATTTTCATGGGGACAGACGACAGACTTGCTCAGCTTCAACAAAAAACATTTTTTGAAGGTCGGAGTGTTGTGGAAGCTTTGCTGTTTATTTAAATGGTAGAGCAGAGAGGGAGCAATATAACTTGGAGCTACTAAAAGATGTACAGAGGACTGCAGCATGCTTGTTTCCCTTCAAGGGCCTTTAAATCTCTTTCCGATTAAGAAATTGATCTCAGGAGGAAGCGTTAAAACATGGCACGCAGCTCCGACCCACTAAACAGGCGCTGTGCTATCGTTGCTTGTTCTGAATTTATTCTGGTGACACGCAGAGACCAGATTGCATCATTAGCAAACCAGTTCAGCGCAATATGTTGAAGGTTCCAAACTTGGCAGGCGAGCAGGCAGTTTACCGAGCCGACTTTTATCAGACTGTGCCCCAAATATTCAAGCCTCTTGGGCTATAGAACAGGCCAGGCTGCAGAAGATTATGAAACAATTTGCACATCACACACCATACTGAATATTAAATGCATCTCTCTCTTGACCTAATGATAAACTAGGGGCTGCTGGAACTTCCTGAACTCATAATTGAGAGCTGATGTGGCTAGAGCCAGTGTGGTGTAGTGGTTAAGAGCGGTAGTCTCGTAATTTGGTGAACCGGGTTCGCGTCTCCACTCCTTCAGAAGCAGCTGCTGGGTGACCTTGGGCTAGTCACACTTCTTTGAAGTCTCTCAGCCACACTCACCTCACAGAGTGTTTGTTGTGCGGGCGGAAGGGAAAGGAGAATGTTAGCTGCTTTGAGACTCCTTCGGGTAGTGATAAAGCAGGATATCAAATCCAAACTCCTCTTCTTCTTCTTCTTCTTCTTCTTCTTCTTCTAGAGTGTAAGAGCAGGGAATGCCCAGGTTTAAAAGTTCCCTCAACCAAATCTTTTCCTGAGCAAGCCCATAAAGTAAAGGTAAAGGGACCCCTGACCATTAGGTCCAGTCGTGACGGACTCTGGGATTGCGGCGCTCATCTCGCTTTATTGGCCGAGGGAGCCGGCATACAGCTTCTGGGTCATGTGGCCAGCATGACTAAGCCACTTCTGGTGAACCAGAGCAACGCACAGAAACGCTATTTAGCTTCCCGCTGGAGTGGTACCTATTGATCTACTTGCACTTTGCTTTCGAACTGCTAGGTTGGCAGGAGCAGGGACCGAGCAACAGGAGCTCACCCTGTCGCGGGGATTCGAACTGCTGACCTTCTGACTGGCAAGTCCTAGGCTCTGTGGTTTAACCCACAGCGCCACCTGCGTCCCATAAAAATCTGACAAAACATTTAAGCAAACAAACCAATATAAAACAATCTCCTTCTTTTTAAAGAATGGGGATAAGGAAGGGCAAGAGAACACACGCTGCATACAGCAGATCTCCAGGTGAGTGCTTCACGTGTCTAGTTCAAAGCATCACTTGTGGTAGTTTTGGGATAGACCCCTGCCTGAGAGTTTGAGGAGCCATTGTCAGTCAGAAGAGACAATAACTGGCTAGAGGGACCACTGCTCTGATACAGCAGGTATTTATTTAGAAAATAAAATATTCATGCATCAGTACAAAACTCCACCCCAGGAGTCATGATTCCAAATGAGAAAGCATATACAGTGTCTGTGTGGGGTGGGGGGGGATCAATTAAAATACAGCAAGGAACGATGGGCACACAGTAAAATCAAAGTATTTCTTAGCCTCCTCTTTCCCACCACTTGCAAAACATATGAATTATATTACCTACCTCACAGGATTGTTGTAAGGTTTACCGATGTAACATCCCTGAAGTACTTTAAAGACTTCAAGCTGCTATATAAAAAAGCAAAGTATTGTTAATAGCATTGTTTTTCAATGAATGCATGCCTGTTTCTCAGAAGATTTAGGAGGTGGCAAGCTACCCCTCAAAATGATGCACTTCATTAAAGGAATGCATGAGGTGCTGGTGTTTAGATGAGAGCTCTATGTGTGTCGGCGTCTGCTCTGCTCTGTGAACACCACTGAAAACATGCCTGTCGCAGTATGGCCATGTATTATTCTACAGGGAAATAAAGTGGAAAAGGCCAGAGTCATAAGTCCTACCAGCTGAGGCTGTTTAACCTACCATCTGTTTCAGAACTGCAACTGTATCCTCAGGAGTTACTGAGAGATCTGCAACTCGCTTAACCTCATTGAGCAATATATTTATGGACTCAAGGCTAGTACAGGCAGAGCAAGAAAGCAACACATATTTGATTTCCTAGCTCCCATGTGTTTCTACTGTTCAGCTAGCGTAATCCTGCGGATTCCTGTGAAAGTACACCAAATTAGCTCTCCTTATGCAACCTCCTGAGAGCGTCTGGGATGCTGAGTAAAAAAGAACAGACTATGATTTTGCATCTGTCAGCACGTGGTAATGAAATGCATGCAGAAAAACCAAGAGTTTTTTTCTTTATCTTTCATGAGTGCCATGAAAAAATGTTTCATCAGTCCGTGAAAAAATAAAATCTGCAACTACATCTTAAAATTCCTAAACTTAAATTTGTTTTGTTGCACAAGTACTGGTATTGGAAAAAGTACCCTGCCATATTCTACAAACTGTTGTCATTGAATGGTGGTGTTCTGATCACCACCTTTTAGGAAGACTGTTACTGCACTAAAGATGGACTTTCCCTTTCCATTACCTATAAGATCATTACAGAGTCATCATTCGGTTTCTCGGGAACAATTGGTGAAAAAGAGGATAAGGTCCCCTTGCAGAAGCCTCTGTGCTACCTTTGCTTCCTGTTCTCAAGCATTTTATTGTTGTTTGTAGCCTCCTAGGAGCGAGAAATGGGTTAAAGCATAAGAGATTACCAAAAGCTTAGGTAAAAAAATACTGCCTTATGATTCACCCCTCATGTTTAAAGACTCTTGTCAGCCACACTTTACATGTAATACCAATGGAGTTTGGAGTTTTCCTCATTCCCTTCACATCGTAATTTGGCAAGTCTGTCGTTTTTCTTTAAAAGCAACACCCAAACCTGAGAAAAGGAATGAGGCATTATTTTTCCTTATTAGTTGTTCGCTCTTAGTTTTTCCCCCTTCTCCTGTACATAAGCTCTCATCTTTTTAATGGCCCCAGTGAGCAACTTCCTGACATTTCAGTTCACTTGCCTCAGCTGGAATAGGAGGCCTTAACTATAGCGTTAGTTGAAGGGAATGTGTAAAACGCGAGACTCTGTGGGTGCATGCCTTCTTGAGCTGGTAACAATTCCACCAACTCATTGACATCAATAAATTGTGGCGTGCTGCTGCTGCCTCAAAAGATTTCCAGCTTGTTAGCCTTTCACACCCCTGTTAGGATTCTCCCGCTTTCACTTCTGTGAGAAAAATTAGTAATTATACTTAAGGGATTTACCGAAATCTCCAAAGGTAGCTATCGGATGAACATTAGAAGTTTCAAGCTGTGCAGCTGCAGGAGTACTTGGAAACTGGTATTTACCAAACCAAAGGAGACCTTTACCTGGGTGCACAGAAATGCACACACAACCCCTCCCCTTCTGACACGAGGGCTTAACTAACCATTATGTGAGACTTAGAACCTTGCCTGACACCATCGGTTCTCAGCAATGCAGAGCCTGATGATGTCACACCGCACAAATATTTTACGAGGAAGGGTGGGCGAAGAGACATAGGCCAGCGGTTGCTCAGTGTATCTATGTTGCTGTCTAGTTTAAACCCTGGAAAGTATTGAAAACATTTCTGTATGGTCACACACTGAAATGAGGTTGGTGCACTTGTATCTCTTGTGAGGTGCAAGCAGCCTCTGAAATTCCTCTTGCAGTGCAGAAAACAACACCCAGATCTAGAAAGGTGGTTTAAATGACATTGTACTCTTGTCTCCTGCAGATCTTTTAAGAAGTGCCACGACTTGCTCTGTAAAGCTCCCCAACGGATCTTTTCATAAGTGTGGCTTGTTATTCTGTAAAGCTCCTTGTGAGTTTTTGCCAGTGTCTTTTCTGCTGAAACTTAACTATTAAATTCAGACATCACATGGGCTTTGGTAACTAAAGTGGTTCGTTAATAGGGTGTGTAGATACAGATAGAAATAGAGATAGAGAGATAGAAATAGAAAGATATATATATAGAGAGATATATATTTCCCTTCCAGCTCTAAAATACAGTTCTCTGATATCTGATATCCATCACGCTAAGCACCTTCTAACCTGGAGCATATTTTGCTCTCCTGAAATGCAGAAAAAGTCTATTCTGAATTATCTAGCTGTGGAATCATAATCAGCACTTCTAAAACCCAAGCTCTGTTCTTGACTACACTTTTTTAAACTTTCTGTAAGAAGTCCAGCATTACAAGGCCATTTGCACCCTAAAGTTCCCACTGCTTTATTTTTACTCAGTTTACCTACGAGATCACCTTACTCCTCATGTGCCCACACAGCCACGTTGATCAGTGGAATTGGCACTGCTACAAGATGCCACATAATACCTGTTTCGCATTTGTAAGAACTCGATCGTTTATAGTGTGGCAGCACCTACACATTGGAACCCCCTGCCTGTTGAGATCGAGCAGGTGCCTTCGCTGTACTTTTTTTGGCACCTGCTAAATACATTCTTCTTTAGACAAGCCTAGGTAAAGTTAAAGGGACCCCTGACCATTAGGTCCAGTTGTGGCCTACTCTGGGTTTGCAGCGCTCATCTTGCTTTGTTGGCTGAGGGAGCCGGCGTACAGCTTCCGGATCATGTGGCCAGCATGACTAAGCCGCTTCTGGCGAACCAGAGCAGCGCACGGAAATGCTGTTTACCTTCCCGCCAGAGCGGTACCTATTTATCTAATTGCGCTGGCGTGCTTTCGAACTGCTAGGTTGGCAGGAGCTGGGACCGAGCAACGGGAGCTCACCCCATCACAGGGATTCGAACCGCTGACCTTCTGATCGGCAAGTCCTAGGCTCTGTGGTTTAATCCACAGCGCCACCCGCGTCCCCTTAGACAAGCCTACCAGATGCTTAAAAAAACTGAGGAATTTTTAATATGTTTTCATGTTTTAACTTTTGCACATTTTAAAGTATGGTTGTGATGTTTGTTTAGCTCCAGGGCTGCGCCTATGAAAACGCCTCCATCATAGGCTCAGGTTGTATTCATGTCTCTGTGGTGCCTCATTTCCCAAAAAAACCCTGGGTCAGCACACCTGGAACGCTGAAATCTCAAACCACTCGAAGATTGGGGTGGAATTAAACGAGTGCAGGGTGGAGAGTTTTCTCTTGCAGATGTGTATTTAGATGCCATAGGTTGTTATTAACAAATGATTCTGCCCTCCACCCTGGATTTGTGAAGGTTGTCTGTGTGTGTGTCTGTGTGTGTGTGTGTGTGTGTTTGCACTGCTGAAGTTGGTGCTTTAGAGACTCGTTCTTTATCAGCTTTCTGTTGCCTTTCATCACCTTATGACGCTTCAGAAGCTTTTGGATTTACTCTCTCAGTAAAAGAACTGAGACCTTTGCACACAAATGACTCAATTCTTTGTCCTAAAAAAAAAAAAAGGCTTTGTAGCATGAGAGAACAACTGGAGTGTGTGCTTCCATTGTATCGAGGAGACCAACCAAGCAAGAAAGCAGAGTGTTGTAAAACAGAGGGATATGGTAACTACCCTGTTCCTCGTACAGTAGGTTTGTAATCTGTATGACTCCTGTTTGAACGCAGCCAGCCTCAAGGGAGGACAATTATCCTTCGTCATTGTATTGGCTTCTCACAGGGCCTGGTCACAAAGCCAATCGTTGCTTTGGCTTATTGTGCTGCTCAGCTCCCATCACCTGACCCTGAGGCATGAACTGATGTTGCCCCAAGGAAGAAAATGGAGTGGACAAAAGTGTGTGTATGCCTGTGTGTGTACACACTAAATTTTGAGGATTGGAGGGGCGGGGATGACATATTACAGTCTTCCCACTCGGAAACAAGTCTATGCTTTGCTTTTCATATATCTAATGCTGGCGCATTGGGCAGGCCATTGTTAGGGTGAGCATTTACTGTTGTTGCATCCCACAGCTCAAGGAGGAGCTGCCTGTGGGTATGATGAACATACAGAGGTATTCATTGAACTCTTGAGCTGATGTTTAAACTTGTCTGGAGATGCTCTGTTGCAACTGCAGTAGAATATTCATGTCTGTGTGTCCATGTTAAAATAGCATGGGAGACAAGATGGAACCCTGTGGGAAAGCACAGGACCCCCATGATTCTGAACAGTAGCCTCACATGTCTACCTTCTGGAAATGGACCTAGAGGTAGGAATGGAAACACTCAACCTCAACCTCCCTGAGATGCTACTGAAGGATATCATGGTCAACAGTATTGATCGCTGCCAAGAGATGCAAGCAGGGTCACACCCCTCCCAACCTTCCTCTCAATAAATATTGTCAACCAGGGTGACCAAGGCAGTTTCATTGCCATCACCAAGCCTGGAGTCAGACTGCAATGGATCCAAGTAATCATCTTCCTCCAAGTGTGCCTGAAGCTGAACCTTCTCAAGCACCTTGAAAAGTATATTAAAAATTTTGCCATGCACCAGTGAAACTGAACTCATATATACCATACTGCCACTGTAGTTGCAATACAACCCTTGTGTTGCAATACAGAATAATCTGCTCAAATACAGCCGCAACACATGGCTAATGAATATAGTAAATGTGTTATTATTAGTAATAGAATGCCATCCAAAGTTTCCAATTCATCAGCTTAAAAATAATATATATGTCACTCCATAACCAAGAAGTAGTCAATGAAATGAATAACTGGCAGGGAACACCACGACACCTTTCAATGGATGATGTCCAAGACAGTATATCTGGATTGAATCAAATGTTTCGAAGAAGAATCTTCTGATGATGAAATTGAATACATTACATACAATGAATGACAACAAAAATAATACTGAGCAACCTGCATATTAAATAATGAATAAATGAGGAATGAGGAATACATACCAAATAGTTTTTGATAGAATATCCATGCAGGTAAATGTAATACTGTTGCAACTGTAGTTTTTTGGCTGAGTGAATGAGCTATGCATCAGGGAGATACGTTTTCTGAATTTTGTGTTTGTCATGAACTCTTCCCTTGGCTCTCTGCCTGCAATTTGGGGATAATAATACTTAACTTCCTTACAAGGTTGTTATAGGTATTACAACAAGATAATAAACGTTAAATACATGTGCTCACAGATTGAATAGTGGAATACCAAATTTTATGACAAAGGCTTTGGAGACTTGGAAACCCTATCTGGATGATAACATTATTTAGTGTAAGCAGATTTAAGGGAAAGTACCTGTAAAATCCACTTAGCTCTTAAAACCTAGAAAGATTTTTTTTATTATTCATGCTTATGGATAGTTCGACGATAGTGTGATATTCTTAAAAGGTGTAAAGGAAAGGAATTCTAAATCATTAGAATTGTGATGAATGAGAATAATGTTTTGTATTTAGACTGCCCTTTGTGTGCAATGAAGATTTTAATTTAAAAATGCATGTTTGACATTTTATATTCTGGGTCAAGGGAGTATATGCACAATGCATTCCATTTGAGTTGAATATAAAAATGTTGGAGCTGTTTAGTTGGTTTAGAGCAGGCATCCCCAACCTACGGCCTTCCAGATGTTTTGGCCTACAATTCCCATGATCCCTAACTAACAGGACCAGTGGTCAAGGATGATGGGAATTGTAGTCCAAAACATCTGGAGGGCCAAAGGTTGGGGGCGCCTGGTTTAGAGTGCAGGTGCACATACATATGTGCAAACACACATACACACTGGACAATGTATGATTCACATGGGCATATAAAAAATTGTTAGGCTATGTCACCAGCAGATGGCTGAAATCTGACTGCACATCTAAGTGGAAGATTTCCTGATCACTAGAAAAGACATTTTTTAAACATACCACAGGGTTGAAGTGTAAGATGCAAAGTACACCTCATACTAGCATTCAAGCAGAGTGCAAGCCTAGCCACAAACATACAGAGTTAATGCTGGACGGGTCTTCCACTTGTCACACACTGAACATTGAGGAGACAGGTTTATAATGGCGTCCAGTAATGTTTATGTCTCTTGGAAGAGTCACAGAGATGACATACCTTCTGCTGTATATGAAATTTCAACTTTCTATCTTTTGGGGAAATATTGTTGCACCTTAACAATACGTATACCCTTGAAAGTCGGTGAGCACCTAGTATCTTCATTCTGAATACACACACACACATATATATAGAGTAGAGGAAGAGCAAAAGAGAATGTGACGTGCAACAGCAGGGAGCCTGATTAAAAAACACATTCCAAACCTCAGATGTTGCTTCTGTTTAGCGGTGCACCGATAGGAAGAAGTCATAGTCTTTCCCTGTGAACTGAAGCAGCAAAAAGTGCATGACAGATCCACAGGTTTGATTTCAATGCCAACAGCTTGGCAAGAAGCATCTCTCTTGCCTTGGCAGCCTTCTCCTTGACAGCAGTAAATCGCGTTATCCTGACATCCCTGCAGGGAAGACAAGCTCAAGAACTGCACAGCCTGGTCTTGCTGTAGCAGCTGAGCACCTCCAGCAAATTAGGATGTAGAGTCATACCAGTTATTTCCTGCTGCTGCCACACAGCAAGTCCTCATGGGAAGGAGGGAGGGAGTGCAGGGCTGCAGAATGCCTAAAGGCAAGATGTTGAAAGAAAGAGAAGGTGAAGCCCAGGAGTGGGAAAAGGAAGGCAATCCTTCCGAAAGATGTTTATTATTCCCATCAGCCGCCTGCATCTCTCCTCAAGTGTAATTATTCAGAGACTACTTCCTATTTAATTTATTGCACATTTCTCCTGTTAGGCAAAATGTGGCAGGCTCTCCAGTGCTTTAATATATATAACTTGATCTGAAACTTGAACACTACATTCATACTGTTATGAGTTTTGCTGGGGGGGGGGGGGCGGCGGTTAGGCTGAATGCCTGGGCCGCCTTCTAATTCCTGGAATAGCTAAGCTAGCTTCCTAGTGAGGTAATGGACCATGGATTGAAGGAGGTGGCTCTGTGCAAGATGGCAAATGAGTGGGGGGCCCTCCCTCAACTTGGGTACTTAGAAGCTTCCTCCCAAGTCCCAGCTTGCTTAGTTAGAAGCTTCTACTTGCAAGCAGAGAATTGGGAGTGATGTAAGCTAGAAGCTATAGAGAAGCAAGCAGGAGAAAGGGAGAGAGAAGGAGATGCTTGATTTTTGCTTGAATCCAAGGCTGCAGCTATGGGGGAAGCAAGACCCTCTTGGGGTCTTAATGCTGCGAAACCCCTCCATCGTAGGCTCGGGTTGTATATGTGAGAAAATAAGCCATATATCCTAAAGACACCACTGTCTCCACTGTACCCCTGGAGTCTCACACCGTTCTGAGATTGGGGTGGCAAGCAATAATTCACAGATATACTGTGTAGATAAAACAAGGCCAAGATTTCAAGCCATAGGAAGGCTTTGACAGTGGGAAAACCCATGATAAATGATGATCCAACCCTACCGTTTTCTTTTGCAAGTTTCCATTCTATCACAAAATTCTATTTCTTAAAGGAACGAATCTTGGGAATAATTTGGGGGCTTTTCTCTGTTGATCTCAGCTTGTTTCTGATTTCTGGAATAGTTGCTTCTTTATCTGCTGGAAGTACAATAGCCAGAATCAGAAGTACTTGGGTTATTAAGAGGATTGTTTGCTTTCTCCCCAAGATTTGTAACCTGCTTTTTAGATGATAGATAGATAGATGATAGATAGATAGATAGATAGATAGATAGATAGATAGATAGATAGAGAGAGAGATAGAGAGAGAGAGAGAGAGATAGAGATAGATAGATAGATAGATAGATAGATAGATAGATAGATAGATAGATAGATAGATAGATAGCTTTCAAAGCATTATAGGTTGCAGGTTCGATCCTCGTAAGGCACAGCTGCATATTCCTGCATTGCAGGAGGTTGGACTAGATGGTCCTTAGGGTCCCTTCAATTCTATGATTCTGTTTTCCCCAGCAAACAGAGAACACAATCAAATTCCCAGTTATTCATACATGGGTATTTAAAAGTATATTATCCACATCTCTTTAGTGTAATAAATACAGCTGTACCCACAGGAACCCGTAAAGTGTGCAACTTCATTTCATTCTTGTTCCTTACTGGGGTCAACCCAGTGCTGGTGGTTCCAGGTAGTTTGGTTGGCTTTTAAGAAATACCTAACTCTAAACAAGGTTATTCATTTTGTGCTGGAATTCAAAATCCATTTGCACAAAGCAGGCATTGCAGCACAGAAAGGGATGGGGGTTGGCTTTCAAAGACCTTGAAATATTCTCTGAACAAACCTCACATGCCTACCTTTGTATTGGTTGTTTCCCCCACTTGTTTGCTGCCATTCTCAGCAAGTGCTGCAGTGCCATTTAAAATTCACCTTCTTTCAAGCATTGAGATCCCAGCCAAGTAGGAATAATGTTGCCAGTATGATGATGTCATGATGCCTTATAGGCAATGCCGAGAAATGACAATAGTTCCTGCCCATACTCTGAATGGGCAAGCACTTTTGTCCTTTTTTTTACAGATAGATAGATGATAGAGATAGAGAGATAGAGAGATAGAGAGATAGATAGATAGATAGATAGATAGATAGATAGATAGATAGATAGATAGATGATAGATGACAGAGAGAGAGAGAGAGAGAGAGATGATAGATAGATAGATAGATAGATAGATAGATAGATAGATAGACAGATAGACAGATAGATAGATAGATGATAGATAGATAGATAGATAGATAGATAGATAGATAGATAGATAGATAGACAGACAGATAAGTTAGAAGGGGGAGTTTTGGGAGGAATTTTTTTTATTATTCAGCTCTAATACTCTTGCTTACGTGTCACAGATTTACAAATACAAATATTTACACAATATCAATATCTATTCTGCTGCTTTCATAAAGAACCCAATATCTGCTTGCTTGTACTAATAAGTAGCACTTCCAAGTCTATTCTCTTAGGTCACAAACCACCATCTTTTTTATGCAAGGCCCTGCACTGATAACTCTGCAGCTATAGCAAACCACAGCCATACTTGGGGGTGTCTGAAAGCCACATGGCTGTGCTGCCTTGCACTGTCCAATTTAGTGTAACTAAACGGAGTCGTTCCAACAGCTCCTGGTCAAGTGCAGTTACGGTAACTGCAGTGGTTTATAAATGTGGGAGAATGTGAAATTTCAATAGCTCAGTTTTTCCACACATTGTAAAAGTAAAGAAGGAAAGTGATACTAGGTTACCAGTATATCCAAGCTAATAAAAGCAGGCCCAATGACAGTAATGGACATGACTAATTTACATCTACTGATCTCAATGGGTCTACAATGAGTAGAGCTAAGGTCGAAGGCAACCCACTTGCTTCCAGGTTGTTGGGTTTTTTTTTAAAAAAAACCAGCTTCATATTTGCTTTCAAATGTTAATAAAACCAACGGAAAATGTGTCTGCATGTAGTACATTTACTCTAGGATTTTGATCGTGCTTTCTTACTGATCTCTAGGCACCTGACGTTTATTACCATATAATCTCAACATTAAAATCCACCATGAAGCTGAGGAAACAAGGCTTTTAGGGAATTTGTCATGCAATACAGAGCTTTCAGCCACTTCATGCTTGACTTTATTGTATTGGCTTGATCACATTTGACTTTGCGCTTTATGTACCCCTGGTGGCTCACCATCACCATTTTGTTTATTAATTTATTAAAGTATTTATGTATTAATTTGTAGGCTGAGATAGTTTGATACTTGCAAAACAGAACAAGAGGCCTTAATCTAGGCTTGCCATTCGTCAGCAAAATTCCTGACATGTCCTGGTTTTCGGATGTAAAAATGGTGCGGGAGAGGATTTGGCCGAATTGGCAAAATGTCAGGGAAAACCCAGGTGTATGGCAATGCGGTGGAAAAAGCAGCGGAAACAGCTCCAAAAGCTTAAAATCACTATTTTGAGGGGAGGTTTTCTCCAACTTTGTTTCCCTCAACTATGGCAACCTTACCTTAATCCCTCTTTCAGGAGGACATTGTCTCTGTATCATTTTGGCCCCAATAAAATGTGGCTAGAATTTTGGGTTGAATTTGTAGCTATTGGAGACAGTTTGTGAAGCATTGCCTTGAAACTGGTCTTTGTGTGATGAGCATTTGTTTCACTTTTTATCTTCTCTAATAAAATCTCTGTGCAGATTACGGCCATAGTTTGATCATCTTCATGCCTCACTTTTCCTGTCCTACACAAACTCACATTTGTTGTGGGGTTTTTTTTTAATAAATCTATGGTGATTGGGGCAGTTTCTGTTTGAAACCCAGGATGGAAGCCATATGGAAATGAATCTAGTAAATCATTGATCTCTAGGCATTCTTGGAATTTAACTGCCACCACACACTCAGCCATTTAGCCTAGTAAGGGAAGATTCGCAACAGGCTAATAGCCGAAAAAATTCCCTGGGTTCTTCAAGAGTGGTCTAATCATTGCCTCTAAGGCAGCTGGGACCATGCCTATACTCAACATAGTATTTACTACCTTCCTGACCCAGGAAGCTGCTCCTCCCACCACTAGTCATTGTTAGCTGCAAGGGACAAGCATCTATCCAAGCATCTGCAGGTTGTTAACAACTGGAACACAACCAAGTAATGGCAGCAAGATGAGAGTATCTCGTAATTGTAATGTAATCAAAGTGGTGTCTTGAATAGATGTGAGCATTTTCCTCCCACTACGAACTAGCAAAATATGTCACAGCAGACTGCCAAAGAGTCACTGTGATCACCCTGAGAGCCAACATGCCAGCAATATTGCGGCTGAGCAATTAAGCGAGGGATTTCTGCCTCCTTCTCTCTCTTCCCTTCTGATGCTGCCTGACAAGCAACATGTCTATATGAGCAGAGGCACTAGTTATTCACTTGGGTGCTGCAAGACTATAGAATTTCTTGCTGCCTTGCACAATGCAAGGATATATATTCTTGAGCAAGGATATATATATATATATATATATATATATATATATATATATATTCACTCATTTTTTCTTAATATAGGATTAGTTTTCTAATATCATGGAAGTTTGATCTATTAGGAATTGAGGGGAGGGGGGGCTGAGGTTGTGTAGGGGAAAGAGGCAAAGATGTGTAAGAATAAAACAACTGTTGCAATCAAAGGCTGCACCGCACCAGCTCAACGTATATGCCTCTGCAATTTGCTGCTAGATGAAGGGAAATATTGGAGTATAGGAGTGGGGAAAAACTCCTTCTGCATGATAGAATATCTGCATGATAACAGGTATAATTCATCCATAGCCTCAAATTAAAAACCAAACCCATTCCTTCCCCACTGCTCCTCAAAATCTTTAGATCAGATCTTTACTTCTTTAGTTCTAGTTCAGGCATAGGCAAACACAGCCTTCCAGATGTTTTGGGACTACAACTCCCATCACCCCTAGCTAATATGACCAGTGGTCAGGGATGATGAGAGTTGTAGTCCCAAAACATCTGGAGGGCCAGGTTTGCCTATGCCTGCTCTAGTTGATGACTACACACCACCTGGAATCATCATCCAGAAATGGTACGAGAGGCTGACTGTGTAAAAATGAGCAGTGACTTTGATGGGATCCTCCCTAGACAGCAGTTTAGAAGCAACTGTTTCTGAGTAAAAGGTTCACCTTGATACAGGTTCACCTTGCTGCGAGACAAAGACAGACAGAAAATGGGGAGTTGGCAATTAAGTATACCCAGGAGTACGTTAGAAAAGGTCAACTAAGCAAGTAGTGTACTTGTCTGCTCAAAGTTGAAGCAGTGTTACCCAAACTTGGGTGAGTGAATTGTGTCACCCAACTGAGTCCACTTGATTACCATATTTTTCGCTCTATAGCAGTGTTTCCCAACCTTTGGTCTCCAGCTGTTTTTGGACTACAGTTCCCATCATCCCTGACCACTGGTCTTGCTAGTTAGGGATGATGGGAGTTGTAGTCCAAAAACAGCTGGAGACCAAAGGTTGGGAAACACTGCTCTATAGGACACACCTGACCATAGGACGCACCTTGTTTTAGAGGGGGAGAACAAGAAAAAAATTTTCTCCCCCTCTCTGCTCAGTGCCCCTTCAGCAAAGTGGCAAGAGAAACGGAGACCCTTCCATTTCTCCTCCCGCTTGGCTGAAGGGGCGCTGCGCAGCTCTCCCTCTCTGCTGAAGCCAGGAGAGTCTTGCTCTCCTGGCTTCAGCGAAAGGAATCTGAAGCCTCCGGAGTGCAGTGGGAACTCGCGCTGCACTCCGAAGGCTTCAGGCAGCCATCCCTGAAGCCTGGAGAGCAAGAGGGGTCAGTGTGCACCGGCCCCTCTTGCTCTCCAGGCTTCAGCGAAAGCAACATGAAGCCTCCGGAGCGCAGAGGGAGCGCTCCCTCTGTGCTTCGGAGGCTTCACGCTGCTATCACTGAAGCCAAGGAACCTGCATTTACTCCATAGGACGCACACACATTTCCTCTTAATTTTTGGAGGGGGGAAATGCGTCCTATAGAGCGAAAAATATGGTATATGGTACAGCCCCAATGCAAGCGTTAGGCTTCGGAGGTACTGCGACCATCCATTTCAGATGCAATTGCCATATTTATACCAGGTGCAGATATTACACATTTTAACAATAGCACAGATCATGTCTGCTAAGGCATGAAAGAACACTCAACCCCCCAGCAAACTAAACATGATTAGGAAGTTATAGTAACAGCTAAATGTAATAAACTACTGTGTTGTGAAATAAATATAATTACATTGATGTACTAGACAAATGAACCCTGGTAACAAGATATATATTTTAGGACCCATATTATTCTCGTCACTGCAATCAGTTTTAACTGTTTTTTAATATTGGATTTTTAAATTGCTGTAACCCTCCCTGGGACCTTATGATAAAAGGTGGATAAGAAGTTTAATAGACATTAATAAAAATAAAATAAATAGTACTGTTGTTGATTATGATGATAATTATAATATATTAAAAAAGAAAAATAGCAGAAGAGGTGGGCTTTTTCTTGTTATAAATTATAAAAGCCTCCTATAACTTCAGTATTTAATATTTATACTTTTATATATTTATAGTTTGATTGAACTGATGCAAAAGAATTATGATGATGTAGGATGTATTTGCTGTATTGGAGTAATTAATTAAGCATCTATATTAATTTTGTATTATATATACTCTTATTAAAAAGCTTTATAGCAACAAACAAACAAACCCCTGTTTTGCTTCTTCCTTAAGTAGCCACCTAACAGAATTATTTTGAGTGCTGACTGGGCAATTGAAATCTACTATTGGAAAAATATATTTTGAATAATTGAACATAGCCAAACACATGACATTTTTAAAGAGGCACAGGTTCAGCCACAAACAAGCCCTCCTTAGATCCATTGCTGTTGAATAACTACCAGCCACTCAGGAATCTCCTCTTTGATGCTGTTGATTTTCTTGGATCTCTCAATTTTCGATACAGTACCATCAACCATGGTATTTTACTAACCAGGTCAATGGTTTTGGAAATGGAGACACTGCTACCATGGTTCTATTCATAGCTACAGGACCAGTTCCAGGGATGTGTGTGTTGTCGTCGCCATTGTTACCCCGCTCATCTGACTGGGTTGTCTCAGCAACACTGGGAACCTTCCATCAGAATAAAAGCACAGCAAAAATGTCAAACATTAGAAACTTCCCATTACAAGCTCTGTGTGGCCCCATAGTGTTTAAACATGGTTGTTTGCCAAAGCTTCGGAACCTATAATTGAGGCATCACTAATACCCTGTTGAAAATGTTTTTTATATAGAGTCTATGAGGTTTTCTGTTTTTATTCTGTGTTATAGGGTTAAAGGTAAAGGTAAAGGGACCCCTGACCATTAGGTCCAATCGTGGCCAACTCTGGGGTTGCGGCGCTCATCTCGCTTTATTGGCCGAGGGAACCGGCGTACAGCTTCCGGGTCATGTGACCAGCATGACTAAGCTGCTTCTGGCAAACCAGAGCAGTGCACAGAAACACCGTTTAGCTTCCCACCAGAGCGGTACCTATTGATCTACTTGCACTTTGACGTGCTTTTGAACTGCTAGGTTGGCAGGAGCAGGGACCGAGCAACGGGAGCTCACCCCGTCATGGGGATTCGAACCGCCGACCTTCTGATCGACAAGTGCTAGGCTCTGTGGTTTAACCCACAGCACCACCCATGTTATGGTTAATCACTCTGAGATTTTCAGATCAAGGACAGAATATAAATAAATTACAGCTAAAAATGAAACAGTCCAATTAAACAAAATACATGCATAGTTCTGTGATTATTACATAGAAGCACTTCCATATTCCTTAGCTGCTGCTAAAAAATCATCCCTATGGAGAAACCTACCAGCTGCTTAACAATCCTCAGGATCACACTCAACAGTTAACAACAGGAAGTAAAACAGAGTACCTTTCCCTCTTTTAATACATAAAAGGGAACATGAAGGGACTGAAACCATGATAAACTCCTGATCTGGAGGAAAAGCAAACAGACTAATGTAAAAATGTGGAAAGACAGGATGTAATTTATCTAAAGTGTATCAGACACTGTTGGGAGCACTTTCCTGTTTTGTTTTGGCTAGAACATTGGAATTCGAATCATCTGCAAGTGTTAAGTACTTTGGCATTTCAATTTTTCCATAGATTTTAGAGACTCTTGAAAGGACCGTAGATAAGAGAGAGAGCGAGAGCACACACCTTTTCCTGGGTCTTCGGACTTCCTTGTTTAGGGCACATCTGTCTAGGTGTGGTCCCATATGACCTTTCTCTTTTGTAAGATCTGTTAGAAATATGTTCTGAAAAGTTTTAGCAGCGGGCAGAGGCATATTCAGGTGGGTGAATTTCCCCTGTGAATTTGAAGTTATTAAACTGCTCACGAGCTGGTACATTGTAGCATTTTGAAATCAAATCTGTTCACAATTTTCTACCATGCTCTCAGAATGCTTTTTAGATACAGCAATATTGTGATAAAGAATCCATGAGGGTTACATAGGTCTGGACATGGCTAAATGTATTACTTTCATAAGAGGAATATTAGGTAGTTTTCTCACTTCACTTGCTTGTTTGTGTTTTTTCCCAACAACTCATTGTCTGGTAGAGAGCCAGAGTTTAAGTCATGCATTACCCCTGTATCCCCAAAAGAGGAAACTTGGAGGAACTTGAGACTAGAGATGGAGATAAATTACTTTGGGAATAACTCCTCTAAGGAGAAATGTCATCGTCATTGATAGTACTTCATTAGCTCCTTTAGCTAAACAGCTTTATACATGTTCATTAAAATAATCCCTATTATATATTTGAACTTTATAAACCATTAGTACAATTCATAACCCACACAGTGAGCTTGAAATTGAACAAGTGTGGTCAGCTTGTCACCAAACCTAAATGAGCTTTGATCCATGCATTTTGAATTGATTGTGTAGTTGATCGCCACGACATGAGGTCAGAAATGCTATGCTAAGTATAATAATGTGAAATTATGAAATGTTCGTTTACTGTTTTTGAACATTTCAAGTGTATTGCATGCATCTAATATTGTTCCGTTGGCATTCCTGGATATTTGGGGAGATTTGAGGAGAGGAGATACGATAGATATCTTCAAATATCTAAAGGGATGTCACATGGAGGATGGAGCAAGCTTGTTTTCTCCTGCCCTGGAGGCTCGGACCCAAACCAGTGGATTCAAGTTGTTTGATGTATTACAGTATTTTAATATTTTTTTGGAAGCCGCCCAGAGTGGCTGGGGAAGCCCAGCCAGATGGGCGGGGTATAAATAATAAATTATTGTTATTATTATATAAGAAAGGAGATTGTGACTAAATGTCAGGAAGAACCTTCTGACAGTAAGAGCTGTTCAGCAGTGGCAGACTCCCATGAGAGGTGGTGGACCTTGGTTTTAGGCAGAGGTTAGATGCTCATCTGTCATGCATGATTTAGTTGAGATTCCTGCATTGCAGGGGTTTGTTCTAGATAACCCTAAGAATCCCTTCTAACTCTACAGTTCTATGATTCTGTGAATGCACACCAACTTACCTTCAACACGGCTGCTGTATCACCAGCTGTTTCCAGAACATTCACATCCAACTAAATGGGTTGCAGATCTGTCATTCCAAATCTGTCAGCTTCCGAGTGATTGTGTGAAATGATTTCCACTTTCTGGAATTGGATACACACACACACACACACACACACACACACACACAAAATACTTAGTCTTCCACACTCTTATCCCTGAGTTATAGTTAGCCGATTTCTAAATGCATTCAAAACTTTGCTTCATAAAGACTTTTTATAGTTATCATTATTTTTGTAAGGCAAAGGAAAAACACTGGTCAGTTTACTTCAACAATGTGGATTTAGAACCTGGTGTTGATGGGAAAAAATGCTCGATCAGATACATCTGACTTATAGGCTTCACCAACCTGTCAGTTGTTTACTTGGAATGCAATTCCTCTACTTGACATTCTCCTTTTGTCTGATATTCATGCTATATAGATTGAAATTTTATGAAAAGATACTGTAATCCTATGTTTTAGCTCATTCTACTGATAAATTTGTGCTTTACAGTCCAACTCTCCTGTTAGTTGTTATGATTTTCGCATTTTATGTTCTTAGTAATGGGGGAAATTAATGAGATACCATTTGAAAAATCTGACAGCCCCTCGAGCAACCTTGAAACAACAAGATGCAATGACAGTGTTTAACATTAAAGTTCTGTTGAGACAGGATTACATAAAATTCTTCAGATTCGCATGCCACCAGTAGTTTGATCTCTGCCAGCATACAGCTAGTGAGAAGTACCATATAATGAAGGTATCGCTGTTCGATGCTCAGGGAGCGTGTACTTCAGCGGAAGTAGTGTTAAAGGAGAGTTCCAGCAAATAAGGCAGGTTCATGACAGGAGAAGATGCATGTAGCAGAGCAGGCATAGGCAAACTCGGCCCTCCAGATGTTTTGGGACCACAACTCCCATCATCGCTGACCACTGGTCCTGTTAGCTAGGGATGATGGGAGTTGTAGTCCCAAAACACCTGGAGGGCCGAGTTTGCCTATACCTGTAGTAGAGCATTTTCACTCACACAAGGAGAACTGTTGTGTCAGCAAAGTGCAGAGGTTATGTGAGAGTTTATGAGCGCTGGAAGGGCTAGTCCTGCTATTGCCCCCTCCCTCAGGGGATCAGTCTGTGTTCTAAAAGGACTCTTGCATATTCTGCAACCACTAGCTGCAAGACAGCAATGAGGTTTACTTCATTGAAGGTTTGTCTTCCAAGTCTGAGAGGTTTGGCAAAGCCGTATTTTCTGACCTGGAAGGTCGTGGAGTGGGGAATGACAGATACGTGAGCAGTGTCTCCTCCCTGTCCATCGCTTCCTCTGAGCTTGAGAAGGAATTGAGGTCAGAGAACATGACAATAATGTTTTAAAGGAGTGAGGGTGTTTTGAAAGTTCCTGCTGGCATTAATAACCATATATGTCTTTCTGCTCTGGGTAAAGTACTGAAATAAAATGATTTTGCAGTTTTTCAGTGGCTTAGGTTGAACAATAAAAGCTAACTGTGAGAGCACTTACTGGCTAAGCCTATAGACTGATTTAATTGACACCTCACGTCTCCTCACACCTGTCCAGGAGTGTTTTTATACTTTTTATAATGGTTGCCTTATATTTTAAGAAGAAAGATCTACATGCTTCTACATAGAAGCACATAACTTTTTTTTTAAAAAATGGACAGTGCATCTGGTGCACAGGGGGACTAAATAATAAGGCTTGTTTTGAGAATTCTGACAAATAATATCTCAAACTCAGCATTTTGAAAGAGAGTTAATATAACTGGTTCTTCCCTCTCATAGGATATAAATAAAGCCAATAGGGTGCAGAGCAGGGAGCATAGTCGTAATCTGCCATGAGCCCTACCGTTCCAATCATCGTTCCTTGTTCTAAGGATGGCTGTTGATATACCTTATTTAGTGTACCACTTTTGGCACTAATTTGAAGTGGAATCTCCTGAGGCTCCACTTCCTGAATAACTCTTTCCCACAGTGCGTAACAGATTTAGGATTTCCTCAGGCTTTCACAAGTTGTTCATGTCATTGTTATTTCTAATACCTATAACAATTTTTTATTCATTTATTATCAGTCCTACTTTCAAGTTCTCTTGGAAGTTTCGTTAGTGAAGACTTTCAGCATGTTCAAAACTATGGGGAGAGCACCGTCGTGCAGAAGGCACATTGCTCAAGGCCAAATGCAAATGTTCTGGTTTGCATATACTCCCAAAGGCCTGGGTTGCAGCAGCAAGACCTAGCTAATATTAAACAAACTTTCAGGAAGCAGGAGTTGAGTTTGCTACTTGTTTGCATCAAGTGAACTTTTTATTCTTCTCCGTTGTTTGATTCATGCTTTCCCCCCCCCATTTGAATCTTAAAAATGTCATGCTTAAATATGGTACCATGAGAGTGAGAACTTTTAATGGTTGAATCAGCACAATTCTCTGCATGTCTAGTACATTTCAGAGTCAGGGGTGCCAACTTGAATAAAATATTGTGGGGGCCCAGGTAAGTCCCACACCGCATAATCAGTCACATGACACAGTGCACACACCATTTGAATGGGAATGCCCATCAACTTTGTGGGGGCCCAGTCCCCTCAAATATTTTATTGTTGGAGCCAAAACCCCAATGGCCCCTAGGAGTTGGCTCCTATGGTCAGAATTCAGTGAGATTTACTCTCAGGGAAGCGTGTATAGGGCTGCAGCCAGAATGTTAATCCACAGAAACCACTGAAAGGAATTCCTCCTGCAAAAACAACTTAATTTACAGCAATACCATTGATGACTGAGGTTTTACCTTGTAGACAGCCAGGGAAGCCAACTTATTAGCAGATTAGTTCCTATGCAGGGAGCTTCCTTAGACCCAACAAAAATTCACCAGTGATTCACATACCACCACCAGGCTCCACCAGACCGTTCAAAGGCATCACTCAAAACAGAGTCTGAAATAGTGTAGTCCAACATTGGATATGTTACATGGAGCATTAGCTTATCTTTCAAAGAGTGAGGTCAGCCTTTCAGCCACATAACTCCAAACTTAATACAAATTTCACACTGATTTGATCACTTCTGTGCATTTTTAATTCTGAACATACACTAAGTTGCTTCGAGCTAGAGTCTGTTTAAATTAATACTTACTTTTGCCATGGATTCTTTTTTGAGGATTCATCCAAATGCGGGTGGTGAAGCCAAAAGAAATTTTAAAAAAACATACATCTGGTTGGCTGCAATTGTATTACATGGTCAATTAACTTGTGAGCTGCCAAGATCCTTCACATGTTGTAAATTCCTTTTCTCTGTGTTGAGAGGCAGAAGTAGACATTGCACCTAGGATGGTACCCCTTGACAGATTTTAGCATTCGCAGCCAAATGAGTTAGGCAAGAACATGTCATCTAACCTGGGAACAAATGTGCTTTCTGGATGAAGAAAGCAATAAGGCTCAACCGCTTTGCCCTTCGTTGTTAGCTAGTTGATCCTTTCCGGACTACATCTGCACATTAGCTTTTTAAAGGAACCTAATCCTTGGCTAAAATTGTTTACATCCACCCTAAACTTATTTTCCTGTTCTTCCTTAGGGCAGTACATGGAACTGTATTATTTTCAAACAAATAAGATGCTAGACTAAGAGATGGTGATTTGCTTGGGGCCACTTGGAGAGCCTTCAGTGAAGCAGGGATGTTTTGGATTCCATTTTGCAATTGCTAAAATGTTATGGCAGCTGCCTCCTGCCTCTTTTAATGGGTAGCAAATGGAAACAGTTTTATTTGTGTGTGCCTCTGAAAGGAAGAGAGGAAAGGGTTGTAGGAAACGTTCTATTTCTTCTCTTTCACATGAAGAATTATTCTTCCTCAAGCATTATGGGGAAAACAAAGAGCATGGGAATACATGGGAACACAAATGACTTTTTATTTCTTTTGGTGAGCTCAGCTACGAGTTCCAAGTCTAGGAAGCTGGACTGTCCCTTTGGTATCCTAGCAACTTGACCTTGCCTGTAGCAAAGAGGTGCTATCCCAGATGTGATGATTGTTTCCTCTTGGCACCTTAGGAAAAAGCGCTTTCCTTTATGAGAGAGAAAAACTAATAAGCTATTGGCAGGGAATTGGGAAAAGGGTAGAGCAACGAAGATCCTAGGGACAAGTAAGGGTGGTTGAATATAAACTCCAGACATTTTCCTCTTCCACCAAGAGGTTTCTTAGAATGTAACTGTATTTTTCGTCTCTAATCACTGGTGCTACGTGTCAGTATCTCTTATTTCTTTCCTGATTTGAGTGACACAGTGTGATATGTCTAATGACAACTGGAACAAATTTCAGTAATGAGGTCACCTTGGGTTTGTATTACTGCCTGACTGCTGTTTTCCATAGAAATTATTTGTGAAAGCAGACCACATGCTCTGCATAACGTCCTCCACTTTTCCTGAGAGTGACGAAAGGAAGATGTGTTATAACTTGCAAGATGCAGAAGACCTGCATCGATCTGTTTCTGATTTCTGAGGTGTAAATTGATACGTAATGAGAAGTTGCTACTTCAGTTTTCCGGGGGAAAGGAGGAGATGGAGGAAAGAGGAGTGGAAATAGATTAGAAATCTGACTGAATCATTTAATTTTTCTCCACAGTAATGAGAATTGTATAGAGGCTAAGCAAAAGATAATGCCAGCAGAAAAGAATGAGAAGGCTGACGGCAAATAAAGGAGTGTCCGCTCCAAGCTCTGTCTGTAGCTCTTATTCACTGGGGGGCTGCAATTCCCATCATCCCTGATGTTGGCCACACTGACTGGGGCTGATGGGAACTGGAGTCCAACAAAATCTAGAGATGATCATCATCATCAGTATTATTATTATTATTTAAACTTATCAGCCACTTGTCACCTGAAGGTCTCTAAGTGACTTGCAGCAAAGAAAAATATACAATACATAATGCCATGGGAAGGGGAGGAGATCATATAATACATTATATATATCCAGTGCATTTTGTTCTGGGGGTGCTCAATGGTACACAGTAAGGGCACCTTTTTCTTCTTCTTCAAATGTTAAAAGTGTGGCACTTACTGTAGCAATTATATGGTGACTACCAGAGCCCTTTTTATTAAAAGAAAAAAGAGCACTGCATATAACAGAACATCCGTGGAAAAGCAAAGACGAAAATACCAGCCATATAAATAATAGCAAACAACAATAACAACACTCAAATAATAAACAAAGCAATACTCTGATCCACTAATTAGCAAATAAACGAAACCTCAACCTCCCCCTGGTTCAAAACTGATTCACATCAAACAACCAATCTCTCCCCTCCCTCCCCCATTTAACCTCCCCTCCACACCCAGAACTCTGGTGTCAAAGCCAGCTGTTACACATCAGTGGTGGGTAGGTCCAGTGTCCTTCAGGAATGGTCCAGTGTCTCTCCTCTCCCTTCAAGGGAGAACAGTAGGAAAGGAAAGCAGGAAGTTTTACCTGCTTTGCAGTTGATCCAGCTACTGCTCCTCTCCTCTTAACCCAACAGCAGCCTTGACATGTTTACAATTGCAGCAGAAGTAACACAGTATGGATAAGGAATCACAGAGGAAGTCGTAACTGGTAGACAGTTTGAGACAATGGGAGAAGGCCAAGTCTGGGCAAACTCAACCTCTAACCAACCCCTTACCTCTAACCGTGCTACACCTAAACTGCTAGACAAATCTAGATTTAGCGACGAAGATCAAAATATTTTGGTTTAAAGTGGAAAATAAACCTATGGCTCTGCAGATGGTATGCTCCAACCCACATGGCTGATGTTGTTTAGTCGTTTAGTCGTTTAGTCGTGTCCGACTCTTCATGACTCCATGGACCAGAGCATGCTAGGCACTCCTGTATTCCACTGCCTCCTGCAGGTTGGTCAAACTCATGCTGGTAGCTTTGAGAACACTGTCCAACCATCTCATTCTCTGTCGTCCCCTTCTGCTTGTGCCCTCCATCTTTCCCAACATCAGGGTCTTTTCCAGGGAGTCTTCTCTTCTCATGAGGTGGCCAAAGTATTGGAGCCTCAGCTTCACGATCTGTCCTTCCAGTGAGCACTCAGAGCTGATTTCCTTAAGAATGGAGATGTTTTGATCTCCTTACAGTCCATGGGACTCTCAAGAGTCTCCTCCAACACCATGATTCAAAAGGATCAATTCTTCGGCGATCAGCCTTCTTTATGGTCCAGCTCTCACTTCCATACATCACTACTGGGAAAACCATAGCTTTAACTATATGGAGCTTTGTGAGGGACGATGGGGGATTGCAATAGAAAGCTCAGGTTTAGCTTGAATGATTTCTTCCCGTTCCTATCCATTCCTGCGTGCAATCAATAATCGACATTGCAGTATCTGAACAAATGGTTCTTATGCTATACGTTGTGTCAGTTGTGCCACTATTCACTAATCAATGGTGAAAGTCTAAGCTTCTTAGCACACTGATCAGGAGTCAAGGGAGTGCCTGTCATGTCCACATTTCATATCCTTCAGACCTAAAAAGGAATGGTCAGGCAGGTCTAATTATAAATGTGTCATTCAGTATTTACTTTAAAAGAAAAGCTTACCAACGGTCTCTTAATGTAGATGACAAGAGAACAAACTGAAATGTACCTCAAGCTGATTGCTACCAGGGAGAGCACAAGATTAAAAGAACTTGGTTCTTTCCCATTGTCTTTTTAAAAATAGTTTAAAAAATATATCTGCTCCGTAATGAATTCCTGTCACATTTCACACTGTATTTCTGATTACAGGGCAGGGTATTTGAAGGTGCCATCTTATATTGTGTGTGTGTGTGTGTGTGTGTGTGTGTGTATCTATCTCTATCTCTATCTCTATCTCTATCTCTATCTCTATCTCTATCTCTATCTCTATCTCTATCTCTCTATATAAGAGCCAGTGTGGCGTAATGGTTAGAGTGTTGGGCTATGCCCTGGGAGACCAGGGTCTGAATCCTCACTCAGCCATGAAATTCACTGGGTGACCTTGAGCCAGTCACCATCTCTTAGCCTAACCTACCTCACAGGGTTGTTGTGAGGGTGAAATAGGGAGGAGAACCACATACACCACCTTGAGATCCTTGGAAGATAAAGGTGGTATATAAACGTAATTAATAAATAATAATAAATATTTCTTACTCTGCCATAGTTATTATTGGGTACAATATACCAAAAGTTAAGCACTTTCAATAGAGCTGTTAACCAATTAAAGAATTTTTATGACCCTGCTGTTTAATAAATTGGGCAAATAATTAGTCAATTAATAGTTAAATTAAAAAACATATTGAGATTATGATAGTTTACAAATGTGTGCATTTTTTCAGTATTGAAGGATTACAAGATAACTTAAAAAACCAAAAACAGCACCTTTAATACGTTAATTCCTTGTTACAGTAATGCACTAGAAAAAATATCATAGTGCCCCTATAACTTGTAAGTTTTTTTAATTAAAATTGATGCCCACTGATTAATCAAGGTTTTGCTGAGCAAATTGATTAACAGCACAATTATATGCATGTCTACTCAAATAGTTTGCATTAAGTTCAGTGAGACTTACTTCCACGTAAATGGGTGCAGCATTGCTGCCATGCTTTTAAGTGTCATCTAAATCAATGGGAAATAAACAAAAAGGCTATAATTCCTTCTCTTAAAATCAGTTTGCTTTAAAAGTGCTTAATTTTAATCATTATGCCCTAAAAGGCAAGAGTAGAACTTGTATTGCAGGATGCATATCCTCATACCTTTTCTTGGTCTTCTGTCCTCTAAATGCCACAATTAGACAAGTTAATGTATTTAGCTAAGGGGCTAGCAATTCTGGATGTTGTGATCTTCCCTGAACAAGAGATTCTAGAGCCATTCATTCAGTCTCAACCTTCCATATACGTTTCAATCAGAATTTTAACATTGCTTTCAGCAGTGCTGAATGAAGTATGGTATTCATTGCTGTAGAGCATGGGTAGGTAAACTAAGGCCCAGGGGCCGGATCCAGACCAATCACCTTCTAAATCTGGCTCATGGACGGTCCGGGAATGAGCGTGTTTTTACATGAGTAGAATGTGTCCTTTTATTTAAAATACATCTCTGGGTTATTTGTGGGGCCTGCCTGGTGTTTTTACATGAGTAGAATGTGTGCTTTTATTTAAAATGCATCTCTGGGTTATTTGTGGGGCATAGGAATTCATTCATTTTATTTTATTTTTCAAAATATAGTCCAGCCCCCCAAAAGGTCTGACGGACAGTGGACTGGCCCCCTGCTGAAAAATTTTGCTGACCCTTGCTGTAGAGATACAATGCAATCGTGTACTTTTCTATGCAGAGGTCAGTCCCAGTGAGTTCAATGTAGCTTACTCCCAAGTAACTGTGTATAGGATCACAGCCTTGGTAAATTAAAGGAAAGGGTAGAGAAAATGAGGTAGAAGTTTTAAATAGATTTCTAATATGCATTTGTGATTTAGCTATTAAATTTCATGGCCTCCAATGTAATATTTTAAGAAATACTCCCTAACTGGCCCTTATGAGAGGGCCAGTTAGACTCACAGAATATCATATTCCACCATCTGCATGAGATAACGTCAGGAGAAAGAGTTTAGATAGATAAACAAAATTTTTTGAAGATGCGCATTACAAATTAGGAGAGTCATGTGGAAGAGGAACAGTGGCTAGGACTCCATTCCGCCAACAGAAGAAACTTCTGCATGTTACTGGCGCTGCGGGTAATTTTTCTTTGCAGCAGTACAAATATTTACTTGGCAGCTTGTGCTCCTTGCGGAAAAGGTCCATTCATTGATTTTTCCAGCTGACAATTCATTCAATAAGCAAAAGCAACAGACAGACTCCACAAGGCAGTATCAAAGAGAGAGGCCTTCCTCCCCGCCCCCTCCGCAATTGCTGTTTGTGCGAAAGGCTCTGTACAGATGTGCTTGAGTCTCTTGCTTCCATCTCATTTCGGGCTGCGTGCAAAGGCAAGCTGCAAAATGAGAGGACAGGGGCAAAAAAGATAAAGGAAATGAGGGGTGTGAATGTAAGTACAGAAGATTCCGCTTTTCATTATGTTGTGCTTTTCAAACAGAAGGGCTTAATTCTGGTTCTTGCAGATGATACTGTGATGGCAAGCACACCCCTGCAACAAAGATGTTTTTCCGTTCCTACATCCATTACATATTCTTTTGACTTAGAAGACATCTTCTTCTCTTCTGTCTAGCAATATCCCTAAATTTTACATTTATAGACTGCTCCCTCTCTAAGATCTTGAAATATTTTCTGCAAACATTTAAAGGGGAAGCATAAGTGAGCCATGCTTCTTGGAAATGTCCAAAAAAGGGAGAAATTTGCTATTACCCTGTATTCCTAGTTAATATTTGGTTAAATGTAATAAATGCGGAAACCCCACTTTCTCAACTACCTTATCCTTAAATCCAAAGAGCCAAACAAAGACACCTCCATCTGCTTCTTTAAAGTGATGGAGCTTTAATCATGTCTTAAAAGGGAAATAGTTCTATTTCTGGGAGAATAGTTATTGTTATTTATTAAATTTGTTATTTATTAAATTTGTATACAATCTTCATCGGAAGATCGTAGGGTGGTTCACAACATAAAATTACAAAATGAGAACACAAACAAAAACAAACCAATAATTCCCGCTCCCACAAACACATTATAAGGCCATAGATTCAGCAGAAGGTTGATTAGAGAAACATTTTTGCCTAAAGATATGTAATGAAGGTGCCAAAAGAACCTTTCTGGGGAGAGCATTTCACAAGCGGGGAGCCACCGCAGAAAATATTTGGGAGAATAGCTTTCTATGTGCCACAATTGTACTCAGATTCATGGATGTCTTCGTTATTCTGAAAGTTTTCATTGATATGTTATCCCTGTGGCAGCAACATAAGTTCCCTGAACCATCTGACAGGCCACTGCTAGAAAAATGATGCTGAGCTAGATGAAATCCTTAAATCTAACCCTGCATTGTTCTTTTTGTGTCCTTATATACACCAAAAATACCTGAATTCACAGTTTAAAAAATACCATTTGACCTCCTCATAGTTTTATGTATATTATGCCCACCTAGCAGTTTGAAAGCACCCTTAAGTGCAAGTAGATAAATAGGTACCGGTTTATAGCGGGAAGGTAAACGGCGTTTCAGTGTGCTGCGCTGGTGCTGGCTTGCCAGCTGCAGCTTCGTCACACTGGCCACGTGACCCAGAAGTGTCTTCAGACGGCGCCGGCTCACGGCCTCTTGAGCGAGATGAGCACGCAATCCTAGAGTCGGACACGACTGGCCCGTACGGGCAGGGGTACCTTTACCTTTTTATTTTACAAAAAGACACATCCAGAGCCCGGCATCTCACCTGCTTGCATTTATGTTTGTTGGTCAGTCTGAAATTTTGCCCCTCCCACAGCAGGAAGGACACCAGACTCCCGCCTTTCCCCTCTTGCCCTTCCATTGCCTTCTGATTTTATCCAGACACCTGGATCGGGGACTGAGAGGCTGGCCTCCCCCCTCCTCATCACTCCCACTCAACCCAGATTCAGACATCTGCTTATCAGCTGATTGCCTAGCAACTCTCTGGCTGCCTTCCAACTCTTCCTCTCCTTGAGAGCTAATAGAGTCTTCTCCATGAAGAGGTGTGTGTGTGTGTGTGTGTGTGTCAAACTGCCCTTTCTCGATTCTGACAGCCAGTTCTCATCTGCAGAGTCGGACCCTCGTTCATTTAGTTCAATCTCTGAGTCTAACTCATCCACTGCGTTCTGGGGGGGGGGGGGGACGTTCCTGGCATTAGCTAATTGAGAACCACTGCTGTAGTTGATACCAACAGTCTGACTTAGTATAAGGCAGGTTATGATGTTCCTGTACTCTAATCTGAAGGGGCCCTTGACTTCATAATACACAGTGAGACATAGCTTTGGGAATTCTGCTTCCTTTTCCTACTTCAAGGCTTTGTGGGCGTCCTCTTGTTTGCCAGCAGTTAATGCGTGTCCTTTCTGGCATCGTAATAATTAGTTTTTCAATAATTATCCAAGTGCTGAAAGTGAAAGGTAACTTTGAATTTTAATTTCAACTGCCCCTGTTAGATGCATATATTGCAAACTGAAATGCAATGGTCACCTTGCACCCAATTTGTCTGCCAAATATCAGAAGCGG
The DNA here is from genome assembly GCF_964252035.2 of Podarcis erhardii. NCBI lineage: Eukaryota > Metazoa > Chordata > Lepidosauria > Squamata > Lacertidae > Podarcis > Podarcis erhardii. Next base: position 11,987,017 of record NC_138513.1, on the reverse strand, counting down.
GGGGAAACATTACTTTTTCCAGCCCAAGTACAAAGCCCCTGGAGTCTCAAACATTCATTCATTTAAAACAAAAAACAACAACTATGCTAGCTTAATTAGGAATGATAATTTATTGATACATATGAAGGGAGTACTGCGAGATAATTCCAAATAAATGACAAGACGTGCCTAGAGCGGCTAAATAGGAAAAGCAAATGAAATCTAATTAGTAGTAACAGGAAATCATAATTATTTGCTCCTTCAAGCCTCCTTCATCAGGAAATTAATATTATTGCCAAAATGGACCTGGAACAACAAACAGCTTTACTCCGCTCTTGTCTTCAGTTTTTTTTAACATGGTCTGAACATTATTGACATTGCTGAGTGGGGGGACTTAAGGCAAAACCAATGGTGCCTTCAAAATATTGCAGACTAAACTCCTGTCAGCCCCTGCAAGCACGACCAATGGTCTGGGATGATAGGAATCGTAGTTCACAATGTCTGGAGAGCACCACATTGGCTTTCCCTGTGCTAGGCCCTTGCAAGTGGGAGACAGAGCAGGCTTATGAGTTGCGTACTCCTCCAGTGACCTGTGACAAGTAACAATTGCCTCCAATAGCAATCAGGCAAGGAAGCTCTCTTCTCGGTTGTTTCTTTAATTCTTCCTGCTACCAATTTGCTATAAAAATGGTGGTGCAACCACTGCATGTTTCTCCATCCCAGTAGCCCTGGGTGCATCTTTAAAATCTGGAAGAGCCTTAAGACTGTGATTAAATGCTAGGTGGTTTCAACATCAGTCAACCGTTTCCTCCTCCTCCGCTTACAAACTAGCCTGATCTTAAGTGTTTTTGAGAACCCAAAAGCTTGCATGCAAAGCCTTTGATATTTTGGTAGTCTAATAAAAGTATTGCCCTAGTGTGGGTTTTGGGATAGTACTGCACAAGTTACTCTTGTGTAATTTTAATGGAGTGAAAAAACTGGCGTGCTTTGTCCTGTGATTGCTGTGATTCCTAGGACAGTCTTTTGGTCCACCATATGGTCTTCCTGTGGGACGCGGGTGGCGCTGTGGGTAAAACCTCAGCGCCTAGGACTTGCCGATCGCATGGTCGGTGGTTCGAATCCCCGCGGCGGGGTGAGCTCCCGCCGTTCGGTCCCAGCTCCTGCCCACCTAGCAGTTCGAAAGCACTCTTAAGTGCAAGTAGATAAATAGGTACCGCTTTCTAGCGGGAAGGTAAACGGCATTCCGTGTGCTGCTCTGGTGCCGGTTCGCCGGAGCAGCTTCGTCACGCTGGCCACGTGACCCAGAAGTGTCTGCGGACAGCGCTGGCTCCCGGCCTCTAGAGTGAGATGAGCGCACAACCCTAGAGTCTGTCAAGACTGGCCCGTACGGGCAGGGGTACCTTTACCTTTACCTTTATGGTCTTCCTAAATCAGTTCTGGCATGATATGTTCTTGAACATCCTTGATAAATTGAGTGTATTAACAGGACCAGGTATATGGATCCTGAGATGCATAGCGGCTAGCTGCTCCACAACCTTTGAAGCTGTGTGCTGCTCAGCTTCCTTCCAGGTTTATGTTAGTCTTCAAATATCCTAGCAGAAAGTTTTTCTTAAGTTTCGCTATCATGAGTGAAATTAGTGAGAATGGGGGTTTCGCAATTAGAGCTGTACAACCATCACCAGCAGTTTAGAGTGCAGTTATATTCCTGTTGGAGAGTGATCATTTGGCTGTGTTATTATGCACTTCTAAAGTACCGTATTTTTCGCTCTATAAGATGCACCAGACGACCAGACGCACCTAGTTTTTGGAGGAGGAAAACAAGAAAAAAAATATTCTGAATCTCAGAAGCCAGAACAGCAAGAGGGATCGCTGCGCAGTGAAAGCAGCAATACCTCTTGCTGTTCTGGCTTCTGGGATAGCTGCGCAGCCTGCATTCGCTCCATAAGACGCACACACATTTCCCCTTACTTTTTAGGAGGGGAAAAGTGAGTCTTATAGAGCAAAAAATACGGTAATCGTCTGGCAGGAGAATTGGGGATTAAATGAAAGCCCAGTATCTCATTACAACTGATTTTCTACATCACACTGCTGTGTTTTTCTTCCTTTCTGGCTGAGGTGCTGATTCTAAAAAATTATAGGTAGGCACTTTTTCTGAATTATGTGCTGCTTTTCAAATTGTAACGATTAGCAAGCGATCAAAGAAGGTTCATAACTTCCAAAATAGTTTCTGGTGCATGTACTTTTGCAAGTACACAAACTCTAGTTCTGATTCTTTCATTTCCTTTTTCTAACATGTAAAGGTTGTTCGTTTGAATAAGAGCTTTATTTTTCACGACACGCCTGAGAGGTGAACAATTTTGCATTGTGTGACAAGTTTATTGTTGTGTCCAGTGGTGGACCTTGGGGTCTCAAATTTCAGCAACACCCAAATTTGGCCTGCCCCCATGTCTTGCCTTCCATTCTACTTCATAGTTGTGCCCCCCACCAAGGCTCTGCACCCAGTGTGACCAAACCAGTTGTGCTCCCCTAAATCCGCCTCTGTTGTGTCTCACTAGAACACAAAAATCATGGTTCTATCCCTCATTGCTGTAAATAAAACATGACAGCGGTGCTTTTCGTTCTCTATAAGACCTCACGTGTTGATTCTTATTACATATTATGGTTCCTGGTTCTCAAAATGTCTGCCAGCCTCATGAATTGAATAGCAGAGATGCATCATAATTTTCTGCCTCTATTTAAAACCAGGCAAACGAGTTGTGATTTACCTCTCTTGAGTGTCACTTCCCCTTTGGATTAACCCCAGTTGCCTGTTCCGAGTGCATATATGTTATACGGTGCACGTCAGATGAAGAAGTCACCCAGTGATTAAGAATTTTTATAGACCCGGTTGCCGACAGTCAATTCCCATGTGCTGCTTGGTCAACTGGGCCTGTGATTTGTGAAGGCGAGAGGGGTGCATCAAAGATTTCCAGAGCTGCAGAAATGAAACAGCATGATTAATCTGAGAGGTCAGTCAAGGCCCAGTGCCTCCACGCGCTCTTAAATCGATCCTAACCACCTGTAAGTAGACCCGTAAACCTTTTCCTTTGAAGTCTATTGCCATGGGAAAGAAGCCTGTATATAACGGTGACTTTTGCGTCTTCTCACCCAGTCCACTGCAAAAAAGAAAAGATCTACATGAAAACTGAACTGGAAGGCTGAAAATTGGAATTGTATGGTTCACAGCACTTTATATTAGCAGGACTAAAAGGCCTCTTTCTACCTGTACAGTCTTCTAATTTCCTTCTGTCGGAGTATCACTTGGCCTTTAGTTAACTGTGTGCTTTTTTAGACCACTTGAAATAAAATATCAAATTAAGTTCCAAATAGTTAGCATTTTATCCTGGCAGCAGGTTTCCTCTCACCTGGAATCCTACTTGACACTGATTATATATATTTATATATATATGCTTTCGTAGATTTTCACGGGTACAGGAATGCAGGTTTTGGTGTCCTCGGGTGTCTTCCCGTGTAAAAGTTGGGGTGTCTATATATATATATATATATATATATATATATATATATATATATATAAAATGGAACTACTTTCTTTTTTTCTTTTTTTTTTCTTTCTTTTTTTAAAAAAATAATTTTTATTAACAAACCAATCAAATCACATTAATTCCAAATTACAGAGCCAAATTTTAAATTTTTGTTGGGGGTGCCCATGTTTCGAGCTCTGAAAGGGATCCAGTCATCTTATTGCTGCTGCTTTGATGTTCACAATTCTGTCCAAATAATGTTCACAATTCTATCCATTCCTTCTTTGTTGTTTTCCTCATCTCTTCTTGTTATTTTCGTATATTTTTCCTTTCTTTACTTTGTGACCTCTGATTGTCTCCACAAGCGAGTTGAAAACAAGCATTTTTATAATCCTGTGTGGATTTTTCCATTCATCCAAGAGTCATATTCAAACAGCAGACGCATTTCATCACTTCCATAAAAACAATCTTAACGTCTGCTCATTAATCTTCGCAGGCCTGTCATTCCCTTCTTGATCTTCTCAGGGGGTTCTGCCAAGAGTCCAATATAATAACAAAGCCGAGGCCTCCTCCCCCTCTCGATCGTCAATCCTGCAACAAAGCCTGCCAACATGGCGACTCTCTTTTTATAACTGCGTCATTCCAAAAGCCTTTCACCTTTTTCAGATATCCATAAACCATGCCTTTGGTTAGTAATTCATTTCCACACAGTTTCTTAATCATCCCGCTTATAGTCAATTGTGCAACGGTTCTTCTTGGGGAGGGATTGTTGTTTTGTTGTTTTAGTCATTTAGTCGTGTCCGACTCTTCGTGACCCCATGGACCAGAGCACGCCAGGCACTCCTGTCTTCCAATGCCTCCCGCAGTTTGGTCAAACTCATGCTGGTAGCTTCGAGAACACTATCCAGCCATCTCGTCCTCTGTTGTCCCCTTCTCCTTGTGCCCTGCATCTTTCCCAACATCAGGGTCTTTTCCAGGGAGTCTTCTCCTCTCATGAGGTGGCCAAAGTATTGGAGCCTCAGCTTCATGATCTGTCCTTCCAGTGAGCACTCAGGGCTGATTTCCTTCAGAATGGATGGGTTTGATCTTCTTGCAGTCCATAGGACTCTCAAGAGTCTCCTCCAGCACCATAATTCAAAAGCATAAATTCTTCAGCGATCAGCCTTCTTTACGGTCCAGCTTTCACTTCCATACATCACTACTGGGAAAACCATAGCTTTTACTATACGGACCTTTGTTGGCAAGGTGATGTCTCTGCTTTTTAAGAAGCTGTCAAGGTTTGTCATTGCTTTTCTCCCAAGAAGCAGGCGTCTTTTAATTTCGTGGCTACTGTCCCCATCTGCAGTGATCATGGAGCCCAAGAAAGTAAAATCTCTCACTGCCTCCATTTCTTCCCCTTCTATTTGCCAGGAGGTGATGGGACCAGTGGCCATGATCTTCGTTTTTTTGATGTTGAGCTTCAGACCATATTTTGCGCTCTCCTCTTTCACCCTCAATAAAAGGTGCTTTAATTCCTCCTCACTTTCTGCCATCAAGGTTGTGTCATCTGCATATCTGAGGTTGTTGATATTTCTTACGGTAATCTTAATTCCGACTAGGGATTCATCCCTAGGGATTCACATAGAGATCCCTAGGGATTCACATAGGGATTCATCCCTAGGGATTCACATAGAGAGAAAAAATAAAAGTCCCCCCCCTTTCCGCCCCGTTCCGACGTACCAACCCTTTGATGTATCTTCTTCTTGATATATTTTCCTGTTGAATCCAGCCCGTTGCTCAACTTCACAGAGGTCACTTCAATTAGCAGTCTTAACTCCCACTCTTCACTCGAAACATGTGCATTTGTTACTCTCTCTAATTGTTATTTTGAGCTCCTGCAACCAGGTCGCGCTATCAGAGACGGCGTCAGGAGAGCCATCCCACACGAGTGCTGTGCGCCTAGTGCCGTCACCCCCTTATTCTTTCGAACTCGGGTTGGATTTATGGCAACCGCAGGCGAAGGCAGTGTTTCCCCCATTCCCTGGGGAAACAAGGGGGGCTACATACTCCCATATTAGCCTCTTAATTGCCTTGTGTGAGACCGAGAGATGGTATTGTCGGCCATCTTCCAATACGCCCCTAGCGGCCCCCGTAAATGGAACTACTTTCAATGTCACTTAATATTTTGAACTTCCTGGGTCACGAAGAAGTGGGCTCTATATCATGTAATATATGGTGGACCTGTTACATGACTTGGTCATTTCCTGGGCATCAGCACTAGGAAAGGAATTTCCACACAAGGGTCCATGGAACACCAATGATCCATGAGCTTTCTTTGTGTGGTCTACAGCCTGTCTTTTAAAATACAATTAAAAGCCACACAGCATCTAGCACAACGTATTACAATTGCTACAACAGGCAGAAAAATCATAAAGTGGTCCACCAAAACATCAAGTGGTCTGTGGAGCAGGGTGGGAATGTTTTGGAACCGCTGCTCTATTAAACTTGTTAAGTAATCAAGGAAAGGCTCTTGCTCTGGCAACCTTTCAACTAGAGTACTGTGCTATGGGGCTTCTCTTGAAGACTGCTCCGGGCAGAGTTGCAGGTGTTAGCCGCTGCAAGCCTATTTTGCAAGATCTCCATTGTTTGCTAGCGTGTTTCTGAGTCAAATGCAGGGTTTATGGTCTTTCTTTTTATAGTGTTACCCCATTTCCTATACATTCCCCATTTGTAAAGAGTCCTTGCCACAGGTGCCACTTCCACAAGAGGCAAAATTGCCCACCACACGTACTAGAGCTTTTCCAATAGTGATCCTATGTCATAAGAATTCTATCAGGTTCATTCAGGCAGGCAGTTAAAACCTACACTTCCTTGTCTGGGCTTGGCTCAGACTTATTATTGTTCATTCTCCAAGGGTCAGACATCTGGCATTGGAGATATGACGAGTCAAGTGTCTCAGAGTCCTTAACTCTATATTCCTTCTGGGTTGGCTGCCTCATGGAGTAGTATCCCAGATAAAGTAAGATTTATTTTGATCTTTTGAAACCCACAGTGGGGTCCTTCAGGCTGGAGCCTCAAGGGCACTAATATCCCAGATCCAATATCCCAGATCCAAGGATATCACTTCTGGGTCAGGATAAGGCTAGTTTTTGGCTGGAAACCAAAGCATGGCTCACCACTATAAAATTCTGGCTCTGCCTACAGTTCATGTCCGATCTGTCTTCTTTAACTTTCCACATGCTGGCAGAATCCCACCACTCCAAATGGCTAGCTTGCATTGAGAGCAAAATCAGAACCTGTGGCCTACCACTCGAGTCGCTGCTTATGTTCCCACATATTGGAAGCATTCCAGACAATCAAGTGCAGAATCCTAGAGATTTAATTCCAAACCCTTTGCAGTGCAGCCAACAAAACCTGTTCCCCATTGGGGTTGGGAATTCCACCCTCGTTTGGCCAGGACACTCCATATTTACACCAGCTTTACAGTCCCCACCTACACAGAGCTCTTTCCCTCACAAGATTTAACGTCTTACCATCTGCAGTTTTGCAAGGTAGATTCTCAAATATCCCGTACTCTGAAAGATAATGCCTTTGTGACACAAAACAGGTTGAATCCATCACACACATTTTATTATATTGCCCATTTTATGCAAAAAAAAAATCATAAGTATTTGGTCCCCTTATTGAAGGAGGGGATTTATCTCACTGACTCTTCCATGGTGTCTTATGTGCTGAGCAATTGTAGTAATGACGTTGTGGAGAATGTGGCAAGATTTTTGAGTGACGCTTTGAAATTATGTCACCATAGGTTAGGCATGGTCAAACCTGGCCCTCCAGCTGTTTTGGGACTACAATTCCCATCATCCCTGACCATTGGTCCTGTTAGCTAGGGATGATGGGAGTTGTTGTCCCAAAACAGCTGGGGGGCCAAGTTTGGCCATGCCTGCCATAGGTCCTAAGAGCCATCTTCGTACCTCACGATGTCTGGACAGTTTTATCCTAAAGTATCCCCTACTATGCTTCATTAACTTTGTTGTGTTCTGATCCATGTATACGATGCACTTTTTATGCCAATAAAGGAGAATGGTTGACTTATTAAGTGCTATGTGAATTAACCGTGTGCTGTAGAACATTTCTCAGTACCTTTACAGCACATAGGGGGTTAGGAAGGTAGGAAGCTTGAACACTTTCTAATTGATGTATGGGATTCACCGATTCATTGACTTCCTTTTAACTCTTGTGTTGGCCTTCCCTGCCCTACTCTGTGCTGTTGCGTGGCGATTCCCGCCTCCCCCCAATTGGAATAAATAAAGACACAGGACACCATTGATTAAGGTTAATGGGCAAAAATTAGCCACAACTTTATTGGTTACAGGTAAGAGCGGTATTGGCTTTAGGCATTGGTCCTATCAGACTATCCGGCATCAGCCTGTTAGCATGAAAACCGGAAAGGGTTAACACCAGCAGGGGGAGCCCTGGGATGCACATCAATAGGAACTCCCCCAGGTTTCAGATGAGGCAATGCCCCCTCCCCAGAATCCTTTACCGGATTACCCTTCAAGATTTGGGGGAGGTGATGGCGCTCCCCCCCAACACATCTACATAAGAATACCACTACCAATGCCTAACCGCCATAACCAAGAGATGTTGTGACGATTTGCTACGAGATAGGCGAAAAACCAAATGGCCAGTGCCAATTTGCCAAGTGGAAAAAATTCCTACCAGGCCCCCTGATGGCGACCAACCGAAGTCCATAGCAATGTCAGAAGGAAAACCGAAAGGGTGGGTGGGTGGGAAACCGAATCGGCTGCACAGGCGAAAAGGGGAGATCCCGGGGCCGCGCCAGCCTTAAATGACCCAGGCCACGCCCCCGGAGCCAGCTGATTGGCTGGCTCCCGGGCTGACGCGGCCTGAGGATTCCCCTGGTCACGCGGGGCTGCAGCCAGCCCTGCGCTATTGTTGGGGGCGTGAGCCCACAACACCACCTCCTCCTTATGTCGGAAGTGGCTTTCTGGTGCACTGCAAATAATGAGCTTCAACACCCCATACAGAGCTGACATCTGGGACAAAGGGTTCCCAGATTCCAAGTAAAGGACTCTTTTAAAATATGTTATTTTCAGGAGAGCTGGATACGGCTGCCTCCCCTTAAGGTGCTTCATTTCAGCACTTTCAACACCTTCGATTTATATGTTTGCAGCATTTGGTGTGATAATATCAATTGGACTGTGGGCAAACTCATATCTCATGTAAAAGCTGGAATCGAAGTTGATCTGGCAAAGACTGGAAGACAATTTGGGCCGCTTCAGTAATTTCTCTGAGAGCAATTTGTGGGGGTGGAGTGGGGCAACTTGAATATATTAGTAGAATATACTGAGAGCTTTTAATACCTGCTGTAAACTATTTTGAAATACAGATCTACATCTTGTGACAAAGTTATGAATAAGTGGTGGTTTTAGATTTAGTATTTTACCATTTTACTATGAAAGTGTATCCTTGTTGTTGTTGTTTAGTCATTTAGTCATGTTCGACTCTTCGTGACCCCATGGACCAGAGCACGCCAGGCACTCCTGTCTTCCACTGCCTCCCGCAATTTGGTCAAACTCAGGTTGGTAGCTTCAGGAACACTGTCCAACCATCTCGTCCTCTGTTGTCCCCTTCTCCTTGTGCCCTCCATCTTTCCCAACATCAGAGTCTTTTCCAGGGAGTCTTCTCTTCTCATGAGGTGGCCAAAGTATTGGAGCCTCAGCTTCAGGATCTGTCCTTCCAGTGAGCACTCAGGGCTGATTTCCTTCAGAATGTATCCTTATATGCAATCAAATAACTCAAGTTTTAAATTTAAAACTTCTAGACTATACCACGTTTTGACCAAGCAACATCACCGACTGTCTTGTATTCAATCCATTTTCACAAAAAGAAAACCACAGAACACATTTTTTATACCCTATGACATTGTTTAAACTCCGTAACATCAGTAACATCCACACCATTGACAAGAATGTTAAAAAGCTAATGGGTAAATAACAAAACTGCCTTAACAGCCCATCAGGCAATAGATCTGGCTGCTTCTGTATGCACATGCAAATAACAGAATAATAAATAGGGGAGTCCAGAGGATCAAGTATGATCTGGGAGATTTAAATACAAATCACTCCTTTAGCTAAGCTCAGGTTGTGACTTGGGTACGTTACTCTTTCTCAATGATGGTTCCTTATCTGTAGAATGGAATCCGTAGTGTCCTGATTTACAGGAGTGTAATAAAGGCAGACATAATATTTGTTTTGCACAAATTATTCATAGATAATTCTACACAAGCTGCGCAATTTGTTCCTTGACTGTTTTTCCAGTACAAAATAAAGTACCAATCCACAGAAGGAAATTTATTCCTAGCTTTTATTCTGTGACCAAATAAGTTTTTTTAAAAAAATAAACAAACATACGAACACTGTGCACTGTAAAATAAATAGGTGTGTGATACATTATAACAAAATCCTGTCTTTTTTTTAACACAAAAATACAACTGCAGTAGTAAGTTTAGAAATACGAGTTCCTCAGCAGCTGATCTTCAACTTCTGAATGGTATGAACACTTCGCGTTGCTGTGGCTAATTTTAATTTTGGGTTCTTTAAAAGGCTGCACAACAGTGCAGAAAATACCATGTTTAGGAAACAAAGAACTGAATGGCTTCGTGGCCATATCTAAAATCCCATACCATCGGCAAGGGCGCCACATTTCCATACGATCTTCAAAGAAATTAATAAACACACCCGTGAGTATGGCATTGAAAAACATGTGTCCCGATTTTAATTTGTGGAATGTTGGAGGGTTACACTACTATGTTAAGTGGCATATATAAATTGTGGTAATAAGTAATTGATAAATATTACAACCAGGAAGTGAAAAAAATAGCTACAACTTATTTCCTTGCAAATTCACTTTTCATTTTACATTGTGCACCAAAACAAACCAAAAATATTGCAGGAAGCAAAACACAATCTAGCCAGGCTAACAAAAACAAAACAAATTACTGCCATTATACTCGTCTGAACCAAGAGATGCACACAGATTGTTTAAAATAATCCTGAAGCTACAGATTGTTTAAAATAATCCTGAAGCTACCAGGAAGCTAGCTTATGATCAAATCTCTATAGCAATCCTAATAAGTGATTGATGAATTTGACCATTAACCATGCCAGCTAATTAAGTGTGCCTTTTAGAACGCATCAATACGTTTGGCACTGTTCCTCTGCCTAGTTGCGACCATAGGAGCCATCTTCCTATCTTGCACCATATCTGCTAGAGTAGGGAGAGTTGGGAGCTTTTGTAATTGTGCTGCCTGACAAGCTGTCTCCAGAAACAAGCATTTGATTCTGATCACCCTTGACAGAGACATAGGGCACAAACGTCCTTTGGAAGCCTAATTTAGGGATTTTTTATCTTGTTTGAGAAAATGTGTATAGGATAAAAAATGGCCAAATAGGAAATACAAAATGAGCATGAGAGGCAAGCTACAGATGAGAACCTGGACGAGAACATAACACATTGAGAAAATGCTTCCCCATATACAGGTAAATAAAGGACCTATGTTAGGCAATGGCCTTAGGCATTTAGATGCTCTAAGCAAACTATTCAAATAGCATAATAGCATCCTTCCCTTCCTCCAGGATGGCTTCTTGAACTTCTAATGTTTCTTCCTCTTCATAGATTTCCCCCCACCTGGTCCTGTAGATCAGGCATGTCCAACAGGTAGATCACAATCTACTGGTAGATCACTGGGTGTTCCTGGTAGATACTGGTAGATCTCTGGCCCCTTAGTGATCTCCTCCCCCCCCCACAAAAATGCTAAACAATTTTGGCATACTAAAAAAGCTCAACAACTTTGGTCCATCCAAAGACAATGGGTAGATCACTGCCAGTTTGTTTTTTTTATACTGTGAGTAGATCGCAGTCTATTGGAAGTTGGACATCCCTGCTGTAGATAATTGGGGTCTGCAGAAACTCCTTCAGCATCCTCTTTCCTACAGCAATGCTACCTACTTCTGAATTTCCCCCCTTCTGTTTATCCTTAGTTTCTCAGCTCCCAGCTGCAACCAACCCCAGAATCAATTTCAGTTGCCGCCAACTGCAAATCCAAAGGTTGGATCATTACCTCTTAGATGCAGATGTCACTGGGAGGGGGGGAGCTGATTGAGCGGGTAGTGGCAGACAGTGGCGTAGCATGGGGGTGCAGGGGGGCCCGGCCGCACCGGGCGCAACACCTGGGGGTTAGGGTTAGGGGGTCAAATTCACGGGTTAGGGGGCGCAAATTACTTGCCTTGCCCCGGGTGCTGACAACCCACGCTACGCCACTGGTGGCAGACCAACTGTAGATGGACCTGAATGAAGCTGATTATCAGGCCTGGATATAGCAATGAAGCAGTCTTGTTTGCTCTGGTTAATTACTTTTTTTTTCAGGAGAAGGGACAGGGGAAATGTTTTCCTGTTGATTCTCCTTGACCTCTCAGTGGCTTTTGATAAAAATTGACTATGATATTCTCCTGGGTTTACTCTGCAGGCTGAGGGATGGAGTCAAAATATTCCAGTGATTCTGATACTACCTACACAACTCTTATTGGAGAATAGCATTGGGGGACTGCTGTTCAGCTCCATGGAACTTGTACTGTGAGGTTTTGTAGGGGGCATAGCTGTCAACCGTCCCTTATTTGGCGGGAAAGTCCCTTATCCCAGCGCCGTGTCCTGCTGCTGTCCCTTATTGATGATGTCCCTTAAATTTCCCGGGTTTCAAAGGAAGCAGCTCCTCTCCCTCCCTCCCTGCTGGCCAGAGAGGAGGGAGGCTCCAACTGTGTTGCTTGGCTGTGTTGCTCACCCAATAAGGAGTCTAAGAACGACTGGGGGGTGGAGCTTGCATGCCTTGTGCCGATCAAATCAGCCGCGTTGCCTGGGGACTCGCCTTTGCTCAGCGCTTCCCAGTGGGGCGGTTATGGTGGTTTTCCTTGCTGCATCCCCTTTGCCGGGTTGCTGCGCTGTGGGAACCACCTCTTGAGGCTTCGTTTGGCTGCTGGCTGGGCTTTCTGCCTTTGGCTTGGAGGGGCTCAGAAGTTGAACATACCTGTGCTTGGGAAATCCCTTATTTTGGCTGCTGATCCCTTATTTTCAAGGCTGCTGGTCCCTTATTTTCAAATCCTTGACAGCTATGGTAGGGGATCTATCTTGTCCCCAATTATGTAATCATTTTGTAAACGGAACCAGAAGTTTGTTGTTGCAATAAAGCCTTCAACTCATTTAAAGATCTTTTGAAGGTCTTTAATGCTTGATGGCAATTTAATAATAAAGAAAGAAGATAAGAACGATCCTTTTATTAATAATTTTTTAAAACCCTCAACGACAACCCCAGAGAAGGATTAGAATTTACCTCTGAACTGGTTGCTCTGGGGCTTCATAGTCATAGAGCATTTTGTTGATGGTGCTTAGAATGGGGACAAATACAGGCCATTCATTATTAATGCAGTTTAATAGAATCTCTATTTTGAAACATTTTTGATATGGCATGCCCAATACGTCTTTGGGGAATAGAGCCTGCAGTCCAAATGAGTTGCATAATATCTGCTTCTATGAACTGCTTTTCCATGCTTGTTGATAGTATCCCACTAATAGACCTCTCAGAGATTACATTTTTCCTAAAGACATAGCTTACCAGTATAGTGGTACTATCCAGTTTTTTTAAAATTCTAAAGATAAAGCCTTCAAAAAATGTGAAATCAGTACATATAATTTGTGCCATCAAATGGTTGTTCTTCCTTTGATGCTGCTCTCCTCTTCTATCTAAAGTACTTTATGTTCCATACCAAAGACGAGACTTCACTTTGAACAACTGGAGTTCAAACTGCATTATAAACATTTAGAGAGTCGCTGAGTATTTGCAATGCTTCATCAGAATTTTGCCTTCCGTTGGCTTTAACACTAGCATTAGTCAAAACTGTGTTTAAAAATCATAGAAGAAAAATATTTTAGCTGGATGAAAAGCATATCTGAAATACATTCTTCTCTAGCAATGTTACAGCATGGGATAATAGAGCTCAGCCTCCACAATGTAAAACTCTGTAAAAAGGACTCTGGTATATCCTCAATGTGTGGACTTACGACAAGGGGGAGTAATAGTTATTTAATATAGGCATTAAATTTATATCTCATTTATAATGCACATACTTAGATAAGGTCGATGACATTTTCTAATACTGCACTTCCGGTTTCATGTAGGAAGTGGGCAGAAAATGGCAGAGGCCCTGTGCCTTTATAATCTCAGAAGGGCCCAGTGTGGGTACAGGATGTGTGTCTCACAGCTCTCTTTAACGTTTTCTCCGGAGTTCATGGTTCTCGCACTTGTGTCTGACCTCTTTGAAGTTAACAGAGATCTGTGTCTGATCATTTTCTGGCAGCTTCCCAAGGTTTCTTTTTTTTAAAATTCAGAAATACAGCGTGAAAAAGGAACAGAATGCTGTGAGCATGGGAAGTAGCAGAAGGCTATGTGCAATTTCTGTTGCCAGTTTCGGAGCGGCCCTATCCAAGAATGCAAAAGCCTCTGTTGCAAGTGTGAATCTATTTTTATTTCATATTTTTTTTAAAAAAATATCTCATCAAAGCCTAGTTGTATTGTATGTATAAAGTAACCATGTAATCCTATGCATGTGCGCACAGCACATTGAACTCAATGAGATACTCCTTTGTGTATAGCAAGGGTAGGGAACTAGTTACTCTTCTGGACTTCAACTCCCTTCATCCCTGCCCGTTGCACATGCTGGCCGGGACTGATGGGATTTGGAGTCCATCAGCATCAGGACCTTATGTTGTGGAAAGGAGATGCCACCACTGCACCAGTGGAACGGTATCCGCATTTAGTGTGGATTAATGCATGCTCAGCCTAGCGGGGAAGAGGGAAATACACAACCATAAAATATAACAATGGAATAAGGACAATAAAATATCTTAGATTATGAATATCTTCCATCAAGGGCTAAAAATCAAAGCTCTGCCGCTCCTCCAAACCAGCCTCCATTAGCTTGAGGCTGTTTTCCTGGAGAGAGATTAGCATGTCCATTCTCTCCAGTAGTTTAAGACCAAAGACTCATTCCACCCAAGATGGATGCCTACAGATTAAACTACACATAGACTTGTGATGGTATCCTTTTCATATGATTGAAGGTAAACGCCACAAAGATACAGCCCCACTTAATGATTAAATGTGAGGCTCTCTTCTCAACTCTTCCATAGCTTCAATGGAAATTTCCAGGCAATACATCACAGTACACATACAGACACATTATAGAGTTATTTTCCATTTCGATGTACATTAAACAGTTACACTTAACATGTACTCCTCCTCTGGTCCTGCTGTTGCTACCCGCTATGCTATAGTTTCCCTTAACATGTTGCCCCAATCCAGATTTGTGTTCAGAGGGAGGAGACAAAGAGGTAGGGTGCTGTTTACTCAGGGTGGTAGTGCAGCAAAGGCAGAAGCTGTGTGACATGATCAGGTACTTGTCATACCACAGTACTGGGAAAGCCAGCAATAGAAGCTTGCAGTGCCTGTCCTTGCTCAGCCACTCATTCAGCCAGCAGGTAAGCAGGAGAGGAAGAGAAGGAGGAGAACCAACAGATGGACAGAATAAGTGAGATAGCTTTATTTTTCTCAAAGACTTTTTGTTAAGCCTTGGGTGGGTGGGTGGGTGGGTGGGTGGGTGCACAATACCCATTTCTTCTGCATTGTGCTGTCAAATTTTCTAGTTCTGGAGAATTTCTGCCGCTCTGTGTAGGCTGATAAATGTCACAGGGTGTGACTCTGGACAACAAAGCATTGCACACACAGAGGCAAGGGAAATGCACGGGTGTGTTGCAGCACTGTGCAATATGTACATGAGTTGTAAGATGTTTAGCACCAGCAGGGGCAGTGCATCCTGCTTCACCACTGGAGGCGAAATGGGAACTGCTTCCTGGCTCTGCCTGCCTCCGCCATCTCCGCCGCCAGCAGTGCTGCTGTGCCACCCATTGATGTCAATTTATGGCAAGAGCTTGCAAGATCTTATGGAGTGTGATCCTGTCCCGACTGCACTGGCTGCCAATTAGTTTCCTCACCTAAATCAAAGTGCTGGTTTTGACCTATAGAGCCTTAAATGGCTCAGGATTGCAATACCTCAAGGACCGCCTCTCCTCAGCGATCATAATCTGAGGCCCTTCTTACTTGCCTGGAACCTTCGTTTCACACCTTTAGGAGCCAGGGGGACACAGGAGTGTTTAAGGAAAAGAGAGGAAGGGGAACATGTGTTTTGTTGTTGTTGTTGTTTTGCACAGCCAAAAGCCCTTGTGCTAGCAGATCTATTTAGCTGGCTACCTTAGGGATTTTTCTTCTGCAGGCACCTGGTGCATTGAGGAGGAAGGGGCTTCTAATGAATATTTGGCTCCTGGGTCTCTCAGAGCCTTAAAAGGAGTCTGAGAAGCACTACTACCTACCTTGACTTCTCTGCTTTAAATTTTCATCATCTCTAGACTTCCTTCACACTGTTTGCAGACAATCTATGCAGAAAAATACAGTTGAATCGGAAACTGAACCACTGAATAGTTCATGTTACTACCTCACTCAGTAAAAGTGTGTGTACTGCAAATCAACAAAAAACAGCAGAAGGGGAATTCCAATTAGCTTATATTTCTGATGAAATATTAATAAAACCTCACTGTGGTCTTAATTGCTATAATTTAATACAGTGCATGGCATAAATATTTTAGAAATGTGGCAAGAGAACATTAAGATGGGGGTCAAGGGATAATAGTATACATCCTCTCTGGTTGGTTAAAAAAAAATGCACACTTCGTACATGATTGATATTTGTAGTGCTGATCCACAGAGTCATTACCATACTGTGGTAAGAAAACTATATGTTTGGATGTATAATGTAGATATGAGTATGGGAATAAATACATGCAAACGCTGAAGGATACAGAGATTTGCGGCGCCTTAAAGACTAATTAATCTGTTTACAACTTGAAGCTTTCTAAGCCAAGAGGCTCCTTCATCAAATGCAAGCCTGTGAGTGATTGGGAGCTGAACTCGTCTGGATTTTTGTCTCCTGTGTTGCGCTGTTCTTGTACATTCTCTTTAATGTTGAACTTTTGTGCGCTTTCCCAGGCAAGGAGATCTGCACACGGAAGCAGGGTCCCCACATGCCGTGGTTGTAAAACTGAAGGCATATCCAAGTAGGGATGTCGTATATCAGTGCTGCATTACTTTCAGTGGAGTACACATTCAAAAGTTCTTCCTCAGTCACATTCTCATGCATAAATACAGTCATGTGTAAATACTGTACAGAGTTGTTGTTGTTGTTGTTGTTGTTGTTGTTGTTTTACATACTTCCAGAGCTGGATTGGAGTATTAGTGATCTTTTTTTAAAATGAATTGCTACCTGCTTTGAGAAATATGGTTGCAAAGCAAGCTTCAAGTCCTTAAATACATTTATAACTGGAAAGGCATGTTCAGTTTTCCATGTGTTGCTGACAGGAGCGAGCCAGCAGTAAATCACACTGAGCAAGATGGAGTCAACTCTTTAATAGCAAAAACAGGATTTGCACAGGATTGTCAGGCCGAAGTCAGACTCCACGCCCTTCATGCCTCTCCTGGTTTAGGGAGAGGGGGTGCCACAACAATGCTGTTGAACAGCATGAGAGAGGTGGGGGCACACCAAATTTTAGCATCACACAGGACACCCCTGAAATTTGAGAGCCCAAAGTCCGTCTACGCCGAGTCTGACCAACAATGTTCACGTGGACTCCACTGAACGCATTGGAGGGAATCTTCTGATGTGAATGTGAGCATAGATTCTAAACTGGTACATCCGAAATGGCAAGGTATGATTGTGCTTTCCCTCTAAACTAGGATTGCAAATTGATTCAAACCTTGGATTGAAAAATTGTTTTGGAGGCCAGCCAGCACAAACCATAACTTGCTAGTCATCGAGCCAGGAAGTAACTAATTTAAGTGGAATGCTCAAGGTGGGAGAGAGAGGATAGAAGCTTGGGGTATATTTATTTATTTATTTACTGATAAAGTTGTATACCAATATTCAACTGTAGCTCTCGGGGCAGTTCACAACATAAAATACAATATAAAAACACAAAGTTCATGAAAAAAGCAAGAAAAAAACCCCCACAAACCAATAAACTTCCCTGTGGCTTGGCATTATGTGGAAATGGAACGAACAATAGCCTTTCCCCTTAGTATCTCTCTTCCATAGCTGTCTTTCCTTATCTCTGTGTATAAATATTTACAGAAAATAATTGGTTTCATTTAGAAAACTTTTGTGTTTGCAGTGTGTTCTGATTTGGAAGGGAAGTTAGGGCTGCTTCTCATTTGAATGCGCAACAAAATCCACACGTGGTGGCTTTTCAGTTACAGGGCAACAATCATATAGCTGAGGGTTACACCAATAAACAGTGATTGAAGTTAATTTGAAACAGGAGGGGGAGCTCTTGCCACACCAGCTTGAGAGCAGGGAGGAGGGGGAATTCTTCAAATGCTTGAAGTGGAAGGAAGGGAATTGTCCTAAAGGCTACAACCATCTTCCACTATTGGTTACTAAAGCTAGTATGGTAGTGGTATCTGGGTGCTGATTCCACAATGTCAGCTCCTGCATTCCTGCTGTCCACTGGTTACAGATGAATCTTTCCCTGATTTAAAGCTTAATTCAAAGCTCTCTGGAATCAGTGGAATGAAATAGGGCCTTCCTTCTGTGGTCTAACTGTCAAAAAACAAATGAGGCTGGAGGTGGCTTTGCAAACAAATGTATAGCGAAAGCAATATTGCAGAAGAAGAAGAAACGTGTGTGTGTGTGTGTGTGTGTGTGTGTGTGTGTGTGTGTAAAATACAAGACGTTTACACTGAATTTTTCATTGCCTGCTGATTTGAAGTAAATCCTTTTGACTTCAGCAAAATAGCCTCTTTATTAAGTCTTTATTAAGATGAGACTGTGGGAAGGAGGGGAATATAGTCAGGTGTTTGGAGAAACAGTGAGCATGTTACTGCAACCCATCTTCATTTTCATCCAAAAGCTTTATGGCAGATCTTGTTACTAGGGGCATCTTTGGCAATAAATATTTTTGTTCTCACAGTAAATAGATTTTGCAAGTGGGTGACCTTGTGCATTAAATGTGTAACTCATGATTTAGTAAACCAGTCAGTTGAAATATTGCAAATGTTTCCCCAACTCTGGCTGATTCTGGTTGTGCCAGGAGGCTGCCTGCAGATGAACAACAAACAATAGGCTAGGTTATTACTAAAATGGACCCGGAAAGTGAGGCTTTATTTGATGTGGAACAGATCAACAGCTAAATACAATATTGAAACAGATGTGGCCTTTTTCTTTTTTCTTTTTTGCTGGGGGTGGGTGGAGAGGTGTTCATTAAAATTTGTTGTTTTGCAAAGAAGGTGCGGTGCATTTTTAAATGCATGATGTTTCCCAGATCAGCCCTTTAGTTGTTGGACTGCAACCCTGACCACTGGTCATTGTATTCTGGCAGTGGTCGATGAGCATGGAGTCTGACAACATCTGGAGAAAGCACCAGGTTGTGGAAGGCTGCTCTAGATGTATAACTAACCTCTCCAAAGTAGAAATATATTTATGTATAATAGTAAGCCAAAAGGCATATTCCAGTCCTATTGCGAAGGTGCTGATTGAACAGCCTTTGAACAGAACAATTTTGCATCTGAAATATCATCAGCTGGGTTTTTAGAACACAACAAGATCACTTCTTGGGAAGTGAAACTTCCAGCCTTGAATAAGTCTCTTCTGGGTCTTCCAATTTTCTTCCTCTGCTTCTGGTCTTTGTGGCAATTTAATACAATTTATATATTTTAAATAGTGCATTAGTAATTATTTTAACTGAGCATTTACAGGGATACTTTGGGCTATTTTTGTGGGGTGGGATATGTAAGACCCACCTTTTATCTATATTAATGTGTTTTTAGTCTTTTATTGGTTGTGTTTGTTTTCATTAGCTTTAATGTAAGGTAAAGCTTTAGGCCACTTTTGTGATGAAAGGCACTAACAAATATAACCAATAAAGCTGTATTTTTCAGCAGGTTTCTTCTACCCCCTGTAAAATTGTATTTTACCAGATCCAGGCCGCTACTAGAGGAATGCAGGATGTTAAACATAGAAATGCAGTCTAACCCGAACTGGTTTTGCAGGCAGAAGAGGTCATTCTACTCCCATTCACCTACTATATTTTCATTCAGACTTGAACAATCCAAGTACATACCGTTTCATCCCCCTAAAGTAAGCAGCTCTGGATTGGAAAACCAGCTGTGAAATCAATGCTACCTCGAAGAATGTGGTTCTGTAGATAAAAGTCAGTTTCCTGACTCCATTCTTCGGCCACATGTCCTTTGCAGTCCATTCTGTGTGACCAAGGAGTGTGCACTGCTTTCTCTCAGGTGCTGCAGCCTTGGGGGGGGGCAGGTTCTGGTGCTGGTGGGGGCTGGAGCAGCTAAAGAATGCCATTGCTTCCGCCACACTCCCCAAAGCAGCCTCAAATCCTTTTCAGCTACCAGCAATACTTACAATGCCTATACTTCATCCTCTGTGGTAGTCTGACCCATCAGGTAAGCATTACGGGACTGCTACTCCACAGCAGGTAGAAGGGCCTACACAGAAGAGAATTGCACAAAGGAGGCTCTTGCCATAACAGGTTTTAGCAGTATTTTGCTGTGTTATTTATAGCTGTCACGGGTGAACCCCAATTCAACAGGGCAAGACCTAGTGACCATTAAGCAATTTTGTTTTTGTGTGATACACACACACACACACACACACACACACACACAGTTTAGAATATTCATTTAATATTCATTTAAACATCCTTAAAACAACCTTAAAACATCAATAATTTCCCTTCTCTTCCTGTGGTTCGTTTTGCATAACATAAATCCCTGCATATTTTACATAAACTAAACCATTCGTTATTCCATTATTACCTTCCTATAGCAGGTTACCAAACATTTAAAAAGGAGAGATATAGTCAATATGGGAGACTTCAAGTACAGTGGTACTCGGGTTACATACGCTTCAGGTTACATACGCTTCAGGTTACAGACTCCGTTAACCCAGAAATATTACCTCGGGTTAAGAACTTTGCTTCAGGATGAGAACAGAAATCGTGTGGCGGCAGCGGGAGGTCCCATTAGCTAAAGTGGTGCTTCAGGTTAAGAATTGTTTCAGGTTAAGAACGGACCTCCAGAACGAATTAAGTACGTAACCAGAGGTACCACTGTACTCTGATATCTGTTGGAACTCAAATGCTATCAAGAATGTAAGGTCCAACAAATTACTCCATTGCCTCACTGACAATTTCATTTCCCAGAAGCTTGAAGAAGCAACAAGGGTATCATTTCTCTTGGACCCAGTTCTTCACCAACAGGGAGGAACTGATCAATAAAGTGAAAGAACTGGGAGGAACTTTGGGAGGAAATGATGAGGTACTCTTAGGTTTCATTATACACAGGAAAGGGAAAGTTGAGTGTAGATGGACATGTACTCTGGAATTTAAGAAGGTTGATTTCAAAAGAAGAGAAATACTGTGAATGTTGTGTATCTTTATTTCAGTAAGGCTTTTGATATTTCATTAAGGCTCATAATATTCTTCTGGAGAAGCTGGTAAAATGTTGGCTAGATGAAATAGCTGTTAGGTGGATTTGTAGCTGGTTGACTGCCTTAGTTAGACCTGGAGTACTGTGTCCACTTCTGGGCATTATAGTTGAAGAATGATATCGGCAAGACGGAACATGTGCCTCTAGAAGATGGTGAACAAGATGATCAAGGGTCTGAAAACCAAGCCTTATGAGGAACAATTGAGGGAGCTGGGTGTGTTTAGCCTGTATAAGAGGAGACTGAGAGGAGATATCCTAGCCATCTTCAGATATCAAAAAGACTGTCACATGGAAGATGGAGCAAGCTTGTTTTGTGCCGCTCTGGAGGGTGGGACCCAAACCAATGACTTCAAGTTTCAATGAAGGGTGGGACTTCAAACCAATGAAATTCTGACTAAACATCAGGAAGAACTTTCTGACAGTATGAGCTGTTCGACAGTAGAACAGGCTCCCTCAGAAAGTGGTGGACTCTCCTTCATAGAAGGTTTTTAAGCAGAGGTTGGATGGCCACCTGCCACAGATGCTTTAGTTGAGATTCCTGCATAACAGGGGGTTGGACTACATGACCCTTGGAGTCCCTTCCAACTCTACAATTCTGTGCTATTATTATAGCTTTTTAACTAGCTAAACCTAATATAAATGATCAATGGGATTTCTTTAATCAGTGGTAGTTGTAAGTGAAGTAAAATGCTGATGTGAAACTAGTGATACAAATCTTTTATTATCTACTTGTAGCCTTCACAGTGTTTGTCATGTCTCCAGAAGAGCTAAATTAAAAGCTCCACTGAGATCAGCAAAAGAAGCCTTAATTCTGCCTTTCCTGTGTCAGTTTTACTGGATGTAGTGGCCTTTATGGGACCAGTACAGTGAAAATTGCTGTAAACAAAAACCCCATTTTAAATTACTCAAGGCGTCAAGATACAGATGGGGGGTGGGGAAATACTTCCAATAGACTGGAGGGTGAGACGTTGCTATGAAAAATTATATTAATGCAAAAGAGATTGAAACAATATCTAATTAAAATCACTTGAAAAATGACTTGAAAATTGGATTTGACATAACATTTACAAGGCTGTCACTATTATTACTGTGCAGCTTAGCCTTTTTGTGCCACCGTTTTCATTGCAGGTTTGCCAGAGATTAGAAAAGAGACAAGTGAGCGATAAAGGTCTTGCATATTTCCCTGAGTTTGAATGGAAAAGGAGGGGCAAAGATAGCTTTTCTCTGCAACCTTTTGGCCTCGTCTTTGACAAATAATCCCTTTGGATATGGAAAAAGGAAGCATTTCAGTGTTGCGCCTGACCATTTAAGTCAGCCACATTGTCACTTCAATGTCTGTAACATATAGCTCATTGGCGGTGGTTTTTAAATTATTAATCTCTCTAGTATAGTGTTGAAATTGGAAATAAAGCAAAGACCAAATGTGCTATGCCCAAAAGGAACAGGATGGCAGAGGGAAACAATGTCACGTTATGAGAAATCTAATCATTTATACTGACTGTAACTATGACCATTTGCTAGAGAGTTAATAGGACCAGCCATAAGCCTTGGCACTGCCTGGTCCAGGTATGGTCTATGTCCCCATCACCCTCAACTTCGTCTGCTGTCTACACTGCTACAAATATTCCTAATTTCACTCATCTTGTGCCAGCTTCCTGCTTCTCGGCCTTTTTTTCCACCCCAGAGATTGGCTGGAGCAATTTTACAAATGCTTTAAACCTGGGATGTGGAACTTGGGGCCTTCAAGGTGTTTGGGGGTACAAATGGGATAAAATCCATTGGTACTACACTCCTATGGTGGTACCTATTTCTCTAGGGCAGGGATTGCCAGCCTTTTAGGGTCAGTAGGAACTCTGAGGTAGTCCTGTGGGTGCCAGTCATAAGATGGCTGCCGTAGGGGGTGTGGCATAATACAAAATGGCCACCAAGAAGAAAAACCAAGACTAGACCACAAAATGGTTCTTGAATGCTCCCCCATCTTGCTCCACTACACTTGCTCACAAAAATAGAAGCTCCCCCCCCCTTTCCTTGTTCAGAATGGGAGGTGGAGTTGGCGTCCAATCTTGGCATCCAGTGAAATGTCAGAGTGTTTGGGGGAGGCAGGTTTAATGTAGGAAAGCCTGAGCAAACTGAGGCTGAGTAACTGAGCAGGAGAGCAAAGAATCTCATGTACTGTGCATTTTCGAGGGGATATTTACTGAGACTTTTTGCGGGCACCAAACTGATAACCCCTGCTTGAGAAGAAGCTAATCAAACGAATGTATTGTTGTATTTTTGCTTTTAATTACCTGTTTCTGAATGACTGTGTTTTATCCATTCGCCTTACCTAAACAGACCTACTGGTTTGTATTAAAAATTAGCAAGGCAAATGGATATTAGCTAAATTACATTTACCACCCAATGTGGTGAGGCATGAAAACTTATTTGATGTTTGTGAAGCAGTTTCATATCTTCATATGAGAGGAAGAAGTGGACTATACAAATGTCAACTATTTATTCCAAAGGAGCAAATATACCTAACATTTCAACTTCTCCTGCAAGGTAAACGCCCAAAGGATGCTGAAATGTCAGTGGTTTCTTTCTCTCATTTCAAACCCTATTTTTCACTTTGATAGTGAAGAGTGTGAATTCAGACATAGGCTAAAGCAAACAAGTAAGTCAGCAGTGCTTAAAGTGAATTGTTTTGACAGATTAAGAGGTCTGGCAGAAAGCTCCTCTTTGGCATCGTGACCCAGAGTGCTTAGTACCCAAAAGTTGCCTAATGATGCATCGCTTGATGTGGTTACCAAACATTAAGCCATCTCCTCCTTTCATAAAATGGCAGTACAGCTGGAAGGGCTGTAACGGTCATCTATCCCAACCCAACGGAAGGCTCGTCTTTGGCAGTGAAACAGAAATAAATGCATTTTTAACCTACGAGAGCCAGTCTGCTAATGGCATTTGCATTAGCCACTGAAGAATTTCTCACCCCCCTCTCTCTCTCTCTCTCTCTCTCTCTCTCTCTTTTTATGCAGTCTCATTGAAGTCTGCTGCATATTCTGATGTAGTTTAAGGATTTCGGCTGTTTTTTCTCGTGAAATGGTTTCTCTCCACCCGTCTCCCACACGCCACTGAAATAAATTACGTTGTTCAGAAAGTGCCTCATCTCTCCTTTACTCAGATCCAAGGCCCTGTGCTGTGTCAACCTCTACCTCTCTGAACACTCAGTAACCCTCCAGTCGTGCCGCTTAATAGAGCAAAGCCATTAAGTTGTCCCCATTGTAATTTAGATCACAGAAGAAACTTCTACATATTCTTCCAGGTTAAAATAACTGGTATAAAGTGAGCAGGCGATATTATTCCACTGTAGCTACGTGCTTAATTATATGGAATTGTCAAGTGCAAAGAATTATTCTGATAAATTAAAATACTAATTAAATAGACTATTGCCGAATTTTGAGAACATTATAGGGTTCCACTTCTTCAGGTAATTTGCATATCCTTCATCTACCGAATTTAATTTTAATGGACTTCTTTTTGTGTGTTCAGAAACCCTTTTGTCTCATGAGGAGATTTTTTAAAAAAGGAATTCATATGTTGTTCATTGCCTTTCCTTAAAATAGCAGCTCACTTTTTTTGCAACTTCCCTTGCAATGTGTGCTATCTTCATTATATTTTAAATAGTTGAGGGAAATGTTACATAGTACAGGTGTATTTCTACGATTCTGTTTTTGTTTGTTTTGTTTTTTTAACCATGAATTCTGTAAGTAATTGTTTCCCAAGATGTCTTTGACATTTGAGCAGAGAGCAAAATTTCAGCTCACAAATCTGCACACAGCTGTTTTCATACCATATAATCTTTTTTTAAAAAAATGCCTGATGAACCCACTTCTATCCATATTTCTTCAGATGTTCTACTATGTCCAGTGTGACTTAATATCTTAGCAAATGTGTCGAGGACTATAGCCTTAACTGAATACTGTCCATTTTTTCTTCTCACAGTTATCAATACAAACCAGGATTGCCACACCAAAACTTAATGCATGTTGTGAAAATTGTGCACATGCTTTTAACATGCCATAGATCATTCAAATAAT
This sequence comes from Podarcis erhardii, assembly GCF_964252035.2. Lineage (NCBI taxonomy): Eukaryota > Metazoa > Chordata > Lepidosauria > Squamata > Lacertidae > Podarcis > Podarcis erhardii. Next base: position 11,961,776 of record NC_138513.1, on the reverse strand, counting down.
TTTTAAAGGGTGTGGTTTTCATTTTTCCACAAGATATGTTTATGAAACATTCAGTTGCGTTCTGCTTTTTACCTTAGATTTTCTATTTGAATGAATAAATCTGTAGTTTTTGACATCTCACAGGTACCAACACAGCTTTCCACAATATCTCCACACTATGAAAGGATTGGTAACGCCCACCCCCGATCTCTTTCGCAACACTTTTTATTTCTTACAGGAAGGGGATAAAATTTCACAAGGTAATCTATAGTGTCACTACCAGCAGCATTAAACCCTTCATTTTGGGGACTGCAGACAGAGCTTTGAGTAGTAAAGTTAAATCCAGCACACTACACTTTATTTTGATAATGCCAAGGTAATCTTGATTTGAACACCTCCTAAAAGGTGTAACAGGTGTCATTTATCTTCACTTCTGCCTTACAAGGACTTCAAACCATCAATTCATAATAATGAAGGAACACGAATTGCCATTATTACTTCCATCAATATGAGCTGGGTCTAGACACATCAGAAAAGCGTTTCAGTTTAAAGCGTTGTAAATTTAAACAGGGAAAACAGGGAAAAAGATGGGACTCCACATCGCCACCTGGTGGCACAATGTTCTATCGTATATATGACGCATATAAATCGCTTTTTCTTTACCAGTCTATCTGAGTCCATAGTCTCACTGCATCAAGCACAGACTAGATGTACTTCTAGTTTATTGGGTAGAAAGGGGAAACAGGAGGCATGAACTAATATAGAACAAGGGACTTAAAGGAACATCGGATCTGGGTCCTGGATGTTTGGGACCGTTTATTGTCAAGGTATGAAAAAGTATGGAAACTACTGCTATATTTCAGTTAGTGAAATGCAGTATAAAGGCTAGAATATTGGGTTTGGACATGAGAAATATCCGTTTAGCTGTGAAGCTCACTCAAAGATGTTCAAAGAAGGATGACCCAGGAATAGGGCAAGTCAGTATCTCTGATTATGACTTTCCTCACAGGGCTCATGTGAATTAAGTTATTGAGATTACTTCACGTTAACTGCTCTGAGAGTAAAATATAAATGGTGCTTGAGGAGGCTTGAATATCTGAAGTTATTAATATGTTGTTCTAATACGTAATTGATTACTAATACATATATGGCAACTGGAGACTCGTGTGAACTCACTCATGTTGTTCTCTGGATAATATTTTCTCAGTGTCCATTTTCTCTTTGTACGCTCCCCATTTTACACATGGAGCTATTCCAACTTTTACTCAGTACTCAGACACACTATTGACACATACCAATAGCACACATCTCCATAGTCAGCATTCATATATTGATTTAGCAAATGATCAGTAGTTTGATGAGCACAGCAGAGGAGCAATGTTTTTCCACACCCTCATCTGCCTCTCGGCCTTGTATTGTAAAATACTGAACACTAGGCATGTTCATAAACATTCAGTAACCTGTCAGCACTGGCATCAGTGACTAGGAAAGTTCCATGAGGAAGCCAGAGCTCTTACAGCAATTGCCATGGGAATGTCAAATACCACAGCCTGTGATTATGTTAAGTTTTCTTCTTTTGTCAGGTTTATCTGATTTGAGGAGTAAATTAGCAGGAAAACACCTCAATATCGTGGTGAAAGGCCTAAAATTTTGTCCAAGGCTTGCTTTGTCTGGTAGGAACTATGTATAAATAGATACATAGTATTGGCAGATAACTTCCATTTTCTTACAAATTTGTGTAATATCTGTGAAACAGAGCGAATTCAGGTTGCAGTATTTTGCTGACGTATATATAACATATTGGAGACAACGTTCACTTTACACATCAAACTTGAAACTGATGGGATTTGAGTGCACCTTCTTTTTAATTATTCCAGTACGTAAAAAAACTAAGTTGTTTAGTACATGTACCAAACCAATGTGATCACTGATGTAGATGAAAATGCATTTATATATACTGCAAGAAATACGTAGGCGTTTACACATTGAAATCATTATTCTCTCAACAAGGCTTGCATCTTAATCCCCATCCCAGCATTGATTCTGAGCAGCTAGGGAGAGTTGAGTCACGTCTTTGCCTCAGTTTGCCCTTCTCTCTGTACAAAGGGGATTTAATAATATTTACTTAGCTATCTCTCTGGGGAATTGTAAGGATAAATAAATGGACTGATGTTAGTTGAGTCTTTGAATGCGTGAAGCACTATATAAATAACTAAATAGCAATACTGAATTGAATTATCTATCAATCTACACTTCTAGGCTGCAGTCCAGGAAAGCTCTTGAGCATGCTTGAAAGCAAAGAGAGTAAAACATTTTTGAAGCACTAGAAATAAGTGCAAGAACAAGAATGCAAGGGGAGTGTTCAAAAGTTTATGGGATTAAGAAGACTGGTAGAAATGGGCAAAGAGCTGAATTGTCATGGCAAATTCCATATCTTTAGACACTGGGGCCATCCCCACCCCCAGAAAGAAATGAACAAGATTGTCACCTAAATGAAGTTCAGTCCTTAGGCACGGAGACCTCCATGTGATTTGTTGCAAGAATATGGGGCTGACAGTAGTCTTCTGACCTAAACAGATTTCAATGAGGGTATGATTGAATGAACAAGTGCCTCCACATGAGGTGGGGTGTATACAGTGGGTCCTTGGTTTATGAACTTAATCCATTCTGGAAGTCTGTTCTTAAACCAAAGCATCCTTAAACCAAGGCATGCTTTCCCATAGCAGCGGGGGACTCAATTTACAAATGGAACACACTCAACAGGAAGCGGAACATGTTCTTATTCCAAGGCAAAGTTCACAAACCAAAACACCTACTTCCGGGTATGCAGCGTTCTTAATTTAAGTTGTTCATAAACTAAGCTGTTCTTAAACCAAGGTACCACTGTATATGCTTGCTTGCTTGCTTGCTTGCTTTCCTTCCTTCCTTCCTTCCTTCCTTCCTTCCTTCCTTCCTTTCTTATATTAAAATGTATATCCCACATATACAAAATAACAAAATAATCACCTAAGGTAGCTTACATTACATTAGGGTAAAGCAATATAACTGTTGGGTTTTAGCATTGTAATTTGGTTAAAAGAATAAATACTAGAAATGGAGAATTCCCTAGATGAGGTTTAGGGCAAGTACTCTTTGGTGAGAGAGCCTCAGCAGAGATTTTAAAATCACAGCACATGTAGTAAAGTAAAGTGTGGAAATACAGGTTGTTAGACCTTTACAATATCCCTTTCTAAGTCACTTTTAAAACTCTCCACTTATCTTAGTATGGAAAGAGACCATATGTTTGGTAAATTTACTGACAAACTCTTCAGACGTCAGATTTATGTGCTTTTCCATACAGCAGATAGACAACACAGGCAGCAAAACCTAGCTTGGTTTCAAAGTGGTAAATGTTTCTAAATTATTTCTATGGAATGACAAAGATGGCTTGCTAAAGCCATTCATTGTAAGCTTGGAGCATCCAGCTTAGATGTCTTTACTGGTTGAGTTCACAGTGGAAAGGGAGAGAACAAAGAGTTTGGTAACCCTTCCAAGGGTCCTGGCAGGACAGCTTATTCTATGGTCTTAACCCCTTCATGAATTGAGTTAAGCATGTTGATTATATGAGGCTAGATATATCCCACAATAACAAAGTAAAATAAAATATGATCAAGGATGAACCAGCAATGACAGAAACTTAGAATCCTGCCTGCAGTCAGGAGGGGCGAGACTGGTGTACACAGTTTGTCCTCTCTTTTGAATGCTGGAATAGAGCATTAGACAGGATTACAATCCAATGAAGTAACTAAGTTTTGAAAGGCTGTGGCCAGGTCTAACTTCTCTAAGAATGGATGCCATTGATGAACCATACAGAGCTGGCCATTGCCATCACCTCTTGACCCAAGAGCAACACTACATTCAGGAATGCCTTTCAAGTGTGAGACTTGTTACTTTAGGAAGAGTGCAATTCAGAACAGAGCAGGCTGGACACTTCATCTAAACTCACCAGAACCCCTGACCAGCAGTATGATTGACCCTGGTGTATAAAATCAGCAGCTTTATCTGATATCTACCAGATATGCAAGAACACCAGCAGACTCATGTGGTCCAGCAACTGATTGCATGAGGACTGAAGTCTCAGGAGGACACCATATCTTTAAAGTACATTTAGCACACATTTTAAAACATATGGCTTCCCCCCCAAAAAACCTCCTAGGAGCTGTAGAACTACTCCCTTGCAGAACTACGTTCACAGCACCCTTTACCAACTACAGTACCAATAATTTTGAGGAGAAGACATGTGCTTTAAATTTATGGTGTTGATGTGACCCAGTAAGTGGATGGACTCTGATATTAGCTGCAAAGCCCTGTGGGTCATGGTGGGGGTGCCTTCTTGGTAATGGCTCCCTGGCAGAAGAACATCCTCTGCCAAGTGTTTTGGCTGTCCATCTTTCGGACCCAGCAGAAAACATTTGTCTGCCTCTATGACTTTTGAGTGCTAATATCTATATATAGAACTGTATGTGGAAATTCTATGATTTATATATTGTTATCAGACCTGAGGTGATCTGATGGACAGGATATGAACCCTATTAATTAGCTGAAAACTCTGTTTCTTGGTTTATGTAATCCTATGTGACAATTAGAGCCAGTTGGTCTAAGAACTTGAGTCCAGGTTCAAATGTTTAGCTATGGTTTAAATGATTAGCTGAGAGCACATTTTGATTCCTCAACCCATCCCTGTAAAACTGAAATAATCCAACTGACAGGGATTCTGTGTGGATGAATGTGGGAAAACATTTGGCATCTCAGCAGTGATGAAAGTGTATGATGCAAAACCCTTTCATTCTCAACTTTCCTTTAACACTGCCGTTCTTTAATTTTCCTAACAGCTGACAACAAAGACAAGCTTGAAAAAGCAACAGGACTGAAAATTTTGCAGATTGGCATGGGGGAGGTAGGTGACTGCAGTACATGTCATTATCTAAAATGCTTGATTTGTTATTTTATAAGATCCTAGATCTTGCGGATGTTCGTATGTGAACTGTGTTAATCATCCTAAGGGCTTTTAAAAATTCTGATTATTAGACTGTTGTATCTGTCATAATACAATATCACATTCCACCTACCACATTAGTAAATCTTTGTGGCCTTTAAGAAATAGATTTCCTAGCTTTGTAGTATGTCAGGAGCAAAATCCCCTAGGACGAACAAAGCAATTGATGTGTCTGATTATTCCCACCTGGTTTCACTCAAGTTCTGCTTCATCTCAAAATCCGCAGGGACCTAAATTTGACGTATTTGTCCTTCCAATATGTAGATGAGCCTGCTTGTGAACTGCTATTTTTTTTTAAAGTATAAATATAACACATTTCTAAGTCATTATACTCACATCACTAGGCAAAAAATAAATAAATCAGAACACAACCCTGTACTGATAGTTCATCATTTACTAATGAAGATTTTCCAGAACTTTCCATGAATTACACCAGATTGTAAATTCTGGTGTTATTTTTACAAAGATGTAGCAAGCCACTTTTAGCATTTCTACAGAAGTTTATTCCCCTCCAAGAGATAGGGGAATCCCCACTGTTCCTCTTACACTGTTCAGGTATCCCTTGTAATATTTTTACTTCTAAATGACTCGATAGCATGCACACTTACGTTGTCTAGGTTACGGAAGACCTGTCCTCAGATCGCAATAGAATAGCAACCTTTATTTCAATTGCAATGCAACCTAGAACATGACTTGCCTGAAAACCAAGCAGTGTGTGTGTGTGAGAGAGGAGGAGTGGCAGAGAAATTCAACAGGGACAGGAAGTGGACCCATCAATTGTATCCTTGCATATGTAAGAGATAAAGTGCTCTTGATAGTCAGGAATTCATTGTGATAGGTGGATCAAGAGCTCCAGATAATCAGCTGGGATTGCAAGGATGTCTGAAAGCATCTGTGGCATATTGGAGGCTCTGACTGCCCAAAGGAAAGCCACCACAACCCTACATGCTTTCCAACTATTCCACATCCAGAGTTTCTTGTATTGCAGTGAAACAACAAGCAGCCACATCTGGGAGCTTTGAAGTCCTATCCTGCGCATGCTTACTAAGGGCCAAACTGTATGTGATGCTCAAAAATCACTTGCAGTTGTGGCGAATAGCAGATAAAGGGGACTGGCCAGGTTTAGGACTATCACATGCATGGGAGACGGCTGTCTGCTCCCTTCACTGTTGATCCTGACAAAAGCATAAGCCGCTATTTGAAATTATTGGTTCCAAAGATCAGGGTCCCAGTGGCAATGGCTACCATTTAAAGTGGGAGAAACATGCAAACAGCTTCCAGTGAGGATTGACTCTAAAAAGCACATCTTGTTTGGTTAAATGAGACTTAATCCCAAGCAAGGTTTAAAGGGAGTTTTTACAGAATCAGGGATACAGAGTTCTTGCTGCATTTTTTTATTTGCAAGGTGGACGTTCTTGGGGAGAATGCAGCTGGTAAACAAACAGTGGGCAGAGATGCAGTCTCTATACATTGCGTGTCGAGGCCCCCAAGCCACCCCTCAAAATAATTCACAATTCACACATAATTTTTGTTTAAGGTTTTTGGCATAATTTTGGCCACAACTTTATTAAAATACATAATCTGTGAGTGGTTGCTTAGGCATTGGTTAAGACTATCTGTCCCCCCCCCCCCCCGCCTGGGACAGAACAGACTTTCCGAACTCCCTCGGAAGCCAGTGAAGGGAAAACAATATTGGGGATCAGTTGAACTGAGTGACAGTCCCTCACCGCTCACCCAACCTGCTCCCCAAGGCTTGTCGGCCCTGGTCCCATTTCAGGGCTTGGACGAAATCGTGGCAAGCCCCTGGATTCCTTTAACGGAATTCCCTTCCACACCACCATTGGAGGGGCAGGCCCAGCCTATCCTTACCTCTCCTCCACCAATTTTTATAACCAATGCCTAACTGCAACCTTACAAGTTGTGACGAATTGCTAAGTAGTAGGCAAAAACCAAATGGCACCAGCCAATCAGTCAAATGGACAAAATTCCTACTAGGCCCCTGCCCCAACGGCAGATGCCCCGTGACAGGCATAGCAAGGTCAACCGGAACTCAGGGCGGGCGGGTGGGTGATCCGATGCACTCAGCGAAAGAGAAAGCAAAAGCTGAGTGCCCAAATATTTAAAGCCTTTGGTCCCACCCACCACATTGCAACATGCAATTTGCCCCAGCAACCCGGCCATCCAATTGTTGCCCCAGGACAGCTCACTTTTACCTGCCTGGCAACAGAGGGTTGGCTTGGCAGACCCTACCGCAACACATGCTCTTATTTCAGGGAGAACACGCTCTGTAGTGGGGAGGAAAGACGGGTTTGTTCCTCTTTTAATTAGATAATCTGTTTTCTGCTGGATTTAACTAGTGTATTTTTTACTTATCAGCATATTTCAATGTTTTATGTAAACCACTTCAATTTCCTTTAAGAAGCGGGATGTACATAAAATAAACAAGCAAATGCATGAACATTAAAGTCTGTGATTACTTGTGCTACATCTTGTACATATATGTTTAACACGTGCACCAAACTTACACATGTATGCATGAGCTGTGCATTTAAAAATGCAGTTCCAGTCTTTTATTTATTGTGCTTCATACTTCAAGTCATGACATATGCCTGTCTTATTTCATGTGTTCGGAGGGAAGGCTCCCTGACGTAAGGAATTGTTCCTTGACATATATAGCTAAGCACGTAATTCGAAGGCAGCAACCTTAGCAGACTTACCTGGAGGTAAATTCTATTGAAATCGATAGCGCTTGCTTCCAGATAATGTGTTTAGGATTGGGGTGTTTGTGGGAAAAGTAATTAACCCTTGGGCATTTAAACAGGTTAGCAGCTTTCCAGATGCAATTCTGATTTTACTGAAGTCATTGGGATTGCTTTTCTGAACTGGCGTCTGTGCTAGAAGGTTACAGAGCAGGGAGTTTTTTTTCTACAAATGAGTGTGTGCCTCCTGGAGACAAGACTGTGAGATTATTATTTGCGCTGATGTAATTAAGCGAGGAAATTTGAAGCATAGCACATAATTGTGAAAACACGTCTTCAAGGTATAATGCGCCTGTGTATTGCGGCTCAAAGAAAATTAGTAACAGTATCACAAACAGCAAGTATTCACAGTCGTGTCACGGTGTCTTATTATGTAAGTCCCATGAGATTTCAACCTTCACACATACTGATAAAAAGGGTAGAACCCTTGGTTCAGATGACCCAGACTTGCCACCAGCATTGCTAGATCAGTTCTATCAAAACCATACTATTTGCATTCTCCATACAGTAATACTTAAGAATTTATTAAAATGTTCTGTGTTTTTTTAATGACCATTAATGTGCACATAACAGGTCTAGTTTGTCCTGTTTGTTTGGAGCCTTTTTAATATATATATATATATATATATATATATATATATATATAATCCTTACCTTTCTCCACGGAACTCAGGAGAGCAGCAGGTTGTATCCCATATTCATCATACTCGTACTCTGTGATGTAGGTTAGGCTTAGAGACAATTACTGACCCAAGACTGGGGTGCAAGTGGCGCTGTGGTCCAAACCACAGAGCCTCTTGGGCTATTGACCAGGTAGCAACTTTCAAATACCTGGGAATAACTTTTCAGGAAAGGGTCTCGTGGCACCAACAGATGAAAAACGCCATTGCCAACGCAGGAAGGGCCAATAAAGCCCTTACAAGATTTTTTCATGGGAAAGGGGGTAAATACGTTCCGGCGGCCTCCCAGGTTTTTGCTGCAAAAATACTCCCACAACTCACTTATGGATCCCAGGTTTGCAGTTTTAAAAGTTTTGCGCCTATGGAGGCATTTCAAGCAAAATTCTATCGGTGTTTATTGGGGATCCCCCCTTGTGTATCTAATATAGCTGTCCGCTTAGAAGTTGGACAACCACCCGTTAACGCGCGGTTGTGGATTCTAAAGATACACTATTGGTTAAAACTTATTTTTTCCCCGGCCGGTTTGGCTCCCTTAACACTCTTAGACACCTTTCATTCTACCTGGAAAGCTTCCCTGTTTGAAAAGATAAGAAGCTTGGGATTCTCCCCGCAGATCTTGATAGCGGCAGGATATGAGAGAGCCAGAAGTCAAGTGCTCCAACGCATTAGGGACATAGAGCTGCAATGTCATATGGGCAAAATGGATAAACATGCCACAATTAGAGACTTTGGGAGAGGGTTTTCACCCACAAATTATCTGGCTGATTTACAAATACCTAAGTACAGACACTCCTTTACCCTGGCCAGATTTAACGTTCTGCCCTTTGCCCTGCTGTTAGGCAGATATGAGGGCAAACCATATGAGTCACGTGTTTGCCCATGTGGCTCATCAGAAGTGGAAACAAGTTTGCATGTATTGCTGCACTGTAGTTATTACGAGGATCTACGCCTGACCTTCATTGCCCCAGTTCTACAAAAGCTTAAAAATGAACCAGAACTCCAATGTAGAAGATAAGGTTCCTGAAATCACGATCAATGTTGCTAAATTCTGTGTAGCCGCTATTAGGCGCAGGAAACAAGAGCTTTCCAATGTCAACATGCAGGCGAAGGCAAATACTTAATTTTATTCATGCTGTCTAATTTTAAATTGCTGTTATGGCCTAATCTGTATTGAAATTGTCCTTTGTTTTTTCCGGTGTTATGCTTCGCTGACTAGCTGTACGAGTTAATCTGGTCTGTGACCGTTTAATAAAAATTTGATTTGACTGACCCAAGACTAGGATGCAAGTGGCGCTGTGGTCCAAACCACAGAGCCTCTTGGGCTTGCCGATCGGAAGGTCCGCAGTTCAAATCCCCGCGACGAGATGAGCTCCCGTTGCTCTGTCCCAGCTCCTGCCAACCTAGCAGTTCAAAAACACATCAGTGCAAGTAGATAAATAGGTACCACTGTGGCGAGAAGGTAAATGGTGTTTCCATGTGTTCTGGCTTCCGTCACAGTGTTCTGCTGCGCCAGAAGCAGTTTAGTCATGCTGGTCAAATGACCTGGAAAGATTTAAAAGAAGCTGTCTCGGTTTTTGATTTGATCCCAGAATGTCCCACATTTCCTTAGGAAGTCCTTACTTTCATTGGAGAAATGTTGGAGGGTATAGAGTTATGTGACCCCCAAGCAAAGAAGATAGGTAAAACTATATTACCTTTGGAACTCATCTGAAAGCAGCACTGTATAGGGAAGTTTTTAGTGTTCCATGTTTTGTGATGGTTTTATATATGTTGAAACCCCCCAGAATGGCTGGGGCAACCCAGTCAGATGGGCAGGGTAAAACTATTATTATTATTATTATTATTATTATTATTATTATTATTATTGACTAGGATGTCCCTATTTTCATTGGAGAAATGTTGGAGGGTATGGAGGTGGTCTTTGGGAAGGGAAAGGCCAAGCACAAGTTAGACAATAATGTGGCAAGAATACCAGCCTATGCTAATCTAAGGTCTATATGCGAAAGTACCTATGGAATAGAAGCCTGCCTGTGCATATTTACCCCAAAGCAAGTCTCAGTGGGATTTATTACTATGCAAGTATGCACAGGATTGCAGATATTCAAATGATACAAGGGCGGCAGTTGTTCCAGCAATCTTGCTTAAATCAAGCATAAAATGATCTGTGGAAACATATGCCCCTAGTCCTGCAAACACTACAGGTATTATCTTTATTTGAAACTGAAACGTGACAATGACTTCCAGGAAGACTCTTCTGTGATTAAAGCTAATCACACGCCCATCCAGTGCAACTCCCTCTGTCACTTATCAAAGTGTTTATCCCCCCTTGAGTACCTCACAGAAGAAGTATTTTGACTTGTGACTGACAGGTCGCAGCTTCATCTCTGAAACGGGTTGTCTCCTGTAATCTCTTCTCTTATCTTGCGATTCAAATATCTTTACATCTGTTTTCATGCACGTTTTGCATAAGGAAATGACAGGGAGCTATGATAATAAAAAGTTATAAATGGCTCCTGAAATTCAGAGGCAGCTATCAGTTTATTCTGATACGTGTTGTGCTCTTGAAACATTGCGAAAAGCACAATAGTGAAATGTCATGTTGCCTCATGAATCCCTCTGTATCGGAATAGCGTGTGTGATTTTTAAACTAGCAGAATTGTGAAGTGATTGAGCGGTTGCTATGGTAGCAGCAGTAATTCCTTTTTTCTTTTTTTTTATTCAGCAACATGTAAAATGAAAGAGGGAAGGTATATGCCTTGTGGCTGTGGGAATGCATATGTTCTATTTTGCTTTTGTTTGGGCTATTTAAATAATAATAATCAATACACGGAACATATGTTAATCCAAGTTACAGTTTGTATTTGGGCTTGACAATGTTGTTGGTTTTTAACCATAGACTGTCCTCTGAAAGGAAGCAAATTGCTAAAAGGGAAAGGCTAGCAGAAAACCTGTTGGCTGCATGTTGAAACATGAACACAGAATTAAAATAGAGGGTGTTTTGTTTTATGATCCAGTATGCCGTACAATATAGACCCTGGTTGCAAAAAACGTGCTATGCTTATGCATTGTTTGGGGAAATTACTAACCTGTATGGGGTTGCTCCACCAAAGATTAAAAATGACTGACCTCAACCTTTATTATAATGGCTTTGGTGAAGTGGAAGATAGCTGATTCGTGAGCTTTTGCACCCTTTTTCTATGTGCACAAATCTTTCTCACAACTTCTAAAGAGGTGGATACTGTTCTTTGGATTGTAAATAGCCATACAGAATATTAACATACCGTAGTAATCAGCTGGGAGACCTATTGAAGTTAATGGACCTTGGTTATTCAGGTCTATTAATTGCAGTGGTTGAGTATGACTGGCACTGGATACAACAATGTTGTATGTTGTGTATGTTATAAAGGTACCAAATGTTGTTGATGGTTGTGTATGTTATAAAGGTACCAAATGTTGTTGATGGTTTCTGTCTGTCTTGAGAGAGAATGGAGTGTGCCTTCAGGGGGGGGAACTCAAACCACAGCATTAACAGCCCAGAAGTGACCTCCATGGGACACAAGCCTGGCAGTTTGTGTGGAGGTCCTGGGCTCCCTATTTCGGCCTTGCTAATGTGGTCCAAAGGAAAGCAGAACAATGTGTTTTGCTTAGCTGCAGGAGTTGCTGGAAGGAGGCATCCAACTGTCGTAGGGACTCCAGTCTGGATTTGTATAGTGTTTACTCCTTAGCCTTTTTTTTGTCCCAACGATTTTCCACAAGGCAGCCAAGGTTTAGGACCAGAGTTTTCCTTCTCCTAGATGGGCTACCTTCCTATGCTGATGAGCCCCATCTCCCCCACACTTCTCTCTACAGTATGTGGAGAAAACACTTCTTGACCATTGGACCCACTATTGGTCTCATTCACTCAATCCATCAGAACCTGTCTTCACATACAGGGGAAGACTCACCAAGGATTTGAGACCCATCGACTACCCTGACCTGGTTTAACTGGCCAGTCAAAGCTGTTTCCCAGGGCATGACCACTGTCACATGCTGACAGCTTCTGAGAGCCACACGTGAGAGCTGAGTGCAGGGTGGGGACCAAAGGTAGACAAAGACAAACTACCCCAAAAGGACCATGACATGCCCCCCATCAGAGGTACTACCCTTCCCCTAATACCCCATACACCCTAAGGTACCAAATGACTGCTCCAACATTAGTATTTATTTTAATTCTACTGGTCTTTCCCAGTCCTGTGGTTCTCTAATTGTCAAAGAGGCATTGCTTTTTTCTGTCTTTAGAGCATGTCTTTTATCTTCAGTGGGAACTATCTACCACTATAAAAGAAATAACTGAGCCCTTCAGGCAGTATTATGCTTTTGATCTCCTCCATAAATCTCATTGTTATCAGAGTCCTGCTATCATCAAGTTGGGGGAGAGTGGAGTTAAAAAAAACCAGTTTTCGGAGGCGTACCTAGACCACAGGCTGGGCAGTGTAATGTAGGGAGTGGAACTCTTATTATAGAACTACTGGCCTCAGCTTAGTGACACCACAGAGCATTTTATTATATTTAGGCTTAGGGCTGGATCACACATCCACATCTGTGACCTGCCAACTGCCTGAAAAAGAAACCATAGGGAGGCTGCTCCGTATGGCATGTCTTTTAGTGTTTTTAAAATTATATTTCTGCTTCAGGAGAACCAATGCGTACATTATAACTTCTTTATAGGCTCGGGTGGTTTTTCGCCACACTAGCTCAGACTGCTAAAATGTGGGTTTTCTACTATCATGGGAAGTTGGGTCATGGCTAGCTGGGTGCAGGTTGCCTCCATGCAGTTGCATTTTCAAAGGGCTTCCACCCCATGGCGTTCACACATTCATAAGACTTTGTAAGCCTTTTGTGGGAATTCACTGAGATGAACTTCAGGATCCTTCCCCCAAGTTGGAAGTTTTTATTGTTCTTGTTGTTACCTTCAGTGGGTGCAGTTCAGTGGTTTTAGACTGGGCTTAATGGCTTTACAAGGCCCCCTCTTTAGATGTTTTTTTGTTTTACTTCACTTTGAAATGTCCTGCTGCATCTGGGGGGCCCCTCCCTTGCTCATTGTGTTGAGTGGAATCCTGGATGTCAGCTCCAAAATCCTGTTCTGATGGTACCACTGGTGAAGATGGTTACGGTGATAAAGAATTTAATGCCTTCCATAGTTCCAGTTACAGATAGGTAGCCGTGTTGGTCTGCCATAGTCAAAACAAAACAAATTCCTTCCAGTAGCACCTTAAAGACCAACTAAGTCAGTTCTTGGTATGAGCTTTCGTGTGCATGCACACTTCTTCAGATACACACAGATGTGTATCTGAAGAAGTGTGCATGCACACAAAAGCTCATACCAAGAACTGACTTAGTTGGTCTTTAAGGTGCTACTGGAATGAATTTGTTTTGTTTTAAAGAATTTAATAATATTCATTTTTTTATCACATATATAAACCTGATATTAACAACAATAGGTCGTATGTAGAAGTTTGTTTAGGTGCATAACTTGGCCCTCCAGGTGTTGTTGGACTATAGAAGAGAAGAAGAAGAGTTTGGATTTGATATCCCGCTTTATCACTACCCAAAGGAGTCTCAAAGCGGCTAACATTCTCCTTTCCCTTCCTCCCCCACAACAAACACTCTGTGAGGTGAGTGAGGCTGAGAGACTTCCAAGAAGCGTGACTAGCCCAAGGTCACCCAGCAGCTGCATGTGGAGGAGCGGAGACACGAACCCAGTTCCCCGGATTACGAATCTACCACTCTTAACCACTACACCACACTGGCTCTCTATAGCTTTCATCATCCCAGACCATTGGCCCTACCAGCTGTGGCTTATGGGAGTTGGAGTCCAACAAAATTTGGAGGGCCACAGGTTCCCCGGCCCTGACTTAGAGAGTGCTTCTTCCCATTATGAGCACCTTCTTTGCTTGTTAGTATAATCTCAGGCTCCTTCTTGGATCGTG